>NC_055995.1:22058784-23308784 GCF_018446385.1 Zingiber officinale
TCCTTTTCTTTCCTCATCGGGAGACCCACAAAACCTAACTCATATCACTAGCCTTCCCTTCAAGTCTAGTCGAAGGAGGTGTAGACGACTGACTAGACATAAGTATGGTCTTGTCTTTTCCTACCCGTGACTCTGCTCCAGATATTGAAATGACCTCACAGATTTTGTGTACCACTGTTTCTCTAAACCAAGTATAGTGATCCTGTGAGCCTTTTGCCTCTTTAAATAGGCTTACAACCTTCTCTTCATCCACCACCCATTTCAGTTCTTTTCCTTCCTTGTCATCTCTTATTGCTAAGGTTATGATCTTGGATCATCCCCTTTGGGGGCAACTTTTGTTGTACCAGGTGAAATCTATATATGAGTTTATTGGAAATTTTGCTCCAACTACCTCTAAGGTTCAAGGGATTGTCTTAAGAGATGAAGCCTCACCATTCATATTTTTCATCCAAAGATGCCGATGCTCTGAAGGACTCAAGAAACTTCAGAGAGATTTTTGCTACTCATAGAGGGGCAGCCAAATGACCCAAGGGTGCTGTGTGAAGGGCACAGCACATGTTACCCTTGGGCTATACCTTGTTGCTTTACTTGCCGAGCTTAGACGGCTTGAGAGGGGAAGTGGTTTTTACATTTACTTTTCCATGATGGAATAAATAAATGTTTCCCTGTCTCGTTGCCTCTGAGCCTTTCTGCTTTTGTTACTTTCTTCGTCCTAGGCAGCATATTGCCACTTATGAGCCTTGACAAGCTTGGACGAAGTGAGCTATCTCCATCTTCGCTCCGTGGTAAGTTTGAATCCAGTGGGATTGAAATTTTCTGAACATTCTAAGAGTTTATGTTTGTAATATTTGTTATCTAGCTGAGGTTTTACTGTTCTGAGGGAAAATGTAATGTTGTGTATCCTGATCAGATTCTAAGTGTAAAAATAAACTTTTGTATCGAATTAAGTGGTTCTATTGAATCCTTCTGCAATTTACCAGATTAATTGTGATGTGGCATTCATCGTTCCTTGGTGTATCTTGTGTATCATTTCTTATAGCTAAGGCTATCTTAACTATTGGAACATCTTCACATTATAACTAATGTTATACCAGCCAATATTGTCTTATTGTTCACAGTCAACACTATACTTATCTAGCATAATCATAGTTATATCAGTATAAAATTACTTTGATAAATATTAGTTTGTATCTTATAAGGATATTAATTTAAAATTGGTTATTCCCCTAAACCTCCAACCTTAAATGTTTTTGTCTTTAGCCTGGGTTTAGTCAAAAGTTCAATCCTTTTTATTTTATTATACCCAGTTATTCACGTCTTCTTTCGAAGCTTCCTAGCTAGTGATTGGTTCTTCGTCAGGTGAGAGAATGTTGAAAATGTACCTCGAGACGCTACCAACCCCAGCGTGATCCGACCTGTCACCTCTGATATAAATGTTTTTATGATGGTATGACATGCACTTTTTCTGACCGCCACGTCACGTGGGTCTTCTGCCTTTCTATTGTGATCCTCAGCGCCTGCTGCAAAAAATGTTTTGATCTGACGACGGTTGTGTGTCTTCCAAACCCTAAACCCTTCGCCTCCTTTTAAACTTTATCCCTTCTATTCTGTTCTAGCGTTCTTTTCTTATAGCAGTCTTCAACCAAATCCTGGGCTCACCGTTTCTCGACGATCTCTTTTCTTGTCTTCAGTAAGTAATCTGTTGCTTCACTAGCCTATACTTTTGTCCATGGCCGCGGAAGCAATTGCTCCTTGGTATGTCCATATGTCTTCCTCCTTTGATAAGAATGCTAGATTATCCACCCGTCACCAATATGAAATTCCTAGGGAATATAGCATCATAATCCCAACACCGAATGATCGACCTCATCGTCCTCCTGATGACTGCGTGACTTTTTTCAGGGACCAGTTGATAGGGGGCTTAAGGTTCCCCATTCCTCCGTTCTTGATTGAAATAAGTCGGTACTTTGATATTCCTTTCCAGCAGTTCGCCCCTAATGCATTTTGTTATCTATGCGGTACTTACATGTTGTTTCGTCTACGGGATATTCCTCCTACTCCTCAAAATTTCTTCATGTTTTCTTATCCCAAGTGCTCAGAACCGAGGGTTTTCCTGTTTCATTCACGAACTAAAATGGTTCTTTTTGAGGGTATACCTTCATCTCTCAAAGCTTGGAAATCTCATTTTTTCTTCTTAAAGTTTCCAGGACCTATTCCTTGGTCTCATGCTTGGAAATCTTTTTTGCCCCCCTTGCCCGACGTCAAGGAGTTTCATCTTCATCCTTCTTTCCCCCTCTATTGTGAGAAATTGTTAAATCATCGGCTTTCCATTCTTAAGTGGCTACGGGTTGATCTCCTATACTTGTTTGGTTTAAGCCCTGTCATGTAACACCCCAAATTTCACTATTTGGAGTCCTAAAAGTCCTTATAAAAATCTAGAAATGCTTTAGAAAAAAATTCTAGAGATTTTTAGGAATTTATAGAGTATTTTTATGTAATTTTTGGAGTTCGTTTGGTATTTTTACCAAGAGGAAGAAGGTTAAAAAATGAAAAAAAATGTTGAAGCCGGGTTTTGAACCCAAGACCTCGGACTTAGCCCAAGTCTTAACCGAATCCAACCAGCCAACTGGTCTGCGACCTGTTTGTGAACATATATGGGATGAAATATATATAAGCAGTATTTAGGAACGTTTAAATAAATTGGAAAAAAAGAGTGCGCGACTAAGGAATCGAAGCTGCGACCTGGGATTTGGTTAATGCCGGGTTAACCAAGTGTGCTAACGATCGTTTGTTATTAAAGAAGGAGAAAAATTTTATTTAAGCAGTAGTTATGAAACAGAGAATAAATAGGAAATAAAATGGTTGCAGCCGAGACTCGAACCCACGAACCGAGTTTTAAGCGGAACGCAGCCAACCAACTGGCCCGTTGATATTTCGTGAAAAAGTAAGGCACGAAATATTCTTAAGCAATAGTTGATAACGGAAATTACCTTAGGTTATAAAAAGAGGGCTTAAGTGATTTTCGAAAATCAAAACCTAACTTTTCCTTCTCCTCTCACGACGGCGTTCCTGTGCCCGGGCGGAAATGAAGCCGAGCCTAGGGCTTTGTCTCCGGCAGCCGGCGAGGACCTTTCCCGTGAGATCTTCACGTTCTCAAGACCCCTTCAGCGAGGAGAAGGTGTAGACACAAGAGATCGCCGAGATTTGGAGCTCACTCGAACCCTAGAAGCACTAGAAGGTTCCTCCTTCGGCTGTGAGTCAAGGAAACGAAGGTAAGTGCTTCTCACCTGCGGTAAGAGTAGCTATCGGATTCTTTTTTCTTCTTGTTTGGCCGAAGTATGCAGTAGGAGTGTTGTTCTTGAGGTTTGCTGCCGTGAATCTCAATTTCAGATTGTTTAGGTTTGGAAGATGAACAAATTGATCAGATGAGCATGTAGTTTAGCATTTCAGCTTGTAGAGATTCTGGAATAGATTTCTTTTGTTATTAGTTTTTAAGCATACAGTGTTTGATCCATTGGTTGTGTAGTATAGTTTTCAATTCCAGAATTTCTTTTGCTAAATCTGAGCATGAGGAATGGTATTTGTTTTGTTTTCCAGTAGCAAACCCTTTACTAGTTGCAATGGTTTCTTTGCCGGGGTACTGAACAGGGGATTAGTAGAGGTTTCAGCTTGTTCTATTCGATACTTGCTGTTATGAAACTTAATGCAGATTTGTTTAGATTTGGAAGAAATGTTAAGTTGTTGCCATAAGTTTCAAAGAAGAACATGAATGGTTGTTTAAATTTGCTGTACAGTTTAGTTGCCTTGGAAGAATTCTGTGAAGTTTGAATTGTATTAGAGTTTGTTGTACAGTTTAGTTACTTTGGAAGATTTAGAAATCCTCATGTTGGAGTGAAGTTCTTGTGTGAAGCAATAGGATTTAAGTTCTTATATGCTCTTGTTAACTGAAATAGCTATGAACTGTTTTAGAAAGGTTTAGATGAAATTGGTTTGATGTAAGATTGGGTTCCATATTTAGGAAGATAATTCCTGTACCGATTATTGAGGTTAGTTTATTCTAAAGGCGAGAAGTATGTGAGTGATTTAGTTATGCAAGTAATAAGTTCAGAATAGAAGTTTATTTTAGAAGATGAGAAAAGAGATTTACATGTTGATCAATGTAGATTTGATAAAGTATTAATATGCAGATTTTAGTTAAGCTTAAGATGCAGATTTTAGATAAGCTTAGTATGCAAATTTTAGATAAGCTTAATATGCAGATTTTAGTTAAGCTTAATATGCAGATTTCTGTTTAAATTTGTATGCATATTCTGTTTAAGCATTGCAGTGTTAGAATTTGTTTAAACATTTCAGTTTTGTAAGAAGCATACTTTTATAAGAAAAGTATAAGAAAGATTAAGAAAAGAAAGAAAAGGCCAAGGCCTTTAGTAGATCCCAAAGTCGAGACTTTAGGGATTTTGGCACACAAGGTGCTTATTAAAATGCCAAGGCATTATATATCAGAAGTATTAAAAGATAACAAGTATTTTACTTTTATCAGTGGCACTGTACTGGACTCTCAGTTGTCTTGGGTTGGGCTCCCATAGTCGTCCCTAGGTTTAGATAACCTAGTAGTAACGGCTCGGCCGACGGTCAACGGTCGACGACCCGAGGGTCGCCAAATGGGCCGCCAAATGGGTCGGGTCGTTACAAAAGTAAAAGCACATTACTATTTTAAAGTATTATAAGAATAAGTTTTTGAACAAGTAAAACGAGTTTTACATAAACATAAAGTATTAAAGATTAAGTTAGAACAAATGAAATAAGTTTCATATAGTTCTGAAAATCAGTAAGTTTAGTTCTTTATTCTACCATGTTTATCTAGTGGATGAGTAGTTTTCATGTTTACCTATTAGATGAGTAGCATGATTAGCTATTAGAATTACATGAGTAGATTCCTTAGCTTTTCTTTGCTATTAGTTTGACATGAGCAGTTATGTTTATGCTTTATTTCTTTTTAGAGCATATAGTTTCTAGTTCTTTTCGTATACATGCACATTCATGATTTTGTGAGTTAGATAGCGCTTACTAAGCAAATTTTGCTTATAGACTACACTTCCTCTTACTGCAGATACAGGAAAGGAAAAGATATAGAAAGGAAGGCGACAAGGAGGTGTTCGAAGGATGTGTGATGCCAGGACTATAGAAGCCTTGGGACTAGGAAAGAAGTTTTAATTTTAGTTTCCGCATTTTAGTTATTGTAAACATTTGAGTTGTATTTTAAGTTCATGTCATTTGAGATTATTCTGTTTAGATTGCATGTAGGATGAGTTCAGTTTAGTAAGTAGATAATTGTGTGTTTGATACTTATTTAACTGCGTGGTTGATTGATATGTGTTCCAGCCGCTTGTTGCTGAGTATATATTGCATGTATTGTTGAATATGGTCACCGGTAGAGGGGAGACTCTGTCGAAATTTTTCGGTAGGGTTTCCATGTGATTTTTAATCATACCGGTTAAGTAGAGTTAGTAGTTAAGTAACGGTCATCCTTAGAGAGTAGTAGTAGTAAGAAGGGTGGTTGTTACATGTCAGACCTGATACTCGAGTTCCTTTAGGTAATACCTTATTTCTTTCCCCTTATTTTTAACTGACTGAACTGTTGTTCTTTTTTCTATAGTGGATAGCTTTTATGATGCTTTGATTGACGAAGAACTACGTGTGGAAGAGGGCATACTTCGCGCCAAGGAGGCTGAACTTCTGGCTGCAATTGCTCTTCCTCCTCCAATCGAAGAGCCAACTCCTTTGGCTGAAGTGTCTAGTTCTTTGGGTGCTATTAAAGTTCTTGAAGCTCCTAGAGACCCTTCTGCGGAGATCCTTCCCAATCCTGTACCCATTGTTACTTCTCCAGCAGCTGCTACCATTTCTTCCTCTACTACTCTCCCCGTAATCGAACTCACATCTCCTGATAGCCCCAGTAAATTGATAACTGAAATTTCCACGGGCAAGCGTCCAAGGCGTAAATTAACCAGGGCTCCTCCTTCAAAAAGGAGGCTCATTCTTCCTGCTGATGAGTTGGTTTCAGAAGGCTTTTCTTCGGCTGACCTTCCTTCTGATGAGCCGACGCTGGCGGAGCTTTATCCTTCTCTTAATTTTTCTGCCTCGCCTTTCTCCAGTGTCAGCGCTTCTGGGGATGTTTCTTTTACTTTTCCTCTATCTATACCAACTTCTGGATCTTTACCTTCCTCGTCTTCTTCTTACTTAGTCTTTGCTCCCCCTTCTATTCCTACTTCTTCCTTCTCGACTGGTTCCTCCGCCATTCATGTTCTCCCCATATTATTAGGGGGTTCTTTTGCCAATTCTTGGGATGAAGTTCGTCCCTTTTTTGAAGAGCTCTCTATTCCTGAGGCAGTTGATCGCTTCTCTCATAAGGAGAATCAGGTATATACTTGTTAACGCCTATTTTCTATTTCTCAACTATTATCTTATGGCTTTCTGTTGTACTTCCAGCGATGGATAGAAAATATGGCCTTTTCTCGACTACTGCACAACTTATACACTGAGAATAAGAAGTTGAGATCTGAAAATGATAAGCTAAAACAAGAGGTTGCTGAGTTATCTTCTACTGCGTTTTTTGCTGCCGCCAAGAAACAACTCGAAGCACAAATTGAGAGTCTTCAGACGAAATTTAAATCGGCTACTGACCTTAACCTGGAGTTGACTTCTAAACTTGGCGAATTAAAGGGTAATTATGAAGCGGAACTAGCTGAGAAACTCAAAGTGCTGCAGCTGAAGGAAGATGAAATAACTTCCTTGAACACCTCTCTTAACTCAATCAAGACCGAAGTTTCTATAAAAGAAGCTGAATTGAAGACTTCTCAGATGGCTCTGGTGGCTTACATGGGTGACGAAGATGTTCGTTACAGGGAGCGGGCCACTGCCATGATAGAGTCTCTTGAATTCAACAGGCCGATTGTGAAGTCCATCTTGTCAGCCTTTACTGCAGGAGCTCAAGGGGCAATTCAGCAATTAAGAGAAGAAAGTTACTTATCTCGTGACCCTCCTCCTAATTTCTTAAATCGACGCCGATTGATTGAGAACAAACCCCCTGATCTGTACCCTAAGTTGACTCTGACTTGAATTCAAACTCTTGTAAAGAAGCGGGCTAAAACTGTGTAATGACAATTTCATATAACGCGGCTTATTCTCCTTTTGTTATCAACTTCACTCTTTCTCAGGATAGTTATCTGTTTTATATAAATGTGTCCACTGTTGCTCAGCTTGCCACCATACGATCTCTCCCAACAGATTATCATGTCTTAGATCGTTTCTTTATGATCGGACGATATATATCAAGATTGATAAATATCGCCCGATATTTCATAGTGCAGTTGTGTCTCGCCCGATTTGACATAGTTTCATCATGATGTCCATAATATTGGTCGATTTATTTTACTCGACCGATTTACCCCTATGTCTTCATACTTCTTTCTCACGTATTAATCAAATCTCATGGGGTTTTGTTATAGTGTATATTATTTGACTCATTATGATAAGCCTTTGTTCGATACATTTGGGGCGACCTTTGTCTCGGCCGATTTATCAGAACCGCCCGATTCATATCTATGAATCTTACTTAGTAATTTTCGACCGGGTTCTTTCTGCTAGCAAATACCTTACGCTTAATTTTTTTCTTCCTTTTATTACGCCAATAATCTAAACTTTAATGTAGAGTTCCTCAAAAATTATTTTCTGGGAACCTCTACACACTTTTCGAGGAAGATCACTCAACTTTACTTCTTTCTTTTGTTTTTATTCTTTAATGCCATTACTCATTTATGACGATTGGCATTCTAAGTACCTTTTTACTCTCCTTTTTCCTTCTGCTGTTTATGTTTGGGGGTTTTAGCACAAGGCCAGAAGAGAGACATAAGGGTTTTACGAAGTTTTCTTCCGCTTTTCCCGTCTCTGTTCTTCTTCCCTAATTCCTCTTCCTTTTATTGTGCTCTTTCATGGCAACTTCCCCTCCAGCATGGTTTCTCTCGTGTACTTCCAACCTTATAGATACAGAAGAAGTAGATTTACAAGCGACCTATGGTTTTCCTTCTTATATCATCCGTCCTGCTCCTCATGAGGGTCCGCATCACCCTCCCTTAGGGTGTATCTCTATCTTCAGAGATCAAGTCCTACAAGGTTTTCGAT
The DNA here is from genome assembly GCF_018446385.1 of Zingiber officinale. Taxonomy (NCBI): domain Eukaryota; kingdom Viridiplantae; phylum Streptophyta; class Magnoliopsida; order Zingiberales; family Zingiberaceae; genus Zingiber; species Zingiber officinale. The sequence goes on from NC_055995.1 coordinate 22,066,963, forward strand.
TTCCTCTTCATTCTTTCTTCTGTGATGTTAGTCTTTATTTCAATATTCCACTAAACCAATTTGTCCCTCAATCCTTTTCTATCCTTGTTGGTTTTATCGGGGTATCTAAACTGTTAGATTTTCCCCTATCTCCCCATCTCTTTCATCATTTCTTTATTCCCCGGCGGGTAGATGTTGGTGTTTTCAAGTTCCAGTCTCGTCCCAAGGCCATTTTGTTCAACCGCATTCCTCCTCAGGGGGAATGGTATCGCAAATTTTTCTATATGCGTCTCCCTTCTCCTCCATTTCCCATTCACTGGATATATGACTTACCTCCGCCTCCTAGCACTCATAATCTCCTCAACGATCCTTCCATTACTCTTGCTTTATCTAAATTGAGGGGAGCAAAATTTAGTTTGCCGCGTCTAATTGAGGAGGGTTTGATGTTTCCCTTTTGGATAGGCAATATTGACACTCCTTTGGATAGCTCTTTCGGTAGGTATAATCATTTCCTTTCGCCTTTGCTGCTTAGCATATCTTTTTGATAATGGTGTTTATCCTTTGTATTTCAGCTGATGCTCTTCTTCCAGCTTTTATGTACAAGAATTCTGCTATGACTAAGTCTTTTGTAAATAATCTTGGAGAAGAATGGTTGCGCGCTCGCCGATCCAATCCTAATTCCTCCATGTTGGGTTTACTATCTGAGGAAGAACGACGGGCAGAAGCTGTTGCTACCATGGAAGAGGAAGAAGAAGAACCTTTTGTTACCTTAGTTAAAAAGCCAAATCTCACTAAGGACTCTCCCTTCGGTGATTTCTTTGGTACTTTTACGCAAGCTCCCCTTATCCCGGCGCCCATTTCTCTTGAGAGAGGTAAAGCACCGATAACTCCTTCCCATATTATCTCTAATCCTGTTCTTAGGATGATGAGACCCGTTCTACTTATCCCTTCTTCTTCTATTATTTCAGCTCCTCCTGCTTCTGCTTTTGAGATGGCTATTATTCCTCCTGTGTCCTCTGCATCTTTGGCATTGGCCTTGCCTCCCTTGGCTTCTAGGCCTCGAGCTAAACGGACACCTTGCCGGAGATCCTCTCCAAGTGTCAGTCCTTCAGCCGTTAGTTTTCCCACAACTGCCACAGCACCTCCTACACTATTACCTTCTATTCCATCTAGTTCTTCCCCTGTTTCTCATGTTTCTACTATCCCTTTCCCTTCTATTGCACCCTCTTCTTCTTCGCCTCCTGCTTCTTCCGTTCCCAATCCTTTATTTAGACAGGCTGCGGGTTTACCTTCTCAATTGGGCCAACCCTCTAGTCCGTCTAGATATGGTTCTCTGCAACTACAAGGTTTATTAGCCGAATCTTGGATGCAGGGTTATGAACAACTAAAAGGCCTTAGTCTCCCACACCGAGCTGATCGCCATAGTCGTCAGGCAGTGGCTGTAAGTATTTCTAGTTATAGGTTATTAACTTTGTACCCTCATTCCTAACTATATTATCCTTTTGTTTAGTTCCTTGCCTCAAGTTTACACATCGACCAGCTACTTACAGCTAAGGATCAGGAGAACCAGAAATTAAAAGCTCAATTGGAAACGTTGAGGACTACTTCTCCTACTTCTAATATCGACTGGGCTCAATTGCAAGAGAAAGTGGCCCTACAAGATCGACAGTTGGGGACCTTGAAGCAAGAATTGGAGGAATGTTAGCAATTATTGAAAGATAAAGAGCTTGCCAGAAGAACTTTAGAGTTACAGGTGGATCGGCTACATTCTGGTCTTCGACTAGAGATTGCTTTAAAAGAGAAAGCTCTCTCAGATGCTTCTCAAAAAAGTCTTAATTTAGAGAAAGTAGAGAAGCTTCATAATGCCTGTCTTTCTGACCAAGCTCAGGACTTAGCCTCTCATGATTTCATTCTCCTACAGGAAGAAGAGTAGAGGAGAGCTCAAGATGTTGAATTATCAATGCTCCAGAAGGAATTGGAACAGCTTAAATCAGAGAAGGATGTTTTAAAAGAACTAAACACAAAACTACAAGCTGATTTCCAACTTATAAGGAGCAAGAAAAGAGTCGGTGGGAAGAGTGGCGGCATGCTTATTTAAAGTCTTCAGCATTTGCTCAAGAATTTGTCCGTAGGATAGTGGGCGCTCTGAATCATTCCGTATTGGGAGTTCTTCAACAACTAAGAGAGGTGGTTATCTACCTAAGGAACCTCCCCTTTCTTTCATAAATCGTCGCAGGCTTAACGAAGAACTGTCCGCAGATTTGAAAGGTCCTTTTCCGAATGTTTAAGGAAATTACTCATAAAAGGCATGTAATATAAGAACTGATAATGAAAAGTAGTATAATTAGAACTTGGTAATCAAGTACTTGTAGTATATAAGAAATTCTTGATACTTACTTGCTTCTTTATTATGCTGGTTTGAGAATACCCCTTCTGAAATGCTTGTGAGTATTAAATATAAACTTTATTCGAGAATTCCTTGCTCCTCTCGTGAAGTTAAACCTTGTTCTGATGAATCCTTCTGCAGACAACATCTGGTGTACTTTATAATTCCAAAAGAATGTGTACTTCCAATGGATTTCTAGATAAAGAACTATATAAAATTCCTGAGTTCTGAGCTGAATATATTACTCCAGGCGAATTTCAAATAAAGACTTCTAGATGGATAGGCTTCCAAACGAATAATGTATCACATGTATAGCATCCCTTTTTGAATCCTGTCTCCATGTCTGTATGACCCCAATCGATTTAAGCTTTGAAATTATAAGGTTTTTCTCTTGATTGTGTTCTGTGATGGTTTTTAGTATCTGGTCCTTCCTATGAACAGCCGTCCGAGTTATTTCATGGGATTTCTCGATTGACTCATGTCCCGATCGACTCATGTTCTCTGATGGTTTAGAGTCTCCGGTTCCTCTTATGAAGACCCGTCCGAGTTACTTCATAAGATTTTCCCGATCGACTTTTGCTTTCTGAGGGTTTAGAGTCTCCGGTTCCTCTTATGAAGACCCGTCCGAGTTACTTCATAAGATTGTCCCGATCGACTTTTGCTCTCTGATGGTTTAGAGTCTCCGGTTCTTCTTATGAAGACCCGTCCGAGTTAATTCATAAGATTTCCCGATCGACTTGTTATCTCTGATGGTTTAGAGTCTCCGGTTCCTCTTATGAAGACCCGTCCGAGTTATTTCATAAGATTTCCCAATCGACTTGTTATCTCTGATGGTTTAGAGTCTCCGGTGCCTCTTATGAAGACCCGTCTGAGTTATTTCATAAGATTTCCCGATCGACTTGTTATTTCTGATGGTTTAGAGTCTCCGGTTCCTCTTATGAAGACCCGTCCGAGTTATTTCATAAGATTTCCTGATCGACTTGTTATCTCTGATGGTTTAGAGTCTCCGGTTCCTCTTATGAAGACCCGTCTGAGTTATTTCATAAGATTTCCCGATCGACTTGTTATCTCTGATGGTTTAGAGTCTCCGGTTCCTCTTATGAAGACCCGTCCGAGTTATTTCATAAGATTTCCCGATCGACTTGTTATCTCTGATGGTTTAGAGTCTCCGGTTCCTCTTATGAAGACCCGTCCGAGTTACTTCATAAGATTTCCCGATCGACTTGTTATCTCTGATGGTTTAGAGTCTCCGGTTCCTCTTATGAAGACCTGTCCGAGTTATTTCATAATATTTCCCGATCGACTTGTTTCTATGTAAAAATATGATATTTGTACTAACCTTGTGGTGATTTTTAAAGTCTCTTGGCTTTTCTTGAGGGGAGTTGAATAGGCCTTTAGGATTTTCCCCTTTTGATTGCTTGAAATAGGAAATGAAGGTTTTCTCGATATTTATCTATCTGTATGAGCCATATTTATTTCGGGTGGTGATATTTGCCTTGCTTGGTTTTCATAAAAAGAAGTAAAGTACATAAACTGCAGATATACTTGTCCTCAGTTCACCAGGGATTTCAAATAATTGTGAACACATTTTTAGATAGTATGATCTAGTCAGGTCCGATAAGGCTGTAAATGATTAGCGCTCCAGGGGCGCTCCAAAATTCTCCCTTCAGCATCTTGGAGATAATATGAGCCTGATGCGAGCTTTTCTATCACTTTGTAAGGTCCACCCCATTGTGGTGCCAACTTACTGACATCTTCGACAGGTTTAATTCGCTTCCATACCAAATCCCCTACTTGGAAAAATCTAGGGATAACTCTTTTGTTATAGTTCTGTCTCATCCGCTGCCGATATGATACAAGACGAGTAGCAGCTTTATCTCTAACCTCTTCTATCAAGTCTAGCTCCATGAGTCGTTGACCTTCATTGTCCTCATCATATAATTGTCTTCTGTTAGATTCTACTCCCACCTCGATGGGAATTACTGCTTCTCCTCCATAAACTAATTGAAAGGGAGTGATTCCTGTAGCCTCTCAAGGCGTAGTACGATATGCCCAAAGGACGCTGGGTAACTCGTCTACCCAGCTACCTCTGACATGATCCAGTTTGGTCTTCAAACCTCTTATGATTTCCCTATTGGTTACTTCTGCTTGACCATTACTTTGCGGATAAGCCACGAAGTGAAAGCTGAGTAATGCCGTAGTCGCACACCACTCTCAAATCCTCATCCCTTGGAATTGCCTTCCATTATCAGAGACCAATTTATGAGAAATGCCAAACTGGCATTCGATATTTTTCCATAGAAATTTAATAACCATCTGCTCTATGATCTTAGCAAGTGGTTCCGCTTCCACCCATTAATAGAAATAATCCACCGTCACCAATAAGAACCTTCTTTGTCCGGATGCCATAGGGAAAGGACCAATGCCCCACTGATCAAAGGGACATGCAACTATAGAGGTTCTCAATAACTGTGTAGGATGATGTGAGATATTCTGATGTTTTTGACAAGAAATACAAGTTCTTACCAACTTGTTAGCATCTTCATGCAGAGTAGGCCAGAAATATCCTGCTAGTAGAATCTTGCGGGCCAAAGATCTTCCTCCTATATGACTACCACATGAACCTTGATGGACTTCTTGTAAAATAAACTGTATATCTTCTGTGCAGATACATTTAAGTAAAGGTCTAGATAAAGCTCTTTTATATAACTGCTCTCCTATCATAGTGTATTGAGCAGCTCTTTTCTTGAATACCCTTGCCTGTTCTATGTCACTGGGGAGAATACCTTGTTGCAAATACAATATGATTTGAGCTCTCCAATCACCTCGAATTTCGGCTTCGGCCTGTCTTTCAATACAAGATATCAACAGGGTTTGTTCTACGGGCCGATCTAGGCTCTATGGCACTATAGCAGAGGCCAACTTAGCCAGTTCATCTGCCACTTGATTTTCAGATCTAGGAACTTTTTGTATATTTACTTCTTGAAACTGGGACTTCAACTTATCAAATGCTTCAGCATATAACTTAAGCCTGTCATTATTAATTTCAAAATTACCTGACAATTGTTGAGCTGCCAATTGAGAATCAGAATAAATAAGGACTCGAGTAGCTCCTATATGTCGAGCGGCCTGCAATCCTGCTATAAAAGTTTCATATTCTGCTTCATTGTTAGTAGCTCTATAATTTAATCTGATAGAGAGTTGAAGTCTATCATCCCTTGGAGATATAAGCAGAACACCAATTCTGCTGCCTTGTCTAGTTGAAGAGCCATCTACATAAACCTTCCAGGTGTTTTCTTCCTCAGGGCCTTGAACTTCTATGATGATGTCTGCTAAGGCTTGTGCCTTGATGGCCGAGCGAGATTGATATTGGATGTCATATTCCGCAAGTTCAGTTGTCCATTTGATTAGCCGTCCTGATGCTTCTGGGTTGAGTAACACTCGTCCAAGAGTACTGTTAGTTAATACAATAATCTCATGTGCTAAGAAATATGGGCGCAACCTCCGAGCAGTCAATACTAGGGCATAAGCTAATTTTTCTAATGTAGTGTATCTACACTCAGCTCCTTTTAATAAATGGCTAGAAAAATATATAGGTTGTTGCTCCTTTCCTTCTTGTCTAACTAGTACAGAGCCTACGGCGTTTTCATTAGCCGACAAGTATACCCACAGAGTCTCTCCTACTATAGGTTTAGCCAACACAAGGAGAGTAGCCAAATAATCTTTCAATTCTTGGAAAGCCTTATCACATTCCTCATTCCACTAAAATTTATTGGCCTTTCTGAGTGTTTTAAAGAAATGAAAACTACGATCAGCCGATCTAGAAATATATCTAGACAAGGCTGTGATTCAGCTTGTCAGTCTTTGAGCTTCCCTCATGTTGCGCGGTGGCTCCATGTTCTGCAGTACCTTGACCTTGCTCGGGTTGGCCTCTATCCCTCGTTCAGACACCATATATCCCAGGAATTTTCCTCCCTTCGCGCCGAATAAGCATTTGCTCAGGTGTAACTTGAGCCCATATTGTCTTAAGGTCTCGCAAGTTTCCTCTACATCCCTGCACAGATCAGCAGCTTGAAGAGACTTAATTAAGATGTTATCAACATATACTTCCATATTTCTACCAATTTGCTTCCAGAAAACCTTATTCATAAGCCTTTGATAAGTTGCTCCTGTATTTTTTAGTCCGAAGGGCATAACATTATAACAATAAGTACCTTCAGATGTTATAAAACTGACCTTTTCCTGATCTTCTTTAGCCAAGGGAACTTGATGATAGCCTTGATAAGCGTCCAACATAGAGATATATTCGCATCCAGCGGTGGAGTCGACAAGCTGATCAATCCTGGGTAATGGATAATAGTCCTTGGGCAAGCTTTGTTGAGATCCCGAAAGTCAATGCACACTCACCATTTATTTCCTAGTTTAGAGACTAACACTACATTAGCCAACCGGCTTGGAAATTGTACTTCCCTAATGTATCCTGCCTCCATAAGCTTGGTTATTTCTTCTTTGATGATCTGATTTTGTTCCGCGCTAAAACTTCTTTTTCTTTGCATGACCGGGCGGGCATCTGGGAAGATATGCAAGGAATGTTCCATGACAACAGGAGAAACACTCGAGACTTCTTTGGGAGTCTAGGCAAATACATCATTATTCTTCTTCAGGCATTGTACTAATTCGGCCTTCAGAGTAGGATCAAGATCAGCCGCAATATACGTAGTAGCTTCAGGCCGACCGGCCTGGATCTGAACTTCTTCCCTCTCTTCATAAACCAGGAGGGGCTGCTTTTCCCGAATGGCGTTAACCTCCATTCTTTGAATCTTTTGGGTGGTGTTAGCTTCGGCTCGAATTATCTCTACGTAACATTTTCGGGTTGTCTTCTGATCGCCCCGTACCTCTCCAACTTGATCATCCACAGGAAATTTGATCTTCTGACAAAAAGTAGAAACGACCGCCCTAAACTCCTTTAAGGCAGGTCGACCCAATATCACATTATAAGAAGATGGAGCATCTACAACCATAAAATAAGATCTCCTGGTTCTCATCAGGGGCTCTTCTCCCAGTGAAATGGCCAACTTTATTTGACCTAAAGGTTGTACTTCATTGCCTGTGAATCCATACAGAGGAGTAACTATTTGTTAAAGTTCACTTGGATCAATTTGTAGCTGATCGAAAGCCTTCTTGAATATAATATTGACGGAACTGCCTGTCTACAAAAAGGTAGGAGCAATGGCGTAGTTGGCTATCACGACTTGATGATCAAGGCATCATCATGAGGTATTTCTACCCCTCAAGATCTCTAGGTCCGAAACTTATTTCGTGACCCTCTGCTCGTTTTGCACACACCTGATCGTCCAATCTTGGGCATGTGCTTTTCCGGCTCTATTAGAATCCCCATCGGTGGGTCCGCCCGCAATCATGTTGATATTGCCTCGAGCGGCATTACTTCTGTTTTCTTCTGTCGGTGTCATGCTTCAGACGGTGTCTTTTCTGATACTTGGCTTGTACCGGCCGGGGTGGTATTGCCTCTTGCCGAGGTTCGACCGGGCGATATTCCGGTTTGAGTGGGCTTTGCTGCCTAGGTACTGCTGCTGATAATAATGCCTCTGATAACGCTCCCGATTAGCTCGTTTATTTCTCAAAACAAAACAGTATTCAGTATGATGACTGCTAGTTTTATGATAAGTGCACCATCTCCTCGGTGCCTCTGGTTGTATCTCCACGTGTTGTACAGCTTGTGGACGATACTCTGTTTGTCGATGGGGTGGATGAGTTGCTCTAGTCCCTCTTGGCGGAGGCACGGGGGCCGGAGCTTTCTCCTTGACCTGGGTAGGGGAAGAGGTAGTACCTGCCTTCCTACGAGCAGCTTGAGCTTCTTCTACATTAATAAACTCAGTAGCCCGCTCAATCAAGGAATCAAAATTAACAGGGGAATTTCTTACCAAATCTTTAAAGATATCATTATCATTTAAACCTTGAGAGAAAGCGCTTACTAATATTTCGGTAGTAGCATTAGGTACATCAATAGCTACCTGATTGAACCTTTTGATGTAGGCTCAGATAGACTCTTTAGATGCCTGTTTAATTGAAAACAAACTCCAAGGGGTCTTATGATACCTCCTGTTGCTGGAGAAATGGTGTAGAAAGACTTTCTTGAAGTCCTTAAATTTTCAAATAGACCTCTCTGGCAACCTTTTGAACCAGCGCTGTGCCGCTCCTCCGAGGGTAGTGAGAAACATCCTACACTTCACCCTGTCAGAAAATTGTTGTAATAATGCCACGTTTTCAAATTTCAACAGATGATCTTCTGGATCTGTTGTTCCAGTATATTCCCCGATCTGAAGATTTTGATACCGTTTAGGAAGCGGATCCTCTAGTACACTTTGAGAGAATGGGGAGATGACTTTCTCTGGTGAGCCATCACTAGTTATCATTTTGATCTTACGTTTTTCTTTATCGGGTGCTTCACTAGAGGATTCTTGGAACACAGGCCTTCTACCTCCCTGCTCTATAGGTGTGCGAAGAAAGGCTCGCGGACGTCTCGTCGGAGAAACAGCAGCTGGAGGAAAATACTCATGTTCCTCTTCTTCTAGCTCCTTTCCTTTCTGATGCTTGGTGGTTGATATTGTCGGATTATGAGCTGTCGGCAGAGTAGCTCCAGTGTGGGCTTGAAGTTGTTGTTGCAAGGCTTTCTGTACATGAGAGTTGATGAGAGAATCCAAATCCTCACGACTGATAGTAAGTAGGTTTGATTTTCTGGCCTCTTCCATCAGGTAGCCTCAGATTCAGGTGAATTTCCCACAGACGACGCCAAATTTGATCTTGTCTGAGAAGCTGGACACGACGGAGATCAAGAAGAAGGAAACCCACCAAGCTGATGAAGAATAATGTCCGCAGAATACCGATCCGAGAAACCCAAAGCGGATCGAGAGAAATAGAGTCACCGCAGGTCCTCCTTGCACGAAGACCCGATGAGGAAGAAGAAATCCAAATATGAAGAGAAGAAACACAGATCCGAAGCTTCCAAGACTTCCTGTGCACAAGAGACCAACCAACACTATCATCAGCGACCTAAGACTGGGGTGGGAATCCTTAGCTAGGCCCTCCGACGCTCAAGTCAGTGATCTCTCTCGGTGTGGAAGAAGGAAAAAGAAGATGAACAGTAGTTGAAAATTAGGGTTATGAATGTGCACAATGATGTGAACTTATCTCGCCAACGGAGAGGATTCCACTTTTTATACCACTTCATATAACCTCCGTAGTCATAAGTGGACCCCGGTTTGTTAGAGTTCGTTATGAGATGACGTCAGCGGCGTACTTGCGGTAGATGACTTTTAAGGAATCTTTTTTGTACCCCAAATGTACCTTCTTTGTCGTTTAGTACCTGCAAAATAATCTGGAAGCATATTTCCCGCCAAAATATATAACACCTATTATGCATTTACATATTACAGATATCCTTATTAATTATCTTCTTTGAAATATTCATTTATGATTCTTCCTCATGCAGCTTCTATTTGCACCCTTTTTATGTTACTAAGCTGCATTTTATCCAGTGTCTTTCCTAGGTATTGATTGACCGGCCCATACTGGCTCTCCCCTTGAAAGGATATCCCCGACCGATATTAGTCTACCTTCGTCCTGAAGATATGCCCCAGCCAATATTATCCTACCTCCTTTTCAGCATATATATCTTCCTCCTGGAAAGCGTATTTCGGTCGATATAGGCTTACCTCCTATCGGGGTATGTCCCGACCGATATTAGCCTATCTTCATCCCGAAGGTATGTCCCAGCCGATATTAGCCTACTCCCTTTAAAGTATATATATCTTCCTCCTGGGAGACGTATTTCGGTCGATATAAGCTTACCTCCTATCGGAGTATGTCCCGATCGATATTAGCCTACCTTCATCCCGAAGGTACGTCCCGGCCGATATTAGCCTACTCCCTTTAAAGTATATATATCTTCCTCCTAGGAAGCGTATTTCGGTCGATATAGGCTTACCTCTTATCAGGGTATGTCCCGACCGATATTAGCCTACCTTCATCCCGAAGGTATGTCCTGGCCGATATTAGCCTACTCCCTTTAAAGTATATATATCTTCCTCCTGGGAGACGTATTTTGGTCGATATAGGCTTACCTCCTATCGGGGTATGTCCCGACCGATATTAGTCTACCTTCATCCTGAAGGTATGTCCCGGCCGATATTAGCCTACTCCCTTTAAAGTATATATATCTTCCTCCTGGGAGGCGTATTTTGGTCGATATAGGCTTACCTCCTATCGAGGTATGTCCCGACCGATATTAGCCTACCTTCATCCTGAAGGTATGTCTCGACCGATATTAGCCAATCTATTTTGCTTTTCCTTCCTCCTTTTCTTTCCTCATCGGGAGTCCCACAAAACCTAACCCATATCAGCCATGATCAGCTTTTGATTTCTATGTTTTGTATGATAGTATGCCATGTCATGCTCTAACATGTTCAGTATATTTTTTCAAATAGCATGTTTTAAAAGCATAAATTGCATCGTATGCATGTTTTGTGAGGTAGATGGTTTCTTACTAAGCTCCCAAGCTTACAGATACTTTTTTTCCTTATACTGCAGATAAAGGTAAAGGAAAGATGGATTAGCGGAGGCTGGAGGACAATGCAATGAAGATGTGTGTGGAGAGGAACATGGAATAAAGATCTTTTGAGAAACTAGCAACCTAAGAACTTAGCATTTCATTTATGTTATTCCTTTATGCACCTTAGTTATTTAAGTGTCTTGGATTATGGAAGTTATGCATAGATTGTTAGTTGCCATGATATTAGATAGCTAATCATGAGTAATGATAGGTCTAGTAGCTTTGTTTTTGCTTATAGAGTTGATATATGTGAGTTGAGCACGAAACAGTGCTGAAATCAGACTTCTGATATGAAATCAGAAACCCCGATCGATCATCCGATCGATTGGAGGCTCCTCAATCAATCAGCTGATCAATTGGCCAGCTTGTTTCGTGAACAGTAAGCTCCTGGATCGATCAGCCAATCGATCGGGGAATTCGCTCCCGCGAACAGAGAGCTTCTGAATCGATCCTTGGATCGATTGAACAGTCTGGATCGATCATCCAATTGATCCAGAAATTCATCCGTGCACAGTAGCACGCTAAATCGATCAGTGAATCGATCCAATAGCTTCAATCGGTTGAGTGATAAGCTCAATCGATCGGGAAGTAGGATTTTGACTAGAAACCTTTAGTTGTAGCTCCCTGATCATGGGGGATGAAAGATATGTCATGTATACCTTAGATCTCATCCCTTAGCACATGTAGAACAAAGAAATCGCCTTAGCATATAGAAGTTTTAAATTAGATCAGTTTTTTTTCCGCACCTTATAGTTTAGCACAACATAATGTGACGGTCCGGCCTCGCAGCCTAGTAGCAGTAGGAGGCGGGTAGTTACAGAGTGGTATTAGAGTAAAGTTCCATACTTTCTACACACACATTAGCATTGAACCTTCAGCTTCCAAGTAAGAACATCTCTCACTTCATTTATGTTTTGTTTGTTTTCATGTTCCTAGATAACTAAAGCATGCTTATATATGTATGATAGTACCTAACATGATAACAATAGTTATGCAATACGATCCTATTAGTTATGTATGTCCTCTATTTCTTTAGAAAATGGTACGAGGACGCCCAGCTAGAAAGACACCAACTATTGAGCCCCAGCATGAGGCAGGCAGCTCAGTGCCTCCTCCAGACCTTACAGCAGTAGTGGCTCAGTTACAAAAGCAGCTAGCTGAACAGCAACAGGAGATAGCCACCTTAAGGGCTAATCAGCAGAACACTCCCACTATCGCACCAGAACCTAACTTAGCAACCCCAGTAGTGATAGAGGTTCCATCAGTCTAACCTGCAGCACCGGTAGCCCCAGCAGCAGGGGCAAAGAGAGAAGCCTATCTGATCCAGTGGCAGAGAATCAAGCCAGAGAACTTCTCAGGCACTAGTGAACCATGGGACGCCCAAGCCTGGTTCAAAACACTAGAGAGCACGATGGAGCTTCTGGACTGGCCAGAGGTTGAAAAGGTGAAATGCGCCTCCTTCTGCCTGACAGGAGACACACGTATGTGGTGGGAAAGAATTAAGGTGAAGCGCCTAGTGAACCAGATGACATGGGCTGACTTCGAGAGAGAATTCTTTGAAGAGTTCTTTCACATGCGGTTTACAAACTGCCACTATGACGAGTTCACTGAATTTCGCCAGGGCAACCTTTTAGTGGAGGAAGCCGTGAAGAAATTCAACAGATTGGCTCGTCTATGTCCTGAACTAGTCAGCACTGAAAAAGAACGAGTCCGGTTGATGCTCAAGATGCTAAGGCCGGAAATAGCAATGAACGTGGCCAGCGGCGTTCATAGGCCGCAAACCACTGAAGAACTAGTAAGCAGTGCTTTGACCACCGAGCACTACCAGAACAATATCAAACAGCAGAAACAAGTCCTCTCAGAATCTAAAGGTCAGGGAGGCTCAGGTACTCAGAAACACCAGGGCCACAGCTCTAACTGGAAAGGGAACTCCAGCAGCAAACGCAAACCAGGGAGTTACCCAAAAGGAGGACCAGCCAGCAAACAGCCTAGTTATCCCAAGTGTTCTACTTGTGGGAAATTCCATCCAGGAGTTTATCGCAAGGGCACACGAGGATGCTTCGAATGTGGACAAGAGGGGCATATGGCTAAGCATTGCCCGAACAAGACCGATTTTACTCAACCACAGCCGATTTAGTATGGAGGCCAGCCAGCCCAGTTACACCAGATGCAGGCTGTTTTAGATGGTCCATACATCAGCCAGGGCAGACTAGAAGCCCCCTCAACCACGACGAATACGAGGATCTATTCACTCACCAGAGAGGATGTAGCGAATGTCTCGACGGTTGTTATAGGTCAGATCAGTATTTTACAGCAAAGTACAACTGTCTTATTCGATACTGGGGCAACCCATTCTTATATATCCAGGGCGTGTTTCGAAAAGTTAGCGATACCTCCAGAGGTACTCAGTGGTCAGTTTCTGACAACACTACCTTCGGGAGAAATTATGGCATCCACGCACTGGCTCAGAGCAGTGCCAGTCATTATAGCAGACAGAGAACTCTTTTGTGATCTGATAGTGCTAGATATGACTGATTACTATGTCATTTTTGGAATGGACTTCCTGATCAGATACGGTGCCTCTATTGAGTGCCGTAAACAGAAAGTCATATTCCAACCAGAAGTAGGAGTACAATTTGAGTACAGCGGAGAACCAAAGAGAAAAGCCAAGAAATTTCTCTCAGCTCTGAAAGCACAGAAATTGCTAGATTCAGGATGTACGGGATTTTTAGCGTATGTAGTCAATACCAGTCAGGACAAGGACCAAAAGCTAGAAGAGGTCCGAGTTGTATGTGACTACCCAGCAGTCTTCCCTTAAGAGTTACCAGGCCTAACACCAGACAGGGAGATTGAATTCGAGATATAACTCATTCCCGGTACAAATCCCATCTCCAAAGCACCTTACCGCATGGCTCCAACAGAACTGAAGGAACTTCAGGAGCAACTACAGGAGCTGCTTGATAAGGGCTTCATACGTCCTAGCCACTCACCATGGGGAGCGCTTGTATTGTTCGTGAAGAAGAAGGATGGGAGCATGCGCCTGTGTATAGATTACAGAGCACTGAACCAAGTCACGATCAAGAACAAGTATCCTCTTTCCAGAATAGATGACCTGTTTGATAAGTTAAAGGGAGCAGCAGTGTTCTCTAAAATAGACCTTCGGTCAGGATATCACCAGGTTAGAGTTAAAAAAGGTGATATACCCAAGACAGCCTTCAGGACCAGATACGGACATTATGAGTTCGTAGTCATGCCCTTTGGCGTGACAAATGCTCCAGCTACCTTCATGGATCTCATGAATAGAGTATTCAGGGAATACTTAGATAAGTTTGTTATCGTGTTCATCGATGACATTCTTATCTATTCCAAGACTTAGGAAGAACACGCAGAGCACCTGAAGACAGTACTACAGATCATTCAGCAGAACCACCTGTACGCCAAATTCACGAAGTGTGAATTCTGGCTCGATCAGGTGTCCTTTCTCGGTCACATCATCTCCAAGGATGGTGTTATGGTAGACCCCAGCAAGATAGAGGCTGTAAGTAACTGGAAAAGACCTAAGAACGCAGTGAGATCAGAAGCTTCCTAGGACTAGCGGGCTATTACAGAAAATTCGTAGAGGACTTCTCCAGGATAGCCTCCCCACTGATAGCTCTTACCAGAAAGAACAGAAAATTTCAGTGGATAGAGGACTGTGAGAACAGCTTCAGCAAGCTAAAGAGGAGATTGACCAGTGCTCCCATTCTGGCTCTACCAGAAAACACAGACAGATTTGATATTTATAGTGATGCCTCTAAGTTGGGACTAGGAGCAGTACTAATGCAAAATGGCAAGGTGATCGCCTATGCCTCCAGACAACTCAAGGATTATGAGAGGAACTACCCTACTCATGACCTCAAGCTTGCAGCAGTTGTCTTCGCTCTCAAAATTTGGAGACATTACTTGTATGGAGCTCAATGCAGAGTATATATAGATCATCAGAGTTTGAAGTACTTCTTCGCTCAGAAGGATCTGAATATGCGACAGCGCAGATGGCTCGAGCTGGTCAAGCACTATGATATAGACATCCTCTACCATCCAGGAAAAACCAATAAGGTGGTAGACACACTTAGCAGGAAGTCCAGCGTCACCTTACTATTCCTAGCAGCCATGTCACCGTCCCTACAGAAGGAGATCACAGATTTCAGTCTCGAACTTATAATGGGACAGCTCTCTACTATGACTTTAGCATCTACCCTGCTTGGTGACATCCAGACAGCTCAGGATCAGGACCCTGAAATTCAGAAAATCAAGCAAGGGTTAACAGAATCAGAAAGTGGAGAATTCAGGGTCTCAGATAGTGGGGTATTATATTTTGGTGACAGACTATGTGTTCCGGATCAGGAGGAACTACGGAGGAAGATTTTAGACGAGGCTCACAGGACTCCTTATGCGATGCATCCTGGTTCCACCAAAATGTACCAAGACTGAAAGAAACGTTTTTGATGGCCTGGGATGAAAAGAGACGTCGCTAGGTATGTTTGTATTTGTCTGACATGTCAGAGGGTCAAGGCAGAACATCAGAGACCAGGAGGAGTTCTGCAGCCCATTCAGATCCCAAAATGGAAGTGGGAGGATATTTCCATGGATTTCATAGTGGGATTACCCAGAACCACGAATGGTTTTGATGCCATCTGGGTAATAGTCGACAGGTTGACTAAATCAGCCCACTTCTTAGCTATCAGGATATCCTACTCCATGGAGCAGCTAGGTCAGTTGTATCTCAAGGAGATCGTTACACTACATGGAGTCCCACGGACCATTATATCCGACAGAGACAGTAGGTTCACATCACACTTCTGGGAGTGTGTACAGTCAGCATTGGGCACTAAGTTAAAGTTTAGCACAGCTTTCCATCCTCAGACAGATGGTCAGACGGAGCGAGTAAATCAGGTACTCGAAGATATGCTCCGAGCATGTGCCCTAGACTTCAAGGGAAGTTGGTGCAAATATCTGAGTTTAGCAGAATTTACATACAACAATAGCTATCAGGCCACTATCGGTATGGCACCCTACGAGGCTCTCTACGGGCGGAAGTGTAGATCTCCAATCTGCTGGTATGAAAGTGGTGAACAGAAAGAACTAGAACTTCAGACAGATCTAGTAGTAGATACCACAGTAGCTATACAGCAGATCCGCCAGAGGATAGAGACAGCTCAGAGCCGCCAGAAAAGCTATACTGATACACGGCGCAGACCCTTAGAGTTCTCAGTTGGGGATATAGTATTTCTCAGAGTGGCTCCCATGAAGGGGGTAATGCGTTTTGGGAAGAAGGGCAAACTAAGTCTCAGATATGTGGGACCATACCTTATCACCAGAAGAGTTGGCAAGGTAGCATATGAACTAGAACTACCCCAAGAGATGTCAGCTATCCACAACGTATTTCATGTCTCTATGCTGAAGAAGTATATCCTAGATGCCACCCAGGTGATTGAGCCCCAGTCGGTACAAGCCCGCGAAGACCTCAGCTATGGCAGTCGGCCTATTCAGATAATAGACCGAGCAGTTAAGAAATTGCGGAACAAGGAAGTACCATTAGTAAAATTTATTTGGCAAAGTCACATAGCAGAAGAGGCAACTTGGGAGACAGAAGCCAGTATGAGACAGAAGTACCCAGAATTATTCTAAGTTCGAGGACAAACTTTTTATAAGGTATGGGGGATTGTAACGCCCGAAAATTCTCAAATTAAATTTAGAAATATTCTATTATTTTTTTAAAATTTTAGTATATTTTTATAGAATTTTTAGAGTAGCGGAAGTAGCAAAAATAAATAGAAACGTAAATAGCTAAGCGGGAATTGAACTCGTGACCTATAGACCCAGTGTCTTATAGAGAACTCTAGTAACCAGGAGGCCCCAGCAGGGGTGTGATGAAAGAAGAGAGAAGCAATTATATTTAAGTTTAAGTTGGCCGAATAAACCACTTAATATAAATAGGGAAATAATTAAGTGAGGGTTGATTTTGGATCAGGATTTCTTCCTCTCCTCAAACCCTTACACGCCGCCCCCTCTCCCTTCTCTTCTTCTCTCAGTGCACCAAGCCAACGAACCTAGGGTTTCATCCCAAGGACTATAGGAGCACTTTCCGACGACGGCTCCGGCACGAGAACGCTCCTCTCCGAGGGAGGAACACGTAGACGTAGGAGGATCATCGAGAAGATCGTCTTTCCGGAAAACTAGCGATCAGATCGTAAGGAAATCTAGCGCAGGAAGTAAGAAACCCCTCACCTGCAGTATAAGTAGCTCTTTTCACGATTTCATTCCTTAGTTTAGTTATATACAGATTTTCAGCACATAAGGTGTGAATTAGTGCACACCAAATGTTTGATAAAATGCTTAGCTCAGTTAAATGCAACATAGGCATTTTTAATAGCTTAGACAAATGCAATAGGAGCATTTTATATAATACTTAGCCTTGCTTCAGCTTATATGGGACAGATTGTCCAATGGGTGGGCTCCCACAGTCGCCTCTAGGTCCAGATAACCTAGTTCTAGGTTCAGATAACCTAGTAAGAGCAAGGTAAGGTATATTAGCTACAAATCAGTATTTTACTTTTCAGTGGCACTGTACTGGACTTCAGTTGTCCTAGGGTTGGATTCCCACAGTGGTCCCTAGGTTTAGATAACCTAGTTAACCCTACTAGAATCAGGATTTGCAACCCCGAGTTTAGTTAGGGATGCGCGCATAGCAAGTACAGTTGTCGGACCCAACAGCAGCATGATTAGTATTTTTATCTATTTATGATAAATAGTTTTTTTTAAAGCATCACAATTTAGTTATGTGATTACAGTTCAGAATTTGTATCAGCTTAGCATTAGTTTAGTTAGCTATTGTATCAGTTTAGCTCTATCTTGTTGATACTAGAAGATATTGCCATGATCAACTTTCGATTTCTATGTTTTGTATGATAGTATGCCATGTCATGCTCTAACATGTTCAGTATATTTTTTCAAATAGCATGTTTTAAAAGCATAAATTGCATCGTATGCATGTTTTGTGAGGTAGATGGTTTCTTACTAAGCTCCCAAGCTTACAGATACTTCTTTTCCTTATACTGCAGATAAAGGTAAAGGAACGATGGATTAGCGGAGGCAGGAGGACAATGCAATGAAGATGTGTGTGGAGAGGAACATGGAATAAAGATCTTTGGAGAAACTAGCAACCTAAGAACTTAGCATTTCATTTATGTTATTCCTTTATACACCTTAGTTATTTAAGTGTCTTGGATTATGGAAGTTATGCATAGATTGTTAGTTTCCATGATATTAGATAGCTAATCATGAGTAATGATAGGTTTAGTAGCTTTGTTTTTGCTTATAGAGTTGATATATGTGAGTTGAGCGTGAAACAGTGCTGAAATCAGACTTCTGATATGAAATCAGAAACCCCAATCGATCATCCGATCGATTGGAGGCTCCTCAATCGATTAGCTGATCGATTTGGCAGCTTGTTTCGCGAACAGTAAGCTCCTGGATCGATCAACCGATCGATCGGGGAATTCTCTCCCGCAAACAGAGAGCTTCTGAATCGATCCTTGGATCGATTGAACAGTCTGGATCGATCAGCCAATCGATCCAGAAATTCATCTGTGCACAATAGCAAGCTGAATCGATCAGTGGATCGATCCATTAGCTTCAATCGGTTGAGTGGTAAGCTCAATCGATCGGGAAGCAGGATTTTGACTAGAAACCTTTAGTTGTAGCTCCCTGATCATGGGGGATGAAAGATATGTCATGTATACCTTAGATCTCATCCCGTAGCACATGTCGAACAAAGAAATCAGCTTAGCATAAAGAAGTTTTAAATTAGATCAGTTTTTTTTCTGCACCTTATAGTTTAGCACAGCATAATGTGATGGTCTAGCCTCGCGGCCTAGTAGCAGTAGGAGGCGGGTCGTTACAGCGACCATTTCTCCCTTGTGGTTGAGAGGGTCGTTGGCCAGGGCCACACGCTCGGCCGCTCATGGGTAGTGGTAGCTGGAGTGTGCCGCTTGTCCTATCGTGCTCCTACTCACTTAATCATGGGTAGTGATAGCTGGAGTTAGGAGCAGTAGGGACCCCCATCGTAGACGTAGCTAGTTAGCTACTATGAAACTGTCCCCTCGGCCAATCGAGAGTAGTGGTATCTGGAGTGGTGTATAGTCTGTCACTGACCAGACCTCTCGACCATACAGGGGTCATGGTGCAGAGGGGTGGGCAGGAGTGACCATCCGTGCGTACGCTGTTATTATTATACCTGCTAATGTTGTTGCTTACTTTTGCTGATATGCTTACATAGGTTTAGATATATACCAATGGTATGTGTTTAGGCACAGAATTACTTATTGTTAATATGTATATACCTCACATGTTACCCATGTAGTTATGAGTAGTACTTTAGCAGGTCTTTGCTACTCCTGACTTTCTATTACTAGCCTAGGATATGGTTTTAATTATGGACACATATTATGATATCACTGTACTATCTGCTATTTTCCCTACGAGACTGTATACCTTGTATCTCTAGTTCTTTATTATGTTCATGCACTATCTGTCTATTACCCGCTGAGTCTCACCACTCACTACCCCATAAACTGGTTTATTTTGCCAGGTAGCAAATAAAGGATTTATGGAGTCGCCTGGAGATCCTGTCCTCCAGTCCTATGTCACATCGAGCTTCTCCTACTGTTAGTGCTTCCATTCGCATTATTGGTTTTGCACTTGTTCTTGTATTTGGGTATTCTTTTATATGGAGTTTTGTTTTGTGGAATCTTGTATTTGGTTTGGTGATGATGTGTCCAACCGAGCCGGCTCGTAGTTAGTTGTTTTGTTCATTTCATGTTCGTTATTTTGTGATTTCCGCTGTGCTATGTTTAAGCCATGTGGGCTGACTATTAACTGCATTGGTTGTGATTATTACAAGCCGTGTGGGCTACTTATAAACCTTTGGTGTGTTTATATCCAGTCGTGTGGGCTAAAGTATATAGCTGATGAGTATGCTTGTGGATGTATGTATATATACTTCAGATTGTTATTGTTATAGGGGATGTGATGTCCGATTTTCGTCAAACTACCTTACTCTCGAGGCGTGACAGTTGTATCACATAAGTATTAAGCAACTACCTCTACACTTTTCCATATCATTGGTGGTTATCTACCTGAATATATCTACTAAGTTATCCAAACCATGTATATACAGTCCATCGTAAAAGTCCTCAAGGAATAAGATACCTCGATCCTCTATTGACTAGTCAAGCTAACAATGGTATATATATAATTCAGTCCTTTCTACGTCTATACAAGTTATGTACTCAAGTGTTCCATCTAGGTTATCTAACTAGTCACAAGCTACACAAAGGTCAGAAACTCCATGAAATAGGCTAAATTGGTCCTCTATTGATCGAGACTACATGAATCAATTGATCCTTTACTAACCAAGCCAATAATTGTATACAACTCTATCTTTCACCTAGATGGTAGTAGCAAGAGTTGGTACCACTGGTGGTAGGGTATGATTAATTCTCTGAGACTATAATCTCTAATCTCCACTAGGTTTTTGATAGATTCGACCCTCACTTTCCAACTCGATATCAGTCGGTGCTACTAGAGAATCAACATTCTCTTCATCAAGGTAGAGTCTTCAACATGTCAACTAGTCAATTCCATAGTCAACAATGACCACAATTGAAAATAGAGTTGATTGACTAAGTATCATCATGCTACACCAAGTTAATGAATACCTACTAGACAGGTATAGAAATAGATACACAATCCAACTAAATTGGAGAGTGTCTATCCATGACGTATAAAAGGTAGCCAACACAAAAGATAAGATAATCACCAGAAATATAACTTCATTTCATTTATCTTGGAGATGTCCTACAATTGCCTAGTCATAGAACTCAAAAGTCGCACAGAAAATAAACAAACCATAAAATCAGAAACATGTATAATAGACCACGTAAACCTGCGGCTCTGAAACCAGTATCAAGCAATCAAAAATTGTGATCAAGGACTCGAAATCCATGTGGAACAAGATCTTGAGAGATAAAGGGTTAATTTCTCTAAAAAATGGATTGTTTACAAGGAATCTAAGAAACAAAATTCCTATCTTGGAGTATTTAATAGAAGCTATGATATAAAAGTTTATTTTTAGGATATGGGTTCGTATGGAGTAAATGGTGAATCTATTCAGGCCAAAAATTCTTGGAGTAAATGGTGAATCTATTCAGGCCAACTAAATTGGAGAGTGTCTATCCATGACGTATAAAAGGTAGTCAACACAAAAGATAAGATAATCACCAGAAATATAACTTCATTTCCTATATCTTGGGGATGGCCTACAGTTGCCTAGTCCTAGAACTCAAAAGTCGCATCGAAAAAAATAAACCATAAAATCAGAAACATGTATAATAGACCTCATAAACCTATGGCTCTGAAACCAGTATCAAGCAATCAAAAATTGGGATCAAGGACTAGAAATCCATGTGGAACATGATCTTGAGAGATAAAGGGTTAATTTATATAAAAAATGGATTGTTTACACGGAATCTAAGAAACAGAAGTCCTATCTTGGAGTATTTAATAGAAGCTATGAAATAAAAGTTTATTTTTAGGATATGGGTTCGTATGAAGTAAATGGTGAATCTATACTGGTCAAATTTAATTTTTTCCCAAATAATTAACTCTTCCATATAGTATTTTAGAAAAGCAGACCATGTTGAATTTCAACCAATATCTTTATATTATGGTTGTTGCTTTGCTTTGCAAGGTTAGATTTGCATCATCACATAACAAAGTTTTGATACATTATTTATGTCTCAATCAAAATACAGGGCTGAACTTAATATTTGTATAGAGACCCTTAAATTTCAAGTGAGATGGTAATCTAATAAACTAGAATTTATAATTTTTTATTGAATCAAAAGTATCAAAATAGTAATCATTGATTATCTCAGGAGAAGTTCAATTTATTGATAGGTTATATTTATATCAAATATCAAAATTTAAAATTTACTTTTAGTTTGTATTTAAATGTAAAGTTTTTTCTTGTATTGATTCAAAACTAAGGCATTTAATGTTGATTTAATGAAACTTATAGTCATCTTTCAACTTTGTATCATTTTTGAAAATTTTGATGATGTTCATGTAACTTTGTGATTTTTCAAGAAAACCTTTCTTTGAAACTTTAAAATTTTTAGTGATTTGTATATTTTTTTCCAGCAACATAGGGTTAAACTTATGTTTTCATTTAAAAATATATGGAAAATAATAAAAATATTTTTTTGATCAATTGTAATTTTGTAAAAAAACTTATGTTTTCATTTAAATATTTCATAGTATTGATAATTTTTTTATTAATGATCATAAATATAATATTTCCATTATATCTAATTATTTAAATTATCAACTAAATTTTAGGATTTTTATAGTCAAAAAGTTGAATAATTACAATTTAAAGCATATTTTATATTAAAATTAATAATTTTAGTAAAAAAAAAGTGATGCTATTTTAACACTAAATTATATGTAACAAATATTTTTATTATAAAAGGTCATTAGGCTCACCCTATGAGCCCCTTACAAACGGTCCCTAAGTTATATAAAGGGAGGTAAATCACGGGTTTAATTTATAGCTTGCCGCCAAGTGGTTAGGGGGTGAAAGGGTTTTTTTCAAAAGGATATGCACCCTCGGAGAATTGGTCCTTTGCCCAGTACCTAGTCTGCCCCCCTTTTGTCGTTTGTCCTGTCGTGCTCCCACTCGCTTACTCATGGGTAGTGATAGCTGGAGTTGCGAGAAGCAGGGACCCCCATCGTAGACGTAGTGGTAGATGGAATAGTGTAGATGGAATAGTGGTAGATGGAATAGTGTATAGTCTGTCACTGACCTGACCTCTCGACCATACAGGGGTCATGGTGCAGAGGGGTGGGCGGGAGTGACCATCTGTGCATACGCTGTTATTATTATACCTGCTAATGTTGTTGCTTACTTATGCTGATATGCTTACATAGGTTTAGATATATACCTATGATATGTGTTTAGGCACTGGATTACTTATTGTTAATATGTATATACCTCACATGTTACCCATGTAGTTATGAGTAGTACTGTTGTAATGCCCGAAAATTCTCGAAACTACATTATAAATATTCTATGATTTTTCTGGAATTTTTAGATATTTTTCCGGAATTTTCCGAGTAGCGGAAGTAGCAAAAATAATTAGAACCGCAAAATAGCTTAGGCGGGAATCGAACCCAGAACCTCTCGGATCCGATAACTTTTAGTTAGCCTTAGTAACCGGTGAACCCAGCAGGGTCGTGCTGAAAGAAAGAGGAATCAATTATATTTATATTAGAGTTGGGTTCAATTATCCACTTAATATAAATAGAAGAGTTAGGTTGGGTTTGGTTTATTTTAGAATTTGGTTCGGCAAACTCCTCCCCTCCAAACCCTCACGCCGAACACCCTTCTCCTCTTCCTCCTCTCGGCGCCAACCACAAGGAAGACCTAGGGTTCTCTCCCTAGGGCCCCAAGGACATCTTCCGGCGATAACTCCGGCACGAGGACGCTCTCCTTCGCGAGGGGAACGCTTAGACGCGAGAAGATCGCCGAGAAGTCGTCTCCACCGGAATTCTAGCGAATAGAATTGTAAGGAAATTAGCGTACGAGGTAAGAAACCCCTCACCTGCAGTATAAGTAGCTTCCGTTTGGTTTTCCATGCATTAGTTAGTTATATGCAGATTTTTCGGACACATAGGGTGTATTTAACCCTCCTCGCAGGTTTAGGGATTTAGTGAGTACCTTTGAATGGGTCGGACACGTCTTTCCCCCTTTAGTTGGAGGTTTTAGACGTTGTCGGGTGCCTAGAGGTAGTCTCCCTAATAGAGGGGAGAGTTTAAGCACACTAGATGTTCGATTAAATGATTAGCTCAGTAAAATGCAACTTAGGTATTTTTAATAGCTCAGTAAATGCAATAGAAGCATTTAAAATAGCTTAGTTAGCCTTATTACAGCTTACATGGGACTACGGTCCAATGGGTGGGCTCCCACAGTCGCCTCTAGGTTTAGATAACCTAGCTCTAGGTTCAGATAACCTAGAAATAGCAAAATAAGCAATTTGTTGTTATGTTCATTATTTTATTTTCAGTGGCACTGTACAGGATTAGATATCCACTGGGCTGGGCTCCCATAGTCGGTCCCTAGGTTTAGATAACCTCGGGTCTAGTTAAGGATGCGCGCATAGCATGTACAGTTGCCGGGCTCACTAGCAGTATGATTATGTACTTTGATCTATTACATTATTAGTTTTTCAAAACTCACAAAGATTAGTTATGTTAGTTGAGTTTGAATTCAGCTTCAGTCTAGCTCAGTTTATGTTCAGATCAGTTTAGTTTTCTGTTGATACAAATGATAGTTTATCATTAGCTTTATTGCCTTGATTAGTTTATTTCTATGTGTTGTATGCCATGCCATGCTTAGCATATTCAGTATGTATTTTCAAATAGCATGTTTTAAAAGCATATTGCATCGTATGCATGTTTTAGTGAGGTAGATGGTTTCTTACTAAGCTTAAAACTTACAGATACTATTTTCCCTTATACTGCAGATAAAGGTAAAGGGAAGATGGACTAGCAGAGGAAGCTGGAGGTCAATGCAGAGATGGTGTGTGTGGCAGGAACATGGAATAAAAGATCCTTAGGGGATCTAGCAAGCTTAAACAATTGAACCTTTAGTATTTCTATTTTCACGCATTTTTAATTGTTAAATGCTACGAACTAGTAAACCATGCGTTATATCCAGTTTAGAATGCTAGCTTTATGTCATTAGAATATATTTTATGGATTGTATAAGTGAAATGTGAGATTTTGGCACGAACAAGTGCTGAAATCGAGTTGGAACATCTCGATCGATCCACGGATCGATCGAGAGTTGAGCCGATCGGTCACCGATCCGCCGATCGTAACGAGTTTAAGGATCGGTCGGTTGAACGATCCAAATGCGAACAGAGGAACTCACCGATCGGTCACCGACGATCGGTGAGTCATCGATCGGTCTACCGATCGATGCACTCGATCGGTCAGATCGATCGCATGCTAAACAAGAGCGACTTGTGGATCGGTCGACCAATCCGAGCCTTCTTCGCGCGTTGAGGCTTTGGATCGATCACGGGATCGATCCGACAGCCCAATCAATCCATGAATCGATTGAAATGCCTGATTACAGCTAGCAGGACATCCGAAAGGCAAAGAACACCTCCCCTAGCATGTGTACGACTCCTAGGTACACCTAGAATGTTATGTTCAGTTTACGGTAATTAGTTTAGTAAAAATTTTAATCAATCCATATTTTCCACAATAGTAATTTAGCACAGCATTACGTAACGATCGGCCTCGTAGCCTAGTCAGTAGGAGGCGGGTCGTTACAGAGTGGTATCAGAGCAGTGTTCCATACTTCCTACACACACATCAGCATTGAACCTGCAGCTTCCAAGTAAGAATACCTCTACTTTATTTATGTTCCTTGCTTTCTTGTTATAGTTTATGTTTATAGATAACTGATGCATGTTAGTATGTGATAATAGATAACATGATAGCAATAGTTATACAATTATAATTGTATTAGTTATACATGTCCTGTCCTCTATGTCTTTAGAAATGGCACGAGGACGCCCAGCTAGAAGGACACCAGCTACTGAGCCCAAGCATGAGGCAGGTAGTTCAGTGCCTCCCCCAGACCTTACAGCGTTAGTGGCTCAGTTACAGCAGCAGCTAGCTGAACAGCAACAGGAGATAGCCACCTTAAAGAATACCCCCACAGTCACCCCGGAACCGAACGTAGCGACGCCAGTAGTCTTAGAGGTTCCACCAGTCCAGCCTACGGCACCAGTAGCCCCAGCAGCAGGAACGCAGAGAGAAGCATATCTGATCCAGTGGCAGAGAGTCAAGCCAGAGAACTTCTCAGGCACTAGTGAACCATGGGATGCACAAGCCTGGTTCAAAACACTGGAGAGTACGATGGAGCTTCTGGACTGGCCAGAACACGAGAAGGTGAAGTGCGCCTCCTTCTGCTATGATGCATGTGGTGGGAGAGAATCAGAGCGAAGCGCCCAGTGAACCAGATGTTATGGGCTGACTTCGAGAAGGAGTTCTTTGAGGAATTCTTTCCCATGCGGGTTACGAACCGCCACTACGACGAGTTCACAGAGTTTCGTCAGGGCAACCTTACAGTGGAGGAAGTCATGAAGAAATTCAACAGGTTGGCTCGTCTATGCCCAGAACTAGTCAGCACAGAAAAAGAACGAGTCTGGTTGATGCTCAAGATGTTGAGGCCAGAAATAGCAATGAACGTGGCTAGCGGCATCCACAGGCCGCAAACCACCGAAGAACTAGTCAGCAGCGCCTTGACCACTGAGCACTACCAGAATAGTATCAAGCAGCAGAAGCAAACCTTCTCAGGGTCAAGGAGGCTCAGTACCCCGGCGGGGCCACGGCTCTCATGGCTCTAATCGAAAGGGAACCCAGAACAAGCGCAAACCAGGAGTTACCCAAAAGGAGGACCAGCTGGCCCAATTATCCAAAGTGTGCTACTTGTGGGAAATTCCATCCACGAGTTTGTCGTAAGGGCACACGAGGATGCTTTGAATGTGGACAAGAAGGGCACATGGCTAGCAATGCCCAAACAAGACCACTTCCTCACCATAGCCGATTCAAGACGGAGGCCACCAAGACAGCAGATCAGATGCAGGCCGCTCTAGATGGTCCACACATCAGCCAGGGATTAGACCCTCCAGCTATGACCAATGCGAGGATCTACTCACCGACCGAGAGATGACGAGCGAATGCCTCGGCGGTTGTTACAGTCGATTAGTATTTTCAAAGAAATAGCAACTGTCTTATTCTGGGGCAACCCATTCTTATATAGTCGGGCATTCACAAACAAGTTAGCAATACCTCCAGAGGTACCGTTTCGGACGACATTACCTTCGGGAGAAATTATGGCATCTACGCACTGGCTCAGAGCAGTATCAGTCATTATAGCAGACAGAGAACTCTTCTGTGATCTGATCGTGCTAAATATGACTGACTACGACATCATTTTTGGAATGGACTTCTTGATCAGATACGGTGCTTCCATCGAGTGCCGTAAGCAGAAAGTCATATTCCAACCTGAAGTAGAAGCACAGTTCGAATTCGTCGGAGAACCCAAAAGAAAGGCCAAGAGGTTTCTCTCAGCTATGAAGGCACAGAGATTAATGGATTCAGGGTGTACGGGATTTTTAGCACACGTAGTCAGTACCAGTCAGGACAAGGACCAACAGCTAGCAGAGGTCTGAGTCGTAAGTGACTACCCAGTAGTCTTCCCTGAAGAGTTACCAGGATTAGCACCAGACAGGGAGATAGAGCTCATTCCCGGTACCAACCCTATTTCCAAAGCACCCTACCGCATGGCTCCAACCGAACTGAAGGAACTTCATGAGCAATTACGGGAGCTACTTGACAAAGGCTTCATACGCCCTAGTCACTCACCATGGGGAGCGCCTGTATTGTTCGTGAAGAAAAAGGACGGAAGCATGCGCCTGTGTATAGATTACCGGGCACTGAACCAGGTCACAATCAAGAACAGGTATCCTCTTCCCAGAATAGATGACCTGTTCGATCAGCTAAAGGGAGCAGCAGTGTTCTCTAAAATAGATCTCAGATCAGGTTATCATCAAGTGAAGGTTAAAGAAGGGGATATACCCAAGACAGCATTCAGGACCAGATACGGACATTATGAGTTCGTAGTCATGCCCTTTGGCGTGACAAATGCTCCAGCTACTTTCATGGACCTCATGAACGGGGTATTCAGGGAATATTTAGATAAGTTTGTTATCGTGTTCATCGACGACATCCTTATCTATTCCAGAACTCAGGAAGAACATGTAGAGCACCTGAGGATAGTATTGCAGACCCTTCAGCAGAATCAGCTGTACGCCAAGTTCACGAAATGTGAATTTTGGCTAGATCAGGTGTCCTTCCTGGGTCACATCATCTCAAAGGATGGTATCATGGTAGACCCTAGCAAGATAGAAGCTGTGAGCAATTGGAAAAGACCCAAGAATGCCAGTGAGATCAGAAGCTTTCTGGGATTAGCAGGTTACTACAGGAAATTCGTAGAGGACATCTCCAGGATGGCCTCCCCACTGACAGTTCTTACCAGAAAGTGAGCTGAAAAGGAAATTGACCAGTGCACCTATTCTGACTCTACCAGAGAACGCAGATAGCTTTGACATATATAGTGATGCCTCGAAGTTGGGACTAGGAGCAGTGCTGATGCAAGATGGCAAGGTGATCGCTTATGCCTCCAGACAACTCAAGGATTATGAGAGGAACTATCCTACCCATGACCTTGAGCTTGCAGCAGTAGTGTTCTCTCTCAAGATTTGGAGACATTACTTGTATGGAGCTCAGTGCAGGGTGTATACAGATCATCAGAGTCTGAAGTATTTCTTCACTCAGAAGGATCTGAATATGCGACAGCGCAGATGGCTAGAACTGGTCAAAGACTATGACATAGATATCCTCTACTATCCAGGAAAAGCAGATAGGGTAGCAGAGGCCCTCAGCAGAAAGTCCAGCGTTACCCTATTATCTTTAGCATCCATGTCACCACCCCTATAGAAGGAGATCTCAGATTTCGGTCTCGAACTTATAGTTGGGCATCTCTCTACTATGACCTTAGAGTCGACCTTGCTTGGTGACATTCAGACAGCTCAGGAGCAGGATCCTGAAATTCAGAGAATCAAGCAAGGTTTAGCAGAATCAGAAGGTGGAGAGTTCAGAATGTCAGATAGCGGGGTGTTGTATTTTGATGACAGATTATGTGAGGAAAGAGGAAGATTTTAGATGAGGCTCACAAGACTCCTATGATGCATCTGGCTCCACCAAAATGTACCGGGACAGAAGCGTTTTGGTGGCCGATGAGAGACATCGCTCAATATGTCAGCACCTGCCTAAAGACCAGGAGGAGTTTTGCAGCCTATACAGATACCGGAATGGAAGTGGGAGGATATTTCCATGGATTTCATAGTGGAATTACCGAACCACGAATGGTTTTGATACCATCTAGGTAATAGTCGACGATTGACTAAATCACTTCTTAGCTATCGGGATATCCTATTCCATGGAGCAACTAGCTCTTGTATCTCAAGGAGATCGTCAGTATGGAGTCCCACGAACCATTATTTCGACAAACAAGAGGGGTTCACATCACACGACCGACTTTGGGCATGAAGCTAAAATTCAGCACAGCCTTCCACGAGTAAATCAGATTCTCGAAGATATGCTCCGAGCATGTGCCCTAGATTTTAAGGAAGTTGGTGCAAATATCCGAGCCTAGCGAATTTGCATACAACAACAACCTATCGTGCCACTATCGGCATGGCACCTTACGAGGCTCTCTATGGGCGGAGGTGTAGATCTCCTGGTATGAGAGTGGTGAGCAGAGAACTAGAGCTAGATGATCTAGTAGCAGATACCACACTATACTCTGAATCCGCTTGAAAGGATAGAGACAACTCGAGCCTTGGAAAACCTATATACACCGTACGAACCTTTAGAGTTCTCGGTTGGAGATTCAGTGTTCCTCAGGAGTAGCTCCATGAAGGAGTAATGCGATTTGGGAAAAAGGACAAGCTAAGTCCCCGATATGTGGGACCATACCTTATAGCAGAAGAGTGGGCAAGGTAGCGTGAGCTAGAGCTACGAAATGTCGTATCCACTAGTGTTCATGTCTCTATCTCTGAAAGAAGCATGATGCCACCGGTGATGTTGAGCCCTGTGATGGCTGAATCCGAAGACCTCGGTTATGATAGTCGGCTATTGAATAAGAGGCACGATGCGGAAGCTGAACAAGGACAAGGTAATAGTCTTGTTGCACGGCACACCACACATCAAGAGGAAACTCTAATCAGCACAAGATGTGCAGTACCAGAATTATTCTAGGTTCGAGGACGAACTTTTTATAAGGTATGGGGGATTGTAATGCCCGAAAATTCTCGAAACTGCATTATGAATATTCTATGATTTTTCTGGAATTTTTAGATATTTTTCCAGAATTTTCCGAGTAGCGGAAACAGCAAAAATAATTAGAACCGCAAAATAGCTTAGGCGGGAATCGAACCCCTCGGAGCCGATAACTTTTAGTTAGCCTTAGTAACCGGTGAACCCAGCAGGGCCGTGCTGAAAGAAAGAGGAATCAATTATATTTATATTAGAGTTGGGTTCAATTATCCACTTGATATAAATAGAAGAGTTAGGTTGGGTTTGGTTTATTTTAGAATTTGGTTCGGCAAACTCCTCCCCTCCAAACCCTCACGCCGAACACCCTTCTCCTCTTCCTCCTCTCGGCGCCAACCACAAGGAAGACCTAGGGTTCTCTCCCTAGGGCCCCAAGGACATCTTCCGGCGATAACTCCGGCACGAGGACGCTCTCCTTCGCGAGGGGAACGCTTAGAAGTCGTCTCCACCGGAATTCTAGCGAATAGAATTGTAAGGAAATTAGAGTAAAGAAACCCCTCACTGCAGTATAAGTAGTTTCCATGCATTAGTTAGTTATATGCAGATTTTCGACACATAGGGTGTATTTAACTCTCCGGTTTTGGGATTTAGTGAGTACCTTTGGATGGGCCAGCTTCAGTTGGAGGTTTTAGATGTTGTCGGGTGCCTAGAGGTAGTCTCCCTAATAGAGGGGAGAGTTTAAGCACACTAGATGTTCGATTAAATGATTAGCTCAGTAAAATGTAACTTAGGTATTTTTAATAGCTCAGTAAATGCAATAGAAGCATTTAAAATAGCTTAGTTAGCCTTATTACAACTTACATGGGACTACGGTCCAATGGGTGGGCTCCCACAGTCGCCTCTAGGTTTAGATAACCTAGCTCTAGGTTTAGATAACCTAGAAATAGCAAAATAAGAAATTTATAGTTATGTTCAGTATTTTATTTTCAGTGGCACTGTACAGGATTAGATATCCACTGGGCTGGGCTCCCATAGTCGGTCCCTAGGTTTAGATAACCTAGTAAACCTTACTAAATTTGGGATTTAAAACCCCGGGTCTAGGTAGGGATGCGCGCATAGCATGTACAGTTGTCGGGCCCACTAGCAGTATGATTATGTACTTTGATCTATTACATTATTAGTTTTTCAAAACTCACAAAAATTAGTTATGTTAAGTGAATTCAGCTTAGCTCAGTTTTATATCAGTTTAGTTTTCTGTTGATACAAATGATAGTTTATCATTAGCTTTATTGCCATGATTAGTTTACTTCTATGTGTTGTATGCCATGCCATGCTTAGCATATTCAGTATGTATTTTCAAATAGCATGTTTTAAAAGCATATTGCATCGTATGCATGTTTTAGTGAGGTAGATGGTTTCTTACTAAGCTTAAAGCTTACAGATACTATTTTCCCTTATACTGCAGATAAAGGTAAAGGGAAGATGGACTAGCAGAGGAAGCTGTTGGTCAATGCAGAGATGGTGTGTGTGGCAGGAACATGGAATAAAAGATCCTTAGGGGATCTAGCAAGCTTAAACAATTGAACCTTTAGTATTTCTGTTTTCACGCATTTTTAATTGTTAAATGCTACGAACTAGTAAACCATGCGTTATATCCAGTTTAGAATGCTAGCTTTATGTCATTAGAATATATTTTATGGATTGTATAAGTGAAATGTGAGATTTTGGCACGAACAAGTGCTGAAATCAGAGTTTCAGTGCGAAATCAAAAACTCCGATCGATCCACGGATCGATCAGAGTTGAGTTATCGGATCGGATCGATCCGCCGCAGAATGTAGAATGAGAGTTTAAGGATCGGTCACCGACCGCAATCTTCGATCTTTGATGGGGTCCAGGTGATCAGCCGACCGATCCAGAGCCTTCTTCCGTGCCAGTATCAAGCTGGATCGATCACGAGATCGATCCGACAGCCCAATCGATCCATGAATCGATTGAAATGTCTGATTACAGCTAGCGGGACATCCAAAAGGCATAGAACACCTCCCCTAGCATGTGTACGACTCCTAGGTACACCTAGAATGTTAAGTTCAGTTTACAGTAATTAGTTTAGTAAAAATTTTAATCAATCCAAATTTTCCGCAATAGTAATTTAGCACAGCATTACGTAACGATCGGCCTCGCAGCCTAGTCAGTAGGAGGCGGGTCGTTACAACTGTAGCAGGTCTTTGCTATTCCTGACTTTCTACTACTAGCCTAGGATATGGTTTCAATTATGGACACATATTATGATATGACTGTAGTATTTGCTATTTTCCCTACCAGACTATATACCTTGTATCTCTAGTTCTTTATTATGTTCATGCACTATCTGTCTATTACCCGCTGAGTTCCAGCACTCACTACCCCATAAATTGGTCAGATAAAGGATTTATGGAGTCGCCTGGAGATCCTGTCCGCCAGTCCTATGTCATATCGAGCTTCTCCTACCGTTAGTGCTTCCATTCGTATTATTGGTTTTGCACTTGTTCTTGTATTTGTGTATTCTTTTATATGGAGTTTTGTTTTTTGGAATCTTGTATTTGGTTTGGTGATGATGTGTCCAATCGAGCCGGCTCGCAGTAAGTTGTTTTGTTCGTTTCATGTTCGTTATTTTGTGATTTCCGCTGTGCTATGTTTCAGACATGTGGGCTGACTATTAACTGCATTGGTTGTGATTATTTCAAGCCGTGTGGGCTACTTATAAACTGCTGGTGTGTTTATATCCAGCCGTGTGGGCTAAAGTATATAGCTGATGAGTATGCTTGTGGATGTATCTATATATACTTTGGATTGTCATTGTTACAGGGGAATTGTTGTCCAATTTTTGTCGGACTACCTTACTCTCGAGGCGTGATAGTTGTATCACATAAGTATTAAACAACTACCTCTACACTTTTCCATATCATTGGGGGCTATCAACCTGAATATATCTACTAAGTTATCAAAACCATATATATACAGTCCATCGTAAAAGCCCTCATGGAATAAGATACCTCGATCCTCTATTGACTAGACAAGCTAACAATGGTATATATATAATTCAGTCCTTTCTACGTCTATACAAGTTATGTACTCAAGTGTTACTTCTAGGTTATCTAACTAGTCACAAGCTTCTCAGAGGTCAGAAACTCCATGAAAAAGGCTAAATTGGTCCTCTATTTATCGAGACAACATGAATCAATTGATCCTTTACTAACCAAGCCAATAATTGTATACAACTCTATCTTTCACCTAGATGGTAGTAGCAAGAGTTGGTACCACCGGTGGTAGGGTAGGATTAATTCTCTGAGACTATAATATCTAATCTCCACAAGGTTGTTGATAGATTTGACCCTCACTTTCCAACTCGATATCAGTCGGTGCTATTAGAGAATCAACATTCTCTTCATCAAGGTAGAGTCTTCAACGTGTCAACTAGTCACTTCCTTAGTCAATAATGACCCTAATTGAAAATAGAGCAGATTGACTAAGTATCATCATGCTACACCAAGTTAATGAATACTTACTAGACTGGTATAGAAATAGATAAGCAATCCAACTAAATTGGAGAGTGTCTATCCATGACGTATAAAAGGTAGTCAACACAAAAGATAAGATAATCACCAGAAATATAACTTCATTTCCTATATCTTGGGGATGGCCTACAGTTGCCTAGTCCTAGAACTCAAAAGTCGCATTGAAAAAAATAAACCATAAAATCAGAAACATGTATAATAGACCTCATAAACCTATGGCTCTGAAACCAGTATCAAGCAATCAAAAATTGGGATCAAGGACTAGAAATCCATGTGGAACATGATCTTGAGAGATAAAGGGTTAATTTATATAAAAAATGGATTGTTTACACGGAATCTAAGAAACAGAAGTCCTATCTTGGAGTATTTAATAGAAGCTATGAAATAAAAGTTTATTTTTAGGATATGGGTTCGTATGAAGTAAATGGTGAATCTATACTGGTCAAATTTAATTTTTTCCCAAATAATTAACTCTTCCATATAGTGTTTTAGAAAAGCAGACCATGTTGAATTTAAACCAATATCTTTATATTATGGTAGTTGCTTTGCTTTGCAAGGTTAGATTTGTATCATCACATAACAAAGTTTTGGTTGATTATTTGTCTCACTCAAAAT
Source organism: Zingiber officinale (assembly GCF_018446385.1). Lineage (NCBI taxonomy): Eukaryota > Viridiplantae > Streptophyta > Magnoliopsida > Zingiberales > Zingiberaceae > Zingiber > Zingiber officinale. Next base: position 22,101,144 of record NC_055995.1, read on the forward strand.
ACAGGGTTGAACTTAATATTTTTATTGAGACTCTTAAATTTCAAGTGAGATGGTAAGCTAATAAACTAGAATTTATAATTTTTTTTTATTAAATCAAAAGTATCAAAATAGTAATCATTGATTAGCTCAGGGGAAGTTCAATGTATTGATAGGTTATATTTATATCAAATATAAAATATTAAAATTTTCTTTTAGTTTGTATTTAAAAGTAAAGTTTTTTCTTGTATTGATACAAAACTAAGGCATTTAATGTTGAATTTAATGAAACTTATAGTCATCTTTCAACTTTGTATCATTTTTGAAATTTTTGATGATGTTCATGTAACTTTGTGATTTTTCAAGAAAACCTTTCTTTGAAACTTTAAAATTTTTAGTGATTTGTATATTTTTTTCAAGCAACATAGGGTTAAACTTATGTTTTCATATAAATATATATGGATAATAATAAAAACTTTTTTTTGATCAATTGTAATTTTGTAAAAAAACTTATGTTTTCATTTAAATATTTCATAGTATTGATAATTTTTTATTTATTATCATCAATATATTTTTTTCATTATATCTAATTATTTAAATTATAAACTCAATTTTAGGATTTTTATAGTCAAAAAGTTGAATAATACAATTTAAAGCATATTTTATATTAAAATTAATAATTTTAGTAAAAAAAAGTGATGCTATTTTTACAATAAATTATATGTAACAAGTATTTTTATTATAAAAGGTGATTACGCTCACCCTATGAGCCCCTTACAATCGGTCCCTAAGTTATATAAAGGGAGGTAAATCACGGGTTGAATTTATAGCCTATCACCAAGTGGTTAGGGGGTGGAAGGGGTTTTTTTTTCTAAAGGATATGCTCCCTTGGAGAATTGGTCCTTTTCCCCGTACCTAGTTTGCCCCCCTTTAGCCAAATGGGAACCTCATGGGGACTATAGTTACCAAATCTTGACACTTATAAGCATTGCTATAATTTGTTAATTGAATAGTTTCATATTTACTTGTTCATTGCATCTTTTATTATAGCTTTATTTTAGTTAATATTAATATAAACTATAATATAGTTTAGTATATTCTTAAGATTACTAATAAAAATTTCAATAATTTTTTCAAATGATAAATTTATTTTTAATTTAAATGCTTTTATAGAATGTATATTCATTTTTTATAGGCTCAATATTTCCATTAATTTTTTAAAAATAATTTGAAGTATATTATCTTAGATCACTTAAATATGATTCATGCACATACCTCAATTAGATATTTTTAAAAGTAGTTTATTTAAGATATATTTATTTCTTATAGATATTACTAATCATACTGTCTAGGGGGATCCAAGCAAAGCCAACATTGCATGTCACGATTTCCAATTAATTGATTCCTTGGGAAAAATATGCCTTGTCCTTTTTGTGCAATTTCAGCAAGTTGTTTAACTGCATATTAGTAAATAGAAATGAGTACTCTTAGTATTTGTAATTTGATAATCATACACACAAAAATAAATATTTTGTATAAAAACTTTGAGATTTAAATTTAGGAGCAATAAAGATAAGGTGATTATCTAAATATGTAATGTCATTTAGTTTCATAGCATATTTCATTCCGATGCCATGAGATTTATGCTTTCAAACAATGTATGAAAATAATATTAATAACTTGCATAGTAATTCAAAAAAATCAATTCCAGTCGAAGATGGTGTAGGAGCAAGCTCTCTAGATGTTGTCGGAATAATAAAAATGGATAACATAAAGAGGATAGCTAAGCTAATTTTCCTTGTGTCCATTATCATGTCTCTAATATTAAGATGGATGTGAAACACAAACTTGATTAGCTTTTAAATTTAATTGAATAATATGCCCATTTGGATCTACTATTTATATGGTTAGAAACATATATGTTACTTTTATGTGATAAGGATAACTTAAGATTTTATACTTTCAACGTAAGAAGTTATTTAAAGTATGTAAAGAAATGTTTATTTTTTATAAAGATAAATTGATAATTATAATATTTTTAAGTTACCTAAATGGTCTTGAAAATTATTATGCCAACAAAAAAACATGTAAGAAAATTTCACATTATCATTTAATTTTTTTAAATATTATCATAACCATATTAGTGATCCATTTCTATCATGAGCGGAAAAATACTAGATCCTCTTATCTAGCGGATCCATGCGAAGGGAAGAAACAATTTTTATGGCAATAATCTATGCTAAGCTACATGATAGGATTATACCTTTGTTGCGTTCCCTTCGCAATCCCGATAGCAACCTTTTCTTTGGATCAAGATCTCAGCGCGTTCAAGCGTCCGCGCCTCTACGGTATCCACACGAACATATACTTCGTTCATCGCACGAACGAAGCCTTCGGAGAAGAACCATCTTCTTGTGATAGCAAGAAGCATGGTTCGGCCAAACATCAAGAATCGACCATGGAAGGAGGAGGAAGAAGATGGAATCTCAAGAGTCACCTTTTTTTCATCTAATGAAAAATAAAATCCAAAAACCTATTTATATTCATATAATGAATATCAAGGGTTTTTTTTGTCTCTTTGTATTCCTCTTAATGGGTTGGATTTATTATATTGGATTAACCATTAATTCAATAACCCAATAAGTCTAACCCATTAATCCAATGTGTAGAATTCGGATTGGACTCAATCCAATGAGTGGGTTCATTTGAGTCTAACTCAATTAGTAACCAAAAGGCCTAATCATCTCATGATTGGCTCTTATGGCTAATTACTAACACGAAATTCCTCCAGCCATGAGTTGACAGAGGAGAAATCCAATTTGGGTGAGTTTTAGAGTTGAATTTCAATTCTTCTTTGATTTGATTTGTTAATTGATGATGTTGTTAAGTTTGGTTGTATATGGATTACTAAATATGAATGTGAATTGGAGGAGAAAATGATTGTGTTGATTGAGGATTATTTGATTTGTTGAATGATATGATTAAACCTAAACTAATCATGTGGATGGACTATGTAGGTTGGGTTTATGATGCTTAATAGTTGACTCAAGTTAACTTAATCCAGTGTAGTTGTGATTCTTTGTGGATGGGTTGATCGATTGATAATGAAGTAACTGAGTTTTAGATTGATTATGCTTCTAGTATACTCTAATTGGAGGTTAAATGGTTAGGGTTGCTTAATCTATTTAGTTATGAAATTAGAGCTTCATTTATATGTTGATTTCTCTAGTCGAATTCATTCACCAAGATTTTATGTACGAAGAAGTATTGGATTACCAAATGGAATGGAAACATAGTTACCTAATCGAATTAGGATTGAGTTTTGGAGTTTAGCTAGTTGTTGTATATGTGATTAGCTAAACCATATATCATATTATTTGTAGGACGTTGATTCGAGATAAGTGTATCGATGTGAGATTTTTTACCATGATCGACATATAAAGGCAGGTACTTCTCGCTTTATCTCTTTAATACATTGATCTTAGTGCAAGAGCTAAATATTTAGATAGTTACTGTGTTTATCCTGACTCCACTCGTATTTTTCTTGTGCTTGATGCTTATCTACCCGATCTTTGAGCTACTCGTTTCTATATCTATACAGTCTCTCTTGTCATCTATGATATTTAACAGATACTAGATACTGTGCTTACTTGCTTGAATGTTGTTTATTTACACACCTTACTATGAGTGCTGACTTCATGTAGGATACCTGATTTCTTTGTTTATATATATATGAAGACTGCTACATTTTACGCATCATGCCATTTCATGCATGGCGGCGACCATTTCTCCCTTGTGGTTGAGAGGGTCGTTGGGCAGGGCCACATGCTCGGCCACTCATGGGTAGTGGTAGTTGGTGTGTGCTGCTTGTCCTATCGTGCTCCTACTCACTTACTCATAGGTAGTGATAGCTGGAGTTGCGAGCAGCAGGGACCCCCATCACAGACGTAGCTAGTTAGCTACTATGGATGTAACGCCCGAAAATTCTCAAAACTATTTTAGAAATATTCTATGAATTTTAGAATATTTTTATGATATTTTTAGAGTAGCGAAAGTAGCAAAAATAATTAGAAAAGCAAAAATAGCTTAAGCGGGAATCGAACCCGGGACCTCTCGGGTCCACTAAACCTTTAGACCGCTTAAGTAACCAGTTGAACCCAGCAGGGCCGTGCTAAAAGAAAGGGGAGTCAATTATATTTATATTTAAGTTGGGCCGAGTTACCCACTTAATATAAATAGAAAATATAAGTGGGGTTTGGTTTATTTTTAATTGGTTCGGCAATTTCTCCTCCTCACCCTAACCTCACGCCGCACCTCTCCCTCTTCTTCTTCCTTTCGGCGCCAATCCTAGGGTTCCCTCCCTAGGGCCCCAAGGTCATCTTCCGGTGACAACTCCGGCACGAGGACGCTCTTCTTTGCGAGAGGAACGCATAGACGTGAGAAGATTGTCGAAGGGGTCGTCTCCACCGGAATTCTAGCAAATAGAATTGTAAGGAAATTAGCATACGAGGTAAGAAACCCCTCACCTGTAGTATAAGTAGCTTCCGTGTGAATTCCATGTTTTAGTTTAGTAATATGTAGACTTTCGGCACAAGGATGAGAATTAGTGCATACTAAGTATTCGATTAAATTATTTAGCACAGAAAAATGCAACTTAGGCATTTTAATAGCTCAGTAAATGCAATAGAAGTATTTAAATAGTTTAGTTAGCCTTGCCACAGCATATATGGGACTACGGTCCAATGGGTGGGCACCCACAGTCGCCTCTAGGTTCAGATAACCTAGTAGAAGCAAGGTAAATTAATTAGCTATGATTCAGTATTTTATTTTCAGTAGTGGCACTGTACATGGGCTGGGCTACCATAGTCGGTCCCTAGGTTTAGATAACCTAGTAAACCTTGCTAAATTCGGGATTTGCAACCCCGGGTTTAGTTGAAGATGCGCGCATAGCATGTACAGTTGCCGGGCCCATTAGCAGTATGATTATGTATTTTAATCTATTATATTATAGTTTTTCAAAACTCACAAAGATCAGTTATGTTAGTTGAGTTTGAATTCAGTTCCAGACTAGATTAATTCATGTTCAGTTCAGTTTTCCTTGTTGTTACACATGATAGTTATGGTTAGCTTTGTATGCCATGCTTTGGTGTTCATGTTCAGCTTTTATTACACATGTTTAGATGATAGTATGCCATGACTAGCTTTGATTTCTATGTATGATAACATGCCATGTTTCAGTCTAATCAGTGCACTTTCAAACAGCATGTTTTAAAAGCATATTGCATCGAATGCATGTTTTAGTGAGGTAGATGGTTTCTTACTAAGCGAAAGCTTATAGATACTTTCTTTTCCTTATACTGCAGATAAAGGTAAAGGAAAGATGGACTAGCGGAGGCTGGAGGACAATGCTACGAGGATGTGTGTGGGCAGGAACTTGGAATAAAAGATCTTAGGGATCTAACAAGCTTTATTTATGTATTAGAACTTTCAGCAAAATTAGTTAACTGTTAGAACCTTATTATTCTACACATAGTACATTTGCATGCCATGAATTAGTGAATCATGCATGATATCATGTTTAAAATGTTAGCTAATACATGTTAAAAATGTTTCTAGCTGTTATAGACTTGATGTGTATGAGTTGGGCACGAAATAGTCGAAATCGGGTTCGATTCAAATCGAAACCCAAATTGATCTACGATCGATCGAGTTGTTGTGCCACCGATCGGTGACCAATCCGACCAACCAAGAGTTAGCGTCGATTATGGATCGCCACCGACCGATCCAGATGCCAAGAGTACAGAGTAGAATCTCACCGATCGGTCACCGACCGATCGGTGAGTTAATCGATCGGTCTACCGACCGATCATAGGCTTCCGTAGGCCGATCCAGCCGCATACTGAAGCAAGATAGCTTGTGGATCGGTCAACCGACCGATCCGCACTTTTCTCCGCGGCATCAAGATTCGGATCGATCATCGGATCGATCCGGATCGATTCATGGATCGATTGAAATGCCTGATTACAGCTAGCAGGACATCCGAGAGGCATATATTATCTTCCCTAGCATGTGTACAACTCCTAGGTACACCTAGAATATTAAGTTCAGATTTTACAGTAATAAGTTTAGTAAAATTTTAATCAATCCAGATTTTCGCAATAGTAATTTAGCACAGCATAATGTAGCGATCGGCCACACAGCCTAGTCAGTAGAAGGCGGGTCGTTACAATGGAACTGTCCCCTCGGCCAATCGAGAGCAGTGGTATCTGGAGTGGTGTATAGTCTGTCACTGACCAGACCTCTCGACCATACGAAAGTCATGGTGCAGAGGGGTGGGCGGGAGTGACCATCCGTGCGTACGCTGTTATTATTATACCTACTAATGTTGTTGCTTACTTATGCTGATATGCTTACATAGGTTTAGATATATACCTATGGTATGTGTCTAGGCACTGACTTACTTATTGTTAATATATATATACCTCACATGTTACCGATGTAGTTATGAGTAGTACTATAGCAGGTCTTTGCTACTCCTGACTTTCTATTACTAGCCTAGGATATGGTTTTAATTATGGACACATATTATGATATCACTGTACTATCTGCTATTTTCCCTACGAGACTATATACCTTGTATCTCTAATTCTTTATTATGTTCATGCACTATCTGTCTATTACCCGCTGAGTCTCACCACTCACTACCCCATAAACTGGTTTATTTTGCCAAGTAGCAGATAAAGGATTTATGGAGTCGCCTGGAGATCCTATCCTCCAGTCCTATGTCACATCGAGCTTCTCCAATTGTTAGTGCTTCCATTCGCATTATTGGTTTTGCACTTGTTCTTGTATTTGTGTATTCTTTTATATGGAGTTTTGTTTTGTGGAATCTTGTATTTGGTTTGGTGATGATGTGTCCAACCGAGCTGGCTCGCAGTTAGTTGTTTTGTTCATTTCATGTTTGTTATTTTGTGATTTCCGCTGTGCCATGTTTAAGCCATGTGGGCTGACTATTAACTGCATTGGTTGTGATTATTTCAAGCCGTGTGGGCTACTTATAAACCTTTGGTGTGTTTATATCCAGTCGTGTGGGCTAAAGTATATAGCTGATGAGTATGCTTGTGGATGTATGTATATATACTTCAGATTGTTATTGTGACAGGAGATGTGATGTCCGATTTTCGTCGGACTACCTTACTCTCAAGGCATGACAGTTGTATCACATAAGTATTAAGCAACTACCTCTACACTTTTCCATATCATTGGGGGTTATCTACCTGAGTATATCTACTAAGTTATCCAAACCATGTATATACAGTCCATCGTAAAAGTCCTCATGGAATAAGATACCTTGATCCTCTATTGACTAGTCAAGCTAACAATGGTAAATATATAATTCAGTCCTCTCTACGTCTATACAAGTTATGTTGTCAAGTGTTCCATCTAGATTATCTAACTAGTCACAAGCTACACAAAGGTCAGAAACTCCATGAAATAGGCTAAATTGGTCCTCTATTGATCGAGACTACATGAATCAATTGATCCTTTACTAACCAAGCCAATAATTGTATACAACTCTATCTTTCACCTAGATGGTAGTAGCAAGAGTTGGTACCACCGGTGGTAGGGTAGGATTAATTCTCTGTGACTATAATCTCTAATCTCCACTAGGTTGTTGATAGATTCGACCCTCACTTTCCAACTCGATATCAGTCGGTGCTACTAGAGAATCAACATTCTCTTCATCAAGGTAGAGTCTTCAACGTGTCAACTAGTCACTTCCATAGTCGACAATAACCACAATTGAAAATAGAGCTGATTGACTAAGTATCATCATGCTACACCAAATTAATTAATACCTACTAGACAGGTATAGAAATAGATACACAATCCAACTAAATTGGAGAGTGTCTATCCATGATGTATAAAAGGTAGTCAACACAAAAGATAAGATAATCACCAGAAATATAACTTCATTTCCTATATCTTGGAGATGCCCTATAGTTGCCTAGTCCTAGAACTTAAAAGTCGCATCGAAAAAAATAAACCATAAAATCAGAAACATGTATAATAGACCTCGTAAACATGTGACTCTGAAACCAGTATCAAACAATCAAAAATTGGGATCAAGGACTAGAAATCCATGTGGAACATGATCTTGAGAGATAAAGGGTTAATTTCTATAAAAAATGAATTGTTTACATGGAATCTAAGAAACAAAAGTCCTATCTTGGAGTATTTAATATAAGCTATGAAATAAAAGTTTACTTTTAGGATATGGGTTCGTATGGAGTAAATGGTGAATCTATTCTGGTCAAATTTAATTTTTTCCCCCAAATAATTAACTGTTCCATATAGTATTTTAGAAAAGTAGACCATGTTGAATTTCAACCAATATCTTTATATTATGGTTGTTCCTTTGCTTTGCAAGGTTAGATTTGCATCATCACATAACAAAGTTTTGATACATTATTTGTCTCACTCAAAATACAGGGTTGAACTTAATATTTGTTTTGAGACTCTTAAATTTCAAGTGAGATGGTAAGCAAATAAACTAAAATTTATAATTCTTTTTATTGAATCAAAAGTATCAAAATAGTAATCATTAATTTGCTCAGGAGAAGTTCAATGTATTGATAGGTTATATTTATATCAAATATCAAAATTTAAAATTTTCTTTTAGTTTGTATTTAAAAGTAAATTTTTTCTTGTATTGATTCAAAACTAAGGCATTTAATGTTTAATTTAATGAAACTTATAGTCATCTTTCAACTTTGTATCATTTTTGAAAATTTTGATGATGTTCATGTAACTTTGTGATTTTTCAAGAAAACCTTTCTTTGAAACTTTAAAATTTTTAGTGATTTGTATATTTTTTTCAAGCAACATAGGGTTAAACTTATGTTTTCATATAAATATATATGGATAATAATAAAAACTTTTTTTTGATCAATTGTAATTTTGTAAAAAAACTTATGTTTTTATTTAAATATTTCATAGTATTGATAATTTTTTATTTATTATCATCAATATATTTTTTTCACTATATCTAATTATTTAAATTATAAACTAAATTTTAAGATTTTTTATAGTCAAAAAGTTGAATAATACAATTTAATGCATATTTTATATTAAAATTAATAATTTTAGTAAAAAAAAGTGATGCTATTTTTACAATAAATTATATGTAACAAATATTTTTATTATAAAAGGTGATTACACTTACCCTATGAGCCCCTTACAATCGGTCCCTAAGTTATATAAAGGGAGGTAAATCATGGGTTTAATTTATTGCCTATCACCAAGTGGTTAGGGGGTGGAAGGGGTTTTTTTTTCTAAAGGATATGCTCCCTTGGAGAATTGGTCCTTTGCCCCGTACCTAGTTTGCCCCCCTTTAGCCAAATGGGAACCTCATGGGGATTATAGTTACCAAATCTTGACACTTATAAGCATTGCTATAATTTGTTAATTGAATAGTTTCATATTTACTTGTTTATTGCATCTTTTATTATAGCTTTATTTTATTTAATATTAATATAAACTATAATATAGTTTAGTATATTCTTAAGATTACTAATAAAAATTTCAATAATTTTTTCAAATGATAAATTTGTTTTTAATTTAAATGCTTTTATAGAATGTATATTTGTAACAACCCAAATTTCCTCATTTTGAGTCCCAAAAGTAATTTAAAAATTTTTAAATATGCTATAGAAATATTCTAGAGATTTTTAGAAATTTTTAAAGTATTTTTATGCAATTTTTGGAGGTCGTTTGGTATTTTTACTAAACGAAGGAAGTTTTGACAAAAAATGTCCAAGCCGAGATTCGAACCCGTGACCTCCGGTCGAACCAAGCTTTAAGCGGAGCGGATGACCAAGTGCTCAGGCAGATGTTTCATGATAAGAAGGGAAATAAAATTATTTTAAGTAATAACCGAACCTAAAAATAACCCTAGGTTATAATAAAAAACAAAGATACTAGACCTATCATTCCTCATGGCTAGCTAACTAAGATCATGACAATCAGTAATCTAAGCATAACTATCGCAATTCAAGACACTTAATAACTAAAAGTGCAGAAAAGTAACACTACAAGAAATACTAAGTTCTTAAGTTGCTAGTTTCTCCAAAGATCTTTATTCCAAGTTCCTATCCACACACATCTTCATTGCATTGTCCTCCAACCTTCGTTAATCCATCTTTCCTTTACCTTTATCTGCATTATAAGGAAAAGAAGTATCTGTAAGCTTGGGAGCTTAGTAAGAAACCATCTACCACACAAAACATGTATACGATGCAATTTATGCTTTTATAACATGCTATTTGAAATATATACTGAACATGTTAGAGCATGGCATGGCATACTATCATACAAAACATAGAAATCAAAAGCTGATCTTGGCAATATCTTCTAGTATCAACAAGATAGAACTAAACTTATACAATAGCTAACTAAACTAATGCTAAGCTGATACAAATTCTGAACTGTAATCACATAACTAAATTGTGAAGCTTTGAAAAAACTATTTATTATAAATAGATGAAAATACTAATCATGCTGCTGATGAGCCCGGCAACTGTACTCGCTATGCGCATATCCCCAACTAGACTCGGGGTTGCAAATCCCAATTCTAGTAGGGTTACTAGGTTATCTAAACCTAGGGAAGACTGTGGGAGCCCAACCCAAGGACAACTGAAGTCCAGTACAGTGCCACTGATAAAGTAAAATATTATTTTATAATTGAATTATCTTATCTTGCTATTTCTAGGTTATCTGAACCTAGAGCTAGGTTATCTGAACCTAGAGGCTACTATAGGAGCCCACCCATTGGACCGTAGTCCCATATAAGTTGTAGCAAGGCTAAGTATGCTATAAAATGCTCCTATTGCTTTATCTAAGCTATTAAAAATGCCTATGTTGCATTTAACTGAGCTAAACATTTTATCAAACATTTGGTGTGCACTAGTTCGCACCCTATGTGCTGAAAATCCGTATACAACTAAACTAAGGCATAAAATCGTGAAAAGAGCTACTTATACTGCAGGTGAGGGGTTTCTTACATCCTGCGCTAGATTTCCCTACGATTTGATCGCTAGATTTCCGGTGGAGAAGATCCCTTCGTCGATCTCCTCGCATCTACGTGCTCTTCTCTTGGAGAGGAGTGTTCTCGTGCCAGAGTTATCGCCGGAAGGTGATCCTACGACCCTAGGGATGGAACCCTAGGTCTCTTAGACTTGGGCGCCGAGAGGATGAGGAGGAGAAGAGGGCGGTGTGAGGGTTTTAGGGAGAAAGAGAATTGTCGTTAGAAAAATAATAACTCTCCACTTAATTTCTCCTTATTTATATTAAGTGATAAATTTCACCCCAACTCAATCATAAATATAATTGTTTCTCTCTTCTTTCAGCACACCCCTGCTGGGGCCTCCTGGTTACTAGAGTTGTCTATAAGACATAGGGTCTCATAGGTCTCGGGTTCAATTTTTGCTTAGGCTATTTTACGTTTCTATTTATTTCTGCTACTTCCGCTACTCTAAAAATTCTATAAAAATATCCTAAAATTTCAGAAAAATAATAGAATATTTCTAATAATTTATTTGGAAATTTTCGGGCGTTACAATCTCCCATACCTTATAAAAAGTTCATCCTCGAACTTAGAACAACTCTGGGTACTTCTGTCTCATACTGGCTTCTGTCTCCCAAGTTGCCTCTTCTGCCGTATGACTTTGCCAAATAACTTTTACTAATGGTACTTCCTTGTTCTGTAATTTCTTAACTGCTCGGTCTACTATCTAAATAGGTCGACTGTCATAGCTGAGGTCTTCGCGGACTTGTACCGACTGGGGCTCAATCACCTGGGTGGCATCTGGGATATGCTTTTTCAGCATAGAGACATGAAATACATTATGGATAGCTGACATCTCCTGGGGTAGCTCTAGCTCATATGCTACTTAGCCAACTCTTCTAGTGATAAGGTATGGTCCCACATATCTGGGACTTAATTTGCCCTTCTTCCCAAAACACATTACTCCCTTCATGGGAGCCACTCGGAGAAATACTGTATCTCCAACTGAAAACTCTAAGGGTCTGCGCCGTGTATCAGCATAGCTTTTCTGGCAGCTCTGAGCTGTCTCTATCCTCTAGCGGATCTGCTGTATAGCTGCTGTGGTATCTGCCACTAGATCTGTCTGAAGTTCTAGCTCTTTCTGTTCACCACTCTCATACCAGTAGATTGGAGATTTACACCTCCGCCCATAAAGAGACTCATAAGGTGTCATACCAATAGTGGTCTGATAGCTATTGTTGTATGCAAATTCTGCTAAACTCAGATATTTGCACCAACTTCCCTTGAAGTCTAGGGCACATGCTCGGAGCATATCTTCGAGTACCTGATTTACTCGCTCCGTTTGACCATCTGTCTGAGGATGGAAGGCTGTGCTAAACTTTAACTTGGCGCCTAATGCTGACTGTACACACTCCCAAAAGTGGGATGTGAATCTACTGTCTCTGTTTGAAATGATGGTCCGTGGGACTCCATGCAGTCTGATGATCTCCTTGAGATACAACTGAGCTAATTGCTCCATGGAGTAGGATATTCTGATAGCTAAGAAGTGGGCTAATTTAGTCAACCTGTCGACTATTACCCAGATGGCATCAAAACCATTCATGGTTCTGGGTAATCCCACTATGAAATTCATGGAAATATCCTCCCACTTCCATTCTGGAATCTGAATAGGCTGCAGAACTCCTCCTGGTCTCTGGTGTTCTGTCTTGACCCTCTAGCAGGTCAGACAGGTACTAACATATCTAGCGGTGTCTCTTCACTACAACAAAATCGCTCATAGACATCGGTTTTCCACCGGTGTCTATTTGATTTTCGACCGATGTCTATGAAGCCGATGTTAAAAGTCTGCCATTTTAGACATCGGGTTAAAACCGGTGTAGTATCACTTAACGACACCGATTTTCGAATCGGTTATTAACCGGTGTAGTATCACTTAACGACACCGTTTCATACACGGTGTAAAACCGATGTAATAGCTTTTGTTAATAACACCAGTTTTGGCAGCGGTAAATGACCGATGTAATATTACTTTATAACACCGGTTTTACATCGGTGGAAAACCGATGTAATATGTATTTTTTCTAACAGCACAGATTTGATTTTAAAACCGACAATAACAAAAAAAAATACACAAATATTCACAAATTGTACAAATATTCTTCATTCAATAATATCCATAAAATACACAAATATTCACAAATTATATAAATAATCTTCTTACAACAATATTCATAAAATACCCAAACATTCTTTTTACATCAAAAGCTAGCTAATAGATATCAAAATCAAAGTATAACATTCTGTTAACACATTAAGGTACAACTGTCTCAAATGTAATCTAGCATGCATTCAGCCCACTCGAACCGCACTTCATCAATTTCAACTCTGGAGTACTTGAGATTTGTAAACTGTAAAAACACATAAATTCACCATATGTCAAATAACTAAAACAAATGTGTGCATGTATCAAATAAAATAGAATACTGAGTTTTTAAAGGATGCTGTGGAAGATAACGAATATAACAGTGAAGGAAGCATAGAAGAACAAAGAAAATGTTCATAGTTAACAAGCAAATGAAGAGATATACTATTTATTGTACTACCTCTGATGCCATCTTCCAAATCTCATAAGCAAGAATGCAACTGTTCAGAATCATTCCCTGGCAATGAATGAAGAATGTTTATGTTGCTGCTTTTGATGAGTGCTATATTGTTTGTATCTTAAAACATTGGCTTCTAGAAAAACATTAGACATAATTAAACAGATATTACCTGGAGTTTCCAAGTTGCTATGTTCTGGTAGTGCAGCATAATTGTCTGATTGTTGGATGTCAGCAAAAGTATCTGGTGTTGACGATAGATATCTGAGATGATAACTGAGAAGTGATGGCCCAAACCATCCATATTTTCTGGCACTACTAAAAGCCATCTCGGCATCAGTAAGCCGCTTAAAAATTAGTTTGACGTTGTTGCTCTCCTGTTGAACTTCTGTTGCTACTTCCACTATGGGCCCATAGTGATAGAAAATCCTAATCAGATCAACTTCAGAAGGAAGAGGACTGGATTTATTGAAATTCAAAACCAAAGCTGTAGGCATACACCTATCAACTATCTTTGCATTGACACTGATTATGGGCCTATCTGAGGATAGCACTTGCTTCATAGTGGGACAAGCTATTCCAATTTGAATATGTTCTGTGGCTTGTACAACAGGAACAGAAATCAGAGCAGATGTTTGTCTTGAAGTTTTCCTCTTTTTCCTTTGAGCCGGAGCATGAACTTCGACTTCGATTTTAGTAGGGCGGTTATGAGATATCAAGTCAGACCAGTAAGAATCCATCATGTGATCAGTTTCTATCATCTCAGAAAAAACCGACAAAGCTTCAACTCTCCGTTTCTTATCCTTTTCATCTCTTTCTTCCTCAAGATGTTTCTCTTCACTAGCAGAAGAAGAAACACAGTAGTTCCTAAATTTAGTGAAGAAACTGATTAGACTAGAGAGATAATCATACCCTTCAATAGGATCTCTGGCTGCCAAATGCAGCAGCAAGAACATTTCAATATTTTAAAATATTTTTTTAAAATAAAAATAAAAAGAAGGAAACGAATAACAGCTACCGTTACAATTGCTAGCGTTGGAGTTGTCGAGGTTGCAAGCACCGGGCAGCATGAGCAGGCGTTCGACCTTGAGCCCTAAGGCTCTCCAGGGGGAGGAGCAGTTGTGCGTCTGCTGTACGGCGTAGCAGAGGCAGACGGGGTTTGTGCCCCGGATCATAGTCCATGCAGGGGGTCAGGCTGCTGGTGGCATCCGTACACTGATGCTGCAGCGAAGTATCGGCTGCTGGTGACTTCTCTTGTCTGTTGTCAACTTTTTTCTTCCTGGTCTTCTACATATGTAGATGCAACCATATAAGATATGTAAGATAACAGAAAATATTGGACCGATGGTGCCATATTGTAAGGTTGTAATATGTTATAGTTCCATGTTTGTTGTGTACAAAAAGAATTACAAAGAACATCACTGGGAAGCTTCAGGTAACCTGATGTTGATACTGAAGTATACTGGTATTGGCAGTCCTCTTGCTGAAGAGAAATTTGGCGAAGAGCAGCATTACCCCTGTCCACGACTAGAAGAGAACAAGTTCTTCCAACATATATCACATCAAAGTCATTAGAAAACTTAGCATCCTCACTCGGGCCATCTCTATAACCTGCTATATTTGATTTTCCTCCAGCAATAGTAGTCACACCTGAAGAAGCCATCACAAGTAAAAAACAGACTTTTTGACTCAATTGCAGAATTGTGGTCTTTAATTTTACATTTCTTTGAATCTAAATACAGGAATTTGCTCAAGTGTTGTACCTGATTCAGTTATCTTTCGAATAGCCATATTGGAGATATCAGCAACATACACATTCCCTTTGTCATCCATAGCGGCACCTTTTGGACGATAGAAACGAGCATCTGCAGGTTTACCATCTCTACATGTCCAGAGAATCCCTTAAATGACCCGGCAACCAAATCTTGCTCTGCTATCTGCAACGCGATTTTTGTCGAAACCAGCTCGCAAAACTTTATAAAGTGAAGATCTCCAAATAGACACAAAAAGCTATAAGGGAAAATGATGGCATATACCTGATACAACTTCCAATCTCTTATGGTAGATCGCAATAGAAAAACTAGGAAGTGAAGGGAACGGGGGAATTACACTGGGAGAGAGGCGGAGTGATCCGAACTATATTGTTATTTGTGGCGTCGACTGCGAAGAGCTCCCCCTCGAGGGAGACCCGGATAGTGTGCGGAAGTACGCCTAGCTTGTCACCCACCACAAGCGTCTCTACAAAGTACCCACTAAGTCGACAACGTCCCCATCTGAACACACGGCTTTAGACGCGAAGCAACAAACTTTTAAGAAAATGGAAGGAAAAAGAACACACCGCTCTCGAACAGGCCCTTTCCACCGGCAGCGCTCCGCCCTCGCCTCCCCCGGCGGAAAACTCCATCTGGAAGGTGTTGGTTGCTACTCGGAAAGCCTAGAGGTTCCACTGTACAAAAATTTTGTACAAAGGTCTGAACCTTTTCCTTGCTACCATGTGTTCTTTTAAATTAAATTTTGGATCGCCTGCAGAACTTAACACGTTTGATCCAAAACTTAATCTATTTGTTCTTTTAGGTTTTGACTTGGATCTCCTGCGGAACTTAACACGTTCGACCCAAATCACCTTAAGTTATTAATTCCATTAAATATTAATTTCCATAATTGGTTCCCAGTACTGACGTGGCGAGGCACATGGCCTTCTTGGATATGGGAGCAACCACCACCGACTAGACAAAACCTTTTATAGAAATCTAATATTTAATTTCCTAAAATAACTTTAGGTTAACCGAAAAGAACAATCAAATCACAAGGAAAATAAAACAAAAGAACACAACTTCGAAAAACATATTCAAATACTAGAATCGTAAGCCTCTTGTATTTGGTATTATTTCCAAAAATAACTAGTATGATGCGGAAAGAAAAATACTAGTTATACCTTTTAGAAATACCTCTTGATCTTCTACCATATTCTCTTCTAACCTCGGACGCTGTGTGGGCAACGATCTTTCGAGATGAGAATCCACCAAAGCACCTTCTTCTCCTTTCTTCAAGTTTCGGCAGCACAAAGCTTCCAAAGATGAAGATCTTTTCCACCAACCAAGCTCCAAGGATACAAGCTTTCTCTTCTTCTTCTTCTCCAAGTAGTATCCGCCACCACAAGAGCTCCAAGCAAATAGAGAAGGTTCGCCACCACCAAGAGGAAGAGAGGAAGAGAGGTTGGACCACAACACCAAGGAAAAGAGGAGAGAAATAATAGAGGTTGTTCTCCATGAAGCCTTCTCTACCCCTCTTTTATAATCCTTGGTCTTGGCAAATAAGGAAATTTAATTAAAACTTCCTTAATTCTTTTGCCATGAAAAGGAAAAATTTATTTAATTAAAACAATTTTCCTTTTCTCAATTTACATGGCCGGCCACCATCAAGTTATAAACAAGGAGAGTTTTAATTAATTAAAACTTCCTAATTTGTCTCCAGAAATTTATAAAATTTCTCCAATAATTTAATCCCTTCATGATTGGTTTATAAAAGGAAATTTAATAAAATAAAATCTTTCTTTTAAACATGTGGATAAAAGAAAGTTATCTCTAAAAATTAAAATCTTTTAATCTACAAATAAGGAAAGATATCAAATCTTTTCTCAATCTTTGTAGAAACTAATAAAAGAGAATTATTAATTTTAAACTTTCTTTAAATTATGAACATGGTTAAAAGGAAAGTTTTCTTAAAATTTAAAATCCTCCTTTAATCAACAAATAAGGAAAGATTTCAAATTTTAAACTCTCTTTAAACATGTAGATGATTTACAAATAAGAAAAGTTTTTACCAAAATTAAAACCATCCTTTTAATCTACAAATAAGGAAAGAGATTAATCTCTTCTCTTAATCTTTTGTAGAAAGTTATAAAAGGAAATTTTTAATTTTTAAACTCTCTTTAAAATCATGATATCCACATAAGAAATAATTTTAATAAAATCCTTTTAATATTCTAGTGGCTTGGCACCCAAGCTTGGGACCCAAGCTTTGGCCGGCCACCTACATGGCTCATCCACTTGGTCTTGGCCGGCCCTAGCTTGGGTTCCAAGCTAGCTTGGCCGGCCCCATTGGATGGGTAAGAAGGTGGGTATGCGGTGGGTATAAATCTCTATATACTAGAGGCTACGATAGGGACCGAGAGGAGGAATTGATTTTGGTCTCCCGATGAAATTAAGCATCCCGTGTTCGCCCTGAACACACAATTAAATTTCATCAATAATAATTCATTCCACTAAAGAACTATTATTGAACTACCGCACCAATCCCAAATTATATTTTGGGCTCCTTCTTATTATGAGTGTGTTAGTCTCCCTGTGTTTAAGATAACAAATGTCCACTAATTAAGTAAGTTACTGACAACTCACTTAATTAATATCTAGCTCCAAGAGTAGTACCACTCAACTTCATTGTCATGTCGGACCAAGTCCACCTGCAGGGTTTAACATGACAATCCTTATGAGCTCCTCTTGGGGACATTCTCAACCTAGATCACTAGGACACAGTTTCCTTCTATAATCAACAACACACACTATAAGTGATATCATTTCCCAACTTATCGGGCTTATTGATTCATCGAACTAAATCTCACCCATTGATAAATTAAAGAAATAAATATCAAATATATGTGCTCGTTATTATATTAGGATTAAGAGCACACACTTCCATAATAACTGAGGTCTTTGTTTCTTTATAAAGTCAGTATAAAAGAAATGACCTCTAATGGTCCTACTCAATACACTCTAAGTGTACTAGTGTAATTATATAGTTAAGATAAACTAATACCTAATTACACTACGACCTTCCAATGGTTTGTTCCTTTCCATTATGGTCGTGAGCTACTGTTTATAATTTATAAGGTACTGATAACATGATCCTCTGTGTGTGACACCACACACCATGTTATCTACAATATAAATTAATTAAACAACTACATTTATCATAAATGTAGATATTTGACCAATATGATTCTTATTTCTAGATAAATGTTTATACCAAAAGCTAGGCTTTTAGTATACACTCTAACAATCTCCCACTTATACTAAAAGACTAAGCTGCCATATCTGCTGCCATACATCTGATTCCCAACCCTTCAACATGTCCATCAAAAGCTCTCGCCTTAAGGACCTTAGTGAAAAGATCTATAGGTCATCATCTGATGCATTCTAGGCAGCAACAACTTCTCCTCGTTTATACGATTTCTCGTATTGGGTGGTACTTGCGCTCTATTGTGTTTACTTGCCTTTATAGACTTATGGTTTCTTCGAGTTTGCTACTGCACCAATATTATTGTAATAATCTTTGGACAAACTAGAAATCATATCTATGTCTACCTTGATGTTATTGAGTCATTCAGCTTTTATGGCTACCTCAGAGGCTTGCCATATACTAAGCTTCTATGGTGGAGTCCAGAAAAACACCTATGCTTATCACTCTTCCATAGTTATGACTTTACCTCCTAAAGTAAACACAAAACCCCGAGGTTGACTTATTATTGTCCCTATCCGATTGGAAGTCAAAATCCATGCAACCCACAAGGACCAAATTAACTGCCTTGTAAGCTAGCATATAATCTCTAGTGCATCTAAGGTACTTCAATATATGCTTTACTGCAGTCCACTGTCCTTGTCCAGAGTTACTTTGATATCCGCCAACTATGCCCTATTTCTTATCTCGTGCATAGCATTCATTAGGCTTCCGACAGCCGAAGCATAAAGAACTGCCTTTATTTCCTTTATCTCCTTTAATGTCTACAGAGACATATCTTTAGATAAAGTTACTCCATCCTGAAAAGGTAAGAAACCTTTCTTGGAGTTTTGCATGCTTTAAAACGAGCAAGGATTTTTCCGATGTATGTAGCTTGGGATAAGTAAAATATTCTTTTCTTGCGATCCCTTATTACTTTGATCACAAGAATATATACATTCTCCCAAGTCCTTTATATCTAATTGTTTGGACAATCATACCCTTACTTCTGACAACATTTTGATATTGTTTCCAACTACAAAAAATGTTATCTACGTATAGTACAAGAAATACCACCACGCTTCCATCACACCTTTTGTATACACAAGACTTATCCGGTTACTAAATAAATCCATAGGTCTGAATTACTTTGATAAACCGGATGTTCCAAGACCTTGAAGCTTTGCCTCAGTCCATAGACTGATTGAGCTTTACACAAGATGCTCTTAGCCCTTTGCAATGAACCCTTCTGGTTGCTTTATATGGATGCTTTCTTCAAGACTTCCATTAAGGAATGCTGTCTTGACATCCACTTGCCAAATAGATAAAAGAATCCGGATAGACTTAAGCATGGCTACCAGTGAAAAAAGTTTCCTTTTTCATCAAGCCTTGCTTTGAAGGTTTCAACCTTCCTGTCTATCCCTCTTTTCCTATTATAGACCTTTTACACCCAAAGGCTTTTACACCACTTGGTGGTTCTATAAGCTTCAGATTTTATTAGAATACATATATTCTAATTTTATTATTCATTACTCTTTGCCAAGATGCTGCATATTTATCTTGGAGTGCTTCGTCATATGTCCGGAGATCAGGTTTATGTCCTTCAGGGATTGAGTCCAAAAACTCTCCCAAAACATGAACCTATTTAGGTTGCCTAACAACCCTCCCACTATGACAAGACACTTTATGCAATTGTGTATCATTTGTGATACGTATTGCAGTTTTCTTGTGGTATCTCATCTTGTACAGTTGGTACTAGGTTAGATATGTCCTTTATTATTTCCTTAAGAACAAATTACTTATGAGCACGTGGTTCATTATATAGTCCTTTTCTAAAAATCAGTCATTGATGCTAACAATGACCTTCTGATTTTTAAGACTATAAACCTACTTTTGTTTATCTAGGATAACTTACAAACAAGTGAACTCCTATCCAACTTATCATTGTCTCTCTTTAACATATGTGCTGGATTACCCGAATCCGAATATGCTTCAAAATAGGTTTCCTATAATTCTATATGAGTAGAAAGTTCTAACTTGGAAGGTACTATGTTCACTTTTGTTTTCAGAGTTTATCCTTAAAACAAATTTGGTAATTTTCTGAATAACTCATCATCTATCTAATTATTCCATAAGAGTCCTTTACCTTCTTTCTACTACACCATTCTGTTGGGGTGTACCAGATGCAGTTAGTTGGGATTGAAATCCAACTTCTGATAAGTGACTCCTAAAATCTCTCAAGAGGTACTTGCCACTACGATCTTCCATAGTGACTTTTTACTTTAACATTTCTCCGCATCAACCTTGTACTCTTTGAACTAATCAAAGTACTTAGTCTTGCGGTACATTAAGTAAATTTATTTGTATCTTGAATAGTTGTCTATTAAATAGACAAAATATTCAATACTACCTCTTGTCTGGATAGTCATAGGATCACACAAATCAGAATGAACCGTTTTCAACATATCTTTGACTCCATACCCCTTGGACTTAAAAGCTTCTTGGTTATTTTCCTTCCAAGTAAGACTCGTAGGTAGGAAAGATTTACACTACCAATGAACCCAAAAGTTCATCAGCTACCAATGAATCCTACTCAAGTATAACCTAGCTTTAGATGCCAAAGATATAATTGGTTCATTTCCGAAGGTTGCTTTCTCTTAAAATTAGAAGATGTGTTACTAATTTCCATTTGTTGCATCGTGGGAGTTTATTGGATTATAAATTGTCAACCATCATACCAGAATAGATAACTTTCCTATTTTTCTTGATAACAACTTTGTTATCAAAATAGACATAATATCTATAATAGTTTAGAAACTGAAATCAGGTTCTTTCTAAACTTGGTACGTAAAGACAATTACTTAAAATCCATATTTTATTCTTATCAAAGGATAAACATCTCCCACTGCAACAGCTACCACTTTTACAGTAGTGCTCATGTGGACGGTGATTTACCTTTCATTTAGTTGTCGGGTTTCCTGGAACCCTGCAATGAATTGCAGACATGATTAATGACATCTTGTATCTACACTCCAGGTTCTGGTAGATAACACCACTAGACATGTTTCAACTAATGAATTAAATACACCTAAATTGTTCTTAGTTCTAAGAAGACAGTCTACCTTAATGTCCAAGTCCTATTTCCAATCATTACAATTGAGACTAATAAGTCTTTTCTATAGTATGACTACTAGGATTGACAAACATCCTAAGAATCACAAAAACATTTGGTCAAGATCAACTCCTTAAAATCTCCATGAATTTTGTGTATACAAAATCGAAGAGGAGATTTTATTCATTAATTTTATTATCTCGTCAACTTTACTTTATGACGAATAAAATTAATAGTTGATCTGTCTTTGATCAAATATTTGGTCAAAACTCTTTGAATTTAAAATAACATTGATTGAGCAAACAATATTATTTAAATTTACCAACACGTCAGACACCGTGAATTTTGCATGCCACGTTAGTGAGGGCGAATACAAATTCAACATTTGTAAAAGGAGGGTTTTACCCATTAACTATCTTGTCAACGTATCTTTATGACAAATAAAATTATATCAACACCGTTAATTTTGTATGCCACGTTAGTGTGGACGTATACAAAATCAATCATTTGTAAGAGGGTTTTAACCCTTTAATTTTATTATCTTGTCAACCTAGTTTTATGACAAATTAATAGTTGGTTTCATTTGGTCACACAAATAATAGCAATGTGACTCGATGGGAGGATATTATTAGATGTGCCTAAGTGTATATCATTACTTGACACTAAGTCCATTAATAAGATTATGCCCCTTCCGATGGGGAAGATCACACGCTCTTAATTAACTTCCTATAGTCATCCCAAATGGAAGTTTGTTCTAATGATCCACAAACAATCTCATCCAATATGGAGGAAGGCACTCAGAGCCAACGCGCAAGCTTGTTTGCATCACTTACAAACCAGTAATGGAGACCATGGGATTTACTTAAAAATCCCTCTCCCACTTAGTTATTTATAAATGAGGAATTTTAACTATGCTAGCCTACTAAATATGTAAACCAACATGCACACACAGCACAATATAAAAGCAATAAATAGAAAATCTAATTTTCAACTATTATGGCTTTTATCTATAGTTGTCCTCCGTGTGTTGTCATCCCAAGCTGCTGCCATATTTGGCCACCGCCACCGGGTCTAGCTGTCGCATCCATCTTGCTCCTAGTTCCGCTGCGCCTCTGGTCCTTAGAAGGTTCCACGCTTTGCAAGATTAGATCCGCGACATAAATAGAATTTTACATTTTTGATCCTATATTCCATAAAAGGAATGTACATGTATCTAGATCAAAAATAAAATCCAAATAAAACTAAATACAGCTCCTGCTGTATTTTATAATACAATCATGCACACACAATAAAATGCCCTTGACATGTCCAAGGGTCCAATCACACATAATAACTATAAGCCATAATAGTTGGATCCTGCATCCACAAAGTTAGCACATCCTACTATTAACCTCCCTAAATTATGTATGACATGTGCATAATTAAACTAATACCAAATACACAGAGGCAAAACCCTAGCTCTGATACCAATTGTTGGTTGCTACTCGGAAAGCCTAGAGGTTCCACTGTACAAAAATTTTGTACAAAGGTCTGAACCTTTTCCTAGCTACCATGTGTTCTTTTAAATTAAATTTTGGATCGCCTGCAGAACTTAACACGTTTGATCCAAAACTTAATCTATTTGTTCTTTTAGGTTTTGACTTGGATCTCCTGCGGAACTTAACACGTTCGACCCAAATCACCTTAAGTTATTAATTCCATTAAATATTAATTTCCATAATTGGTTCCCAGTACTGACGTGGCGAGGCACATGGCCTTCTTGGATATGAGAGCAACCACCACCGACTAGACAAAACCTTTTATAGAAATCTAATATTTAATTTCGTAAAATAACTTTAGGTTAACCGAAAAGAACAATCAAATCACAAGGAAAAATAAAACAAAAGAACACAACTTCGAAAAACATATTCGAAATACTAGAATCGTAAGCCTCTTGTATTTGGTATTATTTCCAAAAATAACTAGTATGATGCGGAAAGAAAAAATACTAGTTATACCTTTTAGAAATACCTCTTGATCTTCTACCGTATTCCTCTTCTAACCTCGGACGTTGTGTGGGCAACGATCTTCCGAGATGAGAATCCACCAAAGCACCTTCTTCTCCTTTCTTCAAGTTTCGGCCAAGCACAAAGCTTCCAAAAGATGAAGATCTTTTTCCACCAACCAAGCTCCAAGGGATACAAGCTTTCTCTCCTTCTTCTTCTTCTTCTCCAAGTAGTATCCGGCCACCACAAGAGCTCCAAGCAAATAGAGAAGGTTCGGCCACCACCAAGAGGAAGAGAGGAAGAGAGGAAGAGAGGAAGAGAGGTTGGCCGGCCACAACACCAAGGAAAAGAGGGAGAGAAATAATAGAGGTTGTTCTCCATGAAGCCTTCTCTACCCCCTCTTTTATAATCCTTGGTCTTGGAAAATAAGGAAATTTAATTAAAAACTTCCTTAATTCTTTTGCCATGAAAAGGAAAAATTTATTTAATTAAAAACAATTTTCCTTTTCTCAATTTACATGGCCGGCCACCATCAAGCTATAAACAAGGAGAGTTTTAATTAATTAAAACTTCCTAATTTGTCTCCAGAAATTTATAAAATTTCTCCAATAATTTAATCCCTTCATGATTGGTTTATAAAAAGGAAATTTAATAAATTAAAATCTTTCTTTTAAACATGTGGATAAAAAGAAAGTTATCTCTAAAAATTAAAATCTCTTTTAATCTACAAATAAGGAAAGATATCAAATCTTTTCTCAATCTTTGTAGAAACTAATAAAAGAGAATTATTAATTTTAAACTTTCTTTTAAATTATGAACATGGTTAAAAAGGAAAGTTTTCTTAAAATTTAAAATCCTCCTTTAATCAACAAATAAGGAAAGATTTCAAATTTTAAACTCTCTTTTAAACATGTAGATGATTTACAAATAAGAAAAGTTTTTACCAAAAATTAAAACCATCCTTTTAATCTACAAATAAGGAAAGAGATTAATCTCTTCTCTTAATCTTTTATAGAAAGCTATAAAAGGAAATTTTTAATTTTTTTAAACTCTCTTTTAAAACCATGATATCCACATAAGAAATAATTTTTTAAAAATCCATTTTAATATTCTAGTGGCCGACCACCTAAGCTTGGGACCCAAGCTTTGGCCGGCCACTAACTTGGCTCATCCACTTGGTCTTGGCCGGCCCTAGCTTGGGTTCCAAGCTAGCTTGGCCGGCCCCATTGGATGGGTAAGAAGGTGGGTATGTGGCGGGTATAAATCTCTATATACAAGAGGCTACGATAGGGACCGAGAGGAGGAATTGGTTTTGGTCTCCCGATGAAATTAAGCATCCCATGTTCGCCCCGAACACACAACTAAATTTCATCAATAATAATTCATTCCACTAAAGAACTATTATTGAACTACCGCACCAATCCCAAATTACATTTTGGGCTCTTTCTTATTATGAGTGTGTTAGTCTCCCTGTGTTTAAGATAACAAATGTCCACTAATTAAGTAAGTTACTGACAACTCACTTAATTAATATCTAGCTCCAAGAGTAGTACCACTCAACTTCATCGTCATGTCGGACTAAGTCCACCTGCAGGGTTTAACATGACAATCCTTATGAGCTCCTCTTGGGGACATTCTCAACCTAGATCACTAGGACACAGTTTCCTTCTATAATCAACAACACACACTATAAGTGATATCATTTCCCAACTTATCGGGCTTATTGATTCATCGAACTAAATCTCACCCATTGATAAATTAAAGAAATAAATATCAAATATATGTGCTCGTTATTATATTAGGATTAAGAGCACACACTTCCATAATAACTGAGGTCTTTGTTTCTTTATAAAGTCAGTATAAAAGAAATGACCTCTAATGGTCCTACTCAATACACTCTAAGTGTACTAGTGTAATTATATAGTTAAGATAAACTAATACCTAATTACACTACGACCTTCCAATGGTTTGTTCCTTTCCATTATGGTCGTGAGCTACTGTTTATAATTTATAAGGTACTGATAACATGATCCTCTGTGTGTGACACCACACACCATGTTATCTACAATATAAATTAATTGAACAACTACATTTATCATAAATGTAGATATTTGACCAATGTGATTCTTATTTCTAGATAAATGTTTATACCAAAAGCTAGGCTTTTAGTATACACTCTAATAGAAGGAAGAGACAGTGCTGTTGGGCGACGACGACGCCGCCGCTGCCACCTCCTCGGCTTCCCCGGCAGACGGCTCCCGGTTCACATCGAAGCCTCGCATCGACAGTTCCACGTTCCCTGCGGCACAAAACAACACAAGTCGAGTATCCATCACCATTTCTCGTAGTAGAGATGTTGATAGACAAAGATATCTCAGATCTCAAAACCCTCGTTCGGAAAACGATCGAGAAGACAACAAGCAGAAACCGTCCCCAAATCATCCAACCCCTAAAAATTTTCGAAACTCCGACAGATCCCTTACCGGCCTCGGACGCCCATGGGAACCGCAGCTGGGAAAACGAAGGCTGCGCGGAATGAGGCAAGAGAGGAAGGAGCTTAAGCTGCAGTGGCGCCGCAGCGGAACCCCTCTCCTCCTCCTCCTCTTCCTCCTCCTCCTCCATTGCGTCCTCTTTTTCCCCTAATCTCATCCCAAACAAAATCCCCAGACTCCCTCTCTCCGCCGTCTCCGCCGTCTTCGCGGCCCAGAAGGGCCTACCGGCCGGAATACGAAGAAGGCCTCCTCTTCTCAACCAAATGGAGGAGTTGGAGGAGATGTGGTGTGGTTGGACGGAGAAGCAAGGGCGTCATGTCTTGATCCTGATCGGGAGAGGAAGGGGCGTCAATCTAGGAAGGGGGAAGAGGGAGATGAGGTTGAGAGAGATGGTCGGAGGTTTAGGTTTAGACTGAGAGAGATGGTCGGATGGTCGGATGGTCGGAGGTTTAGATTTAGGTTTAGGCGAGAGAGATGGTCGCGCGGAGGAAGGGGCGCGATATAGATTTAGGTTTGGAGGGAACTTCACAGTGTTTATGAGCTAGATTTCCTTAAGATCTGATCGCTAGATTTCCGGTGGAGAAGATCCCTTCGTCGATCTCCTCGCGTCTACGTGCTCTTCTCTTGGAGAGGAGCGTTCTCGTGCCGGAGTTGTCGCTGGAAGGTGACCCTACGACCATAGGGATGGAACCCTAGGTCTCTTAGACTTGGGCGCCGAGAGGATGAGGAGGAGAAGAGGGCGGTGTGAGGGTTTTAGGGAGAAAGAGAGTTGTCGTTAGAAAAATAATAACTCTCCACTTAATTTCTCCTTATTTATATTAAGTGATAAATTTCACCCCAACTCAATCATAAATATAATTGTTTCTCTCTTCTTTCAGCACACCCCTGCTGGGGCCTCTTGGTTACTAGAGTTGTCTATAAGACATAGGGTCTCATAGGTCTCGGGTTCAATTCTCGCTTAGGCTATTTTACGTTTCTATTTACTTTTGCTACTTCCGCTACTCTAAAAATTCTATAAAAATATCCTAAAATTTTAGAAAAATAATAGAATATTTCTAATAATTTTTTGGAAATTTTTGGGTGTTATAGTTTCTCTTCTTCCTCCTCACGCGACATCCGCGGCTCCTCCTCTCGGGCGAAACCACAGCGAGGAGCTAGGACTTCTCCGATGGCCGTCCAAAGGGATTCCGCGAGTTCTTCTCGGATCCGAGCTTCCCTCGTCAAGAGGGAACTATTAGCACGAAGAAGGGTCGGAGATCTCAAGTTGTCCGAACTCTAGAAGTTTTTCCCATTCGGTTTGAATCCAAGAGCATGCAGTAAGTGCTTTCCTCACCTGCAGAAGAGTAGCTACGAACTTCGCTTCAGTGTTTTTTTTGAGTTTCGGGATGAGTTGAACAGAATCCGTGATTTGTTAGGGATTCGGTTTTGTGTTGGCTTTCGGATTAGGTTGTAGGGAATTGTGAAATACAAAGGGGTTTGGTCTTCTATTGGATGTTTGAATAGGCTGTACAGAACCTATTTGTTAGAGAGTTAAATGTAGATTCAAGTTTCCTTTTCCTTCTCCCTTACATATATGCTGTAACATGCTTAAACACTTTGGTTTGCTGCCAGATTCAGAATTTATTAGGTATGGGTATGAACAGGTTTTAGTTTGGGAATTTCGTGTAACACATTGGTTTGAATAGCTTTGTGTAGCATGAAGTATGGTTATACTTTGGGACTTTTTCTTTATCGTAGCATTAAGCATGAAGAATAGATGCCTTGGTTTTGGTTTCCAGTAGGTATGCTGGGGGTTGTCTTTTGGCCTCCGGATTTTGTGGTAAAGGAATTGATTTGCAGTTCATCTCTTTAGCAGCGCAGAATTTTAGTCCCCTTTTAGCATCTAGTTCTTTTGCGGTTGGATCAGGATTTCTAAAGCTTGTAAGTTTGGTTTGGTTTCCATGCTAATGATATTATGTTTTGGCCTTTGTAAATTGTGCATGTTCCCAACCTTTAGGTGATTATAAGTAGCTATAATAGAAAGAGACCAATGTTTATTTCCTCTTTGCATTACTACTGTAGTATGCTTTAAGATTTCGGTTGTTCTGTGCCATTGTTTTCCTGTAGGTTGAAGAGATCTATCCTCCGTGCCTTAGACCTTCCATTATCAGTTTTCTTATATAAGCAGTTTTAGATTGGCATGTGGTTTAGTAGTTCAGTTCGGATAGTAAATTTTGTTATACTTGCATAATCTGATTGGCATAATGTAGTGCAGATGTTTGTTAGATATATATGTAGATCTTTACAAGTATAGAATGCAGAATAGTATGCAGATTTTATACGTATAGTAAGCAGATTTTGATTTAAGCATTTCAAAGTTAGAATTGGCTTAAACATTTTAGTTTCGTGTTAAAGAAATATTCTTTTATAAGTATTAACAAGTATAAGAAAAATAAAGAGAAGAAAGAAAAAGGCCAAGGCCTTAAATAGATCCCAAAGTCAAGACTTTAGGGATTTTGGCACACAAGGTGATAAAGAAAATGCCGAAGCATTATATATTAGAAGTATTAAAAGATAACAAGTATTTTATATTTATCAGTGGCACTGTGCTGGACTATCAGTTGTCCTTAGGTTGGGCTCCCATAGTCGTCCCTAGGTTTAGATAACCTAGTAGTAACGACATGGCCGACGGTCGACGGTCGACGACCCGAGGGTCGCCAAATGGGTCGCCAAATGGGTCAGGTCGTTACAATAGTAAATCCTACTAGATTCGGGACTAGCCGCCTTGGGTCTAGTTAGGGATGCGTGCATAGCAAGTACAGTTGTCGGGCCCAAGAAAAAAGTTGATTATTATTTTGAAGTATTATAAGTATAAGTTTTTGAACAAGTAAAGTAAGTTTTACATAAGTATAAAAGTATTAAAGAAGAAGTTTTTAAACAAGTGAAATAAAAGAATAAGTTTAGAACAAATGAAATAAGTTTCATTTTGTTTTAAAAGCAGTAAGTTGAGTTTTCTTTTATGCTAGCATGCCATTTAGATTAGCTTACTGTTCTTTGCTATTTTCTGAGCATGAGTAGCTTTACATGTTTAGCATTTCAGCCTGTTTGATTCCTTTATTATTAGATGAGCATGAGTAGTCTTCAGTAAGTAATCAGTTATATCATGTTATAGATATATGTACATGCATATCGAGATTTTGTGAGTTAGATAGCGCTTACTAAGCATTTTGCTTATAGTTTGCATTTCCTCTTACTGCAGATACAGGAAAAGAAAAGATTTAGCAAAGGAAGGCGACAAGGTGGCGCGGATGGTGTGTGATGACAGGACTATGGAGGAGACTTGGGACGTTATTAAGTTTTTTGCATTTTAGTAATTAATAAACATTTGAAGTTGTATTTCATGTTCATGTCATTTGAGATTATTTTTGTTTAGATTGCATGGAGATGAGTTATGTTTAATAAGTAGATATTTTGATGTTTGTCACTTATTTAACTGTGTGAGTGATTGATATATATTTCAGCCGTCTGTGGCTGATGTATACTATGTATGTATTTCAGTTTATGGTCACCAGTACCGAAATTTTTCGGTAGAGACTCCTCGTGGTTTCGATCTTATCGGTTAAGTAGAGTTAGTAGTTATGTAACGGTCATCCTTAGAGAGTAGTATAATATAGTAAGAAGGGTGGTCGTTACAGTTGGTATCAGAGCAGTCCCCATTCTCCAGCATCACACATCAGCACCATCTTTGTTGTCTTCAAGTAAGGAAGTATTTAATTTTTCTTTTATGCTTCTTAATTATGGTATAGAGTATCTGCTTATATGCGCTTAAGTAAGAAGAAAATTCTTGTTTTATTTTTCTATCTTTGGATACATATGCTTAGGAAGAATAGAGATGATTTTAGTTTTGTTTCTCTCCTACATAATTAGAAGTCAAGAAGAGGACGTCCCTTTACCGTTCGTACTGAGGACCGAGCACAGGAGAACGAAGAACCCAGAATAGTTGAACCAAATCTCTCTGAAGTTGTTGCTCAACTCCAGAGACAAGTGGCGGAGCAGCAACAAGTGATCGTCAATCTGATGGCGAATCAGCAGCCAGTCCCTCCCACTCCTCCAACTATTAATGTGGAGACTCCAGTAGTGACTGAGGTTCCACCAGCCGCTCTGGAAGTCCCCACAGCACCTAGAAGATAGGAAGCCTACCTGATACAGTGGTTGAAGCTGAAGCCAGAAAGTTTCTCAGGCACGACTGAGCCCTGGGATGCTCAGGCTTGGTTCAAGACACTGGAAAGCACCATGGAGCTTCTTGACTAGCCAGAAGTCGAGAAGGTCAAGTGTGCTTCTTTCTGCTTATCTGGAGATGCCCGTATGTGGTGGGAGAGAGTGAAGAGCAAGAGAGTAGTCAATCAGATGAACTAGGCTGATTTCGAGACGGAGTTTTATGAAGAATTCTTCCGCCAGCGGATCACCAATAAGCATTATGAGGAGTTTATAGAATTCAGACAAGGTGACCTGTCAGTAGAAGAAGAAGTAAAGAAATTCAATAGGCTAGCCCGTCTCTGTCCAGAGCTAGTAAGTACGGAAAAGGAACGAGTCAGGATGATGCTCAGGATGCTGAGACCAGTAATAGCACTTAATGTGAGTAGTGGAACTCACCAGCCCCAGATTGGCGAAGAGCTGGTCAGCAGAGCATTAGTCACTGAGCACTATCTGGACAGCATCAAGGCGCAACGAGCGCAACACAAGCCGGTCAAGATGGAGGACAAGACAGTAGGGAGTCAGAAGCCCCAGGTAAGTGAGCAGAACGGGAAGGGTAAAGATAATAAAAGGAAACGATGGAATACAGGGGATAGCCAAGAGGGGGGTCCAGGAAACAAGCAGACCAAGTTTTCTCCCTGCCCTAAATGTGGGAAGATACATCCAAGAGCCTGCCTTTTGGGTACAACCGGATGTTATTCATGTGGCCAAGAAGGACATCTAGCTAGAGCATGTCCTAACAAGTTTAAAGCACCTCAGCAACAGTCAGTGCAATATGGAGACGAGCCTGCACAGTACACCACATGACAACATCACTAGAGGGATCCTATCTCAGTCAGGGATGGTTGGAAGCCCCACCCGTTCCAACCAATGCCAGAGTATTTCCACTCACTATGGAAGAAGCTGTCGGTGCCCCACAATAGTCACAGGTCAAATAACTATCCTTTAGCATTTAGCTACCGTCTTATTTGATACTGGGGCTACCCACTCTTTTGTGTCAATTTCTTTTGTAAAATTTAACAAGTACCCACTGTCCAGAATTATTCTAAGTTCGAGGACGAACTTTTTATAAGGTATGGGGGATTGTAATGACCCAATTTTCCTCATTAGGAGTTCTAAAATTCTTAAAAATATTTTTAAATAATTTATAAAAATTCTAGAGATTTTTAGAAATTTTTAGAGTATTTTTATGCAATTTTTGGAGGTCGTTTGGTATTTTTACTAAACGAAAGAAGTTTTGACAAAAAAATGTCCAAGCCGAGTTTCGAACCCGAGACCTCCGACCAAACCAAACCTTGATCGAATCCAGCTAACTAAGTGTGCTGCGGATATTTTGTGAACATATAGGAACTAAATTATATTTAAGCCATAATAGGAACAGAAATACCAAAATAACGGGAGCCAAGCAGAGTTCGAACGCGCGACCTCCAACTCGCGCCAAGCTGCGACTGACCAAGTGTTCACGCGGCCGGTTCTGTTTAGAAAAGGTAGCAAATTTATTTAAAGAAGTTAACCGAATATTGAAGTTATAAAAGAGGAACTTAACTTAGGGCTTGATTTACCTGAACCCCTAATCCCATTTCTCTTCTTCCTCCTCACGCGGTGTCCGTGACTCCTCCTCTCGGGCAAAACCACAGCGAGGAGCTAGGGCTTCTCTGGTGGCCGGCCAAAGGGATTCCGCAAGTTCTTCTCGGATCCGAGCTTCCCTCGTCAAGAGGGAACTATTAGCACGAAGAAGGGTCGGAGATCTCAAGCTGTCCGAACCCTAGAAATTTTTCCCATTCGGTTTGAATCCAAGAACACGCAGTAAGTGCTTTCCTCACCTGCAGAAGAGTAGCTACGAACATCACTTCAGTGCTTTTTTTTGAGTTTCGGGATGAGTTGGACAGAATCCGTGATTTGTTAGGGATTCAATTTTGTGTTGGCTTTCGGATTAGGTTGTAGGGAATTGTGAAATGCAAAGGGGTTTGGTCTTCTATTGGATGTTTGAATAGGCTGTACAGAACCTGTTTGTTAGAGAGTTAGAGGTAGATTCAAGTTTCCTTTTCCTTCTCCCTTGCATATATGCTGTAACATGCTGAAAGAATTTGGTTTGCTGCCAGATTCAGAATTTATTAGGTATGGGTATGAACAGGTTTTAGTTTGGGAATTTTGTGTAGCACTTTTGTTTGAATAGCTTTGTGTAGCATGAAGTATGGTTATACTTTGGGACTTTTTCTTTACCGTAGCATTAAGCATGAAGAATAGATGCCTTGGTTTTGGTTTCCAGTAGGTATGCTGGGGGTTGTCTTTTGGCCTCCGGATTTTGTGGTAAAGGAATTGATTTGCAGTTCATCTCTTTAGCAGCGCAGAATTTTAGTCCCCTTTTAGCATCTAGTTCTTTTGCGGTTGGATCAGGATTTCTAAAGCTTGTAAGTTTGGTTTGGTTTCCATGCTAATGATATTATGTTTTGGCCTTTGTAAATTGTGCATGTTCCCAACCTTTAGGTGATTATAAGTAGCTATAATAGAAAGAGACCAATGTTTATTTCCTCTTTGCATTGCTACTGTAGTATGCTTTAAGATTTTGGTTGTTCTGTGCCGTTGTTTTCCTGTAGGTTGAAGAGCTCTATCCTCCTCGCCTTAGACCTTCCATTATCAGTTTTCTTATATAAGCAGTTTTAGATTGGCATGTAACGACCCGACCCTCTTGGCCCATTTGGCGGCCCATTTGGCGACCCTCGGGTCGTCGATCGTCGGCCCTTATGTCGTCGGCCCATTTGGCGACCTCTCATGTCGTCGATCGACGACCCTTGGCCGTGCCGTTACTCACTAGGACTTTACACCCCTGGTCAGTGGATTTTTCTCTCCCCCAGGATTCGAACTCTAAAGCTCCAGGCTTAAGTATTAGAGTTTATGAATCCTGGTAACCAAGTGAGACCATCTCACTTGGTTACCAGGATTCATAAACTCTAATACTTAAGCTTGGAGGTTTAGAGTTCGAATCCTGGGGGACGCAAAAATCCACTGGCAAGGGGTGGAAAGTCCTAGTGAGTAACGGCACGGCCAAAGGGTCGTCGTTCGACGACATGAGAGGTCGCCAAATGGGCCGACGACATAAGGGCCGACGGTCGACGACCCGAGGGTCGCCAAATGGACCGCCAAATGGGCCAAGAGGGTCGGATCGTTACAATAAAAAGGCGCCTTTTTATTGTAACGACCCGGCCCTCTTGGTCCATTTGGCGACCCATTTGGCGACCCTCGGGTCATCGACCGTCGGCCCATTTGGCGACCTCTCATGTCGTCGACCGACGACCCTTGGCCGTGCCGTTACTCACTGATTTTTGCCTCCCCCAGGATTCGAACTCTAAACCTCCAGGCTTAAGTATTAGAGTTTTATGAATCCTGGTAACCAAGTGAGATCATCTCACTTGGTTACCAGGATTCCTAAAACTCTAATACTTAAGCCTGGAGGTTTAGAGTTCGAATCCTGGGGGAGGCAAAAATCCACTGCCAGGGGTGGAAAGTCCTAGTGAGTAACGGCACGGCCAAGGGTCGTCGGTCGATGACATGAGAGGTCGCCAAATGGGCCGACGGTCGATGACCCGAGGGTCGCCAAATGGGCCGCCAAATGGACCAAGAGGGTCGGATCGTTACATGGCATGTGGTTTAGCAGTTCAGTTCGGATAGTAAATTTTGTTATACTTGCAGAATCTGATTGGCATAATGTAGTGCAGATGTTTGTTAGATATATATGCAGATCTTTACAAGTATAGTATGCAGATTAGTATGCAGATTTTATAAGTATAGTAAGCAGATTTTGATTTAAGCATTTCAAAGTTAGAATTGGCTTAAACATTTCAGTTTCGTGTTAAAGAAATATTCTTTTAGAAGTATTAACAAGTATAAGAAAGATAAAGAGAAGAAAGAAAAAGGCCAAGGCCTTAAGTAGATCCCAAAGTCAAGACTTTAGGGATTTTGGCACACAAGGTGCTAAAGAAAATGCCAAGGCATTATATATTAGAAGTATTAAAAGATAACAAGTATTTTACTTTTATCAGTGGCACTGTGCTAGACTCTCAGTTGTCCTTGGGTTGGGCTCCCATAGTCATCCCTAAGTGTAGATAACCTAGTAGTAATGACACGGCCGATGGTCGACGATCGACGACTCGAGGGTCGCCAAATGGGTCGCCAAATGGGTCGGGTCGTTACAATAGTAAATCTTACTAGATTTGGGACTAGCCACCTTGGGTCTAGTTAGGGATGCGCGCATAACAAGTACAGTTGTCAGGCCCAAGAAGAAAGTTGATTATTATTTTGAAGTATTATAAGTATAAGTTTTTGAACAAGTAAAGTAAGTTTTACATAAGTATAAAAGTATTAAAGAAGAAGTTTTTAAACAAGTGAAATAAAAGAATAAGTTTAGAATAAATGAAATAAGTTTCATTTTGTTTTAAAAGCAGCAAGTTGAGTTTTCTTTTATGCTAGCATGCCATTTAGATTAGCTTACTATTCTTTGCTATTTTATGAGCATGAGTAGCTTTACATGTTTAGCATTTCAGCCTGTTTGATTCCTTTATTATTAGATGAGCATGAGTAGTCTTCAGTAAGTAATCAGTTAGATCATGTTATAGATATATGTACATGCATATCGAGATTTTGTGAGTTAGATAGCGCTTACTAAGCATTTTGCTTATAGTTTGCATTTCCTCTTACTGCAGATATAGGAAAAGAAAAAATTTAGCAAAGGAAGGTGACAAGGTGGCGTGGTTGGTGTGTGATGCCAAGACTATGGAGGAGACTTGGGACGTTATTAAGTTTTCCTCATTTTAGTAATTAATAAACATTTGAAGTTGTATTTCATGTTCATGTCATTTGAGATTATTTTTGTTTAGATTGCATGGAGATGAGTTTTGTTTAATAAGTAGATATTTTGATGTTTGTCACTTATTTAACTGTGTGAGTGATTGATATATATTCCTGCCGTCTGTGGCTGATGTATACTATGTATGTATTTCAGTTTATGGTCACCGGTACAGGGGAGACTCTGTCGAAATTTTTCGGTAGAGACTCCTCATGGTTTCGATCTTATCGGTTAAGTAGAGTTAGTAGTTAAGTAACGATCATCCTTAGAGAGTAGTATAATATAGTAAGAAGGGTGGTCGTTACAATGAAGGTTTGTTCAAGGAGTGTTGTTTTTGAAGCTTTCTATTGTGAGTCTCATAAAGAAGATGAAAAGGGATTTAAATGGGTTAGGCATGTAGATTAGACTCTTCAGCCTTATAATTTGAGTTTCATGTTTAGATATTTATTTGCTATTACCTTAATGGGTACGAATGGATCATTTTGGAATCCTACAGGTTTTAGTTTTGGTTGTGCTATGTTTTTGACATGAACATCTTAGTCTTAGGAGAATTTGGCAGAGTGGTTTTGATGAATTGAGTTTCAATTGATGATGCTAATACTCCTCTTTATCGGGTTCTAAAAAAAGTCAGAATAGATCTTTGGTACATTAGGCTATGGATGATAGTGTAATCTCTTTAGTGCAGAAGTGTGGATGAAAGAGTGAAGATGAGCATAAGTAATATGTTGTTTTGGTGAGTGGCATATATTAAGACTAAAGATTATTTGAATTGATATAATGAATTTAACAGGTGAGAAGTATGTGAGTGATTTAGATATGCAAGTAATAAGTTCAGAGTAGAAGTTTAGTTTAGAAGATGAGAAAAGAGATTTACATGTTGATCAATATAGATCTTACACTGAGAATTCCTTTCTGACTATAAGTTTAATGGCATAATTGATGTTTAGACTTAAAGTACTTGGATGTGCCAATATCAGGGATTCCATTTGGTCTCGGCTAGTTACAAGAATCTGAAATTCTAGGTTTATAATTGCCATGTGAGAATTTTAGTGCAGATTAGATCCCTTCGTTGTGCGGATTTTCTTTAAGTATTTAGTTTCTTTAACAGTACAGATTTGCTAATAGATAGTTTATGGAAAGCATTGTAGTACAAGGCTTTAGATTTCCCTTAAATATGCATGATTGTGTGTTACCTTGTTGATTTCACTTATAGATGCATATGGAAAAGTACCCTAACAGTATTTTGGGTTCAAGAAAAGTATAAGAAAAAGATAAAGAAAAGAAAGTAAAAGGCCAAGGCCTTAAGTAGATCCCAAAGTCAAGACTTTAGGGATTTTGGCACACAAGGTGTTTATTAAAATGCCAAGACATTTAAAGAAGAAGTAATTAAGATAATAAGATATTTTACTTTGAAGAGGCTAGTACCCGACTTCCGAGGTTGTCGTTAAACAAATCTAGGTGTCCAATTCCGAGGTCTTGGCCCTGGTAGACCGAGGTCTGCTCTTTTAGGATTGGTGGCTCGCTACCCCAACCTATTAGGGAACGCGCATAAGATGGTACTATGCCTGGGTCCAAGAGAAGTTGATTATTATTTTGAAGTATTATAAGTATAAGCTTTTGAACAAGTAAAATAAGTTTCACATAAGTATAAAAGTATTAAAGTAAAAGTTTTAAACAAGTGGAATAAAAGAATAAGTTTAGACCAAACGAAATAAGTTTCATTTTGTTTTAAATCAGCAAGTTTAGTTTTCTTTTATGCTACCATGTTATTTAGTTTAACTTACTGTTCTTTGCTATTAGAAGAGCATGAGTAGCTTTACATGTTTAGCATTTCAGCCTGTTTGATTCCTTTACTATTGGATGAACATGAGTAGTCTTCAGTAAGCATTCAGTTAGTTCATGTTATAGATATACGTACAGGCATATCGAGTTGTTGTGAGTTAGATAGCGCTTACTAAGCATTTTGCTTATAGATTGCAATTCCTCTTACTGCAGATACAGGAAAGGAAAAGATTTAGCAAAGGAAGGCAACAAGGTGGCGCGGATGGTGTGTGATGCCAGGACTATAAAAGTCTTGGGACTTAGTTTAAGAATTTGTTAGATTAATTCTGTATATAGGTTGATAGGAAACTTTTGGAGTAAGAAGCTGTATTTTATTTTGTTTCCGCTATTCATTACTTGCATGATTTGATTTTATTAATGTAGCGCCCGAAAATTCTCAAAACTATTTTATAAATATTCTACGATTTTTCTGAATTTTAGGATATTTTTATAGAATTTTTAGAGTAGCGGAAGTAGCAAAAATAAATAGAATCGTAAAATAGCCTACGCGGGAATTGAACCCGAGACCTATTGGGTCCTACGACTTATAGATAGCTCTAGTAACCAAGTGAACCCAGCAGGGTCGTGCTGAAAAGAAAGGGAATCAATTATATTTATATTGAGTTGGGCCGAATTACCCACTTAATATAAATAAAGATTTAAGTGAGGAATTGTTATTTTTCTTAAAGGAGAAAAATCTTTCCCTCACCCTAGTCACGCCGCCCTCTCCTTTTCTCCCTCACCTCTCGGCGCCAACCTCAAGAAACCTAGGGTTTCCGTCCCAAGGGCAAGGGGAACACCTTCCGGTGACGACTTCGACACGAGGACGCTCCCCTCCGCGAGAGGAACG
Source organism: Zingiber officinale (assembly GCF_018446385.1). Classification (NCBI taxonomy): domain Eukaryota; kingdom Viridiplantae; phylum Streptophyta; class Magnoliopsida; order Zingiberales; family Zingiberaceae; genus Zingiber; species Zingiber officinale. The sequence continues at coordinate 22,139,116 of NC_055995.1, forward strand.
CGTGGACGCGAGAAGATCGTTGAAAGGATCGTCTCCTTCGGAGATCTAGCGATTAGAATCGTAAGAAAATCCGAACAGGAGGTAAGAAACCCCTCACCTGCAGTATAAGTAGCTTTCGTATGATTGTATGTATTGTTTTAGTCGTATGCAGATTTTTAGCAATAGGGTGTGAATTAGCGCACACCAAGCGTCTGATTAAATGCTTAGCTTAGTTAAATGTCATCCTAGGCATTTTAATAGCTTAGATAAATGCAATAGAAGCATTTTTACAGTTCATATGGTCTTGCTACAGCTTTTATGGAACTAGATGTCCAATGGGTGGGCTCCCACAGTCACCTCTAGGTTTAGACAACCTAGTTATAGGTTTAGACAATCAAGTAAAAGCAAGACAAGAATTTATTAGCTTATGTTCAGTATTTTACTTTTCAGTGGCACTGTACTGGATTAGATATCCATTGGGTTGGACTCCCATAGTCGTCCCTAGGTTCAGCTAACCTAGTAACCCTACTAAATTCGGGACTTGCAAACCCGGGTCTAGTTAGGGATGCGCGCACAGCAAAGTACAGTTGCCGGGCCCAAACAGCAGCTTGATTATTATTTTAATCTATTTATGAATATAGTTTTCAAACATCACAAATTAGTCATGTGAGTTCAGTCAGCTTTAGCATCAGATTAGTATTAGCTTAGCTCAGTTTTATATCAGTTTAGTTTTTCCGTTGATACAACATGATAGTTTATGATTAGTTATATTGCTATGATCAGTTTTATTTCTATGTGTTGTATGTCATTCCATGTTTAGCATATCCAGTATGTTCTTTTCAAATAGCATGTTTTCAAAGCATGATTTGCATCGATTGCATGTTTTAGTGAGGTAGATGGTTTCTTACTAAGCGAAAGCTTACAGATACTTTCTTTTCCTTATACTGCAGATAAAGGTAAAGGAAAGATGAACTAGCGGAGGTTGGAGGGCAATGCTACGAAGATGTGTGTGGATGGAACTTGGAATAGAGATCTTAGGGAATTTCAGCAAGCTTGTTTTAAGCATTAGAACCTTTTAGCATTTTATTGTTTTGCACCTTAGTATGTTAATTGCTATGAATTAGTTAGTCATGCACCCTATCATGCTTAAAATACTATTTGTGTGATGTTAGAATGTTTTACATTTAGTTTAGGATTGACATGGGAAGTTTTGGCACGAACAAGTGCTGAAATCAGACTTCTGGTACGAAATCAGAAACCCCAATCGATCGGCTGATCGATTGGAGGCTTCTCAATCGATCAGCCGATCGATTGGGGAGTTCGTACCGCGAACAGTAGGCTTCTGGATCGATCAGCCGATCGATCCAGCAAATTTTGTCGCGAACAGTAGGGTCTGGGATCGATCACTGGATCGATTGGCTGGTCTAGATCGATCAGCCGATCGATCCAGAATATTGGCCCGAGCACAGTAGCGTGCTGGACAGATCACTGGATCGATCCAACCTAAGCCCCATATACAGTAGCCATCTGGATCGATCAATGGATCGATCCGGCCATTCCAATCGATCCGTGGATCGATTGGGAGGCCTGACATCAGCAAGAAACTCTTAGTTAAGTTCCTTGACCATTGGGGGATGTAATATATGTCATGAATAGTTTAGATTACACCCCTTAGCACATGTAGAACCAAGAAATGATGATAGTTTAGCAAAATTTTAAATAGTACAGTTCCGCAATTTAGATTTAATGATGGTCATGGAATAGTTAGCACAGCATAATGTGACGGTCGGCCTCACAGACTAGTCAGTGGGAGGCGGGTCGTTACAATTAAACTGCGTGGTGATGTTATTTCTTTCGTGTGTTTGAGTATATATACCAGCCGCATGTGGCTGGTGGTTAATTTTGCATGTATTGATGATTATTGTCACCGGTACAGGGGAGACTCTGTCGAAATTTTTCGGTAGAGACTCCTCGTGTTTCGATCATACCGGTTAAGTAGAGTTAGTAGTTAAGTAACGATCACCCCTAGAGAGTAGTAGTATAGTATAGTAAGAAGGGTGGTCGTTACAATATTCATTTTTGATAGGCTCAATATTTCTATTAATTTTTTAAAAAATAATTTGAAGTATATTATCTTAAATCACTAAAATATGATTTATGCACATACCTCAATTAGATATTTTTAAAAGTAGTTTATTTAAGATATATTTATTTCTTATAGGGGGATCCAAGCATACTGTCTAGGGGGATCCAAGCAAAGCCAACATTGCATGTTACGATTTCCAATTAATTGATTCCTTGGGAAAAATATGCCTTGTCCTTTTTCTGCAATTTCAGCAAGTTGGTTAACTGCATATTAGTAAATAGAAATGAGTACTCTTATTATTTGTAATTTGATAATCATACACACAAAAATAAATATTTTGTATGAAAACTTTGAGATTTAAATTTAGGAACAATAAAGATAAGGTGATTATCTAAATATGTAATGTCACTTAGTTTCATATCATATTTCACTCCGATGCCTTGAGATTTATGCTTTCAAACAATGTATGAAAATAATATTAATAACTTACATAGTAATTCAAAAAAATCAATTCTTGTCGAAGATGGTGTAGGAGCAAGCTCTCTAGATGTTGTCGGACTAATAAAAATGGATAACATAAAGAGGATAGCTAAGCTAATTTTCCTTGTGTCCATTATCATGTCTCTAATATTAAGATGGATGTGAAACACAAACTTGATTAGCTTTTAAATTTAATTGAATAATATGTCCATTTGGATCTACTATTTATATGGTTAGAAACATATGTTACTTTTATGTGATAAGGATAACTTAAGATTTTATACTTTCAACGTAGGAAGTTATTTAAAGTATGTTTTCATTTAAATAGAAATGAGTACTCTTAGTATTTGTAATTTGATAATCATACACAATTGTTGACGTTCCGCAAGTGTACGGAAATGTCGTAAGTAATAATAAAAGATATCATATCCTTAGGGACTGGAATAAGTACTAAAGATGTCTCAATGCGAATTAGCCAAACAACTATTCAATTGGTTTTCAAAATCTAAGTATGACTATGAAATGTAAACAAGAAATGAAAGAATAAGAAACAAGAATAAGGGTGACGATAAAGGGAATGTACTAGTAGTTTTGGTTTCTTTGTATGGATTGTTCCATGTAAATGATCTACCTAATATTATAACTCAATTGTCCATCATTTGTAGAAGGTTGTCGGTTCTCTCTTACAATAGACAACCGGCTTAGGATTGAAATCTATACCTAAATGTGATCAATTAGGAATGAACCTATGTTGTCCTTACACAGGCTTGCCTGTCACGTGCGTCCCTCGCATAATCAACATACGAATCCATCACTCATCAACCACATCAAGATATAAAGATTAATGCACACAATCTATCCTACCTCCTTGAATTATCCTATTTCACCCTGAAGATTGTTCCTCAAACGTCCTTACACGGGCATGTTCCTGTCACGAAAGCCCCTCGGAATATCGAATGAGATACAATCTCTACAAGATCCACAAGATATCCAAACATCCAATCAAGCATGGTAATTAAGCCCTAATCACAACAATCCATACAAGATAGAATGAATACAAATAGAGCAAAATCATAGAAATAGGAAATTGGCACGTCGACAAGAGTTTTACATCAAATCATCCTTGCAATTACTCCCTCCATCCTAGAACAAGAAATCTACTCCATAAAATAAGGAAAGAAACCCGAAGAAAAGAATATTACAAGCATTCTTAATCCCCTCAAATCCAAGAAAAGAGAGAAAGAAAACTTATCTACAAAGAAGAACATCTTCAGATCCAATCCTTGCTTTCCCGGAGTCGATTCGGTGAAGATCCGCCCTTAGATCGCCGGAAATCCCTCCAAGAATGGTAAACAACGCCCCAAATCTTGTTTCCCCCCACCCCCAAAAGGGAGAAGATCCCCTCTCAAAACATGAAGGAGGATTTATATAGAGGTGAGGTTTGGGTGCCACACGACCTCAAGGCACGGCCACGACCATGTGTGGTACACGTGTAACGACCACCTTCTACACTACTACTACTACTCTAAAGGTGGACGTTACCTAACTACTAACTCTACTTAACCGGTACGCTACTTAACTACGAGGAATCCCTACTGAAAAATTTCAACAGAATCTCCCCTGTACCGGTGACCAAATCAACAATACAAATAATATATATACTCAGCCACAGGCGGCTGGAACACATTTTTTCACAACCACGCAGTAATAATAACACAATAACTCAAAGGAAACTATTCTAGCAATGGTAAACAAGTATATAACTCCAATAATAGGACATATCAGCCTACAAGTACGGAATAAACTCAATTCCAGTCCCAACTTCATAATAGCATTTAAGGAAAACCAAAAAGAACTCTAAACAGAAAGGTATTGACAATTCCTTAGCCAACTCTTGATCTCCCCATAGTCCAGTCATCACACACCTTCATCACCACCACCTTGTCGCCTTCCTTTCATACTTTAGCTTTTCCTTTATCTGCAGTAGGAGGAAATGCAGTCTATAAGCATAAAGCTTAGTGAGCGCTATCTAACTCACAAAAACTCGATATGCATGTATATAAATAAAAACATGCTAAAACTGAATGCTAACATGTAAAGCTACTCATGCTCATACATAGCAAAAGAATCATACTAACTGAAATACTAACATGCATAGCTAATCATGCTCATAAACCAATAAAGGAATCATACTAACTGAAATACTAAACATGTATAGCTAATCATGCTCATAAACCAATAAAGGAAACATACAAACTAATACTACAAGCCGGAAATAAGAAGAACTAAACTTACTGATTCTAAACATATGTGAAGCTTGTTTCACTTGTTTAATACTTATACTTTAATACTTTTATACTTCAAAATAATAATCAACTTCTCTTGGGCCCGGCATTGTACCAATTTGCGTGCATCCTTAATAAGAGTTGAGGTAGCTAATCCCGAAACTACTAAGGTACTCCTAGGCGATCTTGTGCCTAGGGGCGATCTAGGAGCCCACCCAATGGACCTTGTGTCCTGGACCTTGTGTCCGGTACATGCCATTAAAAGTAAAATACTTTCTTTTTAACTATAACTTCCTTATACTTGCCCTTACTTGGCATTTACGCAAACACTTTGTGTGCTCTTTTGATATTCAACTTCTGGAATTGAGATCAAGCCTAGACATTGGTCTTTCTTGCTTATAGTTTCTCAAAGACAGAAACTCATGCTTATGAAATAGCAAAGAAACTAATAATTGCATGCTCAAGATATACTAACTGTAATTAAATAGAAACAAACTGCTTTCTGGAAATTAGAGGTTGTTCGTGCTTAATAACTAGAATTGAAAACTTCATTCTTGCTGGAATAACAAATAGGAAATCTCATGCTTACTGGAATAACTTTATACTTCAAAAGAAATCCGAAACTCGACACAAATTGTTCATGCTTGTTAAAATGCAAGGTACCCAAAACTAAAACACTGATGTTAAGGACTGTTCTTGCTCCTTAAGTGCAAAGACAAGAAAGCTGTAATGCTAAACTTATTCTAACTAAATAAAGATTGTTCTTGCACCTAAAACAGCAACAAAAGATCTACCCAAACATACTAGCGTTCCAGGCTCATAAATAAAACTGCTCATAAGGCAATAAGGGACTAAAGAACATTGTATGCTTGATTTACAAAGAAATTCATGTTCGACATAAAAAAAAACTAAATCCGGCAAATAGATTAGAAGGTTGTTCTTGCCCGTGCATAGCAAATGAATTCTAAAACTGAATTTCTGAAGGAACCTGCAAATAAGCTAAGGCTGGAATCTACACAAAGGTGCTAAAATGAAGGTCGTTCATGCATGTTCAAGTAAGGAAAATGCACCACATATTTATATATGTTCTGTTCATGCTAAATATAGTAGTAAGGAAAGGAAAACTAATCTACATGCCACTATAGATAAATCCGTTCATGCCCATTAAACAAGGAAATACAATCAAATATGCTAGTTATAAGAGGTTGTTCATGGTTGGTAAATCAGTGAAGAATTAGATACTGGGATGCTAAAAGGGTCGGCTGCTCATGCCTGTTAAGCTACAAAAAAAAACTCATAACAGAATTTATAACTACAAGGCTGTGCATGCTTGTTAAATCACAAAAGAATTCAAATCCGCATTGAAATCAAGGCTGTTTACATTCTCTGAATAGCAGAGGGATTAAAACTCGAAATGCTAAAAAAAACAACCAACGAATCTAGGGTTGTTCCTGCTCAGCGAGAAAACAGAGAAGAAAAGCGAAACCGCGGAACAACTCCTACTGCAGGTGAGTAGCAACTCACCTTCGTTTTCTTGGACTTACAACCGAGAAAGAGAAAGACTCTAGGGTTCCGGAGCGATGGAGATCTCAGCTTCTCCCTCGTGCTCAAGGCGCTCCTTGCCGAGGTGATCCCGATTCCATGAAGCTCTTTCGGAAAGAGTCCCTCGCCGACCGCCGGAGTGAAGACCTAGGCCTGCTTCTTCGTTTCCGCCGCGAGAAGAAAAATGCCGTCGGGAGAGGAGGGGAAGGAAGAATCGGGTTTTCGGCGAGAGAGAAAACCTAATCCCTTTATAACTAGGTTTTTCTATTACTAACTATACCTTAAATATAAATTCATTCTTTCCTTAATTAACAAAACTCGTTGGCACAGCTGGTTATCTGTGTTTCCGTCGAAACCCCAGGTCGCCGGGTCAAGCTTCGGCTCAGTCATTTCTCTACAACCTTTTTAAAACTAAGGTATTTCTGTATCAATTACAACTTAAATATATTTCATTGTAAGTTTAATTAAGAAACATTCGGTTGGTCTGTTGGTTAAGCGAATCTCTGCTTAACCCGAGGTTTCCGGTTCAAACATCGACTTGGACATATTTTTGTCAAAACTTCTTTCGTTTTGTAAAAATACCAAACGACCTCCAAAAATTGCATAAAAATACTCTATAAATTCCTAAAAATCTCTAAAAATTTTCTAAAACATTGGTAGATTGTAATAAGGTCTTTTAGAACTCTAAATCATGAAATTTGGGGTGTTACAATTCTCCCTCCCTTATAAAAAGTTCGTCCTCGAACTTAGAATAATTCTGATCTCTCTGTCTCATACTGTCCTTACGCTCCTAAATAATTTCCTCATGCTTCTGGTTTTAAATAACTTTCACTAATGGTACTCTTTGTTCATTAGTCTCTTAACTTCTCGGTCCTCTATCATTCATATCGAATCATATCCATTAGTGGTCCTTGGAAGGCCTGTTATAAAGTCTCTGGAGACCATAGGTGCACTGGTCACACCAAATGGCATGACTACAACTTTGTAGTGTCCATATCGGATACTGGAAACTGTTCTGGACTCTTCATTCTCCTTTCACTTTCAACTGATGGTTCCTAGAACGCGGATCTATTTTAGAGAACACTATTGCCCTCTTTAGCTAATCAAATAAATTATCTATTCTGGGAAGAGGGTACTAGTCCTTAACTGCTACTTTGCTCAGTGCTCTAAAATCTATGCACATCCGCATAGATCTGTCTTTCTTCCTACTGAACAACTCTGGAGCTCCCCCGGGTGAATGACTAGGGCGGATGAAACCCTTGTCAAGTAGCTCCTGAATTTGTTCTTGTAACTCTCTTAGCTCTGCTAGAGAAATTCAATACAGAGCTTTTGAAATTAGGCTGGTGTCAGGAAATAACTCAATTTCAAACTTTACTTCTCTGTTGGGAGATAGTCCAGGTAGCTGTTCTAGAAATACCTCTGGATATTCACAGACTACCCGAACGTCTTCCTGCTTGGGTCTTTCTTGTTATCATTGCCCTTCTAGTTCTAATTACTTAACTGGGGTTTCTGACTCTCCACTGTCTTGTCCTCTATCTTAACATCTAACTATGCCAAGAATAATACTTGACATCTTCTCTATCCTTTCTAAACAAACTTATGTATATGAATATAAGAGAAACAAAACTAAAATTGTCTCTATTCTTCCTAAGCATATGTATCAAAACATAGAAAATTAAAACATGAATTTTCTACTTTCCTAAGCACATATAAGCAGATACTCTATACTGCAAATAATAAAGAAAGCATAAAAGAAAATTAAATACTTTCTTACTTGAAGACGGCAAGGATGATGCTGATGTGTGTGTGATGTTGGAGAATGAGAACTGCTCTGATACCAACTGTAACGACCACCTTCTACACTACTACTACTACTCTAAAGGTGGACGTTACCTAACTACTAACTCTACTTAACCGGTACGCTACTTAACTACGAGGAATCCCTATCGAAAAATTTCGGCAGAATCTCCCCTGTACCGGTGACCAAATCAACAATACAAATAATATATATACTCAGCCACAGGCGGCTGGAACACATTTTTTCGCAACCACGCAGTAATAATAACACAATAACTCAAAGGAAACTATTCTAGCAATGGTAAACAAGTATATAACTCCAATAATAGGACATATCAGCCTACAAGTACGGAATAAACTCAATTCCAGTCCCAACTTCATAATAGCGTTTAAGGAAAACCAAAAAGAACTCTAAACAGAAAGGTCTTGACAATTCCTTAGCAAACTCTTGATCTCCCCATAGTCCAGTCATCACACACCTTCATCACCACCACCTTGTCGCCTTCCTTTCATACTTTAGCTTTTCCTTTATCTGCAGTAGGAGGAAATGCAGTCTATAAGCATAAAGCTTAGTGAGCGCTATCTAACTCACAAAAACTCGATATGCATGTATATAAATAAAAACATGCTAAAACTGAATGCTAACATGTAAAGCTACTCATGCTCATACATAGCAAAAGAATCATACTAACTGAAATACTAACATGCATAGCTAATCATGCTCATAAACCAATAAAGGAATCATACTAACTGAAATACTAAACATGTATAGCTAATCATGCTCATAAACCAATAAAGGAAACATACAAACTAATACTGCATGCCAGAAATAAGAAGAACTAAACTTATTGATTCTAAACATATGTGAAGCTTGTTTCACTTATTTAATACTTATACTTTAATACTTTTATACTTCAAAATAATAATCAACTTCTCTTGGGCCCGGTATTGTACCAATTTGCGTGCATCCTTAATAAGAGTCGAGGTAGCTAATCCCGAAACTACTAAGGTACTTCTAGGCGATCTTGTGCCTAGGGGCGATCTAGGAGCCCACCCAATGGACCTTGTATCCTGGACCTTGTGTCTGGTACATGCCATTAAAAGTAAAATACTTTCTTTTTAACTATAACTTCCTTATACTTGCCCTTACTTGGCATTTACGCAAACACTTTGTGTGCGCTTTTGATATTCAACTTCTGGAATTGAGATCAAGCCTAGACATTGGTCTTTCTTGCTTATAGTTTCTCAAAGACAAAAACTCATGCTTATGAAATAGCAAAGAAACTAATAATTTCATGCTCAAGATATACTAACTGTAATTAAACAGAAACAAACTGCTTTCTGGAAATTAGAGGCTGTTAGTGCTTAATAACTAGAATTGAAAACTTCATTCTTTATGGAATAACAAATAGGAAATCTCATGCTTACTGGACTAACTTTATACTTCAAAAGAAATTCGAAACTCGACACAAATTGTTCATGCTTGTTAAAATGCAAGGTACCCAAAACTAAAACACTGATGTTAAGGATTGTTCTTGCTCCTTAAGTGCAAAGATAAGAAAGCTGTAATGCTAAACTTATTCTAACTAAATAAAGATTGTTCTTGCACCTAAAACAGCAACAAAAGATCTACCCAAACATACTAGCGTTCCAGGCTCTTAAATAAAACTGCTCATAAGGCAATAAGGGACTAAATAACACTGTATGCTTTATTTACAAAGAAATTCATGTTCGACATAAAAAAAAACTAAATCCGGAAAATAGATTAGAAGGCTATTCTTGCCCGTGCATAGCAAATGAATTCTAAAACTGAATTTCTGAAGGAACCTGCAAATAAGCTAAGGCTGGAATCTACACAAAGTTGCTAAAATGAAGGTCGTTCATGCTTGTTCAAGTAAGGAAAATGCACCACATATTTATATATGTTCTGTTCATGCTAAATATGGTAGTAAGGAAAGGGAAACTAATCTGCATGCCACTATAGATAAATCCGTTCATGCCCATTAAACAAGGAAATACAATCAAAGATGCTAGTTATAAGAAGTTGTTCATGGTTGGTAAATCAGTGAAGAATTAGATACTGGGATGCTAAAAGGGTCGGCTGCTCAAGCCTGTTAAGCTACAAAAAAAACTCATAACAGAATTTATAACTACAAGGCTGTGCATGCTTGTTAAACCACAAAAAAATTCAAATCCGCATTGAAATCAAGGCTGTTTACATTCTCTGAATAGCAGAGGGATTAAAACTCGAAATGCTAAAAAAAACAACCAACAAATCTAGGGTTGTTCCTGCTCAGCGAGAAAACAGAGAAGAAAAGCGAAACCGCGAAACAACTCCTACTGCAGGTGAGTAGCAACTCACCTTCGTTTTCTTGGACTTACAACCGAGAAAGAGAAAGACTCTAGGGTTCCGGAGCGATGGAGATCTCAGCTTCTCCCTCGTGCTCACGGCGCTCCTTGCCGAGGTGATCCCGATTCCGTGAATCTCTTTCGGAAAGAGTCCCTCACCGACCGCCGGAGTGAAGACCTAGGCCTACTTCTTTGTTTCCGCCGCGAGAAGAAAAACGCCGTCGGGAGAGGAGGGGAAGGAAGAATCGGGTTTTCGGCGAGAGAGAAAACCTAATCCCTTTATAACTAGGTTTTTCTATTACTAACTATACCTTAAATATAATTCGTTCTTTCCTTAATTAAAAAAACTCGCTGGCACAGCTGGTTATCTGCGTTTCCGCCGAAACCCCAGGTCGTCGGGTCGAGCTTCGGCTCAGCCATTTCTCTACAACCTTTTTAAAACTAAGGTATTTCTGTATCAATTACAACTTAAATATATTTCTTTGTAAGTTTAATTAAGAAACATTCGGCTGTTCTGTTGGTTAAGCGAATCTCTGCTTAACCCGAGGTTTCCGGTTCAAACCTTGACTTGGACATATTTTTGTCAAAACTTCTTTCGTTTTGTAAAAATACCAAACGACCTCCAAAAATTGCATAAAAATACTCTATAAATTCCTAAAAATCTCTAGAATTTTTCTAAAACATTTCTATATTTTAATAAGGTCTTTTAGAACTCTATATCATGAAATTTGAGGTGTTACAACACGGCCGTGACATGCATCTTCCATGACCCCCCTTGCATGGCCATGTAGATCTACACGGCCTGGATTGCATCTACCTCTGGAAACCTGGCACGACTGTGTGGTGTACACGGCCAGAGCCCTCTTGCTCACTGGAAACCCTGCAGGCCCGTGTGGTGTACACGGCCAGGGCTGTTAGTGCGGGAAACATCCGACGATCGAACCCAAGTTTTGATAATGGCAAAGGGATTCAAAGTTAAGATTCCTTGTTTTCTAATGTGCTTGATTGAGCTTGCAGGAAAGTCCTAAGTGTTCTTAGGCAAAAGTCCTAGCTGCGGTTAGGCAAGGTGAAAACCCTAGGGGGTGGTAACCCTAGGTCCTAGGGGGTGGTAACTGTTGGTGCAAGCCGCACCAGAATCAAACCTGAGTTTTGATGTTGTCAAAGGTTCAAGTTAAGTCTTGTTATGATCTAACAAGTTGACTGAGTGTGCAGGATATTTACTCAACCAAGAAAGACCTAGTTGGAGGCTAGGCAGGGGAAATCTTTGCAGATCGTGGAACCCAGGTGCAAGTCCAAGGAGGTCGAGAGGACCTGAAGCTTGGCAGTATGATCGAGAGGTCTGGAGGACCTAAGATCAAGGGAAAAGTCCTGGCGAGCTGATTAAAGCTAAGTGAAAAGTCCAAACTAGATCTGGAGGATCTAAGTTTGGCGGGTAGGTTAAGGTAAACAACTGGAGGAGCGACAGTGAGGTCGAGTTCCCGATGGGAACAACCTTAGGTCGCTGATCCAACTGAAGAAACCGGGAAGGTTTCCAAGTTGAGATCAAGACAGTTATACTGTCTTTCATATTATTAATCTTGCATTATATTACTACTATTCTAACATCTGTTTTGCAGGAAATAGTTTTTGCTTAACTTTCTGTTGCAGGACCGACTGGATTGGTCGACCGAACCTGTGGTTCGATCGACCGAACAAGATCAATACAAAGCAGCTAACATCTCAGAACAGATCAGATCAGAGTCCGATCAAAGACTGATCGGTCGACCGAACAGTAAGATCGGTCGACCGAACATTAGTGACTCAGCATAGGACAGATCATTAGCATCGATCAGGAGCAAAGGAAATAAGCTAATCGGTCAACCGAACTTGTGGATCGGTCGACCGATCCAATCACATTTATTCAGCATTAAAGGATGATCTCGACAGAATCACAACGAACAGGGAAGGAAGTTGTTCGGTCGACTGAAAGGCATGATCGGTCGGCCGAATACTTAAAGACAAATTAATGCCAGAGATTCGAGCTAGTGTCAGATTCCAGCTGGAGGGGATCGAAGCTTGTTCGGTCGACCGAAAAGAAAGATCGGTCGACCGAACCTTCATACTTCTATAAATTAAGGCTCGAAGTAAGAGGCAAGAACAACTTTTCTCATCGACTCCTATGTACTTCTGCTAGCTGCTCACACGACAAGTCATCATCAACTGTGCAAGCAACTTCATACGATTGCCGACCAAGCTACGAATTACTACTACTTTTGTCAGTATAACTTTACTTTTTGCACTATACTTTAATTCTATAAGATAGTAGAAGTGTTACTATCTTATATATCTGTACTTGTGTGATTCACTTCTTTCCGAGGAGTTCGGAAAGAAGGATTATAGTGTTTTTCCCATCGGTGCGGTCAAGGACCGCGGGCCTTCGAGTAGGAATCGAGCTAGGCTCCGAATGAAGTAAAAAATCTTGTCTCTTTTCTTATTTCCGCTGCACAACTTTGGTTTCAAAAGTTTTAAAAGAATAGTTTTTAAACGCGCGATATTCACCCCCCCCCCCTCTATCGCTTAAATCGATCTATCAATTGGTATCAGAGCCGGTAAGCTCTGAAATTTCTTAACCGATTTTCAAAGCATCTTTTTAAAAACTTTCTTTTCTTTTCCTTAGAATATTTTTATTATTTATTCTTCAGGCACTACTAATCCCAAGACGAAAGTCTTGAAAATATTTTTTTAAATTTTTGTCTTGCAAGAATGACGAACTCGTATCAAGAAGGATATAGTATTGTCCGACCTCCACTATTCAAAGGAGAAAATTTTAGTTATTGGAAGAATAGGATGGAGTGTTACTTGAAGTCCGATATCGAGCTCTGGTTCACTGTTTTGAAAGGATATGCTCCCCCACCAAAGGACGGAACAACACTAGAACTAGAAGAATGGACTCCCCAAATGATCAAGAAGGCACAATTGAACTACAAGGCGATCAACACCATTCAGTGCGGGCTTACTATGGAGGAGTTGAACCGAATCGGTCCTTACGACGACGCCAAAGAATTGTGGGACTCGCTCAAGCTACACGAAGGAACTGACGACTCAAAGGTAAACAAACGAGATTTACTTTTAAATAATTTATTGAATATAAAAATGTTTCCCGGAGAGACGGTCTCGCAACTACACGCTCGACTGAAGGACATCTTAAACGGCCTCCACCTGATTGGGCATAGTCTTGAAAACCGCGACACAATAAGGTATGCTCTGAACGCTTTTCCAAGGAATGCTTTGTGGGCATCAATTGTAGATGCGTATAAAGTTTCCAAGGATCTTTCAATTCTTAAGTTAGACGAGTTATTTTGTGAATTGGAATTACACGAACAGTCTAACAAAAGCCATGTCGAAAAAGGTGTAGCTTTGTATGCAGGATCAAGCAAGGAAATAAAATCAAAAAAGAAGATCGAGTCAGAAAGCGAACCAGACTCGGACTCAACAAACGAAGAAGAATTAGTCAACATGGTCCGAAGGTTGTTGACTAAAAAGAAGTTTAGAAGAAGCACCAAAAAGACCCCACCGAATCAGATCCAAAACAAATTAGAAGTGATCTGTTATGGCTGCAACAAGAAGGGGCATTTCAAAAATGAATGTCCAAATCAGAAAGAAGAAGGACCCAAATCAACAAGACGAAAGAAGGCTCTTCAAGCGACATGGGACGAAACCTCTTCCGATGAATCCGACATGGAGAAAACGAAGCACTCAAGCCACCTTGCATTTATGGCAAGAAATGAAGATTTCGGGTCCGAGTCCGACGAAGAGTACGAATCCGAGATCGACATCGAGTCCGATAGAAGCCCTGGATCGGAAGATCCAAATATGGTAACGATTTATTCAAGGTCTAATTTGCTTAAAGTAGTTAAATGTTTGTTTAAAAAATTGTCAAAATCAGAAAAACAAAATAACTTGTTACTTAAGGAAATATACCACCTTAAGCAACAAGTTAACTTGAGTGACTCGACTAATCAAGTTCAAATCAGAACTTCAACTCAAGTTGAAAAACTTGAGGAAGAAAATTCCGATTTGAAAGGTCAAGTCGACCGACTCAAGAAAATGTTGGAAAGGTTCGAAATGGGATCCAAGTGTCTAAATATGGTACTTGGATCACAACGAGCCGTGTACAACAAATCAGGACTTGGTTACAAACCCAAACAAACAAACAACTCATACTTATCCTTAATCAGTCAAAATACTATAAGTCAAGTCCAAGCATGGGTTCAAACAAAATTTTTAACCAAACAAATTGAACCAAACCTCTACTTGGTCCCTAAGAGTCAAATCTATTACTTAGATAGACCTTATCTAAGCTATGACTCAGGGGGAGCAAATAGAAAAATAATCCAACCAACTTGATTAAACCAAACTCAATATTTAGGCTTAGGATTATTTTCTGCATAGAACGGTTAGATGAAAAATGTTTACCAAACCCTACAACATAGCACCGGAATGGATTGGGATGATAG
Organism: Zingiber officinale; assembly: GCF_018446385.1. Classification (NCBI taxonomy): domain Eukaryota; kingdom Viridiplantae; phylum Streptophyta; class Magnoliopsida; order Zingiberales; family Zingiberaceae; genus Zingiber; species Zingiber officinale. The sequence continues at coordinate 22,154,130 of NC_055995.1, forward strand.
TACGTCAAGGAAACTTTGTCGAAGGCATGTCTAGGCTGAATATGAAATTCTACCTGGTGCACTAGACTTAGTGGATCTGACCGAAGCTAACTCAGTCAAACATGGGCTAGTTAGACCAAAATTTAGTACTAAATTTTTTGGGCAGGAACAGTTTGGAAAGTCTTCAGCAAGTGGTCTAATGATATTCAAGTAGGTCATATGCCTCGCCACTGAACTGAAACTTATCCTTAGGATGCCTGCTTGATTAACTCAAAACTAAGTTTGAATCTAACATGGGTTCAATAACCTATTTCAAATTCAAAATTAATTGAAATCTAATTCAAATCTAATTCAAACTTAATTAATTCAAATTCAAAACTAATTCGAACTTAATTAATTCAAATTAAAATTATTTTAAACTTATTAAAATTATTTTAAACTTATTAAAATTATTTTAAAACTTATTTAAAAACTTTTTAAAATTAATTATCTTAAAAATTATTTTAAACTTATAAAAAATTATTAAAAATTATTTTAAACTTATTAAAAATTATTTTAAAACATATTTACAAACTTTTTAAAATTAATTATCTTAAAAATTATTTTAAACTTATAAAAAATTATTAAAAATTATTTTAAACTTATTAATAATTATTTTAAAACTTATTTAAAAATTTTTAAAATTAATTATCTTAAAAATTATTTTAAACTTATTAAAAATTATTTTAAACTTATTAAAAATTATTTTAAACTTATTAAAAATTATTTTAAACTTATTAAAAATTATTTTAAACTTATTAAAAATTATTTTAAACTTATTAAAAAAAATTTTAAACTTATTAAAAATTATTTAAAACTTATTAAAAATTATTTAAAACTTATTAAAAATTATTTTAAACTTATTAAAAATTATTTTAAACTTATTAAAAATTATTTTAGACTTATTAAAAATTATTTTAAACTTATTAAAAATTATTTTAAAACTTATTTAAAAATTTTTTTTTAAACTTAATTATCTTAAAAATTATTTTAAAACTAATTTAAAAACTTTTTCTAATTAATTATCTTAAAAATTATTTTACACTTATAAAAAATTTAATAAATTTTTTTTTAAACTTATTAAAAATTATTTTAAAACTTATTTAAAAAACTTTTTAAAATTAATTATCTTAAAAACTTATTAAAAATTATTTTAAAACTTGTTTAAAAATTCTTAAAATTAATTACCTTAAAAAATTATTAAAAATTATTTTAAACTTATAAAAAATTATTTTAAAACTTATTTAAAAATTTTTAAACAGAATTATCTTAAAAAATTATTAAAAATTATTTTAAACTTATTAAAAATTATTTTAAAAATTATTTTAAAACTTATTTTAAAAACTTTTTAAAATTAATTATCTTAAAAATTATTTTAAACTTATTAATTTTTTTTTAAACTTATTAAAAATTATTTTAAACTTATTAAAAATTATTTTAGACTTATTAAAAATTATTTTAAACTTATTAAAAATTATTTCAAACTTATTTAAATTATTTTAAACTTTTTAAAAATTATTTTAAAACTTATTTAAAAACTTTTTAAAATTAATTATCTTAAAAATTATTTTAAACTTATTAAAAATTATTTTAAACTTATTAAAAATTATTTTAAAACTTATTTAAAAAAACTTTTTAGACTTAATTATCTTAAAAATTATTTTAAAACTTATTTAAAAACTTTTGAAAATTAATTATCTTAAAAATTATTTTAAACTTATAAAAAAATTATTAAAAATTATTTTAAACTTATAAAAAATTATTTTAAAACTTATTTAAAAACTTTTTAAAATTAATTATCTTAAAAATTATTTTAAAACTTATTTAAAAACTTTTTAAAATTAATTATCTTAAAAATTATTTTAAAACTTATTTAAAAAACTTTTTAAAATTAATTATCTTAAAAAAATTATTTAAACTAAAAACATAAATAGACTTCAAGCAACATCATAAACAACTAACCCATTCAATTTCATCCTTTAACCAAACTTTGGTTTAATCCTACATTGTGTAGGCATCCAAAGCTCTGGATAAATGGATTTTGGACTGCGGCTGCACCAGACACATTGTCACGCCCCCAAAGGAGTCTCTGCCAAACAAAAATCCAGCAGCATTTCCCCTATACCGGTGACAATCTGAAGCATCAATACAAACAAAATACATCAGCCATATGGAGCTGGAATATTTATATACACAACCACACAGTTATAATCACAACTCACTCGGCTGGAATGAAACAATATCACAACCACGCAGTTATATATAAAACAGCTCACACGCCTGTACTAAAAACACAGCGGAAAAACGAAGGAAAGCCCACACAAACCAAATAAATACAATGCATGCTACACGGCTTAAACACAAATACAACACCAAAAGAATAAGATAGTCACATGGCTAAATACAAATACAATGCCAAAAATAAGAAAAGAATATACAAAAGAAAACAAACACTAGGTGAAATCGTCTTCGGATGTGACGTAGGACCCGGCAGACAGGATACTCCGAGCGACACCAACCATCTATAAGCTACCTGAAAACATAAATATATACATGCGGTGGTGAGTATAGGTAACTCAGTAGGTAATAGACAAGATAGTGCATGGTCCATAAACAAACATGGAGATCACAAGTATACAGTCTCAGTAGGGAATAAAAAACATGATCATACTATCATAATCAATGCACCTAAATATATCTAACATAATAACCTGACATAAACTGTACAAACCACAACTAACATAATGACAGATATATACCCAATCTGGAATCGACACATGGTACAATGATCAGTAAACTCACCGGATCTGACACAGACATACTCATGACACCTGTGCAATATAAATATGACTGCATATACATGTAAAATAAATGACATGTATGCAACATGACAACCATATGCAATATGCATATCTCAAACAAGTGCAACAACCACAATCACATGCAACTAGTATCTACTAGACATGTATGCAAATATATATCCACAGATGCACCGCGCATCATATGCAAATGTGCATGCATGCTCCATGATCACCCCGACACCTCTCCAGACACCACGACCCCGGTATGGCCGAGATGCTTGGGTCCGTGACAAACCCTACAAGCCTCACGCACGTAACCGCTATAAAGTGACTGAGGCAACAGTATACTATATAGTTATCTAACTACATAGCTAAGGGTCCCTGACCACTCACAACTCAAGCCCCCTGACTACTGTACCCTCAAGATCCACTACTCCAGAGTAAAAACACTGAACAGCTGAGTAAGCACGACAGGACATGACATAGCTCCACTCCTCAGCTACCACTCTCCATCATTGGTCGAATGGACAGCTATCAAAGATTGACGATCCTCTCAACCACAAGGAAGACAATAATCGTCAGATGCAATGAATGATGAACATGATATATACATAATCATGATACCTCATACTGTCATCATCAATGCAACCTCCAAACCACATAAGCACTCCACAACATGAATATAATCGTCATGATAAATCCACACATCCCACCAAACACATGTACACAACTACACACGTATAATCAACCAAAAATCTCCAATAATTCCACTGGACACATATACACAGAACATAAGTACAATCAACATGTATCCTCCAATAATAAACACATCAAACACGTGTATAAACCACAAACATACAATCAACACAACTCCTCCAAAAGTACATAACCAAACACGTGTGTACATACAACATGCAAATGAAGGGTCAACATGATGACTCCTAAAACACATACCAAGCCACATACAATCCACATTATATGCAAAAATTAGCATGGTAAATCCAACCACTAGACAATCCCTACAATACATACTCTACACGCGTAATCACCGCAGAGTAGAAATCAAGATTAGAGACTGTATATGATATAACTAGGACATCTCAAAGATCAAGCATAAGTATCAAGCAGGAAGACAACCAACAAATACGATATAAGGAAAAGAAGCCTAATCCATCACATAAAACTATGCACTAAGATCAAGAAAAACTACGTAGAGACCAAGGAAGAAATTCCCGCCTTAAATCTATCGATCGTGATTTGGAAAATCCCACGTCGAGACGCTCGTCCCGAATCCAAGTCTAGCGATCACCAGGTGTATTTAGCTAATTTCATAGAAAATAATTAACTAAATAACTCCCCCACCTAATTAGAACCACTCTAATCAAATATGGTTATGGATTAATCCCCCAACAAACCCTACTCATAATACAACCTACTTAGATTAGGTTATACATGATACATCTCCACAATTCCTCCAAATCAACACATCTCAACCAAATTCATAATTCTATTCATTTAATCCATTTATCATCATCATTTAATCTATGTATCAACAACTAACATCAAGAATCACTCCTACATAATTCATCCACCTCAATTAATCCAACCATAATAATTCATCCAATCCACATCACACTACTCATAAATCTAAGCAGAACAAAGCCCCACACAACCCATAGAAAACCTAATTACATAACACACTACTGATAAGAACCAAAATACCACTGTAGAACACTTACCTTGAGGTATGACCACAATCAAGAGCTCACAGCCAACAAGAACCCCTGCTGACAGCTACCAAAGAAGCATCCATACATCAATCCTTCTAAAATCTGTCTAGAACCAATTGTACAGCAATGAATTACTAAAACCCCAACAAACAAAACCCTACTTATCTCAAATAGACCCTCACCTCTTCACCGAGACTTCAATAGCTACAAGAAGTGGAGAAGCAAAGCTCGACAGAGGAGAAATCCACCAACTAGCAGCTCTGATGCCACCCATTAATCCAAATAAAAAAAAATGTCACAATGGAGATCCAATAGACAAGATTCTTGAAGTTGTATGAATCCAGATGAAACATACCTCAATTGCTCACCTCCAGGTGGTATTGCCCGATCCAATCCAGCTGGTGTGGAGATACGGGTCGCTCTCCAGCGACTAGATCGCAGAGGAGGAACAAGGAGATCAACCGGCTAGGGAGGCGACGCGATCCCAAATCCCTCACCTTGCCCTAAAGCCGATCCCCCGTCAATCGCGAGCAAGAAACCGCTGAGGATGCAATCGCTCCGCCGGAGATGACGGGTACCGTCTAGATCCCACGCCCCTTCCTCTCTGACGACGCGTGAATGTGAGATTGCGATGGAAAAAGCCTCTCCATCGGCGTTGGGTCGTCCGTGAATGAGAGAAAGATCGAGAGAGAAGGAGAGAGAGGAAAGAATCTGTAGCTTTCCTCCTCGAATCTCCGGTGTGCTCTGTGCCGGCGACGCCGAGAGGGGAAGAGCAACATCGCCGATCGCTGGTGAGGTTCGGGACGAAGAGAGCTCGCAGGCAAGGGGGAAGAAATCTGGAAAAGGAAAATGGTTCAGCAATTAAACCTAGGTCAATTTAGATTAAATGAAATAAATCAACTCCCTCTCAAGGGTATTCTAAATAGGCTTTTACTGTACCCCGAATCCATCCCCTCAAAATGTGTCATACGGACTCTGTTTAAATCCCGAAAAATTTCTAAAAATTTTTGAAAAATCCAATAAGATTTTTTGTCCAATAATATTTATTATTTAATTTTATGGTATCTTACATTTTCCCCCACTAATAAAATTTGGTCCCCAAATTTACTGGTCAATTCAGGGATCTTCATCCAAGGGTAACATCCAAGCAACATACGTACATACCACTTCATCCAAGTATCAAGAACAAATTTCCAACCCTAAAGGATGTATCTGTGGGTTATAAACTCACTCTACTTCTGTTACTCCCACACTGTTTCCTAACCAACTATGGATAAATCAACTACCTCTGCAATCCAAAATCCATTATCGTCATATCCTCCAACATCTATATAGGATGCTCAAACTATCCATCAGTCTGAGGTAAAAATCTATACTAAAGCGAAGCTCCTAATCCAAAGTCTGCTGTATCCATAGACAAAACCATGGTGTGAAATCACTGATCTCCATCCAATATAGCACTCAGAGATATACCATGAGGTCTGATAATATCTTTAGAATATAATCCTTCTACTCAATCCAAAAGAATCCGTCCTACACGTCTATAGTTAGGGAGTAAAGTCGTCACCCAACAATGATTAACCAAAGCATCATATCCTCTCCACGTCCTGGGTAATCCTACAACAAAATTCATCATAACATGCTCCCAACTCCACTCTAATATCTGAATCAACGGATATAATCCTGCTAATCTTCGATGTTCAGCCTCTACTGGTTGTCATTCTAGACATCAAGATACAAAATCTGCGATGTCTTTTTCATATCGTTCAACCAATAGGAATGCTCTAAGTCTCTATACATTAGGCGTCACCCGGATGTATCACAAATCCAGATCGATGTGTTTCCTGCAGTAACTCCTCCTGGATAAGAAATGACTCGGAAACCCACATGATCTCCCACGAAAATAAAGAATCTCATTCTCATTACACGAGAATTCTCACTGCTAGCATGAGACTACTCCGCTCATGCTATATCGGAACTGCACCAAACTCCAAGTACGATACATCTATGTAGAGTACAAATCCATCTACACTAGAAAGTAATACTAAGACGGGTGCAGTTATCAGCTTCTCGTTTCAACTCCTAAAACTGATCTCGTAAGCATCTATCCAGGAAAATTCCATACCCCTCCTAGATAGTCCAGTCAACGACATAATAATGCTAGAGAAACCCTCAACCAATCTCCTGGAATATCTAACCAGACTAAGAAAGCTGCGAATCTCCTATATAGACTACAACTACTCCCAACTGGTAACAACCTCTAACTCCCATGGATCCACTAATATCTCTCTACTAAAAACGTGTCCCAGAAATCTCGTAGAAGACAATCAAAATACGCACTACTGAACTTCGCATATAGATGTTCTCGTCGAAACAACTCTAGAACTATGCGAAGATAGTGTATGTGATCCACCTCGGATCAAAATAGATCGCAACATCGTCAATGAAGACAATGAAAATTGATCCAAATACCTTAGAAATACCAAGTACATCGAGTCCATGAAAACATTTAGGGCACGGAATGCCTAAATGGTAACACCAAGGACTCATAATGTACGCACGACAGGCTCACTCAACTGTAAGATCCCCAACAACAAGTCTGTAATCTAATCACCAACTATAAATCATCAAATCCATATATATCACAAAACATACTACACTCTATGTCACTATCAACATCAAACACCAAATAATAGATCATCAAACTAAACATCCACCAATAGATCATCAAAAGACAACCTATCACCACACATGATCTCACAATATCCATCAATCAAAATCATCCTCAACATCAATCAATCATACCAGATAGTCCCCTAAACAATGATAGAGGAACACTAGATACATCAAGGATATCTAACTACGTTCGATAGGTCTATGAGTCAGGATCTCCCATAGAGCAATGATAGGCAAATCTACTAGTCACCGCCTTATAAAACATCACGCTACCGAAAAAGGTAGAGAACTACTCTCTCTCCAAACACCTCAAGGAAATCACTAAGTGATGACCTGATCTCCAAAACGCATTCTCTGCTTCTTCCTTCATGTGGTACCAGGTCACGTAAAGGTTAAGCAGCTAACTCCAACTCTCTCACGTTAGTACAACTCATATATTCAAATATACTCTCTAAGTTATACACCCTAGTAACGGTTGTATTTCATAAGTGTTAAGCAGGTAGCTTTACACTTTTTCACACCATGGGATATCCTATCTAAAGGTACCTTCTAAGTCATTCTACCAGGTACATACAGCCCATGGTCAAAGTCCCCATGGATACAACAATCCTCTACAGGCTGACCAAGCCAACAATGGTATACAACTAAGTCGGTCCTTTCCTACGTCGGTACAAGTCATGTACTCAAATGTGTCTCCCAAAATATATAACTAAGCACAAGTAACCCCAAAGATCAAAATCTCTAAAAATAGAGTATAGCGATACCCTAATGATCGAACTGCTAAATAAATCGGTCGCCAACTAACTGATCTAATAAGGGTAAATCAATCATCGTCAAAAGCAACTAAGATAAAATCGATCCACCACTACCCAAGTCAACAAAGGTAATCTACTAACCTAACCAACAGGAGTAAATCAATACTCTACTAACCAAAACAACAGGAGTACGAAACCAACTAAGATAAATCAAACCACAACTGCACAAGTCAATCAGGTAAATCGATCCTAAACTGACTGAACTAACAAGAGTAAATCGGTACTCTACTAACTATGTCATCATGAGTAGACAGATACTATCCACTACCAGCTAATAGTAGCAGAGACTGGTATGTGACTCTAACTCTCAACCAACTAGTAGTAATAGACACTAAAACTACTGATAGTATGATATGGCGAATCCCCTGAGACTGTAATCCTTGATCTCAAGTAGGTCAACCGTGATTAGTGATTGACCCAACACATGAAATGCAAGCTACAAATAATAAGATAGGTACTAGCAGAAGGGTACTAACACATGTCATAACTAACTATCATGGACAACAGTATATATACCAACATAAATATATGATAACAATATGCAAACATACCTCCTAAAGCCTGGAGATGTCCTACTGCTGCCTGGTCCCAAAACTCGAAAAGTCACATCAAGAAAATCGGTACATGAAATCCAAAAACACGAATAGTAGGCATCGAACCTGCTCTGATACCAAAAATTGGTATTAGATAAATCTTGAAAATCCAGAATACATAGCAAGTATCGTATACCTGCTCTGATACCAAAAATTGGTATCAAATTAACTCAAAAATAAAACACAAAACAAAACAGGTATCGTACCCGCTCTGATACCACTAAATTATCACACGCCCAAAGGAGTCTCTGCTAGACAAAAACCTAGCAGCATCTACCCTGTACCGGTGACAATCTGAAGCATCAATACAATCAAAATACATCAGCCACATGCGGTTGAAATATTTATGCACAACCACGCAGTTATAATCACAACCCACTCGGCTGGAATGAAACAATCATAACCACGCAGTTATATATAAAACAGCCCACACGCCTGTACTAAAAACACAGCGAAAAAACGAAGGAAAGCCCACACAAACCAAATAAATACAATGCATGCCGGCACGGCTTAAACACAAATACAACACCAAAAGAATAAGATAGCCACATGGCTAAACACAAATACAATGCCAAAAATAAGAAAAGAATATACAAAAGAAAATAAACACTAGGTGAAATTGTCTTCGGATGTGACGTAAGACCCGGCAGATAGGATACTTCGAGCGACACCAACCATCTACAAGTTACCTGAAAACAAAAATGTATACATGCGGTGGTGAATATAGGTAACTCAGCGGGTAATAGACAAGATAGTGCATGGTCCATAAATAAACATGGAGATCACAAGTATACAGTCTCAGTAGGGAATAAAGAACATGATCATACTATCATAATCAATGCACCTAAATATATCTGACATAATAACCTGACATAAACTGTACAAACCATAACTAACATAATGACACATACATACCCAATCTGGAATCAACACATGGTATAATGATCAGTAAACTCACCGGATCTACAACAGACATACCCATGACACCTGTGCAATATAAATATGACTGCATATATATGCAAAATAAATGACATGTATGCAGCATGACAACTATATGCAACAAGTATATCTCAAACAAGTGCAACAACCACAATCACATGCAACTAGTATTTGTTGGTGCAATATTCCCCAGGTCAAGGTTGACCGTGTTGACTGAGCTTGAATTGAGTCAAGCTCGAGTCTTGATGTTGTGGTTTCGATGTTTGACAATACATGTAGTCAATACATGAAGATTGTAGGTGCAATCGTTCATGTGTGAAGGAGAGTCAAGTAGGTCAAGGTTGACTGGATACTTGACGGAAAAATCCTGGTGAGTGAAGCCAGGTGAAAGTCCTAGTGAGTGAAGCTAAGAAGAAGAGAAATCCTGGTGAGTGAAGCCAGGTGAAAGTCCTAGTGAGTGAAGCTAGGCAGAAGAGAAATCCTGGTGAGTGAAGCCAGGTGAAAGACCTAGTGAGTGAAGCTAGGCAGAAGGAAAATCCTGGTGAGTGAAGCCAGGTGAAAGACCTAGTGAGTGAAGCTAGGCAGAAGGAAAATCTTGGTGAGTGAAGCCAGGTGAAAGACCTGGTGAGTGAAGCCAGGCAGACATGAAGTCCTAGTGAGTGAAGCTAGGCAAAAGGGAAGTCCTGGTGAGTGAAGCCAGGCAAGGAAAATCCAGATAGATCAAGGATGATCAGACATCTGGTGTTGGGAAGTCCAAGTAGGTCAAAGGGATTGATCGGATACTTGGCACAAGGAAAATCCAGGTGGATCAAGGTTGATCGGACACCTGGTGAAGATAAGTTCTAGTGGGTCAAAGGGATTGACCGGACACTTGGTGAGCCAGTCTTAGCAGGTCAAGGGTGACCGGATGCTAGGCATGATGGACCAATAGGTCATGGTTAACCGGATGTTGGTTTAGGGGGCTTTGGACTTGTTTTTGGGCAAAAACAAAGAGCTGGATCGATCAGACGATCGATTGGCACAAAGAGCTGGGTCAAAGGGATTGACCGGACACTTGGTGAGCCAGTCTTAGCAGGTCAAGGGTGACCGGATGCTAGGCATGATGGACCAATAGGTCATGGTTAACCGGATGTTGGTTTAGGGGGCTTTGGACTTGTTTTTGGGCAAAAACAAAGAGCTGGATCGATCAGACGATCGATTGGGTGAGTCCCCGCGACAAGCTTTCTCCCAATCAATCAGTGGATTGATTGGGGAGAAGTGTCGCACGAACAGAAGAACTCTGGATCGATCGACCGATCGATCCAGAGCCCCCAATCGATCGGGCGATCGATTGGAAGGTGCGATTTCGCACGATAAGCCCTGGATCGATCAACCGATCGATCCAGGCAATTTCCTGAGAGCACAGAGGCGCTCTGGATCGATCAGCCAATCGATCAGCCAATCGATCAGCCAATCGAGCTATTCTCTCGGCAGAACCCTTACACTGTTCAGCTCCGATCTTCACCAGCAACTCAACATCATCTCTCTGAAGTTTAGATCGCCAGTTTTTGAAGGTTCTTGGAAGTTTTCCAAGTCAAGAGGCGGATCAAAAGCAAGAAGGAGAAACTAGGGTTAGGGTTTTCAGTTGTCAAACCTATAAGAATACTTGTATTTGTTTTCCCCTTGTCTTCTTCTTGTACTGAGAATATTGTAGGGTTTCTCCGCCTTCGGTAGTTACCAAAACGGAGTGTTTTATTAGTCGAGGGTGCGTGAGTGTGTGGATCCTTGGATTAGTCACCTCTTGTGAGGTGGATACCAAGTAAATCATCGAGTTAGCATTGTTGTGTGTGTTTCTTTGTATTTCCGCTGCATATCCGTGAAGAAACAAGCAACGCCGAGCACACGATCGCGATGAGCTATTCACCCCCCCCCCCCCTCTAGCTACATAATTGGTCCCAACAGTATCTACTAGACATGTATGCAAATATATATCCACAGATGCACCGCGCATCATATGCAAATGTGCATGCATGCTCCATGGTCACCCTCGACACCTCTCCAGACATCATGACCCTGGTATGGCTGAGAGGCTTGGGTCCGTGACAAATCGTACAAGCCTCACGCACGTAACCGCCATAAAGTGACTAAGGCGATAGTATACTATGTAGTTATCTAACTACATAGCTAAGGGTCCCTGACCACTCACAACTCAAGCCCCCTGACTACTGTACCCTCAAGATCCACTACTCCAGAGTGGTCGAGGCTGACAGAGTAAAAACACTGAGCAGTTGAGTAAGCACGACAGGACATGACATAGCTCCACTCCTCAGCTACCACTCTCCATCAGTGGTCGAATGGACAGCTATAAAAGACTGACGATCCTCTCAACCACAAGGGAGACAATAATCGTCAGATGCAATGAATGATGAACATGATATATATATAATCATGATACCTCATACCGTCATCATCAATGCAACCTCCAAACCACATAAGCACTCCACAACATGAATATAATCGTCATGATAAATCCACACATCCCACCAAACACATGTACACAACTACACACGTATAATCAACCTAAAATCTCCAATAATTCCACTGGACACATATGCACAGAACATAAGTACAATCAACATGTATCCTCCAATAATAAACACATCAGACACGAGTATAAACCACAAACATACAATCAACACTGTTGGGATCTTAGATGGCTAGAGGGGGGTGAATAGCCTCTTTAAAAACTTAAGCAGAGAGTTCTACACAGAAACTAGTTAGCGCAGCGGAATAAGCAAACTAAAACAAAACGAAAACCAACACACAAACACTGATACACAGATTTACGAGGTTCGGGGATAACTTGCCCCTACTCCTCGGCGTGTCCTTGATCTTCGGTAGATCGCACCCCGGAAGAATTCCGGCTAAAGATCCTCCTTCTAGGTGGAGTAACCTTCCCACAAAGTCTCAAGAAATATCTAAGTTAAAGCACGAGACTTACAGAAACTCGGTGGCAAAGGAGAATAGAAATGCTTACAACCACGCGAGGATCAGTAGCAGAAACAGAGATCGCAGTTCACCCGAGAGCTCAAGAACTTCGCACAACCGCACACACACACTATTCTTTCAAGCTTTCTTGTTCTGTTCTTGTTCCCCTCTCGCTGTTTTTACTGCTTCTCAAAACCTGATCTCTGCTGTCACAGATCTGGTCCAAACTGCGCAAATCAGCGCTGCAGCCAATCCCTTTTCCTCCTTCTCTGATTCTCTGAACTCACACCAATGATATCACAGTCAACACTGGCGTCTTCTGAGCTCGAACCAATCCCCAGGAGTCAAGCGGATCGCAGGATCACAGCAGTATCCGTTGATGCCGAAATGCACCATCTTGAAACCAACAGAAAGACCATTTGTCGCATTCCTCTTACGAACTTAATTTGAAATTAGGCTTGGAATGATACCTGTTAACCTGCAAACTCAAAAGCTAATAGCACAGAGGATTACATCACATAAATGAATGAGATATATCAAAAGCAGTGAAGGAATCGTTGATACAATAACAAATCGAGTGTGGATCGGGCCGATCACGATACATGGACCGATCAGCAGCGGCTGATCGGCTTCGATCGGTCGTAGTGGACCGATCGATTGAGTGGATCGGTCCACGGACCGATCCACCTCTTCTCTTCTGCGGGCTTTTCTCGATCGGTCTCCCTAGCACCGACGATTGCACTCGATGTGCATCAGTTTACGATCGATCGTAGGGACCGATCGATTTCACCCGATGTGCTCGAGTGTCATCCGATCGGTCATCGACCGATCCGTGGAACTTATTTCACTAGATCGGTCGCCGACCGATCCATCGATTTGTGTCCGGATCGGTCCACCGACCGATCAATGTGCCATGTAATGTCCACTTAGGTCCCTCTCTGACCTAATCAGAACGAGCACCGAGCCCTCTCTCGGCCTAGTCCGGTCCGGAGAACGAGCCACTGAGCCCTCTCCGACCTAGTCCAGGAGAGAGCCCGAGCCCTCTCGACCATTCCGTGCCAAGTCGCCATACTTGGACTTTTCCCGTGCCAAGCTCCATGCTTGGACTTTTCACCAGATGTCTTGACCCATCTGGATTTCCCTTGCCGGCTTCACTCACGGGACTTTTCTCCTGCCAACCTTCACTCATCAAGAGTCATTCGAGTTTAAACACTATTCGATACAAACTTAAATCGGTGTCAACATCAAAACAACAGCCAGGTATCAACAATCTCCCCCTTTTTGTTGTTTGACAACACGATTTAAGTTTAGATCAAAATTGTTCAAATTTTCATAATTTTAGGGGAATCAAGATCCTCCCCCTAAGACGGATACAAGACTATGTGAGGGTCTTCACATTTGCATTCATCTAAACTTAGTTATCTTCTCCCCCTTTGTCAAACACCGAAAAAGTACGAATAATTTAAGATAACTTAAAGACCTCCCCCTTAACCCTTACCGTCTGGTTCTTAAAGCGCTTAGAATTCCCTCTAAGTGTATTCTAAGACAGTAATAAGGAAATAAAAGACAAAACAAGACATGCAAGTGAACAGCATATTAATGACCGATAGAAAATGAAGCATAATAACGAGCAAGTAAATATAAAACTGAGTAGCATAAATATAGGAGTAACATCAGAAGTGCAAACATCCAGGTCAGTCATAAAGACTAACAAATAACATCCAAAATACAGGCAGTCAACAAACAAACTGTATCAATCAACATCCTCACACTGAGGAACATCACCATCATCGGCAGGAGGGGTGAAATCCTGAGGCGGCACGCTGGAGGATGGATAGCCTGGGTAAGACTGCGGAGGCGGGTAGCGTACCATCCATCCGAGTAGCAACTGCTGTGTCACCACCTGATGACTGTGCATATCATCGAAACGCTGGTCAATATGCCCGCGCAGGTCATCATAGCGCTGGTCTATCCGAATACGCAGGCCATCTAGCTCAGCAGATATCATCTCATCATGCTGATCAAAGCGGCTCTCCAGCTCGGCGATCTGCCAGCGCAGATCAGGATCGGCCTCTCCATCGTCAGCAGCAGGAGGAGCAGCAACAGGAGCAACCTGTCGTGGAGGTCCCCGTGGTAACTCACCCAAAGCTCTCCCATCCTTCCACTGAACACCCCCATTTTGTCCAATGATGCCAGACTTGGAAAATGCCCGTTTCCCAAGTCGGCAATCCTGCCTGACCATTTTGACTACCCTACCCTTAGACACATCTATCTGAAGGGTCTCGAGCCAATCTGTAATTATATGCCCATAAGGCATATAAATAGTGGAGCCGCTGGGCCGAGAATATGAGATGATCGAAGAGTAGATGCTGGACATAATGTCAAAGTCGAGACGCCGACGTAACCCATAAAGCATCAAACAATGATAGGGTCGGATCTCAGCAAGAGGTTTGGATGTGATTGGAAGAATACAATTTGTGACTATCTTAAAAGAATATAGTCAGGGGCAGATAGTCGTAGGGCAGCAAAGGTGGGAAAGTCAACATCCAACTCATCCAGGTCATCTGGTCTAGGATGACCGAAGAAGTACTCATAGATGGAGTCAGGTGAGACATCAAGTGGAGGACGTAATGATTCTGGTAAATCAGGATAAATGGAAAAAAGATCCCCCGAACACATTCGGCAGCCTAGATACCCAAAAAATTCTCTGATGGAGAAATCGATAGGTCTTTTAGCGACTCGGGTTTTATAAACACCATCACTGTTCTGATGAAGATTGTTATAGAACTCAGAAACTAGGTCAAGGTTGATGTCCCTTTCTAAGTAGACTACCGAGTCAAGTTTAAAATAGGCTAGGGTTTCGGACAAAATTCATCCATATACTTTCGATCCACAGATCGACATGGAAGCAGCTTGAATGTCCTCTGTTGAAATGCTTGCTCAAAATGGCGGTTCGGGAACCTTGAAGAGGAGGAAGGTTGAGGTCGGGTGGGTGCCTGGGACTTGGATTTCTCAGGTGACTTAGATTTAGAGCTCCCGTCACCCACTACTTTCTTTCTAAGGGTCAACAATGTGGTAAAATGGGGCAATGAGTGAGCACCGGAGCCACCAGCACAAAAAAAACATATATGGTGAGAAATGAAACCGAAACGCCAAAGGTCTAGAGAGGTAGAGAGTTACCTTGGTGCCATTTAACTTTAGGCTAGGGCTTCCGAGGGCTAGAGCTTCGTCTAGGGTTCGGCGTGCAATGAGAAGAGAGTGAGGTTAGGGAAGGAGTCGGCTAGGGTTCCGCGTGAAAGAGGAAAAGAAGAAATCAGGAGGTTTTAATGGTTACTGATGGGTATACAGTTGATGAAATGATCGGACGGCTGTCCGATCAGTGAAATCCTGACCGATCAGGGAACGTCCTGATCGGTCAGGGATTGTCCTAATCGGTCGTGGGGACCGATCAGGGAGCTTCCTGATCGGTCCCTGGACCGATCAGATGTGGATCAGAAGGGTCGATGCGTGCCGGTGTCTCCTGATCGATCCCTGGATCGATCCAGTGAACCTTCTGTGGTTAGGAATGTCCTGATCGGTCGCGGAGATCGATCAGGTATCGTATAATCTCCTGATCGGTCGTGGAGACCGATCAGGCATCATCCTGATCGGTCCCTGGACCGATCAGTGTCTGATATAATTTCAGAGGTCAAATTATGAGCCGTTATCTATCGAGAATTCTGAAAAGTTCAGAACTCAAGAATTCAGAATCTCCCAAATTCATAACCTAGAATCTACGAATCAACACCCACAAATATATTTTAAAAAAAAATTGAGCTCTTATGGTCTGAGCTTGTTTAGAGCCCGAAAGTTTTAAACTTTAAATCCAAAAAAAACTCAGACATTTGGAATCTTAGAATTCCAATCTCAGAAACCCTTATAAAACTATATAGTGAGCCAAGGTATTAATTAAGACTTAGAATTACTATGATCAGTTTCAAGTTTGTCAAAATATATCCAAGTTAATATTATTTCCTTTAACAACCTATCGTATTGACAATCAAAGTCATGAAATGAATCATACAACCATATTAATCAACACATCAACCAACAACCATAAATAGATAATTTCTAGGCAAAAGTCCAACCAAGATTCCTTGATTGGAATATATGAGTAAGATCTAGGAGCCAAATACACATGAATTATGTAATGGCCTTCCCCATACTCAATTTATGTCTCTTCATCCTAATTATTCAAGGGATGCATGATACATTTTGAATAATTTGATTGATCCTAGCATCTCACCCCATTTCTAGCAAACAAAAATATTTTGTTAAACCTTATAGTTTGTGTGAGATGTTCCCAAGTTGCCCAAATTATTGTCCCAATTACTCTTGTCATTTTAATAGTCCTTATTGATCATGATGAAGTCCTAAGGACCTAAGGAGCCAAACACATTCCCAACTCCCTCCTTAAATGACTAAATTCATTCTTCGGAAGGGGTTTGGTGAAAATATCAGCTATATTTGACTTTAACTCAACATATGTGAGTGCAATGTCTCCCCTAGCTACGTGATCTCTTATGAAGTGATGACGCACTTCAATGTGTTTGGTCCTCGAATGATGGACTGGATTTTTAGTTAGGTTGATCGTGCTAATGTTGTCACATAGCACTTGTACACCCTTATAATAAAGTCCATAATCCTCTAGGGTGTGTATCATCCACAACAACTGTGATACACTCTCTCCCATGGCAATATATTCGGCCTCGGTCGTGGAGAGAGCAACACAATGTTGCTTCCGACTCGACCAACTAACTAGAGATGAACCTAAAAATTGGCAGCCCCCACTAGTACTTTTCCGATCCAATTTGCATCCAGCATAATCGGAATCGGTATAGCCTATCAAATCAAAGGACTCCATACGAGGGTACCACAGTCCTACTCTCATTGTGCCTTTGAGATATCTCAGAATTCTCTTAACTGCAATTAAGTGAGATTCCTTGGCACAGACTTGATACCTAGCGCACATGCCCACAGCAAAGAGTATGTCCGGTCGACTAGCTGTGAGATATAGAAGACTACCAATCATGCTTCTATATTGCGTTAGATCAATTGGTTTTCCACTCTCATCATTGTCAAGGCGAGTGTTTGTCGCCATTGGAGTGGACACTTCCTTAGAGTCACTCATATTGAATTTTCTAAGCATCTCTTGAGTGTATTTTGTCTGATGGACATAAATTCCATCTCGAGTTTGTTTGATTTCAAGTCCGAGGAAAAATGTCAACTCTCCTACTAGACTCATCTCAAACTCACTTTCCATGTGAGAAATGAATTCATTCAAATAGCCCTTGTTATTTGAGCCACAAATTATGCCATCGACATATACTTGGGTACAAAAATGTTTTCACCATCTCTTCGTAGAAATAGTGTTGGGTCTATTTGGCCTCTTACAAAACCCTTCTCTAGTAAATAGGTTGACAGCCTTTCGTACCAAGCTCGAGGTGCTTGTTTAAGCCCATAAAGAGCTTTCTTGAACTTGTATACGTGGTTCGGAGCTTCGGTACTCACAAACCCCGGTGGTTGCTCAACATAGACCTCTTCTTTGATGAGACCGTTTAAGAAAGCCGATTTAACGTCCATTTGATAGAGCTTGAAATCTCTATGTGCAGCAAAAGCTAGCATCAAACGAATGGACTCTAATCGGGCCACGGGAGCATAAGTCTCATCATAATCGAGACCTTCGACTTGACTATAGCCCTTGGCTACAAGTCTTGCCTTGTTTCTTACAACTTCTCCCTTTTGATTTAACTTATTTTTGAAGACCCATTTAGTTCCAATAATGGTGGTCTTCTTAGGTCTAGGAACTAAGTCCCACACTTGGCTCCTTTCAAATTGACCTAACTCATCTTGCATAGCTAAGATCCAATCAGGATCGTGCAATGCCTCATCAACTATTTTTGGTTCAATCTCTGAAATCAATGCGACTTCATTAGATTCATTTCTAAAGAATGACCTAGTCCTAACCCCTTGTTGGATGTCTCCCACAATTTGGTCTTAGGGATGACTAGTGGCTAACCTAGACTGCCTTGGTGTTGGTGGTGCCTCATGAATGGTCTCACTCGGCACAGGCAAGGACTCAATATCAGGCAAAGGATCAGATTGAGTTCTTTGTTGCCTTTGCTCATCAACATCAGAGTCAACTTCGACTCGTTCTTCATTTTGATCATTCAAACTTAGATTTCTAAGTTCAAATTGAATTTCTCCTATATCCCTTGGTTGATTATTTAAGTTAGGGATTTCTTCAAAAGCTACATCAGAGGACTCTTCAATCAATTTAGTCCTATTGTTGTAGACTCGATAGGCTTTGCTGGTAAGAGAGTACCCGACCAGTATCCCTTGATCAGCCTTAGCCGTGAACTTCCCAAGATGATCCTTGGTGTTCAAGATAAACACCTTACAACCAAACACCCTAAGATGTTTAATTGTAGGCGGTTTCCCAAACCAAAGTTCATGGGAGTCTTTCCTAAAACCTATGTATTAAAACTTGATTTTGCAAGCAGTATTCACGCTTCAACCCATAAGTAGCTCGGTAGTGAGTACTCATTGAGCATGCTTAGTGCAGCCTCTTGTAGGACTCGGTTCTTTCTCTCCACAACCCCATTTTGCTGTGGGGTCCTTGGAGTAGAGAACTCATGCCTATATCCCTTTTCTTGACAAAACTCTAAAAACCTATGATTTTGAAATTCCCCACCATGATCACTTCTAATGGTTTTAATTGTTGTAGATTTTTCATTTTCAGTTCTTCTACAAAAGGAAATAAAAATATCTATAGTTTGGTCCTTATGTTTCAAAAAGAAAGTCCATGTGTATCTAGTAAAATCATCAACGATTACCAAGCAATATCTACTTCCATTCAATGATATTACACTACTGCAATCAAATAGGTCCATGTGCAATAAATCTAAAGCAGTAGATGTACTTACAGTGCTTTTACCTTTATGAACACCTTTTGTTTGCTTACCCTTTTGGCATGCATCACATAGTTTGGTCTTGTGGTACTTGATGCTGGGTAAGTCTCGCACTAATCCTTGGTTGGCCAACTTTCGGATGTTCTTCATGTTTACATGTGCCAACCTTCTATGCCATAGCCAAGACTCTTCTTCTTTCGACATGAAACACTTAATCAAAGCATTAGTAGCACTTTTAAACGATACTTGATAAATATTATCAACCCTTGTGCCTACTAGTACCGTGTCAATGTGTTTAACCAAACATTGACTTGAATGAAATTCAATTGTGTAACCCGTATCACACAATTGACTGACACTTAGGAGATTAAAAGTCATCCCCTTGACTAGAAGGACATTCTTGATATGGAGACATTCGGATATATGAATGTCTCCAACTCCTACAACCTTAAGGCTACCATTGTTACCAAATGACACATTACCTCTATTTTTGTTTTGAATAGTAGAAAACAGTGATCTGTCCCCGGTCATGTGCTTGGAGCATCCACTATCAACAAACCAAGTTGATAGATGCTCCCCCTCGACCAATGCCTACAAGACACGGAAGATAGAGGTTTTAGGTACCCAAATCTTGGGACCTAATGCTTCTACAACGAAAGACCTAGGAACCCATGCCTTGGTCATACCTTTCCTAGTTCCATGAGCCCTAGAAACATATGATCTACTATGTTGAGTTCTAGACATTAGAGAAATGAAACTCGACTCCTTGGGTTGATACCCTAGCCCGGCCTTGTTGTAGACTGCCCTTTGGGCATTTAGAATCATGTCTAGAGTCTTAGAGCTAGTTGAGAATTTCTCAAGCATTTTCTTGAGTTTCTCAACCTCACCCTTTAACGCCTTGTTCTCATCCTCAAGGACTTCTAGATGTAGGTCATCGACCTCATCTTCCCTAAGGGTCCTTAAGGTTTTACTTCTTCTTTTAACAATTTATTTTCTGTTTTTGACTTTTTAAGCAATGTAGATAAGTGAGTGATAGTCTTATAACACTTTTCTATATGAGAAGAGGTTACCTCTTCATCATCCGACGATGATGAAGCCGCGGTTGAAGCGTCGCTCGAATCTCCCTCACTTCCGGAGTCCGAAACTTCCCTTGCCATAAGTGCTAATTGTCGTGTGCTCTTTTCCATCTTCTCTTCTTCCTCCGATGAGCTTGATGAGGACTCATCCCAAGTGGCCTTGAGAGCCTTCTTCTTCTTGGCTCTTTCCTCCTTCTTTTTGGCTCGTTCCTCCTTCTTCTTAAGTTTTGGACACTCACTTCGATAGTGCCCCTTTTTGCTACACTCATAACACGTAACATTAGTTTTGTCAATATTTTGTTCATTAGGTTTACCTTTTCCTTTGTATCTCCTGCTCCTTCTCATGATTCTCCTTACGAAATTCGCCATCTCACTTGATGATGATCCACTTTCATCATCGGATTCTGAGGAAGAGGTGGATGAGGAAATCTCCTTTTCTTTCTTCTTTTCCTTCTTCCTTCTTCCATCCTTGCTCTTTGGTCCTGCAAACAAAGCAATACCCTTCTCTTTTTGACCTTTGTTAGCAAGCTCATGAAGTTCCATCTCACAGAAAAATTCATCTAATTTAACAATGGAAAGATCCTTGGATACCTTGTAGGCATCTACCATAGATGACCACAAGGCATTCCTAGGAAAAGCTTTTAGAGCATACCTTACAAGATCGCGATTCTCCACTCGTTCGTCCACAGAGTGTAAACCGTTGATGATCTCCTTGAATCTCCCATGAAGCTCACTTACCGTTTCATTGTCCTTCATAGTTAGATTTTGGAGTTGATTCAAGAATAGGTCCCTCTTGGCAATCCGAGAATCTCGAGTTCCCTCTTGGAGCTCGATGAGTTTGTTCCATAGGTCTCTTGCACTCGAGAACGGACCTACCTTGACGAGTTGGTCCTTGGCGATTCCACATTGCAAGGTGACCATAGCCTTGGCATCGGCTTGTGCTTTGCGTAGTTGTTCGGTAGACCACCTAGACGAATCAAGTTCCTTACCTTCTTCATCTTTTGGTGGTGTAAAACCCTCCTTGACGGAAAACCACATGGAGATATCGGTCTTGAGGTAATACTCCATGCGGCTTTTCCAGTATTAGAAATCTGCTCCCTCGAAATAGGGTGGACGGTTGGTGCTGAATCCCTCCTTCATAGCCATTGTTTAGCTCTTTGGGTTGTTAAGCCGAAATGAAGAGAACCTCGCTCTGATACCACTTGTTGGGATCTTAGATGGCTAGAGGGGGGGTGAATAGCCTCTTTAAAAACTTAAGCAGAGAGTTCTACACAGAAACTAGTTAGCGCAGCGGAATAAGCAAACTAAAACAAAACGAAAACCAACACACAAACACTGATACACAGATTTACGAGGTTCGGGGATAACTTGCCCCTACTCCTCGGCGTGTCCGTAAGGTGGACGACTCCTTGATCTTCGGTAGATCGCACCCCGGAAGAATTCCGGCTAAAGATCCTCCTTCTAGGTGGAGTAACCTTCCCACAAAGTCTCAAGAAATATCTAAGTTAAAGCACGAGACTTATAGAAACTCGGTGGCAAAGGAGAATAAAAATGCTTACAACCACGCGAGGATCAGTAGCAGAAACAGAGATCGCAGTTCACCCGAGAGCTCAAGAACTTCGCACAACCGCACACACACACTATTCTTTCAAGCTTTCTTGTCCTGTTCTTGTTCCCCTCTCGCTGTTTTTACTGCTTCTCAAAACCTGATCTCTGCTGTCACAGATCTGGTCCAAACTGCGCAAATCAGCGCTGCAGCCAATCCCTTTTCCTCCTTACCTGGTTCCCTGAACTCACACCAATGATATCACAGTCAACACTGGCGTCTTCTGAGCTCGAACCAATCCCCAGGAGTCAAGCAGATCGCAGCCAGATCACAACAATATCCGTTGATGCCTGAAATGCACCATGCTTCGCTGAAACCAACAGAAAGACCATTTGTCGAATTCCTCTTACGAACTTAATTTGAAATTAGGCTTGGAATGATACCTGTTAACCTGCAAACTCAAAAGCTAACAGCACAGAGGATTACATCACATAAATGAATGAGATATATCAAAAGTAGTGAAGGAATCGTTGATACAGCGAACAAATCAGAGTGTGTGGATCGGTCACGGATCGATCATATGGACCGATCGTGAACAGCTGATCGGTTCGAGGTTATTCGATCGGTCGTAGTGACCGATCAGATTGAGTGTGGATCGGTCGCACCGATCCACCTCTTCTCTCTTCGCAGCTTTTCTCACGATCGGTCTCACGGCCGATCGTTGCACTCAATGTGCATCGAGTGTTTTCGATCGGTCGCAGATCGATCGATTTCACCGATGTGCTCGAGTGTCATCCGATCGGTCATCGACCTGATCCGTGGAACTTAGTTTCCGGATCGGTCTACCGACCGATCCATCGGACAGTAGCGATCGGTCTACCGACCGATCCAATGTGCCATGTAATGTCCACTTAGGTCCCTCTCTGACCTAATCCGGAGAACGAGCTACCGAGCCCTCTCTGAGCTAGTCCGGTCCAGAGAACGAGCTACCGAGCCCTCTCTGACCTAGTCCGGAGAACGAGCTACCGAGCCCTCTCCGACTTCGTCCGGTCCAGAGAACGAGCTACCGAGCCCTCTCTGACCATTTCGTGCCAAGTCGCCATACTTGGACTTTTCCCGTGCCAAGCTCCCTGCTTGGACTTTTCACCAGATGTCTTGACCCATCTGGATTTCCCTTGCCTGGCTTCACTCACTAGGACTTTCCCTCCCAACTGATCAACCTCGATCAGTAGTCATTCTGAGTTTAAACACTATCTGATACAAACTTAAATCAGTGTCAACATCAAAACAACAGCCAGGTCAGACTGTATCAACAAACACAACTCCTCCAAAAGTACATAACCACACACATGTGTACATACAACATGCAAATGAAGGGTCAACATGATGACTCCTAAAACACATACCAAGCTACATACAATCCACATTATATGCAAAAATCAGCATGGTAAATCCATCCACTCGACAATCCCTACAATACATACTCTACACGCGTAATCACCGCAGAGAAGAAATCAAGAGTAGAGACTGTATATGATATAACTAGGGCATCTCAAAGATCATGCATAAGTATCAAGCAGGAAGGCAACCAACAAATATGATATAAGGAAAAGCAGCCTAATCCATCACATAAAACTATGCACTAAGATCAAGAAAAACTACGTAGAGACCAAGGAAGAAATACCCGCCTTAAATCTGTCGATCGTGATCTGGAAAATCCCACGTCGAGACGCTCGTCCCGAATCCAAGTCCAGCGATCACCAAGTGTATTTAGCTAATTTCATAGAAAATAATTAACTAAATAACTCCCCCACCTAATTAGAACCACTCTAATCAAATATGGTTATGGATTAATCCCCCAACAAACCCTACTCATAATACAACCTACTTAGATTAGGTTATACATGATACATCTCCACAATTCCTCCAAATCAACACATCTCAACCAAATTCATAATTCTATTCATTTAATCCATTTATCATCATCATTTAATCTATGTATCAACAACTAACATCAAGAATCACTCCTACATAATTCATCCACCTCAATTAATCCAACCATAATAATTCATTCAATCCACATCACACTACTCATAAATCTAAGTAGAACAAAGCCCCACACAACCCATAGAAAACCTAATTACGTAACACACTACTGATAAGAACCCAAATACCACTGTAGAACACTTACCTTGAGGTATGACCACAATCAAGAGCTCACAGCCAACAAGAACCCCTGCTGACAGCTACCAAAGAAGCATCCATACATGAATCCTTCTAAAATCTGTCTAGAACCAATTGTACAGCAATGAATTACTAAAACCCCAACAAACAAAACCCTACTTATCTCAAATAGACCCTCACTTCTTCACCGAGACTTCAATAGCTACAAGAAGTGGAGAAGCAAAGCTCGACAGAGGAGAAATCCACCAACTAGCAGATATGATGCCACCCATTAATCCAGATAAAAAAAAATGTCACAATGGAGATCCAATAGACAAGATTCTTGAAGTTGTATGAATCCAGATGAAACATACCTCAATTGCTCACCTCCAGGTGGTATTACCCGATCCAATCCAGTTGGTTTGGAGATACGGTTCGCTCTCAAGCGACCAGATCACAGAGTAAGAACAAGGATATCAACCGGCTAGGGAGGCGACACGATCCCAAAGCCCTCACCATGCTCTAAAGCCAATCCCCCGTCGATCACGAGCAAGAAACCGCTGAGGATGCAATCGCTCCACCGGAGATGACGGGTACCGTCGAGATCCCACGCCCCTTCCTCTCCGACGACGCGTGAAGGCGAGATCGCTATGGAAAAAGCCTCTCCATCGACGTCGGTTCGTCCGCTCATGAGAGAAAGATCGAGAGAGAAGGAGAGAGAGGAAAGAATTGGTAGCTTTCCTCCTTGAATCTTCGGTGTGCTCTATGCCGGTGACGCCGAGAGGGGAAGAGCAACATCGCCAGTCGCTGGTGAGGTTCGGGACGAAGAGAGCTCGCACGCAAGGGGGAAGAAATCAGGAAGAAGGAAAATGGTTCGGCAATTAAACCTAGGTCAATTTAGATTAAATGAAATAAATCAACTCCCTCTCAAGGGTATTCTAAATAGGCTTTTACTGTACCCCGAATCCATCCCCTCAAAACGGGTCATACGGACTCCGTTTAAATCTCGAAAAATTTCTAAAAATTTTCAAAAAATCCAATATGATTTTTCGTCCAATAATATTTATTATTTAATTTTACGGTATCTTACACACATGACTGGGGATCAGCACAAATTTACCAACATTGAATTCAAATGCTTAGGGTCAGTTGCCTTTGGAAACAATGGCAAGCTAAAGGTAATCGGTACAGGTGAAATTCAATTGCAGTCAAATATTTCAATTAAAATGGTTTTACTTGTTGAACATTTTAATTACAATTTGCTTAGTATAAGTCAACTCTGTGATTCAGGATTTAAGGTTAAATTTCTATCTTCTGAATGCTTAATAAGTTACAATGACTCAACTAATATACTACTAAATGGCTTTAGAGATAAAAATATATACTCTATTCATCTACCTAAAACCATATCCAAATGTTTTCTAACTAATAATGATGAAACTTGGTTATGGCATAGGAGATTAGCTCATACCCACCTTAGAAATTTATTAAACTTAAGCAAAAATGGTTTAGTAAAAGGTTTGCCAAAACTAGGAAATCGTATAAATAAATTTTGTAATTCTTGTCAACAAGGAAAACAAATTAAATCAACTCATAAACCTACAAATCAAAATAGAACAAATAGAATACTTGAACTAATACATTTAAATTTATTTGATTCTCATGGAATAAAATCTTTAAATGGAAATCTTTATTGCTTAGTAATCATTAATGACTACTCTAAATTTACCTGGGTAAAATTCTTATCAAATAAAAGTGAAACTTTTGAAACATTTAAACATTTCTGTAAACAAGTAGAAAAATAAAAAGAAATTAAAATTAAGAAAATAAGAAGTGATAATGGAGGTGAATTCAAAAATCAAAACTTTAATAATTTTTGTTTAGAAAATGGTTATCACCATCAGTTTTGATGCCCTAAAACTCCACAACAAAATGGCTTAGTTGAACGTAAGAATAGAACCTTACAAGAAGCTGCTCGCACAATATTAAATGAATATAATATACCAAAACATTTTAGGGTTAAAGTTGTTAATACAGCTTGTTATGTCCAAAATTGAATTATAATTAACAAAGACCAAAATAAAACATCTTATGAAATTTACTTTAATAAAATTCCTAACATAAAATATTTCAAAGTTTTTGGTTGTAATGTTCACATCTTGAATCTTAAAGATTACTTAGGCAAATTTACTTCAAAAACTAACCAAGGAATCTTTTTTGGGTACTCATCTACAAGTAGAGCCTATAGAGTTTACAATAAATCTACTTTGAAAATTGAGAAACCACCAATGTAACCTTTAATGAAAATGATCATATTTCAATCAATGAACATGGTCCAAATTCTAGTCATCCAGTTAATCAAGAAGAAGAAGATGAATTAACAAAAAACAAACAACCTGAAATTTCTAATCCAAGAATATTAAAATCTAACCCTAATCATCCAGTTAATCAAATCATAGGAAATCCTGAATTAAGGGTTCAAACTAGATCTGCTTTTAGAAATCTAAGTCAAATAGCATTAATATCTAAAATTGAACCTAAAACCATAAGTGATGCGTTAGTAGACCCTGACTGGATAATTACAATGCAAGAAGAGTTAAATCAATTTGAAAGGAACCAAGTTTGGGATTTAGTACCTCCACCAAAAGGAAAAACAATTATAGACACCAAATGGGTATTTAGGAATAAATTAGATGATCAAGGTGAAATTCTACGAAATAAAGCTCATCTAGTAGCCAAGGGGTTTAGTCAAGTCGAAGGACTAGATTACGACGAGACCTATGCCCCGGTAGCCCGGCTTGAGTCAATTAGAATGTTGCTTGCCTACGCAGCATTTAAAGGTTTCAAGTTATACCAAATGGATGTTAAATCTGACTTTTTAAATGGTTGCATTAAGGAAGAAGTCTACGTAAGTCAACCACCCAGTTTTGAGGATATAGAAAACCCAACCTATGTTTTTAAGCTAAAAAAGGCATTATATGGCCTAAAAAGCACCTAGGGCTTGGTATGAAAGACTGTCTAGTTTCTTAAAATCTAAAGGGTTTAAAGAAGGACAAATTGATCCTACCCTATTTATAAAAACCTTTAATTTAGATATTTTCATAGCACAAGTTTATGTTGATGATATTATATTTGGTTCAACTAACTCACAATTCTTAAATGAATTTGTAACCTTAATGGAAAATGAATTTGAAATGAGTTTAGTTGGTGAATTAAATTACTTCTTAGGTCTTCAAATGATACAAACTAAAGATGGTAACTATGTACATCAAACTAAATATACAAAAGATCTTATTAAAAAATTTGGTATGGAAGATTCAAAAGAAAGTAAAACTCCTATGGCAAGTAACATTAACCTTGATAATGATGAAAATGGTAAACCTATTAACTTAAAGCTTTATAGAAGCATGATAGGAAGTTTACTTTATCTAACTGCAAGTCGACCTGATATTTTATTTGTAGTTAGTATGTGTGCTCGTTACCAAACTTGTACGAAAGAATCCCATTTGTCCTTGGTTAAATGAATTATTAAATATTTAAAAGGAACTGTTAATGTAGGAATTTGGTACCCTAGAATTTCACATTTTGACCTAGTCGGATATTCTGATTCCGATTATGCCGGGAGTAAGTTGGATAGAAAGAGTACAAGTGGAGGATGTCAGTTGTTAGGTTCTTCTTTAGTTAGTTGGTTTAGCCGTAAACAACAATGTGTTGCCTTATCAACCACTGAAGCCGAATACATAGCAATGGGCGAATGTGTAGCTCAATTGCTATGGATGTCACATATATTAAAAGATTTTAATCTAGATTATAAAAATGTAAAAACCTATATTGATAATATAAGTTCTATAAACCTAACTAAAAATCCAGTACATCATTCTAGAACTAAACATATAGAGGTTAAACATCACTTTATTAGGGATCATGTGTCAAAAGGAAATATTGAACTAAATTATATAGAATCTAAATCTAACTTGGCAGTCATTTT
This sequence comes from Zingiber officinale, assembly GCF_018446385.1. Taxonomy (NCBI): domain Eukaryota; kingdom Viridiplantae; phylum Streptophyta; class Magnoliopsida; order Zingiberales; family Zingiberaceae; genus Zingiber; species Zingiber officinale. The sequence goes on from NC_055995.1 coordinate 22,182,392, forward strand.
TACCAAACCATTACCTGAAGCAGATTTTAGTAATCTAAGACGACAATTAGGATTGTGTTTTATAGAATAGATTTGTTTGTTTTGGAAAGTATTACTTAGTTTATCTTTCAAAATTATTTTTATAAAATACCCTTTCAAATTTTTAGTTTTCAAAATTTCTTTCAAATTATTTTAAATTTTATGAAATAGCCTAGGTCTTACCGTAGAATTGCATGATCCTATAGTCCTAGGAGCCAGCATCTCACAAGCACAGTAGGATCCCTTGTTTGATAACTTAGAATGGGATGCTTAGGTCTTAGCCCTAGATTTCAGATGCTTATGTCAGTGCATCAATATAAATCTGGGCCTTAAACAACATACATGAATCAATTTGGGTTAACTAACTAGTAAAAACCTAGTTAGTACTAAAATACTCAAATTGATCAACCTGAGTCAATTGCTACTATCTTGTGCTAGTTAGCCTTGAACAAAGGTTGGACATTTCAACCTAAGGATAAATTTTTCTTAGTTTTCCTACCCATTCTTGGACTTTTAGGAATTTTTCAATTTTAGGGGGAGCTTCAAAACAAGATTTTTTTTTAAGCTTATATTATTGATCAAATTATTTTCAAAATATATTCAATTTTCATTTTTAAAAAAAAAAATATTTTTTTTAAAATGATTTTCAAAATTCATTCTTTTCAAAATATTTTTTTTAAAATTCATTCTTTTCAATTTTTTTTTAAAAAATTCATTCTTTTCAAAATATTATTTTTCAAAATTCATTCTTTTCAAAATATTTTTTCAAAATTCATTCTTTTTCAAAAATAAATTTCAAAATGTTTTTCAAAATTCATTCTTTTTCAAAAAAAATTTTCAAAATGTTTTTCAAAATTCAAAATATAATTTTTCAAAATGTTGTTCAAAGTTTATTCTTTTCAAAATATAAAATTTCAAATGTTTTAATTTTCAAAATAACTTTCAAATTTTATTCTTTTCAAACATATAATTTTTAGATATTTTTAAAATATTTCTTGACTTAGTAAATTTTTTAGTAATGTTTTTCAAAATATTATTCTAACTTAGTATTATGTTTAAATTCTTTGATAATTCTATTTAAAATTTACTTATTTAATATTTTCATGTTTTAATCATTTATATTTAGAAAACGTTATGGTTAAATCTTACTTGGTTTTTGATTCTGTCCCTATTTTTGATGTGTGTCAAAGGGGGAGAGAGAGTGAATTCATGGGGAGTTATTTAACTCAGGGGGAGAAAAATTGCTTGTTTATTTACTTGTTGCATATTTGAACTTAACTTTGAACCTTGGTTGTCAAACATCAAAAAGGGGGAGATTGTTGGTGCAAGCCGCACCAGAATCAAACCTGAGTTTTGATGTTGTCAAAGGTTCAAGTTAAGTCTTGTTATGATCTAACAAGTTGACTGAGTGTGCAGGATATTTACTCAACCAAGAAAGACCTAGTTGGAGGCTAGGCAGGGGAAATCTTAGCAGATCGTGGAATCCAGGTGCAAGTCCAAGGAGGTCGAGAGGACCTGAAGCTTGGCAGTATGATCAAGAGGTCTGGAGGACCTAAGATCAAGGGAAAAGTCCTGGCAAGCCGATTAAAGCTAAGTGAAAAATCCAAACTAGATCTGGAGGATCTAAGTTTGACGGGTAGGTTGAGGTATGAGTAAAGGGGAAGCCTCCAAGGTAAAACGAAAGGTATCATTTATTGAGCCTACCCCTTTAAATAATGGTAAAAAGCATACTAATTCCAATTTTTATCATTTTAATGCTATTTACCATAAAAATAGGGAGCATGATAGCATTAAAGAAAAACATATGGCTCTCCATGCTAAGACTACCACACCTAGGGTTAGGAAGATAAGTAAAAGTTTAGGCAATAACACTAAGGACCATAGTTATAAGCCTAGAAATAAAAATACTCAAGGATTTAAGAAAAAAAATCAAAATCTAGGGATTTATGGGAAGAAAATCAAGTCTTGAGGTCAAGGCTTGATAAAATGGAAAAGACCCTAAAAAGGATGGAAAGTATCCTAAAAAGGCAAAATGAGCAAAACCTAAGTTTAGCACAACAAGGGTCAGTCAAGGGTCATGAAGGTTTGGGATACAAACCTAAGGATAAGAAGGATGCAACTTCTTACCATATGGTTTCATATAATTATGGAACCAACCCTAGGTCAAATGGTCAAGTCAAAAATACAAGGGAAGTTATCCCTAGAAGTATTTTTTGCAACAACAAACGTGACTAGAACTTCTAAGAAGTCTAAGAAAGCCACTAAAAAGGTCACAAGGGAGGCAATCCCTAGAGTTGATCTAGAAAAAGTGACTAAGGCTTCTAAGAAGCTTAACAAGGTCACTAAGAAGGTATCTAGGGAAGTTATCCCTAGTGAGTACCTAGAGCATCCAAGGAGCTCCAATAGGTTTTGGGTTCCTAGGAGCATTTTCTCTACCCCTTAGATGGGATAGAGAGTGTCAACTCCGATTAAAAGGGTAGTTAACCTAACTTTGATGAAGTTGACACTCAGAGAGCATTTTCAAGGTTATTATTAACCTTTGAAAATGAAAAGGATTATCATTTACTTCCTAAATGGATTAAAATGTGCCATAATTTGAGTATTTGGATATAATTTTAATTGGCACAAGAAATCAAGTGTAAGAAATGTCAAGTTGGGATTTTGGCATTTTATTGGGAAGTTAAAGGCAAATCTAAGCCTTATTTTAATTTGTTACTCTTTAAAAGAGTAATTTGTGCCAAAATTTGAGGAATATGCTTAATTTAAATTGGCACAATGTAGGAAAAGTAAAGGAAATGTCAAAATTGGGTTTTGATATTTTCTTGGGAAATATTGGGCAATCTAGGCTTAAACTTTAAGTTAGCTAAGGTTTAAGGATACTTAAATAGTTATTCTAGATATTTTACTTATGCTAATTTTCCATGCTTTGTTTGCCCATCATATGTCATGACATCATATTTATTCTTGCACTCATGCCTTATTATGAAAAACACAAAAATACCATGTCATGTCATACATATATCATGTAGTCATAGGAAATTTTCTTTTGAAAATTATTTATCTTTGATGTATACCATAACATATCATGCATTATGTTTAATTCCTCGCAATTAAGGGAAAATGGCATTTATTAACAAATAACATCCTTGGTGGTTGTTCCTAACCTCAAAATGCCTAGATAGATATGCATGATCCCTAGATTAGGGCAAAACCAAAGTTTACATGTCACTAAGAACTATAAGGTGACTTGTATATGGTTTTGTACACATTAAATACAAGTGAGATGTTAGGATGATGAAAAAAACTCAAGATGTTGATTTAGTGCATTCTTTTGAGTTTTAAGTTCATCAAAACACATAGTTATGTGTTTTCCAATCATTGGGAAAGCTAATGTACAAGTCATGTGCATTGAGCCCAAAGAACATGATTGGATATTAGTTTTGAAAATTATTTTAAAATGCTTTTGGAAAACTTTGGTGAAGACTATCTTTTGATAGTAGTCATCATTGAAAAGTTTGACACAAACTAAAAGAAAACACTAAAGTTTTTACAAGTTTTCAAGTTTGTGTCAATCTTGGAAAATAGAAAGTATTTTCATAGAAAACTATTTTTCCTTGATAATAAATACTATAAATAAAGTCTACATGAATTTTCATGATTTTTGGAATTTTGTAGAATTTTCTAGGGGTTTTTGAAGTTGACTGAAATGGAATTTCAGCAACTTTAGAACTTCAATCGATCACCCGATCGATTGAAGGGTCTCAATCTATCGGGCGATTGATTGAGAGTGAGATTCTCGTGAACAGAAGCTCACTGGATCGATCAGTCTATCGATCCACGCAATCTGAATCGATCAGTGGATCGATTCAGCAGGGTTCAATCGATTGGGACTCGACTCCAATCGATTGGGGATGCTGATTTTAGCTGGGAAAGCTTATGTTCAGCATTCTAAACCATTTTTAGTCTATAAAACCTTTACTAACCCCTCAAAACACATTTATATACATTTAGGGGGAGTTTTCATGATGAAAACAAGGACAGATTGGTTAAGGGAGACTAAGTAGAGGTTTAGGTTGAGGTTTGGTTTAAGTATTGAATTTTTGAACCTCAAAACTTCTAAATTTGGGTTTCCTATATGTTTAGGGATTCCAAGTCATTGTTGGTACAATGACAAAAGTTACTTGCATGTCTTTAGGGGGAGTTACTCTTTAAGGACATGAAAATCTATTTTTCATACACCTTGGGAGGTGGTTAACCTTCCTTAGCGAAAATGCTCAGGGTTGGGCATTTGAATATAATGGAGAGTGGATATCTTCATTATTCATGTGGTATATGCTCAAGGATGAGCGTTAAGAATAATAAAGGGTATGGGACCTTCGTTATTGTGTTGTGAACAACGAGTAAAGTTGTAAACAACGTTTGGCAACTCTTCAGGGGGAGAGTTTTTTATGTGTGCCAATAGGGGAAGAATGTGTGGTTAAGTTAGGCCTTCATTACCTAAGAGGGAGTTTGCCCTCTAGAAAAGGAGGAGAATGAAGGAAACCATCATTCTTACATTGGCATGAAGGAGAGTTGAGGCTATGAGAGTAGCCTAACTTAAAGGTATTGTCAAACATCAAAAAAGGGGAGATTGTTGGTGCAATATTCCCTAGGTCAAGGTTGATTGAGCTTGAATTGGGTCAAGCTCGAGTCTTGATGTTGGGTTTCAATGTTTGAAAATATATGGAGATAATACATGGAGATTACAGGTACAATTGTTCATGTGGGGAGATTGTTGGTACAATTCCCTTTTTGGTCAATGTTGACCAGTTCAGATGTGAAGGAGAGTCGAGTAGGTCAAAGTTGACTGGATACTTAATTGAAAAATCCTGGTGAGTGAAGCCAGGTGAAAGACCTAGTGAGTGAAGCTAGGCAGAAGTGAATGTCCTGGTGAGTGAAGCCAGGCAGATGAAAAGTCCTAGTGAGTGAAGCTAGGCAGAAGGAAAGTCCTGATGAGTGAAGCCAGGCAGATAAGAAGTCTTGGTGAGTGAAGCCAGGCACAGGAAATCCAGATGGATCAAGGTTGATGGGACATCTGGTGTTGGGAAGTCCGAGTAGGTCAAAGGGATTGACCGGATACTTGGCACGAAGAAATCTAGATGGGTCAAGGGTGACTGGACATCTGGTGAAAGTCCAAGTGGGTCATGGAGGACCGGGCACTTGGCATGAGACGGTAAATCTAAGTGGGTCAAGAAGGACCATACTTGGTGATCAGAAGTCCAATGAGAAGTTGGCAAAGAGAAAGTCCAGATGGGTCAAAAGTTGACCGAATTCTTAGCGGTCATAAGTCCAATAGGGAGTTGGCATGGAACTAGGAAGTTCGGACGTATTAAACTTCCGAAGGCCATAACTTTTGACTCGGATATCGGAATGAGGTGATCTTGGATGCAAAACGAAGCTAATTTCAAGATCTACATGGATTTCTACTTCCTAATCGATTGGCCAATCAATTGGGGGGTTCAATCGATTGGTCAATCGATTGGGCGATGCGATTTTGTGCAGAAAAGCTGTGGATCTATCAATGGATCGATCAAAACTTTTCCAATCGATTGGTCAATCGATTGGGAGAGTTTCTGAGCAAACAGTAAGCTTCTGAATCGATCAATTAATCGATTGAAGCCTCCAATCGATCGGGCGATCGATTGGAGCGCTAGAAATCGCACGAGAAACCTTGAGATCTGGATCGATCGACCAATCGATCCAAAGCCTCCCCAATCAATTGGGAGCAATCCAATCGATTGGGATTCGACCGTTGGCGCAGATAAAGCCGTTGGCGAGCATTTTTCTGTGCACTTCTTCATCTCTTCTCCACAGGCGATCACAGCAAACCTCCACAACGATCTTTTCTTCCTCATCGCCAGTTCTTGAAGGTTCTTGGAGGCTCATCCAAGTCAAGAGGCGAGTTGCAACAAGAAGAAGAAGAAGCTAGGGTTTTCATTGTAATCTTGTAAGATTCATTTGTATTTTGCTTCTTTCTTTCTCATTGTTGTATTGTGAGGTTGTAAGGCTTCTCCGCCTTCGGTAGTTACCGAGAAGGAGTGTTTTTATAGTGGAGGGTACGTGAGTGTGTGGATCCTTGGACTAGTCACCTCTTCTTAAGGTGGATACCAAGTAAATCCCTAGAGTTAGCGTTGTTGTTTGTGTTTCTTGTATTTCCGCTGCACATCATCCCAAGAAGCGAGCAACGACGAGCACGACGATCGTGAAGAGCTATTCACCCCCCCCCCCCTCTAGCTACATTTCGGTCCCAACAGCTGAGTCCCTTAGGCCTAGTCGGTTCTATGCTCGAATGACCATATATTGACGTGAGAACCTGAGATATAGAAATCCGACCGAGTTTATAAGGGGAACTGCTTTTCTATATATATAAGCGGTGGGCATGCTGAGCTATATGAATCTAACCAGAGTTATTTCTAACTGACTATACGAAAGAAGACTGGAACGTGAGAAAACCCATAGGGTCAACCAGTAGTAGGGTCGACTGTTGTATGCTGAAAGACTTATACTGAATGGAAAGCTGAGTCTCCTTACTCCGACCGGACGTATGACTGGCCAGATCTGTGATAGGTCAAACATCCCTTAAACTCGGTCGGTTATTGAATGATCATAAATATGATAGATGTCTTGACACAGAAATGGAGCGCTAGGTACTCTAGGTCCGACCGGCTCATAGGTCGGTCGTCCTCATACTAAAAACCTTAGCGCTACGCGAATTAACAAAGCCTCATGGAGAATGGCACACTGACTGTCACCTCTTTTTAACTTTAACTGTCACGTTACCTTAACTTTAACTACCATTTCTTATCAAATCCGTCGTAACATCCGATATCAATTCTATTTCTTGATCTAATATATATAAATTCTACCTAGGATAATGTCAGATGATACTGCTTCAGTTTAGCTCCTACTAAAACATCGTAAACGATTGCCTAAGATTGTTTATGCCTTTAAACGATGCTGAACCATTAGGGGTTCAATGTGAATAAAAAATTATAAAGTTAAGATCCTCCCTGTCGATGCACTGATGAATTGTACGATTATATACACAATCACTCATCTTCAAACTTTTTTAGAATTGTATAATGTTTCAATTGTAAGTATTTAACGCATCTTTTTGTCCCCATTGAGTATCATGCATGGTCATTCATTTTCAAAATTTTCTTTTTTGGAATTGTATAATTTTATGCATTTTTCTTCTTCAACACTACCTATCTTTCCCACTCATAATTTTAAAAATAGTAAAAAAACATTATAAAAATGTCTGATAATTTTTAAAAGCGTTCGGACAAGATTATTTAACAATTTTATAAGTTTTAAATGGCTCAAACTTAAAATATTAATAATAAAAAGATAGACTTAGAACCTCCATAGACATTATAGCAATAAATTGTTAATTATAAACCGTCATATGTCTATACGATGAAACTTCGAATCTCAAGCAATCGATTTAGTCCTAAAAAAATTTTTATCAGTCCTTAGAATAAATTAGAAAGTATTTATGGTTGACGATTCAAAAACTCAATATCTCATAATTATGCATCTCATTTAGAAGAAAGATTTTTATAAATACATCATAATTGATAATCGAATTGTAAATACATGGTCGAAAATTTAACGTCATTTCACTACACCATAGTCTGAGGTGTCAGATGTCTATATGCCTTGTATAATAGATCACTCATCTTCAAAAAATAATAACAATAACCAAGCCTTATCCCACTAGGTGGAGTCGACTATATAGATCATTTTATGTCATTGAAGTTTATCTCCTACTATATTATCATCTATAGTTAAATAAATTTTATCTTATTTTATTATTGCTAATAAAGTCATTTTTGGCCTTCCTTTTCTTCGTTTGAAATATATGTTTGTCATAGTTTCAAATCGTCTAACTAGAACATTTATTGGTCGTCTAAGTACATGTCTGTACCATCTTAAACGTGTCTCTCGAAGTTTTTTCTCAATAGATGCAACCCCGACTTTCTCTCTAATACTCTCATTTCTTATTCTGTCTATTTTCGTATGTCCACAAATCCACCTTAACATCCTCATCTCGGCAACTCTCATCTATTGCTCATGTGCTTAAGGCATAGCACAACATTCAGCTCCATATAACATAGTAGGTATAACTGTAATTTTATAAAAAATTTCTTTAAATTTTAGATGTACTTTATGTTGGGGTTGTAAGGTTGCAAACATAGTCCCATATTGGAAACACATGGGAAAGATCATGGGTTTATAAGAGAAAAGATATCTCCATTGGAATGAGGCCTTTTGGGGAGAGCCCAAGAGCAAAGCCATGAGGGCTTAGGCCCAAAGTGGACAATATCATGTCATTGTGGAAATATCTAAATTCTTTTCGATCCTACAAGTGGTATCAGAGCCCGGACTGACAGAAGGCTTAACCGCCGACTGTGTACAAGAGCTATGGTCTGATTGAGCCATGTGGGTACAATATTGACCTCGAACAAAAAAAAAGTGGGGGCTCCTATGTTCGGATCAAGAGGACCAGACACCAGGCAGGAAGTCCTAGTAGGTCGGGTGGACCGAGGGGCAGGAAGACCTGGTGGGTCGAGGATCGGACATGGGAAGCCTATGGTCCTTTGTTTGAGGGGGGGATTGTTGGGGTTGCAAGGTTGCAAACATAGTCCCATATTGGAAACACATGGGAAAGATCATGGGTTTATAAGAGAAAAGATATCTCCATTGGAATGAAGCCTTTTGGGGAGAGCCCAAGAACAAAGCCATGAGGGCTTAGGCCCAAAGTGGACAATATCATGTCATTGTGGAGATATCTAAATTCTTTTCGATCCTACACTTTATGATCACATAAAACACCCGACGCTCTCCTCCATTTCAACCATCCTGCTTGTATTCTTTGTTAGACATCTCTCTCAATCCCTCTATCATTTTGTAAAAATGATCCTAAATATCTGAAACTTTTGGTTCCAAACAACTCGTCATCTCCTATCTTAACAATTATCTCATTATGTCTAATATTGCTAAACTTAAATTTCATATATTCTATTTTTATTCTACTAAGTCTAGAACATTTCCCTTCTAGTATTTCCCGCCAAGATTATAGTTTAGCATTTACTTCGTCACATGTTTCATCTACCAAAATAATATCATTTGCAAACAACATACACCACGGTACTGTATCTTGAATGTGTGAAGTGAGTTTATCCATAATTAGTGTAAAAAGATAGAGACTTAGAGTCGATCCTTGATGTAACCCTATCTTTATTAGAAATGTTTCAATTATGTCGCCTGAAGTCTTTACTCTAGTTGTTATATCCTTGTGTATATCCTAGTTCAATATATGTTACACTAACATCTCTCTTTTCTTGAATTCTTCACATAATTTCTCTTGGCACTCTTCTTAGGGTTGATTTGTAGCTAGAGGGGGGTGAATAGCTTGTCATGCTTCGTTGGCTTGCTTTGTTGTTGTTGATATGTAGCGGAAGGACTCGAAACAAGACTCACAACTCTAACACGAAGGATTTACTTGGTATCCACCTCAAGAAGAGGTGACTAGTCCAAGGATCCACACACAACACTCTCATCCACTATGAAAACACTCCTTTACGGTAACTACTGAAGGTGAAGAAGCCTTATACACACTCTCAATACAACAAGAAAAGAAGAAGAAGTAAATACACAGAATCTCTTACAAGATTTACACAAATGAAAAACCCTAGCTCTCTTCTTCTTTTTGTGGAATGTCTCTTGACCTTGGAAGTGCAGCAACACTTTTCTCTAAAAAGCTTCAAGAACTGCAGAGATTTGTGGAGAAGCTCGCGTGAAGATCGGGAAGAAGTTCATAAAAGAACTGCCAAAGAAATCGCTCACCAAAGGCTTTAAACTACATAACGGTCACATCCCAATCGATTGGGGAGGCTTGAATCGATCGACTGATCGATTTAGAGCTCCTCTGTGCTCTGCTAGATAACCCTGAATCGATCGATGGATCAATTCAGCTTTTATCGCGATTTACACGATAAACCCAGCCCCAATCGATCGACCGATCGATAGGCATTTCCCAATTGATAGGTTGATCGATTGGGCAGCACTCTGTGCTCACGTCATTTGCTCTCAATTGATGGGCCGATCAATTGGGTCACTGCTTGTCGCAGCACTCTCCCAATCGATCAGTCGATCGATTGCCCCAACCTTGACTTGCCTAAACTCAAGTCCAAGGTTCCCAAACCCAACATTCGGTCAATCATGACCTGTTGGGACTCCTTCTGCCTAGTATCTGGTCAACCTTGAACTGCTGGGACTTCTTCACCAAGTGTCTGGTCAATACTTTGACCCACTTGGTCTTTTCTCCTTGTGTCAAGTGTCCGATCAACCTTGACTCACTTGGACTTACAGTCTCATGCCAAGTGTCTGGTCCTCCATGACCCACTTGGACTTCCACCAAATGTCTAGTCACCCTTGACCCATCAGGATTTCCTCGTGCCAAGTATTCGGTCAGTCCTTTGACCTACTTGGGCTTCCCAACACCAGGTGTCCGATCAACCTTAACCCACCTGGATCTCCACGTGCCTGGCTTCCCTCACCAGGTCTTTCCATCTGCCTAACTTCAGTCACTAGGTCTTTCAATCTGCCTAGCTTTACTCACCAGGACTTTCACCTACATTCACTCACTAGAGTTTTCACTTGTCTTCACTAACCAGGATTTTTCCACTATCCGGCTTCACTCACTAGGACTTTCACCTGCCTAGCTTCACTCACTAGGTCTTTCACCTGGCTTCACTCACCAGGATTTTCCAACTGCCTAGCTTCACTCACTAGATCTTTCACCTGGCTTCACTCACCAGGATTTTCCCTTGCCTAACCTCAAGTTAGAACTTTCCCAGTCAAGTATCCAGTCAACCTTGACCTACTTAACTCTTCTTCACATCAAACTGGTCAATCCTTGACCAGAGAGGAATTGTATCAACAATCTCCCCAATCGGACAATTGCATCTACAATCTCCATGTATTATCAAACATCAAGACTCAAGCTTGAGCCAACTCAAGCTTAGTCAACCAGGTCAACCTTGACCTAGGGATATTGCACCAACAATCTCCCCCTTTTTGATGTTTAACAATACCTTTAGGTTAGGCTAATCCCATAGTCTCAACTTCTTCTTCATGTCAATGCTTGAATGAGGGTTTCCTTCATTATCTCCCTTTCCTAGAGGGCAAACGTCCCCTTTGAATAATGAAGGTCTAACTTAAACCCTACATTCTTGCCCTATTAGCACACATCAAAAACTCTCCCCTTGAAGAGTTACTTAACGTTGTTCACAACCTCACATGTTGTTCACAACACCATAATGAAGGTCTCATACCCTTCATTGTATCTAATGCTCATCCTTGAGCATACTCCTTTTCTACAATGAAGATATCCAATCTTCCATTGTTCCCCAATGCTCAACCTTGAGCATTTTTCCAAATGAAGGATTTACCACCTTCAATGGTTTCAGAAAAATATTTCCAAGTTTTTAAAGAGTAGTTCCCCCTGTTAGAATGTATACTAAAAGCCTAGCTTTTGGTATAAAATATTTATCTAGAAATAAGAATCACATTAGTCAAATGTCTACATTTGTGATAAATGTAGTTATTCAATTAATTTATATTGTAGATAACATGGTGTGTGGTGTCACACACAGAAGATCATGTTATCAGTACCTTATAAATTATAAACAGTAGCTCACGACCATGATGGAAAGGAACAAACCATTGGAAGGTCGTAGTGTAATTAGGTGTTAGTTTATCTTAACTATATAATTACACTAGTACACTAAGAGTGTATTGAGTAGGACCAATAGAGGTCGTTTCTTTTATACTGACTTTATAAAGGAACAAAGACCTCAGTTATTATGAAAGTGTGTGCTCTTAATCTTAATATAATAACAAGCACATATATTTGATATTTATTTCTTTAATTTATCAATGGGTGAGATTTAGTTCGATAAATCAATAAGCCCGATAAGTTGGGAAATGATATCACTTATAGTGTGTGTTGTTGATTAAAGAAGGAAACTGTGTACTAGTAATCTAGGTTGAGAATGTCCCCAAGAGGAGCTCATAAGGATTGTCATGTTAAACCCTGCAGGTGGACTTAGTCCGACATGACGATGAAGTTGAGTGGTACTACTCTTGGAGCTAGATATTAATTAAGTGAGTTGTCAGTAACTTACTTAATTAGTGGACATTTGTTATCTTAAACACAGGGAGACTAACACACTCATGATAAGAAGGAGCCCAAAATGTAATTTGGGATTGGTGCGGTAGTTCAATAATAGTTCTCTAGTGGAATGAATTATTATTGATAAAATTAAGTTGTGTGTTCGGGGCGAGCACGGGATGCTTAATTTTATCGGGAGACCAAAACCAATTCCTCCTCTCGGTCCCTATCGTAGCCTCTAGTATATAGAGATTTATACTCACCGCATACCCACCTTCTTACCCATCCAATGGGACCGGCCAAGCTAGCTTGGAACCCAAGCTAGGGCTGGCCAAGACCAAGTGGATGAGCCATGTAGGTGGCTGGCCAAAGCTTGGGTCCCAAGCTTAGGTGGCCGGCCACTAGAATATTAAAAAGGATTTTTATTAAAATTATTTCTTATGTGGATATTATGATTTTAAAAGAGAGTTTAAAAATTAAAAATTTCCTTTTATAGCTTTCTACAAAAGATTAAGAGAAGAGATTAATCTCTTTCCTTATTTGTAGTTTAAAAGGATGGTTTTAATTTTTTGGTAAAAACTTTCCTTATTTGTAAATCATCTACATGTTTAAAAGAGAGTTTAAAATTTGAAATCTTTCCTTATTTGTTGATTAAAGGAGGATTTTAAATTTTAAGAAAACTTTCCTTTTTAATCATGTTCATGATTTAAAAGAGAGTTTAAAATTAAATATTCTCTTTTATAAGTTTCTACAAAAGATTAAGAAAAGATTTGATATCTTTCCTTATTTGTAGATTAAAAGATATTTTAATTTATAGAGATAACTTTCTTTTTATCCACATGTTTAAAAGAAAGATTTTAATTTATTAAATTTCATTTTTATAAACCAATCATGAAGGGATAAAAATTATTGGAGAAATTTTTATAAATTTCCGGAAGCAAATAAGGAAGTTTTAATTGGTGTTTAAAATTTTATTTGCTTGGAGATTTTGTTTGTTATGGCCGGCCATTGTAATTTGAAAAGAGAAAATTGTTTTAATTAAATAAATTTTCCTTTTCAATGGCAAAAGAATTAAGGAAGTTTTTATTAAATTTTCCTTATTTGCCAAGACCAAGGATTATAAAAGAGGGGGTAGAGGAGGCTTCAAGGCTAAGGACTCTATTCTATTTTTCTCCCTCTTTTCCTTGGTGTGGTGGCCAGCCCTTTCCTTTCTCTTCTCTCCTCTTGTTGTGGCCGAAATCTATCATCTCTTGGAGCTTGGAGGATGTGGATGGATCAAGGAAGGAGAAGAAGGAGAGAAAGCATGCATCCCTTGGAGCTTGGTTGGTGGAAAATTCTTCATCCTTTGGAAGTTCTTGTGCTTGGCCGAAACTTGAAGGAAGAAGGAAGAAGGTGCCTAGGTGGTTCTCATCTTGGAAGATTGTTGCCCACACAACTTCCGAGGTTAGAAGAGGAATACGGTAGAAGATCAAGAGGTCTTTCTAAAAGGTATAACTAGTAATTTTTCTTTCTGCATCATACTAGTTATTTTTGGAAATAATACTAAATACAAGAGGCATACGATTCTAGTGCTTCGAATTTGTTTTCGATATAGTATTTTTTGTTTTTCTTTTCCTTATTATTTGATTGTTCTTTTCGGTTGACCTAAAGTTATTTTAGGAAATTAAATATTAGCTTTCCTTAAAAGGTTTTGTCTAGTCGGTGGTGGTTGCTCCCATATCCAAGACGGTCATGTGCCTCGCCACGTCAGTACTGGGAACCAATTTTGAAAATTAATATTTAATGGAATTAATAACTTAGGTGATTTGGATCAAACGTGTTAAGTTCCGCAGGAGATCCAAGTCAAAACCTAAAAGAACAAATAGATTAAGTTTTGGATCAAACGTGTTAAGTTCCACAGGAGATCCAAGTCAAAACCTAAAAGAACAAATAGATTAAGTTTTGGATCAAACGTGTTAAGTTCCACAGGCGATCCAAAATTTAATTTAAAAGAACACATGGTAGCTAGGAAAAGGTTCAGACCTTTGTACAAAATTTTTGTACAGTGGAACCTCTAGGTTTTCCGAGTAGCAACCAACACCCCCTAAAAACATGCTTCAAACTTTTGTCATTGCACCAACAATGACTTGGAATCCCTAAATCTTTAGGAAACCCAAAAATTTGAAGTTTTGAGATTTAAAAGATTCAATATTGAATCTAACCTCATTCTAAACTTCAACTTAGTGTTCCTTAACCATTTCTCCTGATTTTCATCATGAAAACTCCCCCTAAATGTATATAAATGTGTTTCTGTTGAAGTGTATACTAAAAGCCTAGCTTTTGTATAAACATTTATAAGAATCACATTGGTCAAGTATCTACATTTATATATACCAAATGTAGATGTTCAATTAATTTATATTGTAGATAACATAGTGTGTGGTGTCACACACAGAAGATCGTGTTATTGGTTGTTTATAAATTATAAACAGTAGCTCACGACTAAGATGGAAAGGAACAAACCATTGGAAAAGTCGTAATGTAATTAGATATTAGTTTATCTTGACTAATAGATTACACTAGTACACTCTAAGTGTATTGAGCAGGACCATTTAAGGTAAGTTCTTTTTATACTAATTTAATAAAAGAACTAGATCTTAGTTATTATGGAAGTGTGTGCTCTTAATCCTAATATAATAGCAAGCACATATATTTAATATTTATTTCTTTGACTTATCAAAGGGTGAGATTTAGCTCGATAAATCAAAATGCCCGATAAGTTGGGAAATGATGTTACTTATAGTGTGACTTGTTGATTATAGAAGAAAACTGTGTCCTAGTAATTTAGGTTGATAATGTCCCCAAGAGGAGCTCATAAAGATTGTCATGTTAAACCCTGCAGGTGGACTTAGTCCGATATGACGATAAGGTTGAGTGGTACTACTCTTGGACTAAGATATTAATTAAATGAGTTGTCAGTAACTCACTTAATTAGTGGGCATTCAACATCTTAAACACAGGGAGACTAACACACTCATAATAAGAAGGAGCCCAAAAATGTAATTCGGGATTGGTGCGGTAGTTAAATAATAATTCTTTAGTGGTATGAATTATTATTGATGAAGTTAAGTTGTGTGTTCAGGGCGAACACGGGAAGCTTAATTTCATCGAGAGACCAAAACTAATTCCTCCTCTCAGTCCCAATCATAGCCTCTTGTATATATAGATTTATACCCACCACATACCCACCTTCTTAGCCATCCTAATGGGGTCGGCCAAGCTAGCTTAGAACCCAAGCTAGGGCCAGCCAAGACCAAGTGGATGAGCCAAGTTGGTGGCCGGCCAAAGCTTGGGTCCCAAGCTTAGGTGGCAGACCATTAGAAAATTAAAATGAATTTTTATTAAAATTATTTCTTATGTGGATATCATGGTTTTAAAAGAGAGTTTAAAATTTAAATATTTCCTTTTATAGCTTTCTACAAAAGATTAAGAAAAGATTTGAAATCTTTCCTTATTTGTAGATTGAAACGAGATTTTAATTTTGAGAAAACTTTCCTTTTTAACCATGTTTATGATTTAAAAGAAAGTTTAAAAATTAAATATTCGCTTTTATTAGTTTCTACAAAAGATTAAGAAAAGATTTGATATCTTTCCTTATTTGTAGATTGAAAAGAGATTTTACTTTTTTAGAGATAACTTTCCTTTTTGGAAATTATCCACATATTTAAAAGAAAATTTTTAATTTATAAAATTTCCTTTTTACTAACCAATCATGAAGGGATTAAAATTATTGGAGAAATATTTATTTCTAGAAACAAATTAGGAAGTTTTAATTTTTGTTTTAATTAAAATTTTCCTTGTTTTGGGGAGAACGTGGCCGGCCAAGAAAATTGGAAAAAGAAAATTGATTTTTAATTAATTAATTTTTCTTTTTCATGGCAAAAGAATTAAGGAAGTTTTTATTTAAATTTCCTTATTTGCCAAGACCAAGGATTATAAAAGAGGGGGTAGAGGTGCCTTAATGGCTAACGACTCTATTCTTTTCTTCCTCTCTTTTCCTCCTTGGTGTGGCCGGCCCTAGGGTCTTCTCTTCTCCTTCTTTTCTCTTCCTCCTTTGTGGCCGGCAGCATCAACTTAAGGGAAGTCCATGTTGGCCGGTTCTAGCTAGGAGAAGAAGGAGAGAAAGAATGCTTCGTTTCTAGCATCCCTTGGAGCTTGGTGGTGGTGGCCGGACCTTTACTTCTCATGGAGAATTAATGGTGGCCGAATATAGCTTGGAAAAGAAGGAGCTTGGTGGTAATCGTCTCGGAAGATCGTTGCCCACACAACATCCAAGATAAGAAGAGGAATACGGTAGAAGATCAAGAGGTCATTAAAGTTTACAAAGGAAGGTATAATTAGTAATTAATTTCCGCATCATACTAGTTGTATTTCTTTTGTATGAATTTCAAATACAAGAGGCATTAGATCTAGTTTTTTGAATTAGTTTTTCGAGTTTGTGTTTTCTTCTTTTTCGAATTTGTGATTCAATTGTTCTTTTTGGTTAACCTAGAGTTATTTAAGGAAATTAAATATTAGCTTTCCTTAAAAAGCTTTGTCTAGGCGGTGGTGGTTGCTCCCATATCTAAGAAGGTCATGTGCCTCGCCATGCAGTCCTGGAACCCAATTTTAGAAATTAATATTTAATGAAATTAATAACATAGGTGGATTTGAATCAATTGTGTTAAGTTCCGCTTGCGATTCAAATCTAAACCATTAAGAACAGATAAGTTAAATTTGGAATCAATGATGTTAAGTTTCGTCTGCGATTCCTAATTTAACTTCTAAAGAACACAATAGGTTATTTAAGGAAAGGTTCGACACTTGTACAAAATTTTTGTACAGTGGAACCGGTACGATTTTCCTAGGACTAACCAATAATTGGTATCAGAGCTAGGGTTTGTCTCTGTGTGTTATAATTCAAATAGGTTATGCACATGTCATACATAATTTAGGCAGGATAATAGTAGGATGTGCTAACTTTTTGGTTGCAGGCTCCAACTATTATGGCTTATAGATGTTGTGTGTGATTGGACCCTAGGACATGTCAAGGGCATTATTTTGTGTATGCATGACTGTATGTAACTAATACAGCAGGAGCTGTATTAGCCCTAGGATTTTAGAATTTTATTTTCAATCTAGATTACATGTACATTCCCTCGAGGAATATAGGGTCGATATATGTAAAATTCTATTTTTGTCGCGGATCAAATGCTTACGAGGTGTGGTACTTTTGGAGCACCAGAGGCACAACGAAATAAGAAGCAAGATGGATGCGATGATTCGACCCAATGGCGGTGGCTAAAGATGGCAGCAGCTGGGGTTGGAGCATACGGAGGACAGTGATGGAAAAAGGCCATAATAGTTGGAAAATAATTTCCATATTTGTTGCTTTTATTTACTGTGATGTGTGTGTATGCATGTGATCTATGCTATGATAGTTTAAAATTCCTCACTCTAAATAACTAAGAGGGAGAGGGATTTATTTTAATAAATTCCACGGTCTCCATTACTGGTTTGTAAGTGATGCAAACAAACTTGCGTGTTGGCTCTGAGTGCCTTCCTCCATATCGGATGAGTTTGTTTGCGGATCACTAGATTAAACTTCCATTTAGGATGACTATAGGAAATTAATTAAGAGCGTGTGATCTTCCCCATCAGAAGGGGCACAATCTTATTAATGGACTTAGTGTCAAGTAATGGTATACACTTAGGCACGTCTAATAGTATCCTCCCCATCGGAGTCACTGCTATTATTTGTGTGACCAAAGGAAAACCAACTATTAATTTGTCAAAAAGATAAGTTGACAAGATAATAAAATTAAAACCCCCTCTTACAAATGTCGAGTTTTTGTATACGTCCACACTATCATGGCATACAAAATTCACGGTGTATGAGGTAAGTTTATTTGTCAGGATGACAAGAAAATAAAATTAATGGGAAAAACTCCTCTTACAAATGTTTGGTTTTGTATACGTCCACACTATCATGGCATACAAAATTCACGGTGTTTGAGGTAATTTTATTTATCATAAAGATTTATTGACAATATAATTAATGGATAAAACCCTCCTCTTACAAATGTTCGAATTTGTATACGTCCACACTATCGTAGCATGCAAAATTCCCGGTGTTTGAGGTGTTGGTGAATTTAAATAATATTGTTTGAGGAATCAATGTTATTTTAAATTCAAAGTTTTGACCAAAATTATTGATCAAAGATAGACCAACTATTTATTTTATTTGTCATGAAGTTAGAATGACGAGATAATAAAATTAATGGACAAAATCTCTTTTTGTATACGTCCACACTATCGTGGCATACAAAATTCACGGGATTTTAAAGTGTTGGTCTTGACCAAATAATTTTGTGATTCTTAGGATTTTAAATGTTTGTCAATCCCCTAGTTGTTATACTATAAAAAAGACTTAGTAGTCCCAATTGTAATGATTGGAAATAGGACTTGGACATTAAGGTAGACTGTCTTCTTAGAACTGAGAACAATATAGGTATAGTTGTCAAATTATGTTTAGTGGTGTTATCTACCAGTACCTGGAGTGTAGATACAGATGCCACTAATCATGTATGCAATTCATTGTAGGGTTCCAGGAAACCTGACAGCTATATGAAAAAGGAAAACACCGTCTACATGGGCACTACTGCAAAAGTAGCAGCTATTGCAGTGGGAGATGGTTATCCTCTGATAGGAATAAAATATGGATTTTCAGAAATTATCTTTACGTACTAAGTTTAGAAAGAACCTAATCTCAGTTTCTAAACTATTAAAGAATAGATATTCTATCTATTTTGATAACAAACTTATTATCAAGAAAAATAGGGAAGTTATCTATTCTGGTACGTTGGTTGACAATTTATAATCCAATAACTCCCACGATGCAATAAATGGAAATTAATAACACATTTTCTAACTTTAATAAGAGAAAGTAACCTTCGGAAATAAACCAATCATATTTTTGACATCTAAGGCTAGGTTATATTAACTTGAGTAGGATTCAAAGGATAATAATCAATGAACTCTTGGGTTCCTTGGTAGTGGAAATCTTTCCAACCTGCGAGTCTTACTTCGAAGGAAAAATAACCAAGAAGCTTTTAAGTCTAAGGGGTATGGAGCCAAAGATATGTTGGAATTGGTTTATTCTAATTTGTGTAGACTTTTGACTATCCAGGCAAGAGGTTGTTATCAAATATTTCGTCTCTTTTATAGACAACTATTCGAGATAAGGATACATTTACTTGACACACCGCAAGTCTAAGTGCTTTGATTAGTTCAAAGAGTACTAGGCTGATGTGGAGTAACGTCAAGATAAAAGTATCAAGACACTACGGTTAAATCATAGTGACAATAACCTCTTAAGAGAGCTTAGGAGTCACTTATTAGAAGACGAGACTCAATCCCAATTAACTGCACCTGGTACACCCCAACAGAATGGTGTAGAAAAAGAAGGTATATGACTCTTATGGAAATGAGTAGATTGATGATGAGTTATTCAGAAAATTATCAAATTCGTTTTAAGGATATACTCTGAAAATGAAAGTGAACATAGTACCTTCCAAGTTAGAACTCTCTACTCATATAGAATTGTTGCATAGGTGTAAGCCTATTTTGAAGCATATTCGGATTCGGGTAGTCCAGCACATATGTTGAAGAGAGATAATGATAAGTTAGACAGGAGTTCACTTATTTGTGGGTTATCCTAGATAAACGAAAGTAGGTTTATAGTCTTAAAAATTAGAAGGTCATTGTTAGCATCAATGACCGATTATTAGAAGAGGACTATATAATGAACCTCAAGCCCATAAGTAAATTTGTTCTTATATAAGAAAATAATAAAGGGCACGTCTAATCTAGTACCAACTATACAAGATGAAATATCACAAGAAACTGTAACATGTATCACAATTGATACACAATTATAGACAGTACCTTATCGTAGTGGGAGGGTTGTCAAACAACCTAAAAGATTCATGTTTTGGGAGAGTCTTTGGACTTGATCCAAAATGAACATGAGCCTGATCTCGGACACATGATAAAGCACTCCAAGATAAAGATGCAGCATCTTGGCAAAGAGCAATGAATACAGAATTAGAATATATATATTCTGGAAGCTTGTAGAACCACCAGATGGTGTAAAAGCCATGAGGTGTAAAAAGGTCTACAATAGGAAAAGAGGATAGACGGGAAGGTAGAAACTTTCAAAGCAAAGTTTGTTGAAAAAGGAAACTTTTTCACCGGTAGTCATGCTTAAGTCTAGCCATATTCTTTTATCTATTGCTGCTCATATAGACTATGAGATTAGACAAATGGATGTCAAGACAGCTTTCCTTTATGGAAGTCTTGAAGAATGCATCCATATAAAGCAACCAAAGAGGTTCATTGCAAAGGGCAAAGAGCGTCTAGTATGTAAGCTCAATCGGTCTATGGACTGAAGTAAAGCTTCAAAGTTTTGGTTCATCCGGTTTAATGAAGAAATCCAGTATTATGGATTTAGTTACCAGATAAGTCTTGTGTATACAAGAAGTGTGATGGAAACGTGGTGGTATTTCTTGTACTATACGTAGATGACATTTTTTATAGTTGGAAACAATATCAAGGTGTTATGGGAAGTAAAGGTATGGTTGTCCAAGCAATTTGTTATGAAGGACTTAGGAGAGTGAGCACATATTCTTGGGATCAAGGATCGCAATAAAAGAATATTATGCTTATCCCAAGCTTCATATATCGATACAGTTCTTGTTCATTTTAGCATGCAAAACTCCAAGAAAGGTTTCTTACTTTTCAGGCATGGAGTAACTTTATCTAAAGAGATGTCTCCAAAGACATCAAAATAGATAGAGGACATGAAGGCAGTTCCTTATGTCTCGGCTGTCGGAAGCCTAATGTATGCAATGTACGAGACAAGATATCTATTTTGTCCAGGGCATAGTTAGCAGATATCGAAGTAACCAGGAACAGGACACTAGACTGTCGTAAAGCATTTGCTAGGCAGATAATTTGATCACTGTGGGTTACACGAATTTTGATTTCCAATCAGATAGGGACAATAGTAAATTGACCTCGGGGTTTTTGTGTTTACTTTAGGAGGTAAAGCCATAACTATGGAGGAGTGTTAAGCATAGGTGCTTTTCAGTCTCCACTATGAAAGTTGAGTATGTGGCAGCCTCAGAGGCAGCCATAGAAGCTGAATGACTCAGTAACCTCAAACTGGACTTAGATATGATTTCTAGTTTGTCCAAAGATTATTACAATTTATTGTAATAATATTGGTGCAGTAGCAAAATCGAAGAAACCATGAGTCCATAAGGCAAGTAAACATAATAGAGCGCAAGTACCACCCAATACGAGACATCGTATAACGAGGAGAAGTTGTTGTCGCCTATATTGCATCAACTGATAACCTTTAGATCTTTTCACTAAGGTCCTTAAGGAAAGAGCTTTTGATGGACATATTGAAGGGATGGGAATCAGATGTATCGTAGCTTTTATGGTAGCATAGTCTTTTAGTATAAGTGGGAGATTGTTGGAGTGTATACTAAAAGCCTAGCTTTTGTATAAACATTTATAAGAATCACATTGATCAAGTGTCTACATTTATATATACCAAATGTAGATGCTCAATTAATTTATATTGTAGATAACATAGTGTGTGGTGTCACACACAGAAGATCGTGTTATCGGTTCTTTATAAATTATAAACAGTAGCTCACGACTAAGATGAAAAGGAACAAACCATTGGAATAGTCGTAGTATAATTAGGTATTAGTTTATCTTGACTAATAGATTACACTAGTACACTTTAAGTGTATTGAGCAGGACCATTTAAGGTAAGTTCTTTTTATACTGATTTAATAAAAGAACTAGATCTTAGTTATTATGGAAGTGTGTTCTCTTAATCCTAATATAATAGCAAGCACATATATTTAATATTTATTTCTTTGACTTATCAAAGGGTGAGATTTAGCTCGATAAATCAAAATGCTCGATAAGTTGGGAAATAATGTTACTTATAGTGTGACTTGTTGATTATAGAAGGAAACTGTATCCTAGTAATCTAGGTTGATAATGTCCTCAAGAGAAGCTCATAAAGATTGTCATGTTAAACCCTGCAGGTGGACTTAGTCCGACATGACGATAAGGTTGAGTGGTACTACTCTTGGACTAAGATTTTAATTAAATGAGTTGTCAGTAACTCACTTAATTAGTGGACATTCGACATCTTAAACACAGGGAGACTAACACATTCATAATAAGGAGCCCAAAAATGTAATTTGGGATTGGTACGATAGTTCAATAATAATTCTTTAGTGGTATGAATTATTATTGATGAAGTTAAGTTGTGTGTTCGGGGGGAATACGGGAAGCTTAATTTCATCGGGAGAACAAAACCAATTCTTCCTCTCGGTCCCTATCGTAGCCTCTTGTATATAGAGATTTATACCCACCACATACCCACCTTCTTACCCATCCTAATGGGGCCGGCCAAGCTAGCTTGGAACCCAAGCTAGGGCCGGCCAAGACCAAGTGGATGAGCCAAGTTGGTGGCCGGCCAAAGCTTGGGTCCCAAGCTTATGTGGCCGACCATTAGAAAATTAAAAGGAATTTTTATTAAAATTATTTCTTATGTGGATATCATGGTTTTAAAAGAGAGTTTAAAATTTAAATATTTCCTTTTATAGCTTTCTACAAAAGATTAAGAAAAGATTTGAAACCTTTCCTTATTTGTAGAAGGAAAGGAGATTTTAATTGTAACGCCCCGGCCCGGGTGGGCCCCACCCGAACCAGGAACGCCACCAGAACTGCCCATCGGGTTGACGATTAGTTCCACAGACCATCGGAGGTCCTTTCAGCGTGCTTTGTCGTCACTCGCATGCACCTTGGAAAACTTCCCAGGAGGTCACCCATCCTCAGATTTCTCCAAGACAAGCACGCTTAACTTTGGAGTTCTTAAGTTTGGGCTTCCGAAAAGGAAGGTGTACCTTGGTGATATGGATAGTACCATCTAACCTTTTAAGCTATACTTAACTAGAATCTCATAACCGGGGTATTACAATCACCCCCACTTAAAGACACAACGCCCTCGTTGTGTAACCACGAATCACACCACAAACAAATCCTAGAATCTCCCTCGCTAGGTGGTGCCCTGGGTGCTTCTGCCACAATCGCACTCACGGTCGCAAGGTCGCTCTGATACCATCTGTAACGCCCCGGCCCGGGAGGGCCCCACCCGGACCGAACTAGGAACGCCACCAGAATTGCCCATCGGGTTGACGACTAGTTCCACAGACCACCGGAGGTCCTTTCAGCGTGCTTTGTCCTCACTCGCATGCACCCTGGAAAACTTCCGAGGAGGTCACCCATCCTCATATTTCTCCAAGACATGCACGCTTAACTTTGGAGTTCTTAAGTTTGGGCTTCCGAAAAGGAAGGTGCACCTTGGTGATATGGATAGTACCATCTAACATTTTAAGCCATATTTAACTAGAATCTCATAACCGGGGTATTACATTAATTTTGAGAAAACTTTCCTTTTTAACCATATTCATGATTTAAAAGAAAGTTTAAAAATTAAATATTCTCTTTTATTAGTTTCTACAAAAGATTAAGAAAAGATTTGATATCTTTCCTTATTTGTAGATTGAAAGAGATTTTAATTTTTAGAGATAACTTTCCTTTTTGGAAATTATCCACATGTTTAAAAGAAAGATTTTAATTTATAAAATTTCTTTTTTACTAACCAATCATGAAGGGATTAAAATTATTGGAGAAATTTTTATTTCTGGAAACAAATTAGGAAGTTTTAATTCTTGTTTTAATTAAAACTTTCCTTATTTTGGGGAAAAAGTGGTCGGCCAAGAAAATTGGAAAAAGAATATTTATTTTTAATTAATTAATTTTTCTTTTTCATAGCAAAAGAATTAAGGAAGTTTTTATTAAAATTTCCTTATTTGCCAAGACCAAGGATTATAAAAGAGGGGGTAGAGGTGCCTTAATGGCTAATGACTATTCTTTTATTCCTCTCTTTTCCTCCTTGGTGTGGCCGGCCCTAGGGTCTCCTCTTCTCCTTCTTTTCTCTTCCTCCTTTGTGGCCGGTGGCATCAACTTAAGGGAAGTCCATGGTGGCTGGTTCTAGCTAAGAGAAGAAGGAGAGAAAGAATGCTTCGTTTCTAGCATCCCTTGGAGCTTGGTGGTGGTGGTCGGACCTTTACTTCTCATGGAGAATTAATGGTGGACGAATCTAGCTTGGAAAAGAAAGAGTTTGGTGGTTCTCGTCTCGGAAGATCGTTGCCCACACAACGTCCAAGATAAGAAGAGGAATACGGTAGAAGATCAAGAGGTCATTAAAGTCTATAAAGGAATGTATAATTAGTAATTAATTTCCGCATCATACTAGTTGTATTTCTTTTGTATTAATTTCAAACACATGAGGCATTAGATCTAGTTTTTCGAATTAGTTTTTCGAGTTTGTGTTTTCTTCTTTTTCGAATTTGTGATTCGATTGTTCTTTTTGGTTAACCTAGAGTTATTTAAGGAAATTAAATATTAGCTTTCCTTAAAAGGCTTTGTCTAGGCGGTGGTGGTTGCTCCCATATCCAAGAAGGTCATGTGCCTCGCCATGCAGTCCTGGAAGCCAATTTTAGAAATTAATATTTAATAGAATTAATAACATAGGTGGATTTGAATCAATAGTGTTAAGTTCCGCTTGCGATTCAAATCTAAACCATTAAGAACAGAAAAGTTAAATTTGGAATCAATGATGTTAAGTTCTGTCTACGATTCCTAATTGAACTTCTAAAGAACACAATAGGTTATTTAAGGAAAGGTTCGACACTTGTACAAAATTTTTGTACAGTGGAACCGGTACGATTTTCCTAGGACTAACCAACAGTTTCACGGGGTTAGAAATGGTTAAAGGGACAAAATGGATTAAAGTGTTGAAATCATATTTTTCTAGCCAAAATCAGCCTTTTCAATCGATTGGGTTGGGACTCAATTGAATGACACTAGTTTCAATCGATCGCTCGATCGATTCCGCTAGCTACTGTTCGCAGAAAATCACCTTGAATCGATTGCCCGATCGATTCAGCATTGTTGAATCAATTGACTGATCGTTCCCGCAAGCCTCTGCTCTTTTGAAACTCCCATCTCAATCTATCGCTCGATCGATTGAGACACTCCAATCGATCGCCCGATAGATTGGAGTTCTGATTTCCTAAAATTCAATTTCAGCGAAATTCAAAAACTCCCCAAAAATTTTACAAAATTCTAAAAATTATGAAACTTCTTGTAGACATTATTTAGCATATATATTATCATGGAAAAATAATTTTCTAAGAAAATACGTCTTATTTTAAAAGATTGACACAAAATTAGAAACTTGCAAAAACTTCAATGTTTCTTCCAAGTTTGTGTCTAACTTTTCAATGATGATTACTATCAAAAGATAATCTTCACCAAGATTTTCCAAAGTATATTTAAAATAATTTTGAAATCCAATTTCCAACCATGTTCTTTATGCTCAATGCACATGACTTGTACATTAACTTTCCCAATAATTGGAGTACATATAACTATATGTTTTGATGAAATTAAGACTTAAATAAATGCACTAAATCAACATCTTGAGTCTTGTTCATTATCTTAGAATTTCACTTATATCGAATGTGTACTAAAACACATACAAGTCACCTTATGATTCTTTGTGAGATGTAGATTTTGTTTTTTCCCAAAGCTAGGGATCATGCATATTTATCTAGGCATCTTGAATTATGAATATCCACCTAGGATGTCACTTGTTAGTAAATGTCATTGTCATTAATTACAAGGAATTAAAAATAATTTATGATGATTTATGGCATACATCTAAATAAATTATTTTCGTAAGAAAATACACTATAGCTACATGATGTATGTATGACATGACATGATATTTTTGTATTTTCATAATAAACATGAATGTAAAATATGATGTCATGGCATATGATGGGTAAACAATTATGGCAAATTAGCACAAATAAAATATACCTAGATAACCTATCTAAGTATCCTTAATCCTTAGCTAATTTAAAACCTAATCCTAGATTGTCCATATTTTCTCAAGAAAATGTCAAACCCCAACTTGGCATTTCTTTTGCCTTTCCTTAGTTGTGCCAATTTAAATTATGTGTAATTTCTCAAGGTTTGGCACATTTTACTCTTCCAAAAAGTAATCACTTAAATTAAGACTTAAATTTTCCCTTAACTCCTTAAGAAAATACCAAAATCCCAACTTGGCATTACTTATGCTTTTCTCAAGTGTGTCAATTTAAATTAAGTTCAATTCCTCAAATTTTAACACATTTTACTCTTCCAAAGAGTAAACAATCAATCCTTTTCATTTTCAAAGGATAACAAAAACCTTGAAAATACCTCCAAGTGTCAACTTTATCAAGGTTGGGTTAACCACCCTACCCATTTAGAGTTGACACTCTCTAACCCTCTAGGATGTAGATAATATGCTCCTAGGAATCCAACACCTATTGGTGCTCCTTGGATGTTCAAGGTATTCACTAAGAATAACTTCCCTAGATACTTTCCTAATGACCTTTTAGGCTTCTTAGAAGCCTTAGTCACTTCATCTAGGTCAACTCTAGGAATAGCTT
Source organism: Zingiber officinale (assembly GCF_018446385.1). Lineage (NCBI taxonomy): Eukaryota > Viridiplantae > Streptophyta > Magnoliopsida > Zingiberales > Zingiberaceae > Zingiber > Zingiber officinale. The sequence goes on from NC_055995.1 coordinate 22,209,308, forward strand.
CCCTTGTGACCTTCTTAGTAACTTTGTTAGACTTCTTAGAAGTCTCGATCACTTTACTCTTTGAAAAAATACTTTTAGGGATAACTTCCCTTGTGTTTTTGACTTGACCATTCGACCTAGGATTTGTTTCATAATTGTATGGAACTCTATAATAAGAAGGAACATCCTTCTTGGCTTGAGGTTTGCATCCCAAACCCCTATGACCATTGGAGTGCCTTTGTGTTCCTAGCCCTAGGTTGTGCTTATTTTGTCCCTTAAGGATATTTTCTATCCTTTTAAGGATCTTTTCTATTTTATCAAGTCTTAACCTCAAGACTTGATTTTCCATCAGTAAATCCATAGTTTTGGATTTTTCTTTAAATCCTTGAGCATTTCTATTTTTGGGCTTGTATTTATGGTCCTTGGTGTTTTTGCCCAGATAATTATTACCTTCCTAATCCTAGGTGAGGTAGTCTTAGCATGATAGGCCACATGATTTTTCTTAATTCTATCATGCTTCCTGATCCTGTCTGAGAAGCTTGACAAAACGGAGAGCTGGGAGAAAAAACCTACTGCTGGTGAAGAATAATACCTATGGAACGCCGATCCGAGAAACCAAAAGCAGATCCAAGAAGATGAAACCCGAGAGTGTCCCTCCGATGTAAAGTACCAATGGTGATAAAGAGATCCGATCGAAGAAAACACAGATCCAGAACTCACGAAGCTTCCTAAGTTTCCTGCGTACCAGAGACCAACCAACACTATCGTCAGTGACTTGAGACCGGGGTGGGAATCCCTGGCTAGGCCCTCCGACGCTCAAGTTAGAGATCTCTCTCGGTGTGGAAGAAGGAAGAAGAAGAAAATGAACAGTAGTTGGAAATTAGGGTTATGAGTGCGCGCAATGATGTGAACCTACCTTGCCAACGGAGGGGATTCCCCTTTTTATACCACTTCATATAACCTCCGTAGTCATGAAGTGGACCTCGGTGTTGGTTGCTACTCGGAAAACCTAATGGTTCCACTGTACAAAAATTTTGTACAAAGGTCTGAACCTTTTCCTAGCTACCATGTGTTCTTTTAAATTAAACTCGGATCGCCTGCGGAACTTAACACGTTTGATCCTAAGTTTAATTTATTTGTTCTTTTAGGTTTAGACTTGGATCTCCTGCGGAACTTAACACTTTTGATCCAAATCACCTAGGTTATTAATTCTATTAAATATTAATTTCCAAAATTAGCTTCCAGTACTGACGTGGCGAGGCACATGGCCTTCTTGGATATGGGAGCAACCACCACCACCTAGACAAAGCCTTTTAAGGAAAGCTAATATTTAATTTCCTTAAATAATTTTAGGTTAACCGAAAAGAACAATCAAATCACAAGGAAAAAAAAAATAAAAGAACACAACATCGAAAACAAATTCGAAATACTAGAATCGCATGCCTCTTGTATTTGGTATTTTTACAAAGAAATAAAACTAGCATGATGCGTAAAAACATTACTAGTTATACCTTTCTTTTGAAGACAAAGACCTCTTGATCTTCTACCGTATTCCTCTTCTAACCTCGGACGTTGTGTGGGCAACGATCTTCCGAGATGAGAACCACCTTTCCACCTTCCTTCTTTTTTCTAGATTTCGGCCACAATAAATTTCTTCAAGGATGAAGAATTTCGGCCACCACCAATGCTCCAAGGGATGCTAGAGACGAGGCATGCTTTCTCTTCTTCTTCTCCTTCCTTGATCCGGCCACAAACAAGAGCTCCACCAAGAAGATAGGTTTCGGCCAACAAGAGGAGAGGAGAGAAATAGGGCCGGTCACCAAAACCAAGGAAGAGAGGGAGGAAAAGAATAGAGGTTGTTCACCCATGAAGGCTCCTCCACCTCCTCTTTTATAATCCTTGGTCTTGGCAAATAAGGAAATTTTAATAAAAACTTCCTTAATTCTTTTGCCATGAAAAGGAAAAATTTATTTAATTAAAATAATTTTTCTTCTCATTATTATAATGGTCAGCCAAACCAAATCTCCAAGCAAATAAAAATTTTAAACACAAATTAAAACTTCCTTATTTGCTTCCAGAAATTTTATAAAAAATTTCTCCAATAATTTTATCCCTTCATGATTGGTTAAAAGGAAATTTTATAAATTAAATCTTTCTTTAAACATGTGGATAATTTCCGGAAAGTTATCTAAAAATTAAAATCTCCTTTCAATCTACAAATAAGGAAAGATATCAAATCTTTTCTTAATCTTTTGTAGAAACTAATAAAAGAGAATTATTAATTTTTTAAACTTTTAAATCATGAACATGGTTAAAAGAAAAGTTTTTACCAAAATTAAAATCAACATTTTTAATCTACAAATAAGGAAAGAGATTTAGCTCTTCTCTTAATCTTTTGTAGAATCTTATAAAAGGAAAGATTTAAATTTTTAAACTCTCTTTTAAATCATGTTATCCACATAAGAAAATTTTAAAAAATAAAAATCCTTTTATTTTAATTTGGGTCGGCCACACCAAGCTTGAACCCAAGCTAGGGCCGGCCACCTTGAAGCACCCATGAACCAAACTTTGGCCGGCCCTAGCTTGATCTCCAAGCTAGCTTGGCCGGCCCCTATGGGATGGGTAAGAAGGTGGGTATAGGTGGGTATAGTACTCTATAATTAAGAGGCTACGATAGGGACCGAGAGGAGGAATTGGTTTTGGTCTCCCAATAAAATTAAGCATCCCGTGTTTGCCCCGAACACACAACTTAATTTTATCAATAATAATTCATTCCACTAGAGAACTATTATTAAACTACCACACCAATCCCAAATTACATTTTGGGCTCCTTCTTATTATGAGTGTGTTAGCCTCCCTGTGTTTAAGATAACAAATGTCCACTAATTAAGTAAGTTACTGACAACTCACTTAATTAATATCTAGCTCCAAGAGTAGTACCACTCAACTTCATCGTCATGTCGGACTAAGTCCACCTGCAGGGTTTAACATGACAATCCTTATGAGCTCCTCTTGGGGACATTCTCAACCTAGATCACTAAGACACAGTTTCCTTCTATAATCAACAACACACACTATAAGTGATATCATTTCTCAACTTATCGGGCTTATTGATTTATCGAACTAAATCTCACCCATTGATAAATTAAAGAAATAAATATCAAATATATGTGCTTGTTATTATATTAGGATTAAGAACACACACTTCCATAATAATTGAGGTCTTTGTTCCTTCATAAAGTCAATATAAAAGGAACGACCTCAAATGGTCCTACTCAATACACTCTAAGTGTACTAGTGTAATTATATAGTTAAGATAAACTAATACCTAATTACACTACGACCTTCCAATGGTTTGTTCCTTTCCATCTTGGTCGTGAGCTACTGTTTATAATTTATAAGGAACCGATAACATAATCTTCTGTGTGTGACACCACACACTATGTTATCTACAATATAAATTAATTGAGCAACTACATTTATCGTAAATGTAGACATTTGACCAATGTGATTCTTATTTCTAGATAAATGTTTATACCAAAAGCTAGGCTTTTAGTATACATTCTAACACTCGGTTTGTTAGAGTTTGTTATGAGATGATGTAAGCTGCATACTTGTGGTAAATGACTTTTAAGGAATTTTTTTTGTACCCCAGATGTCCCTTCTTTATCGTCTAGTACCTGCAAAATAGTTTTAAAACACATTTCCCGCCAAATATATAACACCTGTTATACAATCACATACTGCAAATATCTTTATTAACTACTTTATTTGAAATATTTACTTCTATCCTATCTCACAAGTCCTTTTAAAGTGTTTCTATCGTTCCTACACGCCCCTCCTACTTTTGCTATATCATAGATAGCTTAATATACCAATGTTCCTTGTATCGGTCGAAGCTGAGCTTAATTAGGTTTGGTCAATTATTATTACCTCTCATGAGGCTCCTTGGGCAATGCTCATCTGTGCCCCTCTATATTTATTATCCCAGCCAGCACTGGGCTATATTTTATCAAGTATGTAATTTTTATCAAGTATCTTTTCAAGGTATTATTTAGCCCGGCCGATATTGGCCTTCCTCCCTGAAGGTATATCTCGATCGATACTGACCTGCTTACTTGGAAGTATATCTCGGTCGATATTGGCCTTCCTCCTTTGAGGTATATCCCAGTTGATCTTAGCCAACCTCCTTGGAGGTATATCTTAATCGATATGGGTTTGTCTCCATGGAGGCATGTCCCGGCCGATATTGACCTTCCTTCATGAAGGTATGTCTCGATCGATATTGGCCTGTTCACTTGTAAGTGTATCCCGGTCGATATTGGCCTTCCTCCTTTGAGGTATATCCCAGCTGATCTTAGCCAACCTCCTTGGAGGTATATCTTAATCGACATGGGTCTGCCTCCCTGGAGGCATATCCCGGTTTGGCCTTCCTTCCTGAAGGTATGTCTCGATCGATATTAACCTGCTTACTTGGAAGTATATCTCTGACGATATTGGCCTTCCTCCTTTGAGGTATATCCCAGCTGATATTGGTCTGCCTCCCTGGAGGCATATACCGGCCGACATTGTCCTGCCTTCCAGGAGGTATATTTCGATCAATATTGGTCTATCTCCTTTGAGGTATACCTCGACCGATATTAGCCTACCTCCTTGGAGGCATATCCTGATCGATATTGGTCCATCTACTTGGAAACATATCCCGGCTGATATTGATTTATCTTCTCAACTCGGCTATCTTCTTCCCCTTCCTCACCGGGGATCCATGAAACCTAACCCATATCACTAGCCTTCCCTCTAAGTCTAGTCGAAGGAGGTGTAGCCGACTAACTAGACACAGGTCTGATTTTGTTTTTTCTTACCCGTGACTCTGCCACGGGTACTGAAGTGACCTTACAAATTTTGTGTATAGCTATCTTGTGAACCTGAGTACAGTGATCCCGTGAACCTTAGTACAGTGATTCCTTGGGTCCCTTGATCCTTTAAATAGGGCTACAACCCTCTCTTCGTTCATCACCTACCTCAGTTCTTTTCCTTCCTCGCTAACTTTTCCTGCTAAGAGTATGGCCTTGGATCCCCCTCTTTGGGGGCGACTCTTGTTGGACAAGGCGAGATCTATGCATGAGTTTATTCAAGTTTTTACTTCGGCTAACTCTAGGGTTCGAGAAACTATCCCAAAAAATGACATTTCTCGAGATTTAGAATCTCCAATCGAAGGCGCAACTTCTCTGGAGACTCAGCGAGCTTCAGAGGAATCCTCCTTACTTACAGAGGACCAACTCAATAGCCCAGGGATGTCGCTACGAATGCGTAGCCCATGTTACCCGCGGGCTAGGATTGGTTGCTTTGGAAGCAGAGCTCTAGGGCTCGAACAGGGGAGAGGCTCTTTCAGTCACCTTTGCACCATGGCCTGAATAGCTCTGCCCCCTTCCCCTTGCCCTTGAGACCACCCTGCTTCATAGTTTTCTTCATCCCGGGCAAAATATTTCCACTTCTGTCGCCCAGGCAAGCTTCCTTCGTGCCAGGTAAAATGTTCCCACTTCTGCTCCCTGGCAAGTTTGACTCCGGTGGGATTGAAATTTGCTAAGCGTCTCGAGAGCTTATGTTTGTAACTTTTGTTGACCTTTCGAGGTTTAATGTTCTGAGGGGGAAATGTAATGTTATGTATTTGATCAGATTCTAAATGTAAATTCAAACAATCTTTTGTATTGGATCGGGTAACTCTATTGAATCCTTCTAATTCATAATAATAGACGTGATGTTTTGCCTAATATCTACTTGTATATCATAAACGTTGTCATTTCGACAAATATTCTTTCATTTATCATAGACAAGGTTATCCTGACCGCTAGTGTACTTACCTATTATAGCTGACGTTATACCGACCGATATTCGCTTGTTTATCATAAACAAGGTTGTCTCGGTCGATGTTATACTTATCTATTGTGGCTAACATTATACCGACCGATATTTTCTTGTTTATCATAAACAAGGTTATCTCGGCTGATGTTATACTTATCTATTATAACTAAAGTTATGCCCACCGATATTATAATTAAAATTATTTCGATCAATGCTAGTTTATGTTTTATAATGACATTAGTTGGGATCGTGCTTTATGCCCAAATAACTTTCCTTATTTTTTCTTGTCCTTAACCTGGATTTAGTCAAACTCAATCCCTCTTCCTTTATTATACCTAATAAACCATGTCTTCTCTTCAGAATTTTCTTGCTTGTGATTGGCCTTTCACTGGTAAGAGAATGTAGGAGACGCCTGACGAGGTGTTACCAACCCCAGCAAGATTCGATTTGTCGCGTCCAACATAAATGCTCATTTATGATTATGTAACACATATCTTCTCTCTCTGCCATGTCACATGAACGTTTGCTCTCTTTCTATAATCCTCAACGTCTATTGAGAAAAAGGTGTTCTGATCTAACGACGGTTGTTTATCTTCTAAACCCTAAACCCTTCATCTTCTTATCAACTTTGTCCCTTCCTTTCTTGCTTTAGCATTCTTTTCTCGCTGCAGTCTTTGATCAAACCTCATGCTCACCGCTTTCCAGCGATCTTCTTTCTTGCCTCCAGTAAGTAACCTGTTGTTCCCCCAACCCTTACTTCTGTCTATGGATGAGGAAACGATCGCTCCTTGGTATGTCCAAATGTCTTCCTCCTTTGATAAAAATGCTATGCTCGCCATCCGCCGTCAATATGAAATCCCCAAGGGATATAGTATTTTAATCCCGAAACCAGACGATCATCCTCATCGTCCCCCCGCTAATTGCGTGACTTTTTTCAAGGACTAATTGATAGGGTGTTTAAGGTTTCCTATTCCTCCTTTCCTAATCGAAGTGAGTCATTATTTTGATATTCCTTTGTAGCAATTTGCACCTAACACCTTTTGTTATCTGTGTGGAACCTACATGCTATTTCGTTTATTAGATATCCCTCACACACCTCAAAATTTCTTCATGTTTTCTTACCCCAAATGTTCGGAACCTGGTGTTTTCCTGTTCCAATCCCGGACTAAGATGGTCCTTTTTGAGGATATGCCCTCGTCTCTTAAAGCTTGGAAATCTCGTTTCTTCTTCATAAAGTTTCCATGACCCATTCCTTGGTCTTATCCCTGGAAAATCCTCCTTACCTCCCTTGCCTGACGTCAGGGAGTTTCATCTTCATCCTTCTTTTCCTATTTACTATGAAAAATTGCTATGTCGTCGGCTTTCTATCCCTAAGTGGTTGAGGGTCGATCTTCTATACTTATTTGGTTTAAGCCCCGTCAAGCCTACTACACAAGGCTCTTTAGGTAAAATTCTGCTTCTTCCTTATTGATTTTTATTAACTAAACCATTTTTTCTATCTTTGTAGTGGACAATTTTTATTCCGCTTTAATTGATGAAGAACTGCGTCTGGAAGAGGATGCAATTCGTGCAAAAGAACAAGAGCTTCTTACTATCGTTACTCCGCCGCCTCCAATTGAAGATTAGACTCCTCTGGTTGAAGTTCCCAGCTCTCAGGTGGTTCCTGAGGCTCCCGAAGGCCTTCCCGCAGAAATTCCTGTTGTTTCTTTGCCGACTATTCCTTCACCAGTAGCTGCTGCTCCCTCATCAGCCACCCCCTTCCTATCATTGAACTCATGTCTCCTGGGAGCTTCGGTAAATCGATAGCTGAAGTTGCTGCTGGCAAACACCCGGGGTGCAAACTTACTAGGGCTCCTCCTCCCAAAAGGAGACTTATCCTTCCTGCCAATGAACTTGTCTCAGAAGGTTTTGTTCCTGCCGACCTTCCTTCCAACGAACCTACTTTGGCTGAGCTCTATCCTTCTCACCTTACCTGCCTCACCTCCTTCCAGCACTAGCGCCCCTGGTGATGTTTCTTTCACCTTTCCATTGTCTATTCCAGAATCCGAATCCTTACCTTCCTCACCCTCTTCTTATTTAGTTTTTGCTCCTCCTTCTATTCCTACTTCCTCTTTCTCATCGGGTTCTTCTGTCATTCCCGTCCTCCCCATATTGCTAGGAAGTTCCTTTGCTAATGCTTGGGAGAAAGTTCGTCCTATTTTTGAAGAACTTATCACTCCCAAAACAATTGATCACTTTTCCTATAGTGCAAATCAGGTATGTTTATTAGTGTCTACTTATTATTCATTAGTGACTATGTCATAACCCTTTATTATATTTCTAGTGATGGATAGAAAATATGGGCTTGTCTCGGCTAATGCACAATTTATACAACGAGAACAAGAAGCTGAGATACGAGAACGACAAGCTGAAATAGCAAGTTATTGAGTTATCTTCTGCCACACTTTCCGCTGCCTCCAAGAAACAACTTGAAGTCCAAATTTAAAGTCTCCAGTCGCAGTTCAAATCAGCTACGGATCTTAACAAAGAATTAACTTCCAATTTGGAGAAACGGTTAGCTGAGCTTGGCAAGTTAAAGGTTGATTATGAGTTGGCATTGGCTGATAAACTTAAGGCCTTGCAGCTGAAGGATGACGAAATAACTTCTTTGAATACTTCCCTAAATTCAGTTAAAACCGAGGTCTCCACCAAAGAAGCCGAACTGAAAACTTCCCAGACGGCTTTGGTCGTCTACAAGGCTAATGAAGACACTCGCTTCAAGGATAGGGCCACTATCATGATTAAATCTACTGAGTTCAACAAGCCGATTGTGAAGTCGATCCTAGCAGCCTTCACTGTTGGAGCTGAAGGGGTGGTGCAACAATTGCGAGAGGAAAACTTCTTATCTCGTGATCCCCCTTCCAACTTCCTGAATCGTCGCAAACTTCTTGATAACAGGCCTCCTGATCTATTTCCTCAACTGCCCATAGAATGATTTTCTTACTTGAATTCAAATCCTTGTAAGGTGGACTAGGATTTTGTGATGACAACCTAGTAAATTTATGTAAAGTTGAACTTCCCTCTTTATTGTTAAACCTGTTCCTCCTCATGGTGATTGTTCGTTTTGTTTAAGTATGTTGAATGTCACCTGGCCGGCCACCATAAAACTTCGCTCAACATATTATAATATCCTCCGTTTCGACCGTTCTGATATGACCGGTCGATGCATGCTAGTAAGGACCGATACCGTCCGGTACTTTGCAGTTGATTAAGTCCCGTTCAATTTAGTACAATCCTATTGCAATATTCTCAATATCGGTCAATTTATTATACTCGATTAATTTATACTTGTATTTATGAATATCATCTAATGTATTATACTTAACTAAATTTCATATGGTTCATTATGGTGGATGTCACCTGACTTACCATTATAAGCCTCTGATCGACATATTAAAATAGTATTCATCTCGGCCGGTCTATTGTGACCGACCGATTCATACTTATATTTATGAGTCTCGTCCGGCAGTTTGTAATCAAGACCCGTTTGCTATGCTAATTTCGACATCAATTGTTTTACTATACCCGATCTATATATCCTTATGCGGGAACATATCGACTAATGCCTTATACTCAACTAAATTTCGCCCGGTCTATTATGCCCATCCGGGTTCATTATTTTATTCAGACAGATAATCTGAACTTATAGCACCCGACCGATTTTCCCCATATTTGTTTGATTCTCTTAAGAATCAAGCTCATATTGAGAGAAACTTGGTCACGCTTTTCGAGGAAGATTGCCCAACTTAACATCTTTTTCTTGGGATTAATCCTTCTTTTTGAGTTCGATTTTATCCTATTTATGACGATTAGGATTCTGAGTACTTTTTCTTTTTCTACTCCTCCTGTTGTCTTTATTTGGGGGTTTTGGCATAGGGTCGAAAGGAAAAACAAGGGTTTAAGAAGTTCTCTTCCACTTCCTGACTTTCTTCTTGCCTTCCCCGATTCATCTCCCTTTTACTGTTCCGCCATGGCTACTTCCCCTCCTGCGTGGTTTCTTTCGTGTGCTTCTGGCCTCACAGAGACAGAGAAAGTGGATTTAAAGGCGAGTTATGGTTTTCCTTCTTATATAGTTCGCCCTACTCCACTGAATAGTCCACATCTTCCTCCTTTAGGGTGTATATCTATCTTCCGGGACCAATTCCTACAAGGTTTTCGATTCCCTCTTCATCTCTTTTTTCCTGATGTTAGCATCTACTTTAACATTCCCCTTAATCAGTTTGTCCCTAAGTCTTTTTCTATCCTTATGGGTTTTGTTGGGGTGTCTAAACTGCTAGATTTTCCTTTATCCCCTCATCTTTTTCACCACTTCTTCGTTCCTCGTCAAGTAGATATTGGTGTTTTCAAATTTCAATCTCGTCCTAAGGTCATTTTGTTCAACCGAATTCCCCCTCAAGGGGAATGACATCACAAATTTTTCCGTATGTGTCTCCCTTCTCCTCCTCCTTTTCTTATCCAATGGATATACGATTTACCTCCAGCTCCTAGTACCAATAATCTCCTCAATGACCCCTCTATTGCTTTTGCTTTATCTAAACTAAAGGGGGCAAAATTCAGCTTGCCGCATTTGATTGTGGAGGGTTTGATGTTCCCTTTTGGGATAAGTAACATTGACACTCCCTTGGATGGCTCTTTCGATATGTATAAACATTTCGCACCATCTTTACTGATTGGTATATCTCCTTTATAATGGTGCTTAATTCTTGTGTTTCAGCTGATGCTCTTCTTTCAGCTTTCATGTATAAGAACACAACTATGACTAAGTCTTTTGTGAATAATCTCGGAGAAGAATGGCTGTGAACTCGCCGAGCTAATCCTAATTCCTCTACCCTGGGTTTACTATCTGAAGAAGAGCAAAAAGCAGAAGCTGTTGCAGCCATGGAAGAGGAAGAAAAACAACCTTTCATTACCCTAGTCAAAAAACCAAGGCTTACTGAGGATGTTCCTTTCAGCGACCTTTTTGGTACTTTTGTGCAAACTCCTCTTATTTCGGCCCCTATTTCTCTTGAGAGAGGTAAGGCACCAATGTCCTCTACCCATATTATCTCTAATTCTACTCTTAGGATGATGACACCTGCTCTACTCATCCCCTCTTCTTTTGCTATTGTTTCAGCTCATTCTGCTTCTGCTTCTAAGATGACAGTTATCCCTTCTATGTCTTCTCAACCTCTTGCATTAGCCTTGCCTCCTTTGGCTTCTGGGTCGCGAGCAAAACGAACACCTTGCCGGAGATCTTTTCCCAGTGCAAGGCCTTCAGCGATTCGTGTTTCGACAATTGAGTCAGCACCCCTTGTATTACCACCTTCCATCCCATCTAGTTCTTCTTCTGCTGCCCTTGTTTCTACTACTTCTTTCCCTTCTATTCTGTCTTCTTCTTCCTCACCTTCTTCTTCTTTAGTTTCCTCACCTTTAATCAGACAAGCCTTGGGTCTACCTTCTCAAATGGGACAGACCCCTGATCCCCCTAGTTATGGTTCTCTCTAGTTACAAGGTATGTTAGCTGAATCTTGGCTACACAGCCAAGAGCAATTAAGGGGCATCAATATTTCAGATCGGGCTGACAATCATAGTCGTCAAGCTATCTCTGTACGTATTCTTAGTTATAGGCTACTATCTACCTGTCATTTTCCTTAATCCTTGTTACTGTTCTGTTTAGTTTCTTGCTTCAAGTATTCATGTAGACCAGCTACTTATGGCTCGGGAACGGGAGAACAGTAAGCTAAAGGCTCAAATAGAAACATTGAAAGTTACTCTACCTCCTTCTCACGATGACATAACTCAGTTGCAAGAGAAAGTGGTCTCGCAAGATCAACAACTAAGGGTATTGAGGCAGGAATTACAGGAATCGCAACAATTACTGAAAGACAAAGAGCTTGCAAGGAGAACTTTGGAGCTACAGGTGGACCAATTACATTCTGGTCTTCGACTGAAAATTGCTTTAAAGGAAAAAGCTCTCTCAGACGCTTCTCATAAAAGCTTTGTTTTAGAGAAAGTAGAGAGGCTTCATAATGTCTGTCTTTCTAAACAAGCTCAAGACCTAGCCTCTCATGATTTTGCTATCCTACAGGAACAAGAGCAAAGAAAAGCTCAAGATGCCGAGCTGTCACTGCTCCAAAAGGAACTGGAACAACTCAAATTGGAGAAAGATGCTTTAAAAGATCAAAACACTAAACTACAAGCTGATTTTCAGAGTTATAAGGAGCAGGAGAAGAGCCGATGGGAAGAGTGGCGCCTAGCTTATCTAAAGTCTCCGGCATTTGTTAAAGAATATGTTCGTCAAATGGTAGGAGCTTTAAATCATTCCGTGTCGGGAATTCTTGAACAATTGAGAGAGGGTGGTTATCTACCTAGGGAACCTCCTTCTTCATTCATAAGCCGTCGCAGACTCAACAAAGAACTACCCGAAGATTTAACGAGTCATTTTAAGTAAGCATGGCTATGTATTCAAAAAGATTGGCAATAAAAGAACTTGCAATGAAAAGACTTGTAACGAAAGGAATTGTAACTGAAAACTTTGTAATTAAGTGATTGCAATATAGGGGAAAGTTTGATACTCACCTATTTCCTTTTCCAGTTTATGTTAGCTTGAGATTGCTCCCTTTGAAATGCTTCCGGATATTGAGTATAAGTGTTATTTTATTCAAGAATTCCTTGCTTAATTTTTGAGATTAAATCTTGTTTTAATAAACTCCTTTGTCGATAACATCTTCCATGACCATATAACTTTGATCAGTGAAATTTTCCATAATCTCCCTAAGTTTCACTCAGGTAGGCATGTGTTGAGTATACTTCATATTTCAAAAGAACGAATAATCCCGAGCGATTTCATATAAAGAACTCTATGGAACTTCTGAGCTCTGAGCTGGGTATAGTGCTCCGGGCGATTTTAAATGAAGAGCTCCATGTAAACAGGCCTCCAGATAGGAAATGTAATGTATATATATGTATGTATGGAATTCCCCTCGAACCTTGATTTTTGATTTAGCGTGGAATACCAAATGATTTTTGTGAAGAAATCTGTATAATTTGACCCGTCCGAGTTACTTCATCAGATTTCCCGATCGACTATGTTCTGTGATAGTTTAAAGTCTCTGGTTCCTCCCATGAAGACCCATCCGAGTTACTTCATGAGATTTCTCGATCGACTATGTTCTGTGATAGTTTAAAGTCTCCGGTTCCTCCCATGAAGACCCGTCCGAGTTACTCCATGAGATTTCCTGATCGACTATGTTCTGTGATAGTTTAAAGTCTTCAGTTCCTCCCAAGAAGACCCGTCCGAGTTACTCTATGAGATTTCTCGATCGACTATATTCTGTGATAGTTTAAAGTCTTCGGTTCCTCCCATGAAGACCCGTCCGAGTTACTTCATGAGATTTCCTGATCGACTATGTTATGTGATAGTTTAAAGTCTCCGGTTCCTCCCATGAAGACCCGTCCGAGTTACTTCATGAGATTTCCCGATCGACTATATTCTATGATAGTTTAAAGTCTCCAGTTCCTCCCATGAAGACCTGTCCGAGTTACTCTATGAGATTTCCCGATCGACTATGTTCTGTGATAGTTTAAAGTCTCCGGTTCCTCCCATGAAGACCCGTCTGAGTTACTCCATAAGATTTCCTGATCGACTATGTTCTGTAATAGTTTAAAGTCTCCAGTTCCTCCCATGAAGACCCGTCCAAGTTACTTCATGAGATTTTCTGATCGACTATGTTCTAATGCAAAATTATAATGCTTGCACTGACCTTGTAATGGTTTTAAGGCTTCTGAATTTTTCTTAAGGAAGTTGGGTAGGTCCTTAGGGTTCCCAACTATTGATCGTTCGAATAGATTATAAAAGTTCAACCAATGATTGTGAAACTGTTTGAACCGCATTTATTCCTCGGGCGATGTTTGTCTCGCATTGTATCTATTGAAAGAAATAGAGTACATACTATAAGCATGCTCGTCTTTAGTTCACCGGGAATCTTGCTTCAACTAATTCATATTTGTTCTTCCAGATATACTCTTGAATAATGTAATCTCGTTAGGTTCGGTAAGGCTATAAGTGATTTGCACTCCAGCGACGCTCAAGAATTCTTCCTTCAATATCCTGAAGATAATATGAACCTGATGCGAGTTTCTCTATTACTTTGTAAGGTACTCCCCATTGTGGTGCTAACTTGCTGACATCTCCAACGGGTTTAACACACTTCCATACCAGATCTCCCACTTGGAAAAATCTCGGGATAACTCTTTTGTTATAATTTTGCCTCATTCGTTGTCGATATGAGGTGAGTCGAGCTGCAGCCTTGTCTTTAATTTCTTCTATCAAGTCTAGCTCCAAGAGTCATCGACTAGCATTGTCTTCATCATATAGTCGTTTTCTATCAGATTCTACTCCTACTTCTATGGGAATTATTGCTTCTCCTCCATAAACTAATTGGAAAGGAGTAATTCTTGTTGCTTCTCGAGGTGTAGTACGATAGGCCCAGAGAACATTGGGTAGTTCATCTACCCAGCTACCTCCAACATGATCCAGTTTGGTTTTTAGGCCCCTTATGATTTCTCTATTGGTTACCTCTGCTTGACCATTACTTTGCGGATACGCCACGGAGGTGAATGCTTGAATAATGCCATAACTGTTGCACCAGTCTAAGATTCTATCTCCTTGAAATTGCCTTCCATTATCAGAAACTAACTTATGAGGGATACCGAATCTGCATATGATATTTTTTCATAGGAATTTAATAACTGCATCTTCAGTAATCCGAGCAAGTGGTTCTGCTTCTACCCATTTAGAGAAATAGTCTACTGCTACTAATAGAAACCTTCTTTGTGCAGCTGCCATAGGAAATGAGCCTACTATATCCATGCCCCACTGATCAAAGGGACAGGAGACTATAGAGGTCCTCAATAATTACGTAGGATGATGCGGAATATTTTGATGTTTTTGACAAGAAATACAGGTTCTTACCAATTTGTTATCATCTTCATGTAGAGTAGGCCAGAAATATCCTGCTAATAAAATTTTGTGAGCTAAGGATCTTCCTCCTAAGTGACTACCATATGAGCCTTGGTGAACCTCCTGTAAAATGAATTGTATATCTTATGTGCTAACACACTTTAGCAAAGGTCTGGAGAAAGCTCTCTTATATAACTGCTCCCCTATCATAGTATACTGAGCAGCTCTCTTCTTAAATATCCTTGCTTGTTCGGCATCACTAGGAAGAATGCCCTGTTGTAAGTATAATATGATTTGTGCCCTCCAGTCACCTTGTATTTCTATGTCAGCTTGTCTTTCAATACAAGATACCAACAGAGTCTACTCCACTGGTCGATCCAAATTCCATGGTATTATAGCAGAAGTCAGCTTAGCTAGTTCATCTGCTACCTAATTTTCAGACTGAGGAATTTTTTGTATATTCACTTCTTGAAACTGAGACTTCAGCTTATCAAATGCCTCGTCATATAGCTTGAGCCTGTCATTATTAATTTCAAAGTTACCTGATAATTGTTGGGCTGCTAATTGAGAATCAGAATAAATGAGGACCTGAGCTGCTCCTATATGCCGAGCGGCTTGCAACCCAACTATCAATGCTTCATATTCTGCTTCATTGTTAGTGGCTCTATAATTCAACCTGATAGAAAGTTGGAGTCTATCTTCCCTTGGAGATATAAGAAGAACACCAATTCCGCTACCTTGTCTGGTTGAGGAGTCATCCACATAAACTTTCCAAATATTTTCTTCCTCGGGGCCTTGAACTTCTATAATGAAATCTGCTAGAGCTTGTGCCTTGATGGCCGAGCGAGGTTGATACTGTATGTCATATTCACCAAGTTTAGTCATCCATTTGATCAGCCGGCCTGATGCCTCTGGGTTGAGTAGCACCCGTCCGAGTGTACTGTTGGTCAATACAACGATTTCATGTGCTAAGAAATATGGGCGCAACCTCCGAGCAATCAACACTAATGTATAAGACAACTTTTCTAGTGTAGTATATCTGCACTCAGCTCCTTTTAATAAATGGCTGGAAAAATATACAAGTTATTGTTCTTTCCCTTCCTGCCTAACTAATACAGAGCCTACAACATTCTCATTAGCTGACAAATACACCCAGAGGGTCTCTCCTACTATAGGCTTAGCTAATACAGGAAGGGTAGACAAGTAATCTTTTAACTCTTGGAAGGTCTTATCACATTCCTCGTTCCACTGAAATTTATTTGCCTTCCGGAGTATTTTAAAGAAGTGGAAGCTATGATCGGCCAACCTGGAAATGAACCTAGACAAAGCTGTAATCCGGCCAGTAAGTCTTTGAGCTTCCCTCATGTTGCGCGGCGGCTCCATGTTCTGAAGTGCCTTGACTTTGCTCGGGTTGGCCTCTATTCCTCGCTCGGACACCATATATCCCAGGAATTTTTCCCCTTTTCTCCGAATAAACATTTGCTCGGGTTCAGCTTGAGCCCATATTGCCTCAATGTCTTGCAGGTCTCCTCTACATCCCTGCACAGATGAATAGCTTGAAGAGACTTAATTAAGATATCATCAACATATACTTCCATATTTCTTCCAATTTGCTTCTGGAAGACCTTATTCATAAGCCTCTGATAATTTGCTCCTACATTTTTTAGTCTGAAGGGCATAACATTATAACAATAAGTACCTTCAGATGTTATAAAACTGACCTTTTCTTGATCCTCCTTAGCTAGGGGGACCTGATGATAGCCCTAATAAGCGTCTAGCATAGAGATGTATTCACATCCGACAGTGGAATCTACCAGTTGATTGATCCGGGGTAACGGATAATAATCTTTTGGACAAGCTTTGTTGAGATCCCGGAAATCAATGCATACCCGCCATTTGTTTCCTGGCTTAAAGACTAACACCACATTAGCTAGCTAGCTGGGGAATTGTACCCCCCTGATGTAACCAGCCTCCATGAGTTTAGTTATTTCTTCCTTGATGATTTGGTTCTGCTCTACGCTAAAATTTCTTTTCCTTTGCATGACCAGTCGGGCATCTGGGAAGACATGCAAAGAATGCTCCATGACTGCAGGAGAAACGCCCGAGACCTCTTTGGGCGTCCAGGCGAACACATCATTATTCTTCTTCAGGCATTGCACCAGTTCGGCTTTCAGAGTTCGATCAAGATCAGCCGCAACATAAGTAGTAGCTTCAGGTCACCCGGTCTAAATCTGGACTTCTTCCTTTTCTTCATAAACTAGCACAGGCGTCTTTTCCTGAATGGCATTTACTTCCATCTTTTGAATTTTTTGGGCAGCATTAGCTTCAGTACGAACAATCTCTACATAACATTTTCGGGATGTCTTCTGATCACCTCGCACCTCCCCGGCCTGGTCATCAACAGGAAATTTAATTTTTTGACAGAAAGTAGAAACGACCGCCCTAAACTCATTTAGGGCCGGTCGACCCGGTATCACATTATAAGAGGACGGAGCGTCCACCATCATGAAATAAGATCTTCTTGTTCTCATTAGGGGCTCCTCCCCTAGAGATATGGCCAACTTTATTTGCCCGAGTGGTTGTACTTCATTACCCGTGAATCCATATAGAGGAGTTACCATCTGTTGAAGTTCGCTCGGGTCGATCTGTAATTGATCAAAAGCCTTCTTAAAGATAATATTGACAAAACTACCAGTGTCGATAAAGGTACGAGAAATAGTATAATTGGCTATCACAGCCTTGATTATTAATGCATCGTCATGGGGTATTTCTACCCCCTCAAGATCTCTAGGTCCAAAACTTATTTCAAGACCGGCTGCTTGTTCCATGCTGCACTCCACTGCATGAATCTCAAGTATTCGTGCATGTGCTTTTCTGGCCCTATTAGAATCCCCATCAGTGGGCCCGCCCGCGATCATATTGATATTGCCCTGGGCGGCATTACTCCTGTTTTCTTCTTGTCTGGCTGTCATGGTTTCAGAAGGAGCCTTCTCCGACACCTGGCTTATATCTGCTGAGGTAGGCAACGCATCCTGCCGAGGCTCGACCGGGTGATATTTCAACTTGAGCGGACTTTGCTGCCTAGGATACTGTTGTCGATAATAGTTTTGTCTTTGGTATCGCTCCCTGTTGGCTCTTTTATTTCTCAAAACAAAACAGTCTTCAGTATGATGACGGTTAGTTTTATGATAGGTGCACCATCTTCTGGGTGCCTCTGGCTGTATCTCCACATATTGTACTGCTTGCGGGCGATATTCTAGATGACAATGAGGTGGATGAACTGCCCGAGGTCCTCTAGGTGGAGGAACAGGAGTAGGAGCTTTCTCCTTAACCAGAGTAGGAGAAGAAGTAGTGCCCTCTTTCCTGCGGGCAGCTTGAGCTGTTGGTGCAGGAAGCATCCGACGATCGAACCTAAGTTTTGATAATGGCAAAGGGATTCAAAGTTAAGATTCACTGTTATCTAACATGTTGAATGAGTATTTCAGGAAAGTCCTAACTGCGGTTAGGCAGGTGAAAACCCTAGGGGGTGGTAACCCTAGGTGGAGAAAAGTCCTAGCTGCGGTTAGGCAAAGGGAAAACCCTAGGGGGTGGTAACCCTAGGTCATAGGGGGTGGTAACCCTATGCGGAAAGTCTTGGCAGGTCGATGGCTTCAGGCAAAAGTCCTAGGGGGTGGTAACCCTAGGTGGAAAATCCTGGTGTCGCGAACCAGGTGAAAGACTGGACTAGCCGGGAAGCCATGTCTAAAGAAGAAAAGTGTCGAGTGCAAAGTCCAGATGCACCATTGGGAGAATCCGATCGCAGTATATTTTTTCCTTTCCATAGAAAAAAATCTGTTCCAAATTTAAGAAGCAAAAAATATAAGTTATTTTGCCTTCAGCAAAAGAAACAAGGTGAGCATTGCCAAATTTTGTTCATATCTGGATTTTACGCTCATGATTAATTAGCCCCCCTCTTTTTTAAGGAAAAGGATGTTATAGACAAACTAGCTATTGTGCTGACATTCCTAAAATTGTCAATAAATTCAGAAATGGCTATGAAAGTTCATCCAACACAAGTATGCTCTCTAAGTAACATCTGACCAGATTTAGCACCACAGCCCTTTCATTGGTCCCTTAGTGTGATAATCTTGACGTAGGGACCAGTTCAAAAAAGTCACAATGCAGTAAACAAGAAAGCGCTAAGATGAGTTTCAATTAACACATATTGTTCACAATCGCTAACAAAGTCATTCCGAAGTGCTGTTGCAACATTCCGATGACCCAGAGCTTCGTTTTTCTCTTCTTTAAGTTGTCGGTACAAAGTTATTCTAATTGCTGTTACATTTTGTAATCTGTAATTCTTATCGAGCTTATAGTTGTTGCCCACCAGAAGCGATCAAGGATCGCGGGCCTTCGAGTAGGAGTCGCCTTAGGCTCCGAACGAAGTAAATCCCTTTGTGTCTTTGTGTTTATTTTATTCCGCTGCATTTTAATTACTCCGATAATTCTTACGATTCCGATAATCGAAAAAGATAGCCACGAGCGCTATTCACCCCCCCTCTAGCGCTTCTCGATCCAACAATTGGTATCAGAGGGGGGTCGCTTTGAACTGGTGCAACCACCATTCAAGCATTTTTCGTGGCTTTGTCGTTTGTATAGGTTGAAAATATAACCTTACGCCTTTCGTTTTTTCCCCTCCAAAACTGTTTTCAAAAAATCCATTTTTCATCTTTTCACCATTGGTTGGAATTAGCGAAATAGTGCATTTTCAAAAATTTGTAGTAATATTTTTTTAATATTATTTTAATAATATTTTATTATTTTTTTCTCAAAATTCCTGAATTACTATTTTTATTTCTCTCCCGCACTACTAATCCAAGACTATGTCTTGGAACAAGTTTTATTGTGTTTATTTTGCGAGATCGTCTTTTTAAAAATGACCCATCAAGAAGGCTACAACACTGCTCGCCCACCGCTCTTCTCCGGAGATGATTTCGGAGATTGGAAGGGTCGGATGGAGGCGTATCTCCAGACTCACTTTGAAGTCTGGATGGTCGTCAAAACCGGGTTTCAACTACCAACTGACGGCGCCGGCAAGCCACTACCGTACGAGAACTGGGACGCGAACCTTATCAAAAAGGTAGAAGCAAACGCAAGAGCAACATATACACTTCAGTGTGGTTTAACGAATAAGGAGCTGAATCGCGCCGGCCCATTCTCAAGTGCCAAGGAGCTGTGGGAGAATCTGATTGACCTACACGAAGGTATTCCTAATACGAAAATAGGTAAGCATGTTTTAATAAATAAATTATTTGAGCAGACTAATACTATTCCGGCCGAGGAAGGTGTTGCGTTATTTGCAGG
The DNA here is from genome assembly GCF_018446385.1 of Zingiber officinale. Lineage (NCBI taxonomy): Eukaryota > Viridiplantae > Streptophyta > Magnoliopsida > Zingiberales > Zingiberaceae > Zingiber > Zingiber officinale. The sequence goes on from NC_055995.1 coordinate 22,229,472, forward strand.
AACAAGCAAGACGAAGAAAGCACTGAAGGCAACATGGTACGAGTCATCAGATGAATCCGAATCGGACGAAGAAGAGCAAACGAGCCTTCTCGCTCTACCAGTACTAGCGAACATTATCGACACCGAGTCTGAGTTCGAATTCGAAACGGAGAGCGAGTCAGAAACAGAGTCCGAGCGAAGCCACGAATCCGCATTCGTTTCCGAAGGACCTAACCCCACTGTAAGTGCCTTACTCGCCGAAACTCAATTAGACGATTTAAAAAATATAGTCCCATACTTGCTAAAAAAGTTGGCTAAATCCAACGTCCGGGTTAAGTCGCTCCAAAAGGAGGTAACAACCCTTAAGGAAGAGACTGACTCGAGCTCTTTAACTGAGTCAGTTCAAATTGAAAGTTCAACTCAAGTCCAACAACTTGAGGAAGAAAATTCTAATTTGAAAGCTCAAATTAAAGAACTCAAGGACACGTTGGAACGGTTCACCTTGGGCTCCAAGAATCTGGATCTGATTCTTGGAAAACAGCGAGCTGTTTACAATAAAACTGGACTTGGATTTAAGACCAAAACGAAATACAAATCGTATTTATCATTAGTTAATAGAAATAATATAAAGGTAGTCCAAGCATGGGTACCTACGTCCAACTTGGTCAATCAAGTTGGACTTGGTCAATATTGGGTCCCGAAGGATCAAATACACTACCTCGATAGACCATATCGAGGCTATGATCCAGGGGGAGCAAAAAGAAAAACAATCTTAAAAATTTAAAAAAAAAATTAATTAAAAATTCGAAATTAAATTCAAAAATTCAAATTTTGAAATTTAAAATTAAATTTAAAATTCGAAATTAAATTCAAAATTCAAAAATCAAAATCAAATTAAAATTTTGAAATTAAATCATAGATGGAGGATCCAAAATAGCTGGCTCCCCCCACTGAACTACTCGACAGGATAACTGAACTTAATCTACCCGAAATGGGTAAAACAAGAGTATATTACCCGGCAGGGTAATTAAGGTTAGATTAAAACGGGCTAGGTTTAACTTGATCCACAGTACTGGTGAAATTTTTGGATGATAGTACGTTAGGGAAGCTTGGGCATCGCATGTCTAGGAAGATATGGCTTCGACCTGGTGCATTTGGCCAAGTGGAACTGACCGAAGCTACCCTTAAATGGATCCTAACTAGTTAGACCAAAGTTTAGTATTAAGTTCAATGGGTAGGACTATTTGGAAAACCTCGAAGGCATGGTTACTTTAATGAGTTCCTTGTGACTCACCATAGCCCAGAAGTTTATCCAAAGAATGCTTACTTGTTGAACCCAAAGCTAAACCTAAATCTAACACAAAGTAAAACCAAACCCTTAAATTGAACCTCAATTCATCTCACAACAATTATAGGATTCTCTAATTGAAAATTTAGATCGAGTGAGATGACTAAGTAATTAAACTCAAACTGATAAATAATTCATTCAAAATTAATTATTTAAAAATCTTTTCAAAATTATTTAAAAATCTTTTCAAATTCAATTTCAAAATTATTTAAAAATCTTTTCAAAATCAATTTCAAAATTATCTAAAAATCTTTTCAAAATCACTTTCAAAATTATTTAAAAATTAATTTCAAAATTATTTAAAAATCTTTTCAAAATCAATTACAAAATTATTTAAAATTTTTTTCAAAATTAATTTCAAAATTATTTAAAAATCTTTTCAAAATTAATTTCAAAATTATTTAAAAATCTTTTCAAAATCATTTTCAAAATTATTTAAAAATCTTTTCAAAATCAATTTCAAAATAATTTAAAAATCTTTTCAAAATTAATTTCAAAATTATTTAAAAATCTTTTCAAAATTATTTAAAAATCTTTTCAAAATTAATTTCAAAATTATTTAAAAATCTTTTCAAACTCAATTTCAAAATTATTTAAAAATCTTTTCAAAATTAATTTCAAAATTATTTAAAAATCTTTTCAAAATCAATTTCAAAATTATTTTAAAATATTTTCAAAATTAATTTCAAAATTATTTAAAAATCTTTTCAAAATCAATTTCAAAATTATTTAAAATTCTTTCAAAATTCACTTTCAAAATTATTTAAAAATTAATTTCAAAATTATTTAAAAATCTTTTCAAAATTATTTAAAAATATTTTCAAAATTATTTAAAAATCTTTTAAAAATTAATTTCAAAATAATTTCAAAATCTTTTCAAAACTTAATTTCAAAATCATTTTAAAATCTTTACAAAACTTAATTTCAAAATTAATTTCAAAAATTAATTTCAAAATTATTTCAAAATCTTTTCAAAATTTCAAAATTATTTCAAAAACTTATTCAAAATCTTTGGAAAAATACTTGAAAAACTAGTTTCAAAATCATTTGAAAAATATTTGAAAAACTAGTTTCAAAATCCTTTGAAAAATACTTGAAAAACTTATTTAAAAAATCCTTTGAAAAATACTTGAAAAACTAACTTGAAAATCTTGCTCCCCTAAATTTACGAGACTTACAAGAATATGGAATTAGCCCTGAAGGAAATGGAGATTTGAAGTTTGAGCATGCTCATACTTTAGAGCTCTGATACCTGAACAAAACAATCTGGATAACTTAAAATCTATTTAACCTCATGCTTGGACTTAAAGACCAACTAAAATAAATAACCTAAATTAAACATTTAGTCACTCCTTCTTTGTCCAAAAAAAAAAATGAAAGAAAAAATAACAAATTCTTACTCCTATCTTTTCAAAATTAAGTTTTAACGCTAAGTACCTTTTAAACTGAACCTACATTCTCAAAATTCATTGTTTGCAAAAGGCTTAGCTAAAGTGACTCATATAGCAACCTTCAAACTTTCTCAAACTTAGCCACCTTATAAATTTTAACTCTAAATGCTAAAATACTTTTCTAAGTTAAAAAGTATTAAAAAGCATATTTCTTTACTTGCAAAATTTAACTCATGGCTTTCAAAAGACTTTTGCTAAGTAAATTGAGACTTCAAATTTCTTTACAAAATATTTGGCTCCAAAATTAAAAAAAAAAAAAATCTAGCTAAGTTTTTCTAAGTTTAGTTAGGTATGTCTTTCTAAAAACAACCAAGTCTCAAGGCATCATTCGAAATCATCCATATATTAGCCTTTTAAACTTAGGTGAAAATTTTTTCGTTTAACTAAGTTTCACAAGCCTTCTTCTACCTTCTCTTAAAAAGATTGTTTTCTTAAAATCTTAAAACTTGCTTTGAACTGATTTTTGATATATGGCAAAGGGGGAGAGTAGAATAAAATTCAAAGAATTAAATAAAATTAAAAGAAATTCAAATTTTAAAAAATGAGCTTTTATTAAGGGGGAGTCTTTATATAAAGGGGGAGCTCTGCACATAATTTAGCTCTACACTTAACTATAATTATGCTTGTATTTTCATGCTTATCTTTTAATGGCATTATTTTCTTAACTTTGAATTTTTGTTGCCATAATCAAAAAGGGGGAGATTGTTGGTGCAGGAAGCATCCGACGATCGAACCTAAGTTTTGATAATGGCAAAGGGATTCAAAGTTAAGATTCTCTGTTATCTAACATGTTGAATGAGTATTTCAGGAAAGTCCTAACTGCGGTTAGGCAGGTGAAAACCCTAGGGGGTGGTAACCCTAGGTCCTAGGGGGTGGTAACCCTAGGTGGAGAAAAGTCCTAGCTGCGGTTAGGCAAAGGGAAAACCCTAGGGGGTGGTAACCCTAGGTCATAGGGGATGGTAACCCTATGCGGAAAGTCTTGGCAGGTCGATGGCTTCAGGCAAAAGTCCTAGGGGGTGGTAACCCTAGGTGGAAAGTCCTGGTGTCGCGAACCAGGTGAAAGACTGGACTAGCCGGGAAGCGGATGTCCAGCAGAAAGTCCGGAAGCATCGAGTGCTGAGCAAAAGTCCAGTCGATCTGGAGGATCGACTGGCAACAGGTAAATCTCCTGAGTGGAGTAGGTGAGGACGCGTTCCCCGTAGAGGGAACAGTAGGCGTCGGGTCGACCTAGGGTTTCCGGTCGGAAACCCGAAGTCAGACTCGGACAGTCCGGAGACTGTCTATACTTCATTTATCATGTTTATTGTGCTAACTTTGTGTTGCAGGATATTGTTTGGGACTAACGTATCTTGCAGGTGCAAAGGAGCAACCTAAAGCCTCGGATGAACAGTGTCCGAGGCGCCTCCATGGAGCTTGGAGGCGCCTCGGGTGCAAAAGCTGAGCTGGCTGCAAAAGTTCATCGAAGGCGCCTTGAAGGGAGTATAAGGCGCCTTGGAAGGCGCCTTGAGCAGGGTATAAGGCGCCTCCAAGGGATGAAGTTCGACCAGTTCAGATCTGATCCACGCGGAAGACTAGGCATCATGGAGGCACCTTGAACAGCCTTTAAGGCGCCTTGAACACCCTTTATAAGGGGGTTTCGACCAGCATCTCAATGAATCAAGTTCTGAGCTTTCCTTCTTCAACGTGCTGCTAACAAAGTCATTCCGAAGTGCTGTTGCAACATTCCGACGACCCAGAGCTTCGTTTTTCTCTTCTTTAAGTTGTCGGTACAAAGTTATTCTAATTGCTGTTACATTTTGTAATCTGTAATTCTTATCGAGCTTATAGTTGTTGCCCACCGGAAGCGATCAAGGATCGCGGGCCTTCGAGTATGAGTCGCCTTAGACTCCGAACGAAGTAAATCCCTTTGTGTCTTTGTGTTTATTTTATTCCGTTGCATTTTAATTACTCCGATAATTCTTACGATTCCGATAATCGAACAAGATAGCCACGAGCGCTATTCACCCCCCCTCTAGCGCTTCTCGATCCAACATGAGCTTCTTCCACATTAATAAATTCAGTGGCACGTTCAATTAAAGAATCAAAATTGGCAGGAGGATTTCTCACCAGATCTTTAAAGAAATCATTATCATTTAAACCCTGAGAGAAAGCGCTTACTAAGATTTCAGTAGTAGCATTGGGTACATCGATAGTTACCTGATTGAATCTTTTTATGTAGGCTCAGATGGACTCGTTGGATGCCTGCATAATTGAGAATAAACTCCAAGGAGTCTTATGATACCTTTTGTTACGAGAAAAGTGATGTAGAAAAACTTTCTTGAAGTCCTTAAATTTTCGGATAGATTTTTCTGGCAATCTCTTGAACCAGCGTTGTGCGGCTCCTCCGAGTGTAGTAAGAAACATCCGACATTTCACCCCATCAGAGAATTGTTGTAATAATGCTACATTCTCAAATTTCAATAGATGATCCTCTGGATCTGTAGTTCCAGTGTACTCACCGATATGAAGATTTTGATACCGCTTAGGAAGCGGATCATCCAGTACACTTTGAGAGAATGGAGAGATGACTTTTTCTGGTGAGCTATCACTAGTTATCATTTTAATCTTACACTTTTCTCTATCTGGTGCTTCGTCAGAAGATTCTTGAAACACGGGCCTTCGACCCCCCTACTCCATGGGAGTGCGAAGAAAGGCTCGCAAATGCCTTGTCGAAGAAACTATAACTGGAGGAAAATATGCATGTTCTTCCTCTTCTGGCTCTTTTCCTTTCCGGTGCTCAGTAGTTGAAATTGTTGGATTATGAGCCATTTGCAGAGTGGCTCCAGTATGAGCTTGTTGTTGCTACTGTTGTTGTTGCAAAGCCTTCTGCACATGAGTGTTGATGAGGAAATCCAGATCCTCATGGCTAATGGCAAGTAGATTTGATTTTCCAGCCTCTTCCATCTTATAGTCTCAGATTCAGGTGAAGATTCCCACAGACGGCGCCAAATTTGATCCTGTCTGAGAAGCTTGACAAAACGGAGAGCTGGGAGAAAAAACCTACTACTAGTGAAGAATAATACCTATGGAACGCCGATCCGAGAAACCCAAAGCGGATCCAAGAAGATAAAACCCCGGAGTGTCCCTCCGATGCAAAGTACCAATGACGATAAATAGATCCGATCGAAGAAAACCCAGATCCAAAACTCACAAAGCTTCCTGAGTTTCCTGCGCACCAGAGACCAACCAACACTATCGTCAGTGACCTGAGGCCGGGGTGGGAATCCCTGGCTAGGCCCTCCGACGCTCAAGTTAGTGATCTCTCTTGGTGTAGAAGAAGGAAGAAGAAGAAAATGAACAGTAGTTGGAAATTAGGATTATGAGTGAGCAATGATGTGAACCTACCTTGCCAACGGAGAGGATTCCCCTTTTTATACCACTTCATATAACCTCCGTAGTCATGAAGTGGACCCCGGTTTGTTAGAGTTTGTTATGAGATGACGTAAGCTGCATACTTGTGGTAAATGACTTTTAAGGAATCTTTTTTGTACCCCAGATGTACCTTCTTTGTCGTCTAGTACCTACAAAATAGTCTAAAAACACATTTCCCGCCAAATATATAACACTTGTTATACAATCACATACTGCAAATATCTTTATTAACTACTTTATTTGAAATATTTACTTCTATCCTGTCTCACAAGTCCTTTTAAAGTGTTTCTATCGTTCCTACTCGCCCCTCCTGCTTTTGCTATATCATAGATAGCTTAATATACCAATGTTCCTTGTATCGGTCGAAGCTGAGCTTAACTAGATTTGGTCAATTATTATTACCTCTCATGAGGCTCCTTGGGCAATGTCTGTCTGTGCCCCTCTATGTTTATTTTCCCAGCCAGCACTGGGCTATATTTTATCAAGTATGTAATTTTTATCAAGTATCTTTTCAAGGTATTATTCATCCCGGCCGATATTGGTCTTCCTCCCTGAAGGTATATCTCGATCGATATTGACCTGCTTACTTGGAAGTATATCTCGATCGATATTGGCCTTCCTCCTTTGAGGTATATCCCAGCTGATCTTAGCCAACCTCCTTGGAGGTATATCTTGATCGATATGGGTCTGCCTCCATGGAGGCATGTCCCGGCCGATGTTGACCTTCCTTCATGAAGGTATGTCTCGATCGATATTGGCCTGTTCACTTGTAAGTGTATCCCGGCCGATATTGGCCTTCCTCCTTTGAGGTATATCCCAGCTGATCTTAGCCAACCTCCTTGGAGGTATATCTTGATCGACATGGGTATGCCTCCCTGGAGGCATATCCCGGCTGATATTTGGCCTTCCTTCCTGAAGGTATGTCTCGATCGATATTGACCTGCTTACTTGGAAGTATATCCCGGACGATATTGGCCTTCCTCCTTTGAGGTATATCCCGGCTGATATTGGTCTGCCTCCCTGGAGGCATATACCGGCCGACATTGTCCTGCCTTCCAAGAGGTATATTTCAATCAATATTGGCCTATCTCCTTTGAGGTATACCCGGGCCGATATTAGCCTACCTCCTTGGAGGCATATCCTAATCGATATTGGCCCATCTACTTGGAAACATATCCCGGCCGATATTGATCTATCTTCTCAACTCGACTATCTTCTTTCCTTTCCTCACCGGGGATCCATGAAACCTAACTCATATCACTTCCTATTTTCATGATAAATAGCATTGAAATGATATAAGTTAGAACTAACATGCTTTTTACCATGATTTAAAGGGATAGGCTCAATAAATGATACCTTGGGTTTTACCTTAGAAGCTCCCCCTTGACTTGTGCTTCCTCCTTTAGGCTTGACCAATTTCATTCCCTTTGGACATTGGCTCCAGTAATGTCCTTTTTGGTTGCAAGAAAAACACACAATGTGCTCCTTGCTCTTCTTTGTTGTGGGGGTGGTCTTCTTGGGCTTCTCCTTGCCCTTTGGTGCCACTTGGCCCTTTTTCTTGACCAATTTAGGGCACTTACTCTTGTATGCTCATGTTCCCTACACTCAAAGTATATAATGTGATTTTTATTATTTAACATTGAAATAGTTATATCTTCTTTGCTTGTACGGGTGGGACCATCTTCTTCTTCTTCACTTGATCCGGAGGTAGAAGCCTCTCCTTCTTGCCCCGGTGTCAATGAAGTAGGCTCTCCCTCAATCCTAGAGGTGGAGGCCTCTTCATCTTTATCTTCTTGCCTATTGAACAAAGAGTATGCTCCCTCTTTGTCCTTTTCATTGTGCCTCGTTAAAGATGAAGCTTCTTGGACTTCTTCTCCGGAAGTTGAGCATCTCTCAACTTCTGAGTCCTCTTCCTCTTGATCTTGATCCAATGAGTCACCCTCTTTGAATTCTTCTTGGTTTGGTACAGTGGAGGGGATCTCATGGACTTTAGCCAATTTTCTCTATAGCTCTTTGGCGTCTTCAAATTCTCTAATTTGCTTCAAAATGTTGCTCGGCAATATGTTGACCAATTCTTTGGTCACTTTGTTATTGGCCTCGCTCCTTTGAATTTTCTTTTGGTTCCACTTGCTCTTCTTGAGAACTTTGCCTTTTGAATTAGTTGGAGCTTGGAAACCTTCCATTAGAGCAAACCATTACTCTATGTCCACCATGAAGAAATTTTCGATCCTTGATTTCCAAAGATCGGAATTTTTGATGCGTATGGTGGAGGCACCCTCTTGTCGAATCTGAGTCCATCTTGGGATTTCATTTGAAGTTGAGCCTTTGGTGAAGTCTTTGAATTTGATGAACTTGCTTCAAATTCTTCTCCCTCTAGCTCGTTGCCCCTTCCGACGATGATTTCGGTGAAGAGAGACCTCGCTCTAATACCACTTGTTAGGGTCGATTTGTAGCTAGAGGGGTTGAATAGCTCGTCATGCTTCGTTGGCTAGCTTCGTTGTTGTAACGCCCGAAAATTCTCAAAACTATTTTAGAATTATTCTAAGATTTTTCTGGAATTTTTAGATATTTCTCCGGAAAAATCCGAGTATCGGAAGTAGCAAAAATAATTAGAACCGTAAAATAGCTTAGGCGGGAATCGAACCCGAGACCTATGGTTTACGGATAAGATTAGTAACCGGTGAACCCAGCAGGGCCGTGCTGAAAGAAAGGAGAACCAAATATATTTATATTAGAGTTGGGTTCATTAAACCACTTAATATAAATAATAAACTTAAGTTGGGGTTGGGTTATTTTTATTTTTGGTTCGGCACCTTCTCCTCTCAAACCCTCACGCCGGCGCCCCTCTTCTTCTCCTCTTCCTCACGCACGGCACACCAAGCCCAAGGTCCATCGGTTCACCTTCCGGCGACGACTCCAACACGAAAGAGGTTCTTCTCCGCGAGAGGAACGCGAAGACGTGATCGGATCGTCGAGAGGATCATCTCCACCGGAACTCTAGCGAATAGAATCGTAAGAAATTAGGATCAAGAGGTAAGAAACCCCTCACCTGCAGTATAATAGCTTTCGTTTGATTGCATACTGTTAGATTTAGCTATATGCAGGTTTTTCGGCAAATAGGGTGTGTTTTAACCCTCCTCGAGGATTTAGGGATCTAGTTGAACACCTCTAGACGGGCCGGACACGTTGTTCTCCTTTAGTTGGAGATTCTAGACGTTGTCGGGTGCCTAGAGGTGATCTCCCTATTAGAGGAGAGAGTTGGAGCACACCAAGTGTTCGGTAAAATGTTAGTGTAGCTAAATACCACCTCAGTTATGTTTAATAGCTCAGTTAGATGCATTAGAGGCATTTAAACCAGCACATTAGTTTAGTTCAGTTCTATGGGACTACGGTCCAATGGGTGGGCTCCCACAGTCGCCTCTAGGTTCAGATAACCTAGCTCTAGGTTCAGATAACCTAGAAACAGCAATATTAGAGTTAGCTATAGATATCAGTATTTTATTTTCATGGCACTGTACTGGATTAGATATCCATTGGGTTGGACTCCCACAGTCGTCCCTAGGTTCAGATAGCCTAGACAACCCTGCTAAATTCGGGACTTGCAACCCCGGGTCTAGTAGGGATGCGCGCACAGCAAGTACAGTTGCCGGGCCCAACAGCATGTTTAGTATTTTCACCTATTATGTATTAGATTTCAAAACTCAAAATCAATTATGCTAGTTGAGTTTGTTTCCAGTTACAGATTTAGTTTCAGTTAGTTTAGCTTATATTCAGTTCAGTGTTTATTTGGTTGCTTTGCCATGATCCAGTGCTTATGCCATGCTTATATGTTATGCTTTATGATTTCAGTATACCATGACTTAGCAAGTTCAGTGCATATTTTCAAATAGCATGATTTAAAAGCATATTGCATCGAATGCATGATTTTGTGAGGTAGATGGTTTCTTACTAAGCTTTAAGCTTACAGATTCTACTTTTCCTTATACTGCAGATAAAGGTAAAGGAAAGATGGACTAACAGAGGAAGCTGGAGGGCAATGCAAGGATGGTGTGTGTGGCAGGAACCGGAATCAAAGGTCCTTAGGGGACTTAGCAAGTTTAACCAATTAGAACTCTAGCAATTTTTACTTTCATACACTTTCAATTGTTAAATGTGTTTAGTGACTTGAAATGCCATGAACCAGTGAACCTTACTCTAGCTTAAGTCTAAAATTGTTATTACATGTTGTTAGAATAGTTATCATGCATGGGATAGTTGATAGGTGGAGTCTTGGCACAACCCAGGGTCTGAAATCAGAGTTCAGATTCGAAATCAGAACTCTGATCGGTCTCCAGACCGATCAGGGCCTGGCTGTGTCACTGGATCGGCCAGCCGACCGATCCAGACGGATACAGTATGCTACTGTATCCTCATGGATCGGTCGGTAGCCCGATCCAGCTGCGCCCAACGCATCAGACGCACGGAGGCTCACTGATCGGTCCGTCCGACCGATCAGTGAGGTCCTGGATCGGTCGGCAGACCGATCCAGGTGCGTACAGAAGCGAAAGAAGAAGAGAAAGCTTTTGGATCGGTCTGCCGACCGATCCAGAGACTTCTACCGTGCCAGTATCAAGCTGGATCGATCCCGTGATCGATCCGACAGCCCAATCGATCTGTGGATCGATTGAAATGCCTGTTTTCAGCCAGCAGGTCATCCGGGAGGCATAGGTTGTCTCCCCTAGCAAGTGTACAACTCCTAGGTACACCCAGAGCATTAAGTTTTGATCAGTTTAGTAGAAAATTTTTAATTAGCCTAGCTTTCCGCACAGCATAGTTTAGCAATAACTGTAGCGATTCGCCTTACAGCCTAGTAGTAGAAGGTGGGTCGTTACAGTTGTTGATGATATGCAATAGAAGGACTCAAAACAAGACTCACAAAACTAACATGAAGGATTTACTTGGTACCCACCTCAAGAAGAGGTAACTAGTCCAAGGATCCACACACGCCACTCTCATCCACTATGAAAACACTCATTTATGGTAACTACCGAAGGCGGAGAAGCCTTATACACACTCTCAATACAACAAGAAAAGAAAAAGAAGCAAATACATAGAATCTCTTACAAGATGTACACAAATGAAAAATCCTAGCTCTCTTCTTCTTCTTGTGGAACACCTCTTGACCTTGGAAGTGAAACAATACTTTGCTCCAAGAAGCTTCAAGAACTGGAGGCGAGTTATGGAGAAGCTCGCATGAAGATTGGGAAGAAGCTCACAAAAGAACTGCCGAAGAAATCGCTCGCCAATGGCTTTAACCTACGCAACAGTCACATCCCAATAGATTGACCAATCGATTGGGGAGGCTTGAATTGATCGGCTGATCGATTTATAGTGCCTCTGTGCTCTGCTGGAGAACCCTGAATTGATCATTCTATCGATTCAGCGTTTATCACGACTCGCACAATAAACCCAGCCCCAATCCATCGACCAATCGATTGGCTTTGGCCAATCGATCGACTGATCGATTGGGCAGCTCTTTGTGCTTGCAACTGTAACTCCCCTCCTTCTACTGGCTAAGCTGTAAGGCCGGGGTTACATTATGCTGTGCTAAGCTATATCCATGACCATCACTAAGTCTAGGTGCGGAAAGCTGTACCAATTAAAATCTTTGCTAACTGCTACTAAATTCGGAATTTTATTATCAGACATATGCTAAGGGGTGTAATCTAAGATATACATGTCATCTATTACATCCCCTATGGTCAAGGAATCTAAATAGGGGTTTGCAGCTGATATCAGGCCTCCCAATCGATCAGTCGATCGATTGGAATGGCCGGATCGATCCACTGATTGATTCAGATGGTTACTGTATACGAAAACTTTGTTTGGATCGATCAGTTGATCGATCCAGACTTGTTAATCAATCCAGTGATCGATTCAGCATGGTACTGTGCACGAAAGAATTTCTGGATCGATCGGCTGATCGATCCAGACTTACCAATCGATCGGAGGATCGATTCAGCAAGGTTCTGTTCACTGGAATCAGGCCGGGTCGATCGGCTGATCGATTGAACTGAATCAATCGATCGGCTAATCGATCCTGAGACCTTCTGTTTGCGAATAATAGCTACCCAATCGATCAACCGATCGATTAGGAAGCCTCCAATCGATCGGCTGATCGATTGGGAAGCCTCCAATCGATCGGCTGATCGATTGGGGGTTTCTGATTTCGCAGCTGAGCTCTGATTTCAGCACTGATTCGTGCCTAAATCATATACATCAACTCTATAAGCATGAGATAAAACTACTAGGCATGACATTACTCATGGAGTGCTATCTAATATCAAACTGAATGCATACTACACAATTCATACTACTCAAACAGTCTAAAAGGTAGAGAAGTAACTAAAATTAGAAATGCTAAGTTTCAAGTTCGCTAGTTTCCAAGCATCTTTATTCTAAGTTCCTTATTCCACACACATCTTCATTGCATTGCCCTCCATCCTCCGCTAGTCCATCTTTCCTTTACCCTTATCTGCAGTACAAGGAAAAGAAGTATCTGTAAGCTTTCGCTTAGTAAGAAACCATCTACCTCACAAAACATGCATACGATGGAATCATGCTTTTAAAACATGCTATTTGAAATACCTGCTGAAATATAAATACTGAAGTTATTAATCATGTATACAAAAACATGGCATCAAAACTAGTCATGGAATATCAAGAGCTAAGCATGAAACTATCACATGTATCAATGGAAAGAAACTAAACTGATATAACACTGAGCTGAACTGAACTAAGCTAATATTGAATTTAAATCATGTTCACATAACTGATTGTGAGATTTTGAAAAACTATTTATAATAATAGATCAAAATACTAATCATGCTGCTGATGGGCCCGGCAACTGTACTTGCTGTGCGCGCATCCCTAACTAAACCCGGGGTTGCAAATTCCGAATCTAGTAGGGTCTACTAGGTTATCTAAACCTAGGGACGACTGTGGGAGCCCAACCCAATGGACATCTAGTCCAGTACAGTGCCACTGCTGAAAATAAAATACTGGTTATAGCTGAATTTTTCTTATCTTACTATTTCTAGGTTATCTGAACCTAGAGCTAGGTTGTCTGAACCTAGAGGCGACTATGGGAGCCCACCCATTGGACCGTAGTCCCATATAAGCTATAGTAAAATTGCATGTACTGAATAAATGCTTCTATTGCATTTAGCTAAGCTATTAAAATGCCTATGGTAGCATTTAACTGAGCTACACATTTTATCAAACATATGGTGTGCACTAGATCACACCCTACATACTAAAATTCTGCATACGACTTAAACTAATGCATAAAACCTCGAAAAGAGCTACTTATACTGCAGGTGAGGGGTTTCTTACATCCTGCTCGAAGTTTCTCACAAATCTAAACGCTAGGTTTCTGGTGGAGAAGATCCCTTCGTTGATCTCCTCGCGTCTACGTGTCCTTCTCGTGGAGAAGAGCGTTCTCGTGCTGAAGTCGTCGCCGGAAGGTGCTCCTATGGCCCTTGGAAAGGAACCCTAAGTTCCTTGGACTTGGGCGTCGAGAGGGTGAGGGAGAGAGGAGTCGGCGGCGTGTGAGGGTTTGAGGGGAAAGTTTTCTCATTTAAGAAAATAACAATTCCTCACTTAAATTCCCTATTTATATTAAGTGGTTTATTTGGTCAACTAAACCTTAAATGTAATTGTTTCCCTCTTCTTTCAGCACGGCCCTGCTGGGTTCACTTGGTTACTAGAGTTCACCATAAGTCGTAGGACCCAACAGGTCTCGGGTTCAATTCCCGCGTAGGCTATTTTACGATTCTATTTATTTTTGCTACTTCCGCTACTCTAAAAATTCTATAAAAATATCCTAAAATTCCAGAAAAATAATAGAATATTTCTACTAATTTATTTGGAAAGTTTTGGGCGTTACAGCAACATTTGCTCTCAATGGATTGGTCGATCAATTGGGCTACTGCTTGTCGCAGCACTCTCCTAATCGATTGGTTGATCGATTGGGCTTGGGTCAATCGATCAGTCGATCGATTGCCCCAACCTTAACTTGCCTAAATCCAAGTCCAAGGTTCCCAAACCCAACATCCGGTCAACCGTGACCTGTTGAGACTCCTTTTGCCTAACATCTGGTCAACCTTGACCTGTTGGGACTTCTTCACCAAGTGTCCAGTCAATCCTTTGACCCACTTAGACTTTTCTCCTCGTGCCAAGTGTCCAGTCAACCTTGACTCATTTGGACTTATCGTCTCATGGCAAGTGTCTCGTCCTCCATGATCCACTTGGACTTCCACCAACTATCCTGTCACCCTTGACCCATCTAGATTTTCTCGTGCCAAGTATCTGGTCAGTCCTTTGACCTAGTTAGGCTTCCTAACACCAAGTGTCCGGTCAACCTTGACCTACCTGGATCTCCACATACCTGGCTTCACTCATCAGGTCTTTCCATCTGTCTAGCTTCACTCACTAGGACTTTCAATCTATCTGGCTTCACTCACTAGGACTTTCACCTAGCTTCACTCACTAGGGTTTTCACTTGACTTCACTCACCAGGATTTTCCCACTGCCCGATTTCACTCACTATGACTTTCACCTACCTAGCTTCACTCACTAGGTCTTTCACCTGGCTTCACTCATCAAGATTTTTCAACTGCCTAACTTCACTCACTAGGTCTTTCACCTAGCTTCACTTACTAAGATTTTCCCTTACCTAACCTCTAGTTAAGACTTTTTCAGTCAAGTATCCAGTCTACTTTGACCTACTTGACTCTTCTTCACATCAAACTAGTCATTCCTTAACCAGAGGGGAATTGTATCAACAATCTTCCCAATCGGACGATTGCATTTGCAATCTCCATGTATTGTCAAACATCAAAATTCAAATATCAAGACTCAAGCTTAGTCAACCAGGTCAACCTTGACCTAGGGATATTGCACCAACAACTCTATCATAAGTTTTTTCTATGTCAATGAATATCATATATTGATCTTATTTTTCCTTCTGATATTTTTTAATTAATTATCTAAGAAGATGTATAAGTTCTATTGTCGACCTTCAAGGCATTAACCTAAATTGATTTTTAGTCACCATGGTCTCCTTCCTTAATCTAATTTCTATTACTTTTATCCCATAATTTCATGGTATAACTCATTAGTTTAATACCCCTATAGTTTGCACAATTTTGTATGTCTCCTTTGTTCTTATATAAGGGAACTAAAGTACTTATCCTCCATTAATTATGTATTATTTTTTGTTTTCAATATCATGTTAAATAATTTTGTAAGTCATTCAATACCTTATTTTCCTAGGCATTTCCATACCTTTATCGGAATATCATCTAGTCCAATAACTTTTCTATTATGCATTCCATTTAAAACTTATTTTACTTCTGAAGTTTGAATTTTATAATAAAAATTTAAATTTCTATGCTCATTTGACCTACTTAAATTACCTAAGTTAAGTTTGTCACCTAAACCTTCATTAAAAAGTTGATGAAAATACCTCTTCCACTATTCTTTTATCTCTCTATCATTTACTAGTACTCTATTATATTCATCTTTAATATATTTCATTTGGATAAGATCTCTTGTTCTTCCTTTTTCTCACTTTAGCTATTCTATAAATATCACTTTCCCCTTTTTTTTATCCAATTTTTGATATAATCATTCAAAAGTTTTATTCTTTACTTTATTCAGTACTCTCTTAGCTTCTTTCTTGGCTATTATATATTTTTTTAAGTTTTCCTCATTCTTACAAACATATAATTTCTTATAAGCTATTCGTTTTTTCTTTACTTTCTTTTGTAGTTTCTCATTCCACCATCAAGATTCCTTACTTAGTAATACATGTCCCTTTGACTCACCGAGTACACGCTTAGCTATTATTTTTAACTTTGATATCATCTTATCTCATGTTGTATTAGAATCATCGTATATTTTACCTAATATTTGTACTCGTACCTTCTCTTTAAATATATTTTACTTTCTATCCTTTAACTTCCACCACTTAATTCTAGGAGTCGTATATATTTTCTTTCTATTGATACTATGTTTGAGGAGTATATCCAACACTATTAATTTATGTTAGGTAGTTAAGCTTTCTTCAGGGATGACCTTGCAATCTTTAAAAATCTTTCTATTCTTCTTCCTAACCATAAGAAAGTCAATTTGCGATCTATTATCCTACTTTTGTATGTGCCTAAGTAATATTCTCTTTTCTTAAAAAATGTATTAGTTAATATAAGGTCATATGCTATCGCAAAATCTAATATAGTTTTCCCTTTCTCATTTCTCATTCCAAATCCATAACCTTCATGTACTCTCTCATATTTCTCATTTTCACTCCAACATGCTCATTTAGATTACCTCCTATTAAAACCATTTCCTTTAGCTAAATATTTTGTAATATTTCATTTAAATTATCCTAAAATCTTGATTTGGTTGCTTCTTCTAATCCTACTTACAGTACATATATGTTAATTATGTTCATAGTTTCTTTTGCCATTATTATCTTAAGGGTTATAATTCTATCCCGTTTTTTAACTACTCTTATAACTTCATTTTTTAACAAACTATCTACAACAATATTAACTTCATTTCTTTCTTTACTCTTCTTATGTACCAAAACTTAAAACCCGAATTCTCTATTAGTTTTACCTTCTTACCTAACCATTTTGTCTCTTGTACACACAAAATACTAATTTTTTTTTCCTAATCATCATATCTACTATCTCTATTAATTTACCAATAATGGTTCCTATGTTCCATGTTTCAAATCTTATATTATTAGTTTTCCTATCGTATTTGTTCTTATCCAACCTATGGTGTGAGAACTCTTGCATATTTAACACTATACCCAAGTTCTCATAGAGATGTAGTGGTTCTTGCCGATGCATTATAGTCGGACCCTACAATATAAATTCTTACATATTTAACACT
Organism: Zingiber officinale; assembly: GCF_018446385.1. Taxonomy (NCBI): domain Eukaryota; kingdom Viridiplantae; phylum Streptophyta; class Magnoliopsida; order Zingiberales; family Zingiberaceae; genus Zingiber; species Zingiber officinale. Next base: position 22,246,605 of record NC_055995.1, read on the forward strand.
ACACCCGAGTTTTGGAGATGTAGTAGTCATTACCGAGACGTTACAGTCGACCCCTTTAACGTGTTCCTTCCGAAGAACAACCTGATATTGATACAATAATTTAATGAATCTATTCATTAAATATTTATCATAATTTTAATGTTAATAATCTAATATAACCTTTTTTCTTTATTTAAACTTAATACAAATCATAACTGATTCATCACGGATAGAATTGATCACTCATCTTCAAACCTTTTTAAAATCATGTAATGCTTTAGGCATAACACATATATTTTTCTTTCATTGTAGCACCATCTATACAACATGGTCTTTCATTTTTTAAAGTTTTCTTTTTGTGAAATCACATAATTTATATTACTTTTTTTTTCTTTCTCGTACAACACATGCATGCAAGAATCCTATAACTAGTAGTTGGTTGGTCAGTCCACTTATGCAAAAGTGCCTAACGATTCTAGATTCGAGGATGCAATGTATGAGGCACTCTAATGAGCGATTTTTGTTGAGATTTATGAAATAAAAAAATTTAAAAAAAAAATCTAACTATTATAGATATAAGATTTAATGTTTGTAATTTAAGAATGGCGGTAAAATTTAAAATCTACTTTTTCATCTCAAAATTAATAGTTTAGGTCAATAATTAATAATGCAAAAAAATTAATAATCTAGTGTTAAAAAATAATTATTAGAAAGTTTTCTGATTGTGTAAAAAATGGTATTGAGGTGATATATTATAAACTAAAAAAAACACTAACCATTAGATATCCCCTAATTTGGGTCGTCATGCATGTGCATGCATGGATAGAAAAATGCATGTAAATTACATAATTCTGGGAATGAAAAGTTTGATAATGAATGGCCATGCACAATAATGCTTAGGAAAGGAAAAAATATATGCATTAATATGATAGAACCTTTGGTGTGGATTTGATATGTCCTCAACTGTGATTTATACTTTTAGTTATGTAAATTTGATATCAGGGGACTTTCCTGAATCCCATAAGAGGTTTTTTCTTTTACTAGCGGATTGATGCCAAGCTGATCATTTAGGTGGGCAATTGCTTATTTCTCTTTTGGCTTAAAATATGGAAAGAGCTATTAATTGTTGGACTAAAAAATGTATATATCTTTTATAATTGTATGATATTATTTATATAGTTTTATTTGTGAGTTCTACCTAAAAAGTCTTATATCAATAAAAACATCTTCATCTTTTTACATTCATGATCTTTTTTATGTTTTTTCAATATGAAACTTTGATTATATTATTAAGTACCCTCCCCTCCACTATTACTCTCATATATATACACGCGAGTTATTAAAACATAAAATTTATCTATAATAGAATCTATATCTAAATTCTTAGTTAAATCTCGCTCAATATAGAGGGTCAAATAATCTTCAAGAAAATCATCTTCCATTTTATTGTGAAGTGACGTCTTCACATACTTTATTACTGGAAAGGCCCGTTCAGTAGTGGCGATAGATACATGTAATGCCAAAACAAGATAAATCAATCTAGTCAACATAACATAAATATTTGTCAGCCCACTCTCAGTCAATTACTGACACAATTCAACAAGTATAGAAACCTTCAAATTCTTCATCACATAGTTTATAATATACCAATTTATACTCCAAAGCAACAATGTCTTGATCTATAAAATCTTCAGAGTAAAATTTTGTTGCAAGCTTGCAAATATCATTATTGTCAATTAAGTCAAATGAATTTTTAGGATCTAAAGTTGCACTAAGAGAAAAAAGTTCCATTGATAACTCATTGAATCGAGTATTTAACTCCAACAAGATAAAATCTATTGCTGCATTAAAAACATCAAAATGTTAATGATTCTCAACTGTTGTTTGCTGACGGAAACGACCGATCTTATATGTGTTAATGTAGTTTGTACTAATAATTAAACTCATATTTTGATGTATGACAAAGATTAAAGTTGGACTTGTTATTTAACCTATTTACCAAATGTACAGGACTAAAAGACTTAATGAGACCTTACACCAGGCTGAAGTCTAGTTGGGAACTGTAAGGAAGACCAGATAGGTTGATATCTAGCAATAAGTCCAATTAGGTTTGCGGAACCTGACAATTAGCTGAAGTCTAGGTAAGGGCGTCTGGATGAAATATTTGGTGGGTCAAGAGTCAAGTAAGTTGAAAAATGATCAGTAAGGTAAGCACTGGAGGAGAGAGACTCATTGAGAACACGTTCTCAATTGAGAGAATAATAGATGTCGATTTTGTTGGTGCAATATTCCCTAGGTCAAGGTTGACCTCGTTGACTGAGCTTGAATCGGGTCAAGCTTGAGTCTTCATGTTTAGGTTTCGATGTTTGACAATACATGGAGACAAGACATGGAGATTGCAGGTGCAATTGTTCATGTGGTGAGATTGTGAAGGAGAGTCAAGTAGGTCAAGGTTGACTGGATACTTGATTGAAAAATCCTGGTGAGTGAAGCCAGGTGAAAGTCCTAACTGGGAGGTTAGGCAGGTGAAAGACCTGGTGAGTTAAGTCAGGCAGAAGGAAAAATCCTAGTGAGTGAAGCTAGGTGAAAGTCCTAGTGAGTGAAGCTAAGCAGTTGGAAATCCTGATGAGTGAAGTCAGGTGAAAGACCTAGTGAGTGAAGCCAGGCTGTATGGAAAATCCTGGTGAGTGAAGCCAGGTGAGAGACCTAGTGAGTGAAGCTAGGCAGTATGGAAAGTCCTGGTGAGTGAAGCCAGGCAAATGGGAAGTCCTAGTGAGTGAAGCTAGGCAGAAGGAAAGTCCTAGTGAGTGAAGCCAGACACAGGAAATCCAGATGGTTCAAGTTTGATCAGACATCTTGTGTTGGAAAGTCCAAGTAGGTCAAAGGGATTGACCGGATACTTGGCACGAAGAAAAGTCCAAGTGGGTCAAAGGGATTGACCAGACACTTGGTGAGCGAGCTCTAGCAGGTCAAGGATGACCGGATGCTAGGCATGATGTACCAACAGGTCATGGTTGACCGGATGTTGGTTTAGGGGACTTTGGACTTGATTTTGGGCAAAATCAAGGAGCTGGATCGATCAGCCGATCGATTGGCTAATGCCCAATCGATCGGCCGATCGATTGGGTGAGTCCCCACGACAAGCTTCCTCCCAATCGATCGGTGGATCGATTGGGAGAGGCTCGCAATCGCACAGAACAGCGCTAGATCGATCAGTCGATCGATTCAGAGCTCCCAATCGATCGGGCGATCGATTAGGAGGTGCGATTCTGCGCAATAAGCCCTGGATCGATTGTCGAATCGATCTAGGTGTTTCCCGAGAGCACAGAGGCGCTCTGGATCGATCGACCGATTGATCCAAAGCCTCCCCGATCGATTGGGAGCAATCCAATCAATCTGGATCCGACCGTTGGCGCTGGATAAAGCCGTTGGCGTGAGATTCCTTCGGCAGAACTCACGGCTTCCATCTCTGATCCTCACAGCATCTCCACAGCATCTTTCTTAGGTTCAGATCGCCAGTTCTTGAAGGTTCTTGGAGGCTTGTGCTGGTGCACGTCGAAGTCAAGAGGCGAGGAAGAAGTTAGGTTAGGGTTTCGTGTGCAAACTTGTAAGCTTTTGCTTGTATCTTATTTTTGTTGGGTTTTTCGGACCGTAAAAATCGCTTTTTGCGTTGCGGAAACCCCGAAACCCCAGCCACCGGATCCGTGTGAAGATTAAATTTTGAAAAACATTACGAGTACGAGTTTCTTACACTAGTTCTAAACTAGATCTACAAGGAGAAAGAATTTACCCTTGATGCGAAGCCCTTAGCAATCCCGCTCGTCCTTGGTTCGCCGGATCTCGAAAGTGTCAAAGTAGACACTTCTCTATGTGTATCCACACAAGCAAGAGATGGAGAAGAACCTCTAAGGATGTGCTAGCAACCTTAGAGATCAGTAATGGAGGAGAGGGAGAGCAAGAAGAAAACTAGAGAGGAAGAAGATGATGGAGTTACTCACACAAACACACAAAATGCACTAACTCCTCATCAAAAGTGGCCGGCCACTTTAAGGGGAATTGTAACCTCCATGGGATGCCAAGAGTCACAACTCTTGGTAACTTCCATGAGGTGGCATTCCACTTAAGCAACCATGATGATGTGGAGCATCATCATTGGACCACTTAATGTCAACTCACCAATGAGGTGGCAAATGGTCAAGTCAAAATTTACCCTTCATCTTCCTCTCAAGTCAAGTCAAACTTGACCACTTCTCTCCCTTGGTTGATCTAATCTAACCATTGGTTCAAGTCAATTTTAATTTAATAAATCTCTATTCATTGAATTAAATTGATTAAATGAGTGTAAGTCCAAATTAGACTCACTTAACACATGAACCAAATTGAGTCCAACTCAATTAGCCTACTTTGAATTACTCTTAATCCAATTTGGTTCATCAAATGAACCTAATCTCCATCTAATTGCCCTTTGTGTGTGACCCTATAGGTTCTTGTAACGTTGGCAATGCTCCTAAACTCATTTAGAAGCATAAGTAATAAGCGGCATCTAGCAACACATCATTACTACCCAAGTTACAAGAATGTTGAGATCCAACATCACCTTGTGACTACTAATTGTGACTCCTCATAATATATGACAAGTGCCCTTCTATCCTAAACATCTAGATTGATCAATGTGAGGCATAGAACGTGTCATCCTCTAATCAATCTAAATCTTGAACTCCAAGTAGACTCACTCGATCAAATGAGCTCAATATCTTATATTGACTCATTTGGGCATGGTCATGCACTTAGTGGTCTCACTCTATCAAGAATATCGATGTCACTCCCGTCATATAGGAGGGATAGATCTCATGTACATCACTCACATCCCTCCGCATAATTTGTTACATACCCAGTAATCGCCTTTATAGTCCACCCAGTTACGGGTGACGTTTGACGAAGTCAAAGTACATAACTTCTTATGTAGGGAACCATGGTGACTTCAGGTCCAAGGACTAGTAGTCATACTAATAGTCACATGAGAAAGTATATGACACTCATACAATGATCCATGATACTTTCTCATGGCGGGTCATTCAAGGTTAGACACATCAATTTTATTTCTCGAATAAAAAAATTTCACGTCATAAAAAAATTCTTCCCACCCATATTCTTTAAGTTCTTGAAAGATAGTTTTAGTAGTATAGAAAAATGTATAATAGTCTAGATATCTTGAGATTTTTTTTTGAAGAATTTGACAAAGAGTATCTATTGTTCTCAGAATTTTATACATTAAGTACAAAATGAACACAAATTCAAAGCTTGCTATATTTTTGTAAATCCCCCCAAACTTCAGCCTTATCTCTTCCATTTAGAGAATGATCAGTAAGAACTTCAAAAACTTTACAAGTTGCAAGGTACTTACCTATCAAGGATTTTATTGACTCATAGTGAGAACTACACCGAGTAGTTCCTACTCATTGTAAATTACCAATCTAATTGGCCCCACTTCTAGAATCATATTCTCCAATTGTCAACATATACTCAATTTCATTTCTCTGTACAGCATGTAACTCAACAATGCGCTTAGTAAAAGAAGTGACAATATTGATAATATTACCCTTATGAGAAAAGAATTCCCAAATAACATTGACATCCTTAGCTGTAGAAACCAATATCAGTTGTAATCGATGGGCAAAACAGTGGGCATAGTATGCATAGGGATAATCTTTGAGAAATAATACCAAGTTCATTCCATGCACCACGTATATTGCTAGCACCATTATATCCTTAGTCTCTAATTTTCTTAACCTGGAGGTCATGATGAACAAGAACATTTGATATCTCTTGTTTCACATTCAATGAGGTAGTATCACTAATACATTTGATGGCAAAAAATCTTTCTATCAAAATCTCATGATTATTCACAAACCTCAAGATAATGGTCATTTTCTCTCGTTTAGATATATCTTGTGCTTCATCAACAAGAATACAGAAGTATTTATCTCCAACTTTTTTATAAATCATCTTTCATACTCTATTGGCCATAATATGTAAAATATCTTTATAAATTTCTGGAGCGATATATTGGACATTTTTTAAGCATTCTCAAGTACAACTTTTTCAATTTTTGTACTATTTTTGGAAAAGTCTTTACCAATTCAAGAAATTTTCTATGATTAAATAAAGATAGAGATTTATTGTTACCTCTAAAGGCACAACCTTAAAGTGCTAGTCAACGAATAGTTACAATTGAGGTCCTCAAATGCAAACGATTTTTCTAATTTTCCTCTTGAGATTGGTCATGCATTAGATTATCAATATGTTGTGAGGGCTTCATAGAATTTTTAGCAGAACCAATATGGGCAAGAAATGCACATGTTTTTCTTTGATTTACCCTTTTCCAATCGTTAAATCCTTCATTGACCAATGCCAAGATATTAGATGAATTAACTTCATTCAGAAAAAAGAAAATAATAAAAATAATATGTCTTATTTGTTGAAAGCGAATACTCCAATCAATGAAATTTTTGGAACCATTTTTTCTAAAATTAATGATTTTGACTTCCAAATTTTATAGCTAGATATTTCAACATATCTGGTTGATAAGGCCCTATCTTTAGATATGAACACCTTATCTCATCTCGTACATTAACATGATATTCATATATCTATTTTCTTTTTCTTGGATCTCGCTCAATACAAGTAGAAGATGGTTGATGGTCGCACTAGGAGAGGAAATAGTAGGAATTTGGACATTAGCAATTGGAAGACTTTCACTAGATTAATATTGTATTGTAAGAACAATAGAAATTGAAGTGTTTTCACTAGTTTAGTGATCTATCTTCTTAAAGAAAGAGGATATCTTTCATTTCTTTACATCAGATTGATGGTCCATTTTGAAATAGTTCAAGATATATTCTTAAATAAGTAATAAAATAATAGTCTATCAATGGCTCAAAAGTACATTGAATTGTATGAGAATATCTTAAGATAAAATATAAATTACTATTTTTTTTAAATAAAACTCTAAAAGTTACCAAACTCAAAAAAATAACATAAATTACAAAGAAAACAACTTTAAAATAATAATTAATCATAACTCATACTAGAAAAGACAAAATTACAAATAATGAGTGAAAAATATAAAAGAACTTTTTTTTTAATTAAAATATAAAGTAAGAAAGTCTCGATTCCCAACTAGTTCATAATTTTAAACTTAGAGTGCAAGACAAAAATAAATGTAAGAAATTTGAATGAATGTAAGAAATAAAAATTCAAATGGATAATAAGAAATAATAATAATTTCAATTTAACTTCTTTGTTCTTGTTGACAACATCTCCATTCAGACCATTCTCCATCAAATATAGTAAAAAAATTATAACATATCTCCTATTCATTGTTTCACATATTGGTACTCACTGTTTCACACATATTGATATTGGTAAAAGTGACAAAGAAAAAGAAAGAAAAAACCACTCCACATATTCGTTTACTAGATTACCAAACAATTAAACAAACCATTCAATGTTTCACATATTCATTTATTTGCCGAACCTGCTGGGAGAAGCTTTAGCCGTGGCAGTGGCTACGCTCTCATCATGGAAAAAGCATGATGATTGTCATTGCTTGACTCGCCTCGTTGCCGTGGAGATTGCTATCACACAAAGAAAAAAAACCTAAAATCTAAAACCTTTATAAATAAAACAAAAATTGCTAGGAAACCGGGCTAGGTTACAATCAGTCTGGACCATGACTCTAATATATTTATTTTTGAACTCTATTAAAAAAGTTTCATACCAATAAAACTATCTTCATCCTTTTAAATATATTTTTTTTATATTTTTAAAATGTGAGATTTTGATTGTATTCCTAACATTAATATCTTGATTTACTTAATCTAAAGTTTATTTTCCATTATATTAACTAATGAATAATTCATGGTTCACTAAAGGTTATGCGCTTAAAATAACAACAAACTTATACATCGTATAGATACATTTGGATTAAAAATACAGAAATTTAACATCAAGAAATTGGTATAATATAGGTGCTAGATTCCATATTACTCTTTGTATAAGAACCGAAGGAATGGTATCTCCTCTTTTCCCTTCAAGATTCAATTGATTTAACAGTGAGCTAATTTCTCAAACATCTATTTGGATGAGAAATGCCGCCATGGTTATTCTTTCTCCCATTACAATGTGATGATTTTTGTTCTTAATTTGTTGCTCCAGTTTTAAGTTCACTTTAAATTCCGAGTATTTAGTTTCTTTTTACAGAGTTGTTTTTTATCATACATGAAAGGCCGTCTGTCTCAATACTTCGTATGGTATTAGTATAAATTTTTTATATATTAAAAATTTTAGAGCAATGATATGCACAAGAAAAAAAATTTAATGAAAATTTCAAGGATAGACACATAAAGTTATGGTCCACCATTTCACTTTTTATGGGCCCTATCATTTTATGTATCTATCCTTGAAATTTTTATTGAATTTTTTTTCAAAATCAGTACCGATATATGATATCGAACAAATTCAATGTGGAATGGCGCCAAACTCCTAGACACGTGAATAGATGGGAGCTCGTGGGCCGCTTCAACAAGGTCACAAGCTAGTCCGTCAATCATGCACATGAACATGCACATGCACTTGGGCTAGGCCCGTGCGTGTGGTCCCTATTCGCAACTCGCGGCTGAATGTCCTTTTGTGCAGCCAACTGCGGCCCACCGAGTTACACGGGATAACAAAGACAAAGAAAGAGCTCGAGGGTTCGAGGAGGATATGTGTTGAGGGTAAAAATGATCATTCAACGCTTTCTGCAGCAATTGACTATATCCTTCCAATTTGGCAAGGAAATTTTTTAGGCCAAACAAAATTTGTGGACAAAGTTTATGACTTTTTTCTTTTCGAATTTGTATGCAAATTATAAAAAATAAGGCGGTAAATAAGTCAAACCAAATCACATTGTCCAGGCTTATTTGATAAGATTATCAAATTAAATTAATCCAAATCTAAAATTAATTAAACCATTATTATTCAAGCTTGATTTAATTTTTTATGAGATTGAACTTAATTCATTTAGATATTATCAAACTCTTAATTTAAGATTATTTTTTTATTTGAAACTTTTACATTTTAAACTTATTTAGCTAGTTAGTAAGTTTTATTATTTATTTTAAAACTTTTTTATTTAGCTAGTTAGAATTAGTGTAATCATCCTTCTAACAAATTTGTCATTATTATTTTATTTTTTTATTTTTTTTCTCAGAATTAGTACAACACCACTTGAGTGGCATTTCTTAATACTGTATATTTTTTCTCCTACACTACTAATCTTAAGACTTAGTCTTAGAAATTTTGTATAAAATATTTCTTGAAAGTATGCCGATGTCTCATCTAGAAGGGCGAAATATTCATGAACTTCCATGATACGATCAAGAATATTTCAACTACTGGAGGCGAGGAATGGAATGCTTCTTGGGAAGCAAAAATATTGACAATTTGTTGATATTGAAAAGCCTTCTCATGACTTACAGATGAATAGAAAGATAATTGAGTTAATTTATTGTATTTTACCTAACAATGTATTGAGATAATTGAGTTAATTTATTATATTCAGACACGTTTCATAGCATTAATGGCTAAGGAGGAGATAGAAGGATCTAACTCTGAGTCAACAAAAGTCCGAATCTGAGACGATGATGAACAAGGAAGAGAATCCTAACGAGGATTTTAAAGGTAAACTTGTAAATTCAAAATTTAAAGATTATATAATATGTTTCAAATGCAGTGAAAGAGGGTATTACAAAAGCAAGTGTCCCACTTATAAGAGTCAATCCACACAACTGAAGGTAAAGAAGAAACTGATACTAGAAAACCATAAAGGGAAAGAGCACATCAAATGTTTCAAGTGCAAACATATAGGTCACCACAAATATCAATGCCCTAAAAGAAGATCCAAGGATCTAGAGGGAGCAATCAAGGTTAGTAAGTTTACAGTACATGAAAATCCTATATTTTTCTATACATGTTAGTAACTTAGATAATCACTATTGCAAAAGTTTATATTATCCTCAAAAATTAAATATACATGCTCACTCAAACAAAGCAATTAAGTCAAATAATTTAATTAATCAAGTTAATTCAAAATCAAATAAAAAAAATTCAAAATCATTGAATAATTTTTTAAAGTTTAAAAATTTTTCTTCAAGTTTTAGAAAATTAGAAAAACAAAATAAGTTTTTGAAAGATAAAATTGATAAGCTTGAAAAAATTATTAATAATTTTATCAACATATAAAATCTAGATTTGGATTACAAGTCCAACTTAAATTTAAAATCTAAACTCCACAAACCAAGTTATAATCAAGTATCTTTTAGTTATGAAACTAATTAATAAAAATAATAATAAATCTAAATCAAAAACTTAAAATTCAAAATAGAGACTTTATGATTTAGGGGGAGGCAGTAAATTAGTTTGCACCTTGAAAATATAACCTATCCATATGGATAATTAAGGCTAGACTAAAAAAGGTTAGTTGACTCTTGTCCAACATAGTACCAGGGTGAGGCAAGATGATAATATGTTAGGGAAACTTGGTCTAGGAAATCAAGTAGGGTAAGACGTATCCTACTTGGTCAACTTAGCTAAGTAAAATTAATCAAAGCTATCTCACCATATCTTAGACTAGTTAGACCAAGATTTTTAAATAGGAAGGTTAAATATCTAATTTCTTAAAAAGACTTTGTCTAGAAATGGTCATTGCTTCAATACCCAAGAAGGCTCCTATGTCTCGCCACAATCTGGAAGTAAATTTTATAGTTAAATCTGAATCTAATACAAGGTCAAACTATCTTCAAAATAAAAATTTAACTAACTCATCTTATAAAACTATAAGAATACTTTGATTGAATAATTAGACTAGGTGAGATGATTAAGGAAAAATTAAAATTAAATTAAATTAAATTAAATTAAAATTTAAACTAAATTAAAATTAAATTAAAATTAAAACTAAATTAAAATTAAATTTAAATTAAATTAAATTAAATTAAATTAAAAGTAAAACTAAATTAAAACTAAAATTAAAATTGAATTAAATTAAATGAAAATGGAAATTAAAACTAAAATTAAAATTAAAATAAATTAAAATTAAAATTAAATCATTTTAAAATATAATTTAAATCAATTAATTACACAGAATTTAATTAAATACATAATTTAGAAACTTAATTAAAATATTAACAAAATAATAAACATAACTAAAACTTAATTAAAACTTTAACTTAATTAAAACCTTAAATAAAACTTAAATTAAATCCAAATTCAATAATTGTTAATTTAAATTAATTAATTAATTCAAAATTTATTTAATAGATCTTAATTGATCCCAATTAAATCTGAATTAATTAAATTAATTCAAGTAATAATTCAAAATTAATTAATAACTAATTAATTAATCCTAAATTTAATAATTAATTTACTAATACAAATTTAATTATTCAGAAATTAATAATAATTAATCAATTTTAATAATTAATCCAATAATTATTTTACTCCAAAAATTAATTTTAAGTTAACTACAAATCCAAAAAAAAATTGTAACTTATTTATTAATCAAACTTAATTAAAAATTTATGGTTAATTTTGGATTCTTTAAGTTAGCATGTATTGTCTAAGGTAGATATAATTTAATCATTTCTCTAAATTATATCTACCTTAGATAATAAATGTTAAGCATTTCTCTAAACACATAAGGTTACCATGTTTAAAAATCTAGAATGATTGAGATGCTAAGAAAGGGAAATTAATTAATGATTGCAATTACATGTATAGTTTTCAAAAGTATACACTTTTGAAAATGATTGTTATCAACACTTGGTGTCAAGATCCTTTAGGTCAACCATAAAATTCTAGACCCCTAGACACATAGGTATATAATACTTGTGGTTAACAAGAATTTCCTAAGAAAGTGTGAAGTTAAGGGAGAGGCTCATTTGAAAGACAAATGTAATCACATAAAATATTTTGAAAAATATCCTAAATTGTTTTCTTCAAACTTTTGACAAAATAGCTTGAACAATTTTTCAAAATCCTTATGAAAATTTTTTTTTGAAAACTTTCTACAAACACATGTGATCATGTCTGTGCGCTGAGTCAATGGAAACTGAGGACGTGGCGCTCTCTGCTGCTCCCGGGTGATCTCCGCAGCGACGTAAGCCTCCGATGAACCTGCAACAAAGTCGGACCGGGAAGGGGTTATCGGCGACGACCCTCCGACGCTCAAGTCAGGCGATGGCGAAAAGAAACAGAGTCAGAATAGATACTGTGGCTATAGTAGATGAGGAGAAAAATCATACCTCCGTCGAAGTCCGGGGGTCTTTATATAGAACCCCGGAGAGGCGCGCGCACACTTCCCGAGGCGTGCACATTCCTCAAAGCATACCTCAGAATGGTTGTGTCAGAAAAGCATGCCTGACGTCATACCGCAATTGCCCGAGCATATCTCTGCCACGGCAGCGGAAACTTCCTCCGTACGATCCTTGGTACGGCCCGGCCGCCGACCATGCTGTTTGTCGGCGGCATGTGTCTCGAGAATGATATCACTAGCTGCCCCTTTTGTCCTCTTCTAATCCCTTTGTCTTTAATTGGGTCAGACGGGCTGGTCGCTCGGCCTCCAGGGCTCTCGGGTATACATGCACCTCGGACCGGGCGAGACGGCCGCTCGGTCACATACTCGGACGGGGCACCAGCTAGTTGTTCTGCAGTTCATCCGAGCAGCTTAGCCACTCGGCATAGAGGTTCCTCTATAAGGGAGCTTGTGAGCGTCGGAAGCTCGACCCGAGGTCGAGCTGTCTTCGCGCCGGCCCGGGATCTACTCAGGCTGGTGGGCCAGGAGACTTCCTCCCCACTCAGCCGAAACTTTGACTCTCCGTTGTCGTTGACCCCTTCCTCTGTGGGCCCCCGATCCTTACCACCGGATCACATGCCTTCCCTTCAAGTCTAGTCGAAGGCGGCGGCAAGTCTGACTGACTGGACTGTTGGCTTGGTGGCGCGCCTGCCACTCGGCTACCGATGTTAGTGTCTATCCGATCAGGGACTATGCAAGTAGGTGATGCCGATCGGCGCGGCACCGGTTGGCACTTGGCAAGTTTTGTTTGCCAGCGGTTGTCCCGCTGCTCCGGCAGTGGTCAACGCTGGTATCCCTAGAAACTCCTCGGGATTCATGCAAATCATCGCCATTAAGGTTGAGCACGCAACCACGCCCACATAATGGTGCTCATTAAATGCGACACGTGAGTGGGCGCCACGTGGTCGCGTAGCCGTCACCGCTCGCTCGAGCTATCAGGGTTGATGTGACCTTTGGCCTTTCGAATTCGACGGTCAGATCTGCTCCTCGGATCTCGTGACCAGGATCGGACGGCTCTGGTCGATCGAGCCCAATGTTTATAAGGACGTCTCTTCTTTCCCAGCCGCTTCGCGTTATCGCGTGTGCGCATCCGAAGGCTTTTGCTCCATCTCGTTCAGTGTTCCGGCGAACTAGTTTCTCTACGTTCCGGTGATCCCTCGCCTTCTCCTTCGGTCATATTTTCTGTAAGTCCCCTTTGTCCTTCTCCTTTCAGTTCTTTTGCGTTTTTCTTTGCACTCTCGTCGTATTCGTGCCCCTTTTGACATTGTTCCGACCATTCTTCTCATCAACACTTGCCTTCTTTTGCTTCGGCCCTTGTCTTGGTAATGGCCAGTTCCTCTCGCCAGTCCGACCTCGCCCCTGGCCTCTGGTATACCACCACGGAGAGTCAGTTCGACGAGAGGGATGCACTGAGCCTCACCCGAACCTTCGAACTTCCTTCTGACCATGAACTAATACTTGCTACCCCATCCGACCGGCCACACACCCCTCCGACCAGCACTGTTTGCTTTTTTCGAGACCAGTTTGTGGCCGGTCTACGCTTTCCTGTTCATCCGTTCATCATTGAGGTGTGCAACTACTTCCGCCTCCCGCTCGGCCAACTTGTCCCAAACTCCTTTAGGTTGTTGTGCGGGGTAGTTGTCCTCTTTAGGCTGCACGGCATCCCCTTAGTCCCCAAGACTTTCCACTATTTCTACTATCCCAAACAGTCCGAGTGGGGCACCTTCCTCTTCCAGTCGTGGATCGGTCTTGTTTTCTTCGACAAGATGTCGACCTCGAACAAACATTGGAAGGAGAACTACTTTTACCTTCATCTTCCCGAGCGGCCGCCTTTCCGAACTAAATGGCAAACCACCGTGCCGAGCCCGCCGGACCTTGGTAAATACAAGAGTCAGCCAGATTACCTCCACGCAACCAATCTGCTGGCCGGGCAAAGATTCAACATCCACAAGCTGCTTTGCGAGGGTGTGCTGTACATATTCAGATTGAGACTGATCCGAACGAAGCTTCCGAGCAGCATGGGTAAGCATTTTCCTTACCCCCTTCCTTTTGGTCTAACTGATTTATTCTTCTTTTATGCAGCCGACATCATGTGGCGTGCCAAGGCCATCGATCGGATGAGGTTAAAAGCTGTCGAGGTAGAGGCGGCAGTAGCTAAGGAGATGGCCAATCTGGGTATCGCACCGGTCGGCTCACACGAGGGTGAAAGCGAAGAAGCTCTACCCACAGTTGGAGAGTTGGTCGTTCGGCTCCCTGCAACCGAAGCGGTCGGTGATGCCATCTCGTCCGCCAGGCATCCGACGTCGGAGGATGTGGGGCACTCGGCCAAATACTCCCCACTGGTGATACGCAAATGGTGCCGGACGAACCTTCACCCCCACTCAGCTACATCTGTGGAACCGGTGACAGAGCAGGTCGACGCCCCCTTTGCAGCAATCGACTCGGCCCCTGCTTCAGTCGAGGCCATCTCCTCGGCCTGAACTCCCTCTCAGCTTGATCTGCCGGTAGCTTCCCTTGAAGCGCAGCCCATCAGTTCCCTGCCTCGGGCTCGTCCTCGGCTTAGGCGCTCCGGCATAATCTCTGCTCCGCTCGGCGAGTCGTCTGGTCGTTCATCCTCAGCCCAATCTGATCCGAGCGGCCGTCAAGTGATTAAGGCCATACTCCATCTCCCCATAGAAGAATTTCTTCTAGCGGCTGATCGGCCAGTTGCCCCAGAACATCATATCACCATCCGCGGACCGCTCGCTAAGATATGGGAGGATGCGAGGGCCCGTGTGGCGTTAATGACCCCCGGTCAGCTTGGCGACAGTCATTTGTAGCAGGCTACTGGGTTACGCTCCTCAAACTCTTATATAATTATTTTGCTCGCTCCTTGATATTATTTAATTCGAGTGCAGAGCTGGGTGGAGAACATCGTGGTCAGCAACTGCCTGGCTGCGCTGGAGGAAGAGTTGAAGAAACTTCAAATTTCTGGAGGGGCGTCGGCTCAGGGGCCTTCATACGCCACACTTCGGACCGAGCTTAACAAAACGGAGAAACTGCTGCCGGCCGAGCGGCACAAGTCTTCTGGCCTGGAGACTAGGGTAACTGGGCTCGAAGCCCAGGTTAAGTCTCACGACCAGGAGATTAAGCTGGCGACCAACAGGAAAAATAGGGTCGTTACTGACTTAGAGGCGAAGAATGTGCAGGCCTGAGCACTAGAACAACGCGTCCAAGAATTTGCTGGCCTGTTATCCACCGAGCGAGAAAACCGATCGGCTGCTGAAGCTAAACTTCAAGGAGATAAGAAGGATCTCCAAGAAGCTCTCAAAGCTGCCCAAGCTGCACTCAAGGAGTACCAAGACGGCGAATCAAGTCGCTTCGTTGTGATGAAGCAGAACTATTTCCGCTCGGACGAATTTGGCGAGAAGTTTAGCGATCGGCTAGTCCTGGCCTTTGAGGAAGCCATCCGGGCTACAACTGTTTATCTGAAGGCTAAGGGCCATCTCCCGGAGACCGCATCTATCTCCCCCAAAGACCTGGCCGGACTGCTGGAAACCATCCCCGAGCCCATCTTTGATGTCCTGGAGTGACGAGCGTCTTTAGCTTGTCTTTGTCTTTATATTTTGAAGTTTCATATGTATGCTCGCCGTTCCGCGAGTTAATATTATCCGCTCTTATCTGACTTTTAGCCCACTTGTCTGTGTATTTTTATACGACGAGTCAATATAAAATTCTGATTATGTTAATGTTACTTCTTCGAACGTATTTTTTCCGAGCGGCATTCTGCAGTCTTCGGGCCGGGGGGTTTATAGTCACCGGTCCGACTTTGGGATTTAACGTCGTCGCTCGACGGTCTTCGGGTCGGGGGGTTTATAGTCGCCGATCTGACTCTGGGATTTAACGTCGCCACTCGACGATCTTCAGCCCGGGGGTTTATAGTCACCGGTCCAACTTTGGGATTTAACGTCGCCGCTCGACGGTCTTCGGGCCGGGGGGTTTATAGTCGCCGGTTCGACTCTGGGATTTAACGTCGCCTCTCGACGGTCTTCAGGCCGGGGGTTTATAGTCTCCGGTCCAATTCTGGGATTTAACGTCTCCGCTCGACGATTTTCGTTCGGCATAAATTGTTCGTATCCTTGGTTTCCTTTGATTTTACTCATGCGGTCAAAAGATACAGCAGGATTGAACATTATGAGTTACAATGGCACACCTTTCACCCAGCTCGGTACGGCTAGAGGTGATTTGCGCTCCACAGTCGCTCTCGCTTCCGTCCATCTTCATCCTCGAGGTAATAGGCGCCCGAATGGAGCTTTTCTACAATCTTGAACGACCCAACCCAAGGAGCTCCCAGCTTGGTCACGTCGCCGACCGGCTTAATTTTCTTCCAGATGAGATCGTCGACCTGAAAAGATCTGGGAATTACCCGTCTGTTGTAGCTTTGCTTCATCCTCTGCCGGTACGCCATCAACCGAACAACGGCCTTGGTTCGCGTCTCGTCCACCAAGTCCAGCTCCAAATGCCTCCGCTCAGCATTGTTCTCGTCGTAGACTTTGATCCGGTCGGATTCTACCACGACTTCTACCGGGACGATGGCTTCTCCCCCGTACACCAGGTGAAAGGGGGTCGCTCTTGTTCCCTCCTTGGGCGTCGTTCGGAGTGCCCATAATACCCCGGGCAGCTCATCTACCCAACTGCCACCTTCATGGTCGAGCCGAGCCCGGAGAACTCGTAAGATCTCCCGATTGGTGACTTTGGCTTGCCCATTACTTTGGGGATATGCTACATAGGTGAAGGCTTGCTGAATGTCGTACCCCTTACACCATTCCTTGAGATGTTGACCCGAGAACTGCCTCCCATTATCGGAGATGAGCCGTCGCGGGATGCCGAACCGATAAATGATATGCTGCCATATAAATTTCTTGACCATTTCCTTGGTTATTTTAGCTAGTGGCTCGGCTTCAATACACTTGGAAAAATAGTCCACTGCTACTAGCAAGAACTTTCGCTGTCCGGTCGCCATTGGAAATGGTCCCATAATGTCCATGCCCCATTGATCGAACGGGCAGGACACCGTGGAAGTTTTTAATTCTTCCGTGGGACGATGTGAGAAACTGTGGTACCGTTGGCAAGATAAGCAAGTCGCGACTGTCCGGGCGGCGTCCTCCTGTAAAGTCGGCCAAAAATAGCCGGTCAAAAGAATCTTCCTCGCCAACGAGCGATCGCCCGGATGCCCGCCACATGTGTACTTCTTGCAAAATATAGTCCACATCCTCCGGGCCGACGCATTTAAGCAGAGGCCTGGAGAATGCTTTTTTGTAGAGCTGGTCGCCAATGAGGACGAACCGACCAGCTCTCCTTCTGAGCAGATGTGCCTCTGACCGAGTGGACGGCGTTGATCCTGACTTCAGAAACTCTGTTATAGTCGTCCGCCAGTCATTGGGGAATGTGAGTCCCTCCATCCGATCGATGTGGGTGACCAGAGATACCTGCTCGAACGGCTGCTCGATGATGATTGGTGATATCGAACTGGCTAGCTTAGCCAGTTCATCTGCAGCCTGATTCCCCACGCGGGGGATCTTCTGTATCACCAACTCTCGGAAACCAGTCCTCAGTTTGGCGAAAGCTTCCGCATAAAGCTTGAGCCTGACCCTGCTTATCTCAAATGCTTCGGAAAGTTGCTGAGCGGCCAACTGTGAATCTGAATGAATCAAAACATTGCTAGCTCCCACATGCCGAGCAGCCTGCAAACCTGTTATAAGCGCCTCATACTCCGCCTCATTGTTGGTTGCTTTATAGTCCAGCCGTACGGATAGGTGCATTCGTTCTCCGTGAGGGGAGACCAGCAACACGCCTACCCCACTTCCTTGCCGAGTGGATGATCCATCTACGTACACATTCCAGGTGGCCTCGGGCTCGGGATTTTGTATCTCAGTAATGAAGTTTGCCAACGACTTTGCCTTGATTGTTGTCCGGGGCTGATATTGTATGTCGAACTCGCTAAACTCTGTGGTCCATTTGATCAGTCGCCCGGATGCCTCGGGGTTTAGTAGAACTCGGCTTGAGGGGCTATTCGTCATGACAATGATCGTATGCCCCAGGAAATAGGGTCGGAGCCTTCGAGCGGCTAGAACAAGTGCGAAGGCAAGCTTCTCAAGACCAGTGTAGCGAGACTCAGCATCCTTTAGAATGTGATTAAGGAAATACACTGGCTGTTCTTCGCCGTTCTGTCGGACTAGCGCTGAACCGACCGCGTGCTCGGTTGAAGACAAATAAATGCGGAGAGGCTCGCCGACAGATGGCTTAGCTAATACAGGTAATGAGTTTAGGTAGGCCTTCAATTCTTCGAGTGCTCGGTCACATTTCTCATCCCATTGGAATTTGGTTGCCCGGCGCAGGATCTTGAAGAAGGGCATGCTCCGATCGGTCGTCCGGGAGATGAACCGGGATAGAGCTGTTATGCGGCCCGTAAGGCGTTGGACTTCCTTCAAGTTTCTGGGCGGCGACATATCCTGTAGTGCTTTGACCTTGCTAGGGTTGGCCTCAATGCCTCACTCGGTGACTATGTAGCCTAGGAAATGACCACTTTTTGCTCCGAACAGACACTTCTATGGGTTTAACTTGATCTTGTATGCCCGTAATGTCTGGAAAGTTTCTTCTATATCTGCACAGAGGTCGGCCAGTCAGAATGATTTAATGAGTATATCATCAACATATACCTCTAGGTTTCGCCCGATCTGCTTCTGGAACACCTTGTTCATGAGTCGCTGGTACGTAGCCCCTGCGTTCTTCAGTCCGAACGACATCACGTTGTAGCAGTAAGTGTCATCCGCCGTGATGAAACTGACCTTCTCTTGATCTTCCCGGGCGAGCGGCACCTGGTGATAACCCTGATATGCATCCAGCATGCATATCAGTTCTCACCCGGCGATTGAGTCCACCATTTGGTCAATCCAGGGCAGTGGGTAAAAATCCTTCCGACACGCCTTGTTCAGGTCGCGAAAGTCGATGCAGACTCTCCATTTGTTGCCGGGCTTGGAGACTAGCACCACATTTGCAGCCAGCTTGGGAACTGTACCTCGCGTATGTGGCCGGCCTCCAGAAGCTTCTCGACTTCCGCCCGTATGATGACGTTCTGCTCGGCACTATAGTCCCGCTTTCTCTGCTTGACGGGATGAGTGGTGTTGGCCATTTCCATGTCACGTGGCACATCAAGTTAATTAAAATTGAAACTCATTAAAATTAAAACAAGCGTTGTAACAACGAGTCCCAAGTCGTATTTTTTTTCCAAGGGTTACTAATAAATGTGTGAGTATTCTAGAATTGATTCACATAGCAAATTGAGTTCTTCTTCAATTGAAACTAAAATCAAATAAGGTTTATTCTTCTCTACATATCACTCTCTTCTTAACTTGATCACCTTCCTTCCAACCAAATGAACATCACTTAAACGAGGATTTTTATGCATCATTGAATCAAATGGTTCAATTCCTATCTCCACAATCTACAATCTCAGTAACGAGGTACATAATCAAATCTCAAGTTAAGTTTTCTACAACTAAGCTTATTCACAGAAATAGATGAACTCATAAACTCCTTAAACAGAGGTAACAATCAAAACTAAAGTTGATCCATCTTCATTTAAGCAAGATTACAAGTTCAAAGACCAAAATCAGAGCAAAGAATTACTAACTACATCACAAGAACCTACAACCATCAGCATTAGTAGCAGAATAAACCTAACAACACTAAGGTCAATATCAGTATCAGTATCAGGTCAATAATCCGGGTTTGAAAGCAAGAATTCGAAATCATAAACATAAAATCTCAAATAGAAGTTGAAATTGCAAAGGTAGGTATCAGATCTGAAGATCTGAGCAAAGTTTGAACACAATTCGAAGACAAGATAAAGAAAAACAAAACCTAAACATTCCTCATCCGAATCCAAGCTCAAACCTCCATAATCTGCTGTTAAACAAATATGTTTTCGGAAACCTCCCTTAAAACATCCAACAATCAATCTCTGAGCTTCCAACTATTACCAGAGAATGCTCATAACTCTTGGAAACCTCCCTCAAAGCTCACATCCATCTGGTACCCTCACCATCCGAAAAACAGAGCAAAGATCCTGTGATTGGCGAAGCTAATCCAATTGATCAGATCGATTTAACCTTGCGGTGGTATGGAGATCGGAAAACAACCAGAGACTTGCGGAAACCTCCCTTCAAGCTCTGGTGGATGCGAAGATTACTTAATCTGGAAACCTCCCTCGATCAAGTGGTGGTGGCGGAACAGAACCCAAATCGCGATCTGGAAACCTCCCTCGATCGCTCTCTGATCACCGGAAGATGAACGTCGGCAGCTAATGATCGTCGTTGTTGAAGAAGGTAAGCTCTCGGATCTGGAAATCGGAATGGAGGCTGCGGCGCTCGCGGAGAAGAAGATGCTACAGTGGAGAAGTCGCGAGGAAGCCGAGCCCAACTGTAGCTTCTCACGCGAAGCCTTTTAAACTCCTCAGATATGATCGGACGGTCCAGGTCGTTTCTGGCTTGATCAACGGCTGTGATGTCTTCAGATCTGGATCAAAACCTCTGGATCCTCATCTATAGCTCAGATCTATCCCTCATTAGGTTGGATGAGCCGGATCTTCAATGGATGGCTCAGATCTGTTCAATCTTGGATGAACGGCCTATAATGCTCCGAGGCTTGATCGACTTGATTAGCCCTTGATTTGAGCCCAAATACAGCCTGATCTGATCGGGTACATGACTCTTTTGATGCCTACAAAATAACAAACAAATATTAGCATCAAATTAAGCCATAATAACATAATTTGTAATTTAGTCTAAAATTGATACAATGTATAAAAATGTAATGTAAATATGGGTTCTATATATGAAAACTACATCAAACCATGATTATATGAATGAGAATAGTATAGTAAAATCATGGTTATCAACGAGCGTCCGACCGGACGTGTAGCTCGTGCTGCGCGATGCTTGGCGAGATTCCTAGCAGCTCGTGCATCGACCACGCGAAGACATCATGGTTTTGTTGGAGACATCTGGTCAGCTCCTCCTTCTGGCTTGCCTCCAGGTCGGAGGCTATGAACGTCGTGGCCTCCGATCGAGCTGGATGAATCTGTACCTTCTCCTTTTCTTCATAAACAAAAGTAGGCGGCTTTTCGGTTATAGTGTTTACCTCAATATGGGGGGCCTTCCGAGCGAACCTCGACTCTGCTCGCACCATCTCCACATAGCAACGCTGCGTTGCCAACTGATCGCCTCTAACTTCTCCCACTCGGTCTTCCATGGGGAATTTGATCTTCTGATGGAAAGTTGAGACGACCGCCCGGAACTCGTTGAGAGCCGGTCGGCCCAAAATGACGTTGTATGCTGAGGGAGCGTCCACAACGATGAAGTTAGCAGTCCGCGTCCTTCTGAGTGGTTCTTCCCCGAGCGAAATGGACAACTTAATCTGACCGACTGGTTGAACCTCGTTACCCGTGAATCCAAACAAGGGTGTGGTCATCGGTAGTAGCTCCGCCCTGTCGATTTGGAGTTGGTCGAACGCTTTCTTGAAGATGATGTTGACCGAACTCCCTGTGTCAATAAAGATGTGATGAATAGTGTAGTTTGCTATTACTGCTTGGATGATGAGGGCGTCATCGTGCGTCACTTCGACTCCCTCGAGATCACCAGGACCAAAGCTGATCGCCGGCCCGCTCGCCTTCTCTTTGCTGCATCCCACAGCATGTATTTCCAATCGTCGGGTGTACGACTTGCGGATTCGGTTGGAGTCCCCACTTGTTGGCCCACCGGCGAAGATATTGATTTCCTCCTGATCGGAATTACTTCTATTTTTTTCCTCCCGAGCAGACGGTCTGGCTTGCTCATGGGAGACTCAAGGGTTGGCCCTTAGCTGGTGATGTTGCTGCTGATGGTGGTGCCACTCGGGTAAATGCCTAACTATTCGCCGCTCAGCGTGCTGATGATGAGCTCGCCTGTCCAATGAAGGTGACCGGCGGCGATTGATCCTCGGCTCAAGTTGGCTGACCGGGGGGAGACTCCGGCAGTCCCAAGTGTTATGGGTGGGTGATTGATGGATTTTGCAAAACATGGGCGTCCATACCTTGCCTTTTTGTCGAGGCCGCTCGGCCGCAATGTGCTGAACGGCGAGCGACCTGGAATCTTGAGGTGGCCTCATCCCCTCGGCACGTGGTCCTTTTGGCAGTTGCTGGTTGATGTGTGTTCTCCGTTCGGTTTGGGCTGGGGGATCGCCCGACGCTTCCTTCTTTCGGGCCGCCTGTGCTTCCTCCACATTAATATACTCACTTGCCTTTTTCAGCATATGGTCGTAGTCGCGAGGCGGCTTCCTGATGAGAGAGCGAAAAAAGTCCCCGTCAACTAAGCCTTGTGTAAAAGCATGCATCATTGTCTCAGACGAGACCGAGGGGATGCCCATAATTGCTTGGTTGAAGCGTTGGATGTAGGCTCGGAGAGTTTCTCTTGGCCCTTGCTTCATGGAAAAGAGGCTGACACTAGTCTTCTGATAGCGTCGGCTGCTGGCAAAGTGATGGAGGAATGCCGTTTGGAAATCTCTGAAGCTCTTAATTGATCCGTCCGGCAACCTCCGGAACCAGCGTTGAGCCGAACCGGACAATGTAGTAAGGAAGACTCTGCATTTGACTCCGTCGGTGTATTGATGAAGAGTAGCAGCATTATTGAACTTACCGAGATGGTCGTCCGGATCGGTTACACCACTATACTCCCCGATCGATATTGGAGCGTAATGCTTTGGGAGAGGGTCTTGTAAGATCGCCTCAGAGAACTAGCGATTGACCCGCTCGGGGGATGACTCTGCGCGTGGCACTTTCCCCTTTCTGGAATCCCGTACGGGTGCTTCATCGGACGATCCCTGGTTGGCTAGGGCCAGCTCCGACGGAGTCTGGAACAGTGCCCGATGGAATGGAATAGGGGCGTCCGGCGCGTCTCCTGGTGTGTCGGTCTACCCCTTGTTCTGAGCCCAGGTAGAATATTGTTCCGGTCGGTCCTCCATTGTCGCTCGGCCTCCAGAAACCGAGGTGGCCTGCTGCGCTATCCTCTCGGCTTGGGCCTTCTGCTGTTGCTCAACCATCTTTGCAGCTCGCGCTTGGATGAGTGCCTCAAGCTCCTCGGGAGAGAGCGTTACCATGCGTTGGCATCCAGCTTCTTCCATCTTCTCGGCTTGGATTCAGGTGAGTTCCCACAGAGGGCGCCAATTTGATCCTGCCCGTGCGCTGAGTCGATGGAAACTGGGGACGTGACGCTCTCTGCTGCTCCCGGGTGATCTCCGCAGCGACGTAAGCCTCCGATGAACCTGCAACAAAGCCAGGCCGGGAAGGGGTTCCCGGCGACGACCCTCCGACGCTCAAGTCAGGCGATGGCGAGAAGAAACAGAGGCAGAATAGAGACTGTGGCTACAGTAGATGAGGAAAAAAAGTCATACCTCCATCGAAGTCTGGGGGTCTTTATATAGGACCCCGGAGAGGCGAGTGCACGCTTCCCAAGGCATGCACATTCCTCAAAACATACCTCAGAATGGTTGTGTCAGAAAAGCATGTCTGACGTCATACTACAATTGCCCGAGCATATCTCTGCCACGGCAGCGGAAACTTCCTCCGTACGATCCTTGGTACGGCCCGGCCGCCGACCATGCTGTTTTTCGGCAGTAGGTGTCTCGAGAATGATATCACTAGCTTCCCCTTTTGTCCTCTTCTAAGCCCTTTGTCTTTAATTGGGCTGGACAGGCTGGTCGCTCGGCCTCTAGGGCGCTCGGGTATACATGCACCTCGGACCGAGCGAGACGGTCGCTCAGTCACATACTCAGACGGGGCACCAGCTAGTTGTTCTGCAGTTCGTCCGAGCAGCTTAGCCACTCGGCATAGCGGTTCCTCTATAAGGGAGCTTGTGAGCGTCGGAAGCTTGACCCGAGGTCGAGCTGTCTTCACGCCGGCGCGGGATCTACTCAGGCCGGTCGGCTAGGAGACTTCCTCCCCACTCAGCCGGAACTTTGACTCTCCGCTGTCGTTGACCCCTTCCTCTGTGGGCCCCCGATCCTTACCACCGGATCAACATGCAAACATTTTGAATTATGGAATTCTCGTGAAAAATATTAAAAAACATTTTGAAAATATGTTTAACCATTCCTTTTTAAATAGTTACTATGGAGATATATATTTTCTTTAAAAAAATATTTTGAAAATTCTTAAACATGTTTTTAAAAAATACTTTTAAAAACTTTTGAAAATATTTTAATTTTTTAAAAAAAATATATTTTGAAAAATACTTTAGAAGTTCTTTTAATTTGGATCAACCCATAAGACATGTAGGAAGTTTTCCTTTGGGATTAACAAGAATTTCTAAGACTATGTCAAGTTAAGAGGGAGTCTTGATTGAATGATCAAATATAATTTTCAAAATTCTTTCAAAAATAGTTTTTCAAATCTTTGAAATTATGAAAATCTTGAAAACTCTTTAGAAAATCTTGCAAAATAGTTTGAAAAATATTTAAAAAATCATCCTTCCAAAACTTTGAAATATTTGTTTTTAAAAAATTCTTTAATAAATATTGGTAGAAAATCTTTCAAACCATATTTTCCCTAGATGTTTTGAAAAAATCTTTTAAAAAATCTTGAATACTTGTGAAAATAATGTGTGTACTTAACATTTTTTTTTTTAAATCCTTAAGTACTTAAAAGATTTTTGAAAATAATATTTTATCTCAAATATTCTAACTTTTTTCAAAAATTCATACATGCCTTAATTATGTCTTTCCAAAGTTATTGTCGGTGAAAAACCTAATGGAAAGAAGCCTTAAGTTTATATTTTTTTTTATGTATGTCAAAGGGGGAGAATGACCTTAAGTTAGAAAAATTATTTTGAATCTCCCAAACTTTGGTAGACTCAAGCCTAACTTAAGAAAATTATCAAATATCAAAAAGGGAGAGATTGTTGATGCAATCGACCTCTAGGGTTCGATGTTTGACAATATACCAATGTATGGTCAGGTTGATTAAGGGTTAATCCAAACAGGACTTAATATTTGAAAGAGAGAAATCTAGTTATGACTAGATAACTAGCAAGGATAAGACCTAACCGAAGGATAGGCAGGTGAGAAGTCTACTAAGTGACTAGTCCTAATTTGAAGTTAGGTAAGGGGAAGCTCTGGTGAGTGAAGTCAGACCCTAGTGAATAAAGCTAAGTGATGGAAGTCTTAATGAGTGAAGTCAAATCCTAGTGAGTAAAGCTATATAGTGGAAGTCGTGTTGAGTGAAGTCAAGTCCTAGTAAGTGAACCTAGGTGGTGGAAGTCCTGGTGAGTGAAGTCAGACCCTAGTAAGTGAAGCTAAGTGATAAAAGCCCTGGCGAGTAAAGCCAAACAATGGAAGTCGTAGTGAGTGAAGCTAGGTAACCCTAGGGTGAGGTAACCCTAGGTAATGAGAAGTCTTAGAGGAGTAAAACTCTAAGCATATGTGACTCATTGGTCGATCAAACTAGCGAATTCTTAATACGGCTAACATCATTTTACTTTATTATTTTATATCTATTGTGCTAACTTAGTGTTGCATAAAAATTTTAGTTGATCAGGATGATCATATACTAAGCAGGATCAGAAAAAGTCTAAAAAGGTTTGGAGGACTAGGTGTTTGGTAGGTAAGCTCAGGTAAACAGCTGGAGGAGAGAGATCCAGTAAAGACAAGCCCCAGTGGGGCTATAGGCACTGATCCAACTTAGATCCATTTTGGAAGTCTAAGTTGAGACCATGACTAGATCTTGGTCTTATTAAGATAGGATATATGTCATAATAAATTTATTTTATATTGAACTAACTCTGGTTTGCAGGGTATATTTGCTAAAGTATTTTGTAGGAGTGAAGTGCAAAAGTTAACTCTCGAATGAACAGTGCTTGAGGCTCCTTGGAGTTAACTAGAGGTGCCTTGGAGTTCAAATGAAGGTGCCCTAGATTGGTTGGAGGCACCCTCGAGGAGATAAACCTTGCAGATAAAGTTTCTCTATGGGGAGGCACCTTGGAGTCCTCTAGAGCCGCCTTAGAGGATCATTAGAGGCACCTTAGAGTGCTTGGAGACACCCTCACACGGATAAAAATCAAAGCTCATGGAGCTCATCGATCCAAAGTTTACGAGATCATTTTTAAGGTTGAAGGCACCTTAAATGAGGTTGGAGACGCCCTCAATGCTCAATAAAAGAGTTGTTCGACGAACAGAAGAGACATAACACTAACACGAGCTCCTATGACCTTTTTACTACTCCGACTATGCTATGCTACTATATTCCAAGCTCTGAATGACTCAAGAACAACACGATGCCTCTACGTGCTCAAAGGAGCCTAGACTGTTGGAGCAATCTGAGTACCCTAGGTTTTAATGTTTGGGTAAAGGTTTAAGTTAGGTTTATTGTTGTATTTGATATGCATTGTGAGTGTGCAGGATACAGGTACAACAAGGAAAGTCCAAGTATGATCTTGGTAAAGGAGGAAAGTCCAAGGATGAATCTTGGCGGTGTAAGTCTAAGTATGTAGTCTTGGCAACGTAAGTCAAAGTGTGACTTGGCAATGGATGAAGTCCCGGAGGTGAGGAGCCTCTTGGCAAAGGAAGACCCGACAATAAGGACAAGGTCGAAGAAAGCTCCAGAAGGCAAGATGTGAAGGATGGGGAGACATCCGAGGGACACGAGGCTGATGGAGGAGGTTAGAAGGCTAGGTCTAGGTTGGTCAGGCGAGGATGAGTGTTGAGTGATTGTACTCGGGGAAAAATCCTATGGTTTTAGGATTTACTACAGCAGCACTGTAGCAGTACTGTTGTGACACTATAGCAGTACTATAGCAATCGATTGATTACGGTAGCAGTCGACTGGTACACTGTAGCAGTCGATTGGTACACTGTAGCAGTCGACTGGTAGTCGACCATTGGGTAACGGTTGGCTTCGCTTAAAGGACCAGTCGACTGGTGCATACACCAGTTGACTGGTAGCGAGAAAACAGCTTAGTATTTTCCTCTCGAGCTCTATTTAATAGAGCTCGGGGTGCTTGGGCATGGTTGACGAAATAAAGGTAGTTAACCCCTATTATTAGTCTTCCAAAGCCTCTAAGCTCTTCTTGTGATCTAAGAGTGTTTAGATCAAGGTTGTGGTGAGGTTTCTCCACCGAGAAGGAGGTTTGAGCTAGCCGGAGGTTTCCGGGGAGTCATCCACCGACGGATTGGGATCGTTCATCTTACGAACAGCTGTGGAGTAGGAACCCTAATCTCCGAACCACGTAAACACCTTGTGTTACGGTTTGTTTTTTAGTTTATTGTCTTTCCTTATTGTTTATAGGGTTTAGTTTTCTTCTTGTTAGTTTGTATTTTGTTTTCCGCTGCGTACTAACAAGTGTAGGAAGTGACGATTTGGGTGAGACGCTATTCACCCCCCCACCCTCTAGCGGACGTCAAGGTCCCAACATAGACTTAGGTAATATGTAGTTTTTGGTTATTTACTCCTACATTCTTTACTGTACTTGATATTCTAAAGTTGGTAGTTCTGTTACCAACTTACTTCTTATAAAGAACTGATTATTTAGTGGATTACTCATTGAAAAGGTCCTAAGGACTTGAATCTTGGAGTAGGAGTTGTCACAATCTCCAAACCAAGTAAAAACTAAATGTATGCCTTTTTACTTATTTTCTCATTATTCTACTGCACTCGCACTTGTTTTATAAAATCATAAAAGATTATTTTTTAAAATCACATGTGATTCACCCCCCCCCTCCTCTCACGTGCACCGATCCTACACTATAAACTTGATGTCAATGTGTTTGGACTTCAATGAGCTGTGGTTATTCTTTGAATACAAAAAGTGGCCCGTGGTAGTTTTAATGTGGTCAACCAAGTTAAGTTAGGTCATATGTATTTGATCCTTGTGTCTAAGTGTGTAGGAGCTTAGGAATACAACAAGTCGAGCAGAAGACGTAGCTAGCGAAAAAGATGTCACGGGAAGGGAGTCGACGGGCTTGGTGCATCCGAGGGATGAGGTGCTACAAAAGAGTACACCGGTGGACAAAAAGGATGTACGTGACGTTCGAGGGATGAGAAGCCGGGGAGGAAGCCTGCTCGAGAAGAAAAGTGAAAGATAGGTCTGAGTGAGCCTAATTCCAGATGGACGAAATCACCCAGGTGAACAGAGTAGCAGAAAAGCAAAACGGAGCTGCTTGAGATGCCTCCAATGCTGTTAGAGGTGCCGCCGTGCCTTTCTGGTGGAAGGCGCCTTTAAACTATTAAAGCGCCTTCAAGCCTTCATGGAAGGTGCCTCCAATCACTTGAAGGCACCTTAGACTGGACAAAAAGTGGATGTTAGTGAGGATAAAGTATTATCCTCGCTTACCTCGCTGGAGGCGCCTTCCAGCCTTGGATAGAATTTTTCAGGGGCTACAAAAAGACGCCTAGAGCTAGAAAATCAACAACAACTCCAGTATTCATTTCTTAGTATATTTCTGAGCATTCAACAAATGTAATAGGCTTCTCCGCCTACACGAAGGAGATCTTTTTAGTGCTCTCTTTTGTCTTGGATTAACAACCACCTAGGTTGTAACCAAGTAACTCCTTAGTGTCTTTAATTTATTAGTTATTTAATTTTCTTTTTATAAAGTGTGATACTAATCTGAGTTGAAAGATTAAAAAAGGTTCACGTTATTTTTAACAGGCAATTTACCCCTCTCTTGTCGGTCGCACGGGTCCTAATAAGTAGTATCAGAGTCAAGTTCACCTCAAAAGGACTAACCGCCAACTGAAGCACTGAGATAATGACCGAACGGAACCTGCTCCGGAACCAACTGACGAACCTTCGAAAGGAAGAAAATGAAACAGTTGTACATCTGCACTCAAGGATCAAAAAACTCATCATCGGACTCACAAATCTCGGAGAAAAGATAACGAACTGAGATTGATTAAGGTACACTTTAAATGCATTTCCTATGATTCCCGAGTGGGCCTCTATAGTCAACTCATTTTATATATCTAAAGACCTAGAATTTAATTCATTAGAAAATATTTTTTCTACCTTTAAACTTCACGAATCTAGATGTGCAAAGTTGACAAAGGAACCTAGTTAAAACATTGCCCTGAAGGTAAGAACGGATGATCTAGATTCTGAAGCTTCAATTGATGAAAACGAAGTGGCCCTAATGGTGAGAAAATTTAGTAAATTCATTAAATCTAATAAATTTAAAAAGTGACAGGTAAAATAGTACTTTCAGAGCAAAAGAAAGGTTCGATGCTACAGCTGCTAAGGAGAAGGGCATATCAAAGACGACTGCCCAGAGCTAAAGAAAAAGGACAAGGACAAGGGCAAAGACCAAAAAGATCGAAGCATAAGAGTCTGAAAGCCTTATGGGATGAATCATCATGCTCCGAGTCTGAAATTGAAGCTTACGTCGGACTAGCCCTGATGGCATATCACTAGAGGGACATTGAAAGTTCCTTAGAAATGAGTACCGACAAAGGGGGAGGATCCTTTGAAGAAAGCAATGACGAAGGGGGAGCATTAGAACACAAGGTAAGTGAGGTGTGTGCACTATCTCCTAAGCAATCTTTTGAGTTTATCAAAATACTACTTAAAAATATGTGCAAATTAGAAAAAGAAAATTTTGATTTGAAAAGACAATTAGCATGCCCACTAGACTTGTTTGATAATCTAAAATTAGAAAATGAAAAATTGAAAACACAAATAAAGAAATTAAAAGATAACCATGTATGCTCTAACTCCTATCAGAAAATAAGATTTAAAAATTATGATAAAATCAACTGATACATTAGAAATCACTGAGGATAAATTAGAAAAATCCCCAGAAGTTATGTACCAGCCAAATTTTTAGTAAATCCAATAGGTAGGAACCTATACTAGGTTCCAAGATCATGCTTAGATTAAATTGATATTCATTTTTTTTTACCTAGAAGTCTCAGAAAGAAAATTAAATATTTATTTTCTTTAGAAGGCTTTGTCTAGAAGTGATTGTTGTTCCAATACCCAAGAAGGTCTAGTGCCTCGCCACAGCCTAAAAACCAATTATTGAAATTAATATTTAATTGTCTAACTGTTAAGATGATTATAAATTTTTTTTAAGATATCCCTAGAAAATTGTTTCATATTTTTGATGTGATCAAAGGAGGAGATAAGTATAAGTTAAGGGGGAGTAAGAACAGTACATTTTTATCATTGTTCAAATTTTTACAATTTTTATTAACTTGGTTGATTCTCTATATTGCAAGATTTTTTTTGCAACTTGTTATTATTCTGTTAGACCCTAACTTTAACTTGGGTTGATGTACATCAAAAAGGGGGAGATTGCTAGTACCCCATGGTAGTTTTAATGTGGTCAACCAAGTTAAGTTAAGTCTTGTGTATTTAAGCCTTGTGTCTAAGTGTACAGGAGCTTAGGAACATAAGAAGTTGAGTGGAAGATGCAGCTAGCGAGAAGGATGACACGAGAAGGGAGCGACGGGCTCGGTACATCCGAGGGATGATGTGCTATTGAAGAGTACACCGGTGGACAAGAAGGACGTGCGTGATGTTCGAGGGACGAGAAGCTGGGGAGAAAGCCTGCTCGAGGAGAAAATTGGAATCTGGGTCTGGGTGAGCCCAATTCTGGATGGGCGTAATCACCCAGGCGAATAGAGCAGCGGAAGAGCAAAACGGAGCTACTGGAGCTACTGGAGACGCCTCCAACACTGTTAGAGGCACCCTCATACCTTTCTGGTGGAAGGCACCTTCAAACTATTGAAGGCACCTTTAAGCCTTCATGGAAGGCGCCTTCAATCACTTGAAGGCACCTTAGACTAGGCAAAAAGTGATCGTTAGCGAGGATAAATTCTTATCCTCTCTTACCTCGCTGGAGGCGCCTTCCAGCTTCATATAGAATTTTCTAAGGCTATAAAAAGATCCCTGGAGCTAGGAAATTAACAACAACTCCAGTATTCATTTCCTAGCACATTTCTAAGCGTTCAACGAGTGTAATAGGCTTCTCTGCCTACACGAAGAAGATCTTTTCAGTGCTCTTTTCTGTCTTGGATTAATAACCACCTAGGTTGTGACCAAGTAACTCCTTAGTGTCTTTAATTTATTAGTTGTTTAATTTCCTTTTTATAAAGTGCACTACTAATCTGAGTTGGAAGATCGAGAAAGGTTCATGTTATTTTTAGCAGGCAATTCACCCCCTCTTGTCAGTCGCACGGGTCCTAACACTAATGAATGCATTTCATATAGGATTTTTATCGTAATTTGATGCACATCTTGACCCATTTTATATGCATATATTTTATATTTTCATCTTTATGTGTTTCATTTTGTTACTTTCAGTTCGAAGAACTACTCTTTACTTATTTTCATTGATAAGACATGGATCTAGAGCTAAAATAGAGCATTGAATGCGGAGTTGGAGCAAGGAACACACTCTGACCGTGTCCCATGACACGAGCTGATGGTGCAGCGGGGGCCGGCAAGAGGGGGTGAATTGCCTGCAAAACACGGTCTACCCTCCTCAAGACTTTCAACTCAAAAAGATAGCAACAAATAATAAAAGAAATAACAAGTAATAAAAGGGAGACTAGAATTTAACTTGGTTACAACCTAGGGGGTTGTTAATCCAAGGCGGTGGGAAAGTGCACTAGAAAAGTTTCCTTCTCTGTAGGCGGAGAAGCCTTTTACACAATAAGAGAGCACAGAAGTTGCTAGGAAGTTGTTACAGAGTTGATTAATTATTTTCCTAGCTCCAGGGGCCTTTATATAGCTCCTGGAAATCTTATCCCGAGTGTTGAAGGTGCCTCCAAGAGGGTTGAGGGCGCCTCCAAGCAGTTTGATCGGATAAAACTCTATCCGATTGCAAATGGTCACGAAGACTGGGTCTGAGGCGCCTCCAATGCCCTTGAAGGTGCCTCAGACTAGTCTGAGGTGCCTTCAAGGTGATGGAGGCGCCTCAGACTAGTCTGAGGCGCCTCGGACTAGTCTGAGGCGTCTCGGACTGCATGGTATAAATAGTTCCAGCTTCTCTGTTTCCTCTTCTTCCGAAGCTCCGATTGCTTGGGTGATTTCGGCTAACCGAAATAGGGCTCACCCGAACCCAATTTATGGCCTTCTCCTCGAGCAGGCTTCCGTCCCAGCTTCTCGTCCCTCGAACGCCGCGCACGTTCTTCTCGTCCACCGGAGTACTCTTCCGCAGCTCTCTCGTCATTCGGACGCACCGAGCCCATCGGCTCCCTTCCCGTGCCGTCCTTCTCGCTAGCTGCGTCTTCCGCTCGACTTCCTGCGCTCCTAAGTTCCTACACACTTAGACACAGAGATCAAATAACAAAGTAGGACCTAACTAACTTGATTGATCACATCAAAATACCCACGGGGTCCAATACGGGCATGCTCCTATGGCCAAGGATGAGGAAGAATGGAGTGGGAAAAGGCTCAACATAGGCTAGTCATGCCTTATCATCGAACCTCATCATCGAGCCAACATACGAAGGATTTGGGAAGAAAAAGGGATTCAAAGGACTATTAAAATGAAGTTTAAATCAGATAACATGTCTAGGCCTTTGTATAAAAGAAATTGGGAGCAAAACAACACCAAAACACCCCCCCCCCCCAAACGTAGCCCACTAGGACCACCCATGTTCCTGGGCATTGGCGTGTCCAAAATAGCCCATTTCTAGGGCTAAACATGGGTGCCTGTGCTATCGCAAATAATGTTCGATTCAACCTACACTGCAGATCAAAAGTAAAATGATAGTAACTTTCGGTTCAATTGAAGTTATGGGTCTAACCATCAATGGAAATATAGATAATTTCAAGTTCTACAACTTTGATTCAGTGTCTAACCTGATAAAACCAAGTATAAGGGTCAAAAAATCTATGTTGGTGGAGCCTTGTAAACCTGCAGATCTGAACAACTTGGGGGGGAAGGTATAAAAGAGTCAAGAAAACCCTTGTTTAAGGATCTTGGACTAGAGGACTTTGTCCTCCTCCTTGGGAGAGGGTTTCCCCCCTCTAGGGCAAACCCTAGAGCAATCACCTTCATCCGCTTCGACAATCCGTCCACTGCTAATGCAGAGAACCACATCGAATATACGAGGAATCTTCTCCCTAAGCATTTCTTATCTTTTTCTCTGATTTGAATTGTATGAATGATTTTAGTAATGTATTTGATTTGTAATTCCTTTGTAATAGAGAAGTTCTATTGATTCTAGGATATAGGGAGTAGCCCTTTTGATATGTGAACATCTTTTCATTCAATATATTGAGTTTACATGTTTCTTGTTTGATGAAATGTGTGTTTATGGTCTGGATCTACTATGTTAATACTATTTCAAAGCTAAAAGTATAAGATTCATATCCCATGAGGGCTTTAAAATGAACTGAAAGGAGAATCCGACCCTCTAACCTATAGACAACCGAGATGCGGAGAGTCAGATATGAAAGTGCAACTCGGTATGCCATGAGGAACACTAGGGCGTCATAGAGTTTAATGTATCAAACCTAATTTGTTATCATGCAGTAGGAAAGTGGGTAATTAGAGGTCATGGGATCTTGTGACAAGGTCTCCTCTAGGTTACGATCCTTTCGAAAGGAGACAATGATTAGAGTTGGTGCACTGTTGTAGTACCAAAAGTTTACATCGAATACCATTGGATGGTCTACTTACATAAATACCTATTGAGGATAGGAAACCAAACATAGATTAGATATTTACAATCATTTGGATGAAACCAAAGTCCTAGAATCACTTCCATCTTCACTCACTTCTCTGACTTAGCTCTCTTCTCTGCCTCTTCCTCAACTCTCTCTCAACTCTCTTAACTCTCCTTCTCTTTTTCTCTCTTGTTCTTGTGATCATGTACCACCACGATTATCTAGATAACTTACTTTATGAACTCAGCTAGTGCTTAATCAACAGTCTCTATGGATCGATATTTTATTACTTGACGACACTTCCGTACACTTATAGATTTGTACACATCACGTCCCATCGGTGAAACTCTATCCGCCAAAGTTTATCTTGATCCAAATGCCTGGATCCTCTTTGGGGCGGCTGGACTATGACGTATGTCAGCCAATAGGAGCGTGCCAACTCATCACTTGCGTAGCTAGATGATGACTCATCCGAGCGCCTGGACCCTTGGTGTTGACCTTTTTGCATGTCACGAGGCACCCCAAATTGATAAAGATTGGAACTCAATTAAATAAAGACAAGTGTTGTAGTAACGAGTCCCAAGTCGTATTTTTCCAAGGATAACTAGTAGGTTGTGTACAAACTCTAGAATTGATTCAAATTGAATTATTTCATGATCAAGGCCAACTAGGCATTTCCACTTAATTCACATAACAAATTAACTTCATCTAATAAAATCACTATTAAAATAAGATCAAAGAAAGTTCATTCTAATCTAAATATGATCCATTTCCTTCTCATCAAATAAGCATCAACTAAGCTCGGATTCTAATGCCTCATTGAATCAAATAGATCAATTATTATCTCTTAAATTCACAATCACAGTAATCATGAAACTCAAGAGCTCATTTCACTTCTAGAAACCGAACTAGCATCCTATTCTCAATAACAATTAACCTCACCAATCAATCCCAAGCAACAAATCTTCAACTCTCACTCTCATTCAACAAAGTTTACTAGAGGATAATAATGAAAGGCTCAAGACAAACATTTGCATTCAAACTTCATTCACATTCACCACAATTCCAATGCTTAGAACAAAAGTTTCATTGACTCATTAATTGAAACTAACTCTAAATTACATGAGCCAAAATAGAAAATTCAAACTAGGAAATAGATTGCAACTATGTTAGTAGCTAAACACTATTTTAGATGCAGAAATTCAACAAGATCAGGAAGCAAGTGAGATAATTCAGATTCGGGAATTTCAGAAAACATGAAACAAAGAATAAATGACAAGTAATGAAATCAGACCACAAGATCTGAGCATGTATGTGGACAATTTAAACTAATTGCAAGAAAGGTAAACGTTCACAAACTCCAAATCCAAGACCAAATTCCTTCTCATCGATGATCTTCGAAGGAGCCTCAGAGAACGCCCATGCAGCTCTCAACAACAACATCTGAAATCTTCAGCCAATGAATAAGGACCTCCAAGCCGTAGAGAACGCCCTTCTGGCTGGTGATCCTATCGCGTGAAGAACAGAGGATGAAAGTGGCAATCGAAGCTTCAATCGGGTGATCAGTCTGATTTTCAACAGCTCCGAGCTGATGTGGAAGCGGAACGATTGCAGAAGCTTCAAGAGAACTCCAGTTAGCCTCCACAACGTCTGGAAGCCTCAGATCTAGAGAACGCCCTTTAATCTAAGGAGGAAACGGATCGAGGAAGAAATCGTCGCGGATCTAGAGAACGCCCACAGATCGCATTCTGAACTTCATTCATTGATTGCCAAGAGATTCCTGAATTCGCTGTTGAAGACGGGATCAAAATCTAGATCGGGAGATGGTGAACGGGAGCCTCAGCCGTCGCGCGAAGAAGAAGGACTGTAGCAATGTCACGAGGAACCGAGCTCAAGCTTCACTATAGCTTCTCGTGAGGATTTTATATCCCTTTCAAATTTGATCCAACGGTCCGAAATGTTTCGGGCTGGATCAATGGCTGGATCATCTCTGATCTGGATCAAACTTCCTGAATCTTTATCTATGGCTATGATGTGCTTTCTCGTAGCTCGGATGGACCAGATCCTTGACGGATAGATCAGATCTCTCCGATCTTCAATGGACGGTCCAGAACACTCCAAGGCTTGATCGACTTGATTAACCCTTGATTTAAGCCCAAGTATGGCCTGATCTGATCGGGTCCATGACCCTTTTGATGCCTACAAAATAATAAGCAAATATTAACATCAAACACTATGAAAATATGCTAATTTGTAATTAAGTCCAAAATCAAATGCAATTTAAGAAATGTAATATAAATGTGAGATTAAGCTATGAATAAACCATCAAAAGCGTGCATTATGAATCAAGATAATATAACCAAAATCATAGTTATCAACCCTCTTTGGGGCGCCTAGACTCTTCTTGGACGCCTAGAAATCCCTTTTTCAGCCAACTTCTAGCTTCAATTTCTTACATCACAGAGTTAGAAAAATAGGTATAATATAATGATTTGGACAGTCTCGAGACTGTCCAGTTCTGACTTTAGATTTTTCTTAAATCCTAGGTCAAACCGACACCTATTGTTCCTTCAACGGGGAACACAACTCACCTACTGCTCTCAAGAGAGTTTACCTTTTTGCCAAACATCTGGTCCTCCAAACCTATTTAAACTTTTGCTCAGGTTCCAATCTTTAACCTCTAAGACTTCTCGCTAGACGCCCGATCTTCGAACCGCTTAGACTTCTTCTTGGTGTCTGCAACCCTAGGGCTTCTTCCTTATGTCCTTAATCTTCCAAGACTTCTGCCCAGTCCACTCAACCCAGGACTTCTTGCCCAATCCACTTGACCAGGATTTATTTACCTAGTCTCAATTAGGACTTTTCTACAAACTTAATCAACATTATTAGATAACAAGAAACATTAACTTTGAATCTTTGCCAACATCAAGCTAAATTTGATCATATGGTGCTCCTTGCACCAATAATCTCTCCTTTTTTTATTATGGCAATCTAGTTCAAAGATAAGTAATTATAAAGCATATGTAAATAAGATAAACATAAAAATTGCTCCTCTTTACCTAATCTCTCCCCTTAAAATTAAGGTCTTAGGGAACATTAACTTTTAACCTTATTCTCTCTCCCCTTTGACATACACCAAAAACTAATAGGGAGTTAAAACAAAACCTCACCATGTTGTTGGAAAAAAAACATTTTGCTAAGTTTCAAATGGAGTTTCAAAAATATGTGAAGTTAGAAAATATGAATTTTCCAAAAAAAGTTGTCAAAGTAGAGTTTTCAAATGAAATTTTAAAGTATAGATTTTATAGAATTTTTAAACAAGTAATTTTCAAAGTAAAGAATTTTCAAACATGCTCCCCTTAATTGAAACTTCCCACTATGGATTTTGAAAGAATACTTATTTTTCTATATTTTATATTTTTTTAAATAATTTACTTTAACATTTTATGTTCCCTTCTTTAACATATATTAAAAACATTCATTAGAGGAAAATATGTATTTTTGAGATCGTTAAAAAACTGAAAATTATTGAAGTGTGTCTATTTTCAAGTTTCAAGGTTTTTGAAAAATATTTTTCACATAATAATTATATTTTTAAGGTTTCTTTTAATATATTTGTAAAAAAAACAAATCTAAGTAAAAAGACTTTAAAATTCTGATTAAGATTTTCAAGTAAAAAAAAAATCAAGTGTAGAACGAATTTTCAAAAATATTTTTAACTAAACAAGAATTTTTTAAAAATAATATTAGCCTTAAAAAAATCATAGTCCAATTTTGGAAGAAAAAAACTTTCCACTTAAAAACTTATTCAAAAGACATAAAACTTTAAGCATGGTAAAAAAAATTAATGCGTGCAATGAATTAACAAAGTAATCATAGAGTCAAAGCATTTGATTTTAGCATAATTTAATATTGAAAGTATAATATTTGAAAATAACTTATCTATTAATTTGTTCTTTAGTTCTGAATAATTTAATTTCATTGAATTTGAATTGTTGTTGAATATTAGTTTTAGATTAATTATATTTATACTAATTAGATTACAATTGTTGATTTTGGATTAATTGAATTAGATTTGATAATTAGATTTGGAATGATTAAACTTTTACTTCTAATTTTTTTTAGATTAATTTGATTATGGATTGATTAAATGAATTAATTTTTAATTAAGCCCTTGATTAGGGTTAGATTAATCAATTTAAAATTTGAATTGATTTGTATTAATTGAATTAATTAAGTAGGTTAATTAATTAGTTTAGATATTATTGATTTAATTGATTTTAATAATACTAAGTTAAATTCATTAAGTGAATTTGACTGATTAAGTTTTAATTGAATTACTTAGATTAATTAGATTAAATTAACTTCATAATTAATTAAATTAGTTAATTGGGTTGAATTGATTATTTAGATTAAGTTAATTAAATTTATTGAGTTAGATTTAATTTAGTTAATTTTATTAATTATGTTTTAATTTAATTAATTAATCAAGTTGAATAAATTAGATTGATTAATTAGACTAATAAATTAGATTAAATTAATTAGGTTAATTAGGTTGTGTTTGAATGATTAATTAAATTAATTAAGTTTGATAATAAGTTTCAATTAGATTAAGTTAGTTTGATTAAAAGTTTTAATTAGATTCAATTAATTAATTAAGTTGGATTAATTAATTTATTGAGTGTGATTAATTAGTTTTAATTGGTTTAAAATAATTAAGTTAAATTAATTGAATTTGATTAATTAAGTAGATTAATTAAATATATTATATTAATCAAATGAATTTGGTTAATTAAATTTAAGTGAATTAATCAATTAGATTAGATTAATTAATTATGTTTGAATTAATTTAATTAAGTATTAATTAAATGGATTAATTAATTAAGTTGGTTCGATTAAACTAAATTTATTGAACTTAATATCTCACCTATTTCTCAATTATCAATCAGGGTGCCTTATAGATTTTGCGAGATGGTTATTAATTTTATTTGTATTGATTTAATTTTGAAATCTAAGGATTAATGATTGACATTTGAGTTAGATTCAGGTTTAATAATTAGTCAGTTAAGTGCACATTCAAAAATTGACTTTCAGACAGTGGCAAGGCATAGGAGCCTTCTTCGTTATCAGAGCAACGATCACTTCTAGACAAAAGTATTTTTAAGAAATTACACACTTAACTTTTTAAAAAAAAATCTTGATCTAGCAAGTCTAGGATGTGGCGAGGTAGTTTCTATTGGGATATGCCTAATGCGGCGTGTGCTAAAATACGTTTCGTAAACATGTGTAGCAGAAAATAAAACAATAATAATTCCTAAATTATTACATCACACGCACCACACGCATACAAGGATACAACATGTCAAAGATGATCGCATAATTAAATATTTACGGAAAGTAAATTTACGCTAGGTGTACCTTACGGATGACCTGTAACGAGAAAGGCATCAACCGTAGCGACGTTGTCGAACCTTGCCTCTATTCGTATCCACACTGAGCTCCTCAAGACAACTCCTTCAGTACAAGCCTCTCCTTCGGAAGTTACTAGCCATGAGCAAAGAAGAGGGGGTTCAAGAGGAAGAGGAAGAGAAGCACATAAGGAAGAGATTTCTTCCTTGTGGTGGTCATGGAAACAAGGGGAAGGGCTTCCCCTTGTTGGCGGCGGAAAAGAGAGAGGGGAGAGGGAGAGGAGAAGAGAAATTGGGTTAAGATTTTTCAAAAATCATACAAGCTAATTAATGATCTCATGTATATAATCTTCTCTAACTATATCAATATATAGCCCTCATTAATGAGTTGGATTAGAAAACTCAAATCCAACCCATTATCCCTTAACCAAAAATTAGTTCATTAACCCCTTGGTTTGGTTCACAACTAAACCAAGTTGGTTCATGACTACTTCATGATTAAACCAAATATGGACCAACTCTTCCACAAGAGATGTGGCACATCCGTGCTTCCATTGCAACAAATATTTCTATATCTGTCTTATGTATGGTCCAACTAAATATTTATCTCTTGATCTAAAAATCCTCTTCTTTAACTTGTTTTACGTCTTTTAGAGACTTGTTAGTATGTGTGACCCAATAGGTTCCCAGTTTATCTTGGTCATCCATAATTAACTACTTGATTATAGAATGATCATAAGTGACACCTAGTAGTACATCATGATCCTTAATTAGTCGAAAAATTATAGTTGATCTTAGAATTAATTCTAAACCCTTCAGCAGTTACAGTGAGTCATGCCTCGTTCCTTTTACTCGTCTTATACCCACTTGGTTTAGGACATGGTCTATGTGTCTTATCTCCACTAGGTTGACTATGTCATACACACCTAGCCCAAG
Source organism: Zingiber officinale (assembly GCF_018446385.1). Lineage (NCBI taxonomy): Eukaryota > Viridiplantae > Streptophyta > Magnoliopsida > Zingiberales > Zingiberaceae > Zingiber > Zingiber officinale. The sequence goes on from NC_055995.1 coordinate 22,287,002, forward strand.
TAATACTTCCTCATTATACGGATTCAAATTACTCGTATATGTGTACAAGAGTCTCACACTCTTAACATGTGATGCTTTGACCAAAGACTTTGAATAATAATCCTAACGAGTGGCCATACAATACACATCTCCTCGCAAGGAGCGGTGAATCCTCTGTGGGCTATCCAAACACCTTCGAGCATTTCAACTTCTACCCAATCATCCCGGATCCACACCTCAATGAGATGCTTGCTTAAGATGTCAAAGTATAAGTCTCTATAACCAAGATGACTTGTATACCTCAAGTCGAAGAAAACTTGCACTTGTGCTGCAGTAAGAACTTCACAGACATATCTATATATATAGAGAGAACCATATGAAATCTTACAGTAAGTCACTCTAATAAACTAGTTACCATAACCAGCATCCACATTTAACTCTCGACTTCCGAATATCTCCGTCCAGTGAGAAAACAACTGCTTGGCCAAACCAAGGAGTATAACTCGTACTAGTCTTACAGAATTAATGATGTCTGAATGCATCAATTCGACGACTAAGGAAATTTTAATATATTCATAATTGCATATGTAGAGATAATCACTAGTTGCGATCCAATCACAAATTCTTTCATGCTATGAATTATATTATGAACATTCAGTAAATGAGTTTAAGACAATCAAATATATAATATGCACTCAAATAGTGAATCTATACTTATCGAATAGAAAAAAATCATAATACGATTACCTTAGGACATCCCTTAAATTCTAATAGTTTCGATTAGTTTCATTTAGCTATGTAGACCAAATATCGTACATCTTATCCTACTTGACTCATAGACCAAACTTTCCTAACGTACTATCATCTCGCCCTACCCTAATACTAGATTGAACAAGTCTCAATCAAATCTAAGTCCTTATCTAACCATTCTAAGTTAATCATGAAGAAAATAAATAAAAAAAATAAAGTGATAAATCAAACAAGCATGCAAGTTTATTTAATAACAAAAATAATTTTTTTATTGGCTCTCCTTGGATTATAACCTCAATAAGGTATATCTAGATAATGAATTTGACCCTTGGGGTTTTAATATTGATTTGGTTCAACTTGATTAGTCAAGTTTAATCTAGGGACTCATGCTTAGACTTGGTTTTTATTTTGATTCATAATTGACATGTAAAATTTGAAACGAGACTTAGCCTTATATCCTAGTCTAGATCGATTGTATACGACTCTTTGTTTCCAAGAATCATATCAAGATTTTTGTAACCCAAAGTAAATCATTCCATGAATCCTTATGTTCTTTGACTTGATTTTTCAATGTGAAAATTTCTTCCTCAAGTTGTTGGACTTGAGTTGAAGTTTCACCTTGAACTTGCTCAGTCAAAGAACTTGGGTTAGTCTGCTCCTTAAGGGCTATTACCTCTTTTTGGAGTGACTTGACCCGAATATTCTATTTAGCTAATTTTCATGTCAAATAATTTTGTAATTGTTCGACTGAAAGAAAGTATACCTCATTGTTTGGATCGTCTAAAATAGATATGAATTTGTGGCTTCTATCAGACTCAACTTTGGATTCAGATCCAGTTTTAGACTCAAACTCGATCTCGGCTACTTGTGCTTGCACTGGTAGTGCCAAGAAACTTGCTTATTCTTCCTTGTCTGATTCGCTTAAAGACTCGGACCATGTTGCTTTTGTAGGTCGAGGTAGGCTGGCTAGAGGGGGTGAATGGCCTTGAAAATAAATTAGAAAAATCTTTTTCTTTCTAACTTAGCAAGGATACAATATTAATTTAGCACAAATAATTAATATAAAAGCAATAAAAAGTAAGAAGGCTAAGGAATTTATTTAGTTACAACTTAGGTGGATGTTAATCTAAGACAGTTAAAAGCTCACTAAAAATCTCCTTCGTGAAGGCGGAGTAGCCTTTTATAGTCTTTAAAAGCTTATAAATAGCTAGGAAGATTAGTACAATAATTGTTGAATAATTCTTAGCTCCATGGGATTTTTATGACCTCTTGGAAAAAGTTATCGTTGCTTAGAAGCACTTCCAAAGGGATCCAGGGCGCCTCTAAGAGGATAAAAGATTATCCTTTTATCAATGGTAGACTAACGACTACTGTTCATTGGAAGTGCCTCTATGGAAGCTCCAGGGTGCCTCCAAGAGAGGCATGAGGGTGCCTCCTAGCTCCATGAGGGTGCCTCTGTTATGAATCCGAGAGTACACAGAAATATTATCAGTAATATAAAAGATTGTCGAATCCATAGGGACCATTGATTAAGCACTAGAGATGTCATAAAGTAAATTATCTAGACAGTTGAAAGTTGTCTTTGGCTCTTGCGAACTAACTAGAGAGATTCAATAGGGGGAGAAAAGGTTGAGAGAAAGAGGGAGAGAAGAGTTGGTTTAGGGAAGGTTGGCTTAGGAAGGTAGTTCTAGGATTTTAGTTTCGTTGTGATACTCCTTAATGTAATATGGATTTCCAATCTCAATTCCTCTATGTCTATGACTCATAGGAAACCTAAATGAACACTGATGCTACTCCATGACAGTCTCACTGGAGTGCTATCCCTACTGACATTCAATGCTACTAAGTGAAAATGGCAACATAGAAGGTCCGGTTTAATGGTTACTATTGGTGCAATTTGCACTAATGATCTAACTTAGGTTTTGATGAATGACAAGTAGATTAAAATTAAAGTGTTTTATGATTTAATTACTTTACCAAGTGTGCAACAGTTGACGTATCTAAAGGACCTAACACAAGACTAAAATTCAGCTAGGTCCGTGGGACCCGATAGCCGGTGGGAAGTCCAGATTGGTTCGTGGGACCCAATATCTAGTGGGAAGTTTGATTGGGTCCGCAGGACCTGACAACTAGCCGAAGTCCAGTTGGGTCTATGGACCTGACAACTAGTGGAAAGACCTAGTGGGTCAAAGGTAAGTCAAGTGACTGCAGTTGGTAAGTAAGAGATAAGCAACTGGAGGAGAGATCCAGTGAGGACGCGTTCCAGATTTAGCGAACTGTAGATGTCAGTCCAACATAGATCCATTTGGGAAACCTAAGTTGAGACCTTGATTAGATTCTAGTCTTGAGGAGACAGGATCTAATTACTACTTCTATCTTATTACGTTGTACTAACTTTTTTTACAGGATAAATATATTTTTATTTTCCCAAAACTAACTCTTTTTTATAGGGAAGAAAGCTTAAAAAAGGGTGTCCGAATGCCCGAAAGGGATCCGGGCGCTCGGACTAGTCTCGCCCGAGTGGGTGTCAGGCACCCGGGCGATCTGGGCACTTGGAGCTGGTCCAGGCGCCCGGACCAGAAAAATTATCCCGAAGATGAGTTGGAGCACATTGACTGGACGACTCCACGTCAACGGTTCAAGCGCTCGGAGGGGCCCAGGTGCCCGAAAGTGGATAAACTTCCCAAATAAAGTTTCAACAAGAGATCACCATGTTAGCAATTGTCCAGACGCCTGGAATGGGTGTATATAAGGGTCTTTGACCAGCAGCTTCAAAACATCATCTGCTACAACTTTCCTTCCTGTGCCCTACTTCAAAAAGGCTCCTACGACACTGTAATGCTCCACCGGCAATCGGACATCAAGCTTTACTTAGTTTTTTCTATTGTCGGTAACTTTTCATATATAGTTCTTTTACTTCATTATTGTATCTTTTCGAACTATCAGTGCATTGCCCAATGAAAGTGATTGACAATCGTGGGCTTTGGAATAGGAGTCATCATAGGCTCCGAACCAAGTAAAACTTGGCATTGTTAGCTTTGTGTTGTTTGTTTCCCTTTTCCGCTGTGGAACTCATTTTAACTTGCGATTTTTGATGAACATTATTCACCTCCCCCCCCCCCCCCCCTCTCTAGCGACTTTACTATCCAACAATTACCCTTTATCACCAAGGGGCACGATCATGCAATCTAAATTACTCTATCACCTCCTAGCATAGAATTGGGGAAAACGCATTAAACACTACTTAGAGTCTTCCTTATATAGATTCGGCCTCTGTTTCGATGGAACGCCTGAGATGCCCGGTTTAATGGTTAGCCTCTATCACTAAGGGACCCCCGGTCATATAATTTGGAGTATTCATGCTATGTGGCAACTAATATAATCATCCATCCAATTAAACAACAAGCGTTAGCAATAAGGATTCACACATGCATTCAATCGAATAAGAACCAAACACAAATATGTCATAGAAATAAAAGATAGACATATCCATAAAGTTTTACATCAATTCACATCACAACTACTTCCTAGTTCTAGAACAAAGAAGATCTACTCCATTGAAAAGTAATAACAAACTAAGAATACAAAATAAAACATTCTTACAACCCTAAATGAAATATAGAGGAGAAGAAATGCTTATCACAGAGTTTACCGGTGTCTTCGAGATGCTTCGTTGCTCTGGAGGTGGATTGATGGTACGAATTAGAGAAAACAAAGGCTCTAGGTTTTCCCCTAGAGGGAAAAACCCTTTCCCAAGGAAGGGGGCGAAGCCCCAAACCAAAGATGGGTCAAAAGGAGAGAAATTCCCTTTTGTAGACAAGGGGTCATGTCCCCTCACTTCCTCCACCACACGGTCATGCCTAGAGACACGACCGGGACATGTATGCTTTTGGAAGAGGAGGCACGACCATGCCTCTTAGCACAACACAACCGTGGGATACCCTTGGGGGTGGGACATGGCCATGTCTCAGGGTTGTACCTTACAGAAATACTATTTTGGATGTCAAAACTATGTTTTCTATGGTTTATTTCTGAAGTAAAGTTATAGATCTTGAAGTTATCTAGAACGCCCCATAACTCTAACTGAGCAAAAAGTTATGGTCATTTTACTTTTGATTCGTAATGTTGAAGTTCCACACAATTGTGTCTGAAAAAGACACGACTATGCTTATAAGCACGGCCAGGCAGTGTGAAGTACTGGATTTGACCATATTTTCATACGATCGTGCCTCATAAGTATGACCCAGATATTTTAGAGATTCTATACTCCATTTTAGCTCTATTTTCCATTAAATTTCTTTCATAGAAATATGCACATGTCAAGGAACATGGCTAGAGCGTATTCCTTGATTAAATCTCCAATTTGAAAGTCTTTTGAAATCCTTTTCCTTCATGTATGTTTTATGTGAGCATGCTCCTTCCTCCGACTTCACATTCTAAGGCTTTTTACTCTATTTTTGCTTCAAAATGTGTCATGTCAATAAAAACACAAAGAGGAGCAGATCTCCGAACAAAACAAGTAGCATGCTAATAAAATGATGAAAATGAGTGTGATAACATAAATCAAATATAAGAAATGTAAGTGAATGTGTGATAATAATGGTCTAAATGCATATATAACCTACGTACATCAGCCTCCAATCAAGAGTTGTGATCCTCTAAGCTCCTTAATGGAACCTCCAAACTTCTTCAGGGTGCCTCTAAGCTCCTTTAGGGCATCCAGTTAACCTCCAATCGATTAAGTCTTCCTCGCACTTCTTTAGATGATTTTCTGACCATCCAAGATTGAGATAACCCAACCTAACTCCGATATTCTCATCGAGCAAGCTACCTCCCAGATTCTCGTCCCTTGAACGCTCCGTGTGCATCCTTCTTGTCCACCGATGTACCCTTCAGCAGCCTTTTGTCTCTCGAATGCATCGAGTTCGTCAACTCACTTCTCATGACATCCTTTTCGCTTGCTTTGTCTTCCACTTAACTTCATGTGTTCCTAAGTTTCTGCACACTTAGACACAAGACATCAAAAGACACATGACCTAACTTAACTTGGTTGATCACATCAAAATCAACCTGGAATACTTACAATCTCCACATTTTTTATGTGTATCAATCCTAGTTAAGATTAGGGTAAAACAAATAAGTAAAAAAAATTTTAACTTAAATATGGTAGATAAATTGCAACTAAGTATAACAACTAATAAATATTTTTGAACAAAAACAATCATTTTCTAAATTAAAGACTCAAAAATAAATTTTGCTATCTAAAATTGTTGCTAATTTTTCTAAGAATATAATGTTTATCGAAAATTTTTTTTAAAATTTTCAAAAATAATTTTTCAAGAATTTTTAATTATAAAAATATTAATTTTGGTAAAAACAAATTCATAATAATTCAAGTTATCAAATAATGTTGAAAATTTTTTTAGCAATAGAGAACATAATGTTTTATCACAAAAAAATTAAGTTTTTCCAAAAATTAATTTTTAAAATATTTTAAATTTTAAAATTTATTTTTTAAATTAATTACTAGTTGAAAAAATCTGACATTTTTTATAATAACATATAATCCATTTGTACATCACAAAAAAAATTAACATAAAACATGAAAATTAGGTATACAAAATAATTAATCATACCAAACATATTAATAATTAATGTAAATTTAATTTAAACATGCATATAAAATTTAACAGTTTAGAATAGATTTATGAACTCAATATAGATTTTTACCTACTAGATTAATCAAATATTTTCTTGGAATATATTTTTATGCCACTTTTTAATTTGGCCCTTTGAAATCTAAAATACCAATTAAGCCCTTGAAAATTTCTAAAATTCTAAACATTTAAGCGTGCATAGTTCTTTTCTAATATTTTTATTTGATCCTTTAATTTTTAATTTTTAATTTTCAATTTATTTTGAATGTGCATAATCTTCTAATAAACATACTTTTACTAAGGTAACTTTAATTTGGTATTTTTTTCTTTTTAATAGTGTATACTTTGTTTTTAATTTGTATGAACTTCTAGAAAGTATTTTTATGAACTCATATAATTTTTCGGGAGGTAAGGAACGTGCCTCACTTACTGTGTTGTTCTCGTAGTTTGGCGCTTCCTCTTCATCGCTGCATTCTTCTGACGTATCTCTCCCTTCATCGATGCTCATTTTGGACAAGTTTTCATTGTCTTCTTGGTGATCCGCCATCAATGCTAACATAGCGTATTCTTCTCGCTCGGACTTGGATGAGAACTCGTCCCACATACTTTTAGGTTATTGTGTTTGGATCTGCTTGGCCCTTTATTCTTTTCTTTTCTTTTTCTTCGAACAATTATATTTGATATGTCCTTCTTCTTGGCAGTTATAACACCAAACTTTCTTTTTACTCTGAAAAGGTTTTGTTGCTTGTCTCTTGTCAAAATTGTTAGATTTTAAAAAAAAATTAACCAGAAAATCTTCTTTGTCTTCATCGAGAGAAGCTTCAGAGTCTGGTTCATACCTTTTTCTTTTAGGGCAATATTCTGATTCAGTTCCTTTCTTAGTCCCGCGCATCTAGATTCATGAAGTTCTAATGTAGAAAATAAGCTTTCTAACATAATTATCTCTAGATCTGTGGAGATGTAGTAGGAGTCAATTATCGATGTCCAATCTGAGGTCCTCGGGAAAGCATTAAGAGTATACATTAGGAAGTCTATATTCGTTACCATTTCTCCGAGATTTGTGAGTTCGATAATCAACTCCTTCAGTTTGACGTGCAATTGTGCGACCGACTCTCCTTTTTTCAGCTGGAGGTTCATTAGTTAATTTCAGAGCAGGTCATGTCTTGCCAGTTTAGCTTCGGAGGTCCCTTCATGAAGCTTTAGGAATTTTTCACAAAGTTCTTTTGCAGAGTCGTAGGCCTCTGAGGTGATAATATACTTAGGAGATGGAACTCAATCTTCTCATTTGCGTTGAACTTGTTCTGCTGCTTCTTTCTCCATCATAATTCTTCTAGTTCTCTTCTATTCTCATCTTTTGGTGCTTTAAACCATATTTAATAGTTAGCAAAATTTGAAAATCCAAATTTTAAAAAATACCTCTATTTTGCGCTTCCAAACAGTGAACTCCCCCTCAAACTTTGGTAAGTGAGTGCTTGTTTTGGCCATCGTCTTCTTTGCTTTAGGCGGCGGTTAGTCCTTCTAAAATATCCTTACTCTGATACCCATAGTAGGTCCAGGTAGGCCACTAGAGGGAGTGAATAGTCCTGAAAATAAATTAGAAGAATCTTTTACTTTCTAAATTAGCAAGGATACAATATTAATTAATCACAAATAATTAATATAAAATCAATAAAAAGTAAGAACTCTAAGGAATTTACTTGGTTACAACCTAGATGGTTGTTAATCTAAGACAGTTGAAAGCACACTAAAAATCTCCTTCGTGAAGGTGGAGTAGTCTCTTACAGTCTTTGAAAGCTTAGAAATAGCTAGGAAGATTAGTACAATGATTGTTGAATAATTCTTAGCTCTAGGGGCTTTTTATAGCCTCCTGGAAAAAGTTACTGTTACTTGGAGATGCCTCTAATGGGAAGCGCCTCTATGGAAGCTCTAGGGCGCCTCTAAGAGAGGTGCGAGGGAACCTCCAAGCTTGATGAGGGTGTCTCCAAGGGAGGCGCAAGGGTGCCTCTAAGCTCCATGAGGGCACTTCCAATCAAGAGGTATGAGGGTGCCTCCAAACTCCTTCAAGGCACCTCCAAGCTTCTACAGGGTGCCTCTAAGCTCATTTAGGGCATTCAGTTAACCTATAATCAATTAACTCTTCCTCACACTTCTTTGGGTGATTTTCTGACCATCCAAAATGAGCTCACCCAAACCTAACTTCGATCTTCTCCTCGAGCAGGCTTCCTCCCGGCTTCTTGTCCCTCGAACGCTTCGCGCGTGTCCTTCTCGTCCGTCGATGTACTCTTTCGCAGCCTTTCATCCCTTAGATGCACTGATCTCATTGACTCATCTCCCATGACAACCTTCTCAATCATCGTGTCTTCCGCTTGACTTCCTATGTTCCTATGTTCATATACACTTAGAAACAAGGCATCAAAAGACACAGGACCTAACGGTTAATCATATCACAATCAACTTGGGGTACTTACAACTTTCAATGTCTTCCTTCTTCTTTGTTTCATGTTCAAACACTCTAGCTTGTAGTGTCCTTTCTTATTACACCCATAGCATGTCACTTCAAATTTGGGCTTCGTGGTTTGATTCGTACACGTTTGGTTTCCCTTTGATTGGATCATCATCTTCTTCTCTAGCATTTTCAGAACTAGGTTGACTAGTTCAGAGATGACCTCCTCATCATCTTTGGAATCCAATTCATCTTCAGATTGAGATTTAGGTTGGTACTTGGACTTTAACTTCTTGTTTATAGGTTTTCCTACAAGCAACACAATGCCTTTCTCGGCCAGAGTAGCATTAGTTTATTCATGAAGTTTAAATTCAAAAAATAATTCATCTAATATAATTAATGAAAGATCCTTGGAAACTTTATAAGTATCTACCTTAGATACCCACAAAGTGGTTCTCCACTTTCTGTCCGATCAAGTGGAGTCCATTGAGCAATCTTGGATCTGAGCGTGTAGTTGATTTACTGATTCTCTGTTATACATTTTGATGTTATATAATTTATTCAAAAATAAATATTTCTTACATACCATAGAGTTGGAAGTTCCTTCGTGAAGCTTGATCAATTTTTGCCAGAGATCATTTGTGCTACTGAATGGTCCAACTCGATTCAGTTCTTCTTTGGTCAAGCCGCACTGTAAGGTCTGAGTGGCTTTAGTGTCAGCCTCAATTTTCTTCCTTATTGGTGCATCCCACTTGTCACAGGTGATGTGTACTCCGTCTTTAGTGGGGAGTGTGAATCTCGTTTGGATCACAATCCACATCTCTACTTGGGTCTTGAGATGATACTACATCCAACCCTTCCAATAGCCGAAGTCTTTGCTAGAGAAAAGAGATGGTTGTGCGGTACTGCACCCTTCTTGATAGGCTATTAAAATATATTGCATGACAAAAACATGAAAAATGTACCAAGACTTGGTCTTGGATTAGTAGTGTGGGAAGAGAATGACATACTCAAAAAAACTATTGCTCGAGTGGTATTGCATCAATTTTAAGAAATAAATAAATAATAAAAATAATGATAGATTTATCAAAAAAGATGATTGCACAAATTTTGACTAATAGTAAAAAATGAAAATACAAAATTGAAAAAAAAAAATGTGTAAGAATATTTTTTGCTCAAAAAATATTTTTTGCTTAAAAAAATCAAAAAAGAAATGAATTTCTCTTATGGTGGTTTCACCAATTCAAAGTGACTCCGCTTTGATACCAATTATAAGATCGAAAAGTGCACTAGAAGGGGGGGTGTGAATAGTGTGAGTCTCTTTTTCACTTTTTCATAAAATGATCGCACAACATGAATAAAATTAAGAGAAGGACAAAGAAAGCCATACTAATACTTTGTTTTTTACTTGGTTTACAGCTTAGCGACTGCTAGTCCAAGGCTCACACTCGTTGAGTACTTTCATTAAGCAATCTACTAAAGATTCATCAATTACAAATGTTATATTTAAGAAATGTCCTAAGATAATCGCCTTATAGTATATACTATTTATTGGATAAAATGTCCTAAGACAATCACTTTATAGTATATACTATTTATTGGATAAATAGAAATTCACTATTTGAATAGACGTTCTCTACATGTGTAATTATAAATGTATTAAAATAATTCTTAGTCATTGAATTGATGAGCTTAGATATCATCGATTATATGAGACTAGCACGAGCTATACTCCTTGGTCTAACCAAACAGTTGTTCATCACTGGCTAGAGATATTGGGATGTTGAGAGTTAAATATAGATACTAGTTATAGCAACTAGTTCATTGAAGTGACCTATTATGAGACTTCATATGGTTCTCTACATATATAGATATGTTAATGAAGATCTCATTGCAGCTTGAGTATAAGTTTCTTTCGACTTAAGATATTCAAGTCACCTTAGTCATGGAGACTTATACTTTGACATCTTAAGCAAGCATCTCCGTAGAGATGTAGACCTAGATGATTGGGTATAAGTCAAAGTGCTTGAAGGTGTTTGGATACCCCACAGAGGATTCACTGCTCCTTGCAAGGAGATGTATACCCTATGGTCACTTGTCATGATTATTACTCAAAGTTTTTGGCTAAAGCATCACATGTTAAGAGTATTGTACTCTTAGACACATCTATGAGTAATTTGAATTGGTAGGATAAAGAAGTATTTCTTGGGATAAGTGTGATGTAGTTAGCCTAGCGGGGATTGACACAAAGATCATATCATGAATCAAGTGGGTATAAGACTAGTGAAAGGAATGAGGCACGACTCACTATAGCTGCTAAAAGGTTCGAAAGTGGTTCTAGAATCAATCATTTGATTTTTTGGTCAATTGAGGATCATGGTATACTACTAGATGTCACTCATGATCGATCCATAATTAATGGTTAATTATGGACAGCGAACATAATCGGGAACCTATAAGGTCACACGCACTACAAGTTTATCTTAAAGACTTATAACGAGTTTGAGAATTGGATTCTCAAATTGAGAGAGAGATAGAGTTTGGTTGGACCAAACGGAAAGGATAAATATGGAAAGATATTTGTCAGAACAGAAGTGCAGATGAGTCATGACTGTTGTAGGAGATATGGATTCATTATTGTTTAATAACAAACTAAAAGAAGTTTGGTTTAGTTATAAAACAACTTGGTTTAATAATAAACCAAAAGGATTTGGTTTAATTATGAACCAAGATAGTTTAATTTTGAACCAAGCCTAATCCTAATGGTAATGGATCGGGTTGGCTTTGTTTATTGAGTTTAGGAGATGACTTGTGTTGGAATCCCGTGGTAGTTTTGATGTGATCAATCAAGTTAAGTTAGGTCTTGTTGTATTTGACCCTTGTGTCTAAGTGTGCAGAAGCTTAGGAATACAAGAAGTCGAGCGGAAGACACAGCTAGCGAGAAAGATGGCACGAGAAGGGAGCCGACGGGCTCAGTGCATCCGAGGGAGGAGGTGCTGCGGAAGAGTACATTGGTGGACAAGAAGGACGTGCGCGACGTTCTGGGATGAGAAGCCAGAGCGAAAGCCTGCTCGAGAAGAAAATTAAAAAATGGGTTCGGGTGAGCCCTATTTTGGATGGTCGCGATCACCCAGGCGATCGGAGAAGCAAAAGAGTGAATGGAGGCTAGAATTACTGCTAGAGGCGCCTTCAAAGTGAATTGAAGGTGACCCCCACACCTTCACTTTGGAAGGCACCTTCCATGGTTGGAAGGCGCCTTCGATGAATAGTACGAAAGCGCCTTCTAGCTTTATCCTTTGGCGCCTCGTTAGAGGCGCCTTCCAACCCTATGGAAGGTACCTTCAAGCCACGGATAAGATTTTCCAGGGGCTATAAAAAGACCCCTGGACCTAGGAAATAGATAACAACTCCTGTATTCTTTTCCTTAATAGTCTGAGCAATTAACGAGTGTAAGAGGCTTTCCGCCTTCACCGAAGGAGATATTTAGAGCGTTCATTATCCTTGGATTAACAACCACCTAGGTTGTAACCAAGTAAACCCTGCGCCTCTTCCTTCATTTTCTTGTTGTTTATTTTAATTATACTATTACTGCTAATCTGAGTTGAACGATCGAGAAAGGTGTTTAACTCAACCCCCTCTTGCCGACCCTAACTGGTCCAACAACTTGCTCCCCAAGTTATGTACAGGTGTATAAATACCACTTTATGAGGAGAAGAGAGTAGTGATTTTATTCTTTGAAAGAAAACTCTAATTTGATTAAGACTTCTGCTCATCCTCTTCTCCCTCTCCATCTCTCTAGCCACCGCCCAAGCTCTTACTGCCCAAGAGTTACCGCTGACCTTCTCCATCCACCGAATTCGGTGTCGACGAATTCAGTGCTGACTATAAAATATCGAAAAAGGGCGAATAACCATAACGGAATTTTCCAGAATTTTTTTAAAATTTTTTGAGAATTTTTTGGAGGTCGTATAATGTAGGTTACGGGGATAAATATTGGGCCACGGGAAAGCTTGTTTAAGCTACCCCAATTTAACAAGGAAATGTTTGATTTTTTTTATTCTTTTCTTTTTCTTTTTATTTTTCTTTTCTCTCTTTTCCTTCGTGCCTTAATCCCCCACGCCAACCTGAACCCTTTTCCCCTCCCTCACGCAACGCGTAGCGCCTTCCTCTTCCCCGAGCTGATCCCTTCGTCTCCCCTCTCTCGCGACACCTCTCCTTCCCACGAGTACAAAAGCTTCAAGCCGAGCCTTTCCCCTTGCATTGATTCCCATTTCCTCTTCCCCTTCTTCCGTGCCCTAGCCCCCTTCTCGGCCCGTCTCCTCCTCCTCCTCTACTCGTCGCCACTGATCCCGCAACTCGACGCCAGCTGTTCGGGCCCTAGCGCTGAACACCGCCGACGAGTGCTAGTTTTCCAGATCCGAAGTGCCACTTGAGCACTGCTTATCCGGTACTAATCTCTGTTCTTTCCCTCGTCGGCAAGAACGCGTTGTGCCCTAGCACTGTCGCCGGCCACCAGATCCGGCCTAGTGTCATCGTCCCTGTGCCCTAGACCGCCGACTCTTGGTGTCTCTTCATCGTGGCACTAACCGATCTTCTCACGCCGCTTCTCGCTGCTCTGGTTCACCACAACAGTAGCTTTGGGGAGGAGGTTACGAATATGGTTTTGGTAAGATTTAGTTAACAGGGAGCGGATTGCATGTACTGTTGGATGTTGAGTTTTTTTTATGTGATTGAGCATTCTTGTCTCTTGCTCACAAGGGGTATCCAGTGTTGAATCTCAATCTGGTAGTGGTGAATTCTTGGTCTTTTCTTGATTTGAGCAACGAGGTGAATTTCCAGCAGGTGAGGTATTGATTTTGGGAATCTAGGAATTTGATCTTGTTATAGATTTAGGTTCTAGGTGTTAGGATGTATACTAAAAGTCTAGCTTTTGGTATAAACATTTATCTAGAAATAAGAATCACATTGGTCAAATGTCTACATTTATGATAAATGTAGTTGTTCAATTAATTTATATTATAGATAACATGGTGTGTGGTGTCACACACAGAGGATCATGTTATCAGTACCTTATAAATTATAAACAGTAGCTCACGACCAAAATGGAAAGGAACAAACCATTGAAAGGTCGTAGTGTAATTACGTATTAGTTTATCTTAACTATATAATTACACTAGTACACTTAGAGTGTATTGAATAGGACCATTAGAGGTCGTTTCTTTTATACTGACTTTATAAAGGAACAAAGACCTCAGTTATTATGAAAGTGTGTGCTCTTAATCCTAATATAATAACAAGCACATATATTTGATATTTATTTCTTTAATTTATCAATGGGTAAGATTTAGTTCGATAAATCAATAAGCCCGATAAGTTGGGAAATGATATCACTTATAGTGTGAGTTGTTGATTATAGAAGGAAACTGTGTCCTAGTAATTTAGGTTGAGAATGTCCCCAAGAGGAGCTCATAAGGATTGTCATGTTAAACCCTGCAGGTGGACTTAGTCCGACATGACGATAAGGTTGAGTGGTACTACTCTTGGACTAAGATATTAATTAAATGAGTTGTCAGTAACTCACTTAATTAGTGGACATTTGACATCTTAAACACAGGGAGACTAACACACTCATAATAAGAAGGAGCCCAAAATGTAATTTGGGATTGGTGCGGTAGTTCAATAATAGTTCTCTAGTGGAATGAATTATTATTGATAAAATTAGGTTGTGTGTTCGGGGCGAACACGGGATGCTTAATTTTATCGGGAGACCAAAACCAATTCCTCATCTCGGTCCCTATCGTAGCCTCTTAATTATAGAGTACTATACTCATCTATACCCACCTTCTTACCCATCCCATAGGGGCCGGCCAAGCTAGCTTGGAGACCAAGCAAGGGCCGGCCAAAGTTTGGTTCATGGGTGCTTCAAGGTGGCCGGCCCTAGCTTGGGTTCAAGCTTGGTGTGGCCGGCCCAAATTAAAATAAAAGGATTTTTATTTTTTTAAAATTTTCTTATGTGGATAACATGATTTAAAAGAGAGTTTAAAAATTTAAATCTTTCCTTTTATAAGATTCTACAAAAGATTAAGAGAAGAGCTAAATCTCTTTCCTTATTTGTAGATTAAAAAGGTTGATTTTAATTTTGGTAAAAACTTTCCTTTTAACCATGTTCATGATTTAAAAGTTTAAAAAATTAATAATTCTCTTTTATTAGTTTCTACAAAAGATTAAGAAAAGATTTGATATCTTTCCTTATTTGTAGATTGAAAGGAGATTTTAATTTTTAGATAACTTTCCGGAAATTATCCACATGTTTAAAGAAAGATTTAATTTATAAAATTTCCTTTTAACCAATCATGAAGGGATAAAATTATTGGAGAAATTTTTTTATAAAATTTCCGGAAGCAAATAAGGAAGTTTTAATTTGTGTTTAAAATTTTTATTTGCTTGGAGATTTGGTTTGGCCGGCCATTATAATAATGAGAAGAAAAATTATTTTTAATTAAATAAATTTTTCATTTTCATGGCAAAAGAATTAAGGAAGTTTTTATTAAAATTTCCTTATTTGCCAAGACCAATGATTATAAAAGAGGAGGTGGAGGAGACTTCATGGGTGAACAACCTCTATTCTTTTCCTCCCTCTCTTCCTTGGTTTTGGTGGTCGGCCCTATTTCTCTCCTCTCCTCTTGTTGGCCGAAACCTATCTTCTTGGTGGAGCTCTTGTTTGTGGCCGGATCAAGGAAGGAGAAGAAGAAGAGAAAGCAAGCCTCGTCTCTAGCATCCCTTGGAGCATTGGTGGTGGCCGAAATTCTTCATCCTTGAAGAAATTTATTGTGGCCGAAATCTAGAAGAAAGAAGGAAGGTGGAAAGGTGGTTCTCATCTCGGAAGATCGTTGCTCACACAACGTCTGAGGTTAGAAGAGGAATACGGTAGAAGATCAAGAGGTCTTTGTCTTCAAAAGAAAGGTATAACTAGTAATATTTTTCCGCATCATGCTAGTTTTATTTCTTTGTAAAAATACCAAATACATGAGGCATGAGATTCTAGTATTTCGAATTTGTTTTCGATGTTGTGTTCTTTTGTTTTTTCTTTTCCTTGTGATTTGATTGTTCTTTTCGGTTGACTTAAAGTTATTTAAGGAAATTAAATATTAGCTTTCCTTAAAAGGCTTTGTCTAGTCGGTGGTGGTTGCTCCCATATCCAAGAAGGCCATGTGCTTGCCACGTCAGTACTGGAAGCCAATTTTGGAAATTAATATTTAATAGAATTAATAACCTAGGTGATTTGGATGGAAAGTGTTAAGTTCCGCAGGAGATCCAAGTCTAAACCTAAAAGAACAAATAAATTAAACTTAGGATCAAACGTGTTAAGTTCCGCAGGCGATCCAAGTTTAATTTAAAAGAACACATGGTAGCTAGGAAAAGGTTCAGACCTTTGTACAAAATTTTTGTACAGTGGAACCATTAGGTTTTTCGAGTAGCAACCAACAATTGGTATTAGTGTTAGGGTTTTGCCTCTGTGTATTTGGTATTAGTTTAATTATGCACATGTCATACATAATTTAGGCAGGTTAATAGTAGGATGTGCTAACTTTGTGGATGCAGGATCCAACTATTATGGCTTATAGTTATTATGTGTGTGATTGGACCCTTGGACATGTCAAGGGCATTTTATTCTGTGTGCATGATTGTATTATAAAATACAGCAGGAGCTGTATTTAGTTTTATTAGGATTTTATTTTTTGATCTAGTTACATGTACATTCCTTTTATGGAATATAGGATCGATGGATGTAAATTTTATGTTCGATCTAGTTTACATGTACATTCCTTCGAGGAATATAGGATCGAAAAATGTAAAATTCTATTTATGTCGTGGATCGAATCTTGCAAGGCGTGGAACCTTTTGAGGACCAGAGGCGCAGCAGAACAAGGAGCAAGATGGATGCGATAACTAGACCTGGTGGCGGTGGCCAAAGATGGCAGCAGCTAGGGTTGGCGACACACGGAGGACAACAATAGATAAAAGCCATAATAGTTGAAAATTAGTTTTTCTATTTATTGCTTTTTATGTTGTGTTGTGTGTGCTTGTTAGTATGCATGCTAAGTAGGCTAGCATAGTCAAAATTCCTCACTTTAAATAACTAAGTGGGAGAGAGATTTATTTTTTAAATAAATTCCACGGTCTCCATTACTGGTTTATAAGTGATGCAACAAGCTTGAGCGTTGGCTCTGAGTGCCTTCCTCCATATCGGATGAGCTTGTTTGCAGATCACTAGCTTAAACTTCCATTTTGGATGACTATAGGAAGTTAATTAAGAGCGTGTGATCTTCCCCATCGGAAGGGGCACAATCTTATTAATGGACTTAGTGTCAAGTAATGGTATACACTTAGGCACGTCTAATAGTATCCTCCCCATCAGAGTCACTGCTATTATTTGTGTGACCGAAGAAAACCAACTATTAATTTGTCAAATAAATAGGTTGATAAGATAATAAAATTAAAAACTCCTCTTACAAATGTTTGATTTTGTATACGTCCACACTATCGTGGCATACAAAATTCAACGGTGTTTGAGGTAATTTTATTTTGTCATAAAGATTTATTGACAAGATAATTAATGGGTAAAATCCTCCTCTTACAAATGTTTAAATTTTGTATACGTCCACACTATCGTGACATGTAAAATTCACGGTGTTTGAGGTGTTGGTGAATTTAAATAATATTGTTTGAGGAATCAATGTTATTTTAAATTCAAAAAGTTTTGACCAAATATTTGATTAAAGACAGATCAACTATTAATTTTATTCGTCGTAAAGTAAAGTTGACGAGATAATAAAATTAATGGATAAAATCTCTTTTTTGATTTTGTATACGTCCACACTATCGTGGCATACAAAATTCATAGGGATTTTAAAAGAATTGATCTTGACCAAATATTTTTGGGATTCTTAGGATTTAAAATGTTTGTCAATCCCCTAGTTGTTATACTATAGAAAAGACTTAGTAGTCCCAATTGTAATGATTGGAAATAGGACTTGGACATTAATGTAGACTGTCTTCTTAGAACTAAGAACAATTTAGGTGTATTTAATTCATTAGTTGAAACATGTCTAGTGGTGTTATCTACCAGAACCTGGAGTGTAGATACAGATGCCATTAATCATGTCTGCAATTCATTACAGGGTTCCAAGAAACCCGACAACTAAATGAAAATAAAAACACCGTCCACATGGGCATTACTGCAAAAATAGCAGTTGTTGCAGTGGGAGAGGTTTATTCTCTAATAGGAATAAAATATGGATTATTAGAAATTGTCTTTACATACTAAGTTTAGAAAGAACCTGATTTCAGTTTCTAAACTATTATAGAATAGATATTGTGTCTATTTTGATAACAAAGTTGTTATCAAGAAAAATAGGGAAGTTATCTATTCTGGTATGTTGGTTGACAATTTATAATCTAATAACTCCCACGATGCAACAAATGGAAATTAGTAACACATCTTCTAACTTTAAGAGAAAGCAACCTTCGGAAATGAACCAATTATATCTTTGACATCTAAAGCTAGGTTATATTAACTTAAGTAGGATTCATTGGTAGCTGATGAACTTTTGGGTTCATTAGTAGTGGAAATCTTTCCAACCTGCGAGTCTTACTTGGAAGGAAAAATAACCAAGAAGCTTTTAAGTCAAAGGGGTATGGAGCCAAAGATATGTTGGAGTTGGTTCATTCTGATTTGTGTGATCCTATGACTATCCAGGCAAGAGGTAGTATCGAATATTTCATCTATTTTATAGATAACTATTCAAGATACAAATACATTTACTTAATGTGTCGCAAGACTAAGTACTTTGATTAGTTCAAAGAGTACAAGGCTGATGCGGAGAAATATCAAAGTAAAAGTATCAAGACACTACGGTGAGATCGTAGTGGCAAGTACCTCTTGGGAGAATTTAGGAGTCACTTATCAAAAGTAGAGATTCAATCCAAACTAACTGCACCTGGTACACCCCTACAGAATGGTGTAGAAAAAGGAAGGTATAGGACTCTTATGGAAATAAGTAGATTGATGATGAGTTATTTGAAAAATTACCAAATTCATTTTAAGGATATACTCTGGAAACAGAAGTGAACATAGTACCTTCCAAAGTCAGAACTCTCTACTCATATAGAATTGCTAAATAGGCATAAGCCTATTTTGAAGCATATTCAGATTCGGGTAGTCCAGCACCTATGCTGAAGAGAGACAATGATAAGTTGGACAGGAATTCACTTGTTTGTAAGTTATCCTAGAGAAATGAAAGTAGGTTTATAGTCTTAAAAATTAGAAGGTCATTGTTAGCATCAATGATCGATTTTTAGAAAAGGACTATGTAATAAACCACAAGCCCATAAGTAAATTTGTTCTTAAAGAAATTATAAAGGACATGTCTAATCTAGTACCAACTGTACAAGATGAAATGTCACAAGAAACTGCAACACGTATCACAATTGATACACAATTATAGACAAGTACATCATCGTAGTGGGAGGGTTGTCAAACAACCAAAAGGATTCATGTTTTGGGAAAGTTTTTGGACTTGATCCCAAATGAACATGAGTCTGATCCCGGAAATATGATGAAGCACTCCAAAATAAAGATGCAGCATCTTGGCAAAGAGCAATGAATACAGAATTAGAATATAAGTATTCTAATAAAATCTGGAAGCTTGTAGAATCACCAGATGGTGTAAAAGCATTGGGTAAAAATAGGTCTACAATAGGAAAAGATGGATAGACAGGAAGGTGGAAACTTTCAAAGCAAGGCTTGATGAAAAAGGAAACTTTTTCACTGGTAGCCATGCTTAAGTCTATCTGGATTCTTTTATCTATTTGGCAAGTGGATGTCAAGACAGCATTCCTTAATGGAAGTCTTGAAGAAAGCATCCATATAAAGTAACCAGAAGAGTTCATTGCAAAGGGCAAAGAACATCTTGTGTGCAAGCTCAATCAGTCTATGGACTGAAGCAAAGCTTCAAGGTCTTGGAACATCCGGTTTATCAAAATAATCCAGCCCTATGGATTTATTTAGTAATCGGATAAGTCTTGTGTATACAAAAAGTGTGATGGAAACGTGGTGGTATTTCTTGTACTATACGTAGATAACATTTTTTGTAGTTGAAAATAATATCAAAATGTTGTCAGAAGTAAGGGTATGGTTGTCCAAGCAATTCGATATGAAGGACTTGGGAGAATGTATATATTCTTGAGATCAAAGTAATAAGGGATCGCAAGAAAAGAATATTTTACTTATCCCAAGCTTCATATATCGAAAAAATCCTTGCTCATTTTAAGCATGCAAAACTCCAAGAAAGGTTTCTTACCTTTTTAGCATGGAGTAACTTTATCTAAAGAAATGTCTCCGTAGACATCAAAGGAGATAGAGGAAATGAAGGCAGTTCTTTATGCTTCGGTTGTCGGAAGCCTAATGTATGCTATGCACGAGATCAGAAATCTGTTTTGCCAAGGGCATAGTTAGCAGATATCAAAGTAATCCTGGACAAGGACATTGGACTGCAGTAAAGCATATATTGAAGTACCTTAGAGGCACTAGAGATTATATGCTAGCTTACAAGGCAGTTATTTTGGTCCCTGTGGGTTGCACGGATTTTGACTTCCAGTCAAATAGGGACAATAGTAAGTCAACCTCGAGGTTTTGTGTTTACTTTAGGAGGTAAATTCATAACTATGGAAGAGTGATAAGCATAGGTGTTTTTCTCGACTCCACCATAGAAGCTGAGTATATGGCAAACCTCTGAGGTAGTCATAAAAGCTGAATGACTCAATAAGCTCAAGATAGACTTAGATATGATTTTCTGGTTTGTCCAAAGATTATTACAATTTATTGTAATAATAGTGGTGCAGTAGCAAACTCGAAGAAATCATGAGTCTATAAGGCAAGTAAACACAATAGAGCGCAAGTACCACCCATTACGAGAAATCGTATAAATGAGGAAAAGTTGTTGCTGCCTAGATTGCATCAGATGATGACCTATAGATCTTTTCACTAAGGCCCTTAAGGCAAGAGATTTTGATGGGCATGTTGAAGGGTTGGGAATCAGATGTATGGCAGTAGATATAGCAACTTAGTCTTTTAGTATAAGTGGGAGATTGTTAGGATGTATACTAAAAGTCTAGCTTTTGTTATAAATATTTATCTAGAAATAATAATCACATTGGTCAAATGTCTACATTTATGATAAATGTAGTTGTTCAATTAATTTATATTGTAGATAACATGGTGTGTGGTGTCACACACAGAGGATCATGTTATCAGTACCTTATAAATTATAAACAGTAGCTCACGACCAAAATGGAAAGGAACAAACCATTGGAAGGTCGTAGTGTAATTAGGTATTAGTTTATCTTAACTATATAATTACACTAGTACACTTAGAGTGTATTGAATAGGACCATTAGAGGTCGTTTCTTTTATACTGACTTTATAAAGGAACAAAGACCTCAGTTATTATGGAAGTGTGTGCTCTTAATCCTAATATAATAACAAGCACATATATTTGATATTTATTTCTTTAATTTATCAATGGGTGAGATTTAGTTCGATAAATCAATAAGCCCGATAAGTTGGGAAATGATATCACTTATAGTGTGTGTTGTTGATTATAGAAAGAAACTGTGTCCTAGTAATCTAGGTTGAGAATGTCCCCAAGAGGAGCTCATAAGGATTGTCATGTTAAACCCTGCAGGTGGACTTAGTCCGACATGACGATAAGGTTGAGTGGTACTACTCTTGGACTAAGATATTAATTAAATGAGTTGTCAGTAACTCACTTAATTAGTGGACATTCGACATCTTAAACACAGGGAGACTAACACACTCATAATAAGAAGGAGCCCAAAATGTAATTTGGGATTGGTGCGGTAGTTCAATAATAGTTCTCTAGTGGAATGAATTATTATTGATAAAATTAAGTTGTGTGTTCGGGGCGAACACGGGATGCTTAATTTTATCGGGAGACCAAAACCAATTCCTCCTCTTGGTCCCTATCGTAGCCTCTTAATTATAGAGTACTATACCCACCTATACCCACCTTCTTACCCATCCCATAGGGGCCGACCAAGCTAGCTTGGAGACCAAGCTAGGGCCAGCCAAAGTTTGGTTCATGGGTGCTTCAAGGTGGCCGGCCCTAGCTTGGGTTCAAGCTTGGTGTGGCGGCCGGCCCAAATTAAAATAAAAGGATTTTTATTTTTAAAATTTTTCTTATGTGGATAACATGATTTAAAAGAGAGTTTAAAAATTTAAATCTTTCCTTTTATAAGATTCTACAAAAGATTAAGAGAAGAGCTAAATCTCTTTCCTTATTTGTAGATTAAAAAGGTTGATTTTAATTTTGGTAAAAACTTTCCTTTTAACATGTTCATGATTTAAAAGTTTAAAAAATTAATAATTCTCTTTTATTAGTTTCTACAAAAGATTAAGAAAAGATTTGATATCTTTCCTTATTTGTAGATTGAAAGGAGATTTTAATTTTTAGATAACTTTCCGGAAATTATCCACATGTTTAAAGAAAGATTTAATTTATAAAATTTCCTTTTAACCAATCATGATGGGATAAAATTATTGGAGAATTTTTTTTATAAAATTTCCGGAAGCAAATAAGGAAGTTTTAATTTGTGTTTAAAATTTTTATTTGCTTGGAGATTTGGTTTGGCCGGCCATTATAATAATGAGAAGAAAAATTATTTTTAATTAAATAAATTTTTCATTTTCATGGCAAAAGAATTAAGGAAGTTTTTATTAAAATTTCCTTATTTGCCAAGACCAAGGATTATAAAAGAGGAGGTGGAGGAGCCTTCATGGGTGAACAACCTCTATTCTTTTCCTCCCTCTCTTCCTTGGTTTTGGTGGCTGGCCCTATTTCTCTCGTCTCCTCTTGTTGGCCGAAACCTATCTTCTTGGTGGAGCTCTTGTTTGTGGCCGGACCAAGGAAGGAGAAGAAGAAGAGAAAGCAAGTCTCGTCTCTAGCATCCCTTGTAGCATTGGTGGTGGCCGAAATTCTTCATCCTTGAAGAAATTTATTGTGGCCGAAATCTAGAAGAAAGAAGGAAGGTGGAAAGGTGGTTCTCATCTCGAAAGATCGTTGCCCACACAACGTCCGAGGTTAGAAGAGGAATACGGTAGAAGATCAAGAGGTGTTTGTCTTCAAAAGAAAGGTATAACTAGTAATGTTTTTTCGCATCATGCTAGTTTTATTTCTTTGTAAAAATACCAAATACAAGAGGCATGTGATTCTAGTATTTCGAATTTGTTTTCGATGTTGTGTTCTTTTGTTTTTTCTTTTCCTTGTGATTTGATTGTTCTTTTCGGTTGACCTAAAGTTATTTAAGGAAATTAAATATTAGCTTTCCTTAAAAGGCTTTGTCTAGTCGGTGGTGGTTGCTCCCATATCCAAGAAGGTCATGTGCCTCGCCACGTCAGTACTGGAAGCCAATTTTGGAAATTAATATTTAATAGAATTAATAACCTAGGTGATTTGGATGGAAAGTGTTAAGTTCCGCAGGAGATCCAAGTCTAAACCTAAAAGAACAAATAAATTAAACTTAGGATCAAACGTGTTAAGTTCTGCAGGCGATCCGAGTTTAATTTAAAAGAACACATGGTAGCTAGGAAAAGGTTCAGACCTTTGTACAAAATTTTTGTACAGTGGAACCATTAGGTTTTCCGAGTAGCAACCAACACTAGGGTAGTTAGATGAGGAATGGATTTTTTACTAGATTTTATTTAGTTTAGATTTAAATCCAATGGAAGAGTGGACCGATTAGGGTTAGGGAAACTAACCCTAGTTGACCAAGGGATTAAATTTAGGTAGGGTGAATGAGCATGTTGATTAGGGTTTTCCCTAATTAGGTTGGGCATTTTCTTTAGCTACTTAATTCATTTGAATTTAGCTAAATAAAACTATACATGTATGATTTATTACAAGACTCTGATTTGGGACGAGTTGCCTTACGTGGGATTACCTTTGGCACGCACGATATCAAAGGCGGCTACCTTGACTTATCTCTTTTGATATGTCATGTTGATATGTGTAGTAGGTTATAACCTTTAGTAATAATTATGTTTATCTTTTCTTTGGTATGTCACTACATGATACCTGTTGCATGCTTTTATCTGTTCTGCATTTATGTTTTATACCCTCTTGTTTATTACCATGATTATTTTTGCTCATAGTGGTAGTAACATACCATGCCTTAGGATACATTGGACTAAACATTTACCATATATGACCTGTGTACCTAGATCTGTTTTATTTGATCCATTTATTTTTGATACATATTTTATGGAGGTAGATATGGTCAGGATTTTTTATGCTTAGTGTCATGCACCATCTCGCATGATTGCATGATGAGCGATTGTAGGCTCCATTATTGTTGAGCACATCGCCAGTTACATTGATTTGCACACACAACTACTCATGGGTTAGTGGTTTTTATTCAGGCAGGGTATGTTGCAGCAGGATGCTCTGTCGGTGCTCCGCTGGTCCGCTCATGGGTAGTGTGACTGCAGGGTGGTAGCAGGACAGGGATCCCTCCTCTGGATTGTCTTAGGGAGAAAAGAGTATTGAGCTTCCCCACTTATGATTTGGGATAGGAGGATAGGTGTACTCTGACAGCATCCTGTCCACTCGGTCACTCATCAAGAGCAGTGATGGCAGAGTGCACAGTTATCATAGCTCTACCCACTCGGTCTCACCATCGTGTGTGAGATGGATGACTTGCATCAGGGGTGACCAGCACATGTTATTGGCATCATATGCATGATTACATTTATTGCTTGTGTTTGCTGTATTTTATTTGCTGCATATTGGATGGATGCATATGCTTGACATGCATACAGGGACATGTTACCTTTTGTCTGACGACCTTATTATTCTGATAAGAGGTCCTGGTGAGTACAGTTTCTCCATTTCTTACAGTTTTGCATTTTCCATTATTTCAGGAAACTGTACATATATTTATTACTACTAGTTATTTCTTATTATGCATGTCAACTTGGTATCTGCTGAGTGTTGGACTCACCCTGTAAAATACCGGGAAAAGGGTAGATAATAATAAGGGAATTTTCTGGAATTTTTAGAACTTTTTCGGAAATTTTTCGGAGCTCATATGGATGAGTTAACGGGGATAAAAAATGGGGCCCGGGAGAGCCTGTTTAGGCTATCCTATTTAAGCGAGGAATTGTTTATTTATTTATTTTATTTCTTTACTTTTCTTTTATTTCTCCGTTTCTTTTCCGTGCCCAACCTCGCGTGCCTGACACCCCGCCGTGCCCGGTCTGTGCCCTAACCGTCGGCGGTTCCTCCTCTCCCTCGCGTGCATAAGGCCGGAACCAAGAGAAGCCGGCATTTCTCTTCTCCCTCTCCGCAGCCGAGCGACCTCCCTTGTGCCCTAGCGAGCCCCAATGCCGATTTCTCTTCTTCCTCTTCTCTCCCGAGCCTTCTTTCCGCACAAGGCTAGCCCAGCGACGCCAGCCGATCGCCGACCCCTCTTCTGTGCGCTATGCCCTAGCTTGAAGCCGACGGCGTAGCCGAGCGCTGGCCACTAGGTCCGGTACTAGTCGCCTGTGCCCTAGCCATCGTTGTGAGGTCTGAGCCCCATCCCCACTGCCGCCAAAGACGCCGAGCACCACTGCACAGTGCCGCCGTCGCTTGACCTAGCCCAACCATCAAGAAAGCCTGCTGCCATTGTCGACGAAGCTTCAGCCACCTACTCGAGGTGTTGTTCCACCACCGACTAATTTTGGAGTTTTTTGATCACTTGAGCGTCAACAGAAGTTTGGGTTTTGGGTATGAAATATTAGGCTTCAATTTGATTCATTTTGCAATCTTGAAAGATTGAGGTAGTGTATTAACCTAACATGTGATTGTTTGGGCAGCAAAGCTTTGACTCTCCAGCAAGAAATCATTCTTCTCTATGGGGTTTCCTTGGTCTAGTGATTTAATCCAGTAGCTGCTCACATTAGGTCCAGCAGCAACGATCCTTGCTGTTGAGCAACAACGACTGTGAAACTTGAGGTAAGGTTTAGGGTTTTGATCTTCGTTGTAGAGGATTTCTAGTTGTGTTAGCAATAATTGTTAACTTAGGTTTAGAATTAACCTAATGGTGTAATTAGGGTTAATGAAGCTAACCCTAGATGGTTGGTGGATTAGGAATTTGTTTAGCTATTTGTTTATAATTAACTTAGCTAAACTGTACAATTTACAACAGGACTTTGACGCGAGACGAGTATCTCGACGTTCGATTTGGATCGGATTGGACCTTTTCTGTGGAGACGGGTACTTTGACTTATGTCTTTTGATATGCATAATAATGTTTTTAACATATAGCAATGATTGTGTTTTCCATTTGTTTCGGTTGGTCACTACATGATCTGTTACATGCTTGCTTGTTTACTTATTATGCACTGCATGTTAGTACTTACCTGATCATACATGCTTTTAGAGGTAGTGACACAACCATATTATGCATTATGTTCAGGACCTAGGGTTTATTTGAGACCCTATCTGATCTGTGTACCTTTTATTTGATACATTGTCCTGTGGTACACATTTTATATTTATATATGGATCTTGCTATGCTATTCATGATATTGCCATGTTTAGTGTCATGCATCATCTTGCATGATTGCATGCTGTGTGATAGTCTACTCCATTATTGTCGAGCACATCGCCAGTTACATGTATCCGTACACACCACCACTCATAGGTTAGTGGTAGATCAGACAGGTGTGTGACAGTTCTGCTGTTTGGCTCCGTTGGTTTGGTGACTCAGCGTGGTAGCCGGCAGATAGTTCTGCTCTGTTTGGCTCCGCTGGTTTAGTGTAGCAGCGTGGTAGCCGGCAGGCGGTTGGACTTTGTTTGGCTCCGTTGGTCCGCTCATGGGTAGTGTGACGCAGCGTGATAGCCGGCAGAGATACCTCCCCGTCATCGTGTACCGGGAGATGAGAGCATTGCGCTCCCCCATTTATGATTTGAGGTAGGAGTATGTGTGTACTCCGACAGCATCCCGTCCACTCGATCACTCATCAGGGGTAGTGATGTCAGAGTGCACGGTCTCACCATTGTGTGTGAGTTGGCTGACTGGCGTCAGGGGTGACCATGACATTGGCATCATATGCATGATGCATTTATTGCTTGTGTTTGCTGCATTTACTTGCTGCATTTATATGGATGCATATGATTGACATGCATACAAGATTATAACACTCTCGGTCTGACGACCCTGTTATCCTTATACCTTGGTCCTGGTTAGTATAGTTTTCTCCTACATTCTTCAGTTGCATTTATCTTTCTTATAACAGGAGACTGTACGCATGATTAGTGCTAGTTGTTATATTCTTTATTATGCATATCAGTTGTTACCCGCTGAGTGTTGGACTCACACCCTCCTCCATTGTTATTTTCAAGTTGATGCTGTCCAGAGAGTTCCAGTCGCTAGTCCCCTGCAGTCCACGAGGATGTTTATTTGTCTTTTGGTGTTCTTTACTAGACTACGTTGAGACTTATTCTATTTTGATACACTTGGATCTTATATGGATATTGTCGATGAGTTTTTATTTGGATTTGTTTTACTACATGCCTGCCTGGACGACAGAAGAGGTAAGTTGATCTTATCATAGGATTTGAGCTTTATGAGTGTAGTGGAGTAGGAATATGTTTTGAGCTTTATGGGTGTAGTTGAGTAGGGTTGTTTTTGAGTTATATTATCACTGTTACAGTTTGTTAAATTATTAACTGTGTGGGTGATTATTTTATTATCTGTTATTGTTCCGGCCGTGTTGGCCGAGGTATATGTGGCCCAGAGGGCATTGTAGAAAATTTCAGATTGTCCGCCGTACAGGGGATATGCTGTCGAAATTTCTTCGGACAGGGACTCCTCCAGGGCGTGACACACCCCGTTGATATTTTCTTATTTCAGGTTGAAGCCGTCAGGAGGTTCCAGTTGCTAGTCCCCTAGTCACGAGAGTTTACGTATTAGTCTTGTGGTTTTCTGTTTGTTTTGAACTTATATTGGTTTTGCACTTGGATTGTATGGTTTTGCTTAAGACATTGTGATGGTTGGATTTTTGCTTGCTTAGTAGATTTTTATTTAGTGTGTTTTGCTACGCGCCTGCTGGTCGGCAGAAGAGGTAAGTTAGATGTTGTTTTTGTTTTCTTTTGTATTGTGGTGATAGCCAGAGGTTGTTTGGATATAAACTACGTAGTTTGTTAGTATTTTATATTTATTGTTTCGGCTGTGTTGGTCGTGTATGAGTTGGTTGTAGTGAAGTTTCATATTGTCACCCGTACAGGAGAGATGCTGCCGAATTTCTTTTTGGCAAGGACTACCTGGGGCGTGACACTGACGATTTTGGTGTCGACAAATTTAGTGTCGACAATTTTGATGTCATGCCATCCACCAAATCGTGCGATGGGAGTTTTCTCGGATTGCTTCATCTTTACGCTTAGCTAGTACCAATCGGAGACGAACGATTCGTGGCTTAATGAAGTAGTCTCAATGACAACTCAGTGTGGATACAAGTAGAGGCAAACTCCATTGGGTTTGCTAGTTGATGTCATTTCCACTTCGCATTATCCGTCAGGTATACCTAGAGTAAAAGTTATTTTAGAAAATTTTATTTTATTATCGTGTCTGCATGAGATGTATCCTTGTATAAGTGTGGTACATGCGATGTAATAATTAGGAATTATTATTTTATCTTCTACTATACATGTTTACAAAATATATTTTAGTACGTAACCACATCAGGCATAACCCAACAACAAAAACCATCGATTACAAATAATGAAATGAAAATTAATGAACAATTATATCGACAACTTGCAAAGGATGTAGACTTGAGTGCTATAGTCGGAGGAATATTTCGACGTCATGGAGAGATTTTTATAGGTTCTTGAAGCAACACGCAAGAACGGAAGTCGTAGAGAATGACGTGTTGAAGACACTAGTGGAAGACTCTTTTTATAGGTTCATTCGAGCGCTTGAACTGGTCCCCGGGGGGCTCCCATTAGGCTGATGTGGCATCCCCTTGGTCAAACTCTATCCACCAAAGTTTATCTTGATCTAGGCACCTGAACCCTCTTCGAGGCGCCTGGACTCTGACTTGTGTCGACCAATAGGAGCATGCCAATTCATCGCTCGCGTAGCGGGATGCTGAGTCTTGTTGGTGCAACCTTAGGTCAAGGTTGACCTGGTTGACCTGACTCGAGTTGACCTGACTCGAGTTGTATTTTGATGTTTGACTTAGGAAGATTGTCGGTGCAACCTTAGGTCAAGGTTGACCTAGTTGAGTTGCATGTTGATGTTTGACACTCGTGGAAGAGTTGTATTCTTGATATGGGACAAGAATAGATGTTTGGGAGATTATTGGTGCAACCGTAGGTCAAGGTTGACCTGGTTGACCTGATTCGGAAAAAAGTCCAAGAATGGAGACTTGGCACTGGAAAAGTCCAAGCAGGGAGCTTGGCACGCGAAAAGTCCAAGTATGGAGACTTGGCACGGGAAAAGTCCAAGTGTGGAGACTTGGGGAAAAGTCAAGTATGGAGACTTGGCGGAAAAGTCCTAACTGGGATGTTAGGCGGTGTGGAAAGTCATGGTGAGTGAAGCCAGGCGGGAAATCACGGTGAGTGAATCCAGGTGAAAATCTAGTGAGTGAAGCTAGGTGAAGGTGAAAGTCACGGTGAGTGAAGCCGGGCGTTGGGAAAATCACGGTGAGTGAAGCGGTGAAAATCCTAGTGAGTGAAGCTAGGTGAATGGGAAAGTCCTAGCTGGATGTTAGGCGGTTGGAAAGTCCTGGTGAGTGAGCCAGCCGATTGGAAATGGTGAGTGAAGCGGTGAAAACCCTAGTGAGTGAAGCTAGGTGAAAGTCCCGGTAAGTGAAGCCGACAAGGGAAAATCCAGATGGATCAGGGTGATCGGACATCGTGGTGGGAAGTCCAAGTAGGTAATAGGAGTGACCGGATACTTGATACGGAGAGAAAAGTCTAAGTGGGTCTAAGGTTGACCGGACACTTAGCGGGGAGTCCTAGCGGTCAAGGGGTGACCGGATGCTAGGCGCAATGTACCAACAGTCAAGATTGACGGATGTTGGTTTGGACTTGGTTTGGGCAAAATCAAGCTCTAGATCGATCGGTGGATCGATCCGATCTGTTGGTATCGATCGGTGCGGTGACCGATCGATAACGATCGGCTTGAGGCTCTTCGATCGGTCCGGCCGATCGAGACGAGCCAACTCTCACGAGAGTTGACGGTCTGGGACCGATCGAGCCTAAAACTGATCGGTCCAGACCGATCGAGCACGATCGATGGCTGTGAAGATATGGCTGATCGATGCCGTGGACCGTCGAGACTAGACTGATCGTCCCATGGCCGTCGGGAGGCTCTGGACCGATCGGGTGGGCCGATCGGTCAGTCTAACCGTTGCGACACAACGGCTAGTTTATGTCTTCTTCTTCGCAGATTATAAAAGGAGATCGAGCCTCTGCTTCAAGAACTTCTTCTTCCTGATTACGGCGATTAGAGCTTTGCTGAGCTCTCATTGTGCTGAAGCTCTGCGTGAGTTTCCTGCTGGTTTTCTAGCTGAGTTTGGATCCTAGAAGCTGCTGTTTCATCTGGGTTCCAATCGACAACAAGAGGCAAGCAAGTGTTTTTACATTCCTGTTGTTCTTGTGTTCTTGTTCTTCTTGTACTCCTTATTGCTGTTGCAAAGATTGTGGTGAGGTTTCTCCACCCCGAAGGAGTTTATATTAGCCGGTTCTCCGGGGACTCATCCACCGACGGATTGATAGGGCTCGTCCACCTTACGGACACGCCGAGGAGTAGGAGTATCATCTCCGAACCTCGTACATCGCTGTGTTAAGGTTTGATATTCTTCCTTTCGTTTCTAGTTTAGTTTTCCGCTGCGCTAACGAATTGTAGGAAGAAACGAGCGATTTGGGGCGGCTATTCACACCCCCCCTCTCTAGCCGCGATCATCGATCCCAACAAGTGGTATCAGAGCGAGGTCGCTCTTCGCCGGATTAACACCCGAGGGAGCACAAGCTAGAGATGGATCAACTCGGAGAAGACATCACCATTCCACCCTTCTACGATCGCGACGACTTCGCGTATTGGAAGGTAAGGATGAAGTATTTCCTTATGACTAACATTGAAAATTGGACTTGTGTACAATTAGGTTTCACTCTTCCGATGGATAAAGAAGGAAAACCTTTTGAGAAGAAGAAGTGGACGAAGGAGCAAATCCACCAATCCACAATCAACGACGAGGTAATGAAAATATTTGAATTCTCTTTACCTAATGATATTTTGTGTAAGATAGGAGGATACAATAATGCCAAGGAGTTGTGGAACAACTTGGCCAAACTCCATGAGGAGAGCCCCACTTCAAGCCATGAAGAGGAGCCTAGTGAGCCAAGTAGCTCACATCGTGGAGGTGAGGAATTAGAAGTTGAGGGCTACTCAACATCTAAAGAAGAAGAGGAGGTGAGTTCTTCTTCAAGATCGGAGCACGAAGAAGAAGTTTCTACCTCCGGGAGGGATGAAGAAGAGAGTATACATCCATCCTCAACCCTAGGTAACTCAAACACTTTAAGTTCAAGTAAATTGCATATAATGTGTTTTGAGTGTAGGGAATTTGGACATTACAAGAGTAAATGTCCAAAGAAGACTAAGAAGACTCCACCGGCGCCAAAGATCAAGGAAGTCGGAGTCCCAAAACGCGAGGGCAAGGAGCACGTGGTGTGCTTTCAATGCAAGCAACGGGGACACTATAGGAGTCAATGTCCAAGGGGGAGGCAATCTCACAAGGACAAAAGACCAAGCACGTGTAAAGGGAGAGCGAAGGCAAACCCTAAGGTATCCTCTAAGGTTCATTCTTGCACTTCTAATAAGATACATGCTAGTAGTCTTATTGCAATGGTCAAGAATGATAAGCATGATAATCATAGAAATCAACATGTGTGCTTAGGTGCTAAACATCTTAGCTTAGATAAGAACAATACTAGGAAGGCCAACCCTAGGATTAACTCATCTAAGGCTAAGGAGAACCTAGGTAGAAACCCCAAGACAACTAGACATATGCCTAGGAATACCTCAAAGAAGAATGATAAATTAAAATTTGAGGTATTAGATAAAGAAAATCAAGTCTTGAGGTCAAGACTTGACTCTCTAGAAAAGACTCTTAAGAATTTGACTCTAGGGTTTAAGGGTCAAAAACCAATGTCCAAGGACAAGAAAGGTTTGGGTTACAAACCTAAGTCCCAAATGGTCAAGCCCACTTATCATAATGTTCCATTCGATTATGGAACAAAACCTAGGGCTAGGAAGACCATTACCAAGGTCACAAGGGAAGTCACCCCTATAGTTGACCTTGATGAGACCCAAATGACCAAGGCTTTTAAGCCTAAGAGGGTCATTAGGAGGGTTGCTAGGGAAGTCATCCCTAGTGAATATTTAGTGAACCCAATGAGCTCACATAGGTATTGGGTTCCTAGGAGCATCTTCTCTACCCCATAAAAGGGTTAGAGAGTGTCAACTCCAATTAGAAGGGTAGTTAACCCAACTTTGAGGAAATTGACACCCAAGGAGCATTTTCAAGGTTTTGATAACCTTTGAAAATGAAAAAGAATTATTATTTACTCCTTGAGGAGTAAATTGTGCCATATTTGAAAAATATCGATGTTAATCTTATTTGGCACAATTTAAGAAAACCTAGAGAAATACCATAATTGGGATTTTGGTTTTCTCTTAGGGATATATGGGCAATTTAGGGTTAGATTTTAAGTTAGCTAAGGCTAAGGATACTTAGATAGGGAATTTAGGTATTTTATTTGTGCTAACTTGCCATGATTGGTTGCCATATGTCATGCCATGACATCATATTCATTTTATTATCATTTGAAATGTCATGATAATGCTTAGGCTAGTTTATATGTCATGCCTTATTTAAGTTTTCAAACTTTATGTCATGACATCATGACATTGGCACATGTTTTTACTTATGATATCAATATATGCCATGTCATCATCTCTTGCATTATAATCAATGAAATTGATTTGAGAACAAACATATAATTTGATATTGGGATCAAATTGGTGTTTAGAAAATGCATGAGAACTTAGCCTAAGTTGACCTTAACCCATATCTCACATCAAATTGACTTGAATGTGGTTTGATACACCTTAGATGTGTGTGAGATATTAGGATCATGAGTTAGGATCAAGGTGCATTGTCCTTGTACCTAGATGACCCTAATTCAAGAAATGAAGGATCATAGGGAAAGCTTGTGTACAAGTCATGTACATCTAGCCATAAGATTATGGTCCTAAATTCAAATGATTTTAAAAGCATTTTAAAATTGATTTGAAAAACCTTGATGAAGCTTTCCTAGTGATAGCATTCATCATTGAACATTGTGATACAAAGTTAAGTTAAACTTGAACTATTTCAAAGTTTTTGAACTTTGTATCAAGATTGAAAAATGGAAACTATTTTCATAGAAAACTATTTTTCCATGATAGTATATGTTATGAGGAATGTATCCTCAAAATTTCACAATTTTTGAAATTTTCGAATTTTCTAGGAGTTTCTGAATTTGGGAAGGAAATTTGAAATCGCTTATCGAGTCCGGATCGTGCGGGGACCGATCCAGGAAAGTCTGATCGTGCGTGGACCGATCCGAAGCATGGATCGGTGCAGGCCGATCGATCCGGAGTTCGATACACAGTGCGATCGGTGAAGGGTCGATGCGGGGGACCGATCGGGCGTATCTTAATTCGATTCTTGTTTGTTCTGAAATTTCAGTTATGAAAATGATGTTTTTGGTTTCTAAAGGTTTGGAACTCATAAAGACATTGTTGGTGCAATGGTCAAGGGGAGTTGACCTTTAGTTTACCTAATTGTCAAGGGAGAGTTGACTTTTAGGGGAGTTTTACCCTTAAGACTTTTGAGGATTAGTGATATGGGTTTATCACTAAGTTGATTGTTGAGTTTAGTATCAAGGGAAATTAAGAGTTTCAATGAAAGGTATGGGACTTTCATTAGAAGAAACTCTTGACCTTGATACCCTCTTTTTTTTGATGTGTGTCAAAAGGAGAGTGTTCATTGGAGAATTATTGGAGAAACCCAAGTTGGGTTATCGGGTTAACCTAAGCTAGGGAAGAATGTCAAGGAATGTTCAAGGAAGAACATTGGAATTCTTTTGATGTGTGTCAAAAGGGGAGAATTATTGGAGAACCCAAGTTAGGTTATTGGGTTAACCGAAGGGGAGAATGTCCAGAGAATGTTCCAGGAAAGAACATTGGACATTGGAAGATGATTGCATACCTAAGTTAGGTTATCGGGTTAACCTAACTTGATTATGGGTTTGTCAATCATCAAGGGGAGATTGTTGGTGCAACCTTAGAGGTCAAGGTTGACCTGGTTGACCCGACTCGAGTTGTATTTTGATGTTTGACTTAGGAAGATTGTCGGTGCAACCTTAGGTCAAGGTTGACCTAGTTGAGTTGCATGTTGATGTTTGACACTCGTGGAAGAGTTGTATTCTTGATATGGGACAAGAAAGATGTTTGGGAGATTATTGGTGCAACCGTAGGTCAAGGTTGACTGGTTGACTGATTCGGGAAAAGTCCAAGAATGGAGACTTGGAAAAGTCCAAGCAGGGAGCTTGCACGCGAAAAGTCCAAGTATGGAGACTTGGCACGGAAAAGTCCAAGTATGGAGACTTGGCAGGAAAAGTCAAGTATGGAGACTTGGCACGGAAAAGTCCTAACTGGGATGTTAGGCGGTGTGGAAAGTCCCGTGAGTGAAGCCGGCAATGAGAAATCTGGTGAGTGAATCCAGTGAAAATCCTAGTGGTGAAGCTAGGTGAAGGTAAAAGTCTGGTGAGTGAAGCCAGGCGAAATCTGGTGAGTGAAGCGGTGAAAATCCTAGTGAGTGAAGCTAGGTGAATGGGAAAGTCCTAAGTGGGATGTTAGGCGGTTGGAAAGTCCCGGTGAGTGAAGCCGAGCGGTTGTGAATCCTGGTGAGTGAAGCCGGTGAAAACCCTAGTGAGTGAAGCTAGGTGAAAGTCCCGTAAGTGAAGCTAGGCAAGGGAAAATCCAGATGGATCAAGGGTGATCGGACATCTGGTGATGGGAAGTCCAAGTAGGTCATAGGAGTGACCGGATACTTGATACGGAGAGAAAAGTCTAAGTGGGTCTAAGATATTGATCGGACACTTAGCGGGGAGTCCTAGCAGGTCAAGGGAGTGACCGGATGCTAGGCGCAATGTACCAACAGGTCAAGATTGACGGATGTTGGTTTGACTTGGTTGGGCAAAACCAAGCTCGGATCGATCGATGGATCGATCCGCGATCTGTTGGTATCGATCGGTCCGGTGACCGATCGAGATAACGATCGATGGCTTCGAGGCTCTTGATGCGAGACCGATCGAGACGCAGCCAACTCTCACGAGAGTTGGCGATCGATCTGGGGGACCGATCGGCTGAACGATCGGTCCACGGACCGTCGAAGCACGATCGATGGCTCGTGAAGATATGGCTGATCGGTCCGTGGACCGATCAGACTAGAGCCCGATCGGTCCATGACCGATCGAGAGGCTCGACCGATCGGTGAGCCGATCGGTCAGTCCCACGTTGCGACACACGACGGCTAGTTTCTGTCTTCTTCTTCGCAGATTATAAAGGAGATCGAGCCTCGCTAGAACTTCTTCTTCACGACACGGCGATTAGAGCTTTGTGAGCTCTCATTGTCTGAAGCTCTGTGAGTTTCTGCTGGTTTTCTAGCTGAGTTTGGATCCTAGAAGTCTTTGTTTCATCTGGGTTCCAATCGACAACAAGAGGCAAGCAAGTGTTTTTACATTCCTGTTGTTCTTGTGTTCTTGTTCTTCTTGTACTCCTTATTGCTGTTGCAAAGATTGTGGTGAGGTTTCTCCACCCCGAAGGAGTTTATATTAGCCGGTTCTCCGGGGACTCATCCACCGACGGATTGATAGGGCTCGTCCACCTTACGGACACGCCGAGGAGTAGGAGTATCATCTCCGAACCTCGTACATCGCTGTGTTAAGGTTTGATATTCTTCCTTTCGTTTCTAGTTTAGTTTTCCGCTGCGCTAACGAATTGTAGGAAGAAACGAGCGATTTGGGGCGGCTATTCACACCCCCCTCTCTAGCCGCGATCATCGATCCCAACAATCCGGGCATCTAGATTCCAGGTGCCTGGACCCTTCCTGGGCACCTGGAAGTCCCTTTCCGACCAACTTCTAGCTTTGATTTCCTGCATCACAGAGTTAGAAAAATAGACATAATATAATGATTTGGATAGTTTTGGAACTGTCTGATTCTGATTTTGGATTTCACTAAAATCCTAGGTCGAACTGATACCTATTATTCCCTCAATAAAGAACATATCTTCACTTACTCCTCTTATAAGAGTTTACTTTTTTGCTAAACATTCGATCCTCCAGACCTATTTGGACTTTTGCTCAGTATCCGATCTTTGACCTCTGGGACTTTGATAACCATGATTTTATTGTATTATTTTAATTCATATATGCATGGTTTGATGTTGATTTCATAGGTTTAAATCATGGTTACATCATATTTTATGCATTGTACCGATTTTGGACTTAATTGCAAATAATCTTATTTTTGTGTTATTTGATGCTAATATTTGATTCTTATTTTGTAGGCATCAAAGGATTGTGGATGTGGATCTATTTGAACCGAAATTGGGCTCTAATCGGAGTTTAAACGACACGATCAAGCTTTGGAGCATTATGGGTCGTTCATCAAGAACAGGAGAGATCTGAATCATCCATTGAAGATCTGGTCCATCCAACCTAATGAGGAGGAGATCGCATCCATAGATGAAGATATAGAGGTTTTGAATCAGATCGGAGTTCATACAACCATTGATCAAGCCAAATTAATCTGGACCGTTCATCGAAGATTGGGCATATCTGAACCATCCAGTGAAGATATGGTTAATCCGACCTAAGGGAGAGTAGATCCAGACCCTAGATGAAGATCAGTACCTCCGGATCAGATTTTGGGTGGCTTTTCACCGTTGATCAAGCGCCAAATCGATTTCAGCCGTCCGTTCAGATCTGGAACAGATTCAAAACAAAAGCTACAGTAGCTTCCAGGCTTCGTCGATCCTCCACAGCGCGGCTTCATCCCGGTGCGCGTCTTCTTCCGGATTTCTGCCCTGATTCCTTCTCCAATCAACCTCTCGAGCTTCAACTTCATTGTAGAACTTCACGGCAGCTCATCCCGATCTTCTGGAGCCATCGAAGGATGTTCCCTCCGGTGGAATTTGGCTCGCGACATTTCTCTGTTTTCGCCAGATTTGGAAGTGGTCTTCCAATTGGCGACTCTGATTCTCATCAATGACGCTTGGAGGTGGTCTGCCGGCGTTATTGAGCTTCATCTGTTGCCCATCTACAGTCCGCAACATCATCCCAAATCCAGAGAGCTCCGGGTAGCAGAAATCCATATTTTCGGCACTTAAGTGGGTTTAGGGTTGTTCTAGCCCGCCGAGGTGGTCCGTCGGCGTTGTTGAGCATACCTTGAACTAAGACGCAGCTGAGATGCTTCGTTGAGGTCCGGAGTTGGGTGTTCTCGACTTTGGCACTCTTGTGTGATGGCAAGAATGTGAAGCTTGTTAGATTGGTTGAGAGATTGGATCGGTTAGGGTTTATTTCATTTGTTACTATTTTTATTATCTTAGAACAGATTCATTTGAAGGTTGTTATGTTTTTAGCAAGTCATTTAGTATTTCATTACCTTGTTGTAGTTTAATTTGAGTTTAATTTGTTCTTGGTTAATTGTTAGGTTGTTAAGTTTAAGCTAGGGTTTTAATTAGTGTTATAGATCAGAATTAATTGTATTTCATTATTTCATATTTAGTTTAAGTGTGTTGATGGTTTAATTATAATGTAGGGTGACAATGCATTATGGTTTGATCATTGGCATATAGTTAGGTTTCATTTATGCATTAGATTAATTTTTTATTTGTTGTGCTTTTCATTAGAATTAGCTTCAAAGTTTAAAGCCCCCCATTTTCATGTTAAAAATCCCAAAAATAGAAATAAATGACAATCCTAGATTACATCCTACCGTAGTTCCTCGAGAGATTGATCCTGGGCTCGTTATTACAACATAATTGTGTAGTTAAGGGGTTCAGTGGAAAATACATTTGTTAATTTGATTTACGAGTGTGACAGACTCGTTATCAGACTTCCCGCTAGACGTCCGATCCTCGACCTGGCTATATTCTGCCTAGTGTCTGCGACCCCCAGGGCTTTTGCCTGATGTCCTAGTTCTACCAAGACTTCTGTCCAATCCACTTGATCATGACTTTTTGCCCAATCCACTTGATCAAAACTTATTTGTCTAACCTTAACTAGAACTTTTCTGCATACTTAATTAACATCATAGATAACAAGAAACCTTAATTTTGAATATTTGTCAATATCAAAACCACGTTCGATTATCTGGTGTTCCCTATGTAGAGCTGGTCTAAGGGCTGTCGAGGTGGGGCCAATGCACAAGGCCCCACCTCTGGTGGTCCCTTTTTTTGTAAAATTTTTTTATATATATTTTTTTAGTAAAAGCTAATAAAATATATCCACTAGAACAAAAATTAAAAGATGTAATTATAAATTTTAAAATATTATGAATTTTGATGCTCCTGACAAAGAGAAAAATTCGCACGAGAATAGACGAGTCTTTTCTGATTTCTATTTTCCTAATCCTAATATTTCGGAATCCTCTTTTGTTCACTCTCAAACTCTTCGCCCACACCAATAGTCATCATCTAGCGTCGCTGTTGTCGCATCGTCGTGTCACCGCTCTCACCCATCGATACTACACAGTAGTGCACACATGTAAACCCTTTAATTTAAATGAAATTTTCTTATTTTAATTAAAACGATTTTTTTTGTACTGGGTCCTTTAAAGTCTAGGACCGGCCTATCCTATGCTAACAATCTTCATACCTGATTACTTGAATACATATTCGATTATTTAATTGGGTCCAAAAAATCCCTTTATACCCTTCTCTATTTAGGTAGGATATCAGATCATTTATCAGGTTTGGAGGAAATTGTCATCCCGATATGCTCGTAGTGAGCGACCTATCAGCTATCGTTCTCAGGTCAACTGCTTATTAAAAAAAATTATTTATTACAACAACAATCAAACCTTTTCCCACTAGGTGGGATCGGCTAAAAAAAAATTTATTTATTAATTTACTAAAATTGAGATTGGATTCTTAAATATTTAAAAAAATTTAAAAACGTCCTACTACTAAACCATTATCCGGACTAGTAGGTTGCTCATTTGTTGGCTAGCTATGTTGTCGTGATACGATACTTTTGTTAGAAATAACATATTTATTAGGCTAAATAACTTTCAACCCCCCTATGTTTTCCATCCAAAAGCAGTTTGCCCCCCTATATTTAAAAAATGACACTTAGCCCCTCTATGTTTTAAAGAAAAAAATAATAAATGACCAAAATAACCCTTACTTTTATTTAAATGTTAAAATTATGGCTAAATAACTTTAAGCCTCTTTTATTTTCCATCCAAAAGTAGTTTCCTTCCTGTATTGAAAAAATGATACTTAGCCCCCTATGTTTTAAAGAAAAAAAGAAAAAAAAAATAGTAAATGACCAAAATAACTCCTTTACTATTCTAAATGTTAAAATTATTCTAACTGAAATATCCTTATTTAAGGAAACCTTAGATTTTTAGACAAAAAGAAAAGTAAAAAATAAAAAATCTCACATAATCATTGAAAGCTTAATCTTAATCAAACCTGATTTATATATAGGTCAAAAATTTCACTTGTTCCTAAAATAACTCTCACAAAATTTATACATGTACCAGTAAAAATAATAGATATGCAGCAACTCTAAAAGAAATAACTATTCAAAAACTCATTCCACCACACTTACCAAATAAAAAAATCAAAATTTTAAATTGATGAACCAAAATCAAATAAAGATGGAATAAAGTTCATAATTAAAAATCTCTTTATCATTATCAAATGTGACATACAATAAAGCAGCAATGAAGTGTTGGTGTGACAAAAAATCTTATGTGACATACAATAAACCAAAATTTTTGACCTATATATTGTTGGGACCAAATATGTAGCTAGAGGGGGGTGAATAGCTCGGCGCGATTCCGTGCTCGTCGTTGCTTGCTTCTTGCGATGAAATGCAGCGGAAAATACAAAGAAACAACCACACAACGCTAACTCATAGATTTACTTGGTATCCACCTCAAGAAAAGGTGACTAGTCCAAGGATCCACACACTCACGAACCCTCCACTAATAAAACACTCCTTTACGGTAACTACCGAAGGTGGAGAAGCCATACAATACTCTCAATACAACAAGAAAGCAAGAGAAGACAAATACAAGAAATATCTTACAAGATATGCAGTGAAAACCCTAACCCTAGCTTCTTCCTCTTGTTGTAGTCACGCCTCTTGACTTGGATGTCTCTCCAAGATCCTTCAAGAACTGGCAGTGAGAGTGAAAAATGCTGTGGAGAAGCTGCTGTGAAGATCGGAGCTGAACAGTGTGAGCGTTAACGGAGAAAGAGCTCGACAACGGCTTTAATCGATGCTAATGGTCGAATCCCAATCGATCAGATTGCTCCCAATCGATTGGGGAGGCTTTGGATCGATCGGTTGATCGATCCAGAGCGCCTCTGTGCTCTCGGGAATTGCTTAGATCGATCGGCCGATCGATCGAGGGCTTATCGCGCGAAGTCGCAGCTCCCAATCGATCGCCCGATCGATTGGGGGCTCTGGATCAATCGGTTGATCGATCCAGAGCTGTTCTGTTCGCGCGATGCTTCTCCCCAATTGATTCACCGATCGATTGGGAGAAGGCTTGTCGCGGGGACTCACCCAATCGATCGGTCGATCGATTGGGCATGTGCCAATCGATCGGCTGATCGATCCAGCTCCTTGTTTTTGCCCAAAAACAAGTCTAAAGTCCCCTAAAACAACATCCGGTCAACCATGACCTGTTGGTCCATCATGCCTAGCATCCGGTCACCCTTGACCTGCTAGTACTTGCTCACCAAGTGTCCGGTCAATCCCTTTGACCCACTTGAACTTTTCCTCCTCATGCCAAGTATCCAGTCAATCCCTTTGACCTACCTGGTCTTTCCAACTCGTGCCAAGTATCCGGTCAATCCCTTTGACCTACTTGGTCTTTCCAACACCAGATGTCCAATCAGCCTTGATCCATCTGGATTTCCTCGTGCCTGACTTCACTCACCAGGACTTTCCCAATTGCTTAGCTTCACTCACCGGGTCTTTTACCTGACTTCACTCACCAAGATTTTCTTCTGCCTAGCTTCACTCACTAGGTCTTTCACCTGGCTTCACTCACCAGGATTTTATTCTGCCTAGCTTCACTCACTAAGACTTTCTCCTGGCTTCACTCACCAGGATTTTCATCTGCCTAGCTTCACTCACTAGGGCTTTCACCTGGCTTCACTCACCAGGATTTCCTTCTGCCTAGCTTCACTCACTAGGTCTTTCACCTGGCTTCACTCACCAGGATTTTCCAGTCAAGTATCCATTCAACCTTGACCTACTTGACTTTCCTTCACAATCTTCCCACAAGAACAATTGCACCTGCAATCTTCATGTGTTGTCTATATGTATTGTCAAACATTGAAATCCAAACATCAAGACTCGAGCTTGACTCAATTCAAGCTCAGTCAACCAGGTTGACCTAGGGAATATTGCACCAACAATCTCCCCCTTTTTGATGTTTGACAATATCTTATTTAAGTTAAGCTAATCCCATAGCCTAACTTCCTTCATGCCAATATATGAATGAGGATTCCCTTCATCCTTCCCTTTTCCCATAGGGCGATGCACATTCTCCCCCTATTTAGGGAATGAAGGCCTAACTTAACCCCTATATTCTCCCCCTATTGGCACACATCACAAACATTCCCTATCTTTGGGCACACATCAAGAACAAACTCTCCTCATGAAGAGTTACCCTTCGTTGTTTGCAACTTTACTCGTTGCTCACAACACAACAACGAAGGTCCCATATCCTTCATTATTCTCAACGCTCATCCTTGAGCATATACCACTTGGTATATTCACACGATTCAAATGAAGGTCTCATACCCTTCATTTTCATCAAATGCTCATCCTTGAGCATATCTCACTGAAACAATGAAGATATCCACTCTCCATTGTAGTCAAATGCCCAACCTTGAGCATTCTCACGAAAGAAGGTTAACCACCTTTCAAGGTGTATGAAAAATAATGTTCACGTCCTTAAAGAGTAACTCCCCCTAAAGATATGATCGTGACTTCTGTCATTGCACCAACAATGACTTGGAATCCCTAAACCTTTAGGAAACCCAAATTTAGAAGTTTTGAGGTTCATAAATTCAATAATGAAACCAAACCTCAACCTAAACCTCTACTTAGTCTTCCTTAACTAATCCATCCTAGTTTTCATCATGAAAACTCCCCCTAGATGTATAAAAATATGTTTTGAGGGGTAAGGAATGGTTACATAGACTAAAACATGGTCCAAAATGCTGAAATCAAACTTTCCCAGTCAAAATCAGCATTCCCAATCGATTGGAGTTGGGTTCCAATCGATTAAACCCTTCTGAATCGATCCACTGATCGATTCAGACTGCTTGGATCGACCGGCTGATCGATCTAGCGAGCTTCTACTCGCTGGAAAGTTCCTCTCAATCGATTGCCCGATCGATTGAGGCACTCCAATCGATCGGGTGATCGATTGGAGCTCTGAAAAACTGAAAGTTCATTTCAGTGAATTTCAGAAACTCCCCAAAAATTCTACAAAATTCTAAAAATCGTGAAAATTCATGTAGACACTACTTAGGAGACATACTATCAAGGAAAAATAATTTTCTATGAAAATACTTTCTATTTTTCAAGATTGACACAAACTTGAAAATTTGTAAAAACTTTAGTGGTTTCTTCTAGTTTGTGTCTAACTTTTCAATGATAATTACTATCAAAAGATAGTCTTCATCAAAGTTTTCTAAAAGTATTTTAAACTGATTTTCAAAACCAATATCCAACCATGTTCTTTGGGCTCAATGCACATGACTTGTACATTAGTTTTTTCAATGATTGGAAAACACATAACTATGTGTTTTGATGAACCTAAAACTCAAAAGAATGCACTAAATCAACATCTTGAGTTTTGTTCATCATCCTAACATCTCACTTGTATTTAATGTGTACAAAACCACATATAAGTCACCTTATAGTTCTTAGTGAGATGTAAACTTTGGTTTTGCCCTATTCTAGGGATCATGCATATTTATCTAGGCATTTTGAGGTGATGAACATCCACCAAGGATATTACATGTTAATGAATGTCATTTGTCCTTAGTTTGCATAAAATAAATTAATGCATGATAATGTTATGGCATACATCAAAAAGAAATAATTTTCAAAAGAAAATATCCTATAACTACATGATGTATGTATGACATGACATGATATTTTTATGGTTTTCATAATAAAATATGAATGCAAGAATAAACATGATGTCATGACATATGATGGACAAACAAAGCATGACAAGTTTTAGCATTAATGAAATATACCTAGATTACCTATCTAAGTATTCTAAAACCTTAGCTAAATCTTAGATTGCCCAATTTCGTCAAGAAAATGCCAAAACCCAATTTTGACATTTTCTTTGCCTTTTCCTACATTGTGCCAATTTAAATTAAGCATATTCCTCAAAATTTGGCACAAATTACTCTCTCAAAGAGTAACCACTTTAAGTTAAGGCATATATTGCCTTTAATTTCCTAAGAACATACCAAAATCCCAACTTGGTAGTTCTTTTGATTTTCCATATTTGTGTCACTTAAAATATCATCTAATTTCTCAAAATGTGACACATTTTACTCTTCCCAAGAGTAAACATATACCCCTTATCATTTTCAAAGGTTAATAATAACCTTGAAAATGCTCTCCGAGTGTCAACTTCATCAAAGTTGGGTTAACTACTCTTCTAATCGGAGTTGATACTCTCTAACCCATTTATGGGGTAGAGAAAATGCTCCTAGGAACCCAAAACCTATTGATGCTCCTTGGATGCTCTAGGTATTCACTAGGGATAACTTCCCTAAATACCTTTCTAGTGACCTTGTTAGGCTTCTTAGAAGCCTTGATCACCTTTTCTAGGTCAACCCTAGGA
Organism: Zingiber officinale; assembly: GCF_018446385.1. NCBI lineage: Eukaryota > Viridiplantae > Streptophyta > Magnoliopsida > Zingiberales > Zingiberaceae > Zingiber > Zingiber officinale. The sequence goes on from NC_055995.1 coordinate 22,331,137, forward strand.
ATAACCTCCCTTGTGAACTTCTTTGTGACTTGCTTAGACTTCTTAGAAGTCTTAGTTACATTTGTTGCAAAGATACTCTTAGGGATAACATCCCTAGTATTTTTGACTTGACTCTTAGAACTAGACTCGGTTCCATAGCTATATGGAATCCAATGGTAAGAAATTACATCCTTCTTAGCCTTGGGTTTGTATCCCAAACCTCTATGGCCATTGGATGACCTTTGTGCTCCTAAACCTAGGTTTTGCTCATTTTGCCTTTTTAGGATATTTTCCATCCTTTTTAGGGTCTTTTCTAACTTATCAAGTATTGACCTCAAGACTTGATTTTCCATCCTTAAGTCCATAGCTTTAGGTTTTTCAATGAATTCATGAGCATTTTTATTTCTAGACCTATAACTAAAATTCTTAGTTTCCTTGTTTAGATTTTTATCTACCTTTCTAAACCTAGGTGTGATAGTTTTAGCATGTAGAGCCACATGTTTTTCTTTAAAGCTCTCATGCTTTTTATTCTTATGGTAAATAGCATTAAAATGATAAAAATTAGAACTAGCATGTTTTTTACCATTTTTCAAGGGAGTAGGCTCAATAAATGATACCTTTCTTTTTACCTTGGAGGCTCCCCCTTGAGTTGTGCTTTCTCCATGAACCTTGACCGCTTTCTTCCCCTTGGGACATTGGCTCCTATAATGTCCCTTTTGATTGCAAGAGAAACACACAATGTGCTCCTTGCTCTTCTTTGTTGTGGGGGCGGTCTCCTTGGGCTTCTCCTTACTCTTTAGTACAACTTGGCCCTTCTTCTTGGCCAACTTGGGGCACTTGCTCTTGTAATGCCATGTTCCCTACACTCAAAATATACAATGTGATGTTTATTTTTAATTGAATTAGTTATACCTTCATGTGTAGGGATGGCACTTGATCCTTCATTTGATTTAGCTTGACTTGTGGAGGTGGAAACTTCTTCATCCTCTTCTTCTCTTGACCCGGATGTGGAGGATTCTTCTTGCTCCGGTGTCAATGATCTACACTCCCCCTCAATCCTAGAGGTGGAGACTTCTTCATCTTCATCTTGTACATGGAACAAGGAGTATGCCCTCTCCTTGCCCTCTTCATTGCATTCCTTTGAAGATGAAGTTTCTTGGACTTCTTGTTCGGAAGATGAGCATCTCTCACCTTCGGAATTCTCCTCCTCTTGGTCTTGCTCCAATGAGTCACCCTCTTTGGATTTTTCTTGGCTTAGTAGAGTGGAGGGGATCTCATGAATCTTTGCCAATTTTCTCCATAGCTCTTTGGCATCTTCAAAATCTCCAATTTGCTCCAAGATGTTGCTTGGCAATAAATTGACCAAAAACTTGGTCACTTTGTCATTGCCCTCACATCTTTGGATTTATTCTTGGCTCCACTTGCTCCTCTTGAGAACTTTGCCCTTGGAATTTGTTGGAGCTTCAAATCCTTCCATTAGCGCAAACCATTGCTCTATCTCCATCATCAAGAAATTCTCGATCCTTGATTTCCAAAGATCGAAGCTTGTTGAAATAAATGATGGAGGCACCCTTGTATCGAATCCAAGTCCGTCTTGGAATTCCATTAAAGTTGAGCTTGATAAAATCTTTGACTTGAAGAATTTTATTCCAACTTCTTCACCCTCTAGCTCTTTTCCCTTTCCGGCGATGATTCCGGTGAAGAGCAACCTTGCTCTGATACCACTTGTTGGGACCAAATATGTAGCTAGAGGGGGGTGAATAGCACGGCGCGATCCCGTGCTCATCGTTGCTTGCTTCTTGCGATGAAATGCAGCGGAAAATACAAAGAAACAACCACACAACACTAACTCGTAGATTTACTTGGTATCCACCTCAAGAAGAGGTGACTAGTCCAATGATCCACACACTCACGCACTCTCCACTAATAAAACACTCCTTTATGGTAACTACCGAAGGCGGAGAAGCCCTACAATACTCTCAATACAACAAGAAAGCAAGGGAAGACAAATACAAGAAATATCTTACAAGATATGCAGTGAAAACCCTAACCCTAGCTTCTTCCTCTTGTTGTAGTCATGCCTCTTGACTTGGATGTCTCTCCAAGATCCTTCAAGAACTGGCAGTGAGAGTGGAAAACGCTGTGGAGAAGCTGCTGTGAAGATCGGAGCTGAACAGTGCGAGCGTTAGCGGAGAAAGAGCTCGACAACGGCTTTAATCGACGCCAACGGTCGAATCCCAATCAATCGGATTGCTCCCAATCGATTGGGGAGGCTTTGGATCGATTGGGGAGGCTTTGTATCGATCAGTTGATCGATCCAGACCACCTCTGTGCTCTCGGGAATTGCTTGGATCGATCGGCCGATCGATCCAGGGCTTATCGCGCGAAGACGCAGCTCCCAATCGATCGCCCGATCGATTGAGGGCTCTGGATCAATCGGTTGATCGATCCAGAGCTGTTCTGTTCGCGCGATGCTTCTCCCCAATCAATCCACTGATCGATTGGGAGAAGGCTTGTCGCGGGGACTCACACAATCGATCGGTCGATCGATTGGGCATGTGCCAATCGATCGGCTAATCGATCCAGCTCCTTGTTTTTGCCCAAAAACAAGTCCAAAGTCCCCTAAAACAACATCCGGTCAACCATGACCTGTTGGTCCATCATGCCTAGCATCCGGTCACCCTTGACCTGCTAATACTCGCTCACCAAGTGTCCGATCAATCCCTTTGACCCACTTGAACTTTTCCTCCTCATGCCAAGTATCCAGTCAATCCCTTTGACCTACCTGGTCTTTCCAACTCGTGCCAAGTATCCGGTCAATCCCTTTGACCTACTTGAACTTTCCAACACCAGATGTCCGATCAGCCTTGATCCATCTGGATTTCCTCGTGCCTGGCTTCACTCACCAGGACTTTCCCAATTGCTTAGCTTCACTCACCAGGTCTTTTACCTGGCTTCACTCACCAGGATTTTCTTCTGCCTAGCTTCACTCACTAGGTCTTTCACCTGGCTTCACTCACCAGGATTTTATTCTGCCTAGCTTCACTCACTAGGACTTTCTCCTGGCTTCACTCACTAGGATTTTCATCTGCTTAGCTTCACTCACTAGGACTTTCACCTGGCTTCACTCACCAGGATTTCCTTCTGCCTAGCTTCACTCACTAGGTCTTTCACCTGACTTCATTCACCAGGATTTTCCAGTCAAGTATCCATTCAACCTTGACCTACTTGACTTTCCTTCGCAATCTTCCCACATGAACAATTGCACCTGCAATCTTCATGTGTTGTCTATATGTATTGTCAAACATCGAAATCCAAAAATCAAGACTCGAGCTTGACTCAATTCAAGCTCAGTCAACCAGGTTGACCTAGGGAATATTACACCAATATATATCAGGTCATTTATTATTTTTTATCTTTTTTTCTTTAAAACATAGGGGGGCTAAACATCATTTTTTAAATATAGGGGGGCAAACTGCTTTTGGAAGGAAAACATAAGGGGATTTAAAGTTATTTAGCCTATTTATTATAATTTAATAATTGTATATTTTTCATTTTAAAAGTTCATATTAGTTTATTAATGATTTATTTAATAATTTACTATCAAAGTAATTATTTAATAATTTATCCTTAAAATAATTTATTTTCGACAGGTTGATTCTCTTTTATTAGTTAGTCGATTAAAATTAAATGATATTTTTTATTATCAACCTTTTTATATCATTTGTTTTAGTACTTAATTAAAATTGAAAAACTAATGATATAAATTAAAGGAAAAAAATATTTTCTAACTAAAAAATATTGCCATGAGCAATTTAAAAAAAACACACATCTATATTTTTAAATTAACCAAAAAAAACACGTGCTACTTTAATATTTAATCAAAAGGCACATTTAAGTTTATACTTTTACTCTTTTATCCTTCTTGTCAAATCTATTTTTTTCTCTTATTTCTCCTTCTTTCCTCTCTTTTTCTCTTTTCTCCTCTCTCTTCTCTCTTTTTTACATTTCTAATAACCTCTTTTCTCTTTCCTCTACTCTCCCTTTTTTTTTTTTTTTTTTTTTTTCATTTCTCTCTCTCCTCTCTCTCTTTTTGCATAATATTTCAAAAGCTAGTAACTATCCGTGATTTACCTTCTGCATATTTATCCTGGGATAAATTAGCGGGGCACTAGGGCGAGCGTATTCACCTTTTGTCACCATGATATGAATATTAGGCCCAATATGAGCTCGATATGATTCTATATCAAGCCAATATGAGTTTGATGTGATTCCATATTAGACCTAACGTGAGCACATGTTGAATTTAGAATTGATTCTTTTAATTACATTTTAACACTCTCGGAGAAGCCAAAATAAGCAATGGATGACATCGTTGGACTCCTTGCTGTCTTAGAAATTCAGAGGATCTGAAATGGATCTAATCGGACATGTCTAGGTCCATCAATGAGCTTTAACCAAAATCCACTAATGGACCTAGGCATGTCCAATTAGATCCATTTCAGGTCCTGTAAATTTTTAAGACCGTAAGGAGTCCAACGGTGTCATCCATTGCTTATTTCAACTTCTCTGGAGATATATAAATGTAATTTGAAGAATTGACTCTAAACCCTAATGTGAGCTTGATATAAATCTTATAATTAAGGTCCACATTGAGCCTGATATGAATCATATCAGGCTCATATTGGGCTTGATATGAAATCATATTATGTCCAACATGGACCCACGTTGGGTTTAGAATAGATTCTTCCAATTATATTTTAACAACCTTGGAAAAGTCGAAATAATCAATGAATGACATCGTTGGACTTTTTGTAATCTTAGACCCATATTAGATTTGATATGTATTCATATTAGGCCTAATGTGACCCTAATATGATTCTATATTACACTCACGTTGAGTCTGATATAGATATATATCAAATCTATGTTGGGTCTTGAGCATGATATGAATATATATTAGGTTCACGTTAAGTTTATATAGAATTATATCATGTCCTACATGAGTTTGATATTTATACATGCACGAGAGAGAAGAGAGAAGAGAGAAATGTAAAAAAGAGAGGAGAAAAGAGAAGAAATATTATATGGAGAAAGGAGAGAGAAGAAATATTACCTGAAATTGAGAAGAAGAGAGGAAAGAGAGAGGAGGGAAAGATGAGAGAGGAGAGAGAAGAATGAGCAAAGAAAAGGAAAAAAAGATTAAATTTAATAGAAAAGGTAAAATGGAAAGAGTATGTTTTGGGAAAATTTCCGTATTTCCTTCGATCTTGATCCTCTCTTCATTTTTTATAATGGTTAGTTTTACAGGATCCAGGTTGGACTTCAGGCAAAAATATTAAATTATACTCAAGGATCACAGCCGTCGCATGGATCTCTTGCGGACCGTTGGATCTAGGTCATTTTCTTAGGCAATTAGGCTGCCTTCGCTCTGTTTATAGCCACACACAGACACGCTACAACAGTTGGTGATTTGCTTATCTCAAGCTTCATATAGGCAGCGGCGGAGGGGAAGAAATCTGCAATATGGTGCAGAGGTTAACCTACCGGAAGAGGCATAGCTATGCCACCAAATCGAATCAGACTCGTGTAGTCAAAACCCCTGGTAAAGATCCAATTTTTCTTCCTTTCTCGTGGTTCCAGCTTTTAGCAAATTTCTTGATGGCCCAGCTTTATTTTAAATGATTCGATTTTCCATTCCATTACTTTGATTATTGGTCTTGTTTAAAATTATTCCCTTTCTATTTCAAGGATTTTGTTTTCGTTTTCTTGATAATTTGGCGTAAGGTGTCTGGCAATTCGTTTTCTCGTAATCACGGTTCGTTTCGTTGTGAATTGGTTTGTTTTCTAAAGTGCAGGTGGGAAGCTCGTGTACCAGTACACTCACAAGAGAGCCAGCGGACCGAAATGCCCTGTGACTGGAAAGAGAATCCAAGGGGTTTGCACTTCTGCTGCTTCTTGTTTATCTTTAAAAATTTTCTGACTTGTTATCTTGTTAGAAACTATAGATTTGAATGCTTTTGTTATTATAATGAATCAGCATTAACCAGCATATTGATATGATTTTGTTCCTTCCCTACCTAGGTCTAAATTATTATTATTATTTTTAAAAATGAGAAAAGTTAATGCTTGAGTTTTATATGCAATTTGTGATGATATTGCGGGTCATTTAACATCAATTATATGAAAAGAAAATGATGATGTATATTTCACTTATAAAATCATATGGGTTAGTAGCAAGGTTCTAAAATTCGCTAGGCGCTAGTCGGGTGCTACACCCTGGCCTAGCGCCTAGGCCGTCTAGGTAGGGACTAGGCGTTGTTAGGCGGATTCCACGATATCAACATATATTATATAATAAATCATATTCTATAACTCCAACACAATAACATCAAATTTAAAATGAGTTCAAAATCACATAACGAATAAAATATCACAAATTTATTTTACTTCTTATTCTCCATATTTTTCAAAAATTTGTTCTTCATCGGACACAAATTCAATATCATCATCGGACACAAACTCAAAATTACATTTTAGTTTTTTTTTAATTGAGCTTTAAATTTAAAAGTCCAAACTAAAACAAATCATGAAAACCCTACACTATTTTCGCAGTGCCTAGACGAGTTGACCGATTAGTCGATGCCTAGGGCCGCCTAATCCCGCCTAGGCTGGTTGATTAGCATGTTTTCGATGCGGCTAGCGAACGCCTAGTGCTTAGGTTGCCGCCTAGGCCGATTTTTAGAATACTGGTTAGTAGAGATATGTTATCTAGGCCGATTTTAAGAACACTGGTTAGTAGAGATATGTTATACCATTAATTTAACTTCTACTCTCTCTCTCTCTCTCTCTCTCCACATTTTGAATTTTATTTGTTTTGATTTTATGCCTAAAAGAGCTTATGGATGTTTTAGAGTTGTATATGTTGTGATTTTTTTTGTAGATGAAATGAACATCTCTTGAGAATGTCTTGTTGTTAGCTCTATGTGCCTTTTCTATATTTGATGTCTTGTGCCTCAACATGTTAGAACTTAAATTGCGTTTTTCTCTACTTAAATAAACATGATGAACAGATGCGGAATATGATAGGAAATTACATCTAGCCATTGATATTCCAGTAATGCTTAAATAAAACTCAAATAATTCTTTTATCAATTTGCGAGTTTCTAAGCACTCCAAAGCTCACTATAGATGGTGCAATAGTTCTTGAAGAAGTGTGTGATTAGGGACATTACAGTCACTATTTGTAAGTAACTCTTATCATTACCGAATCAATTCAAAAGATTGTGGCGAATCCTGAGGAGCTTTTATCCATTTTAGATAATTATGCATGTCAAGATAAGATTTTCACTTAATTATGCATGATTAAATCTTAACAAATATATGTACCACTTAAATCTCAACAAATATATGAGACATTAAAATACATAATTAAGGTGCTAGTTAGAGCTTTGTCTTTAGTTGCAAATTGTTCATCAATTACCTTAAGTGGATTTTTAACATTATAATTCTCTTCAACTCAACCATGAGTATCAGCAGAGATCTTGATCTTTATAAACATTACACAAAGACAATTAGATTGTTCCCATTTTTCATAAGGGCCAACTATATCAGGAATGCTATTTTCAGTAATGAAAATTCTTTACTTTCAAACATTATAATCATCCCCTTTAAGTTTGAGAATGTTGCAATGCATATCAGAGAAATTCACAAGTTGTACTACTTATAAACTTAGACACATGCTTATTACTTTAAAATTTTTTAGGCAAATGTCATGTTTTACCAATGTAAATTATGTAATGAAAATCTAGTGACATAAAATTGTCTTGTGGGTTAAAATTTTAATCAAATTAGATTTAAATATAACTTTATAATAAAATTATTAAATTAATTTCCCCTAACTACCCTTGATAAATTAAGGAAAATTAATTTTGATATTTTATCCTAATTAGTTATATAAATAAAGGGCAGCCCGGTGCACGAAGCTCCTGCTATGCGGAGTCTCGGGGAAGGATCCATTGTACGCAGCCTTACCTTGCTTTTTGCAAGAGGTTGTTTCCAGGATTCGAATCCGTGACCTTTTGGTCACAAAGCAATAATTTTACCGTTGCGCCAAGGCTCCCCTTCTAATTAGTTATATAGATATAATAAAAATTCATGTGCAGCAAAATCTATTATATTTATAAAATAAATCACAATTAATATATATTAAGTGATCTAAATTCACTTAATGTATACATTTATATGATTAGAAATGTTATGGTTATTTTTTAATTACTTAAAATTATACAATTCACTAGATAAAATTTCCGCTTAATGCTTTACATAATAATTATTTAATAATACAATTAACATTTACTAAGAACTTGTGCGCATAGTAAAATTTGATCGGGTGAGTCCTCATTAAAAACTAAACTCCTTAGATAGAATAATATTCCTCAGAAGACCAGCCGCAAACTCCTTTAATTTTTTCTTTTTTTTGTCTCCTCATAATTATCATTAAACAACTTAATTATTGTCGTTAATGACGATTATGCAAAATCACTTTCTAAGATTGCTTTCGGGAAAGTTTGGTTAAGTCTTAGAGGAATTTAAACCGTCTATGAAAAATTCTCTTAGTTCATGATTTCTTATGCCACCTCATAATTATTATTAACTAACTTATTCATATAAAATTATAAATAATTCAATAATAATTAAATTTGAGTAGATGTGAGTTTTAAGTGCTAATTTTTTTTTGACTTAATTAGCATATATATGAAATGATTTAGCATATATATCAAATATTACAATCATAATAAGTCAATAATTACAATCATAATACGTGTTAAGATATTAAATATACTTATTTACCAAATTAGCACAATAATTTTAACTATAATAGTATTTCTATTTAATGAACATGTCTAAAGTCATCAGAATTGCAGGCATTGAAAGTTCAATAATGACATGCAAATTAAAATTTAGAAAAATTAATTCTTAATATATGACTCAATACATATAAGAACAACATCTCACAAAATGGAAAAATTACTAGTGTCAAAATTAATTTGGCGGAGGTAATGAAAATTGATTCAACATAACAAATTATAGAAAAATTATTTAAAATAATTTTCACAAAATTTTGAAATAAAAAATTTAATCGAATTAAGGCAGAGATAAAACTCGCTCTGATACCAACTTTAAGAACTTAAATCATGTTTTCTATATTCAAATAAACATGATGAACAAATGGAGAATAGGACCGAATATTACCTTTAACCATTGATATTTTAGTAAAGCTTGAATAAAACTCATATTCTTCTATCAATTTGTGAGTCTTTTAAGAATTGCAAACCTCACTATAGATGGCGTAACAATTCTTAGGGACCTCAAAGCCACTCTTTATTGGTAAATCATTACCATGACAAAGCCAATTTAAGAGAAGATTGTAGCAAATCATGATTATATCAAAAATTTTTATTTTGACATTTCAAGTGACCCATATATTTGTTGAGATTTAAGTGGTCTATATATTTATTAAGATTTAATTATGCATAATTAAGTGTAAAATATTTTCTTGATATGCATAATTACTTGAATTGGATAAAATCTCATCATAATTTGTCATAATCTTTTGGATTGACTCTGATGGTAACAAGTTACTTATAAATAGTGGCTTTGAGGTTCCTAATCACACACTCCTTCAACAATTATTACACCATTTATAATAAGGATTGGAGTGCATAAATGATTCTCAAATTGATAAAAGAATATTTGAGTCTTATTCAAGTTTTATTGGAATATCAATGGCTGGGGTAATATCCAATCTTATTCTGCATTTGTTCGTTATGTTTATTTGAATATAGAAAATCATGATTTAAGTTCTAACAGTAGGTAACGGTGCTATATTATCTCCTCCTCGATTCGATTAAAATTTGTTAGAAAATTTTTGAAATTTGTTTTGTACAAATTTTCTATATAATTTGCTATTTAGTTAAATTAATTTACTTACCCTCTACCTAATTAATTTTGATACTGATAATTTTGACATTTGGTAATATGTTCTCATATCTATTTAGTCATGTATTAAGAATTAATTTTCTGAATTCTAATTTCGATGTTATTCTTAAACTTTCAATGGATATGTAATTCTTAAATAGACTTTAGACATGGTGCAATTTTCAATTATGCAAATAATTAACATAGAAATATTATTACAGTTAAGTATTATTGTGCTACTTGGGTAAATATAAATATTTTGATTGTAATTATTTATTTGTTATAATTGTAATATTTGATATTCTTGCTAAATCATTCCATGTAATTTAGATGGTAGTTATTGAACACATTAGGATTAAATTGATGATTGTTGATCCTTTGACTAAAGGCATGACACGGTCATGTCGATCGAATGGGGCTTGTTTCTTCATGTAATTTTTGTTATAAAAATAATTTAATTATTGATGAAACTCTAATTTGACATTTTCTCATATTTATTTGTGTACACATTTGAGAAATATCATTAAAGTTGGATCTTGAGTAAATATAGGGTTTATTCATTAAGTTATATTGGCTCGAGAAGCATAATAAATTGTGATAGATGAGACATAATAGTCGCCTCCTCACCTTTCACCGTGACTCCTGTATTTTGTTTACTGTTGATTCATGTATTTTGTTTACTCCAGTGAATGACAAGATACATGAATCAAGTGGGAGAATATTTGAAAAAGATTATTTTTGACATTTTAAGTGGCCTATATATTTGTTGAGAGTTGAGTGGTCCATATATTTGATGAGATTCAAGTGATCTATATATTTGTTAAGATTTAATTATGCAGGATTAAGTGAAAATCTTATTTTGATATGCATAATTTATCTGAAATGGATAAAATTTCATCATGATGGATAAAATCTCATCATCACTTGCCATAATCTTTATGCTGAAGAATAGTGATGTCTATAAATGACTGTCAATTGTTTAGACAATCCATTTCAGTGCATGAACACCCCTACATTGGTCTAACACAGGACTTTGAAGAATTATTCCGTGTCTGCTTGCGGAACAATGGTGCACTGGTGCTGGATTAATCCGCTTTTCCTCGTGGTTTGAAATAGTACAGAACCCATGACATTTATGACCCAGCTTTTATTCTGGTTCGTTTGTGCTTTTTTTTTTTTAACCTCTCACTATATCACTTCTGCAACAGCAGAACTTAGGTTACAGTTTTCTTTGGTTGTTTTTTGTGAAAAAAAATTGTTCTTAAATTATATGCATCTGGCAAGTCGGTCAAATGCCAAATGCTGAAAAAGATAAACTAACGCGGAGGGTCTCACATGCTCTTGTGGTCACACTATTGGTATTTCATCATTGCCATTATGAAAAAATTGTCAATACATATGTTCCTATGCTTTTTTATAGGTTCATTTCAGAAAATCATCTGCTCATTGCCTAATGGATTGCCATCTATTTTTGATTGAAATTTTGTTTCTTGATGTGATTCAGGTTTTTATTCTTTTTGATTTTTCTAGATGTTGATTCTTTTCCTTCGTGTTTAGATTCCTCACTTGAGACCCACTCAGTACAAGAGGTCTAGGCTATCCAGAAACCGAAGGACTGTGAACCGAGCTTATGGTGGAGTTTTATCTGGAGGTGCTGTCAGAGAGAGGTGGGTAATTTGGGCTTCAGCACGTTAGCCGATTCATAGCCTATAACTTTGTACAGTTTGCACCTTATCATCCAATTCTATTTCTTCATTTCCAGGATCATTCGAGCCTTTCTGGTAGAAGAGCAGAAGATAGTGAAGAAGGTCTTGAAAATTCAAAAGACTAAAGAGAAGCAGTCGTCCAAGAGCTAGGCCAATAAACTAAATGAGTTGTGTTATGCAATAGTTCGGTCGATATTCTCAGTAGAATTATCTACTTCCCTTGTCGTGTTAATGTGGCGGCACTGTACGTGGTATAACTGTATTATTTCCTGAGATTTTAGGTGTATTTGGTTTATTATTCCATGGATCTGTTTTGTTCCTGTGTTTGCGGCATTGTTTGTGGTGATGTTAGAATTGATGTTATACATGAGGTAATTGGGCTGCAGATTTTTATGTGTTTTTTTTTCATTCACCTACATGTTAGAAATAAAAGTTCTTAGATTCACTAGGCAAGAAAACCTTTCAAACATACCTACATGTGAGAAATGCAAGTTTTTAGATTCGAAATCCAGATAAAATCTAAAATGGTATTGAGAAAAAAAAAATTGTCCAAGATAAGTTTTTTAAAGAAATAGAACATTTTTATAGATAATATGAGGTGAAATTATGATTGTATTTTCTTAAATTGTCACTTGTCTTATCACAATCATGCAAGTATAATAAGATAAAAAAAAAATTCAAATCACCCTCTAGTTGTTTTATATAAAAAATACTGCTTGTTCCAACCCTCACAAACTGTTATAAGGTATGTTAGTTACTCGTTGCTACACTATAAAAACGAACTATTTTATTTTAATTAAAATTGTTTTATATAAAATACTATTACATTAAAATAATCTTCATATACGTAGCTAAAATTACTTTAAATATGTAAAAGTCATTTTAAAATAATTATAAAAACTACTTGAATAGTTGATGGACAATTATAGTTGAATCATGAATTCTAAATTCTACCTAGGACGGGTTGGTGGAGACATTGGGATGAACATAATCGACTTTGCAACCATGAATTCTAAATTCTAAATACTATTTTATCAAAATATTTTTATCAATTTGGTCAAAATTTTAAATTTTATTAAAATCATTTTAACTAGATCAAAATCACTTTAAAATAGTTGTATTAATTATTTAAGTTGCTACTACATTTGTATAGCTACTAAGTAGTTGCTACATTACTACAACGATATTATATTGACGATTATATATTGTAATAGCTAGTTGTAGCTGCAGTAATAATACTGAAAGTAAAAGCTATTACAATGTTATAGCAATTACGGTAATTATAACTATTACATGTTGTAGTAGCTAATTATAATTGCTATTAGAGTTGTCAATTTGGGTTGGATTCGTCAGTTTGACCTGCCTCACCAAATAATTTAAACGGATTGGGTTGAAATTTTATGAATCCATTTAAAGGCGAATTCAGGCGGGTCTACCTGCCTGGGCCTACAACCTGTGCAAGTCGGCTTGCGATGTGTTTGGGTTGGTCCGCGAGTTGAGGAAATATTGAAGTAGTAGATCATGCACCTTGAACTGCCGTTGAAGTCTCTTAGTGCTTCTGTCGTATTCATCATAGAGAAGAACACACTTGATGCTCTTTTGTAGTGCATTAATGCAATTGAGGCTAATAGATTGGTTTATAACTGATGGTGTCACTTTTTGTTTGCTTGAGTTCCTCCTCTCCACAAACCTCTGATGATCTCTCCTCGATCCAAAATCCAAAAGCATGAGAAGTAAAGGAGTGTTAGAACTGGACAACTTTAACGGTCGGCCACTCCAATGCTCAAGTTAGTTCTCCATTCAAGAATAGAAGAAGAAAGTAACCAGAAAAAGAAAGTAGAAACCAATGCTAATAATTAAGGTTTGGAGAAGAGTCACCTCTGCTCAAGAGAAGAAACAACCCCTCCCCCCATTTACCTCAATCCCTTCTCTATATAGCCCTCAAAAAGGAATCCCCACGTAATACTTGACCTTGTCAGGCCGTCGAGGGCTAAAGGAGACAGTTGTTAAATCATACATTAACATTATCTGGTTGTTAGCTAACAAGTTGTCAGGTCGTTATGCTTTAAGGTTTCTTAAGTTCGGCTGGAAAAGCACTAGTACTGTAGCATCATGTAGTAACGTAGCAACAAGGCACTGTAACAATTACTGTAGCATCTAAAAAATGTGATTACTTAGGAGAGCACATTGCTTTTTGGAAAATTGCTACTACTATAGCAGTACCGTAACACTAGTGCTTAGCAACAAGGTTGCATTTCTTTGACGGTTGATCGAGTCGCCCGAGGGGGTACTGTAGCAATATTGAATGGTAGCGATACTATAGCATTACTGTACTGACAAACTGTAGCATTATTGCGATGATGATACAATAGTATTATTGTAGCAATAGTACTATAGCAACGGCTAGTCTACGAGATACTATAGTAGTACTGTAGTAATATACTATAATAACAGTACTGTAGCAGCAGGATGTATTGCTCGGATGGCTAATCGAGTCGCTTGGGGGTATTATAGCAATACTATAAGATAGCAGTATTGTATCATTATTATGGCAATGATACTGTAGCATTACTGTAGCGACCTGATAAATATATCACTTGGAAGAACAATATAATTGCTTGGAACATTGTAGCACCAATGTACTATAGTACCCAAGAACCATATTACTCTGAAGAACAATCTAATTGCTCGGGATACTGTAGTAATGATGTACTATAGTACCCGAGAACTATATTACTCAGAAGAATAATTTGATTGCTCGGGACATTATAACAACAATGTACCGTAATGCACGAGAACTATATTACTTGGAAGAACAATTTGATGGCTTGGAATATTGTAGAAATGTTATTGTAGCACTACTATAACATTTTTGTAGCAATGAGCATTTGGACACTTGAATTGTTCAAAGAAAGAATAATTTCTAGAAAAACTGTAGCATAACTCTAGTATACTATAGCTACTGTAGTTGGGGGATTTATTTTGAGTTTCTAGAAACTGTGGCAGTGTTACCCAGGATTTAATTTGAGTTTCTAGAATATTGTAGCATTTTAGTATAGAAAAATTAATTGGGAATTAATTAGAGATTCCAGAACATTGTAGCATTTGCTATAGCATACTGCAGTAGTGGTGTTATTGTAGCATTCGATAATGTAATTGCTCGGGAGAACCTATCCATATTGTTTGACAGAACTTAGTTATATTATTTGGTAGAACTTAACCATATTGCTCGCCTTGGTAGGTCTTTGCCATATTGCTTGACAGAGCTTGTCCCTAATACTTGGATTGAAATAATCCCAAAACTTGAGAAAGAATAACCCCATTATTCGGGGATAAATTTTTTTACCATCAGATATCCCTCCTTCAAGTCAGACTAAGGAGCGCAGTCGAATGAAATCCGATAAAGATAATCAGAAAAACCAAGAATACTGTAAATCTTAAAAAGTCCCAATCAGAATGAAAACTCAATCCCACTGTTGCAGAACATAAGAATATTGAGAAAAATCCGAAGTCGGATTAGTCCTAACCAAGGAGAGAGAATGTCAAGAAAAGAAGCTACCCAATGTGAGATAATAATAAGAATTCATGAAGATCAGAAGACCAATCCCACCTGAAGATAATAATGAGAATATATAAAGAGGACTAGAAAACTAATTTGTCTTGACTGGAGAGAGAAGTTTGATCCCTTGGTGGGGATAACTAGCAATCTAGGAATAACAAAAGTCTACTAACATCCCAATAGAGCCCATCAATAAAAATACTAAAAAAAGTAGAAGACCAATCATCAACAATATAGAAAAACAATATTACTGTGATATCATAAGGCGATCTGATAAAATAAGAAATCCAAATCATGCAAGAGGATATTACTGAGTATTGCACTTCAATCATTCCAAATACCATTGATAACCTTCTTATGAGAAGCAAGAATAGAGACTCTAGTTCTTGCAACCAAAATGAGAGTAATTCATCATATAGGTCTATCCTTGAGAATAATATAATTGCTTGATTCAGACTCAAAAAGTTAAGTTAGAGCATCAAATTGTAAGTATCCTGGGTTAGTCTTAATGTGATCAACCAAGTTAAGTTAGGTCATATGTGTTTGATGCCTTGTGTCTGAGTGTACAGGGACTTAGAAACATAAGAAGTTGAGTAAAAGACTCAACGAACGAGAAAGATAATACAGGAAGGAAGTCAACGAGCTTGGTGCATTAAAGGGACAAGGAGTTATGGAAGAGTACATCGGTAGAGCGAGAAGGATGCACAATGTGCATCCGAGGGACGAGAAGCCGAGAGAAAGTCTGTTCAAGGAGAAGGTCAGAGTTGAATTCAAGTGAGATCAACTTCGGATAACTAGAGAATCACCCAAGCGAGCAAACTGAAGAATGATCAATGCTGATATTGAATATTCAGATGAACAGTACTAGAGGCCCCTCAGATTAGACTGGAGGCGTCTCGAATGAACCATAACCAAGGTGCCTCAGATTAATCCAAGTCGCCTCGAATGAGATTAGAGCCATTGCCACGGAGATAAGTAGCGGAGTCCACGCCAACCGTACTGAGGCATCTCCATCGAAACTGAGGCACCTCCATTAGAATTGAGGTGCCCCTGATGAACCGAGGCATCTCCATTCATCCTGATCAACCGAACATTGGAAAACTTTATCCTATTGAAGGTGTTCTGGATCAATGGAGGCACCCTAAATTGGCATGTCAGCAAAACAGTTATTTTGACTAGTGCACTATAAATAGTGCCTTAGAGTTAGAAATTCAAACACACTTGTTCTTTTAATTTTGTAATCTTTTCTTTGAGCTTCCAATTGATGTAAGGAGCTTCTCCGACTCCAACGTTGTCAAAGGAGGAGTTTGTTAGTGATCTTTCTATAGTTTTAGATTAACAACTACCCAGGTTGTAATCAAATAAAAATTCTGAGCCCCCTACTTTATTTTATATATTTATTTTATTATATTTAATTTGTGTGTCCTTGCTAAGTTAGAAGCAAGAGAAGGTTTTAATTTTTATTACAGACTATTCACTCCCTCTATCCAATCCACCCGTTCCAACAAGACAATTAACTTACCAAGTAGGAATGTCAGAAACACCAAAGTCTCATCTTGCCCCAAAATACAATTAAAGGGATGTAAGAAGACCATAATACCAATACTTGTTAGGGAATAATGTCAATCAAGAAAAAAACTAACCCTTACCCCTTAGGGAGTTCATTGGTGATATTAATAAAATGGACCCCTCAAAACTGATTCCAAATGGAGGATGACAAGATATATATAAAATAGCTCAAGATTGTACAAAACTACTTGCTTCAATAGACCATCAGGATATAGAGATACATGAAGTTTGCTTGGAGGTTGTTAGACATATACATGGTCAATTAACCGTTATTATGGCCTAGAGACACTAGCTATCTAGCCTTTAACCCATTATACTGATGCCCATAGGCTATTAGAGTAATAATACTTGGCACATTGGCTGCCATTATTAGCTCGAAAGCGTTAGCTGCCTGGCCTTTATGTCATTATATTGATGCTCATATGTAGTAAAAATTATGCCTTAAGGTAGTAGGAATATATATATATTTAATCCATTGGTCATTATTAGCTACTCAAAAGTACTAGTTTATCTGACATTTAAGTTGTTATACTAATGCCCGAGATTGTTATAAGAGTAGCCCGGAGTCTATCATAGAAAGTAGCCAAGGGGCTACTGTAAGATACCTGACTCATAAGCCGTTATAGTTGCCCGACGACTTTTTATTATATAACTAATCATTGATAATGATAATCTTGCCTACAAAACATATCTTGAAATAACATTAGATAGAATAATTTAAAAAGTAAGATAGTTGATAGCAATATTTTCACAATAGAACCATAAAAATCTGTCTGCAGCTTCCAATCAAAAGCTAATACTAATGCAGATATTTAGAATATTGTATGAATTATATAATATCTTATCCTTTCAAACAACTCCATGACTAATTAGTCCAATAACAAGAATAGGAACAACAACTTTAGTTGGCCTTCAGACGTGGTTTGGATATATCCAATTTCTATTTGCATTAGGAGACAATCGAGAACTGATTTATGATGCAATTTTCCAACTACAAAATTTGTAAAAATAGATGAAGATATGAATAGAAGAAATATGCAGACCCATCTTAGTGAGCGATGAGAGGACCTAGCATTTTCTATTGATGATATCTAAATTCTAGATATGTTTATACCAAATAATTGTTAGAGTGTATATTAAAAGCCTAGCTTTTATATAAACATTTATTTAGAAATAAAGAATCACAGTGGTCAATATCTATATTTATTTTTTAAATGTAATTTGTTCAATTAATTTATATAGTAGACAACATGGTGTGAGGTATCACACACAGAAGATCATGTTGTCGATTCTTTATAAATTATAAACAGTTGCTCGCGACTAAGATGGAAAGGAACAAACCGTTGAAGTAGTCGTAGTGTGATTAAGTATTAGTTTATCTTAACTAATAAATTACACTGATACACTCCAAGTGTATTGAGTAGGACCATTTGAGGTAAATTCTTTTTGTACTGACTTTATAAAAGAACTAGACCTTAGTTATTATGGAAGTGTGTGCTCTTAATCCTATTATAATAACAAACACATATATTTAGTATTTATTTCTTTGACTTATCAATGGGTGAGATTTAACTCGATAAGTTAATAAGCCCGATAAGTTGGGAAATGATATTACTTATAGTGTATGTTGTTGATTACAGAAGGAATCTGTGTCCAAATAATCTAGGTTGAGAATGTCCCCAAGAGGAGCTCATAAGGATTGTCATGTTAAACCCTACAGGTGGACTTAGTCCGACATGACAATGAAGTTGAGTGGTACTACTCTTGGAGCAAGATATTAATTAAGTAAGTTGTCAGTAACTTACTTGATTAGTGGACATTTGTAATCTTAAACATAGGGAGACTAACACACTCATGATAAGAAGGAGCCCATAATGTAATTTGGGATTGGTGCGGTAGTGCGATAATAACTCTCTATTGGAATGAGTTATTATCGATGAACTTGAGTTGTGTGTTCGGGGCGAACACGGGATACTCAAGCTCATCGGAAGGCCAAAACCAATTTCTTCTCTAGGTCCCTGTCGTAGCCTCATTAAAGCCTCAAGTCCATCCAAAGAAAGGCCCATCTTGGTGTCCAAGAAGGGGGTCGGTCCATTGCTTGGTGACCAAGCAATGACCGGCCATCATATCCTCTTAAGGGGGTCGACCCATTCCTTGGTGCCCAAGCAAGAGGGGGTCGGCCATAATTACGGGTGTAAATGAACCAAGCCGCTCGCGAGCTATTCGAAGCTCGATTCGATAAAAGCTCGTTTGAGTTCGTTTAACGAGGCTCGTTAAGATAAACAAACCAAGTTCAAGCTTCGCAATATTCGGCTCGTTAGCTCGTGAACACGTTCGTTAAGCTCATTAAGTAATTTTTAAATAAAAATAATAATAGTTTTGATATTGAATCTATAGATTTTACACTCTACTTATGAAAAATATAAACAAATATATTAAATTTATTTATTAGAAAAAAGTTATAAATTTTAATAATAATATTATAATTTTCTCTAAATATATAATTTAGTTTTTAATGGATATTTAAATTTATGATTTATATTTATTAAGCTCGTTAAAGCTCGATAAAAGTTCGAATAAGCTCGTGAGCCATAAATATATTCGTTAAATAAAGCTCGAGCTCGGCTCGATTATAAACGAGCCAAGCTCAAACATTCAAGAGTTTGGCTCGGCTCGGCTCGATTACACCCCTAGCCATAATAATTCAAACAAGGAGGGGTGTTTTTGAATTTTTAAAATCTTCTCTTTGTAGAAAACTACAAGTTTTAAAAGAGAGATTTTAAATTTAAAAACTTTCCTTATTTGAATTAGGCCACATGTTTTAAAAGAAAGTTTAAAAGTTTTAAAACTTTCCTTTTTTAACCATCCTGATGGTTTAGAAAAAAAAAAGGAAGAGAAGTTTTAAAATTTAAATTTTCTATCACCATGTTAAAAAAAGGAAATTTTATAAGAGAAGTTTTAAATTTTAAAACATGATTTTAATTTTTAAAACTTTCCTTTTTTAACTCCTACTTTAGGAAATTGAAAGAGAGCTTGTAAAATTTTATAAGAGGATTTTTTCTTGTAAAATTTTATAAAAAAATATATATATATATTTCCTTCCTTATAGGGGCCGACCACCCTTGCTTGGTGCCCAAGCAAGGGGCCAACCAATAGGATTAAATTATCATCCAATCTAATCTATGATTGGTGATTGATTCAATCAAGAGGAAAGAAAAGGAAAAATAAAAAGGAAAAAACATGAGGAAGATTTTAATTTTTTTGTAAAATGTTTTTCCTTATTTGCCTTGGACAAGTATTATAAAAGAAGAAGGAGGAGAGGCTTCATGGGTTAATGAATTCTTTTTCTCTCTTCTCTCTAGTCTCCTCCTTAGGGCCGGCCCCTAGCTCTTTATCATGCTAGGGCCGGCCACATATTGCTTGTGGTTTCTTTAAGTGGTCGGATACAAGAAGGAGGAGAAGGAGAAGGAGAAGAAGAAGAAGGAGGAGGCATCTAATTCTAGTCTCTTGCTTGTGCTTTCTCATGATGGCCGGATCTCTCCCCTTCCCTTTCCCTTACTCTCTTTGATTCCTAAATTGGTGGTGGTGGCCGGATTTTAGTGGAAGAAGAAGAAAGCTCTTTGGGTGGTGTTCATCTTGGAGGATCGTCACCCACACGATGTCCAAGGCGAGGCGAGGAATACGGCAGAAGATCTCAAGGTCATTAACATACAAAGAGTGTAACGACCCGGCCCTTTGGCCTCTTGGGCGGCCCTTGCGGCGGCCCAACTGGCGGCCCTTATGTCGTCGGCCCATTTGGCGACCTCTCATGTCGTCGTTACTCACTAGGTCTTCCACCCACCCTGGCTGATTTTGTCTCCCGATTGAACTCTAAACCTCCGCTTAAGTATTAGAGTTTATGATTACTAACCAAGTGAGATGATCTCACTTGGTTACTGAGATCATAAACTCTAATACTTAAGCCCGGAGGTTTAGAGTTCAATCTCGGGAGGCAAAAATCCATCGGCCATGGGTGGGAAGACCTAGTGAGTAACGACACGGCCAAAGGGTCGTCGATCGACGACATAAGGGCCGCCAGTTGGGCCGCCGCAAGGGCCGCCCAAGAGGCCAAAGGGCCGGGTCGTTACAATAAAAAAAAACTCAACAGACCAACTGCGCCAGCGGTCTTTGCTTGTACTTCTCTCATTTATTCAGCAAACAAGAGATATTTAACTACATGGCACTGATATAAAATATTATCCAGTACATATTCAAACAAAACTCCACAATAATTAAAGAAAGAACTACTATATCACTGAAATGTAACCGGATATATATTCAAACCGATTCCAACAGAATTCCTCAGCCACTAAAAGGAGAATACATGGTCATAAGGAACAACTTTTAAGCAGCTCATGGCAGTAAGAGTTTTCCACATTTCAAGCTTGTAAAAACTAACTTATTCTTGACTCCTAACAATCATTCAATCATACACTGGCTTGAAGTAATTTATATCTACTTAAACATGCTTGAAGTGTAAGATAAATACATCTAACTAGCATGCTGTGGTAGTCACGGAAAACCTTCAAAACTTCTGTTCGTGCACTAAATAAAAACACCAACAGATTTAAACCAGAAAAACTATACCAATTTGCTAGATCAAGGTCAAATCCGAAACCACAAACTAGAATGAAAGGCTACTGTTGTTCATCTTACAACAAAACACAAATAAAACCCGAGAGCTACTCCTACCGCAGGTGAGAAGCACTTACATCCGGTTCTTGGACTTACAATCCGAAGGAAACGCTCTAGGGTTTCGGTGGAGCTCCGATTTCTCCCTTTTTCTTGTGTTTCCCGAGCTCCCCTTGCCGGAATGGTCACCCACGCGTGGAGACCGGCCGGAAAACGCCTCGCCGACGTCGAGAGGAGGAAACCCTAGCCTTGGCTGCGGTTTCGCCCGAGAGAGTCGGCGCCGTCGCGAGAGAGGAGAGGAGAAATTTCGAGAGAAAGTTTTTTAGGTTTTCCTCTCTTAACTTAACCTCTTTTTATAACCTAGTTTGAATTCGATTCCAACTATGCTTAAATCTATTTCTCTCCATACTAGGTTAATAAAACACGCGCAGTCCAGTTGGTTAGTCGGCTCTCAACCAAACCAAGGGTCTAGGCTTTGAATCCTTATCCGCGCACCTTTTTATTTTCAAAGTTTATTTTCGGTTTCTAAAATATCGCTTAACTATGCTATAAACTTAATTCTTTCCTTATAAGGTTAACAAAAAACTTTGTAGCTCAGCTGGTTGGGCTGGGTTCAGCTGAGATTCGGTTCGGGTCAAGGTCTTGGGTTCGAGTCTCCCCTTTAACATTTTTTTATCAAAACTTCTTTCTTTTTGTAACTCTACTAAACGACCTCCAAAAATTACATAAAAATACTCTAAAAATTCCTAAAAATCTCTAGAATATTTTAAAAGTATTTCCAAATATTTTATGGACTTTTAGAACTTAAAATAAGGAAAATTGGGTCGTTACAATTCCCCATACCTTATAAAAAGTTCGTCCTCGAACTTAGAATAGCTCTGGATACTTCTGTCTCATACTGTCCTCCCGCTCCCAAGTGACTTCCTCGTGCTTCTGGTTCTGCCAGACGACCTTCACTAGTGGTACTTCTTTGCTTCTTAGTCTCTTGACTGCTCTGTCCACTATCTGTGTAGGTCTACTCTCAAAACTAAGATCCTCTTGGATCTGCACTGACTGAGGCTCAATCACTTGGCTAGGGTCCTGGAGACACTTCTTTAACATGGAGACATGAAACACATTGTGTATTGCTGACATGTCTTGTGGTAACTCCAGTTTGTAAGCTACCTTCCCAATCCTGTCTGTAATCAGGTAAGGTCCTACATAGCGAGGATTCAATTTGCCCTTCTTGCCAAATCTCATCACCCCCTTCATAGGAGCAACTTTGAGAAAAACTGAATCTCCTACTTGAAATTCCAGTGGCCTACGGCGTGTGTCAGCATAGCTTTTCTGTCTACTCTGGGCAGTCTCAATCCTCTGTCTGATTTTCTGTACAGCCTGAGTGATTTCTTCTATCAGCTCTGTCTGAATGCCCAGCTCCACTTCCATTTCCTTTCTTTCACCTGCTTCTTGCTAGCATATAGGTGATCTGCACTTTCTGCCATACAACGCCTCATATGGTGCCATCCTGATGGTGGCTTGGTAGCTGTTGTTGTAGGCAAACTCAGCTAAGCACAGATACTTGCACCAACTGCCTTTAAAATCTAGTGCACAAGCCCTGAGCATATCTTCTAGGATCTGATTTACTCGCTCTGTCTGTCCATCAGTCTGAGGATGGAAGGCTGTGCTGAACTTGAGCTTGGTGCCTAGTGCAGTCTGTACACACTCCCAAAAGTGAGAGGTGAAGCGCCCATCTCTATCAGAAATAATAGATTTGGGAACTCCATGAAGTCTGATCACCTCTTTAACATATAGCTGTGCTAACTGCTCTATAGAGTGTGACACCTTGATGGCTAGGAAATGAGCAGACTTGGTCAATCTGTCCACTATCACCCATATCGCATCGTATCCATTTGTGGTTCTTGGGAGACCTGTTATGAAATCCATGGATATGTCTTCCCACTTCCACTCTGGTATAGGAAGAGGCTGTAGAACTCCTCGTGGTGTTCTGCTTTGACTCTCTGACATGTCAGGCAGGTACTGACATATTTAGCCACATCTCTTTTGAGTCCAGACCACCAGAATTTCTGTTTCACGTCTTGGTACATCTTGGTAGAACCAGGATGCATAGAGTATGGCGTACTATGGGCCTCTTCTAAAATTCTCTTTCTCAGCTCTTCATCATTGGGAACACAAAGGCGATTTCCCTGATAAAGAATTCCACTGTCTGATACTCGAAATTCTGAATTTCCTTCTTCTTGTATTCCTTGCTTGATCTTTTGGATATATGGATCTTCACTTTGCTTTTTCTGTATATCCTCAAGCAGGGTTGACTCTAGGGTCAATGCAGAAAGTTGCCCATAAATAATTTCAAGTTCGAAATCTGACAACTCCTTCTGTAGTGGCAGGGCTAATGATGATAAGGACATCAAGGATGCACTGGACTTTCTGCTTAGTGCATCTGCCACTTTATTAGCTTTACCTGGGTGGTAGAGGATCTCACAGTCATAATCTTTGACCAACTCTAACCACCTGCGCTGTCTCATGTTTAAGTCCTTCTGAGTGAAGAAGTACTTAAGACTCTGATGGTCTGTGAAGATTCTGCACTGGACTCCATACAAGTAGTGTCGCCAGAGTTTCAGTGCAAAGACTGCCAGCTCTAGATCATGAGTGGGGTAGTTCTTCTCATAGTCTTTGAGTTATCTTGAAGCATAAGTTATAACTTTTCCTTCCTGCATGAGTACAGCTCCTAAGCCCATCTTGGAAGCATCACTGTAGATGTCAAAACTCTTGTCACCCTCTGGAACAGTCAGTATAGGAGCACTGGTCAGTCTCCTCTTGAGTTCTTGAAAACTCTGCTCACATTTATCTGACCATTCAAACTTCTTGTCCTTCCTGGTGAGGGCTGTAAGGGGAGAGGCTATCCTGGAAAAGTCCTGTAGTACCCAGCTAAACCAAGGAAGCTTCTGATCTCCCTGGCATTCTTGGGTCTCTTCCAGTTGCTGACCGCTTCTACTTTGGCTGGATCTACCTGAATGCCTTCTTTTGAAACAATGTGACCTAGAAATGCCACCTGTTCCAACCAGAACTCGCACTTTGAGAATTTAGCATAGAGTTGCTTTTGTTGAAGGGTCTGCAGAACTATTCTCAAGTGCGTGTCATGCTCCTCTGAAGTTCTGGAATAGACTAGAATGTCGTCGATGAACACAATGACAAACTTGTCAAGGTATTCACTGAACACTCTATTCATCAAGTCCATAAAGACTGCAGGTGCATTAGTCACACCAAAAGGCATGACCACGAATTCATAGTGTCCATATCTGGTCCTGAAAGCAGTTCTGGGTATATCACTCTCCTTCACTTTTAACTGATGGTACCCAGAGCGCAGATCTATCTTGGAGAACACTGTTGCCCCTTTCAATTGATCAAATAAATCATCGATCCTGGGTCCCTGTTCTTGATGGTCACTTGATTCAGAGCTCTATAATCTATGCACATCCGCATAGATCCATCCTTCTTCTTGACAAACAACACAGGAGCTCCCCATGGTGAGTGACTAGGGCGTATGAAACCCTTGTCAAGTAGCTCCTGAAGTTGCTCTTGTAACTCTTTTAGCTCTGCTGGAGACATGCGATATGGAGCTTTTGAAATTGGACCGGTACCAGGAACCAGTTCAATCTCAAACTCCACTTCTCTGTTGGGAGGTAGTCCAGGTAGCTCTTCTGGGAATACCTCTGGATACTCACAGACTACCCGAACTTCCTCCTGCTTAGGTCTTTCTTCTTCTTCTGTACTCACAATGAATGCAAGGAAACCAGCACACCCTTTAGCTAGCATCTGGTGAGCTGTGAGGGAAGAGAGAAATTTCTGAGTCTTCCTCTTTGGCACTCCTGTAAATTCAAAGGATGGTTCACCTTCTGGACTAAAGATCACCTTCCTTCTGCGGCAGTCCACTGAAGCACTGTACTTGCTGAGGAAATCCATACCAAAAATGATATCGAAATCCTGCATAGCGAGGACCACCAGGTTAACACATAACTCTCGGTCTGAAATTCTGACTGGTACAGACCGAAGCCACTGACTAGATTCCATGACTTCTCCAGAAGGTAGAGTTGTCAGGAACTTGGAATTCATGCTTTCTGTAGGTACCTGTAGTTCTTTGGCAAAAGGTATGGATACAAAAGAATGGGTCGCCCCAGTATCAAATAGTGCAGTAGCTATATGCTGAAAAATAACTACTTGACCTGTTACGACCGTGGAGGCACCAGCAGCTTCCTCTTTGGTAAGGGAGAATACTCTGGCATTGTCAAAGGCTGGAACTGGTGGGGCTTCCAACCTTCCTTGACTGATCCGAGGTCCTTCCAGAGTTGCAGGCATATAATGTAGTTGAGGCTTGGCTCCATATTGTATTGGCTGTGGCTGGGGTGCTTTGAACTTGTTAGGACACTGTTTGTCCATGTGTCCTTCTTGACCACAAGAATAACATCCAGTCTTACCCAAGAGGCAGGCTCCTGGATGTGTTCTCCCACATTTGGGACAGGGAAGGAGCTTAATCTGTTTGGTTTCTGGTCCTCCCTTCTGGTTACTTCCTGAATTCCACTGCTTTCTTTTAGTGTCCTTGCCTTTCCAGTTCTGATTATTTGACTGGGGTTTCTGATTTCCCCCAGTCTTGGTTTCTATCTTGATTGGCTTGTGCTGCTCTCGTTGTGCCTTCATGTTGTTCAGGTAATGCTCAGCTACTAAGGCTCTGCTGACCAGCTCTTCGCCAGTCTGGGGTTGGTGAGTTCCACTACTCACATTAAGTGCTATCATTGGCTTCAGCATCCTGAGCATCAGTCTGACTCGTTCCTTCTCTGTACTTACTAGTTCTGGGCAGAGACGAGCTAGCCTGTTGAATCTTTTAACTGCTTCCTTCACTGTCAGATCACCCTGTCTGAACTCCATAAACTCCTCGTAGTGCTTATTGGTGATCCTTTGGCGGAAAAACTCGTCGTAGAACTCTGTCTCAAAATCAACATAAACTCCATCCTGATCTCACTTGGTTACCAGGATTCATAAACTCTAATACTTAAGCCTGGAGGTTTAGAGTTCGAATCCTGGGGGAGGCAAAAATCCACTGGCCAGGGGTGGGAAGACCTAGTGAGTAACGGCACGGCCAAGGGTCGTCGGTCGACGACATTAGAAGTCGCCAAATGGGCCGACGACATAAGGGCCGCCAGCTGGGCCGCCACAAGGGCTGCCCAAGAGGCCAAAGGGTCGGGTCGTTACAAAGAGAAGGTATAACTAGTAATTTTCTTCCGCATCATACTAGTTAATTTTCTTTGTATGAATTCCAAACACAAGAGGCATTAGATCTAGTATTTCGAATTAGTTTTTCGAGTTTGTGTTTTCTTTGTTTTCGAATTTGTGATTCCATTGTTCTTTTTGTTTAACCTAGAGTTATTTAAGAAAATTAAATATTAGCTTTCCTTAAAAGGCTTTGTCTAGGCGGTGGTGGTTGCTCCCATATCTAAGAAGGTCATGTGCCTCGCCATGCAGTCCTGGAAGTCAATTTTGGAAATTAATATTTAATGGAATTAATAACATAGGTGGATTTGAATCAATAGTGTTAAGTTCCGCTTGCGATTCAAATCTAAATCATTAAGAACAGATAAGTTAAATTTGGAATCAATGATGTTAAGTTCCATCTGCGATTCCTAATTTAACTTCTAAAAAACATAATAGGTTATTTAAGGAAAGGTTTGACACTTGTACAAAATTTTTGTACAGTGGAACTGGTACGTTTTCCTAGGACTAACCAATAATTGGTATCAGAGCTAGAGTTTACCTCTGTGTGTTTAGAATTCAAATAGGTTTTGCACATGTCATACATAATTTAGGCAGGATAATAGTAGGATGTGCTAACTTTTTGGTTGCAGGCTCCAACTATTATGACTTATAGATGCTGTGTGTGATTGGACCCTTGGACATGTCAAGGGCATTATTGTGTGTGTGCATGATTGTATGTAACTAATACAGCAAGAGCTGTATTAGCCCTAGATTTTTAGAATTTTATTTTTGATCTAGATTTCATGTACATTCCCTCGTGGAATATAGGATCGACACATGTAAAATTCTATTTTTGTCGCGGATCGGATGCTTGCGAGGCGTGGTACTTTTGAAGCACCAGAGGCGCAGCGGAATAAGAAGCAAGATGGATGCGACATCTCGACCCAATGGTGGTGGCTAAAGGTGACAGCAGCTAGGGTTGGAGCACACGGAGCACAGTGATGGAAAAGGTCATAATAGTTGGAAAAATAATTTCCATATTTATTGCTTTTATTTACTGTGATGTGTATGTATGCATGTGATGTATGCTAGGATAGTTAAAATTCCTCTCTTTAAATAACTAAGTGGGAGAGGGATTTATTTTAATAAATTCCACGGTCTCCATTACTGGTTTGTAAGTGATGTAAACAAACTTGCGCGTTGGCTCTGAGTGTCTTCCTCCATATCGGATGAGTTTGTATGCGGATCACTAGATCAAACTTCCATTTAGGATGACTATAGGAAATTAATTAAGAGCGTGTGATCTTCCCCATCAGAAGGGACACAATCTTATTAATGGACTTAGTGTCAAGTAATGGTATACACGTAGGCACGTCTAATAGTATCCTCCCCATCGGAGTCACTGCTATTATTTGTGTGACCAAAGGAAAACCAACTATTAATTTGTCAAAAAGATAAGTTGACAAGATAATAAAATTAAAACCCCCTCTTACAAATGTCAAGTTTTTGTATACGTCCACACTATCGTGGCATACAAAATTCACGGTGTATGAGGTAATTTTATTTGTCAGGATGATAAGAAAATAAAATTAATGGGAAAAACTCCTCTTACAAATGTTTGGTTTTGTATACGTCCACACTATCGTGACATACAAAATTCACGGTGTTTGAGGTAATTTTATTTGTCATAAAGATTTATTGACAAGATAATTAATGGGTAAAACCCTCCTCTTACAAATGTTCAAATTTGTATACGTCCACACTATCGTGACATGCAAAATTCCCGGTGTTTGAGGTGTTGGTGAATTTAAATAATATTGTTTGAAGAATCAATGTTATTTTAAATTCAAAGTTTTGACCAAAATATTTGATCAAAGATAGACCAACTATTAATTTTATTTGTCATGAAGTTAGGATGACGAGATAATAAAATTAATGGACAAAATCTCCTTTTTGAATTTGTATACGTCCACACTATCATGACATACAAAATTCACGGGGATTTTAAAGTGTTGGTCTTGACCAAATATTTTGTGATTCTTAGGATGTCAATCCCCTAGTTGTTATACTATAAAAAAAACTTAGTAGTCCCAATTATAATGATAGGACTTGGACATTAAGGTAGACTGTCCTCTTAGAACTGAGAACAATATAGGTATATTTAATTCATTAGTTGTTGAAACATGTTTAGTGGTGTTATCTACCAGTACCTGGAGTGTAGATACAAATGCCACTAATCATGTCTGCAATTCATTACAGGGTTCCAGGAAACCCGACAGCTATATGAAAAGGAAAAACACCATCTACATGGGCACTACTGCAAAAGTAGCAGCTGTTGCAGTGGGAGATGTTTATCCTCTGATAGGAATAAAATATGGATTTTCAGAAATTGTCTTTACGTACTAAGTTTAGAAAGAATCTGATTTCGGTTTCTAAGCTATTAAAGAATAGATATTCTGTCTATTTTGATTACAAACTTGTTATCAAGAAAAATAGGAAAGTTATCTATTCTGGTACGTTGGTTGACAATTTATAATCCAATAACTCCCACGATACAATAAATGAAAATTAATAACACATAAGAGAAAGTAACCTTCGGAAATGAACCAATCATATTTTTTGCATCTAAGGCTAGGTTATATTAACTTGAGTAGGATTCAAAGGATAATAACCAATGAACTCTTTGGTTCATTGGTAGTGAAAATCTTTCCAACCTACGAGTCTTACTTGGAAGGAAAAATAACCAAGAAGCTTTTACGTCTAAGGGGTATGAAGCCAAAGATATGTTGGAATTGGTTCATTCTGATTTGTGTAGACCTTTGACTATCTAGGCAAGAGGTTGTTTCGAATATTTCGTCTCTTTTATAGATGACTATTCGAGATAAGGATACATTTACTTGACGCGCCACAAGTCTAAGTGCTTTGATTAGTTTAAAGAGTAACTAGGCTGATGTGGAGTAACGTCAAAGTAAAAGTATCAAGTCACTACGGTGAAATCGTAGTAACGAGTACCTCTTAGGAGAGTTTAGGAGTCACTTATCAGAAGTCGGGATTTAATCCCAACTAACTGCACCTGATACACCCCAACAGAATGATGTAGTAGAAAGAAGGTATAAGGCTCTTATGGAATAATTAGATCGATGATGAGCTATTCAGAAAATTACCAAATTCGTTTTAAGGATATACACTGGAAACGGAAGTGAACATAGTACCTTCTAAGTCAGAACTCTCTACTCCCATAGAATTGCAGATTGGCCGTAAGCCTAATATGAAGCATATTCAGATTTGGGTGGTCTAGCACATGAGAGACACTGATAATATTGGACATGAGTTCACTAGTTTGTGAGTTATCCTAGAAAAATGAAAAGAGGTTTTTAGTCCTTAAAATCGGAAGGTCATTGTTGGCACCAATGCCCGATTTTAGAAAAGGACTATACTATGAACCACAAGCCCATGAGTAAAAATTGTTCTTAAGGAAATTAAAGGACACGTCTAATCTATTACCAACTGTACAAGATGAAATATCACAAGAAACTGCAACACGTATCACAAATGATACACAATTGCAGAAAGTGTCTCATCATAGTGGGAGGGTTGTTAGGCAACCTAAAAGATTCATGCTTTGGGAGAGTCTTTGGACTTGATCTCTGGTGGACATGAACCTGATCCCTGGACATATGACGAAGTACTCCAAGATAAAGATGCAGTATCTTTGCAAAGAGCAATAAATACAGAATTAGAATATATGTATTCTAATAGAGTCTGGGAGCTTATAAAATCACCAAATGGTGTAAAAGCCATTGGGTGAAAATAAGTCTACAATAAGAAAAGAGGGATAGACAGGAAGGTGGAAACTTTCAAAGCAAGGTTTGTTGAAAAAGGAAACTTTTTCACCGGTAGCCATGCTTAAGTCTATCCGGATTCTTTTATCTATTTAGCAAGTGGATGCCAAGACATCTTTCCTTAATGGAAGTCTTGAAGAAAACATCCATATATAGCAACCAGAAGGGTTCATTGCAAAGAGCAAAGAGCATCTTTTGTGTAAGCTTAATCAGTCTATGGACTGAAGTAATGCTTCAAGGTCTTGGATCATCCGGTTTAATAAAGTAATCCAGACCTATGGATTTATTTAATAACCGAATGAGTCTTGTGTATACAAGAAGTGTGATGAAAACGTGGTGGTATTTCTTGTACTATACGTAGATAACATTTTTGGTAGTTGGAAACAATATCAAAGTGTTGTCAGAAGTAAGGGTATGGTTGTCCAAACAATTCGATATAAAGGACTTGGGAGAATGCATATATTCTTGGGATCAAAGTAATAAGGGATCGCAAGAAAAAAATATTTTACTTATCCCAAGCTTCATATATCGAAGCAATCCTTGCTCGTTTTAAGCATGCAAAATTCCAAGAAAGGTTTCTTACCTTTTCAGCATGGAGTAGCTTTATCTAAAAAGATGTCTTCGAAAACATCAAAGGAGATAGAAGAAATGAAGGCAGTTCCTTATGCTTCGGCTGTCGAAAGCCTAATGTATGCTATCACGAGATCAGAAATCTATTTTGCCAAGGGCATAGTTAGCAGATATCAAAGTAACCCTGGATAAGGACATTGGACTGCGGTAGAGCATATATTGAAGTACCTTAGAGGCACTAGAGATTATATGCTAGCTTACAAGGCAGATAATTTGGTCCCTGTCACTATGTGAAAATCGACAATAGACTTCACCACTATTTACTTCGTCAATCAACAAGTGCGAAGTAATATTTGATAATCAACTTCGATAATAAATTTGATGCAGTAAATACAAATTTATACTTCATAGGTTTAAAAACGTGAACCTCACTTCTAATTTTATCTGACTTTTTACTTTATACTATATATTCGGGGGAGTAATAAGTTATAAAATAAATTTTATATGGATAATTGATGAAGTAATATCACCATATAATATAGTAATTTAATTATAACCTATATAGTTTAGTGCTTAATTTTTTTCCCAAGCCGTGTCTTTAGTTTTTGCCCGAGCTATTCCCTCGCCGATTCTTCCTTCTCACGTGATCCCTAACCCTCGCCGTCGCCACTCCTCAGATCACCCCCGCTCAAGCCCCGATAGATCCTTTTCCTTTCTTCTCACTAACCTGCTCTTGTCGTCGCCACTCCTCACACCCACGCTCATCATCTCTGTCGCTGCTTCTCACCCTTTTTCCTCCCTAACCCGCGATCGCCATTGCCGTTCCTCTCACCCACGTTCACGCATCCTTGTCGCCGCCGCCTCCAGACGCCGCTGGCCTCCATCACTCGTCTCCACCACGATTCCTCCACAGCACTGCCTCCTCTGTGATTCCTTAGGTTTACGATAATCTTTTGAATCCTCAAATTAACGAAATCATTCTCCTTGTCATTGATCAACAATCGTTATGGAATTCTGAGAACCTTAAAACCTCAATTGCAGGAACAGAAGGAAGCATTGATGGGAGGTTTTGGTCTAATCAATCTGAAGATTTATAGGTATTTATTTGTTATCTGATACCTTATGTTTTTGTGTACTGTTGATTTTTTCAATCTGAACCCTACCTCCATGAAAGTAAGACTGATTGATTCCCCAACCATACAAGTAATTCCTTGTTGCATTGAAGTGAATCACAAATTTTAAAGTAAAAAAAAAAAGATTGTGAAGTGAATCACACATTCAATTAAATCAAGTGTTTAATGATCCAAAGGTTAAGTACTAGATGGTCAGAAAGTTGCTAACTTACATCAATCTTCTTTGCCTCAATAGAGTAACAAAAAATGGATAAGATATAGAAGGCAGAGGTTTGTTTACCAGCTGTAATATGAGTGAAAGCAAGGACCATGGTACTAAGCCAGGACGCAAGGGAAGCTGTAGAGAGGGTAGCAGTGGGTAGAAGGAATAGAGTAGCTAGGAATAAGTCAACCAATAAGGTACAAAGGGCATTCTATTTAAATGTAGATAGGGTTCCTAACTATTTAAGATAAAGAAAAAGTCTAATATCAAATCCAAAAAATAATATGAAATTTAATGTGAATGTTAGTGTGAGTGTGCACATACAAAATTAAATATCCTTCCAACTCTTTGTATGCGAGGTTAATGCATACATAACCTGGATATAGTTTCGGTCATAATCTTAAAATGATATGAAGTTTGATTGTCTATGCACACAAAATTACATGTTCATATAAAGTTTCAATTCTTTAGCTAGCTAGGTATTAGAGGAAATAACATCAACAAAATACAAACCTCTTGCTAATAAATCTCTTATTATGTTAAAAGGAATGAGACAGGCAACTGTACTATTTATTCCATGAGCCAATTTCATGAGCAAAAATTCAAGTACTAACTAAGCATTATTCCATCCAAAATTATGAGCCAATTAGTAGAGGACAACTAAATTATGAAATATGTACAGTTTAAACAATAGAATTAGGGCTTTTGTTGGCGTTTGAAAACACACAGAAAATTCTTCATTAGATGTTCTTGTTGAAACCACAAATTGTAAGACTATCTACTTTTTATTTATTAGAGTACTCTGTGTGTGTATGTTTCTTTTCTTTCTTTTTTATTTCATGAAACTCTGTATCATAGATTAAGCACATAGACTTAGTAGCACATAGACTTGCTTGTTTTCTATGCTTCTTCAGCAACTCTAAAGTTAGTTCCAAACATTGATTCGTACTCTTGATATGGCTAAAGCTGGAAACCCTTAACCAAATCAAGATTTGTAGAATGGTGTGTTAAAGAATGGTGTGCAAGTTGATTCATTTAATGTTTTCTTACTCACACAGATTCCTACTCACTCTTTTGTTAACCAACATAATAAACAACTTAATACCATTAGAGATTAGTATATTAATTTTAATAAATTTTTCTTCATACCACACACCAACCTCTTTGGTCTGTCTCTTCTTACTTGTATTAGATTTCACAAATTGAAGTTCCAATGATTTTACATTTTGAGTTGCATGTAGTATTTTTTTTAACTTTTATTTATTTACTTTAATATCTTCAGATTTTGACCTATTTGTTTAGGGATTTTGCTAGATTGAAATGAATAAATCCTGGATATACTCGGATAGAAGGTCCAAATAGTATGAGGAGGGTGTGGAACAGTTCATTAGAGATGGTTGCTAAGAGAAGATATCTTGTGCTTTATGGAGATGAAAGAGATAGGTGCTAGGCAAATTTTGGTTTACATGGGGTATGTTATGTCTTAAATACAATATTTGTTCAAATGCTATGCTTCGTTTGCAATATTTATTCATATACTTTTGTTTGGTTTACATGGGGTATATTTAGATTTGTCATTACTTTATCATTACCTTGCAATTATCTTGCAGTTACCTTTACAAATACTTGAAGAAAGAAAATAGAGCTGAGTATGTTTCATTTGTGGATCCTGGTCACATACCAACATGTGGTGTGGGCGAAGAAGGCAGTAAATTGTCACAACATATTGCTGAGCAGTTGAGAGCATCAAACAGAGATAGTATCTGCTTCATTCCATACAATACTGGATAAGATTTTAATTATTTATCAATTCCTACTACATACTAGTCAATGTTATATTTTCATTTGTCCAGGTACCA
Source organism: Zingiber officinale (assembly GCF_018446385.1). Taxonomy (NCBI): domain Eukaryota; kingdom Viridiplantae; phylum Streptophyta; class Magnoliopsida; order Zingiberales; family Zingiberaceae; genus Zingiber; species Zingiber officinale. The sequence goes on from NC_055995.1 coordinate 22,365,452, forward strand.
TTGGATTCTGACTCTAATTAATGAAGATAAGAATATGATATATTTATTGGACTCTTTGAGTAATAGGAACCGAGATCATGCTTGACAAACTATTATGACCAAGTAGGTAGTAGATTATGTTAATTGTGAATATATACATTAAATTCATTAGAGGTTGAAAAAATAACTTTCTATTTTTTACAATGTAGTGGGGTCAAGTTATACAATGCATCAAGGGGTAATTCAAAAGAACTTGGTTTTAAACAATTGACGGTATGTATTGCGACTATGTATTTAGACATCAGTTAATAATTCTTATTATTTGGATTATAACTTATTGATGACATTTTCAATTTGATTAGGGTAATCTAAAACAAAAAGGTGGTGTTGAATGTGGATATTGTATAATGCGATACATGAAAGAGATAGTCTTGGATGAATATCCCCAATTGGAGATGAAGGTGAATTTCTTCTTTATAAAATATCTTCTTTATGAAATATTGAATCATTTTACATTGACTCTCAAACTTCTGTTTATATTTCAGTTTGCAACATCAAAAAATAAACAGTATTACGATCAATCTCAGTATGATGAAGTTAGAAGTGAATGGAGCGAATTCGTCTACTTCTATATTGGTGCTTAAGTGTAGGCTACGATATAAATTTTGGATTGTATTTAGAGAATTTTGGATACAAAAAATTTTGAGTTATGGTTATACGTGTCTTTTATGAATACACTTTTGGATTGTATTCGATACATATTTATGATATATTTGTTTAATTTTGATGGTGAAAAATATTGTGTGATCATATACTCTTTTGGCCAATTAAAATTATATTGTAGTAAAATATTATCAATTACTTCGACGGTAAGAATAAATGATGGAGTAATACAACACAAAAGACTTCTATAAATTTAAATATTGGTGTAGTTAAAGAAACTATTTACTTCACTACTTATCAAATGTGGGAAGTAGTTCGTATCAATTACTTCGCTACATTTGAATTTTTTTGTTGTAGTAAAATATGCTCTATTACTTCTATACTACGATGAAGTAGTACGATAATGAATACTTCGACTAAGTCAAATTATGCGGAAGTAAAATAAAACATTTACTATACCAAAATTAAAAAAATGTGAAGTCGTATACATATTTTACTTCGTCAAATAACGTAACTTATGAAGTAATATAATGATTTTACTTCGGTATTTTTAAAGGTCTTGATGAAGTAATATAACTTTTTTGCTTCAAAATCGGTTCGATTTTGAACCGGTGATAGACTTCGGTAATGTGTCGTGAAGTAAAAAATTTACCCTTTTACTTCATGTGCGTCTACTTCGGTAATTAATTACCTATTACTTCGGATAATATCCGAAGTCTATTAACGATTTTCATATAGTGTGTGGGTTGCACGGATTTTGACTTCCAATCGGATAGGGACAATAGTAAGTCGACCTCGGAGTTTTGTGTTTACTTTAGGAGGTAAAGTCATAACTATGGAAGAGTGATAAGCAAAGGTGTTTTTTCAGACTCCACCATAGAAGCTGAGTAAGTGGCAGCCTCTGAGGCAGTTATAGAAGCTGTATGGCTCAGATACTTCATGATGGACTTAGACATATTTTCTGGTTTGTCCAAAAATTATTACAATTTATTGTAATAATAGTGGTGTAGTAGCAAAATCGAAGAAACCATAAGTCCATAAGGCAAGTAAACACAATGGAGTGCAAGTACCACCCAATACGAGAAATCGTATAAACGAGGAGAAGTTGTTGCCGCCTAGATTACATCAGGTGATGACCTGTAGATCCTTTAACTAAGGTCCTTAAGGCAAGAGCTTTTGATGGGCATGTTGAAGGGTTGGGAATAAGATGTATGGCAGTATTTATGGCAGCATAGTCTTTTAGTATAAGTGGGAGATTGTTAAAGTGTATACTAAAAGCCTAGCTTTTGTATAAATATTTATTTAGAAATAAAGAATCATAGTGGTCAATATCGACATTTATTTGTTAAATGTAATTTGTTCAATTAATTTATATAGTAGACAACATGGTCTGAGGTGTCACACACAGAAGATCGTGTTGTCGATTCTTTATAAATTATAAACAGTTGCTCGCGACTAAGATGGAAAGGAACAAACCGTTGAAGTAGTCGTAGTGTAATTAAATATTAGTTTATCTTAACTAATAAATTACACTGATACACTCCAAGTGTATTGAGTAGGACCATTTGAGGTAAATTCTTTTTGTACTGACTTTATAAAAGAACTAGACCTTAGTTATTATGGAAGTGTGTGCTCTTAATCCTAATATAATAACAAACACATATATTTAGTATTTATTTCTTTGACTTATCAATGGGTGAGATTTAACTCAATAAGTCAATAAGCCCGATAAGTTGGGAAATGATATTACTTATAGTGTATGTTGTTGATTATAGAAGAAATCTGTGTCCTAGTAATCTAGGTTGAGAATGTCCCCAAGAGGAGCTCATAAGGATTGTCATATTAAACCCTGCAGATGGACTTAGTCCGACATGACAATGAAGTGAGTGGTACTACTCTTGGAGCAAGATATTAATTAAGTAAGTTGTCAGTAACTTACTTGATTAGTGGATATTCGTAATCTTAAACACAGGGAGACTAACACACTCATGATAAGAAGGAGCCCATAATGTAATTTGGGATTGGTGCGGTAGTGCGATAATTACTCTCTAGTGGAATGAGTTATTATCGATGAACTTGAGTTGTGTGTTCGGGGCGAACATGGGATACTCAAGCTCATCGGAAGGCCAAAACCAATTTCTCCTCTAGGTCCCTGTCGTAGCCTAAATAAAGCCTCAAGTCCATCCAAAGAAAGGCCCATCTTGGTGTCCAAGAAGGGGGTCGGTCTATTGCTTGGTGACCAAGCAATGGCCGGCCATCATATCCTCTTAAGGGGGCCGACCCCTTACTTGGTGCCCAAGCAAGAGGGGGCCGGCCATAATAATTCAAACGAGGAGGGGTGTTTTTGAATTTTTAAAATCTTCTCTTAGTAGAAAACTACAAGTTTTAAAAGAGAGATTTTAAAATTAAAAACTTTCCTTAATTGAATTAGGCCACATGTTTTAAAAGAAAGTTTAAAAATTTTAAAACTTTCCTTTTTTAACCATCCTCATGGTTTAGAAAAAAAAAGGAAGAGAAGTTTTAAAATTGAAATTTTCTATCACCATGTTAAAAAAAGGAAATTTTATCAGAGAAGTTTTAAATTTTAAAACATGGTTTTAATTTTTAAAACTTTCCTTTTTTTAACTCCTACTTTAGGAAATTGAAAGAGAGCTTGTAAAATTTTATAAGAGGATTTCTTCTTGTAAAATTTTATAAAAAATATATATATATATATTTCCTTCCTTATAGGGGCCGACCAATAGGATTAAATTATCATCCAATCTAATCTATAATTGGTGATTGATTCAATCAAGAGGAAAGAAAAGGAAAAATAAAAAGGGAAAAGGAAAAAACATGAGGAAGATTTTAATTTTTTTGTAAAAAGTTTTTCCTTATTTGCCTTGGGCAAGTATTATAAAAGAAGAAGGAGGAGAGGCTTCATGGGTTAATGAATTCTTTTTCTCTCTTCTCTCTAGTCTCCTCCTTAGGGTCGGCCCCTAGCTCTTTATCATGCTAGGGCCAGCCACATATTGCTTGTGGTTTCTTTAAGTGGCCGGATACAAGAAGGAGGAGAAGGAGAAGAAGAAGAAGAAGAAGAAGAAGAAGAAGAAGGCATCTAATTCTAGTCTCTTGCTTGTGCTTTCTCATGATGGTCGGATCTCTCCCCTTCCCTTTCCCTTGCTCTCTTTGATTCCTAAATTGGTGGTGGTGGCCGGATTTTAGTGGAAGAAGAAGAAAGCTCTTTGGGTGGTGTTCATCTTGGAGGATCGTCGCTCACACGATGTCCAAGGCGAGGCAGGAATACGGCAGAAGATCTCGAGGTCATTAACATACAAAGAGAAGGTATAACTAGTAATTTTCTTCCACATCATACTAGTTATTTTTCTTTGTATGAATTCCAAACACAAGAGACATTAGATCTAGTATTTCGAATTAGTTTTTCGAGTTTATGTTTTCTTTATTTTCAAATTTGTGATTCGATTGTTCTTTTTGGTTAACCTAGAGTTATTTAAGGAAATTAAATATTAGCTTTCCTTAAAAGGCTTTGTCTAGGCGGTGGTGGTTGCTCCCATATCCAAGAAGGCCATGTGCCTCACCATGCAGTCCTGAAAGCCAATTTTAGAAATTAATATTTAATTGAATTAATAACATAGGTGGATTTGAATCAATAGTGTTAAGTTCTGCTTGCGATTTAAATCTAAAACATTAAGAACACATAAGTTAAATTTGGAATCAATGATATTAAGTTCCGTCTGCGATTCCTAATTTAACTTCTAAATAACACAATAGGTTATTTAAGGAAAGGTTTGACACTTGTACAAAATTTTTATACAGTGGAACCGGTACATTTTCCTAGGACTAACCAACAATAATCTCCTCTGCAACAATAAAACTATAATAGAAAAGTAAGATACTAAGTGGAAGGACACTTATCTTGTGAGTGAAAAACTCCTTGAAATTACCAATGAAAGCATATTAGGTGAATCAAGTAACATTGAGCTCCTCAAGAGTTTTAGAGTAATGGCGATGAAGTATAACATTGGTCTATAAATAATAAAAATCCCACAAGACAATATTTCAAAAAGCTCATCGAGAACCATAAAATAAAAAACACACCAGATGCACCAGAGAAGGAGAATATAATAGAGAAAGACAATATAATTGAGTTATAAATGCATATTACGAGAAATTCAGAATCTAGAAGGTGAAAATTAAAAGCTAACCCAGCCTGGTGTTTCAATTTGGGGTCTCATCAGCTATAGTTAATGACTTCTTGAATCGACAGACAGTTGAGGCAAATATTTCGGTGGAGTAGCTTATGCCAATGTGGACAGTGTTTGGTTCAAACATTACATCGAGCACCTTTACCAAGTCCTTGTATAGAGAACCTGCAAACCAAAGGAGAGGAGAAGATAAAGTTAAATAGTGTTGCCATTAGGTCAAAGATGTGCAACAGGCATCATCGACATAGATTGACCGGTGAGAACACGATGCAAGAGTAGGTCACTTGTGGAAACTGCTCGCAGCAGTATGAGCGACTTTCAAATGCACATTCGCTATATAATGGTCCTCCTAGTACTAACCTCACGAATATGGGGGAGGTATATGCAAGTACATAGATGTTAGGCGCATGGTAGGATAAACCTCAAGTCATCAGTTCCTGAGAATCGACACCTGGTCATTACACTAGAAATGTTATGCGTCTACCGTCTGTGCTACGCCCTGGGACAACATGAGTGACTTCCAACCTAACACAATCGATGATAGCGTCGAGAGTTGGATCACAAGAGGGAAGAAGTCTATCATGTGACTAGATAGCTTTCTCCTCATGAAGTGCTCCCACTATTGAGAACCTTAGCCTCCATCTATACAAAAAAAAGGTGTTGCTGTCACCACATCCGCAACAGGAGAGAAGGATTTGTTATGGCCGATCACCCTGGTGTATACTGACATGATGAAAAGTTGGTAGATATGCTAAGATAATACTCAATGAAATGGTTGGAGAATATCATCAGAGTCATTCCTTGTTGATGTAGGTGAGGGTTGAGTGCCTCTGCCACCCTTCTTCTTAAGATAAAAAAATGAGTGTTCGACATCGATGAAGTGGGTGCTCGTAGCACTTGTACGAGGAAGTGGGTGCTTAGCACTGGCATGAAGTAGGGTCCATCACTAAAGACATTGCTCGACGCCATTATACTTTGGCAATGGAAGTAGCATCACCATAGGGATCCTTTAACGAATATGATCCATTGTAGTAATTGGAGTGATTTAATGGTCCTCATTTTCTAAACAGACGGAGACCATTGAATTCCTCTAATCACTGCCCCTGATCCAAAGATGGACCAAGGTAAACGGGACCACAGGATCTCGTCTGGAAACTGAGCGCTCGACAACCATACATGAGGGAGTAGGTCCCACCAAGTGTAATGGTCCATGAAAGAGGGGGCCCACCTCTTTTATTCATTTGATCCAAGAGATATTGTGTTATCTTCTCTTTTTTTTTTTTGTCATTGCATCACTTTCCCATGGTGATCAAGTCCACCACTTCGACGTATGCTTTATGGTGATGCTCGGACGAATTTAGCAACGTTTGGAAGTTAAAAAGAGAGAGACAAAAAATCAAGCTTGAAGGTTAAGTATACCCCCTCTTCAGGCGTTCACTCCATTTTCCTTCATTATGACTAGTGGTCGAACGACCAACCACGGTGATCGGATGGACGACTTGGGGTTGGAAGATTCAATCATGTCGCCTTCATTGCACAAGTTATAACTTCCAGTAAACATGACATTAGGAACATTTTACATTTACCTAGTAATAATAAGGAGATAGCAAACTTGATACAGAGACATCCCCTTCAATGTCATTTTCACCTAATAGTGATTTGACAAACTGTTAAACATCCACTCATCATTTGTAGAGAGAGAAATAATCGGAAACAATCTCCCATAGAGACCCGTGCTTATTGTATTAGAAAAGTTTCCTTTTCTGAAGTATACCCAAGGAAACCAAACTCCTTTGATGAGACCTAATATCATCTCCAGAGAATAATTTGTTTAGCTTATAGAAAGAATTCTAGTTTGCCATTTATGAAGGTAATGTACATCTAAGACCAATATGATCAAGTGCTTCCATTGCAATAGATACCAGTTCTAAATTCTGAATGACAACTACATCATTATATTGGTGGTTTTTTCATGCATTCAACTGCCATATATCCTAGAGCACACAATATCCCGTGATGACTTTCAAACCTTAACATGTGTGGGTGGTACCATCAGAAGAGTCTGAAGCTTCAGATATAAGTATAGACACAAATATACCATGGATAATTGATGCCCAAAAAATAATATTACGAATAAGCATTTTATCAAATATTTGATGTGCATAATCAACCATAAGGTTCAGAATAAAGCTACATTTGGAGTACATGGTGATCGGACATTAGCACAAGAACATGTTTTCATCAAAATCCCATGTATCAATGCATGAACAGATTTGCAGCACCTTGTCGTATTGTTTGTGTTGCGTATAACCAAAGTAAATTAATGCCTCCCTTATGGACGAATTCGCGAGGACGCTGGGATGAACGTATTCACTTTTTACCACCATGTGTTGGGCGTAACCAGTCATGATGGAATTCCTCAAAGTCACAAATTGTTAAGGCGCATTGTCAAATAGGCACTGCATGAAAATGCATTAGTACACATAATTTAAGTAATTTTTCCTCTTCATTAATAAAACCTCATTAGTCATCGGCCACATCAAGAGATTGTAACATTCCAAGAAGGAACACTTTGTTTGGGTAAAAGAAAATAATCGAACAGGAAGAGAATTCACCAATGGGGTTGCTAAGTTTGAACCGTATATGGGTGTGGGTGTTCCTGTAGAAGAGATTAAAGTAGAGGAAGCAATAAAGATAGTAACAGTGAACAAATCGAGAATGGAGGATCCCCACTTTGAGAAAAAGAGAGAAGTAGGCGTTGGGATAGTTGGCGAGGGAGGTGACACCTTGTGATAAGGACTCTACCTTAGGGATGCAACAGACTTGGAAAGTCTACTTTTAGTAGAGGAGGGGAATTGTAAGATGTTGGACGTCGTATCGGTTGCAATGTTAGAAAGATGAATGAGTGTCCATTCACCTTTATCTTCCTCCATTGAATACCATCAAAGCATCTGTTTGTAACCCATGCTTATTTCCTATTTATACTGGCATCCAAGAACAATCGTAGGAAGAAGAAAATCACGGTGATCAGAGTGCATGCAGTAGAAGCGACGGTGGACAAAGGAAAATATCCGAAAGGAAAGGGATTTGACTCATGAAACTTGAAGAGCTTTCCGGTTCATATGTGATCACGCTTCCGACAGCAGTGACATCCAACGGCTTCTTCGATTTCTTCTTGGGAGATCACTGTGAGTAGTTACCGCTTTTATCTTGTGTTTATTTGATGTTATCAAAGATACTACAATGGTATCAGAGTGTTTTTGAAAGCATGAATTTCACTACGCGGAACTGAGAAATCACGGAACTGAGAAATCGTGATCTCTGCAAGAATTAGCATCTCACAATTTCCACCCGGCTACAAAGAAATCGTGCAGTCCTCGGCAGCATGAAGTCGCGGCAGAGGAGCGCCGACAACTGTATTTAAATATCGATGAAAGTCGAGAAGCCTCGCGTTTGTCGTGAGAAAGACGATGAACAGTAGTAATTTCTGTTCATCCGTCAAATAATATATTGAGATTTTTTTTTGATTTTATTAAATCAAATAAAAAAATGAAACGTCTCTAATGCAACTGAGTTTTTTATTAAACTGATATTAACGTTTGATTTTTTTTTTAAATTAAATGCATTCATTATTTAACGAATACCGTACAAAATGTATATTTAATTGAAAATTGAATTAAATCTTAGTCCAATTTGGTCCCATCAAACTCAAGTCTAGTTCAAACTATTAGTTGGTTTAACTAGATCAGTTTGATTCAATAATACCTAGATCTGGCTCAAATCATTTGTTGATTTAACTAGATCAGTTTATTATTGGATTAATTGGGGTGGTTTTAATTGCATGAGCCGGGCTAATCAAATTAGACCAGATTCATTCTAATTGGCTGAATTTGATCAAATTTCCTAATGGGTCAGATTTGAGTAAAGATTTGATTTGTTTTAATGAGTCATATTTAATCCAATAGGCATTCGATTAATCAAACAAATCTAAGTTTAATCAATAAGTCTGAGATTGACTTAAATGGGTCAGAACAAACATAGATAAAACATCTCTATCCAATTATATTAGTTCTGACAGAAAAACAGACCAAACACAGGAGCTGATCATCAGATCAAATGTGTCAGTCACATGAGACTCCCTAAATAAAGAAAATTTAGTTTTCTTATTTGCTTATGCATTCAGTATATATTTGTTCCATGTATATGTGGGAATTGAATTAGATCGATTTTTGTTACTGGTCTATCAGTTTTATACTGCCATCATTATTTTCAATTTCAGATACCACGAATAATATACATGATGACTGGTCGCTATGAACAACAACATGAGCTTTGGGAGGAGATCAAGAAGCCGGAATATAACCCAGATCACGGAGTCGGTTGGCTTATTGGTTGGCTAATTGGTTGTTCTAGAAACTCAAGTGAGAAGGGTATCCAGTCCATGACAAAGAAAGAAGATGAGCTCTGGTTTATTCACTGTTGGAACATCTTAGGCAGATAGCATTCCAACTTTGGGATGATTCTGAAAGGCACATCTCATATTTAGAGATGTGCAGGCAGTTACTTCAATTGGAATGGGGTCCTGAAGATCTCGAAGAAATGGACCTCGAAGAATCTGAGGAGGATCCAAATCCCATGGAATCTGAGGATGATCTAGAAATGGACCTCGAAGAATCTGAGGAGGATCTAGAAATGGATCCTGAAGATTTTGAGGAGGATTCATATCCCGCATAATCTGAGGATGATTCAGAAATGGATCTTGAAGAATCTAAGGAGGATCCAGAAATGGATCTTGAAGATTTTAAGGAGGATCCAAATCTCAAAGAATTTGAAGAAGATCCAAAAATGGATCCTGAAGATTTTGAGGAGGACCCCGAAGAATCGGAGGAGGATCCTGAAGAGTGTGTAGAAGATCCAGAAATGGATATGATGGATACATCTAAGGCCGATCCACCCATCATTGAGTCTAGGATGAATGGGATACAAATGCCCATTGTACTAGCATTTATCCTAGTGGGAGTGGTGCTAGCTTATCTATGTTACTAATGTTCTGTTTGCTGTCATTATGTATGAACAGTAATAGCCCATTTAGTTTTTGAGTCATGTAATAATTTCTATCGTTATGTACGAACAGAGTTATGTTATGAAAAATTATGTTATCTGTTAACAAACTTGAAAATGATTAGTTCATTTCATAATTCATTCATGTTCAATGATTCGTTCATATTCATGATTAGTTCATGTTTAATTATGATTAGTTGATATATCCATATGATTAGTTCATATGAAAAATGATTAGTTCATTTGATGGGTTGCATGTAATATAATTAATCAATGTTGATTAGATTGGAACATATAAATGATGAGTGGAAACATAGTTATCACTTGATTTTGTAAACTAATTCTAATTTACAGTGAGTCAATAATTGATTGCATGCATATGAATTATATTGAAATAATAAATAATGTGTTTACTTATGTAGATTATGGCAACTAAAAACATCATAGCTGAACTCAATAAAGGAGAAAAATTATATAGGGATAACAACAAAATCTGGCACCTCAAGATACAATACGTTCTTGAGGAACAAGAAGTTCTAGAGGCTGTAAATCAATTCATGGAAGAATCGACTGATGGTTCTACAGTGCAGTATAGACGTGCCCTTGATGTCTATAAGGCATGGAAAAGGAATGTCTCCATTGCTAAAGGAATATTGATTAGTTCAATGGTGGATGACCTGGTATTTGAATATGAGCCATTGCCATCGGCTCATGCTGTCTAGGCAGCCCTTAGAGAGAAGTACAGTGGAGTAAGTCTAAGTAACCTCCATCAGCTAACAATTAAATTTGATAGCCATAAAAAATGCTCGAATGTTACCATGACTCAACATCTTAGGGAGATGGGTAACATAATTCGAGAGCTTAAGACTGCTAGTTATGCATTACCGATGAACAACAGGTTTAGGTAGTTATTCGTTCCCTTCCTGATTCTTGGGAAACGATGAAACAGAATCTGACTCATAGTGAAAGTATCAAGTCTTTCACTGATGTCTCACCCCATGTTGAGCTTGAGGTGGAGAGAATTGAATTTGCAAATATTTTTGGTCAAGCTTTTGAAGCTGAAGGTTCTGGTTCCAAAAATAAGAAAAAATAGTTTAAGAAAGGGAAAAGGAAAGGAGGCTAGTGTTGTTACTGCTAAAAATCAAATCAATAAGAAAGGAAAGAAATATGAACAAAGACCTAAGAGCAAGTTAACTTGCTATGACTATGACAAGAAGGGTCATTTTGTTTGGGATTGTACTAAGTCTAAAAAGGTAGATCCATATTTAACTTCTTTCCATGAGCATTATGTTGCAAGTATAGTGTTGTTAGCTGATTCTTATCCTTTGTGGATTGTAGATTCAGGAGCAACGAACCATGTAGCTCGTGATCGAGCTACATATGTGGAGTACTGTCGGGTATCAACTGGCAACAAATGGATATATGTGGGAAATAATGCAAGAATTGAAGTCAAAGGAATTGACACTTGGAAGCTCAACCTACGTGGTGGGCGTACCTTGTTTCTACATGATGTCCTGTATGCTCCTGAGATTCGACGGAATTTGATTTCTGTCATTTGTCTTCTTGATTTAGGTTATTGTGTAAATTTTTATAGCCATTGTGTGGAACTTTGAATTAACTCTGTGTTAATTGGGCATGTTTATGTAACAAATGATTTTATGCTTCTTGATGTAGAACCAAATAATAATGATGGTTGTTTTTCAAAGATTGCTCTAACTAGTAATGCTGATGTTAATGATGAAATTGGGCATGCTAGACTAGGACATATAGGACAAGAACGAATGAATAGATTAGATAAGGAGGGTCTTTTAGGCACTCATGCTAAGATTAACTTGTCTATATGTGAGTATTGTCTTGCTGGAAAGGGAACTAGGAAACAATTTAATAAGGCTATTAGGGCTGAATCGCCATTGCAATTAATTCATTCAGATATTTGTGGTTCAATGAATGTGAAGGCTAGAAATGGAAGTTCTTATTTCATTATATTTATTGATGACTTCACTCATTTTGGTCACGTGTATTTGATTTCTCATAAAAATAAAGCATTAGATTGCTTCATTCATTACTTGAACGAAGATGAGAATCAATTGGAACATAAGGTTAAAACTTTGTGCACTGACCGTGGAGGTGAATATTTGTTTGATCAGTTCAAGACAATGTGTATTGAGAAAGGGATTATTAGACAGCTAACTATCCCTAGAACTCCATAGTAAAATGGAGTTGCTGAAAGAAGAAATAAGACTCTTCTTGAAATGATTAGATCTATAATGGCACAGGCTAATTTGCCAATCTCCTATTGGGGAGATGCATTATTAGTTGCGGCCTATATACTTAACAAGGTATCTTTAAAGTCAGTTCCACCTATCCCACATGAACGTTGGACAGTCATATAGCTATATTTGAGTAATCTGAGACCTTGGGGGTCAGCTGCCTACGTTCATGATAAGACTCACGAATGTGACAAATTAGGACCCAGAGGTAAGAAGTGTATCTTTATAAGGTATTCTGAGACTTCTAAGGGTTATGTTTTTATTGGTGAGCAATAAGATGGAACCATATCTAAAATAGAGTCAAGAGATGCTACTTTTCTTGAAACTAATTTTCCAACACGAGGTGAAGTTGATAAAATAATTCCTCTATATGAGACAGAGGAGGATAATGTTCCTTTATCAACAAATCAGGAGATGTCTGAATCTAGTCAACCTAGTAGGAGTAATTTGTCACTGAATGAGTCAGTTTCTCAACAGTCTAACCTACGAAGAAGTAGTCATCAGATTATTCCTCGGAGAAGATTTGATATTGAGAATGAGGCATTGATGATTCTCCCAGTTGACGATAAGGACCTCAAATAGTTGAGGAAGCTTTGAGATGCTCAGTTAGAAAAGAATGGAAAGTTGTAATGGATGAAGAAATGGAGTTAATGAGAAAGAATTAAGTTTAAGATTTAATCGATCTTCCTCCGGGCCGAAGGGCTATTGGGAATAAGTGGATTCTCAAAATAAAGAGGAAATCAGATGGATCGATTAATCGATACAAAACTCAATTAGTTGCAAAAGGATATACCCAAATGAAGGGTATTGATTTTGAAGAGACATTCTCCCCAGTTGTGAAGTTTGTATCAATACGTGTCATCCTAGCTATAGTAACGCAATTTGACATGGCCTCTAGTTCACATGCTAGGCCTAAACAAGTCGATAAGGGAAATACATCTTCCTCTATGAGACACTCATCTCTATGACTTAGAGATGAAGAAGAAGAAATTGAATTTGAAGAAGATGAAGATAAAGAATAAGAAGAATACAATGAGGATGATCTTGAGCTTAATGATTAATTTGACTTATTATGCTTGTTTTGATGAACTTTGTTAATTTAGATTAGAAAATTGAAACTTGAAAGTTTGAAACTTTTATTAATTTTATCATGGTGTTGTTTTGCTTGTTATATTTGATATTTGTGTGTGTGAAATATTAATAGTTATCATATTTGACATATTATATGAATGTCTCAGTAGTTTAGTAATCAACCTCATGTTCAAGAGGCACGCGCCTCGAGCTCTAAGAGCCTTTTGCACCTCGGTGCGCTTCACGCCTCTAACAACACAAACCACAGCATGTGACACGCACTGTAAATGCTCTTAACCACCATATTTTGGGCCATTAGCTAGAAAGTCCAGAGGCATCTCACTCAGACAAGATCACGATTTAAGTGAACCAAATAAGGGGTCGAGCTAATGACTTAAAATAAGTATTTCTTGGGAAACACCCCAAGTTCAATCTTGTTTTCATTTAAGCTTTTAGTTTCTTTTCTTTCTTCATAACAATCCAAATCATCTACTTAATTTTTCTTTTTTATATTCTTTTTATAGGATTCAAAGTTGTGGAGGAATACAAATATTAGATAGAGGAGTATTTTAAGCACATGAATGTCTCAACCATTTAGAGCTCATCACTTGGTAACTTCTCTAACTTCAAAACCTCCTCTATATTACATCTCTAGTTTTCATTGGGACAATGAAATATTTAAATCTGGGGGGATGTATGGGGTTGTAGTTTAGTTTCTAGTTAGTTTTCTTTTTGCATAATAAATTTTTTCCAGTTGTATCATTCATCACATCATGATTGTTTATTCCTTAATGTAAAAATGCTAGCACACTTGTTTTAGATTTCATGAGGTTTATTATTTATTTATGATGCTAATATGTTTAATGATTTATCTTTTTCTATCCATGATAGCATGAAGTGAGCAATATTTTTACTGTAAGAGTTTAAGTATTGATCTTGCTTTAAGATCTTTTTACGCTTTATCTAATTTTGATAATAGATAATGCTGAAAATAGTTATGATTCATAGAACTAGACTAGTACTTATATTTCTAAGGTGACAACTCAATTACATTTTGGTTACTAGATAATATCGAATCATGGCATCTCACTTAGAAAAATTAAAATCCCTGCATTTGCATCTATATATTTGCATTTGTGCTAGTGCTACACCTTTAAAGCACAAAAAAAAATCATTTGAATAAGGGATATAAAATAGTTATCATGAGTGAAAACTAACAATTTATCCCTTTGAGACCGAGTTAAATTACTAGAGAAATAAATATTGTGTTTCTCTTGTACTATAACAAATTTAACTTTCTGCAACGTGCAACTATGCTATCTGCAACGTGCATTGCACGCTGCACAGCTGCAAGCTGTTGAAAGTCATAAGACATCGACACCGCAAGTTGCACATTGCCGTTAAGAGCATTCATAGCGCGCACCGCAACTGCGATTAAGAGTAGAGCATTCGCAGCGCGCGACGCTTTTATCGTGAGAAACATATCATGAGACATTACTCTCTCCTTCTTCTTCTTGAAGATTCTCTCTGGATATTAGAGAAGGTACAACTGAAGTATCCATGCCAAGAGCACAGTTATTACAACTGATGTTGAGTCTTTGTTCTAATAAAAGTAAGGTACAGGCAAAAGTGGGAGTGTCCAGCTCTAGGTCTCCGGCTATCCACCACTTCCCACTCGGAGGTTTGTATACTAATATCAACATCTGCCTCCTCTATAATCCCATCATTAATCAGGCATGTGTTATAAGGGGTCGTAATAAGATCAATAGCAAGGTTGGTAGAAGATGCATCAATAGTACTATCAATCTTTAGAGTATCACCAAATACATTATCGCCATGCAAAATAGTAGAAGAGTCTTGTAAAGCTGTAAAATCATAAACAATATCGCCATCGGCTTCACACTCCATCCCCTCTAACACATGATTTGACTGTATCTCTAAATATGTACTTAACATATCAACTTGTTGTAGGGATTGAAGAAACAAGATCCCGTGTTGCATCATGAGCTCTTCTAAGTCTTGTAATGTGGTCTTCATTTTAGGTCTTGTTGAGATCGGTAAGAGGGAGATGAATTGCCTGCAAGTATAATTTAAAATTAATCTCTTGTTACTTAGCAAGGACAAACACATATTAGGTAAACAAAGTAAAAGACATAAAAGGTAAGAGACACGAGGAATTATTTACTTTACAATTGGGGAGGTTACTAATCCAAGGCAGTGTATGCTCATTAAAATTCTCCTTCAATGTAGGCAGAGAGGTCTCTTATAGAAATTTGAAGCATGAACAAAAAGACATAATTCGTAGATGAAAGTACAAGTGTGTTGTTGAAATGAAGAGGATCGGAGTTATATTTATAACCTACTAGTCGAACTAGCCGCTTTGTTGATGTGGCATCTCCAAGCGCTTGGAGCTGATCTGGGCACCCCAGTGGTGCACCTGATATGCTCACAATGGCTATACAACAGTCTGAAGATAAAATTTTATCCTCTCCCAGGCGCCTGGACTGGTCTTGGAGCCTGGAGTGTTGTTGACGTAGACATACAATGTCATAGTAGCAACGGCTCGCTAAGGCTCCCTTGCAGTGCCAGGGGGTCCGAATTCCCGAACCTTGTCTAGCCGCCTGGAATCCGGGCGCTTGGACATGGTCCAAGTGCTTGGACAAGTCAACATAGTGTTGACTTGTTTGGTATGCAGCTCTGGTCGTTTGGGTGATGCTCCGACCATCCAGAGTTGAACTCACTCGAACCCAACTCTGGCCTTCATCCTCAAGTAGTCTTTCGCTCCGGCTTCCTATCCCTTGGAGGTGTTGTACACGTCCTTCTCATCCGCTGGTATTGGATCAAATCAAGTACCAAAGGAAGTTTTATTGTCCAACCAACTGAATAGGGAGTCAGTCTACCAATAAAGGCAGATTTCACGAAAAATATGACATGGGTAGATCGTGAACCTAGACACAAAGCCGGCCAAATTTAGGAGCTCAATCAATCGAAAAAAGGATCAGTTGACCGAACAAAAAGTTATAAAAAGAGATCAAATCATAGGCTAAAAAATTCAATTTTCTCTTCACGTCTCATTTTTGTTCTAATACTTTATCCGTGCAAATCTCACTACTACACCGACAGGCTCTCTGACAACCTACACTCAAACTTCATTCTTCAAGCCAATGTTCGAAAAATGCCCTAGGTGGCCGCCTAGGCGTTGTGCAGCGGCAAGCCGCGCCGGAAACCAGCCAGGCGGATGACCTAGGCGGTTGGGCCACCTAGGCGGTCCTCGGAGGGCTTGGACGACCATCACGAGCTTCGGCGGGCTCAACGGGCTCGACGGGCCTAGCCATTTTAGGCATATTTTAGGGGTTTTAATACTAAATCGGATTTATCGAGGAGGCGCTTCGTGTTCTCTCATCGCCGACTCTTCGCCTTCGTCTTCTCTCATCGCATTTGGCTTCTAGGTAAGTTTCTGTTAATTTATTTTTTTTTGTTTCTCATGATTCATTGTCGTGGCAACTCTCTGGCAACGCCGGACGCGTCGCAAGGCGTTAGACGTCGCTAGAAGCGTCGCCGAACGTGTCCGGCGAAGTTCGGCGTTGCTTCCAGCAACGCCGATAGCGTCGTGATGCTTCCGGCTGTGCTGAAAGATTTCCGCGACGCTACCGGCGCCGCTAGAAGCAACACCAGACTTTGTCGGACGCATCGGACTTGTCCGACGACGCTTCCGACGGCGCCGAAGGCCTACCGCGAGGCGCCGGTGGCGTCCGTGCGAGGCGCGATAATACATTTTTTTTATTTTTTATTTTGTAATTTTTTTAAGATTTAATAAATTAAAACAATTCCTAACTGAGATAATTTCAATAATAGAGTTCATAAAGCCTAATTAAATTAGGATCCCAATTAAATATATTTAAAATTTAATTTTTTATAATAAATATTATTAATTTATATAAAACAAATTTAAATATATAAAATTATATATAAAATTCTAATAAACATAATTAATTTATATAAATCTGATTATATATATAAATAATATATTTATTTTTTTTAATAAATATTAATTTATATAACAGATTTCAAAAATTATATTTAAAAAATTCTAATAAATATTATCATTTATCATATTTAAAAATATAAAAAATATTTAAAATTTAAAAATTTATAGTAGATATTATTAATTTATATAAATCTTATTTATAAATTTTAGATATTATTAATTTATAATTTTATATTAATCTGATTTATAAATATTAAAAATTTTAAATTATATTAAAATTTAAAAAATTCTAATAAATATTATTAATTTATATAAATCAGTTTTAAAAAATATAAAAATTAAATTAAAATTTTAAAAATTCCAATAAATATTATTAATTTATATATAAAACAGATTTAAAAATATAAAAAAATAGATTTAAATTTTATTTTTTAAAAACAAATATCTAAAAAAAAATTATTAATTAGATTAAGATATATAAAAAAAATATTCTCAGACTTGTTAATGTTATATTTCATTATTTTGTATCGTACGATATAATTAAATTTTATTATTATGTTATGTTGTTATATATAATTTTTTTTCAGATTATCTGTTATCATAATGGCAAGCAATCCATCTTCGACAACATTTGTCACTCAACCAGAATCCGGGATTCTTAGAAGAAAGTTAAATGACATCGGATGGGAGTTTGGATCTCATGCTTGAAAGTATTGGCAAACTTCCATGATATAAAAAGGTTATTGAGCAATCCAAGTCTTTTTACCATTTTCATCTATGCTCACCATAAGACTTTGTCATTGATGAGAAGTTTCACGAAGAAGAGAGACATAGTCCAACCAGAAGTTACCAGATTTGTATCAAATTTTCTCACATTGCAAAGTTTGATTGAAAAAAAAAGCTAGTTTAAGGGTCATGTTTACAAGTGATATGTGGGAGAAATGTAAATGGTCAAAAACAAACAAAGGAAAATTAGTTTACTCTACAGTGATAAGCATGAGTTTTTGGAATGGTGTGACACTTTATTTGAAAATATTTGCTCCTTTGGTAAGAGTTTTTTAATTGGTAGATGGAGATAGAAAGCCATCGATGGAGTTTCTATATGGGGAGCTTCTTCATGCTAAAGAAGATATCAAGATAGCTCTGAACAATGTGGAATCAAATTATCAACCTATCATAGTCATTATTGAGTCAAAAATGAAGGATATACTTGATACATCATTACATACCACTGCTTTTTTTTTTGTTGAATCCTTATTTTTACTATAAAGATAGCTATTACTCTTTATGAGGAGGTCGCGGCGGGGATTTTTGAATGCATGAAAACTTTGCATGCCAATGAGTTAGAACTATAAGATACAATTATTAACAAGGAATTACCAAAATATAGAGATAAGACTGGGTTATTTGGAAAAACATTGGCAGCAGAAGCATGTAAAAAAAATGATGATACATTTGATCCATGTGCATGGTGGAGTACATACGGTGCTCACACACCTAACTTGCTAAGGGTGGCATTGAGGATACTTTCATTAACTACAAGTTCATCTGGATGTGAAAGAAATTAGAGTACATTTGAAAGAGTAAGTTTTAAACTTTCAGTCTTTAATTAAATTAGCTATAATTTTTAACGTCTATACTCTATATTCAGGTACTAACTATAATATTTACTTTCTCTATTTTTTTAGATTCATACAAAGAAATAAGTCCGATGCCAACAGGTTGAACAATCTAGTATTTGTCCAATTTAATGCTAGATTGTTGAACAAATAAAAAAGAGAAAAAGAAAGAAATGTCGATGTCCTTCTTGCAAAAGATGCTTCAAATGCACAATGTTGGATTGTGGATGGTGGGGAAGATGATGAAGTTGAACTAGGTTCTGGGTTCACATGACAAATGGTTGATGAAGCAAGTGGAGCAGATGAAAATTTATAACCCCGAAGAAGCTCTAGAGTGAGAGAAGTTCATGAAGATGATTTTACATCTAAAAAAGAAGAGGAGGATCATAATAATGATATTGAGTTTGTGTCTGATGAAGAACAAGTTATTGAAAATTATGGAGAAGAAGTAGAATAAATATGAGTCTATGAGATATTATTAGTTGTGTAATTTTGAACTCATTTTGTTAAGACATGATTTATGTTATTCAACAATTATATTTTGCTTAGTGGTTACTGGTTCACAATGATGTAATCTTGAATTGAACTATTGTTATTATTTTCTAATATTTTCCACCACTAAAGTTGTTTTAGCTTATTACAAGGTTTTAAAATTCGAGTTGGATATATGTTCTACTATTTGCAACATGATTCTGATAACTTACTGAATGTTCTACTATTCAACTATTTCTTTTACTCATATTTACTGAGTCTAGTATATTTTCTTTGCACAAAACTATTAGTTGTCTTTTATAGGTTTTCATCTTTTGGTATTGGAAAGTATGCATTTATTTCAGCATACATAGTTAGATCTCCATTGCTATGAAATTATTTAAGACAACATTTAGATTTACTTATGACATTGTCCATAGTCCACATAAAACAAGGGATATTGAGGAATTCGCCTAACGACACCTAGTCTCCGCTTAGGCTGCCTAGGCGCTAGGCGCTGGTCTATCACCCGACTAGCTCCTAGCAAATTTTAGAACCTTGCTTCAGGTATTTATTATTAAAGGGATAGTAGTTTATTACTATCACCTTTATCTCTATACGCTTTCCTCCTTCTCTAAAAGTTTTTTTGAGAAGAGATTTTAGTGATTGGCCCTTCAAAAACAGTCCAAAGGATTGTGGGCCTTGGAGTAGTATTCGGCTGGGCTACGAACCAAGTAAACCACCCGAGTCTTTCTTGTCTTACTTTATTATTTCCGCTACGCATTTCTGTCTGTGTTTAAAAAGAAATAAAGGTTTTTAAATTAGCGATATTCAACTCCCTCTACTATCATGCTTTTCGATCCTACAAGTAGGAGGAGATTATGGGAGGGTCTCAATGCTATAGGTGCTAAACTTGAAATACCATGGATTCTACTTGGAGATTTCGACTCCCCCCTTTGGTTGTAGATAAGCAAGGTGGCTTGTCGGTTACATCGTATCAAATTGTGGATTTCTACGACTGTGTTATGTAGAATGATCTAGAAGACCTTCCACAAATTGGGTGCTCTTACACATGGTCAAATATGCAAATTGGATATGTGCATGGTTAACAAAGCATGGTTGGAACAAGACATGAGGGGAATGGCAAAATTTCTCACACTCGGCCATATATCTGATCACACACCATGCCTAACGACCATCATGGGAGAAGCAGAGAGCATCAACAAACCTTTCATGTACTACAACATGTGGACCACTCATGAGGACTATAGCACCGTGGTGGATAGTACATGGACTAGCTTTGACTCAAGAATCCATAGAGGCACATCACAATATAGAGTCAATCAAAAATTGAATAGTCTGAGGATGAATTCAAGAAGTTTAACAAATTACACTTTTAGCATATCAAGGAAAGAGCAAGTCATGCACAAGAGAAGTTGCATTACCTACAACAGTTAGGGTATACCTTAGGTACTTTTGAAGACAATTATAAGCAAGTCCAGAAGCAAGTTGTTCAACTAAGTCGGGCAGACTATCTATTTTGTGGACAAAAGGCAAAGTGCAAGTATTTTAAAGAGGTGGATTGGAATTCCACTTACTTCCATGCACTAGTGAAGATGGCAAATTGAAGAAGATAAATACTAGTGCTTGAGAAGAGGAATGGTAGTAGCACATCTGAATGAGATTATGGATGAGTTAATGGACACATTTTAGGGTCTACTTGACACAAGCATTCAAAGAAACCCCTTCCAACCTGATGCCTAGATTTAGGGAAAATGGTGACTCCAGACTAGCAAGCTGCCCTACATAGAGTGCCCACCGAGTATGACATAAAGAGTGCCCTTTTCAGCATTGGTGATCAAAAAGTACTCGGACCGGATGGATATGGAACCAAATTCTACAAGCACTCATGGGATACTATTAAACATGATTTGCTAGCAGCAGTTAATGAATTTTTTTGGCATAAGAAGCTACTCAATCAATAGAATCAGTCACTCATCTCCTTGGTGATGAAAGTTCCACAAGCTAGTTAAGTTGTAGATTTTAGGCCTATCTTATGTTGCACCATCTTCTACGAGATAATTTCAAAACTATTATCCTCTAGACTAGCATATATTTGTAACGCCCGAAAATTCTCAAACTTATTTTAGAAATATTCTATGATTTTTCTGGAATTTTTAGATATTTTTCCGGAATTTTTAGAATAGCGGAAGTAGCAAAAATAATTAGAACCGCAAAATAGCTTAGGCGGGAATCGAACCCGGGACCTCTCGGATCCGATAACTTTTAGTTAGCCTTAGTAACCAGATGAACCCAGCAGGGCCGTGCTGAAAGGAAAGGGATTCAATAATATTTATGTTAGGTTTGGGAGGAAATTACCACTTAATATAAATAGGAAATAAATGAGTGAGGAGATTATTTTGATCGTGACTTTTCCTCCTCAAACCCTCACCCGCCGACCCTCTCCCTTCCTCACCTCTCGGCGCCCAAGCCAAGCAAGCCTAGGGTTCCATCCCTAGGGCCATAGGAGCATCTTCCAGCAACATCAAGGATACGAGGACGCTCCTCTCCGCGAGAAGAACGCGTAGACGCGAGAAGATCATCGAAGAGATCTCTTCTCCGGGAAACCTAGCGCTTAGATCTGTAAGAAAATCCAAATAGGAGGTAAGAAACCCCTCACCTGCAGTATAAGTAGCTTCCGTTTGGTTTTCTATGCATTAGTTTAGTTATATGCAGATTTTTCTGACACATAGGGTGTGTTTAAACCCTCCTTGCAGATTAGGGATCTAGTTGAGTACCTCTAGATGGGCCAGACACATTGTTCTCCTTCAGTTGGAGGCTCTAGACGTTGTCGGGTGCCTAGAGGTGGTCTCCCTATTAGAGGGGAGAGTTGGAGCACACCAAGTGTTCGACAAAATGATTAGTGTAGCTAAATATTACCTCAGATATTTTTAACAGCTCAGTTAAATGCATTAGTAGCATTTAAATCAGTATATTAGTCTAGTTTCAGCTTACATGGGACTACGGTCTAATGGGTGGGCTCCCACAGTCGCCTCTAGGTTTAGATAACCTAGCTCTAGGTTCAGATAACCTAGAAACAGCAAAATAAACAATTAGTAGCTATATTCAGTATTTTATTTTTAGTGGCACTGTACAGGATTAGATATCCATTGGGTTGAGCTCCCACAGTCGTCCCTAGGTTTAGATAACCTAGTAAACCCTACTAAATGCGGGACTTGCAAACCCGGGTCTAGCTAGGGATGCGCGCACAGCAAGTATAGTTGCCGGGCCCAAATAGCAGCATGATTACTATTTTCACTTATTATGATAATAGCTTTCAAATTCGTAATCTAGTTATGTGAATATAGTTTTAGCTCAGTTTTAGTTTCAGTTTCAGTTTAGTTCTCCTAGTTGATACCATGAGATAGCTCCATGCTTAGATTTTATTATGCATGCCATGTTTCAGTGTTTATGCCATGTAACTTCAGTATGTCATGCTTTAACAAATCCAGTGCATGTTTTTAAATAGCATTCTTTAAAAACATGATTGCATCGTTGCATGTTTTTGTGAGGTAGATGGTTTCTTACTAAGCTTAAAGCTTACAGATACTTTTTCCTTATACTGCAGATAAAGGTAAAGGGAAAATGGATTAGCAGAGGAAACTGAAGGTCAATGCAGTGATGGTGTGTGTGGCAGGAACCTGGAATGAAGATCCTTAGGAAGTTTAGCAAATTAAGAACTTAGTTTTTTCTTAAGACACTTTTATGCATTTCTAGTGGTTTAAATGCTATGAATTAATAAACCTTGCACTATGTCATGTTAGAATGCTAGTTAGTGGATATTAGAATGTCTTCCATGCATTGTATAATTGTTGTGTGAGGTTTTGGCACGAACTAGTGCTGAAATCAGAGTTTAAGTGCGAAATCAGAAACCCAGATCGATCTACAAATCGATCAGAACTGGGTTGTGCCACTGGATCGGTCAGCTGACCGATCCAGTCGCGAACAGAGAGTTGGCGTCTGTTATGGATCGGTCACCCGACCGATCCGGATGAAACGAAGCTCAGCGATCGATCGATGAGACCTTTCGATCTACCAACCGATCGATGTACTCTGGATCGGTCGATGGACCGATCCGATATCTGAAGGATCCGTGTACTCTGGATCGGTCGGTGTAGACCGATCCATCTGAAGCCATATAGCCATTGGATCGGCCACCGACCGATCCGAGTCTTCTCGTGCGGTATCAATTTGGATCGATCATCGGATCGATCCGATGTCGATTCATGGATCGATTGAAATGTCTGATTACGCTAGCGGGACATCCGAGAGGCATAGATTATCTTCCTAGCATGTGTACAACTCCTAGGTACACCTAGAATATTAAGTTCAGATTTTCGTCAGTTTAGTCAAATTTTAATCGGTCCGATTTCCGCAATAGTAATTTAGCACGGCATAATGTAGCGATAGGCCTTTAACCTAGTCTAGAAGGCGGGTCGTTACAGAGTGGTATCAGAGCGATGTTCCATACTTCCTACACACACATCAGAACCTGCAACTTCCAAGTAAGAAACGTCTCTCACTTTATTATGTTCTTTCTTTCATGTTTATAGATATTGTAGCATGTTGATTGATGATAACACCTAACATGATAATGATAGTAGATATATAAACATGATTGCCTTAGTTATGTATGTCCTCTATGTCTTTAGAAATGGCACGAGGACGCCCAGCTAGAAGGCACCCTCCCCCAGACCTTACAGCATTAGTGGCTCGGTTATAGCAGCAACTAGTTGAACAGCAACAGAGATAGCCACCTTAAAGGCTAATCGGCATAATACTCCCACGTCACCCGGGCCGGCGATTAGAGGTTCCACCCGACCCTCGACACGGTGGCCCAGCGAGAACGCAGAGAAGCCTATCGATCCGGTGGCGAGTCAAGCCGAGAATTTCTCGCAGAGATGAACCATGGGATGCTCGGGCATGGTTCAAAACACTGGAGAGGGCTTCTGGATGGCCGGAACATGAGAAGGTGAAGTGCGCCTCCTTGACCGGAGATGCACGTATGTGGTGGGAGAGAATCAGAAGCGCCCGGTGAACCAGATGAAATGGGCCGACTTGAGAAGGAATTCTTTGAGGAGTTCTTTCACGTGCGGGTCACCAGCACTACGACGAGTTCACCGAGTTTCGTCAGGGCAACCTATCAGTTGAGGAAGCGTGAAGAAATTCAACAGTTGGCTCGTCATGCCACAATTAGTCGGCCTGAGAGGAACGAATTCGGTTGATGCTCAAGATGCTGAGGCCGGAAATAGCAATGAACGTGGCTGGTGGCGTTCATAGGCCACAAACCACAGAAGAATTAGTGAGCAGTGCTCTAATCACTGAGCATTACTAGAATAGCATCAAGCAGTAGAAGCAAGTCCTCTCAGAAGCTAAAGGTCAAGGAGGCTCAGGCACTCAGAAACAGCAGGGCCACAGCTCCCATGGCTCTAACTGGAAAGGGAACTCCAGCAACAAGCGCAAACCAGGGAGTTACCCAAAAGGAGAGCCAGCCAGCCAGCAGCCCAGTTATCCAAAGTGTGCTACTTGTGGAAAATTCCATCCTGGAGTTTGTCGTAAGGGCACACGAGGATGCTTTGAATGTGGACAGGAAGGGCATATGGCCAAGCAGTGTCCAAACAAGACCAGTCTTCCTCAGCCACAGCCGATTCAGTATGGAGGCCAGCCAGCTCAGTTACATCAGATGCAGGCCGCTTTAGATGGTCCACATATCGGCCAGGGTAGAAGCCCCTCCAGCTTCGACCAATGCGAGGATCTATTCACCGACCAGAGAGGACATAGCAAATGCCTCGACGGTTGTTACAGGTCGATTAGTATTTTACAGTAAAGTGCTTGATACTCGGGCAACCCATTCTTATATATCCGGGGCATTTGCAAAGAAATTAGCGAGACCTCCAGAGGTACTTAGTTTTTGACGACCTTACCTTCGGGAGAAATTATGGCATCCACGCATCGCTCGAGGCGATGCAGTCATTATAGCAAACGAGCTCTTTTGTGATCGATAGTGCTAAATATGATCGACTACGATGTCATCCTTGGAATGAACTTCTTGATCGATACGGTGCCTCCATCGAGTGGCGGTTGTATTCCAACCTGAAGCAGGAGTTCGTCGGAGAACAAAGAGAAAGCCCAAGAAATTTCTCTCAGCTATGAAGGCACAGTAATTGATTCAGGATGTACGGGATTTTTAGCACATGTAGTCAATACCGGGGACAAGGACCAACAGCTATCCGAGTCGTATGTGACTACCAGCAGTCCCCTGAAGAGTTACCGGGCCTAGCACAGGGAGATCGAATTTGAGATAGAGCTCATTCCCGGTACAAATCCTATCTCCAAAGCACCTTACCGCATGGCTCCAGCAGAACTGAAGGAACTTCATGAGCAACTACAGGAGCTGCTTGACAAGGGCTTCATCTGTCCTAGTCACTCACCATGGGGAGCACCTGTATTGTTCGTGAAGAAGAAAGACGGGAGCATGCGCCTGTGTATAGACTACCGGGCACTGAACCAAGCCACCATTAAGAACAGGTATCCTCTTCCAAGAATAGATGACCTGTTCGATCAGCTAAAGGGAGCAGTAGTGTTCTCTAAAATAGACCTCAGATCAGGTTATCATCAGGCGAAGGTTAAAGAAGGGGATTATCACGCTCCGCAAGTGTACAGAAATGTCGCAAGTAATATAAAAGATTATCGTATCCACAGGAACTGGAATAAGCACTAGAAATATCTCAATGCGAATTAGCTAAACAACTATCCAATCGTTTCAAATGCAAAGTGAAGGTAAACAAATCTAATATTATAGATCTACAAACAAGAGTTTAGTGTTTTGGGTTAT
Organism: Zingiber officinale; assembly: GCF_018446385.1. Classification (NCBI taxonomy): domain Eukaryota; kingdom Viridiplantae; phylum Streptophyta; class Magnoliopsida; order Zingiberales; family Zingiberaceae; genus Zingiber; species Zingiber officinale. The sequence continues at coordinate 22,391,674 of NC_055995.1, forward strand.
GATAAGGGAGATTCTAGGAGTTTCGGTTTCTTTGTAAGATTTCTTGAATGTAAATGGTTCACCAATTCTTATCCCTCAATTGCCAAACACTTGTAGAAAGTTGCCGGTTCTCTCTTGCAATAGACAACCGGCTAAGGACTGAGAAATGTATCTAAATATGATCAATTAGATGTGAACCTACGTTGTCCTTACACAGAAGCGCACCTATTACTATGCCTTCCTCGGATATCAACATAGAAGCCCACAACTTATTAATCTATCAAGATACAAGAAACTAATCACAAAATCCATCCTACTCTCTTGAATATTCCTATTTCCTCTTCAAGATTATCTCTCAAACGTCCTTACACGGGCTTGCACCTATCACGTGGATCCCTCGGATGATCGAGTGAGAGTTTATCTTTACAAAGTCCACAAGAAATCCAAACAATCAATCAAGAATGAGAATTAAGCACAAATCACCATTAATCATTCAAGATCTAATTGATACAAGCAAGACAATGTCATTGAAACAAGAAAATGGCAAATCCATAAGAGATTACATCAATCCATCATACAAATACTCCCTTAATCCTAGAATACAAGATCTACTCCATGAATCGAGGAAGAATATCCGAAGAAATGAAGATTACAAGCATTTCTTAAATCCCCAATCCAAGAAACCAAGAAAAGGGGGAAAGAGAAAACTTATCTACGAAGAAGCCTCGTCTTCGGATCCAATCCTCGCTCCGGAGTCGAAATCGTCAAGAACTCCCTTAGAATCGCCCAGAAATCCTCCCAAGAATGGAAGGAAACCACCAAATCTTGCCTTCTCCCAAAGGGGGAGAGATCCCCTTTCAATTCATGAAGGAGGGTTTAAATAGAGGAGGGAATCGGGCGCCACACGGCCCCGTGACACGGCCGTGTGAGATTCACACGGCCATGTCCAGTTCCTTCTCTGCCAAAGCTGCACGGCCGTGTGACTCACACGGCCAGGACCCTTCTGCTCTCTGGAAATGCTACACGGTCGTGTGGTGCACACGGCCACAGCCTGCTTGGTTTCTGGAAACCTCACACGGCCGTGTAGATCCACACGGCCATGTAAGGCTTCTGCTCTGGTTGGCTTCAAATCTTGACACGGCCGTGTGAGGTTCACACGGCCATGTCATCTTCCTCTTCTGTTGGTGCCAAACTCCACACGGCCCGAGCTCCATACCAGTGCAGGGCCGTGTGAGGTACACGGCCTGGTGCTTTCTCCCTTTGTTTCCTCCAAGGCTTGCCCAAAGATGTAGATTCTTCACCAAATCGACTCCTGTGTACAGAAAATGCACAAAAAGCAGATCTCCGAACCAAAAGAGTAAATATGCTAAAAGGAAAGCTGGAAGTATAAAAATGCATAGATCAAGCATGCTCAAAGTATGTAAATGTGCGTAAAAACATGCATAAAAGAGTATATAATCTACGCACATCACACCCCCAGACTTAAACCTTTGCTTGTCCTCAAGCAAAATGCCGCAGTCTAAATTCATATGTTCTACAATACATTCATAAAACCTAGTGCACTTTCTTAACTCTATCAAAAAGTTTCATTAACAAGCATGATCATAGAAACAAGTAAAGTATGGTTCAAGCATAAGAATCTTGTGCACAGTGTAAAAGTAACTCAACACCCTTCAAGTTTCAATCCATGTCCTAGTCAAGTCGTCATCAAATTTGAATTCCTAGTGTTTCCAGTGAAAGACAAGTAACCAGTGATAGGCACTTACTCACCATTCACTTGGTTCATATTTCTCAACTAACCCAAGGTTTCAAAGGTGTGCTCAATCTCAAGGGAAGCTAAGCAGTCATTTCCCGAGTAACCTAACTCGGTCTCAAAGGGGTGACTTGCTAGATTCCACTCATGACAACTGTTTTTTATATCCCTTATTTTTTTTTTTTATAAGTGTTTGCATTGTGCAAAACTTATTCACAAATGTACTTTTTAGCACACATGTTGGGATATTCTGATTTTTCCAAATGAGCTTTAATGATTTGAGCCTCATCCAGTAACCAAAATGAAAGTTGAGAAATCACCATGGAAACCAAGTACTAAGCAAACAAGATGAATCATGACTATTTCAATGACATCAACTATTCAAGCATCAAGCACAAGTGTAGTGAAGATAAAATCCTTAAGGTTGAACCAAAACTAAAACTCATCACCATAAGATTCTCAGCTTATTAATGCTTCCCAAGATAGAAAAAAGAACTACACAAAGTTTACTACTAGCACCATTCGAACACCATGAATCAAGACAATAATCGTGCTAACATTTCACTTGAATCCAAGAAAGCATATAAGTGAAGATTGATGTTCTAAAAAAAATTTTTTTTTTTTGGCCATGATTATTTCAAAAACAAACAAAATAAAGCAACAAGAACCAACATGAAAAACTAACAAAAAATAAAAACTGAAAATGAAAACCAAACTAAACAGTACATGACACCCCCCCAGACTTAAACTTTTCATAGTCCCGATGGAATCAATATGGTGGAGGAGGTGGAGGTGGACGAGGGAAAGGAGGTCTACGACGTGGTTGGCCAATAGGAAAACTAGGAAAACCTGGAATCTCACCCAAAGATCTATGATACTCATATAAAGCATCTACTTGTTGGCTAGTAAGCATCATGCTCTGCATAAAATCTCTCATCCTAGCCTGATCAGTATTATAATCCTGCACAAACTCAGCCACTTGACCTTGAAAATTCCTCGTAAACTGAAAATGATTTTGTACCTCCCTAAACTGATCATCAGATAAAGAGAAGCGCCCCTCCAACATTTTTCGTTGGGAATCTTGCTTCTCATGAAGTGATTCTAGAGACGTACGAAAATCTGAAAAATCAAACCTAGAAGATCTCGTGCCATATGCAAAAGAATGCCTAGCGGGCTCCATAAAACTAGAAGGATGCGGGTGTCCATATGACGAGGGCTCATGATGTGGCTCAGTGTCTCCAGGTATAGAAGGGTTATCCTCAAAATCTAACTCAGAAATTACCCAATTAGCCGGGTTACGAATAGTAGTTCGTTCAGGAAAAGGAAGGGGTAAAGGAGAACCACTCCTCCTAGGAAACGCGAAACCATTCTCATCCCGAACGATCATTTTCATAGCAAGGCATGCATCAATGTCAATCATGTCATTACCATGAATTATTTCCAACCCCTCAACATCAAGATTTAAATTATAAGCTATTCGGGTAATCAAACCACCAAAAACAATTGATCCCGATGATGCCCTAGCAGATCTTAATAAGGTTTGAACAAAATGAAAACCAGAATCAAATTCAACCTTATAAAGCATAGCCCATAAAGCATAAAGCTCTATCTTTTTAACCACCCCATCACTCTCTCCCCTACCAAAAATAGTTTTACCCATGACTCTATGTAGATACCTAAAGATAGGGTTTTGCATATGGGAGGCCTTAGCTCTTGAAGGCTCATAAGGTTGATCTAACCCAGTTATTGCATTCCAAAAATGATTCCAATTAAACCTTGGATCAAACCTATGAGGGCTACCGGTGGTTAATCCAAAACAAGAATTAAAGTCACTAAATTCCCATAGAAATTCTTAATTCATTAGTCTAAAAGAGATTTTTCCAAAATAATCATCTTCATTAGTAAAATGGACATCCAATGAACTTAAAAATTCCAAAACAAGACGAGGATATGTAGGCAAATGTGTGTACATAATATCACTCCAATCCAAAAGCCCAATCATCAAATCTACATCTTCCCTAATTCCAAGCATATCAAGAACAGTTGGGTCCATATATCTAGTACACACTATCTTTCTATTGACAAGAATTGCAAATCTAGTTACTTGATCATCATTTCTAAACACAATATTAAATTCATTGTCATTACCTTCGTTGCGTGAAGTCCTTTTGCCTTTGCCCTTCACTGGTTGTTTTCCTTTGTCCCTTGACGGCTCCTTCTCTTTGTCTCCACTGGATCCACCACCTCCTTTGCGAAGTTTCTTCAAAATATTGGACATCTTGATGAGTTTAGATAGAGGAAGAATTATCTAGAGTTGGAAAAATGGAACTCAAAGAACAAAGATCTTAGGTTAGGAGAACAAAAAGTCCAAGTCTTAGAAAGGAGGAGAATCGGATCTAAGAGATCTTGAGAGATTAGAGAGGAGTTTTTAAGAGATCGGGAGAGAAAGATATGTTTTGGAGAGTTGGGGGTGTGCGGAACACGGCCAAGATCTGGCCGTGTAAGGTAGAAAGAAGACTTTAATAACTCTCCTACACGGGCCGTGCAGATCCACACGGCCTCCCCCTCTTCCCTCTCTGGATTCTTCGCACGGCCGTGTCTGGGACACGGCCTCTCCATCCTTCTTCTCGTGATTCTTTACACGGCCGTGTCTGGGACACGGCCTATACCTTTTTCTCCTCGGGAGATCCCACATGGCCGTGTCTGGATGACACGGCCCTAACACTTCCCTTCTCTGCAACCTTTACCTGGTCGTGTATAGCACACGGTCTAGCTCTGTTTTGCACCTAACCTGAAAACAAAATCAAAAGAATGCATCAAACTAAAAGAAATTAAAATACAAATCAAAACTAACTAAAAGAACTCTTGGGTTGCCTCCCAAGAAGCGCTTGTTTAAGGTCTTTAGCTCGACCACCTCATTAGATTCATCTAAATCTTGCTCTTGGAGGGGTAAGATATTTTAGAACCCTCCTACCAAGGGCTCTTATTATGAAGAGAGCTTTCAATATTGGAGTTAAAAAGTGAAGTATCGCCCTCTCCATCTTTGCCTTCTTTAAAGTTCTTTCAGGTGGTCGAAGACGGTTCAGTATGAGCTTCCAATTATTGGCTTCTTGAAAACCTTCACACCAAAAAGAAAAACAAACCTCCCACAAGCATGTTATATAAGAAGGAACTAAAACCATATTAGTATGAATTGAGTATGTATCAAAAAATGAATCACATCCAACAAAATCAATTATAGGTACATCTATGAAATTTTCTAAAAGATCACTAAGAATACTAACCTTGCATTGTTGAGATGTACCTGAAAGTTCTAAACAATGGGATGTGACTTCTTCAGAATTATATAGTGTCTCTAGCTCAGACTCAAATGGTGGTGCTTCTGAAAATGGTGATTCTTGGCACTTTGCTTCCATTGCATAAGTCCCTACACAATTATCATCAACCAATTCTATTCTTACACATTCCATAGTATCAATTGGTTGTGTGACCAAAGGAGGTGATCCTTGGGACATATCCTCCATAGTACATGTACCTACACTTTTATCCACCACATCATCATCATAAGTAGTGAAGAGTCCACTAACATCAATATCATCAATAGAGGAATCAACAACTTTATTGGAATTTTGTAGTAGTAGACGTAAAGCTAAGATTCCCCGTTGTACCATTAGCTCTTCAGAATCTTGTGTTGTGGTCTTCATCTGATTGGGAGCAAGAGTATTTAAGTTTTGGGAGTCCTCCCAAACAATTGGCTCATCAAATTGTGAACGATGTGGTCCATCTAATGAAGAATCATCCTGAAATTTTGACAAACTCTGATTTACTTGGGAAGTATACTCAACATTTTGTATGTAGTTGTAGTCCAAATTTTGTTGATTCATCCAAAAGTGATTATAATGTTGAGGAGGGTCAGAGATCTGCTGTTGGAATAATGACTGCTCACTCTGCTCTGAAATTAGCTGGGATTGAAGGTACTGAATTTGATGATCTTCCCAGTCATAGCCATAAGTATCAGGAACTTGCTCATATGTATCTTGATATTGAGGTTGAACCAAACACTGAAGTTCCGGAGTTATAGCAGTCTTTTGAAAAAAATGGCAAATAGCAGCTAGATGAGATGTGCTACCACACACTCCACAAAGAAACTCAAATTGATCATCTTCTGAATCATAATATTCATCAATGGAAGATCTTGCGCTCATGGGTGTGAAAAATTCTCTTGAAGCCCTGCTTGACATGTTAGTGCTCAAGATATCTAAAAAAAATTACAAGCGAAACTAAAAATGCAGAATTAAAGACAAGAAATAAAATGCATAATGAAAACAAGAAAGAAAAGATAAAAGGAAAAAGAAAAATGTCTAGAATAATTCATATGCTAAAGATTGCAAGATATGTTTACAAAAGAAAAGAAGAAAGCAACTAGATCAAAAGAGAAAACAGAAAAAAGTTAGATTAGAGTGCTAGAAATCAAGAATGCAAAGTTAGAATTAGAATTAGAATTGCAACAAAAAGAATTGTCAAGAATGTTATTCAAGAAAAGAAAAGCTTATAGAAACAGAATTCTAAAAAAAAAAATTAGTTACAACTATGGAAATGTAAAGAAAGAAAGAAAAGTTATGTTTAGTCTAACTCAATTGATAATTCCTAATGTTATAGCGCAGTCCCCGGCGTCCAAATGTCACGCTCCGCAAGTGTACGGAAATGTCGCAAGTAATATAAAAGATTATCGTATCCACAGGGACTGGAATAAGCACTAGAAATGTCTCAATGCGAATTAGCTAAACAACTATCCAATCGTTTCAAATGCAAAGTGAAGGTAAACAAATCTAATATTATAGATCTACAAACAAGAGTTTAGTGTCTTGGGTTATGATAAGGGAGATTCTAGGAGTTTCGGTTTCTTTGTAAGATTTCTTGAATGTAAATGGTTCATCAATTCTTATCCCTCAATTGCCAAACACTTGTAGAAAGTTGCCGATTCTCTCTTGCAATAGACAACCGGCTAAGGACTGAGAAATGTATCTAAATATGATCAATTAGACGTGAACCTACATTGTCCTTACACAGAAGCGCACCTATTACTATGCCTTCCTCGGATATCAACATAGAAGCCCACAACTTATTAATCTATCAAGATACAAGAAACTAATCACAAAATCCATCCGACTCTCTTGAATATTCCTATTTCCTCTTCAAGATTATCTCTCAAATGTCCTTACACGGGCTTGCACCTGTCACGTGGATCCCTCGGATGATCGAGTGAGAGTTTATCTTTACAAAGGCCACAAGAAATCCAAACAATCAATCAAGAATGAGAATTAAGCACAAATCACCATTAATCATTCAAGATCTAATTGATACAAGCAAGACAATGTCATTGAAACAAGAAAATGGCAAATCCATAAGAGATTACATCAATCCATCATACAAATACTCCCTTAATCCTAGAATACAAGATCTACTCCATGAATCGAGGAAGAATATCCGAAGAAATGAAGATTACAAGCATTTCTTAAATCCCCAATCCAAGAAACCAAGAAAAGGGGGAAAGAGAAAACTTATCTACGAAGAAGCCTCGTCTTCGGATCCAATCCTCGCTCCGGAGTCGAAATCGTCAAGAACTCCCTTAGAATCGCCCAGAAATCCTCCCAAGAATGGAAGGAAACCACCAAATCTTGCCTTCTCCCAAAGGGGGAGAGATCCCCTTTCAATTCATGAAGGAGGGTTTAAATAGAGGAGGGAATCGGGCGCCACACGGCCCCGTGACACGGCCGTGTGAGATTCACACGGCCATGTCCAGTTCCTTCTCTGCCAAAGCTGCACGGTCGTGTGACTCACACGGCCAGGACCCTTCTGCTCTCTGGAAATGCTACACGACCGTGTGGTGCACACGGCCACAACCTGCTTGGTTTCTGGAAACCTCACACGGCCGTGTAGATCCACACGGCCATGTAAGGCTTCTGCTCTGGTTGGCTTCAAATCTTGACACGGCCGTGTGAGGTTCACACGGCCATGTCATCTTCCTCTTCTGTTGGTGCCAAACTCCACACGGCCCGAGCTCCATACCTGTGCAAGGCCTGGTGCTTTCTCCCTTTGTTTCCTCCAAGGCTTGCCCAAAGATGTAGATTCTTCAACAAATCGACTCCTGTGTATAAAAAATGCACAAAAAGCAGATCTACAAACCAAAAGAGTAAATATGCTAAAAGGAAAGCTGGAAGTATAAAAATGCATAGATCAAGCATGCTCAAAGTATGTAAATGTGCGTAAAAACATGCATAAAAGAGTATATAATCTACGCACATCAGGGATATACCCAAGACAGCATTCAGAACCAGATACGGACATTACGAGTTCGTAGTCATGCCCTTTGGCGTGACAAATGCTCCAGCTACTTTCATAGACCTCATGAACAGGGTATTCAGAGAATACTTAGATAAGTCCATTATCGTGTTCATCGATGGTATTCTTATCTATTCAAGAACTCAGGAAGAACACGTAGAGCACCTGAAAATAGTATTGCAGACCCTTCAGCAGAATCAGCTGTACGCCAAGTTCACCAAATGTGAATTTTGGCTAGATCAGGTGTCCTTCCTGGGTCACATCATCTCAAAGGATGGTATCATGGTAGACCCCAGTAAGATAGAAGCTGTGAGCAACTGGAAAAGACCCAGGAATGCCAGTGAGATCAGAATCTTTCTGGGATTAGCAGGTTACTATAGGAAATTCGTAGAGGACTTCTCCAGGATAGTCTCCCCACTGACAGCTCTTACCAGAAAGAACAGAAAATTTCAGTGGACAGAGGACTGTGAGAACAGATTGACCAGTGCACCTATTCTGACTCTACCAGAGAACGCAGATAGCTTTGACATATATAGTGATGCCTCGAAGTTGGGACTAGGAGCAGTGCTGATGCAAAATGGCAAGGTGATCGCCTATGCCTCCAGACAACTTAAGGATTATGAAAAGAACTATCCTACTCATGACCTTGAGCTTGCAGCAGTGGTGTTCGCTTTCAAGATTTGGAGACATTACTTGTATGGAGCTCAGTGCAGAGTGTATACAGATCATCAGAGTCTGAAGTACTTCTTCACTCAAAAGGATCTGAATATGTGACAGCGCAGATGGCTAGAACTGGTCAAAGACTACGACATAGATATCCTCTACCACCCAGGAAAAGCGAATAGGGTAGCAGACGCCCTCAGCAGGAAGTCCAGTGCTACCCTATTATCTCTAGCAGCCATGTCACCGCCCCTACAGAAGGAGATCTCAGATTTCGGTCTCGAGCTCATAGTCGGACAGCTCTCTACTATGACATTAGAGTCTACCTTGCTCGGTGACATCCAGACAGCTCAGGAGCAGGATCCTGAAATTCAGAGAATCAAGCAAGGTTTAGCAGAATCAGAAGGTGGAGAGTTCAGAATATCAGATAGCGGGGTGTTGTATTTTGGTGACAGGCTATGTGTTCCGGATCAGGAGGAACTACAGAGGAAAATCCTAGACGAGGCTCACAAGACTCCCTATGCGATGCATCCCGCTCCACCAAAATGTACCAGGACATGAAGAAATGTTTTGGTGGCACAGGATGAAGAGACATCACTCGATATCAAGACACCTAACTCCCGCCGAGGGTTAAGGCGAACATCGAGACAGGAGGAGTTTTGCAGCCCATTCGGATCCCATAATGGAAGTGGGAAGATATTTCTATGGATTTTATAGTGGGATTACCCAGAACACGCATGGTTTTGATACCATCCGGGTAATAGTCGATGATTGACTAAATCAGCCCACTTCTTAGCTATCGGGATATCCTACTCCATGGAGCAACTAGCTCAGGTTGTATCTCAAGGAGATCGTTAGATTGCATGGAGTCCCACGAACCATTATTTCAGACAGGGACAATAGATTCACATCACACTTCGGGTGTGTACAGTCGACTTTGGGCACGGTTAAAGTTTAGCATGACCTTCCATCCTCAGACTGGGTCAGACTGAGCGAGTAAATCAGGTACTTGAAGATATGCTCCGAGCATGTGCCCTAGATTTCAAGGAAGTTGGTGCAAATATCCGAGTCTAGCAGAATTTGCATACAACAATATCTATCGTGCCACCATGACACCTTACGAGGCTCTCTATGGGCGGAGGTGTAGATCTCCATGGTGGGTATGAGAGTGGTAAGAAAGAACTAGAACTTGAGACAGATCTAGTGGCAGATACCACACAGCTATACAACAGATCCGCCATAGGATAGAGATGGAGCCGCGAAAAGCTATCCCGATACAGTATGAGACCCTTAGAGTTTTCGGTTGGGGATTCATGTTCCTCGAGTAGCTCCCATGAAGGGAGTAATGCGTTTTAGAAAGAAGGGCAAGCTAAGTCCCGATATGTGGGACCATACCTTATCGACAAAAGAGTGGGCAAGGTAGCATATGAGCTAGAGCTACCTCGGGAAATGTCACGTCACAATGTATTTCATGTCTCTATCTTGAAGAAGCATACCCCAGATGCCACCTGTAATTGAGCCGTTGGTACAGATCCGCGAAGACCTCAGCTATGACAGTCGGCCTATTCATATAATAGACCGAGCAGTTAAGAAATTACGGAACAAGGAAGTACCATTAGTGAAAGTTATTTGGCAAAGTCACACAGCAGAAGAGGCAACTTGGGAGACAGAAGCCAACATGAGACAGAAGTACCCAGAGTTGTTCTAAGTTTGAGGACGAACTTTTTATAAGGTATGGGGGATTGTAACGCCCGAAAATTCTCAAACTTATTTTAGAAATATTCTATGATTTTTCTGGAATTTTTAGATATTTTTCCGGAATTTTTAGAATAGCGAAAATAGCAAAAATAATTAGAACCGCAAAATAGCTTAGGCGGGAATCGAACCCGGGACCTCTCGGATCCGATAACTTTTAGTTAGCCTTAGTAACCAGATGAACCCAGCAGGGCCGTGATGAAAGGAAAGGGATTCAATAATATTTATGTTAGGTTTGGGCGGAAATTACCACATAATATAAATAGGAAATAAATGAGTGAGGAGATTATTTTGATCATGACTTTTCCTCCTCAAACCCTCACCCGCCGACCCTCTCCCTTCCTCACCTCTCGGCGCCCAAGCCAAGCAAGCCTAGGGTTCCATCCCTAGGGCCATAGGAGCATCTTCCAGCAACATCAAGGATACAAGGACGCTCCTCTCCGCGAGAAGAACGCGTAAACGCGAGAAGATCATCGAAGAGATCTCTTCTCCGGGAAACCTAGCGCTTAGATCTGTAAGAAAATCCAAACAGGAGGTAAGAAACCCCTCACCTGCAGTATAAGTAGCTTCCGTTTGGTTTTCTATGCATTAGTTTAGTTATATGCAGATTTTTCCGACACATAGGGTGTGTTTAAACCCTCCTTGCAGATTAGGGATCTAGTTGAGCACCTCTAGATGGGTCATACACATTGTTCTCCTTCAGTTGGAGGCTCTAGACGTTGTCGGGTGCCTAGAGGTGGTCTCCCTATTAGAGGGGAGAGTTGGAGCACACCAAGTGTTCGACAAAATGATTAGTGTAGCTAAATATTACCTCAGATATTTTTAACAGCTCAGTTAAATACATTAGTAGCATTTAAATCAGTATATTAGTCTAGTTTCAGCTTACATGGGACTACGGTCCAATGGGTGGGCTCCCACAGTCGCCTCTAGGTTTAGATAACCTAGCTCTAGGTTCAGATAACCTAGAAACAGCAAAATAAACAATTAGTAGCTATATTCAGTATTTTATTTTTAGTGGCACTGTACAGGATTAGATATCCATTGGGTTGGGCTCCCACAGTCGTCCCTAGGTTTAGATAACCTAGTAAACCCTACTAAATGCGGGACTTGCAAACCCGGGTCTAGCTAGGGATGCGCGCACAGCAAGTACAGTTGCCGGGCCCAAACAGCAGCATGATTACTATTTTCACTTATTATGATAATAGCTTTCAAACTCGTAATCTAGTTATGTGAATATAGTTTTAGTTTTAGTTTCAGTTTAGTTCTCCTAGTTGATACCATGAGATAGCTCCATGCTTAGATTTTATTATGCATGCCATGTTTCAGTGTTTATGCCATGTAACTTCAGTATGCCATGCTTTAACAAATCCAGTGCATGTTTTTAAATAGCATTCTTTAAAAACATGATTACATCGTTGCATGTTTTTGTGAGGTAGATGGTTTCTTACTAAGCTTAAAGCTTACAGATACTTTTTCCTTATACTGCAGATAAAGGTAAAGGGAAAATGGATTAGCAGAGGAAACTGAAGGTCAATGCAGTGATGGTGTGTGTGGCAGGAACCTGGAATGAAGATCCTTAGGAAGTTTAGCAAATTAAGAACTTAGTTTTTTCTTAAGACACTTTTATGCATTTCTAGTGATTTAAATGCTATGAATTAATAAACCTTGCACTATGTCATGTTAGAATGCTAGTTAGTGGATATTAGAATGTCTTCCATGCATTGTATAATTGTTGTGTGAGGTTTTGGCACGAACTAGTGCTGAAATCAGAGTTTCAGTGCGAAATCAGAAACCCAGATCGATCTACGGATCGATCGGAAGGTCTGTAGGTGGTTGGGAAGATCAGATGCCGTGAACAGAGAGTTGGCGTCTGTTATGGATCGGTCGGCCGGCCGATCCGGATCTGACGTCAAGCTCATCAGCGATCGGTCGGCCGACCGATCGGTGATGCAGATTTCGTCACCGACCTCGCTGTTCGGTACTGGATCGGTCGGTGGACCGATCCGATACCTGAAGGATCCGTGTACTCCTGGATCGGTCGGTAGACCGATCCAGCCGCATACAGAAGCCATATAGCCACTGGATCTGTCAGCCGACCGATCCAGAGTCTTTCTCTGTGCCGGTATCAAGCTAGATCGATCACTGGATCAATTCGACAGCCCAATCGATTCATGGATCGATTGAAATGCCTGATTACAGCTAGCAGGACATCCGAGAGGCATAGATTATCTTCCCTAGCATGTGTACAACTCCTAGGTACACCTAGAATATTAAGTTCAGATTTTACAGTAGTCGGTTTAGTCAAATTTTAATCAATCCAGATTTCTGCAATAGTAATTTAGCACAGCATAATGTAGCGATCGGCCTTACAGCCTAGTCAGTAGAAGGCGGGCCGTTACAATATTACAGAGGATATATTGTACCTAGCCCAAACAACTTTTTTCAAAGGCATAACTATCACAAACAATATCCATCTAGCACAAGAGATCATGATAAATTATACAAGAAATAGGATCTCTCTTAGAAGCACCTTGAAGGTGGACCTCTAGAAAGTCATTGATACCATCCACTAGGATTTCTTGATGAAGGCACTTACAAGACTACAGTTCTCCCTTACTTTCATAGCTTGGATACAGGAGTGTGTCACTACTACTAGTTTTCTCTGTCCATCAATGGAGGCATGTATGGTCATTTTAGAGGTGCGACAAGACTACGATAAGGTGATCCTATCTCTCCCTATTTGTTTGAGATATGTATAGAGTATCTGACTCGTATACTGAGTCAACAAACACGACAAATAGATTTTCATTTCCACCCCAAGTGTCATGAGCTAAGGATAGCACACCTTGCATATGTAGATGATCTTTTGCTTTTCTCTAGGGGAGATTGATCCCCCATTAGCATCCTCATGGGTTGTTTGGAAAAATATTAGTTGATGATGGGCTTAAGGCCAAATTTCAGCAAATCATGTATTTATATGGTAGGATTGGAGGAGAGCACACAGTAGAAGCTTCTCACCATCATCAAGTTTCAAGAAGGTAGAATGCCTTATAGATATCTGAGGATTCCTTTGGCATCTGAGAAGCTGTAAATTATAGATTATGAGTCATTGATTGATATGTTGAGTAAAAAGATTAACGCATGTCCAAAACACATTTTCATATGTCAGGAAATCACAGTTGATACAATTAGTGTTGCATGGGGTCGAATGCTACTGGACGTTAATCCTATCGTTACCTCTGGGAGTTGTGGAGCGCATTTACAACTTGTGCCAAAGCTTCCTATGGACAACCAAGCCCCCCACCCACCCCAATTGCTTGGTCAGAGATGTGCAAACCTAAGGAAGAAGGTGGGTTGGGGCTTAGGGAGTTGACAACCTGGAACACTACTTTGTTTGCAAAAGTGTCGTGGCACATACATGATAAGTAGGGCGTCCTTTGGGTTAGATGGATCCATTATACCTATTTACAAGACATCGATATATGGGGATGGTAGCCAAGCACACAGACTCTCTGCTTCTTAAGAGACTGACACATATACGGGCTTTGCTACTCTCATCAGTTGGATCTACAAAATTGGCACAACAGACATTGGCCGAATGGTTTAGCCAGCATAGTTTGCGTCACAAAGGTGTCACCAAGCTTATGATTTCTTCCTAGATATTGGAGTCTGCAAGTCGTGGGTAGGGACAACATGGAAGAAACATATCTAGCCTAGTCAAAGATTTACCTTATGGTTACTTGCACACTGTAGGTTACCTACTAGGAATCGATTAGAGTACCTTGAGGATTTTGACAAAGTCTGCCCATTTTGTAGGATGGAGGAGGAGACACAGGTGCACATTTTCTTTAGATGTTTACAAGTGCAGCAGCTATGGGACTGTATCAAACTCTGGTTGCACATAACACATGAAATGACTACATACCGGAGAATGATACAGATATTTGCACGCCATTATTGAGGGATTGGGATGCAAATGCTTGCATGCCACACTACTATGGCTACTATGATCCACTATGTTTAGTGGACCCACAACCATTTGAGATTTGAGAATGAGACATTTGAGGGAGATGATGTATTTAGAAAAAAATTCAAACTCATGTTTATCGGGTTTTGGATATTTATTTAGACCTAGAACTTTGCTAGCTTGAATAAGTACCAAAAAAAAAATGGAGTCGTTTGCTTGATACTTGTGCGCCAAGAGTACTCTTTGGAGCCATACCACCTTGGATAGAACACTACCTTATAAATCTTCTAGTGACAAGCTGTGCCAGTCGCATGCTAGAGCTGCATGGAGCATCCATGGGAGCTACATGGATCATCTACGGGAGCTGGCGGAGAGAGCATATATGAGACTTAGTGAGAGAGTCCCACATCTATTTTTTGTGGTGTGGGACTACATATGTTTGAGAGTGAGTGAATGATGTACATTTGGTGCATATAGTGAGGTTGTACACTAATAGGAGTTGAGAGGGGTTTTCTATTTTGTTTTGTTGCAGGGAGATCACATACTTGTGAGTTTGTATACATTTTGATTGATTGGGGGCATGGGTGACAATAGTAAATAGATTCATCAAAATGATCTATTTAGTTCGTAGTAAACGACTCATGGTAAAGATGAACCAAATCTGTTGTTGGGTGAGGCTTTGTCAAAAAGTCTAAGACGGTGAATAAATCCGCCAAAATGATCTATCTAGTACGTAACAAACGGTTCACTGTAAAGAATCATCAAATTTGTTGATGCCTTGGGCTTTGCCTAAAAGCCAAGAGGATAAATAGATCCATCAGAATGATTTATCTATTCCGCAATAAATGGCTTGTAGTAAAGATACGATAAATCCGTTGACAACTGATCACTTGCTCAAAGTGGCTACAATGGTTGATTGCGGGCTGATTGGATAGTAACACATGTGCTGACATCCAAGGATGATCCAGGAGTTTTGATTATGCAATACCAGAGGAGACCGAGTTTTACCTCCTGAAACCCGATAGAGGCTTGCATTGTTAAGGTTTGAGACAGAGGATAGCAAGTTGCGGATGAGGATGGGATAGTAGTTGGTTATCGATCGATCGCAATAGTGATTAGCACATTGCTAGGATGGACACTATAGACAGATTGGCGGTCCAACCTACATGATTAGCTGGTGGAGTTTCGCAAGCACATAGCTAGTTTCATGATCAATTGGTATTTTGGCGGGTTATGATAGTGGATCTATTTTGTAAGGTTGGTATCGTGTGAGTACCCATATATGTATATGGGTTCATACCTCATATAGCCACCTAGATATGATAATAATTAAAAAAAATGATTGACTATCTTTGGAGATATATATATTTATTTTTACTATTTTCTTGATGATTATAATTTACCTTTCATTTAAAAAATTTATCTAGACACCCTTATCCTCTAGTTAGAATATTGGCAGCAATATAATTATAAAACTTTGAGATGTGATTTTATTATATTTATTAAGTCTTATTAACTACGCAGGACTATCAAATCTAATTAAAAGTATAAAACTATTAAATCAAACTGATACGGTTGGTAATGGAGGGGCCCAAAGAGGAAATGATTAGAGGAGTCAAAAGCCAGTTGGCGGTCAAAAGTCAAGAGGAGGTGGCAGTCAATAATCATGGCGACTTGACGGTCGGAAAATCAGGTGGAGGGGGCAGTCAGAGTTCAGCATGGGGGGTAGCCAAGGGTCAGACAGACTTGTTGATCGTGAGAAAAGATGTAGGAGAATGAGGAGAGAGCCAGGCGGAAGCAAATCGAGATCGGTAAAGCCAGGAGGAAGCAAAATGGGGATCGGCAGAGCCAGGAGGAAGTAAATTGGGATCGGCAGAGCCAGGCGGAAGCAAATTGGGATCGGCAGAGCCAGGAGGAAGCAAAATGGGGATCGACAGAGCCAGGAGGAAGCAAAATGGGGATCGGCAGAGCCAGGAGGAAGCAAATTGGGATCAGGAGAGCCAGGCGGAAGCAAATGGGGATCGACAGAGCCAGGAGGAAGCAAAATGGGGATCGGCAGAGCCAGGAGGAAGCAAATCGGGATCGGCAGAGCCAGGAGGAAGCAAATTGGGATCGGCAAAGCTGAGCAGAGTCAGCTCGATCTACAGGTTTACGGTGGAGGGCCAGGAAATACAAAGCGCAGAGGCAGGTCACAATGGATCGGAGAAGCTAAGTAGTGCGGGTGCGGAGAATTTCAACGGTCCTGCGAGAATAATCATTACATTCCAATAGTGCAAGCGAAGGCGGAGGTTCCTGAAACGAAAAGATGCCCTCACAACCAGTAACAGTCTGCCAGCTGTCTCTCGCTACAAGACAAAACCTATGCGCAAAGGCGGAGGTCCCTAAACAGAAAGATACTTCCACGACAAATGGCGATACGACAAGTGTCCGGGACTAGACGACAAAGCCCAGCGTCTAACGTTTTCTGACAGGATGGCAGGCTCTACGAGGGACAAGGCATAAAAGGGGAAGAGATCCCTCGTACGCAGGTACGCGCACACATTCCCTCGTCACTTTCTTCCACAATTGTTTTTTCTTCTTCTCTCTGCTTTTTTCTGGGGAAAAAGGACCTGACTTGAGCGTCGGAGGGCCTGATCCGGGGACTTTTTCCCTGGGTTTCGGTCTCTAACGTAGAGGGGGAGATCGTCTGAGTGTGCGCAGGGTCCTGCAACAGCGTCAGCCACCCGTGGGAGCCAAATCACCTGCGACTTCCCGTCAACAATCGGGACACCTCGACCAGCCTCCGTCCGACACAGCCTCCGGACGGGATCAAATTTGGCGCCGTCTGTGGGAACACAACAACCTGTTCCGGAGCGTGAAGATGGAGGACTCCGGTCGCAGCTCTAGCAGGAGGATCAACGTAACCATGACCGCGGGGGAGTACGAGCTCTTCAAGGAGGTTAGAAAGCAAGCCGCCTCTGAGAAGCAAGGAACAGTTTCACGTCCCCGCCTAGCACCTGAAACGTCCAAAGAACCGGCTCCCACCTCCGACAGGGGCTCAAAGAGGAAGCAGCAGGAAGAACTCCCTCGTACTTCATTCCGGGAGCCTCGTCACAACTATCATCGAGCCGAACCTCGTGCGCACAGTCCAAAGAAAGAGGAGCCGCCGGCGTCGGTGGCAGAAAGCTCTCTACATCCACCTCGGGATTCCGGAAAGGGGAAAGCTATAATCCCTGCCAGAGATCTGCCTGAGGATCCAGATGACAAAGTACCCTTCTCGGCTCAGATCCTGAGGGAAAGCCTGCCCAAGGGATATCGAGCCCCGAACATTGGAGAATACGATGGGAGCAAGGACCCGGAAGAGCACCTGAGGAAGTTTAAGAATGCGGCTATCTTGTATTAGTACAGCGACGCTGTCAAATGCCGAGTATTCCTACATACCCCGTCCGGGTCGGCACAAAAGTGGTTCGATGGATTGCCCTCGGAGTCCATCAATCGCTTCATGGATTTCAAAACGGCCTTCCTGCGTCGGTTCGCCAGTAGTCGTAAGTATCAAAAAACCGACCACTGTCTTTTTGCTCTCAAGCAAGATTCGACTGAGCCCTTGCGGAGCTACATCAATCGGTTCAGTCAGGTGGCCAATGACGTCCCCTCCGCCACCTCAGAAATATTGATGAGCGCCTTCTCCCACGGATTGCGAGAAGGGGAATTCTTCAGGGACCTCATCAAAAACCCCGCCCAAAGCTTCGACGATATGGTGGAGAAAGCTTCGTGCTACATCAAGGTGGAGGAAGCGCAGGCCGCCAGGCGAAAAGCCGAAAAGCGCGTCCAGCCCAGACCTGCCCCTCAGCCCGCTCAGGGGGCCAGGCCAGCTCCGCGAGTTGCTGTTGTACACGCGCCTCGACCTGGACCAAGGGGAGCGCCGTACTGCACGTATCATCGGTCCCGTACGCACGATCTCAGCAACTGCTTCCAATTCGCTCGTGATTCTAGGCGGGCTGCTGAACAAGGCTTGCCACCCCCGGAGTTAGTGCCTCAAATACAAAGGATGGAAGAAGAGCGAGCCGCAACTGGAAGCGCTCATCAGACCCAGCCCGATCTGGCCGGCCCCTCTAATCAGGCTAGTCCCCGGGAAGATCAAAGAGATGCCGGAGAGCTGGAAAGCCGGGGTAACGCCGCTGTGAGAGAGATCGGCATGATCTCAGGAGCCCGTAAGTCACCCGTCCGGCGGTTGTATGTCGGAGCCGTGGGATGCAACCACGAGCAGGCCTCCGGCCCTGTTATGAGTTTTGGGCCTCAAGATCTGGAGGGTCTGGAGCTGCCCCACGACGATGCCCTCATAATCAAGGCTGTTATTGCTAATAGCCGAGTGGCTCGGGTCTTTGTGGATACCGGGAGCTCGGTCAACATTTTATTCAGGGCTGCGTTTGAGGAGATGCAGATCGACGCCGCTGAGCTCCAACCTGTAACCACTTCCTTGTACGGGTTTACAGGTAATGAAGTCAAACCCATGGGTCAGATCAAGCTAGTCATTTCCATGGGCACTGAGCCATTGGTGCGCACTCGGAGGAGCACCTTCATTGTGGTGGATTCGCCTTCCTCCTACAACGTCATCCTGGGAAGGCTAGCTCTGCATGAGTTCCGGGCTGCCGTTTCCACCTTTCACCAGAAGATCAAGTTCCCGGTTGGCGAGCAGGTCGGAGAAGTCAAGGGAGAGCAAAAGGTATCTCGCAGCTGTTACATCGATATGGTCCGGGTGGAGGCGCGCAAGAGCCAACGGACTCAGGATGGCGGTGTACATGCCATCCAGGAAGAGCCTCTGCCTATTGCTGAGGAGCCTATCTCCTGCGAAGATATTCAGTTGTTGTATCCCGGTGAGAGCATCACTGCATTGCTAGTGATCATCGCCGAGTCAAGTGAGCCGATACAATGCCGATCCGCAACAGAGCGTCTTTGCTTGGTCCGGAATTGCCCGGTCAAACAGTAGTGAGCACAAGCATACTATAGAGGCCAAGCCGGTCAAGCGGGAAGAGGAACTTCTCCACGACCAAAATAAGATTATCCTGAAGTAGATCACCAGAAGGTGACATGTTCGAGAGGTGCAATTCCCATCCTGGCTTTCCAATGTCATATTGGTGAAGAAGCCCAACAACAAGTGGAGGGTGTGCATAGACTTTCGCGACCTCAACAAAGCCACCCCCAAAGATTGTTACCCTCTCCCGCGGATCGACCAGGTGGTGGATTCAACTGCTGGCTGTGAAAGGATATGCATGATGGACGCTTATCAGGGATACCACCAGATACCCCTGGCTAAGGAGGATCAGGAGAAGGTTAGTTTCATAACAGCTGATAGTACTTTCTGCTATACTGTCATGCCGTTTGGGCTCAGGAACGCTGGAGCTACCTACCAAAGGATGATGGATAAGGTTTTTCGGAGTCAGATCGGACGGAACGTAGAAGTCTATGTTAACGACATCCTGATCAAGTCCCCCCTAGCATCCAGTCTGATAAAAGATGTAGAAGAAACCTGTGGGACTCTGAGGCAATATGGGGTAAATCCGAACCAATGTTTGTTCGGGGCGAGGAGGAAGTTTCAGGCTACTTGGTGTGAGCGAGGATAGAAGCCAATCTGAGAAGGTTCAAGCACTGTGACATGCATCCCACAGAATCAAGGAAACGCAGGTCGGTCAGAATAACAAGATTATCCCGATTTATCTCTAGATCTGCAGATCGAGCTGCGCCCTTCTTTCAGAAGGCGGCCAAGTTCCAGTGGACGGAGGAGTGCACACAGGCCTTGGAGGAACTAAAGCAATACCATCCTTCTGGTCATTGTTTAAGCCTATTGTGGGGAGCCTCTTTGGTGTACTTGTCACCTACCCCGAGGCCGTAATGTGCTGGTTAAGGAGTAGGACAATGTACAACGACCAGTGTATTTTTTCAGTCATCTATTGAAGGGGGCTGAATCTCGGTATACGGCCCTAGAGAAGTTGGTTTACGGACTTGTTCTAATGGCTCGGCGTCTCCGACCGTATTTTCTGGCGCATCCCATCACCGTCCTGACAAACAGTACTATGGGCCGAGCCCTCACCAAGGTGGAGGTGGCACTTATCAAATGGGCGACCGAGCTAGGGAATATGATATACGATGTCCGAACCGCGATCAAAGCCATCTGGATTCTTGTGAGTTTATCCGCCGACTGAGGAAGTGGAAGATTTATGTAGACGGATCAGCTACTCATCGAGGAAGTGGCGTAGGCGCACTTCTAATATCCCCGCTAAATTTCAGAGCTACCAACAATGAGGCGGAGTATGAAGCCCTATTGGCGGGTCTGCATGTGGGGGCAAGCAAAGTCGTAATACATTCAGATTCACAGCTAGTAACTCAGCATGTGACCGGACACTTCGAAGCAAACAACGAAAAGATGCAAGTTTACAAGGAAACCTATGAGAAGATGAGGAAAGATTTTAAAGAAGTCACAGTTACCAAGATTCCCAGGGCTGAAAATGAAAGGGCAGATGAATTAGCTAAAATGGCCAGCTCTCTGACTACTTGGGTGCTGGATAGATCTATAGCGCAGACCTTCCTTATAGCTCAGATCGACCTGCAAAATAATCTGGGCGAAGTAATTGATTGGAGGGCCCCCATAATGAGTTTCCTCCAGCAAGGGATTGTACCCACCAACCTAGAAGAGGCACGTATGCTCAGGAGACAGGCTCATTCTTATATCATGATCGGAGATCAACTCTACAAAAGGTCTTTCTCTAGACCTCTGCTCAAATGCTTGAATATGGAAGAAGCGGATCAGGCCTTACGGGAGATACACTTGGGATGCTGCGGTAATCACGCGGGTGGAAGAACGTTGGCTCGGAAAGTACTATTGGCTGGATATTTCTGGCCTACCTTGCAGAAGGACGCACAGAAGTTGGTGAATACTTGTCTGTCATGCCAAAGGTACCAGAATCTGACGCACCGACCTACAGAGCTGCTGAGAACTTCTATAGTGTCTTGCCCGTTTGATCAGTGGGGTACGGGCAAAGGCGTTTCTTGCTGGTAGCAGTGGATTACTTCTCCAAGTGGGTGGAAGCGGAGGCTCTGGCCAAAATCACTGAAGATGCGGTGATCCAGTTCTTATGGAAGAATATCTTCTGCAGATTCGGCTTGCCTCACAAACTGGTGTCAGACAATGGTAGGCAATTTCAAGGGCGCAAGATACAAGATTGGTGCAAGGGGTTTGGCATAACTCAGGCCTTCACTTCGGTGGCGCATCCACAAAGCAATGGTCAAATAGAGGTAGTCAACCGAGAAATAGTGCGGGGGCTCAAAGTCAAGCTGGATCATACGGGAGGCAGTTGGGTGGACGAGCTACCAAGCATCTTATGGGCCTATCGTACAACACCCCGAGAAAGTACAGGTCTGACACCTTTCCATTTGGTGTATGGCAATGAAGCAGTGGTACCTCTGGAAGTTGGGATACCGTCTGTGAGAAGAACGATGTATGACGAAGGGAACGCAGAGCGACGGCTGGCCGAGCTAGATTTCATCAGTGAAATCCGTGAGCAAACAGCTGCCAGGTTGGAGGCCTATAGACAAAGAATGAGGCAGAACTATAACAGAAGGGTGACTCCCCGATTCTTCGGAGAAGGAGATCTCGTTTGGAAGCAGATAAAGCCCTTAGGGGAAGTGACGAAGTTGGCTCCTCAATGGGACGGACCGTACAAAATTATCAAGAAATTGGCATCGGGAGCCTATTATTTGCAGGACGCTCAAGGAAGAAAGCTGGATCGACCTTGGAGTGCTAACTACCTACAGCCCTATCGAGTTTGAGGGGGCTGGCTCTGTGAACGTAGGCCGGATCAGACGAAGGGCGTGGAGACAGTAGGAGAGTCAAATGAAAACTCGAAAAAGACAAATGTACATGTAACAATTTTCCAGTTTAAGTGGCTAGTACAGATCATTTGAAAGGAGCAAAAATCTCATCCGGAAAGCCTTGAACGATTTGGTCGTGATTCAAGAAGTCTGCTGGGGGGATAGAGCTCAGGAAGCCTTGTGCGTGCAGTTGCCTGATGACTCCAGCCGCCGTATAGGGCACGGTCGTAGCAAAGCGTGCCCCAGCCTGGGACAGAAATTCGGAGGAAGTCAGGTAGGACATTCGACTTCGTAGGCAACGGTCCTCCTCTCCTTCTTGATAGACGGTTAAGGCGGTGGATACTCCAGTTAACGCCGCTCGGGACTGTGATAGTTCTGCTTTCAGCGCCTGCAATTCAGCTGCCTGAGTCTCCAACTGTGCCGCCTGGACCTCCAGTTTATTGTTCTTGTCCTGCAGAAGAGTATTCTTGGATTGTATCTCCTGAGCTTGGTGGGCTAGTTGCTGCTGAAACCCCGCCTCAGATGCAGCTTTCTCCTCCCTCATAGCTCAGAGCTCATCCTTCACCTGTATCAGGGACCGTTTCTGTCGGTCGGTCTGATTGGTTAGGGCCTGAATCTCCGCTCGCAAAGCATAACTGGCCTGGGCGGGGTCGTTCAATTGCAACTCTAATTCGGAGACTCTCTCCTGGAGTTCTTTGCTTTCATGATGAAGAGTGTGGAAAGATTGGTTCAGCACTAGGGATTCTGCATGAGTCTGGAGGAAAGATATAACCCTCAGTTAAGGCCAACCACTACCCAGTATAAGGTGAAGAGTACTTACTTTAGCCCAGGACTTCGAGAACCTGTCCATCTGGGCTAATGGAGGTACGTCACCCATTTGATCCATGCTCTCTGCCCACAAATTGCCGAGACAGCCTTTCATCATCAGAAGGCTTGCGGGGGCGTCGGGCCGCCGAGCTAGAGCAGCTTCAGAGGGGATGGTGGTCCTGTAACGATGGCGGGCGGAGAAGGAAGGTTGAGAAGGGCCGGCGTCAGCACCAGGAGGTGCCGGAGTTGGCTCAGGAACGGGCTCAGTGGGCACCGGGTTTTGATGATCGCCGGGGCTGTCTCCCTCTACAGCAGTAGGAGCAGAGCGGAACGCAGTTGGTCGCCCCCTATAGGGGTTAGGAGAAGCTGCACGGCGCCGCCTGTGAAGCAGGGGCTGGTTATCAGAGTCAGAATCATCAGAGCAAGGCTGACCCAGGGAAGAGGCCGCCGCACCCCTGTCTGTGTCGCCCCGTTCGGATGAGCTCGGACCTACGCGATGAAGAGCTGCGCGACCGCGTCTGGATGATCGCGAGGCCCCTCGGAAGGCGCTTCTGGCCGGGCGAGTGGCTTGGCCCCGACCCCGACCTCGGCTCAAGGCGACAGGGGAAGGAGAAACGGCGTGTAAGGCAGGGCTGGGAGCAGGCTGAGTCGCTGCCCCGACTGCGGCAGACCCAAGGTGAGGGAGTAGCCTCCTGCCCAAGATTGCCCGACTGCGCCGCATTATCTCCCGGTCATCGAGGGGCAGAGGCAGAACCTCCAACGCACGATACAAAACTTCAGCTGAAGGCGCCAACACGAGAAGTCACTATCACAGGGAAAGTGATCAAAAAGGAGGCACTCAACACGAACTTACCCAAGGAGCGCGGTGTGTCAGAAGTACAGCGACTTAGTCCAAAAAAAGAAAGTAGCTCTTCAGATAGTAATCTCGTCAGATTCAAGTGTCATTCCCCCAATCGATCAGCAGCCGTGGCATAAGAGAGGTCCATATGGAATTCATTCAGCGTTGGAGTCATAGGCAGTTCAGGTTGCCAATGCGTGGGCCAGTCTGTTTCCTCCCGAAACCGGAGAAAAAAGAACTTTTTCCTCCAGTTCGCACTGAGAGGAGGGAGAGAAGAAAAGAAAGTATTCTGGCTGCGGGCTTGGAAATCAAAAAGATCATCGGCGCGTCGAATGAGAGCGAAGAAGCAATGAAAAAGGGGAGCCGACCAAGAAACCTCACAAACTTCGCAGAGTATTACAAAGTCACATAAAATCTTTATTGAGTTGGGGGTTAGCTGACCTAAGGGAATTTTAAAGTAGTAACACACTCCCGACAAAAAAGGATGCGGGGGTAGACGAAGGCCAGATACGAACTGTTCAGTAAAGAAAGTACAAGAGTTCGGCGAGGGATCGAAGTACAAGTTCACACCAGTAGGAATGATGGGGCGAAAGCTAGTAGGGATTTCATAAGTGTACCGTAAGTCATCCCAATCTAACTCAGCGAAAGTTGAAGCGTCTGGGAAATGCTCCACCAGCAAGGAAGCCCAAGAAGGAGAAGTCATTGCAAGGAAGATTATCTCAGGTGGCAGAAGGAACAGACGAAAAGGGGAAGCTTGGAGAAAAAGGAAGAAGCGCGGCGCAACCTCAGAAACGAACAGTCGGCGGCGGCGACGTTTGCGTACTTCGTGGTGAGGGCGAATCATAACAAAAGGGAGAGAGGAAGAAGATACTTATAGGTATGGTGGAGGAAGGATATTTTCGTAAGTCCGCAACGGACGATGGATGCAGGGGCGAAGGCAGACAGGGAGCGCTCTGTGATGAGCCCCGGAAATATAACCAGAGGGCATTATGGGAAAGGCGCGGGCTCGAAATACGAAGCGTCTCCTAAAGGAGTCGCTCCAACCAAGACAAAAGTGTACAGAAGAGACGGTATAGAGAGATAGGCAGTGCAGGTCAGCAGGCTTCAGGGACATGCGAGGCAATAGTTAGCCCGGGCCAGGCTAGGTACCAAGGAAACTATCGGAGGAAGAGCTACGTGGCCGAGAAAAGCAAGCAAAATGAGCAAAGGCGAGCAGGTTAGCATAGATCTACTAAAACCACGGACGACCGACTAAGGAAAGAAACAAGTTAAGGATGCATGAAGGGGAAGCTAGACAATTATCCGAAGTTCAATACAACCATATGATCAAGTACAATCATGAAAGGTTCAGCATCAACACCCAAAAAGTAAGCGTTACAACACACCGCTCGTCATACTACATCCGGGGGAGAAGGCACTGAGTCAACGGAAGCCGAAGGAAGGAGCCCGGGGTCAGCTGGTGTTGCGTCAGGAGATGCATGAGCAGCAGACATATCAGAGGCAGCAACGGGAGGGGCCTGAGCAGAGATATCCCCGAGAGTTGGATCGG
The DNA here is from genome assembly GCF_018446385.1 of Zingiber officinale. Classification (NCBI taxonomy): domain Eukaryota; kingdom Viridiplantae; phylum Streptophyta; class Magnoliopsida; order Zingiberales; family Zingiberaceae; genus Zingiber; species Zingiber officinale. The sequence continues at coordinate 22,417,169 of NC_055995.1, forward strand.
CCGCAGGTGGAGGAGCCTCCAGGAGGAAAAGTCCCTCATCCGCTTCAAAAGAGGGGAAGGTGTCCTGCGGCAATTCCCTGGTCAGGCGAGCTGTGTCCAAGAACGTGGCGGGAGGGGCCGAGCGAAGGAAGCCCTACTCAAAGGCTTGTCTGACCCCACCAGCAGCCCCGTGACAGAGCAACAAGACCATCCAGCGTCCCAGCTTGTGGAGGAAGAAAGAAGAACGGACGTAGGCCAGCCTGTAGGCCTTCAGCTGCTCTGACTCGCCAGCCCGGTACACCTCCAAACTGTCCCGATTCTCCTCAGCTTCGACGCGGGCCAAGGACAAATCGCCCTCGCCATGAGACACTGCTTCCTGGGCCTTCACGAGATCCGCTTGCAAGGATTGGAGAGTGGCTTGGCCCGCTTCCCACTGAGTCTTCATGGTTGTTTCTCGGGCAGCGGCAGCACAAGCCAGGGCTTGGGCGTCGGCCAGCCTCATCTGCAAGAGCTCCTGACCTTGCCGTAAAAGCGTCAACTCCTCTGATTGAGAGAGCAGCTCTGCCTCTTTATCCTTCAGCTCAGAGACTGCCGCTTGACGACGATCCACTTCAGAGGCCAGGGAAGACTCACTTGTCTTCAAAGCCGCCTCCAACTGTTGAAGTTTATCAAAGGCAGCATGGGAGATGGTCCGAGCAGAAGCCGCCGACTCCCCAATGGCGCGCAAATAGGCATCCAAGCTTCCCAGAGAGGGCTCGGGAGGAGCTGAGGAAGTCGCAGGGTGCTCTAATTCCTGGAGACGTGCCTTGAGCGCCGCGTTCTCTCGCTGAAGCTCGGTCGCTCGTTGTACGGCGCTCAGACTCACGGAGCAGGTCTACCAGTAGCCGGAAGAAGAGGAAGGAGGTTACAGAGATACACGGATACAAGGAAACATAGGAGAAGGGACTTATCGCGACCAGGGAACGAGCAATCTGATCGAATTCCCCTAAAGGAGAACCGCTTTCCCAGAACTGCTGGCTGGCTGATTGCCAGGAGATGGCCAGGTCCCCAAAGAAGTTGACCCTACCGAAGATAGGCGACGAATCAGCAGCAGGCGTGTAGGCCGGATCGGTCTCCGAAGGAAGCCTCCATAACGCTTCGAAGGCTGGGTCCGTCGAGGGCAGGTTCGGGGTCGGCATGGCCGAGCTCGGAGGCGCGCGAAGAGGAGACGCGGAGGGCATCAGTAAGTACGGAAGCTTATCGCTGGAGGACGAAGGCGGGGCAGGTAACATACTCTGGATTGGCGCCGAAGCAGTCAGGTCCAACGGCGGGTCTGCCACCTTCGGATCAAAGGCCTTCTCCTGGATCAAGCTTGTCTCTTGGACTGAGCTCGTATCCGAGGACCTGGTGGGGGAAGAAATGCTCACTACACGCTGGCGGCGAGGAGGTGGAGGAGAAGTTGCGGTGGCTGGGGCTGTTCTCTTGCGGGTTGATCAGCGATGCGGGGCAGGGCTGAGTTTGCAAGGCTGAGAGCTGGTGGCTCAATAAGCATCAGGTCGTCCTCTGCCTCAGAAGCTCGGAGTTCCGAAAGCGGTGAACCGGAGGCGGCGGCAGGAGCAGAGGGTAGACCCTGTGTTAGCTCTTCGTTCAGAGCTTGCAGAACGGCCACCGCAGGTGTCTCTCTGCTGGCAAAGGAACGGAGGATTGCGGCCGCTGCAAAAATAAGAAGAAAAAGCACTTCAGTTAGCGAAGAGCAGTATACAAAAAGATAATGACTCACCGAAAGGAGCTCCAATTTCGGTAGGGACAGGACTAAGGCCAAAAACATGCAGGATGCCTTCTAGCATCAGCACAGACAGGCGAACCACAACACCTCTTAGCTTGTCCGCAGCTGCGGAGCAGGCAGGTTCATGGACATGCGAAGGGAAGTCCGAAGCGAGGAAAGAATGACATTGAGAAGACCCCGTTAAGGGGGCAGGGGGCTTGAGGAAGAAAAAGCGTGACCTCCAGCCTTTATTGGAAGAAGGTAGGTCGTCAAAAAACTTAAGGCCCGGCTTGGCCTGAACGTTGAATACCCCCGCCTCGGCTCGCCGGAAGGAATAAAAGTGATGGAATAGAGTGGCGGTCAAGGGGATTTGGTAAATGCGGCACAAGATGATGGTTCCGCAGACCGCTCGGAACACATTGGGGGCAAACTGAGAGATACCAATTCCACAATACTGGCTCAACTCAGAAAGAAAAGGATGTAGCGGGAAGCGAAGACCGCCTACGACCTGATCTTTAAAGACTGTGATAAACCCTTCAGGGGGAGAAGAAGGATGTTCGTCTGTCGAAGGAAGGCGAAACTCATATGCCGGGCCTACCCCCAGGTTGGATTGCAGTGCAGACAGGTCATGGTGGTCTAAATCAGAAATGTAATGCGAATACCAGAGGGGGTCCTTACCATCCATGGCTGTGAGGAGCAAGAAGGCAAGGAGGATGAAGACAAGAAGGGTCACAGGTCAGGCGTAAGCAGGAATACGAGGAGCTGCACTGCTAGAAATGGCCACGAACGAAGGGAGGAGGAAGATGGCGAAGCGTCGGGGTAAGGAAGGCGGACTGCCTTTAGGGTTTATAAAGCCCATTCATTTCTAGGAAACATCGAGAATTGAGCCGCATATCTTTTTGGGGCAACGTGCCTCAACGCCGTCGGATGGGAAATAAGCGCCGAAGGGTGCAAAAGGGTTCAGATGCTGACGTCAGGGGGCGTGCGCACTAAAGGCGCCAGACAGGTGTCATCGCGAGAAGGAACGCATTAAAAGTCGACAAGGCAAGGTAATCATGAAGAGGCGTGGCCTCAAAGAAAGAAGCATTCTTCGTAAAAGGCTCGAGGCTAGGCGGGAAGTTTCATGAAGCTGCAGAAGCCAAGCAATTTAAAAGGGCCGTAGGTAAGACGGGACAGCGGAAGCGATTGCCAGGCCAGAAAAGTGCGGGGATATTCATCGACCGAGCAAGTAGCTCTGCGTAGGTAGCCCTGATCCGAGCAATTGACCAGGAGCGTCACGAGAACTGCGGAATCATCATATGATGCAAGGGCGTTGTGGCCCAAGGGTGGAGTAAGGTTTTTACGCTCCCTCTTCCATTATTAATTCTATACTGTGCGTAATGCAATTGCAGGAAGAAACGCGATACAAATGGGGGCACCCAAAGCTAGCAATAGCGACAAGATTAACTAAAGCAATGAGGCCGGCGTAGGCGGCACTGATGGAGGCAAAGAAGAGTGACTCATCAAGGCCTTTGCCGTTTGGGGGTTATTACTGGTCTCGGACCAGCGCCATCGCCACCGGTCTCGGACCGGAGTATCATTACTGGTCTCGGACCAGCGCCATCGCTACCGGTCTCGGACCGGAGTATCCAGACTCTCGCCTCAGTGCGAGTTATAAGTGAGCTCTGCTCTCACGCCCAACGACCTTTTAGGTCGGCTCCCATGCGAGAATTATAAGTGAGCCTCGCGCTCACGCCCAACGACCTTTTAGGTCGGTAGTCCTGCACTCGCCTCGAGTCAGGAGTTATAAGTGAGCTCTGCTCACGCCCAACGACCTTTAGGTCGGCTCCCATGCGAGAATTATAAGTGAGCTCACGCCCAACGACCTTTAGGTCGGTAGTCCCACACTCTCGCCTCGGTCGAGTTATAAGTGAGCTCGCTCACGCCCAACGACCTTTAGGTCGGCTCCCATGCGAGAGAATTATAAGTGAGCCTCACGCCCAACCACCTTTAGGTCGGTGGTCCCACTCGCCTCGGTCACGGTTATAGCGAGCTCGCTCACGCCCAACGACCTTTAGGTCGGCTCCCATCGAGAATTATAAGTGAGCCTGGCTCACGCCCAACGACCTTGTAGGTTGGTAGTCTCGGTCACGAGTTATAAGTGAGCTCGCTCTCACGCCCAACGACCTTTAGGTCGGCTCCCATGCGAGAATTATAAGTGAGCCTCGCTCACGCCCAACGACCTTTAGGTCGGTAGTCCCAGACTCTCGCCTCGGTGCGAGTTATAAGTGAGCTCGCTCACGCCCAACCACCTTTTAGGTCGGCTCCCATGCGAGAATTATAAGTGAGCCTCACACGCCCAACGACCTTTAGGTCAGAGTCCTCAGAACTCGCCTCGGTGAGTTATAACCGAGCTCGCTCTCACGCCCAACGACCTTTTAGGTCGGCTCCCATGCAGAATTATAAGTGAGCCACGGCTCACGCCCAACGACCTTTCCGTACGAGTTATAAGTGAGCTCTGCTCACGCCCAACGACCTTTAGGTCGGCTCCCATGCGAAGTATAAGTGAGCCTCACACACGCCCAACCACCTTTAGGTCGGTAGTCCCAGACCCTCAGTGCAGGTTATAAGTGAGCTCTGCTCACGCCCAACGACCTTTTAGGTCCCCATGCGAGAATTATAAGTGAGCCTCAGCTCACGCCCAACGACCTTTTTCGGTCGGTCGCCTCGGTCGAGTTATAAGTGAGCTCGCTCTCACGCCCAACGACCTTTAGGTCGGCTCCCATGCGATAATTGAGCTCACGCCCAACGACCTTTAGGTCGGTAGTCCCAGACTCGCCTCAGTGCGAGTTATAAGTGAGCTCGGCTCACGCCCAACGACCTTTTAGGTCGGCCCCCATGCGAGAATTATAAGTGAGCCTCGCGCTCATTTAGGTTGGTAGTCCCAGACTCTCGCCTCAGTGCGAGTTATAAGTGAGCTCTGCTCTCACGCCCAACGACCTTTTAAGTCGGCTCCCATGCGAGAATTATAAGTGAGCCTCGCGCTCACGCCCAACGACCTTTTAGGTCGGTAGTCTCAGTGCGAGTTATAAGTGAGCTCTGCTCTCACGCCCAACGACCTTTTAGGTCGGCTCCCATGCGAGAATTATAAGTGAGCCTCGCGCTCACGCCCAACGACCTTTTAGGTCGGTAGTCCCAGACTCTTGCCTCAGTGCGAGTTATAAGTGAGCTCCGCTCTCACGCCCAACGACCTTTTAGGTCAGCTCCCATGCGAGAAACAAAAGTGAGCTCTTTCCTCACGCCCAACGACCTTTTTAGGTCGGCCCCATGCGGGGATCAGAAATCAACTCCTCTGCGAAAATCATAAGCGAGCTCGGTGCCTATGCCTAACTACCTTTCTGAGAGATGTGCCTCATCTTGAGCAGAGCGTTTTCCATAATCAGGTCAGCTACATCTGACTTTACTTTGCGCGAATTTCAAATATGCCGCAAATACGCAGGGCAAAGGATGCGGAACGTCATCTACCCTACTCCTAGGGCGTCAGCATTAACTACGAAATCAAGTTTCGCGCGTTCATTACAGTTTTAAGTCTTAAGCACTATGTCGGTCTTATTATCCAAAATTCATACATAAAAAGGAAGCATGAAGCAATTTTTGACTCTTACATACGGACCAGTTCCTAAAAAATACTTGCTAGATGAAAATTGAACAGGAAAGACCATGTCGAAAGGAGACAGATGTACAAACGCCGCAGCACAGTCCAACAAAAAGGTGATACAGCCAAGGCCACAAGCAGGAACGCCGTATGACAAAGGAGCCACTGAGACAACTATTCCCCAGGCCAGCTTTGACTCGTGGAAGGAATTGGCCCTGGGGATTGAGCACTCCCGCGTGAAGACCTGTCGGGAGAAAAGATCTGATGACCGCTTGCTGCTGAGTGATGGTGCGTTGCTTATCCTCGAGGCCCGCACGGAGGAGGGAGAGCTCCTTTTCATGCTCTTGACGCAACTGTTCCTGGAGACCAAGTTGACGCTGTAGGCTAGCCTGGCACTGCTCCTTCCTTGTCTTCTCCACATCCACGCAGTACTTTGCAAGGCGATACTGGTCTTCCGTGGAACGCAGAGCAGCTACCTGGCGATCTCGATCCTGAGACACGCGATTTAGCTCGCGCTCTCTCGAGACAAGTAGCGTGGTGAGTTCGTTTACCAACGTTTGGGAGGGTGGTTGGTCAACTTCCTGAGAAGAGGGAGGAGAATGCATTGTGTGGGGAAGCGGTTGGCGGAACGCAGGCAAGACAGCGTAAAAAAGAAGGGATAGCATGGAGAAGCAACCTTAAGGCTCCTTATAAAGAGGAGTAGCAGCTAAGTCAAAGCAACTGCGGGGGCGCGGCGCCCCAAGCGGCTGGCGACGCAAAAAGCAGGGCGCGCAGAGATATGCTGAGGTCATAGAGATACGCTGAGGTAGATAACCAGAGATACGCTGAGATCATAGGGATATGCCGAGGTCACAAAAATGTGCGGAGGTCTAGTCAGTCAGACTGTCGTCCTCCTTCGACTAGACTTGAGGGGGAGGCTTGTGATACGGTTGGTAATGGAGGGGCCCAAAGAGGAAAGGATTAGAGGAGTCAAAAGCCAGTTAGCGGTCAAAAGTCAAGAGGAGGTGGCAGTCAATAATCATGGCGACTTGGCGGTCGGAAAATCAGGTGGAGGGGGCAGTCAGAGTTCAGCATGGGGGGTAGCCAAGGGTCAGACAGACTTGTTGATCGTGAGAAAAGATGTAGGAGAATGAGGAGAGAGCCAGGCGGAAGCAAATCGGGATCGGTAAAGCCAGGAGGAAGCAAAATGGGGATCGACAGAGCCAGGAGGAAGCAAATTGGGATCGGCAGAGCCAGGCGGAAGCAAATTGGGATCGGCAGAGCCAGGAGGAAGCAAAATGGGGATCGGCAGAGCCAGGAGGAAGCAAATTGGGATCGGCAGAGCCAGGCGGAAGCAAATCGGGATCGGCAGAGCCAGGAGGAAGCAAATCGGGATCGGCAGAGCCAGGAGGAAGCAAATTGGGATCGGCAGAGCTGAGCAGAGTCAGCTCGATCTACAGGTTTACGGTGGAGGGCCAGGAAATACAAAGCGCAGAGGCAGGTCACAGTGGATCGGAGAAGCTAAGTAATGCGGGTGCGGAGAATTTCAGCTGTCCTGCGAGAATAATCATTACATTCCAATAGTGCAAGCGAAGGCGGAGGTTCCTGAAACAAAAAGATGCCCTCACAACCAGTAACAGCCTGCCAGCTGTCTCTCGCTACAAGACAAAACCTATGCGCAAAGGCGGAGGTCCCTAAACAGAAAGATGCTTCCACGACAAATGGCGATACGACAAGTGTCCGGGACTAGACGACAAAGCCCAGCGTCTAACGTTTTCTGACAGGATGGCAGGTTCTACGAGGGACAAGGCATAAAAGGGGAAGAGATCCCTCGTACGCAGGTACGCGCACACACTCCCTCGTCACTTTCTTCCACAACTGTTTTTTCTTCTTCTCTCTGCTTTTTTCTGGGGAAAAAGGACCTGACTTGAGCGTCGGAGGGCTTGATCCGGGGACTTTTTTCCTGGGTTTCGGTCTCTAACGTAGAGGGGGAGATCGTCTGAGTGTGCGCAGGGTCCTGCAGCAGCGTCAGCCATCCGTGGGAGCCGAATCACCTGTGACTTCCCGTCAATAATCGAGACACCTCGATCAGCCTCCGTCCGACTCAGCCTCCGGACGGGATCACAAACTAAAAATTGAATGCACCTGCTGGTTTTTTTTAGTCCGGATGGATTTACATGGTTGTTGCATACACGGACTTGGATCTGCGCTTTATTAAGTCTGGTATTGACCGAATTGATTCGGCGAAGAGCAGAAGAAACTGAACCAATTCGGTCCAAATCGCGCGCACAAATTCGTCCGCCCCGGCCGGAAGCTACTTTACTTAAATTGGACCGGGCCTCGCTCCCATTTGAATCCCTAATTGCAATCTCGCAGCGCGTTGTACGGACGAGCAATATCGCCATGGCCGCAGAGGAAGTGGGCAACAAGTTAGTCCGCCTCTTGTACTTCGTCGGCGCCGGATGTAAGTCACGCATATTCACTGTGCAGATCCTCTCCTTTTCTTCGCGTATTTACTTATCAAGTGCCAAAAATCCTCGCCCATCTCTTCCGCCTCAGTGATCTGCACCAAGGGAATCAACCTCTGGAACGACTACGAGCGAAAGGCCGCCGCCGTGACGACAAAAGAAACGAATCGGACGATGCCTGAGGCGCCCGAGGGGATGGTCAACGCATCTACCGCGGTCGCCTCAAAGCCTTGATTCGCGGTTAGGGTTTATCATTCTCTGCTACACTTGAATTTTTAATAAGAGACCAAATGAACCATACGGAAAGCGTTCTTGCACTTACAGTTTGGGTATTTCTATTCGATCGGAAGTGTTAGCTAAATACGACGATAGTGTTTCAGTATCTTCAAAATAGTTCCTTAATTTGCCTTTAGTTTGGGGGGTTCCAAACTGTCACAGGAAACGAAAAAAATGTCCCTATCTGAGCTTGTAATAGTGAATTTGATTCTATAAGCGTCCTTGATATCCTTGATTAGAATTTCTCTTCATTCATTCTCTTCTGAACTATTATCTATTGTTAGGATGTGTAATTCATTAGCTTTGAAGTTTTTGCAATCTAAATCCCTTATCATTCAGAGTACTTTGCATGAGTCTTTGTCATATCCCCTGATGCTTCCCCGTTTTAAAACTGAAACGCTTTTTCTGTGACTAAACCTATTCAAATCTAATGAAGGAACGTGAGGAAAAAATTGGCCGAGTTCAATCATCAGAGTTTCAGGTTCTGCTTAGGTATCCATCCATAGTGCCGAGCTGTAAATTCCTTGTGTTAGAAAGAATAGAACAAATATATTCACATAGGAACGGTACTGGGAAGTTAGGCCAAGGGCAAAGCCAGGTGCTCTGACTGAACCAACTTCTTGTCAGACACAATCTCGGTTAATATTCTATTCATCGTTCTGAAGACCTCCACTATCTGCTGCATGGGAAAACTGATGCTGGTTTTCCACCCTCGTTAACATGCCTTGTTTGCTGCACTAACCAGACTGTTGTTTCGGAAACCATGACTCTATTGATTGGTTTAGCAATGATCCGGAGTGAGGATGGGTAGGTGTGCATTATGGTCAATGAGTGTTGTGTTTGTTCCCTGCAAGGTTGATTATGTCAAGATCGGGAGTGAGGGCAGTAGACGCATGTTGAATAGGTGCATCTGATGATCTTGTTGCATTCATTCGCATTCGGGAATTTAATGGCACAGTCAAGTTGATGGCAAGTGTTGACCTTACACTGCAATTGCCGGAGCATATTTGACGGAAAATCATCTCTTCCATGGGTGTTGCTGATAGATTGCCGGTGCCACCATTAAGTAGTCGAACTGACCAACCTCATTGATAGGAGTGAGTGTTGAGGGGATGAGTTTCTTTAATAATGAAATTAATAAAATAAACTTTTATCAATCAAAAATGGGCATTGCATTCATTCTCCTCTCTTCCATTTGTAAACAAGTAGTATTAATTACCAATCAAAAATTGAAATTACACAAACATTATATTGGGAGTGTCGATGAGTCAGTACTTGGGTTGAGCATGGGGCTTGCGACAGCGCGAGACATCGTGCCGGGCTGAACACTCTTGGATTAGCTGGCAGTCTTGCCTAGCATGAGTTCGAGGTCGTCGAGGGCTAATTTTTAAAAGTATTTTTTTTTAATGTCAGAATAAATATTATTAAATTTGATATTATTAATGAAGGAAAGCCTTGGTGCTAAATTGTTGACTTGTGACTTAGCTGTTACGGATTCAAATTGTGGAAATAAAGTTCTTACAATGTAATGTAAGATTGTGTATGATAGATTTTTTTTTTGGATCCTATATTGATAGAAACTTCATGCACCAAACTATGAACTATCCTCTATTAATATTAATAATTTATACAAGAAAATATTATGTGACATTGGTGGGCATAGTCTGACATAGCGGTGAGTAAAAATTTGATTAAATTGAATAATTGAATAAATCGGTTGAATTTTAAAATTTAGTTTGATTTATTTGAAAATTTAGTTTTTTCTTAAAAAATTCAATTAATTGTTTAGATTTTCAGATTTCTTATTTGATTAAATCGAATTAATTAAAATTTTAAACCCTATTAAATTTTTAAGACCAAAACTGAATTTTTTAAATAAAAATCAAATTTTATTAAAAAAACTGAATTTTTAAATAAATTTGATTAATTTAGTAAAAAAAACTGATATTTTATTAATTTGGTTTGTTTTTTTTTTAAAAAAAAATGGTTGATTTGATTTGTTCGGAAAAAAAATCAGTTCAGTTTGATTAATTTGATTCACCAACTCATCTGTTTGATTGGGCTAAGCCCAGAATGACCCAACTTTCTATTAGGCTGCAAACTTTCTATACTCGCATAGAATCAGTAACTTCTATATGCTTGTGTGTCGTGTCAGAAGATGCAATCACTAAAAGATAAAAAAAAATGTTAGAGATGTGGAGTCTGATCGAAGCATCTTGTTTTGCCTCTTGTACACTAATGACGGATTTTTCAGAGAGCCTCGTGAGGTGCCTTGTCCTCCCCCGACTCTATTGAATGTCTGGTGATGAAGCCAACAAGGACTTCAATCTGAACAGTGTGGTGGAGCTTAAAAGGTGCTGTGGATGTTAATCACATTCTGGTGTTTGTCTGATGATACAATTGCAATGTGGTCTCTGAAGGCTTCCGACTAACTGGATTTGCGTTGACATCCTGGTGGGCTGTCTCTGAAGCCATCATGCAAACTGGATTTGCCGGATAGTAGATGCATAAACTTTTTGCAATCTCCAGAAACAGTGAATAGCGAAAGTAGATACAGTGAGTAATGAAAGATCATGGTCTAAGCAGTTTAAACACGAAAGTAGATGCGTTTGCGTTTGCGTTTGCGTTTGGTAATGGGTATGTTGCAAGCAAAAATATTAAATATATTCTAGCTTCTCAAACATCTGGCCACCTATCGAAATGCATTTTCGAGATAAATAATAGGAGAGCCGTATTTGGTCCAGCATTTACTTTCTAGAGTTCGAGGTTACATATTTGTTCATGTTAGTCAACATTTTTACTGAACTACAGTACTTCAAAGATGGAGATGGTTTTGTAGGTCTTGTTCTAGAGTCAGCGACATTTTTTCTTCGCTGAGGAGAATAGTCACCTACTTGCCCAACTTGCTTCCAACTTCCGTGATGCACATTGACAGCCGAACCTCCTCTGTTCTCGACTCTTTCATTTAGATGATGCCACACGTCAGGTTCTTACTTAAAGGACTCGTTTAAAATTAAAAATCGAGTTCAATTGGAGAACTTAATTTTATAAAGCTGCAAAAATATTCATTAGTCTAACTATTTGCTCATTAGTTTTGTTTCTTCTGAAAACACATCTTAACATATTAGCATGAACAAGTAAAATTATTTGGCATTAATATTGTTCTAGGAACAATAAATTTTCCTTGTTTTTTAATAGGATAAAATACCTTAATAATGAATTTTTGACTAATTGTCCCTTTTAGAATTATAACTTTTCTGTTGTTTATATTAGTATATGTATAAATTTTATAAGAATTTTTACTGAAAGATATAATAGTCAATTTAATGTTCTTTTGTCTTTTATTATTATTGAAAAATGATAAAGGTAAGAGCATAATTATTTTTTATAAAATTTCTTATATATGAGAGGAGTTAAATATTATTTTTTAAACACATGAGATAAAATGTTACTAGATAGAAAATATAGAGGTTAAAAGTATTTTGGAGTTAAAGGTATTGCCTAAAAGTATTTTTATTTGTGCAAGATAAGAATAGTTAAGGCTCTCAGACTAATTCGAGCATAAGATAGCATTAAAGAATTTTGAGGGTTAAAAAAGAAAAAGATGAATAAAAGTGTTTTAAGTATAAAAAAGATATTTACATTTTTTTAAAGAAAAAAAATAGGCTTCTTAATTTCCAAGTGCTCTATTGAAAATTCTGTCTGGACGCTTTCAAGAATTAAATTCCAAAGGAGCCTTTTTCCGTTCTCCAAAGGTCAACAATGTGGATGCGTGCTTTTGATTATTAATATTTTTTTATTTTTGAAGTTCTATCGGTCATTCCTCGGTGAGGATTTGGCTATAAAAACGTTTTAAGTTTCAAATAAACGTCCAAAAATATTTATGGAGGTCTGTCTGGTTCTTTCGTACAAGAAAGAAAACAAAAAAGGGCGGCTTGACAAATGTGCGCGCTTGTATCTGTCTACCCAAGTAAAATAATAAAGGCTAAATGTAAGTTAATCGTATTTTATCTAAATGATAGTTCTCTGACAAAATATGATTATAACATAAACTATATCTAATGATAGTTATTAATGATATTATGATTTAAAAATTAATTTTGAGTGCACGGTCCCGTGTTTTAAATGAAATGAATAGCAATCCATCGAAAACAAAGCATATCTACAATAGGATCTAACTAGGATCAATTTTAAGATAATATTGAAAATATGGCTAACAATGAATTAATCTGAATTCATCGCAAGAGCCATTTATCTTATTTATTATCAGAGATCTTACAAGCATAAAATGATCTTCTATAGGAGTAGATAGCAACATGTAATCCTTCTCAATAGGAAAGAGAAAGGGAGATGAAGAAGTCCTATTAAATCACAAACTCAAAGATGTCCAAATCAAAATATATATTCCCTTATATACCTTAGTCTGTCCTATAGGGACTATCCACCTAAAGTTCATACATTGTTAATAGCTCATTAATGTTAATAAATCGAGTTAATAGATCTACGCATTGAATCTACATATAATAATATAAAATCCCTTTATGCTTAAAGCATTAAATCACTTAATTGAGATTTAGTTTCTTTAATGATAATTAGTTGTATGTCCACATTATGAATATTTAAGCCCACTAATGTGGATTTAATTCTTCAATCTCCCACTTGAGTTATACTTGATCTTTTATACACCACATAACTCCTTAGTTGAGCTCAATATGCTAAAATTTTATTGGTTAAATATTTCTTTAAACAATCTAGTCTATTAATTCAATTAATACAAGACTAAAGAAATCAGATTTATTATAACTATAACAAGACTCAAAAGTAATCACAGTATTAATATCATTAACGACATAAATTAAATGTGAATGCGTAGTATAAGAATGACACGAAATGTGATCTATAAGTGTCCATTCTTAATAAGTTCTCCTTGTGACCTAAATCTGGTCTAAATCATATTTACTAAAATCTTATGCTAAACCACAGTGGTAAATCATGATTCAACCTTATGACTCAAAATTGGGTCTCACTTCATATTTACAAAACTGTATGCAAAACTATAATAGTAAATCATAATGTCCATATTGCTGGTCATCGATCGGCCAACAAGAGAAGGTGAATTACCCTGAAAAAACACATCTTTCTCAATCTTTTGAAATAATAAAACACTTGTATAAAAATAATTGATAAACTAATCAATAAAATAAAGAGGCAAAGAAATTTACTTGGTTTGTAATTAGAAGATTCTTAATCTAAGACTATGAAGATCTCCTTCGGGCGAAGTAGTCTCTTACAACGTTGAAAGCTCACAAACAAAGTAGTAGAACATAAAATGAATTAGTGTATAAGTGATTGTCTGAACTACTGAGACCAGAGCTCTATTTATACCTTGTTGGTCGAATCTGACCGCTTGCTGATGTGGCAGCTTTGGGCGCCTGGATCAATTGCACTAGGAGATTTTCAATGATGAACTTTGTTTCATTTTTATTTGATTTTGATTCATCAATTTAGAATTCTGACTCTTTTTTGATTTGGTGACGATGGTGGAATAAGTTTTTGGCTAGTTGTCTCTTTTAGAGTGATTACTTTTCTGTTGTTTATGCTGGTGTATGTATAAATTTTGTAAGAATTTTTATTGAAAGATTTAATGTGCTTCTCCCCTTTATTATTATTGAAAAATGATAAAAAAAAAAAAAAAAAAGATAAGGGCATAATTATCTTTTATAAGATTTCAAGGGAGTTAAATATTATTTTTTAAATACATGAGATTAAATATTACTAGATAGAAAATAAAGTATTTTGAGGTTAAAGGTATTTTATCCTTTTTAATAAGCCTAAAAGTATTTTTATTTGTGCAAGATAATAATATTTAAGGCTCTCAGACTAATTTAGAATCAATTGAATCAATTTCACTAGGGATACATATTTTTTTTACCTCATGAATCTAGATTACAGAGTTTGCTTGAAGACAAACAAAGGTTTAAGTCTGGGGATGTAATGTACGTAGATTATATATGTTATTTTGTATTGTTTAATGCACATCTTTAAGTATTCATTACATATGAACTATGTTCTCTCACCCTTTTCAATCATATTTCAGCATAATTACTATTTTACGTCCAGAGATCTGCTTGGTATTTATTTTCACTTTCAAGAGCATTTTAGAGCAGAAAACCAATCCAAAAATGCAAAAGAAGATCAATTGAAGAAGACCATGGCCAAACCTTGTCTACCCCAAGGAAAGAAAAGTTAGGATTGGAGTGCCCAAGTCATTTCAGATGCAAATTGGGCCTAACCATACCTTGAAGCATGGCTAGAAGTAGTGCAGGCAAGAGGCCGTGCCAAATGGCATGGCCAAGGAGAGGACCGGCGTAGAAATACTTTTTCTTGTGCCAAATGGCACAGCCAGGAGTTTGCCCGTGCCTTTCTCCAGAACAAACACAGCTATGGTCGTGCCCTGAGTTATGGCTATGCCTCCGGAATTGTAGATTTAAAGATCTGGTTGTGCCAAATAGCACGAGCTAGAAACAAAAAAGCAGAGCAGCCCTGCTTTGGCCATGCTAGAGGACACGACTAAGCTTTGTGAACAGAGCCAAGTTGTCTTTGGTTGCGCCATAAATCACGACCATGAAGCCAGACAATGCTTTGGCCATGCCAAATGGCACGACCAAGCCATTTTGCCAGAGACAAGGTGGCTTTGGCCATGCCAAATAGTACGACCAGGAAGTTGAAGGGTTTTTGGCCGTGTTCCAAGGCACGACCACCCCATGCCCTCACCTCTATAAAAGGGGCAATTCATACCATTGCAAGAGAAGGAAGATCCAAGGCGAGAAGGGACCATATAGGTCAAATCCTCGTATCCGAGGATGTTACTTGGGGGATCCGAGGATGTTACTTGGGCGATCCGAGGACATTCTACTGCTCCATCCTCATCGGCACTCCAAGATCTTCATCCGAGGGCTTCACTCAAAATTAAGGATAGTTTTTCCTCCCTTCTTTAAGATTCTTGAAATTCTTATGGATTTGAGCTCTTGGATTGTAGATTTTCCAATTATGAAGTAGATTTCTATTGTTCTAGGACGTATGAAGTAATTGTAATGTGTGAATGTTGTAAACAATATTGAATTGCAAATTTCCTTGTTTGATGAAACTTGTAAGATACTTGTTTTGTTTGATGAAATGCTAGCAAGCACGTTTTCCTTATGAGCATGAATTTATCTATCTAGATTGTATTTCTTTATGCGTAGATCTAATTTCTGAGTTAGATACATTGCTGTGTGTCTATGTTTAGGCGTGAACTTGAATTTTCATTAAATTAATGTATAGGTTGTTGCCTCTTTTGAGTGTACATTATGATATAGCTCGACATGGCCTAGGATACTTGTTTAACGTTGAATATCCAAGGTAACTATCCCTTTATATGGAACGTAACCTCCTAAGGAAGAACAATTCTATATATGGATAAGTCTATCACTTGACCTAATGGGCTTTCCCTAATCATATGCCATGCAAGTGACATATGTAATCTAGAGAGGTACACCCGGGGGAGGCCTTGTGACAGGAGCTAATCTACTGAAAACCTGGACTCTCTAAGTTACTTCTTCATTTGATGACATACTTAGTTACTGTTGGTGCAATCGACCTCCAAGGTTTTAATGTCAGACAAATATGTTTAAGTATGTTTAAGTATGGAGCTTGATCAAGGGAAGTCCTAGTTGGAGGCTAGGCAAGGAGAGAAATCTCGGTATATCGTGGAAGCCAGGTGGATAGGTCTGGTGGACTTGATCCCTGGGTAGCCGAATACTGAGTCCTAGTTGTAGGCTAGGTAAGGGAAATCTCAGTATATCGTGGAAGCCAGGTGGATAGGTCTGGAGGACTTGATCCCTGTGTAGCCGAATATTGAGTCTTGGTGAGTGAAGCCAAGTGGAGAAAATCCTAGGGGGTGGTAACCTTAGGTAACGAGAAGTCTTAGAGGAGTGAACTCCAAGCAAGGTTGATTAGATGGTTTCCGGTCGACCGTGCGCGGTTGACCGGACCAGCGGATCTCAGTAAATCTAGGTTTAGGTTTACCATTGTATTCTGTATTACTATTATTGTTGTTGGCTAATGTAGTATTGCAGGAAAAGTCTTAGTGGATCAGGCGATCACACACTGAGCAGGCAAAAGTCCAAACAGGTCTGGAGGATCAATGTTTGGCAGGTAAGTTGAGGTATGCAACTGGAGGAGCGATAGTGAGGTCGGGTTCCTAAAGGGAACAACCTTAGATCGCTGATCCAATTGAAGAAACCGGGAAGGTTTCCAAGTTGAGATCAAGACAGTTCTACTGTCTATATTACTCATGCATTATATTACTCTGCTAACCTTTGTTTTGCAGGAATATTGTTTAACTCTGTTTTGCAGATTCAGCTTGATCATTCGACCGAACAGGAGGATCGGTCGACCGAACCAAATTGACTCAGACCAGAGATCAGTTCAGACCAAAGCGAAGCACAGTCCGATCGAAGCTTGATCGGTCGACCGAACCAGGGATCGGCCGATCGATCCAATCAGCATTAAACAACATTAAAAGAAGATCTCTAGCAGATTTCGACGAACAAGGAAAAGGCTTGTTCGGTCGACCGAACCATTAAAGATCAGTTAATGTAGATTTCCGAGCCAGGTTCAGATTTCGGCCAGGAAGGAAGGAGGGAGCAGGTTCGGTCGACCGAATAGTGGGATTGGTCGACCGAACGCCCAAGGCCTATAAATTGAGGCTCGAAGTCAGAGGCTAAATAGAACTTTCTGATCAACTCTTGTGCTCTTCTGCAAGCTGCTCACGCTACACATCGGCATCAAGTTTGCAAGCGACTTCATCCAACAGTGCCGACCGAGCTATGATTTACTACTTCTATTGTCGGTATATATCTATTTTAGTACTGCACTTAATTTCTGTAAGATAGTAGGAGTGTTACTATCTTACATATTTGTACTTGTACGATTCACTTCTTTCTGAGGATTTCGGAAAGAAGGATTATAGTGATTTGCCCATCGGTGCGGTCAAGGACCGCAGGCCTTCGAGTAGGAGTCGAGCTAGGCTCCGAACGAAGTAAACGAACATGTCTCTCTCTTTACTTTCCGCTGCACATTTCTGATTTCAAAAAGGAAAAGAAAAGTTTTAAAAGAGTACGATATTCACCCCCCCCCCCCTCTATCGTACTCATCCGATCTATCAATTGGTATCAGAGCCTCGTTAGCTCTAAAATAACTTAATCATTTTTCGAGCAACTTTTAAAACCTTTTTTCTTTTCCTTAATTTTTTTTAAGTAATACTTTTTACTCTTAATCTCACACTACTAATCCCAAGACGAAAGTCTTGGAAAATTTGTTTTCTATTATCTTCTTGCAAGAATGTTAACATCCTATCATGAAGGAAGAAGTATCTATGAACCTCCACCATACGATCAAGTTTATTTCAATATCTGGAGGCGAATGATGGAATCTTTCATAGGAAGTGAGAGTTTTGACAGCTGGATCGCACTGAGACAATCTTCTCAAAACTCAGAAGCAAACACAAAGGTAATAGATTTATTAATTAGTGTTTTACCTAACAAAATTTTGTGTCAATTAGAAGATTACAAGAATGCATTCGAGATGTGGACCTGTTGGTGCAATTTCCAGTAGGTCAAGGTTGACCTAGTTGACCAAGCGTAAACCTTGGTCATGGTTTCGATGTTTGACAATACAGAAAGACATGTAGACATGGACAATGCAGGTGCAGTTGTCCATGCGGAGAGATACTGATCAGGGTCTGAGCAGGTTGGATGAAGAAGAGTCAAGTAGGTCAAGGTTGACCGGATACTTGACTGGGAAGTCCTAACTGGGATGTCAGGCAGATTAGAAATCCTGGTGAGTGAAGCCAAGTGAAAATCCTAGTGAGTGAAGCTAGGTGAAAGTGAAAGTCCTGGTGAGTGAAGCCAAGTGAAAATCCTAGTGAGTGAAGCTAGGTGAAAGTGAAAGTCCTGGTGAGTGAAGCCAGGCAGTTGGAGAAAGTCCAGGTGAGTGAAGCTAGGCAGTTGGAAAAGACCTGGTGAGTGAAGCCAGGCAGGGGAAAGACCTAGTGAGTGAAGCTAGGCAGTTTGGAAGTCCTGGTGAGTGAAGCCAGGCAAGGGAAATCCAGATGGGTCAAGGTTGACCAGACATCTGGTGAAAAGTCCAAGCAGGGAGCTTGGCACGGGAAAAGTCCAAGTATGGAGACTTGGCACAGAGAAGACTAAGTTGGAGACTTGGCACGGAAAGTCGGAGAGGGCTCGGTAGCTCGTTCTCTGGACCGGACGAAGTCGGAGAGGGCTCGGTAGCTCATTCTCCGGACTAGGTCAAGAGAGGGCTCGGTAGCTCGTTCTCAGGACCATTTAGGGTTTAGGGCTGGAGCTCTAAACTTGGATCGGTCTGGTGACCGATCCAGCGATACGCCTGAGTATCTGATCGGTCTGGTGACCGATCAGATAACAAACAGAAGGGTTCTGTAAGTCATCTGATCGGTCTAGAGACCGATCAGTAGGGAGTCTGATCGGTCTCCACGATCGATCAGAGACGCAGCCACCTCTCTTACAGAGAGGTGGGATCGGTCCGGGGACCGATCAGACTGGGGCTTGATCGGTCACCAGGACCGATCAGAGGTGCCCTTGACCGATCAGGCTTCAGCCTGATCGGTCCAGAACTATCCGTTGGCTCACAATGGTCTTCTGTCTTCTGCTGTCTTCTGGCTTCTTCTTCGCAGGTGGATGCAGGTATAAAAGAGGGCTGAGGGCTTCTACAGTATCCTCTCTCTTGATCTTCTTCTTGCTTCTGCAAGTTATTGCTTCTGCTGTTCTAGAGCTTTGTTAAGCTCGCTTCCGAAGCTTCGCGTGAGCTTCCTCGACTTCTTCGACTGGTTTCAGCTGCTGCTGTGATTCTGTGAAGTTGGTGCTTCATCTACATATTTCAGTCGACGACGAGAAGGCAATCAAGAGTTGTTACATTCATCTTTATATTTGTATCTTGCTGTGCTTCTTGTACTTGTACTCTGATCTTGCTGTTGCAAGAGTTTGTGGTGAGGTTTCTCCACCCAGAAGGAGTTCTTATTAGCCGGTTTTCCGGGGACTCATCCACCGACGGATTGATAGGCTTCGTCCACCTTACGGACACGCCGAGGAGTAGGAGTTTCATCTCCGAACCTCGTTACATCGTCGAGTTCGAGTTTGAGGTTTGATCTTTCCTTTTTGCGTTTCTATTTAGTTATTTCCGCTGCGCTAACCTTGATTTATAGAAAGAAACGAACGATTTGGGGTCGGCTATTCACACCCCCCCTCTCTAGCCGCGATCATCGATCCTAACAAGTGGTATCAGAGCGAGGTCGCTCTTCGCCGGATTAACACCCGAGGGAGCACAAGCTAGAGATGGATCAACTCGGAGAGGACATCACGATTCCACCCTTCTACGATCGCGACGACTTCGCGTTTTGGAAGGTAAGAATGAAGTACTTTCTTATGACTAACCTAATTCATTGGAGTTGTGTGCAGGTAGGGTTTACTCATCCGGTGGATAAAGACGGAGAAACCCTAGAGAAGAAAAAGTGGACGAAGGAGCAAATCCACCAATCCACGATCAACGATGAGGTAACGAAAATTCTTGAATTTTCATTACCTAATGACATTTTGTGTAAGGTAGGTGGATATAACAATGCCAAGGAGTTGTGGAACAACTTGGCCAAGTTCCATGAGGGAAGCTCCACTTCAAGTCATGAAGAGGAGTCAAGTGAGCTAAGTAGCTCACTTCATGGAGGAGAGGAATTAGAAGTTGAGGGCTACTCAACATCTAAGGAAGAAGAGGAGGAGAGTTCTTCTTCAAGAATGGAGCAAGAGGAATAAGCGTCTACCTCCGGAAGGGATGAAGGAGAAAGTCTTCATCCATCCTCAACCCTAGGTAACTCAAGCATTTCAATTTCAAATAAATTGCATATATTATGCTTTGAGTGTAGAGAATTTGGACATTACAAGAGTAAATGTCCAAAGAGGGTTAGGAAGACTCCACCGGCGCCAAAGATCAAGGAAGTCGGAGTCCCGATACGCAAGAGCAAGGAGCACGTGATGTGCTTCCAATGCAAGCGAAGGGGACATTATCGGAGCCAATGTCCGAGGGGGAGGCAATCTCACAAGGACAAGAAAGCAAGCACGTCGATAGGGGGAGCTAAGACAAACCCTAAGGTAATCTCTAAGGCACATTATTGCAATACTAGTAAGATGCATGCTAGTAGTTTGATTGCAATTGACAATAATGATAAGCATGATAATTATAGAAATCGATACACATGCTTAGGTGCCAAACATGTGAGACTAGATAAGGATAACACTAGGAAAGCCAACCCTAGGATCAACTCATCTAAGGTTAAGGATAACCTAGGTAGAAATCCCAAAACAACTAGGACATATGCCTAGGAATGCCTCAAAGACAAATGACAAGTTAAAACTTGAGGCCTTAGAAAAGGAAAATCAAGTCTTGAGGTCAAGACTTGACTCTTTAGAAAAGACCCTTAAAAATTTGGAAAAGTCAAATATAGGGTCTAAGGGGCAAAAACGAAAGGCCAAGGACATGAAAGGTTTGGGTCACAAACCTAAGTCCCAAGTGGTCAAACCCACTTATCACAATGTTCCATTCGATTATGGAACAAAACCTAGGGCTAGGAAGAACAACACCAAGGTCACAAGGGGAGTCACCCCTAGAGTTGATCTTGATGAGTCCCAAATGACCAAGGCTTCAAAGCCTAGGAGGGTCATTAGGAGGGTTGCTAGGGAAGTCATCCCTAGTGAATACTTAGTGAACCCAATGAGCTCCAATAGGTATTGGGTTCCTAGGAGCGTGATTTCATCACGCTAGATGAGTTAGGGTGTGCCAACCTTATTTGAATAGGTAGTTAATCTATTCATGACAAAAGGTGGCACTTTAGGATTTTTCAAGGTATAATCAAGCCTTGAAAATGGAATTAAGAATTACTCCTAAGGTGATTAGAATATGCCAATCTCATTTGAGGAGTTTTCTAGAGTCAATCTAGTTGGCACATAGTGATCTAAAAGTCTTGAGGATATGATTTTAGGTCTATTACACTTAGGAATATAGAATTTATGGCAAAATGATCAAAATTATCAAAAATGACAACTAAGGCTAGAATTAGGTATTTTCTATACCTTTATATGCTATTTGCCATGTATTGTTTGCCATATGCCATGTCATGACATCATATTTATTTTATGATCATTTGAAATGTCATGATAATGCTTAGGTTAGTTATATGTCATGCTTTATTTAAGTTTCATACTTTATGCCATGACATCATGACATTGGCACATGTTATTATGTATGATATCATTTTATGTCATGTCATCATTTCTTGCATTTATAATCAATGAAATTGATTTAAGGTTAAAAACACAATTTGATATGGAGATCAAATTGATGTTTAGAAAATGCATGAGAACTTAACCTAAGATGACCTAAACCCATATCTCACATCAAAATTGACTTGGATGTGTTTGATACACCTTAGATGTGTGTGAGATATTAGGATCATGAGTTAGGATCAAGGTGCATAGTTCTTGTACCTAGATGAGCCTAATTCGAAATTGGGGATCATAGGGAAAGCTTATGTACAAGTCATGTACATTTAGCCCAAAGATTGTGGTCCTAAATTAAATGGTTTAAAATCATTTCAAAATTGATTTGAAAAACCTTGATGAAGCTTTTCTAGTGATAGCATTCATCATTGAACAAGGTGATACAAAGATGAGTTAACTTTGAGCTATTTCAAAGACTTTTAAACTTTGTATCAAGATTTGAAAATGGAACTTATTTTCATAGAAAACTATTTTTCCTTGATAGTATATGTTATGAGGAATGTATCCTCAAAGTTTTATAATTTTTGGAATTTTCTGGAATTTTGTAGGGGTTTCTGAATTTCAGAAGGAAATTCAGAACTGATATCAGAGGTTGTGGACTGATCAGAAGGGAGTCTGATCGGTCCAGGAAGTTGTGGATCGGTCACTGTGACCGATCCAGGGAAGACCTGATCGGTCTGGTGACCGATCAGGGCGTGCCAACTTGCTGAAATTCGACTGGTTGTCTGAAATTTCAGCTCGGGAGTTGGTATTTTGAAGGTTTGAAACTCTCCAAGACATTGTTGGTGCAATGGTCAAGGGGGAGTTGACTTTTAGGGGGAGTTTTACCTATTAGTCAAGGGGGAGTTGACTTTTAGGGGGAGTTTTTACTTCTAAAGACTTGAGTGATATGGGATTATCACTAAGTTAATTGTTGACTCTAGTGTCAAGGGGGAAATTAAGGGTTTCAATGAAAGGTATGGGACTTTCATTAGGAAGAAACTCTTGACCTTGATTTACTCCTTTTGATGTGTATCAAAAAGGGGGAGAGAATGTTCAAGGAAGAACATTGGAGTTAGTGGGAGAGTTTGTTGATCACAACAAATGAAGTTGTGAACAACGATAACTTACTCTTCAATGGGAGAGTTTGTTGATGTGTGCCAATAGGGGGAGAATGAAGGGTTTAAGTTAGGCCTTCATTATCTAAGAAGGAGGTTGCCTTCTTAGATGTAAGGTTGTAACTTATGTTTCATTACCTAGTGGCATGAAGAAAGTTGAGGCTATTGGATTAGCCTAACTTAAAGGTATTGTCAAACATCAAAAAGGGGGAGATTGTTGGTGCAATTTCCAGTAGGTCAAGGTTGACCTAGTTGACCAAGCGTAAACCTTGGTCATGGTTTCGATGTTTGACAATACAAAAAGACATGTAGACATGGACAATGCAGGTGCAGTTGTCCATGCGGAGAGATACTGATCAGGGTCTGAGCAGGTTGGATGAAGAAGAGTCAAGTAGGTCAAGGTTGACCGGATACTTGACTGGGAAGTCCTAACTGGGATGTCAGGCAGATTGGAAATCCTGGTGAGTGAAGCCAAGTGAAAATCCTAGTGAGTGAAGCTAGGTGAAAGTGAAAGTCCTGGTGAGTGAAGCCAAGTGAAAATCCTAGTGAGTGAAGCTAGGTGAAAGTGAAAGTCCTGGTGAGTGAAGCCAGGCAAGGGAAATCCAGATGGGTCAAGGTTGACCAGACATCTGGTGAAAAGTCCAAGCAGGGAGCTTGGCACGGGAAAAGTCCAAGTATGGAGACTTGGCACGAAGAAGACCAAGTTGGAGACTTGGCACGGAAAGTCGGAGAGGGCTCGGTAGCTCGTTCTCTGGACCGGACGAAGTCGGAGAGGGCTCGGTAGCTCATTCTCCGGACTAGGTCAAGAGAGGGCTCGGTAGCTCGTTCTCAGGACCATTTAGGGTTTAGGGCTAGAGCTCTAAACCTGGATCGGTCTGGTGACCGATCCAGCGATACGCCTGAATATCTGATCGGTCTGGTGACCGATCAGATAACAAACAGAAGGGTTCTGTAAGTCATCTGATCGATCTGGAGACCGATCAGCAGGGAGTCTGATCGGTCTCCACGATCGATCAGAGACGCAGCCACCTCTCTTACAGAGAGGTGGGATCGGTCCGGGGACCGATCAGACTGGGCCGATCAGAGGTGCCCTGGACCGATCAGGCTTCAGCCTGATCGGTCCAGAACTATCCGTTGGCTAACAACGGTCTTCTGTCTTCTGCTGTCTTCTGGCTTCTTCTTCGCAGGTGGATGCAGGTATAAAAGAGGGCTGAGGGCTTCTACAGTATCCTCTCTCTTGATCTTCTTCTTGCTTCTGCAAGTTATTGCTTCTGCTGTTCTAGAGCTTTGTTAAGCTCGCTTCCGAAGCTTCGCGTGAGCTTCCTCGACTTCTTCGACTGGTTTCAGCTGCTGCTGTGATTCTGTGAAGTTGGTGCTTCATCTACATATTTCAGTCGACGACGAGAAGGCAAGCAAGAGTTGTTACATTCATCTTTATATTTGTATCTTGCTGTGCTTCTTGTACTTGTACTCTGATCTTGCTGTTGCAAGAGTTTGTGGTGAGGTTTCTCCACCCAGAAGGAGTTCTTATTAGCCGGTTTTCCGGGGACTCATCCACTGACGGATTGATAGGCTTCGTCCACCTTACGGACACGCCGAGGAGTAGGAGTTTCATCTCCGAACCTCGTTACATCGTCGAGTTCGAGTTTGAGGTTTGATCTTTCCTTTTTGCGTTTCTATTTAGTTATTTCCGCTGCGCTAACCTTGATTTGTAGAAAGAAACGAACGATTTGGGGTCGGCTATTCACACCCCCCTCTCTAGCCGCGATCATCGATCCTAACAACCAACTTGATCAAACTTCACGAGACCCCGTCGAGGCTAGAAGATCAAGGCGAAAGTGAGTCTGAATCCAAATCCGAAGAGCTATCCTCAGAACCAGATCTAGAAGAACAAGACCAAATCAGCTTCATTGCACTAGTGGCTGAGGAGGAGGCTGTTGGATCTGAACCCGAGTCCTACCAAACAATCGAGTCTGAATCTGAAACGACAATGGTCAAGGGGGAGAATTCTAATAAGGATTTAGAAGGTAATGTTGTAAATTCAAAATTTAAAGAACACATAACATATTTTAATTGCAGAAAAAAAGGACACTACAAAAATAAATACCCGATGAACCAATCCGCACAACCGGAGGCAAAGGAGGAACCGATGCCTAGAGTCCGGAAAAGGAAGGACCACATTGAATGTTTCAAGTGCAAAAAGATGGGACACTACAAATCTCAATGTCCGGAGAGAAGACCCAAGGATTAAGGGGGAGCAATTAAGGTAAAACAATTTATGTTACATGAAAAATTGTATAATTTAGATCCTTCTTGTTTGAATTGTACTATGAATCTAAAAATGCATAAAAATCCTACCTTACTTAACAAAACTAATTTAATTAATAAAAAATTAAATAATTCAAATATAATTAAAATTGATCAAATCAACTCAAACCTTAATCAAGACCCCGATTCAGTTAATCAAAGTTTATTTATTCAACATAATTTGAATTTAAATCAAAATAATAATTATCTAGAATTAAATAACAATAAACATAATTTAACAAAAAATTTAAATAAAAATAAGAAACTAAACTATAAATCAAAGTTTAGAAAATTAGAAAAACAAAATAATGTCTTGAAAAATAAAATTAATAAATTAGAAAACATTATTAATAATTTTATCAACTCACAAAATCTAGATTTAAGTTATAAATCAAAACCAAATCTAAAACAAAACCTTCATTATAATCATGTACCCTTTAATTATGAAACTAATCAATATTGATAATAATAATAATAATAATAATAATAATAATAATAATAATAATAACTAAATAATAATAATAATAATAATAGTAATAATAATAATAATAATAACAATAACAATAACTAAATAATAATAATAATAATAATAATAACAATAACAATAATTAAATAATAATAATAATAATAGTAATAATAATAATAATAACAATAACAATAACGATAATAATAATAATAATAATAATAATAAACAAAGCAACAACCATCATTAATGGGCAATAATAAAAACAATAATATTAAAACAAACAATAATAAAACAATAATATACAACAACAACAACATCAACAACACAAACAATCTGTATTATGCATGACTTGTTTGAATTGTCATGATCATGCATACTTAACTATTGTATAACATGTTATGCATCTTTTCTTGATTTAGAATGGTTAGATTAAAAATATTTACCAAACTCTAACAACATAGCACCGGAATAGATTGAGATGATAGTACGTTAAGGAAATTTTGTCGAAGGCATGTCTAGGCTGAATATGGAATTCTACCTGGTGCACTAGACTTAGTGGATCTGACCGAAGCTACCCCAGTCAAACATGGGTTAGTTAGACTAAAATTTAGTATTAAGTTCTTTGAGCGGAAACAGTTTGGAAAGTCTTCAGCAAGTGGTCCACCGTTGATACATAAGAAGGTCATAAGCCTCGCCACTGAACTAAAAGCTTATCCTTAAGAAGCATGCTTGATTAACCCAAAGGTAAGTTTGAATCTAACATGGGTTCAATAACCTTTTTCAAACTTAATTAATTTCAAATCTAAATTAAATTTCAAACCTAATAATTCCAACCCTAATTAAATTGCAAACTTAATTAAATTCCAAACCTAATTAATTTTTAAAACTTAATTAAAAAAAAACTTTTTAAAATTAATCAAAATTATTTTAAATTTAAAAAAAACTTAATTATTTTAAACTTAATTAAAAACTTAAAATTAATCAAAATTATTTTAAACTTAATTTAAAAAATTAAAAAAAAACTTAATTAAAATTATTTTAAAACTTAATTTAAAATTGTTTTAAAATTTAAATTAAAATTATTTTAAAACTTAATTTAAAATTATTTTAAAACTTAATTAAAATTATTTCAAAAACTTAATTAAAATTATTTTAAAAACTTAATTAAAACCTAATTTAAAACTTAATTAATTAACCCTAATCATTAGCTAGTTTAACTTAATTAAATTAACTTAATACACTTAATTAATTCTTAATAAATCTCAACTTGAAATCTTAACTTTAATCAACAAATAAAGTACTTTAACCTTAAACAAAATTAAATTTTTATAACTAATCCTAAAATCTTTACCTAATTAATTCCTAAGAAATTAATAATAATTCTTAACCTAATTAATAATAATACTAAATTAAATTGAAACTAACTTTTAAATTATGTTTAAACCAATCAATAATCTAGCAATCAACCTATAACCATAGCTATTAAAAACAATTCTTAACCAAATTCACTTAATAACTTTACAATTTCTAAACTAAACATTAATTCAATTAATTCACAAAATAAATGTTACCATCTATTTAACTTACAATAATCAAAGTTTAACTAAAATTCAATTTAATTTTTAACAAATTCAAAATCAATAAAGCCATCTCACACAATTATAGGATTACCATACTTGAAAATTTAGAATGGGTGAGATGCTCAGAAAATTAAAATTTAAAAGATTTTGTTTTGATTGATGATTGATTGAGTGTATTATATATATAAATTATTATTGTTCATCGCCTAAGTTTTTAGAACCTTAAGTCAATCGTCATCCTTAGATACACATAGAAAAGTCTTCCTTGTGGGTAACAAGGATATCTAAAAGGAGTGTCTGATTAAGGGGGAGAGACTTGACTGAAGGACATATTTTTTATATATCATTCAAAATCTTGCTTTTGAAAATATATTTTGAATAAATGTTTCAAAACATTTTTTTTTTAAAAAAACTTGCTTGATAAAACTTCTTTACAAATCTTTTTGAAAATTATCTTTAAAATCTCTTAATCAAATACTTTTTGCAAATTATCTTTACATACTTATTTAAAGAAATCTGGTTTTGAAATTAACTTAAAAAATATTTTTGAAAAATTGCTTACAAAACTCAAAATACTATCTTTTAAACCTAGCTCAAGCATTATCTTTTCAAAATCATATTCTTCAAACTTTTTGAAAATTCCTTGAAAATAAAATTTTACTTAGAGAATTTCTTTGAGAATTTCCTTGAAAATTACATGAAAATATTTTTTGAACCCAACTTTAACAAGCATGCTTGATAAAAACTCTTTACAAATATTTTTGAAAAGTATTCTATAAAAATATCTTTCAAAGAAATTTTGCAAGCATTAAGTCTTCTATATCATGGTTTTGCAAAAATACTTTAAGTCTTGAAATACTTTTTGAAACATATTCTTGAGAGATTTTACTTAGTGCATTCTTCAAAATTATTTTGAAAAAGATACTACAAATTTACTCAATTTTTCACGGAATGAGGCTTTTTCAAAATTTCTATGAATCATTTTTGAAAACTCTATTATACATCAAATGGGTGAGGGAATATTTTAGGCATATCTTGAAAATATTTAAAAGTATTCCATCATTGTTGGTGCAAAACTTAGGGATCCTTAGCAATTAAAGCCATTTATAAAGAGTCCTTTTTGTTGTATGACAAAAGGGGGAGAAGAAGGGTTTAAGTTAGAAATCTAAATCTTTTTTAATTGACCTAACTTAAACATATTTGTCAAACATCAAAAAAGAAGATATTGTTGGTGCAATCGACCTCCAAGGTTTTAATGTCAGACAAATATGTTTAAGTATGTTTAAGTATGGAGCTTGATCAAGGGAAGTCCTAGTTGGAGGCTAGGAAAGGAGAGAAATCTAGGTATATCGTGGAAGTCAGGTGGATAGGTCTGGAGGACTTGATCTCTGGGTAGCCGAATACTGAGTCCTAGTTGTAGGCTAGGTAAGGGAAATCTCAGTATATCATGGAAGCCAGGTGGATAGGTCTGGAGGACTTGATCCCTAGGTAGCTAAATACTGAGTCTTGGTGAGTGAAGCCAAGTGGAGAAAATCTTAAGGGATGGTAACCTTATGTAAC
Source organism: Zingiber officinale (assembly GCF_018446385.1). Taxonomy (NCBI): domain Eukaryota; kingdom Viridiplantae; phylum Streptophyta; class Magnoliopsida; order Zingiberales; family Zingiberaceae; genus Zingiber; species Zingiber officinale. The sequence goes on from NC_055995.1 coordinate 22,445,662, forward strand.
GAGAAGTCTTGGAGGAGTGAACTCCAAGCAAGGTTGATCAGATGGTTTTCGGTCGACCACGCGCGATCGACCGGACCAGCGGATCTCGGTAAATCTAGGTTTAGGTTTACCATTGTATTCTGTATTACTATTATTGCTGCTGGCTAATGTAGTATTGCAGGAAAAGTCTTAGTGGATCGGGCGATCAGACACTGAGCAGACAAAAGTCTAAACAGGCCTGGAGGACCAATGTTTGGCAGATAAGTTAAGGTATGCAACTGGAGGAGTGATAGTGAGGTTGGGTTCCTAAAGGGAACAACCTTAGATCGCTGATCCAACTGAAGTAACCGGGAAGGTTTCCAAATTGAGATCAAGACAGTTCTACTGTCTATATTACTCATGCATTATATTACTGTGCTAACCTTTATTTTGCAGGAATATTGTTTAACTCTGTTTTACAGATTCGGCCTGATCGGTCGACCGAACAGGAGGATCAGTCGACCAAACCAGCTTAACTCAGACCATAGATCAGTTCAGACCAAAGCGAAGCACAGTCCGATCGAAGCCTGATCGATCGACCGAACCAGAGATTAATCGACCGATCCAATCAGCATTAAACAGCATTAAAAGAAGATCTCTAGCAGATTTCGACGAACAAGGAAAAGGCTTGTTCGGTCGACCGAAAAGATGGTTCGGTCGACCGAACCATTAAAGATTAGTTTATGCAAATTTCTGAGCCAACTTCATACTTCGGCCAGGAAGGAAGGAGAGAGCGGGTTCGGTCGACCGAACAGTGGGATCGGTCGACTGAACGCCCAAGGCCTATAAATTGAGGCTCGAAGTCAGAGGCTGAATAGAACTTTTTGATCAACTCTTGTGTTCTTCTGCAAGCTGCTCACGCTACACGTCGTCATCAAGTTTGCAAGCGACTTCATCCAACAGTGCCAACCGAGCTACAATTTACTACTTCTATTTTCGGTATATATTTATTTTAGTACTGCACTTAATTTCTGTAAGATGGTAGGAGTGTTACTATCTTACATATTTGTACTTGTACGATTCACCTCTTTCCGAGGATTTCGGAAAGAATGATTATAGTGATTTGCCCATCAGTGCGGTCAAGGACCGTGGGCCTTCGAGTAGGAGTCGAGCTAGGCTCCGAACGAAGTAAACGAACATGTCTCTCTCTTTATTTTCCGCTGCACATTTCTGATTTCAAAAAGGAAAAGAAAAGTTTTAAAAGAGTACGATATCCCCCCCCCTCTGTCGTACTCATCCGATCTATCAATTACTGGTAGGGGAAGTACTCTAATATACCGTCACGAGGTGGTATTCGATAGTAATTTAGACTATCCTACAAGCACACAAGTGGAAAACTAGGAAAGGGCGAGTTCATAACACAATATTCATTGTCACAATAAAACCCATGGCCTAGAACATTTTCTGAACTAAGGACTTAGTTATCTTTCTTCTTTGTTATTTTTCTCATCTTAGTTGAAAACCCAAAACCAACAATTATCAATTGTTGTCTAGCTTTATTCAAAGTGTAAAACCCATTAGCATTTAATCCTCAGTTCTCGTGGGATCGACTTATATAAATTTTATTACATGATGACAATCGTGCCCTTGCGGTGACACACATCAAGTTTTGCACTATTAGTGGATATTTGACTTGATGATTTTGCACTATTAGTGATGCGTGTAGATTATATATGTTATTTTATACTATTTGACGCACATCTAGTTATATTTTATGTTTATGATCTATGTGTTTTACACCTTTTTCTATCGTATTTCAGCATAATTATTACTTTACGTCCAGAGATCTGCTCGGTATTTGTTTTCATTTTCAAGAGCATTTTGGAACAGAAAAGGATTCAAAGCACGCAAAAGAAGATCATTTGAAGAAAGACTAAGACCTAGTCATGCCCCAAGGCATGGCCATGTCTCCCTCATGAATTGACTTTGGGATGAAAAGGATGCCTTTTGGAGTTAAAACAAATAAAGAATATACTTTAGAGCAACTCCAGAAGAGAAACAAATAATCATGTCCAGCGGCGTTGCCGTGTTCCTCGAAGCATATCGGAATCTAAACAAAGTCAAAATGTGCTCAAATTTCACCTATATGACCATAACCTGATGAGGAACATGACCATGGGGAGTTTCAGGGCAAAATCACACGGAAAAAAGGCATGGTCGTGCCTTCAAGCATGGGTGTGCTAGATTTCAAACTGCTGCATGAACGTAAAGTAAAATGGCTATAACTTTTCGTTCAATTAGAGTTATGGGTCATTCCAAGTATCAAAGTGAAGATAACTTTGAGATCTACAACTTTGCTTCAGACTTGACCATGAGATTTTACACGTCTATGCCCCTAACCGTGCCTCAAAGGCACAACCATGTCCTAAGGTGTGCATCCAAGCAATAGCAAGCAAGGGGTGGTCGTGCCTAGAGGCACGTCCGTGCCTCTTGTTCCAGCTAATTTTTGAAGGGGGCATGCCAAATGGCATGGCCAGGAGGCAACCCATGTAGATTTCTAGAGTAAAATTGAACTTGGCCATGCCTAGAGGCACGACCATGCCTCTAAAACCTAGATTTTAAGATCAGACTGTGCCAAAAGGCACAACCCAAAAGGGATGAATAGAGCATACTTTGTTCTGGTCATGCTATTTGGCACAGCCATAAGCTAGAGAAAGCTTTGGCCATGCCAAATGGCATGGCCAAGTAACCAGAGCCAGAACTAGCTTGTCTCTGGCCGTGCCAAATGGCACAACAACAAAGCTAGGAGGTGGCCTTGCCCGTGCCAAATGGCATGGGCCATGTCCCAAGGCATGACCACCCTGTGCCCTCACCTCTATATAAAAGGCACTCCATCCTCTTCCTAAGGGAGGAAGATCCAAGGCGAGAAGGGACCATCTAGGTCAAATCCTTGCATCCAGGGATGTCATCTGGGTGATCCAAGGTCATTCCACTGCTCCATCCTCATCGACACTCCAAGATCTTCATCCAAGGGCTTCACTCGACATCAAGGATAAGTCTTCTTTAGGGTTCTTAAAATTCTTATGGATTTGAGCTCTTGAATTGTAGATTTTCCAATTATAAATTAGATTTCTATTGTTCTAGGACATAGAAAATAATTGTAATATGTGGATGTTATAAACTCTATTAAATGATCAATTTCCTTGTTTGATGAAGCTTATATGACACTTGTTCTGTTTGATAAAATGCTAGCACATAGGCTTTCCTTATGAGCATGATTTTATCTATCTAGATTGCATTTCTTGATTTGTAGATCTAATTTCTGAGTTAGATATATTGTTGTATGTCTATGTTTACGCGTGAACCTAAATTTCATTAAATTGATGCATAGGTCGTTGCTTCTTTTGAGTGTACGTTCCGATATAGCTCAACATAGCCTTAGGATACTTATTTAACGTTGAGTATCTAAGGTAACTATCCTTCTATATGGAACATAACCTCCTAAGGAAGAACAATTCTATGTATGAGTCTATCACTTGGCCTAATGGGCTTTACCTAATCATATGCCATTCAAGTGACCTATATAATCTAGAGACGTACACCCAGAGAGGTCTTATGACAGGAGGTACTCTACTGAAAATCCGGACTTTCTAAGTTACTTCTTCACTTGATAGCATACTTAGTTACTAGTAGGGGAAGTACTCCAATACACCATCGCAAGATGGTATATGGTATTGATTTAGACTATCCTCTAAATACATAAGTGGAAAACTAGGAAAGGACGAATTCATAGTACAACATTTACCATCACAATGAAATCCACGGCCTAGAATATTTTCTGAACTAAGGACTTCCTTAGTTATCCTTCTACTCTGCTATTTTTCTCATCTTAGTTAAAAACACAAAACCAACGATTATCGATTGTTGTCTAGCTTAATTTGAAGTGTAAAATCTATTAGCATTTAATCCTCAGTCCTCGTTGTATCAACTTTTATAAATTTTATTACTTGATGACAACCATGCGTTTACGATGGCACACATCAAGCTACTTCGCGCTAATGGAAATCGAAGGTGACTTAAATCTAGAAGAAGAGTCCAAATATAAGTCAAGCAATAGATCTGCATCCAGTTCAGATTAACCAATTGAGGTAACTTTTAATTATGCTGTAAAATTTTTTAAATTATTTCCTGCTTAAATAAAAAATTAACAAAAACTAAGGAACACGTTAAACTCCTCCTTAAGGAAAAAATATCCTTAAGGAACAACTGAGTTGATCTCATTAACTAATCAAGTTTAAGATAGAAAATCAACTCAAGCTACAAATCTTGAGGAAGAAAATTCTATTTTGAAAAGTTAAGTTGAAGAGTTAAAAGAATAGTTAGAAAAGTTTACCTCAGGATCCAAGTATCTAAATATGATACTTGGATCCCAAAGAACTATATAAAATAAATCCTAACTTAAATACAAGTCCAACTCTACATTTAAATTATTTTTAATGCTAACTCAAACTAAAAAAATTAACTAAAGCTTCGGTTCTAAAAGTGTGTCTAACCACACAAGTAGAATTCAATCAATACAATATATCAAAACATAAAATTCACTACATAAATCAAAATAAACCAAATAACTCTCTCTTAATTTCAAAAATTAAACCTTCAAAAATAAATTCAAACCAAAAGAATAAAATCAAATCAAATAACCCTAAATTAAATTTAAAAAAATAATCTAAACTCAAACTATAACCAAGTTTATTATAACTATAAAGAAAATTGACACAAACCTAAAACCTAAACCCAAAGTTTAATAATTTAAGAGGAGGCTCCAAACTAGTTACCACCTCTAAAATAATAATTTACCTGACTGAATAATTAAGACTAGGATAAATAGAGACAAAAGTTTAACTTGATAAATGACACTGGAGAAGTTTTGGATGATAGTAGGTTAGGAAGGCTCTACCTATACATGTCTAGGAATATATGACTTCTATTTGGTGCATTTGGCTTAGTAGAACTAACTGAAACTAGCCCTTACTAATCCTAACTGATTAAACTAAAGTTTTATATTAAGTTCAGTAGATAAGACTATTTGAAAATTTTCAAAGGCGTGGTTACTCTAATGATATCCAGGTGACTCACCATAACTTAGATGTTTATCTAAAGAATGTTCGTTTGTTGAATCCAAAGCTAAACTTGAATATAACACAAGTTAAACCAAACCTTAAAAATCAACTTAACTCTATTGGATCGAGATGCACGAGAGAGGGGGGATGAATCATATGGTTTTAAAAACTTATCTTTTTTTTTTATTTTAAAACCAATCAAAGTACATAGCAGAAAGTTAGACATGAAAACTAGAGACAAAAAAGTAAGTAAAAGACACGGTTGGTTTCACTTGGTTTGGAACCTTCGGCGACTGCTACTCTAAGACTCATATCCCACGAACTTATCAATGGGTAATTCACCAAAAGAGTAATCGAATACAAAGAGAGTCAGAGAAGTGTAATACGCTACACTTTCCATTTGCTGAAAGTAAGTACAGTAAATTAAAATCAGTTACCAAACACTTTTGTAGATGGTTTTCTTTAAGCTCAGTGTTTGGATGGCTTCTTGGCTGCAGTCAGATGTAGTAGTCATAGCAAGGCAGTAAAAGAAAGCTGGAGCAGTCAAAAACTTGATTGGACGCGTAGAAGCTCGTATGGAAGTTGATGCTCAAGCCTTGGGCGAAACATCCTTTTATTAATCATGGAAGGCACCTTCTATAGCCTTGAAGGCGCCTCCAATGTCAGGAATATGATCCCAAACTACTCGTTCCTTATCTGCGATAAAGTCTAAATTTTATTCAACGGAAGACGCCTTCTATGACACTAAAGGTGCCTTCCATGAACAGTGCAAAGGCACCTTCCATACCATGGAAGGCACTTCGGGCACTGTTCACCCAAGACATTTTGTGCTTCTTTTACCTTGTAACAAGTGTTAGTCCAATAACCTGCAAGATAATGTTAGCACAATAATAATAAGAAGTAGTAATTAGATCATGTCTCTTTGAGACCAAGATCTAGTCAAGGTCTTAATTTAAATTTCTAAAATAGACCTAAATTGGACAAATACCTAATGTCCCTTCGAACGGGAATGCATCCTCACTTAGTCACTCTCCTCCAGTAACTTACCTCTACTTACCAAGTGTAGAGTTACCTTTTGGAATCAAACATCCAGACTTTGGAAATTAAACATCTCGATCTACTAGAATCGTACATCCGATCTTCTCTATTCAGGAATTACACATCTCGACCTACTAGAATCGCACATCATGTCTTCTCCAATCAGGAATCGCACATCCCGACCCTTGACAGAATCCCACATCTGGACTTTAACTTATCATGAATCAAACATCCTGACTTGTCGAAATCACACATCCAGTCTTCAACCAATCAGGAATTGAACATCCTGATTAGGGTTAGTCAACCCTTCACACTCGATAACAAGGTTAGACTATGACAACATCTAACTTAACTCACTTGTTATTCATCAAATTCTTAGTTAGACCGTTAGTGTAATTGTACCAACAATCTTTTCCTTTTTGATGCAATGACAATTTGGGCTAAAGTTAGGAAAAGATATGCAATAATAATAATAACTGATTCAAGAAAAAAATCAATTAAGAAAGATTAATTGTTGTTTTTATTCTCTTGATCATTTTAGGGTTAAGGATTTTCGAGGATCATTTATCTTTTTTATTTTTCTTACTTAACCCTTACCTTCCCCCTTTGGCATTCATCAAAAAAATATGCAAGTAAGTATACCAAAGTATTGAAATACACAAGTAAACAAAAATGCAAGTTTATTGTAGGGAGAAACTTAGTCTTAAAAAAATTCCCACTTAATTTTGAAAAAAGTTTTCAAACTTTATAACAGGTTTTGAAAGCTAACTTTTGTAAAATAATTTTAAAGTTTAAAGTTTTAAAGTAGCTTCAAAGATATTTTCTAACTAATTTTTCAAAATATTTGAAGAGTGAGTTGCAAAGCACTTTTCAAAATAAGATTTGTCAACAATTTCAAAAAAGTTTTATGAGAATTCTAAAGATTTTTAATATTTTGAATATGGATTGTGCACCTAAATTTTGCAAACTAGATATCAAAATGACTTTGCAAATTATCATTTCAAAATATTTTTTAAAGTAGTTTCAAAATTTTCTCAAAGTAAAATATTAATTTTGAAAGTATTTACTTTGCAAAAATATTTTTTTAAAAAAAATCAAAGTGAAAAGATAACTGTTGAATAAAATTTTTCAAAAGAAATTACAAAATATTTTCCAAAAATAAGTATTTTGCAAAGCAGATAGTTTGAAAAAGAATTTTTGCATTGTAAGTATCTTAAAAATGATTTTGAAGGTGATTTTGAAAATCATTTTAAATGTATTTAGAAAAGGAAATAAGTATTTTAGAAAATTATTTTTAATTATCCTCCCCTGAACCAGATATATATAAAAAAGGCATCTAAGAATTTAACCTTAAATATCTAACCATTAGTTACTAACTTACTATTAGAAGATAGCAGTGTTCACTGGGTTAGTCAAGTTAAGTAAATGTATCCAGGTAGTGTTTAACTAAAATAGATTATTTAACTTGATCACTGTAATTTTGGTTTTTTTTACCCAGACTTGTATTGATGCACTAATATAAACATCTGAAGTCCATGCAATGGGCCTATGCATCTCAATTCCTATAGCTATAAGGACATGCTTTTTATGAATTTGATCTAGTCTAAGGCCAAAATTAATTTTGAAATACTAAGTAAATGGGAATGTTTATAAAAATATAAGTAACGAATTTACCCTAGAATTTGCAAAGTAATTGAAAAAGTATTTTGAAAATAGTAGTCCTAGTTTATCGTGCATATTCCCAATTGTCTTTGTAGATTACTGAATTTAGAGTTTGGTAGCGGTTTAGTGAAAATGTCAGCCAAGTTTGACTTGGATTCAATATTGTTGAGTTCAATGTCTCCTTTGGAAATATGATCTCTAATAAAGTGATGTTTGATTTCAATATGTTTGGTTTATAAATGATGCACTGAGTTTTTGGTTAAGTTGATAGAATTGATATTATCAATATGAACTTTTACATTTTTTATATTCTAAGTTAAAGTATTTTAATGTGTGTATCATCCATACCAGTTGTGTCATACACTCACCCATGCTATATACTCTGCTTCAGTAGTAGATAAAGCAACACAATATTAGTTTCTACTAAACAAGCTGACAAGTGTTGGTCCAAGTAGTTGGCATCCACCACTTATACTTTTATAATTTAGTTTACAACTGACATAATCGGAGTTAGAGTAACCTATTATTCAAAAATAGGTATTCTAGGATACCAAATTCCTACATTTGGTGTGCCTTTTAAGTATCTAAAAATTCTTTTCACATTAGTCAGGTGAGATTTCTTAGCACAGGTTTAGTATCTAGCACACATACTAACTATAAATAAAATATTAGGTCGACTTGCAGTCAATATAAAAGGCTGCATATGGCACTCCTATAATATTTTAGATCCACGGGTTTTCCATTTGAATCACTATCTAAGTTTGCGTTTGTCTCCATTGGTGTTTTTATTTCTTTGGTATTTTCTATTCTAAATTTTAAAAGTAATTATTTTATATATTTTTGTTGGTAAACATAATTTCTTTTATTAGTTTGTTTAATTTGTAATCCTAAGAAATAGGTTAATTTACCTACTAAGCTCATTTCAAATTATAGTTCCATTAAAGTTATAAATTCTTACAAAAAATTTGAGTTGGTTGAACCAAAGACTATGTCGTCTACATATACTTGGGTTATGAAAATGTCTTGGTTGAGTAATTTTATAAATAAAGTTAGATCAATTTAACCTTAGTTGAACCCTTTGAAAATTAGATAGGAGGTTAATCTTTCATACCAGACACTAGGTGTTTGTTTGAGACCATATAAGGCTTTCTTTAATTTAAACACATGGTCAGGATGATTTAGACTCTCAAACCCAAGTGGTTGATCTACATACACCTCTTCTTTAATTATCCCATTTAGGAAAATAGATTTAACATTCATTTCATAAAATTTAAATCCTTTATGGGTTGCATACCTTAGTAGCATTTTAATGGACTCAAGTCTGGCCATTGGAGTATATATTTCATCGTAGTCAAGTCCCTCTACTTGACTAAATCCTTTGGTAACTAGTCTGACTTTGTTTCTAATAATTTTCCCATTTTCACTTAGTTTATTTTTAAATATCTACTTTGTTTCATTACCTTTTTTTATTATCAGGCAATGGTACTAAGTCCCAGAATTCATTTCTTTCAAACTGGGCTAGTTCTTCCTGCATGGCTATAATCCAATCTGGGTCAAGTAGGGATTATTTTATTGTTTTGGGTTTAATTTTGGAGATTAAGGATATTTGACTTAGGTTTCTGAAGGATGATCTAGTGTGAACTCTTAAGTCTAGATCACCTATAATTTGTTCAACTGGGTGGGCTGAGCTAACTCTTATTATTCTAGGATCAACTTGTGTTTGTTCATTTTATTGTGATTGATTTTGTTCACCTTTATATTCATCTATTGGGTTTTCACTTACTCCCCCTAGGTCAGTGCTGGTTCTAATGAAATCAATTGGTTGGTGTTGAGTTGAGTTAGATTCTTTAGAGTTTGTAATTGTTGGAGTAATCTCAATAGTTTGTGCGACCATGTGTTTTGGTATTTAGACAAAGGGTTTAAGTTAGGTTCATCCTTGTATTTGATATGTGTATATGAGTGTGCAGGTTTGCAGGATACACATATAATAGCTTGATAGCTTTGGATTCGGTGAAGGATGGAGCATCCGAGGGACTATCGACAAGGTAGCAAGGACAAGGGCCGAGGGAAGTGACTTCAAGGCATACGCGAAGGATGACATTGGGGACGAGCCGCGAGCTTGAATGCATCCAAGGGATGAGAGCCAAAGGAAGTAGGCTTGAAGGAAGAGGTTAAAGCTGCGAAGAAGAGTCAAGTAGGTCGTAAGGGTCCAAGTGTGAGAGAAATGTACTCCAGAAGGGGAACCCTAGGTTTTGGGTTGTGCCAGTCGACTGGTACTGGGACCAGGCGACTGGAGGTGAGCACAAAGAATTTCTGTGCCCGAACGGCAGGGACCAGTCGACTGATAATGATAAAATAGCCTTGCTGTTTCTTCCCAAGCTCTATAAAATGGAGCTTTGGATGGCTGGCCAAGGTGACAAAATAGAGGTGGTTAACTCCTATTAGTAGTCTACCTTGAGTTGTGATTGTAGTGCGGTGTATTGATCAAGGTTGTACGAGGTTTACTCCACCGAGAAGAAGTTCGTGCTAGCCGAAGTTCCAGGGCTTGATCCACCAAAGGATCACAAGGATCGTCCACCTTACGGATAGCTGTGGAGTAGGAGCAAGTTATCTCTGAACCACGTTACATCGAACGTGTTAGTGGTTTGTCTTTCCTTTAGTGTTTAGCTTGTTTATTTTGTATTATTCCACTGCGCAACTAACAAGTGTAGGAAGAACCATGAATTGGGGTCAACGTCTATTCAACCCCCCTTCTAGCCAACCATCTGATCCCCAACAAGTGGTATCAGAGCAAGGACACTCTCCGTTAGACTAATAGCCAAGGAAGCCAAGAATGATCGGCTTGATGGATCCGCCGAAGTATAAAGGAGGAAGCTTATGGGACATCACCTTTTAGATGGTGAAAATGAACAACTTCTTCGAGACGGATTGGGACACTATGATGGTCATTGAGGAACCATTTGAAGTCCCAAAAGACAAGAAAGGGAAGAAACTCTGACCACGCTATTGGATGGAAGAGCAAATCTCACGATCAAAGGCAAATGATAAGGTAATATTAATTTTAATTGATATTTTTCCTTCTAACGTGATAAGTGATGTAGGCAAGTACGAGAATGCTCATAAATTGTGGAGCAAAGTGAAGAAGGTTCTAGGCAAAGAACTCATGCCTACACACGAAGAGGAGAAATCTGAAGAAAGGAATGAAGTGGCTCAAATGGAGGAGGAGCAACCGGAAGATGATGTGTGTTCAACTTATGAAGAGGAGAAGGATGAAGAAATGTCATCCACAAGTGTGGATGAGGAAACATCCTCAAGGGTTGAAGAAGAATCCAAGACAAGCGAAGAAGAACTCTTGGAAGTCAACCTAGTGAGCACCTCCACCGAAGTGAAGTCAAAGGACCACATCACTTGCTTCGAGTGCAATGAGAAGGGACACTACAAGAGTAGGTATCCATTGGATAAGAAGAAGGTAACTCGTAAACTCAATTCAATTCCTTTAGAATTTAATTTGAGTTGTAGGAAGAAGGAGAGAAAACACATTATGTTGGATCGAAAGCGCTAGAGGGGGGATGAATAACGCTCGTGGATTTCACTTTAGTTTCGGAAGATTAAGAGTAAAACACAGCGGAAATATATAATATAATTGCAAACACGCAAACACCAAGTTTTTTACTTGGTTCGGAGCCTGGGGTGACTCCTACTCCAAGGCCCACGCTCGTTGAGCATTTACTTTGGGCAATCACTATAAGTTCGCAAAAGTTATAGTTTAGAGTATACCAATTTAGTACAGTAAGAAAATATACCAACAACTTAAGAATAAGAAATTTGAAGCTTCAGGTCGTCGGTGTCTTGCTATAGCTTTATTGGATGGTTCTTTGAGCAGTGCACGAAAGATGGATCGTGTTTTCATTGTTGTTACAAGCTGCTGCTCAAGACTACCTTATAAGGCTCGTGGAGGGCGCCTCCAACACCATGGAGGGCGCCCTCATCCGCGCCAAATCCGCAGTGTGGATAAGCCCTGACTCCTTTGTCGCTTATATGTCTGAGGGCGCCTCCAACTGCATGGAGGGTGCCCTCCACCTGCGTTCAGGGCACCCTCAACTCCATAGAGGGCGCCCTCTGCTCAGCGTCCAGGGCGCCCTCTGTTAGGATGTATACTAAAAGTCTAGCTTTTGTATAAACATTTATAAGAATCACATTGGTTAAATGTTTACATTTTTGCTAAGTATAGTTGTCCATTTAATTTATATTGAAGATAACATGGTGTGAGGAGACACACAGAAGATCATGTTATCAGTTCCTTATAAATTATAAATAGTGGCTCACAACCAAGATGGAATGCGGCAAACCATTGGAGTGGTTGTAGTGTAATTTGGTATTAGTTTATCTTGACTATAAAATTACACTAGTACACTATGAGTGTATTGAGCAGGATCATTTGAGGTAGTTTCTTTTATACTAACTATATAAAAGAACAAAATCTTTGTTATTATGGAAGTGCGTACTCTTAATCATAATATAATAACAAGCACGTATACTTAATATTTATTTCTTTAATTTATCAAAGGGTGCGATATAGTTCGTTAAATCAATAGACCCGATAAGTTAGAAAATGATATTATTTATATGGTGTGTTGTTGATTATAGAATGAAACTGTGTCCTAGTAATCTAGGTTGATGATGTCCCCTTGAGGAGCTCATAAGGATTGTCATGTAAACCCTGTAGGTGGACTTAGTCCGACATAACGATAAGGTTGAGTGGTACTACTCTTAGAGTTATATATTAATTAAGTGAGTTGTCAATAACTCATTTAATTAGTGGGTATTCAATATCTTAAACACAGGGAGACTAACACACTCATGATAAGAAGGAACCCATATTGTAATATGGGATTGGTGCGGTAGTGCAATAATAACTCTTTAGTGGAATGAGATATTATTGATGAACTTGAGTTGGGTGTTCAGGGCGAACACGGGAAGCTCAAGCTCATCGGGAGACCAAAACCAATTCCTCCTCTAGGCCTCATGGGATTCAAGGTTGAATTTTTAATTAACCACACAACTTCAAATTTTGGGATTTCTTAAAGGTTTGGAAACTCCAAATCATTGTAGCTGTAATGATAGAAATTGGAGCATGCTTTAAGGGGGAGGTTCTCCTTAAAAGCATGATGATAGATGGATACTCAAGGTTGAGTATTGGAGACAATGGAAGGGTATGAGATATTCATTGTGAAATTTGAATGACAAAAGGATGAATCTTAGTAAGAAGATTTTTTATGTGTGTCAAAGGGAGAGAAAAATGTAGGGTTCAAGTTAAGAAACCCTCATTTATACTTTGCCATGGGATAAAGAAGGGAGTTGAGCTAATATGGGTTAGCCTAACTTAAACATATTGTCAAACATCAAAAATAGAGAGATTATTAGTACAATCATCCTCAGGTCAAGGTTGACCAGTTTGACTAAGCTCGAGTTGGCTCAAGCATGAGTTTCGATGTTTGATAATATGTGAGAGAGAAGTCAAGTATATCAAAAAAGGATTAGATACTTGTATGGGAAAGTCTTAATTAGAGGTTAGGCAACAGAAAGTCCTAACTGGAAGTTAGGCAACAAAAAGTTCTAACTAGTGGTTAGGCAAATGGAAGTTTTGACTGGAGGTTAGACAACGAGAAGTCCTAGCGGGACTAGGCAGTGAAGACCTAGTTGGAAACTATGTATTGGAAGTCCTAGCGGAGCTAGACGGTGAAGATCTAGTTGGGAATTAGGTAGTGAAAGTCCTAGCAGGACTAGGTGGTGAAAACCTAGTTGGAAACTAGGCAGTTGGAAATCTTAGCGGAGCTAGGCAAGGGAAAATTTCAAGTTGGTCAAAGGTTGATCGGACACTTTGTGAAGAAGCCCTAACAGGTCAATGTTGATCAAATGATAGGCAATGGAAAATCCCAACAGGTCACAAATGACTAGATGTTGGGCAATGGAAATCCTAATAGATTGAGGTCAATTGAATACCGAGCAAGATGTGATTTCAACCTCAAAAATGTTGAAATTAGGGTTAGTAATCTATGGATAAGGAGTAGAATCGATTGATAAACCCTAAATTTGAATCTTAGGATTTTGATGCTCGAATCGATTGACCTAATGATTGGGCAATGTTAATCGATTAGGTGGCAGGAGATGCATTCGAATAGAAGATGTTCGAATCGATTAGGTAAATTATTTAATCGATTGGGAATTGTTCCAATCAATTAGGTTGATGGGAGCTATTTTCACGGAGAACAATAGGGTTTGGAATTGATTGGGGCCTTTTTCTATGAGAGCATAGAATGTTGTGAAATCAATTGGGCAATCAATTAGAGGCTAGCTAATCGATGGGTATACACCACTAATCGATTAGACGTTCGAAAAGGAGTAGTTCTGCAGGTTGAACAGTCAAATTTATGATGTGATAATTGATTAAGAAGAAAAGTTAATCGATTAGGAGGCGAAAATCAGCTCAAGAAGAGTCCATATAAATGGTAGTGCGTGTAGATTTCAAAATGCTAGTTCTTGAGAGTTTGGAGAAGTGTTGTTACATTTCAAACCACCAAGAGGTAATCCAAAGTGACAAGCAAGCATCCAAAATAAAGAGTTCATTGTAAAGTGTTGTGCTTTCATTTTTCATTCATTTTTTATGTTTCTTGCATTTTATTTTTGTGAGAACAGTTTGTACGAGACTTCTTCACCGTAAAAGATTTCCAAGAAGAAACTTCTTGGATGAGATCATAAGAGACAGACCCTTGGATTAGTCACCTCAAGAAGATAAAGACTAAGTAAAATCGAGGTGTTAGTATTGCTTCAAGTTTTTCACTGCAAATCAAGTTCAAAGAAGTGATTGAAGCTATTTACCCTCCCCTCTCCCCCTCCCCTCTAGCTCTCTATATGTCCTAACAATTGGAGATCCTACAAGCACATAATGGTCTTTTACAGGAGTGGATGACATCCATAATCCTTCTCGATAGGAAAGAGAGGAGAAATATGAAGAAGCTCTATTGAATCTCAGATTCAAAAATGTATAAATTAAGAGACTTCTTCCCTTATATATCTTGGCCCATTCTATAGGGACTATGCACATAAAGTTCATATATCATTAACCACCTATTTATATTAATGAACCGGGTTAATAGATCTATATATTAAATTTACATCTAATAACATAAACTTCTTTCATGCTTAAAGTATTAGATTATTTAATTAAAATTTAATTTCTTTAATGATAATTAACCGTGCATGTGTTAGTCAAATGTAAACCCATCCGGTGAAGATTTAAGTCCACTAATATGAACTTAATTATTCATTAAATGCATACAAACAGAGGAAGTCATCCCTCACCGTGTTCCACGTCTCTTAATTAGTGTTAAAGGATAATGCACACGTTGTCAGCACGAATTTTAACTATCTGATGCATTGTACCATTAATATACTTAAAATGTGTTAGATGATCAATTTTAGCCAAAACATTGGTGTGAATTTCTTCCCACTTTCTTGGATGTGGTTTAAGGGGGGTTATTTATCGTCAAAGATGAAAATACTTTCCATGAATGAACGTAGGAGTAGAGGCAGATAAACATTTCTTAGACAAAATCTCTAGCGGAAATGACTCGAGTACTCCTGAATATTAGGCAGAAAAGGTCACATATATATTTTATTTTTTTTTAACTTAAATACTATATGGTTTTAATATGTTGTCTGATTCCAGTACTTGATGAATATGTAAGGTGTTAGCAAGTGATCCGGCGCACATGCGCGGAACAACCTATCTTATTTCTATATAAAATAAAATTCTAGTGAAAAAATAAATTATTTATGTTGAATAATCCAACTTGGTCATCATTTGTTAATTAATTTCCACTAATTGATTGAGTCGTACGTCAAATCATACATGAAGTTCCACAATGGTTGTTCCAGCCAGTTAGTCGTCCCCGTTGAATATAATCCAACAATGGATGGTCAACACGCACCTAATTAAGGCTTTTCACATACTACCATTGACGTAACCACCGGACATTATAAACAATGTGATTCTTAGAATCAATCATGCACGAGATGATTCAATTATTTCTCGCCATAAAAAAGATGTTAATTAAATAGGATTTAATTAGTTCGAATTTGTGTACTTTTTAAATAATTAACGGCAATTTTTCAAAGAACTCCTCCAAAGTTTGGAATTGTCCAAAAGGCACACCAAATTTTTGGATTGCCCAAAAGACATATTTTAATCTGATTTTATCCCTCTACGTTAGACCTGACCACAGTTTGAAATTGTCTGTTCGATGATTTCTGACAAGTCGACCCTTAACCTTAACCGTACAAGACGGAACCGTCGATTCACCATTGGGCATGGTTCATCACGGTTCAAGATTATTATATTAAAAATTTTAAATTTTAAAATTTTAAATTTATTTAAAAAATGGTTTGCACTCATTTTAAGTTGTCTACGTATCCCCTTAGGGTATAGGGGAATCAAAGCACATGTAGTTCTTTTACATTTTTACCCTTTTATATTTAAAAGTGACGTTGCCACTCACTTCCATTTTCCGTTCCTGTTGTATTCGTTCCTTTGGTATCAAAATCTTCAACTTCGTCATCTGAAAGTTGCATTCTTTGGATTCTTTTCTCGACTCTGGTCCAATCGTCGAGTAATGTTTGGGCTTCCAATGAGTCAAGAGACAAAGTTGGTTGTCGTTCATCTAATATGTTGTCGTCGGCACTGAACGTCAACTCCATAGCAACAGTTGACACTGGACAAACTAAAATTTCTCTGGCAATCATAGAGAGGATGAGAAAGCTTTGAGCCTTCTATGACCACCACTTTAAGATATCAAAATTTTCGCTATCTACTTCATTAAAATCAAAAGAAGTTGTAAAATAATTCTCAATTTCCTGTGTGAAACTTGAAAATCCTCATGGATGTTTCGTCCATTTTTTTAATAAAAGTTGTACTTTTATAAGTTTTAAATTACTACTAGCAGTTTGTTGTATTTCAGAAATATTAGTTTGTGTTCCATATTTTACATAATATTTATTATAAATATCATATAAATAAATTCTAACATTATATATACTATTAATTGGATCAAGAGATGAATAAGAATCTTTAATTGGAATTAAATTATCATAATATAAAGTTAACATTTCTTGTAAAATGTCCAATTTAAATCTAGGATCTAAAGTAAATGAAATTAAATAAATTTCAGGAAAAAAATAAAAATATTTTTCCATTTAATTTTCATAGCTAATATGCAATAAGATAAATATTCATTATTAATATGTTCATTTAAAACTAATACTATATTAGAAAAATTTTCTAAAACTAATTGAGTAGTGGGATAATACACACCAAAAAATTATTCGGTTGCATCATTAAATACTTTTAAAATTTCACAAATACTACTATAAATAATCTATTGTTGTGAAAATAAATATATATTAGTATTAGTATTTTGTGTCTGCCACCGTTAAGTCGCCAGCCAGCGTTAAAATTATGACAAATATTCAATGAATAGATTCATTAAACTATTGTGCTAATTCTAGGTTATTCCCCGGAATGAACGCGTTGCAGGGTTTGATTATAACGTCTCGGCAAGGACCGCTACAAGAGACAAAATGAGTTGGCGAAAAGGAAAAACTGATAGAGAACTTGAGTTTTAAGTTGTGGCGCATAGAAAAGAGTAAAGCAAAAAACGGAGTGGATATTATTGTAGATAGTTCGTTAAAGGATGAAGTTATAAGAGTAGTTAGAAAGGGGGATAGAATTATAACCCTTAAAATAATAGTAGTGAAAGAAACTATAAACATAATTAGCATATATGCACCGCAAGTAGGATTAGATGAAGCTACCAAATCAATGTTTTGGAATGACTTAGATGAAATATTACAAAACATTCCGCTAAATGAAATGATTTTAATAGGAAGTGATCTCAATGGGCATGTCGGAGTAAAAATGAAGAATATGAGAGGATACAGGGGGGTTATAGGTTTGGATGGAGAAATGAGGAAGAGAAAACTATATTAGATTTTGCGATAGCATATGATCTTATATTAGCTAATACATTTTTTAAGAAAAGAAAAAAAATACTTAAACACGTTCAAAAGTGGGAATAATAAATCGTAAAGTGACTTTCTTATAGTTAGGAAGAAAATAGAAATATTTGTAAAGATTATAAGGGCATCTCTAGAGAAAGCTTAACTACCCAACATAGGTTAGTAGTCCTGGATATACACCTCAAGCAAAATATCAATAGAAAGAAAATATATATAACTCTTGGAATTAAGTGGTGGAAGTTAAAGGATGGGAAACAAAATATATTGAAGGAGAAGGTAGGAGTACAAGTATTAGGTAAAATATATGGTGATTCTTATACAACATAGGATAAGATGGTATCAAAGTTGAAAATAGTAGCTAAGAGTGCACTCGATGAGTCAAAGTGACATACACCACTAAGTAAAGAATCTTGGTGGTGGAATGAGAAAGTATAAGAGAAAGTGAAAAAAAAAATGAATAGCTTATAAGAAATTATATATTTGTAAGAACAAGAAAATCTAAAAAAAAAATATACAATAGCCAAGAAAAAAGCTAAGAGAGTAGTGAATGAAGCAAAGAATGAAACTTTTGAATGATTGTATCAAAAATTGGATACAAAAGAAGGGGAAAGAGACATTTATAAAATAGCTAAAGTGAGAGAAAGGAAGACAAGAGATCTTATCCAAATAAAATGTATTAAAGATGAATATAATAGGGTACTAGTAAATGAGGGAGAAATAAAAGAACGGTGGAAGAGGTATTTTCATCAACTTTTTAATGAAGGTTTAGATGATCAACTTAACTTAGGTAATTTAAGTAGGTCAAATGAGTATAGAAATTTTAATTTTTATCATAAAATTTAAACTTCAGAAATAGAACAAGTTTTAAATAGGATACACAATGAAAAAGTCATTGGACCATATGATATTTCGATAGAGGTATGGAAATGGCTAGGGAAAGAAGGTATTGAATGACTTATAAAATTATTTAACTTGATATTAAAAATTAAAAAAAATACCTGATTAATGAAGGATAAGTACTCTAGTTCCTTTATATAAGAACAAGGGAGACATACAAAATTATGCAAACTATAGGGGTATTAACCTAATGAATCATACCATGAAACTTTGGGAAAAAGTAATAGAAAAAAGATTAAGGAAGGAGGCCATGGTGATCAAAGATCAATTTGGGTTCATACCTGAAAGGTCTACAATAGAAACTATACATCTTCTTAGACAATTAATTGAAAAATATCAAGAGCAAAAACAAAATCTACACATGGTATTAGACTTAGAAAAAACTTATGATAGAATCTCAAGGGAAATTATATGAAGAATTCTATAAAAGAGAGGTGTTAGCATAACATATATTGAACTGATTAAGGATATGTATGAGAATGTCATGACTAGAGTAAAAACTTCAGGTAGAGTAACTGAAGCATTTCCAATAAAGATAGGGCTACATCAAGGATCAACTCTAAGTCCCTATCTTTTTATACTAATTATGGATGAACTCACTGCACATATTCAAGACACAGTACTGTGGTGCATGTTGTTTGTAGATGATATTATTTTGGTAGATGAAACACGTGAAACAATAAATGATAAACTAGAATCTTGGCAGGAAACACTAGAAGGAAAAGGTTTTAGGCTTAGTAGAATAAAGATAGAATATATGAAATTTAAGTTTAGCAATATTAGGTATAATGAGATAATTGTTAAGATAAGAGATGACGAGTTGCCCAGAACCGAGAGGTTTAGATATTTAGGATCATTTTTTCAAAATAATGAAATTATTGAGAGAGATGTCTTTCATAGAAACAAGTATAATGGTTGAAATGGAGGAGAGTATCGAGTGTTTTATGTGATCATAAAGTACCTCTAAAACTTAAAAGAAAAATTCTATAAAATCACAGTTAGACTTGCTATGTTATGTGGAGCTGAATGTTGGCCTATGACTTGAGCACATGAGCAGAAGATGGAGTTACAGAGATGAAGATGTTAAGGTGGTTGTGTTGACATACAAGAATGGATAGAATAAAAAATGAGAGCATTAGAGAGAAAGTCGGAGTTGCATTTATTGAGGAAAAACTTTGAGAGACACATTTAAGATGGTACAAGCATGTACTTAGATGACTAATAAATACTTCAGTTAAATGATGTGAAACTATGTTAAACACGCACATCAAACGAGGAAGAGGAAGATCAAAAAAGACTTGGTTAACAACGATAAAATAAGATAAACTTTATTTAAATATAGATGATAATATAGTTGGAGATAGAGCTCAATGGCGTAAAAGGATCCATATAACTAACCCCACCTAGTGAGATAAGTCTTGGTTGTTGGTTGGATTAGTATTTTGTGCAAAAAAAATAAACATGATAATTCTTTATATTGAAATAAATCTTGTAATAATTGGTATGTTGAATTCCAACGAGCTAGTACATCATATGAAAAAATTTTATGTCTCATTCTATTAGTTTTACAAAACCTACCCCATTGTTTCATTATAGATGGATGCGACCAAAAATAAGAAATTACAATTCTAATTAGTTTAATATAATTTTCTAAAAATTTTAATCCATCTTGAACACATAAATTTAAAACATGACATACACAGCGAATATAAAAAAATAAACCACCAATAATAGGTTAACAAATAAATTTTAGATTATCTATACAAGTGGTATTGGAACTAGCATTATCTAATAATATTGAAAATATTTTATGAGTTAATTCATATTCTTCTAAAATTAAACATAATAATTGTGTGATATTATAAGCATTATGTGATTCATCAAAAACTCTATAAGCTAACAATCTTTTTTTAAGGTTCTAAGAGTTATCGATCCAATGGCAAGTCACACTCATATACGAATGTGTTTGCCAATGATCACTCCAAATATCAAAACATAAAGAAACTTTATTTCTAATTTACTGAATTCATCAATTAAATTTCTTTTTCCTTACTTTACTAATATTTTAATTGTACGAGTAAGTGTAGTCCTAGGAACACGTTTAGCACATGGATTAAGATATTCTTTACAAAAATCTTCAAATGTGCATTTAGATCCAAAACTAAAAGAAAGATGTTCTACAGAAATAAATTTAGCTAATAATTTTCTTAATTTATTATCTGAATATAAAAATAAATCAGAATCAGTACTACCACTAGTTGAAGAAAATCTAGATAATTGTATTTGAGAATGGTTGAGTCCATATTTCATCGAGTGCTTCATTTCTATATGTTTTTCAATGACCCATAGCCGTCGGCGGCTTGAAATTTTTAGGAAGCATTGCAGTGCATACATTTTGCATGCAATTCTCCCTACAAAAGAGTGACCTTCTCAAAATGTTTAATGCAAATAGAAGACTTTAGAGGAGAAATTTTCCAAACCTTAGAAATAATTGCATCGGTACTTCCTTATGTTTCGAGTGTCGGATTCAGAAGGTGCTTGATCTCATCATCAGTGGATTGAATGTTGGGGTCCTCGCGTGGATTCACTATTTCCTTTCCCTTTTGAGCTCAAGATGATGCACCTCCATGGCCTCCTTCCATTATAATGAAAATTGGAAATGAAAGTGCGTAGAAATAAAGATGAAAATGTATAGAGAATATGATATTGGGATTAAGAGTAGAGAAGATGTGTGTGAAAATGATAAAATGAACTCTCTATTTATAGAGTTTAGATAGTAACGGACATTAAATCATAGTCATTGATCAAAAAATGATCAAATGATCTTAACCATTGAAAAAAAAATCCCAAAAAAATCCCCACCCCTCCCTCAATGGCTAGCAAACGTCGGTTAACTGGAAAAAAAATTGGGTGAATCGGTGGGCCGAACCGACGGTTAACAAGCAGTCTACCAGTTTTTGACTTATGGAACTAAAACCAACCCGGCAACATCCTATCAGGCAAGTTTCGGTTCAACCCGGCTAATCGGGTCAACAGGCAACCGA
The DNA here is from genome assembly GCF_018446385.1 of Zingiber officinale. Taxonomy (NCBI): domain Eukaryota; kingdom Viridiplantae; phylum Streptophyta; class Magnoliopsida; order Zingiberales; family Zingiberaceae; genus Zingiber; species Zingiber officinale. Next base: position 22,467,455 of record NC_055995.1, read on the forward strand.
CTCGTTGACTCAGTTATAGGCTCGGGCCAAGTTCGGGCCGAGCTCGGGCCAAGTTCGGGCCGAGTTCGGGCCAAGTCTGAGCCGGGCCAGGGCCAAGTCCGGGTCGGGTCCGGGCTGGACACGGCTCGGGGTCGGGTCTGTAACGCCCCCCCCCCCCCTTTACTACCACTCCTGCCTAGTGAGGGCGGGGTTACTTTCTTACCCTTAGACTTAGTAAACTTAGACATTCATACATACATACAGCGGAAGTATATCTATGTTTGTAAGCATAGAGTAACATATTAAACATATGAGTATGAAATAACATGGTTCAACTTAAATAGTCATAGTATTCATTTCTAACATATGCATACGAAATCATGAAAGACATCAACATAACATAACATTTTATTCATAGGTTCACGTAAGCAGGTCATTTTATTTCCTTAGCCAAGTCACCATCACACATCTCTTGCCCCTTCCTGCTGCTCCTCTAGTTTATCCATTCTTTACCTTTATCTGTGGTACAAGGAAAAGTATCTGTAAGCACTCAAGGCTTAGTGAGATCCTTTCCTACTCACAAAAGCCAACGTATCATGTAACATCATCATATCATACATTATAGAATAAATGGCGCTCATATCATTAGGTAATTAAAACATATCATATTATGGCATGAATCTTAATAATAACATAACGTAAAGTAAAACAACTTATTATCGCATAAATCTTATCATAACATAAGAAATCATCATATCATGGTAATCATATCTCAACATAAGAAGTCATCATATCATCGTATAAATCATATCATAACTTAAGAAATCATCATATCATGGTAATCATATCTCAACATAAGAAGTCATCATATCATGGTATAAATCATATCATAACATAAGAAATCATCATATCATGATAATCATATCTCAACATAAGAAGTCATCATATCATGGTATAAATCATATCATAACATGGAGGTACATCAGAGCATAAGTGAAATCATCATGACATTTCTTTTCATAACATCAAGGCATCAGATCATAGCATATCTGTAAACATTATTTTTCATCATATCGTGAGCATAGATGCAAGATGTCCTTTAAAATATGGGAAATGAAATGTGCAATATGCCTTTCAAAACATGATTTATGTCATATGTGAGATGTCTTAAAACAATATCATATAGTACTTGAAAATAATCTCAACATGAAAGGGGCCCGGCTTAGTACCACATACATACATAATGCGCGCATCCTAAGTAGACCCAAGGTAGCTAGTCCTGAACCTACTAGGAAACTAGGCCCGTAGCTCGGCCTAGGGGCACGTAAGGAGCCCACCCTTTACTAGGCCCGTAATTCGACCTAGGGGCGCATAAGGAGCCCACCCTTTTGGTACAAGCCATTCAAAGTAAAATACATGTCATATCATATCTCTATCTTTTCATAACATATTCATGTCATTCATAGCATATCTTATTTCTGTCATTCATAGCATATCAAGTTCATGTCATTCATAGCATATCATGTTCATGTCATTCATAGCATATCATGTTCATAACATTCATAGCATATTACATTCATGTCATTCATAGCATATCATGTTCATGTCATTCATGTCATTTATAAGGTATGCATAAATGGGCACATAGCCATGCATACTTGGGCACATAGCCATCATACTTGTCTTTGGGCACATAGCCACCATATTTGGGCACATAGCCATCATATTTGGGCACATAGCCATTTTAGGTATCATTCTCATGCATGGTTCATAAGCATATGTAAACGAGCAACATAATATATCATGGAAGGAAAAAGAAACATAATCATGCATGGATCACAAGTTAATTTTTCCTAATTCATATCATGGCAAGGGAAGTACATATTAAGTCAGAACTTAGTCTAATTTATCAACCCACTAAGGGTGGCCGAAACATGCATAGGCTCATTTAGGTTTCATGAAATCATACAAGCATATGAACCCACATTCATTTCTATAACATTGAACATAAGGAACATCATAAGCATATTTGATTTAGGTTCTATGCTTCCTAGGTTTTTAAATCCATCTTGGCCGAAACATACATGGTCCAAAACTTGGTTACAATAGCATGTAAATATGTGAATCTTAATCAATTTCCATGAATTTATCATAGGCATTCACATGAGCATATTAGGTTAAAGTTCAAGCTCCCTAAGTTCACCAAGTGTAAGTGGCCGAATGCTACCAAAAGCATAGATTCTAAGCATATGAGTACCCTATAAATTTTATAGCATATCATAGGGAAAAACATAACATATTAGGGTTGAATTTAGGCTTGCCTAAGCCCTACTTTTCATGGTGGCCGAATGTTCAACATGTGTAAACATAACCCTAAGCAACATGAAATCTCAAGTGCATTATGTTATCTTCATATCTTTTCATAGGGTAAAACATAAGCAAGCTAGATTTGAGGTTGAGCCTTATTAAGGTATTTAATCCCTTCATGGTCGAAACCTTGTGATAGGGTCCTACTAGTTCTAAGCACATACAAGTATAAACCTCAAGAGAACATTCACAACATATTATGGAAAACTTCATACTTGATACCTCTTCTAAAATTGACAAGCATGTGAGTACCTTATGAATTTCATAGCATATCATAGGGAGGAACATAAACATGTTAGAGTTGAATTTAGACTTGCCTAAGCCCTACATTTCATGGTGGCCGAATGTTCAACATGTGAAAACTTAACTCTAAGCAACATGAATCTCAAGGGCTTTATGTTATTTTTCATATCTTTTCATAAGGTAAAACATAGCAAGCTAAATTTGAGGTTGAGCCTCCTTAAGATATTAAATCCCTTCATGACCGAAACCTTAAAGTAGGGTCCTACTAGTTCTAAGCAACATACAAGTAAAAACATCAAGGAAAATATCCATATAATATCATAGAAGAGATCATAGGCATGTTAGTTTTTAAATTGAGCTTCCCTAGGTTTTAAGCCTTTTCATGGCCAAACCCTAAGGTAGAGTATTACCTAACTCCAAGCCTTATACAAGCATGAAATATCAAGGTCATATTCATAACATATCATGAGGAAAACTTAAACATATTGGTTTTGGTTTTAAACTTCCATAAACTTTACAAGTATCCTAACCAAAATTTCTAAAGGAAACTCTAGGTTATAAATTCATATAAACCCAAACCAAAAATCATATAACCACTTGTACCACAAGTGAGGGGATACTCACATCCTCTTGCTTGGTCTTTTCCTAAGAGAAGGTACCCTTTGTGAAAAGAATGAAGAGAGCTTCTCCTCCTAGTGCTCCTTTTTGTTTCTCTTGCTTGTGAGAGGTAGATCTTGAGGGTTCCTTCTTGTGGTTTGGTTTTCTTAGGTAGAAAACCTTAGTTGGATTTTCGGGAAAGAAGAGAGGATGCTCTAGGTCACAGCAAGGTGAGGGAAGGGAAGAAAAAAATGAAGTCCCTTCTTGATTTTCCCTCTTATGCTAGGTGGAAGTAAGAAGTAAAAAGAGGCTTTGCTTTCCCCTCTTCTTAACTCATCTTTTATTCTCTTAATGATGAAGAAATGTCTTCATTCATCCCCCTACTTCCTCTCCTCTCCTTCTCTCTTGTCATCCACGAAAATGAAAAAGAAGGAGAAGAAGACAATTGTCTTTTTTCTTGTTTTCTTCTTAATCAAGAGAAGGAGGAAGAAGGCTACTTGATGTTTTCTTGCTTCCTTCTCTTAATCATGGTTTTATCTTTATCTATAATATCCATTCTCTATTTAACAATAATTCATGATGGTCTAGTGGTAATTCCAAAATCCTTAGCTTAAGAAGGTTCAATGTTCAATCCTTGACCAATTCTTTTTATATACATATATATTTTTTTCCATCTTATCTTCTTTTATTCTTAAGAGAAAATCTTCACATACTTAGCTTAAGAAGTTCGTGGGTGTTACAGGGTCTACTCTACATTGGCTAACTTTTTCTTCTCTTTCCTCTCTCCTTTGTTTAGAATAACTTTTCTCTCTTCTCATTCGTCTTAAATTAAATTTTTCTCTCATTTGAATGCATGCAACAATCACTGTGATTCTTATTCTTAAAAGTCAACACCACATCTTAATAACACCGACACCATACTAGTGTTGGTGTTTAAATACTAGCACCATAGTGGTGCACCACAGCAGTGCTAGTATGCTAAGTTATGGTGTTAATTTTTTAAAAGCAATAAAGAAAGACATACTTGAACTCCGGAGCACTATAAAAGTCCACAAGAATTGGAATAAGTCCAATCGGAGCTATCTAGGTCCATCAATGAGTTCTGATCAAAACTCATTGATGGACCTAGGGTATTCAAATTTTTGAAGTTGACATATAATTAAAGAGGGTAGTGTAATGAAAGTATTTATTATATCCATGTCTGGTTTTGTTATCCTTGTGATAAGTTATGGGTATGTGTTAATTGTATTAAAGTCATAAACTTTGAAAACATTCTTATCACTGTTGTTAATGACAAGCTGATATTTTTAGGTGCATATAGACTCTGGAGCACTTCAGAAACCTGTAGCACTTAGAATGAGTCTGATCGAAACTATCTAGGTGCATTAATGAGTTTTCACCGAAATCTAAATGGACCTAGGAGATTTAGATTTTTGAAAAGTTGACATGTAATGGAAGAGAGTAGTGCACTGAAGATATTTATGGTGTCTGTGCATGGTTCTGACATTTAAGATAAGTTATGTGTATGTATATATCAATTGCCAGCTTTCAAATGCCATAACTTTTAAAACAAGTATCAGAACAAGACTCTCTTATTAGGACATGTAGAGTTCTTTGAACTTGATTTGCAGCAGAAAACTTGAAGCAATGTTAATACCTTTTATTTTACTTGGTGTCCACCTCCTTGAGGTGACTAATGCAAGGGGTCCGCACACGTTATACCCAATCATTCTGGATAACACTTGCATCTTGTCTTGCTGTGGCTGCTGGCATAGAGTTAGCCGATGTTTATCCCTCAAATACCATCATTACTTCTTCTCCGAGAAAAGAAGTTCATGACCCGAGGGCCTTCTACCTCCACACGACATTAACCCATCAGGCTTTTGCCCATTGCGAAAAATTCCCCATTGCTGCCTCCCATAGGAGTCTGGGTAGTGTCTCAGTCCCAGTGTGGTTGATCATCTTCTCAGAATAATTACTGATCATCGCCTTGGTAAGCTATTGCCTCATCAACTAGATAATTTGACATAAGCTCCTCCCCGATTAGATTCCTCCCTTTACTCCTCAGACTGTTTCTAATTGTTATTCCTATTGGGATATGCCCGATGCGGTGTATGCTAAAAACATGTTTCATAAATATGCACAGCGAAAGACTTAATGATAAATAAACTAATTTATTACATCACACATACGATGCGCATGTAGGATACAATTACGCAGACAATATCATAAAACTAAATGAAATCGAATAAAAATTATTCTATGTATACCTTATGGATGACCTGTAACGAGAAGGGCATCAACCTTTTGCGACGTTATCGAACCTCGCCTCTATTCATATCCACGCCGAGCTCTTCAAGGCAACTCTAAGAGAACAAGCTTCGCCTTCAGAAGGTATTAGCCACAAGCGAAGGAGAAGGATCAAGAAGAGGAAGAAGAAGCAAAAGAAAGCTCTTCTTCCTTTAGGTGGCTCACGATAACAAGAGGAGATCAGTGGAGAGAGAGAGAGGTATTGGGTTTAGATTTTCAAAATATAATCAAGCCAATAATGAATTGTGTATTAATTCTCTCTTAACCATATCAATATATAGTATTCTCTTTAATGAGTTATATTAGAAAGCCTAAATAATACACATTATGTCTTAACAAAAAATTAGGCCATTAAACCCTTGGTTTGGTTTACAACTAAATCAAGTTGGTTCGTGACTAAATCAAATAGGGTCCAACTCTTTCATAAGAGATGTGGCTCATCCGTGCTTCCGTTCCGATAAATATTTTCATATTTTTCTTATGTATGGTCCAATGAATTATTTCTCTTGATTTAAGAATCCTATTCTCTAATTTATTTTACGTCTTTTAGAAACTCATAGTATGTATAACCCAATAGGTTCTAGGTTTATCTTGGTCATCCATAATTAACTACTTAATTATAGAACGATCATGAATGACACCTAGTAGTACATTATGATCCCCAATTAACTAAAAAATCACAGTTGATCTCAGAATTGATTCTAAACCCTTCAGCAGCTATAGTGAGTCATGTCTTGTTCCTTTCACTCGTCTTATACCCACTTAGTTCAGGACATGGTATATGTGTCTGCCCCTATTAGGCTGATTATGTCACACCTAGCCCAAGTAATACTTCCTCATTCTACAGATTCAAATTACTCATACATGTGTACAAGAGTCTCATACTCTTTGTTAATATCCCAATGTAGTTTTGATGTGATCAACCAAGTCAAGTTAGGTCATGTTGGTATTTAACCCTTGTGTCTAAGTGTGCAGGAACTTAGGATCATAGGAAGTCAAGCAAAAGATAGAGCTAGAGAGAAGGATGGCACAAGAGAGAGGCGACGGGCTTAGTGCGTTCGAGGGATGAGATACTAAGGAAGAGTACGTGGGCGAACGAGAAGGAGGCGCGCTACGTTTTCGAGGGACGAGAAGTCGGAGCGGAAGATTGCTCGAAGGCCAGAAGTTGGGTTCGGGTGAGCCTTATTTCAGATGGTCAAGATCACCCAAGCAAGCAGAGCCAGAGCAGAGGACATGGACCAATGCGAGCAGAACCGGAGCGAAAGACCCGGACCAAAAAGTCAACTAGAACTTGACTTTCTGGTCGGGGCGACCGGAACTAAAATTTATTCAAAATGTGATGTGGCACGTTGCATTACGACGGGGATAAGTTTTATCTCCCTGAAGGTGCCTAGAACCCTTCCAGGCACCCCGGCCAGAGCTATAAATACAGCCCTGGTCGTGATTGTTCAAAACAACACTTGTAAATGCTTTTAGTTTATTCTACTACTTGTTTGTGAGCCATCAACGATGTAAGAGGCTTCTCCACCTGAAGGAGACTTTGATAGTCAGCTTCAACTTCCTTGCATTAACAACCTCCCCTGTTGTAACCAAATAAACCTCGTTGTGCCTCTTCTTTCTAGTTTTATATTTATTTTATGCAATTGTTAGTTAATTAAGCTATAACGTTTGAGGAAGGTTTGTGTTATTTTTACAGGGCTATTCACCCCCTCTAGCCAGCCACCAAGTGGCCTTCAATTGGTATCAGAATGAATTCGCTTCAGGAGGACTAACCGCTGAACGAAGCATATGAGATGGCCTGACCGAGCATCAACCTACTGAAGTTTGAGGGGGAATTCACGAGCTGGAAGAAAAAGATGGAGGTATTTTTTTTAAAACAAATTTTGAATTATTAATAATTATGAAATATGATTTTGTAGCCCTAAAAGACAAAAAAGAATATCAGTGGACAAAGAAGGAGCAAGCCGACTTCGTGGCAAACGGCAAAGCAAAGTTTCATCTGCTTAGCGTTTTACCACCTTAAGAAGTCAACCGTATTGGAGCCTATGAGTCAGCCAAGGAGCTCTGAGAGAAATTTCTGGAACTACACGAAGGGATCTCGGAGGTAAAACTAGTGAGACTGGACCTGCTCCAGAACTAGATTAGCAATCTCCGGTTAGAAGAAGGCAAAGCCATCGCACACCTCCACTCAAAAATCAAGGAACTCATCACCGGACTCATGAATCTTGGAGAAAAGGTAAGCAACCAAGATTCGCTAAGGTACGCGATTAACGCATTTCCTAGAACTACTGAATGAGCATCATTAGTAGATGCTTATTATATATCTAAGGATCTAGAATCAAGTACTTTAGAAGAAACATTTCCAATTTTTAAAGTCCATGAAACAAGATATGCAGATCTGAAGAATGAGCCAAAGCACAATATTGCTTTAAAGGCAAAGATGGATGAACGAGATTCTGAATCTTCTTTCGAGGATGATGAAATGGCATTCATGGTAAGTAGATTTAAAAAATTATTTAAATCTAAAAGATTTAATCAGGTGCAGGGTACAAAAAGAAGAAGAAAGATAAGATGTTACCACTACAATGAAGAAGGGCACGTGAAATATAACTACCCTAAATTGATGAGCAAGGATAAGGGTAAGGACAAAGAACAGAATAAGAAGTCAGCCCAGATCAAGCATAATCTAAAGGTGACGTGGGATGAAACATAGCCCGAGTCAGAGATCGAAGCCCTCACCCGACTTGCGCTAGTGGCAAGTCACCAAGAAGACGAAAACGAAGCAAGCTCATCTGAAATGAGCATCGATGAAGGGGGAGCGACATCGAAAGAAAGCAACACTTCAGGGGGAGGTTCAAATTGTGAGATCGACGAGGTAAGTCAGGTACGATCTCTTCCTCCTGACAAGTCATTTTAGTTTATAAAACTACTATCAAAAAATTACTGTAAATTAGAAAAAGAAAACAAAGAGTTAAAATCAACCTTAGTTATATCTTGTCGATTAGAAGATCTTGACAAGATTAAAACTGAAAATTGGAATAGTGGATATCTTGAACAATTAAAAATTGAGAATGCAAATTTAAAGGATCAAATAAAAAATTTAAAAAATTCTGTATGTTTAAATTTGTCTGCTTTATCTTTCAGGAACTATAAAGGATTAAATTGGCAATTAAGATATTACAAGGGGGAAATTATAAAATTATCTAGAAAATATATTCCTCAAAAAATTTTAATTAACTCAGTAAGAAGAAACCTATATTAGTTTCTAAAAACATGCTTAAGTTAATTTTTTGGGACTTTCAGAGAGATAGTTAAATATTTAATTTATTTAAAAGGTTTTGTCTAGAAAGTTGTTGTTATTCCAATATCCAAGAAAACATAGTGTCTTGCCACAGCCTAGAAGCTAATTACTAAAATAAAATATTTAATTGACTAATTATGAAGAATTTAATCAATTTAACTAATGCTTTAAATAGTTTATCAAAATTTCTGTTAGAAAAATTCTGATTGTTAAAATTTATTTAACAAAAATCATATTTGTTAGAATTATTTTAGAAAATTTATTCTTTGTCTATGAGACTTTATCTAAACAATTCATTAGAAAATTTTCTATGAATGTGTTATCCAAAAACAAACTTTTAAAAATCTATTTAAAATTCAACTTTTTGTGAAAATTTTTTTGTTTTTCCTTAGACTTTATTTTTAGATTTTTCAAAGTCATTTTTAAAGTATCATCTTTAATGTGATCAAAGGGGGAGAAGGAAAGATTAAGTCTTAGGGGGTGATTTAATTGTTTGCACATTATTGAGTTGTAAATTTATTACCTTATTATTATTTATTTATGTTTGTTTACCCTAACTTAACTTAGATTGTTCACATCAAAAAGGAGAAGATTGTTAGTACCCCAAGGTAGTTTTGAAGTGATCAACTAAGTCAGGTTAAGTCCTGTTGGTATTTAACCCTTGTGTCTAAGTGTGCAGAAACTTAGGAGAATAAGAAGTTGAGCGAAAGACGTAGCTAGTGATAAAGACGACACGGGAGAGAGACGACATGCTCAGTGCGTCTTAGGGACGAGATGCTGCGGAAGAGTACGTGGGTGGACGAGAAGGAGGCACGTGTCATTTCTGAGGGACGAGAAGTCGAAGCGGAAGATTTCTTGAAGGACAAAAGTTGGGTTCAGGTGAACCCTATTTCGGATGGCCGAGATCATCCAACTGAGCAGAGTCGAAGCAGAAGACTCTGACCAATGCGAGCGGAACCAGAGTTGAAAACCTGGATCAAAAAGTCAACTAGAAGTTGACTTTCTAATCCGGCGCCCGAAACCATTTCGGGCGCTCGGAACTGAAATTTATCCAAAACATGACATGGGGAGTTGCATTGTGACCGAGATAAAGTTTTATCCCCATGGAGGCGCCTGGAACCCTTCCAAGCGCCCTGACCAGGGCTATAAATATAGCCCTAGTCTCGATGGTTCAAAACAATATTTGTAAACGCTTTTAATTTATTCTATTACTTGTTTGTGAGTCATCAACGTTGTAAGAGGCTTCTCCGCCTAAAGGAGACTTTGATAGTAAGCTTCAACTTCCTTGGATTAACAATCTCCCCGGTTGTAACCAATTAAACCTTGTTGTGCCTCTTCTTTCTAGTTTCTTATTTATTGTATGCAAGTATTAGTTTAATTAAGTTGTAACTTTCAAGGAAGATTCGTGTTATGTTTGCAAGGCTATTCACCCCTTCTAGCCGGCCACCAAGGGGTTTTCACTCTTAACATGTGATGTTTTGGCCAAAGACTTTGAGTAATAATTCTAATGAGTGGCCATAAGGACATACTTCTCCTCTCATGGAGCGGTGAATCCTCTGTGGATATCCAAACACCTTCGAGCACTTCACTTGTACCCAATTATCTTGGGTCTACATCTTCAAGAGATGTTTGCTTATGATGTCAAAGTATAAGTTGTTGGATCAAAAAGAATTTAGATATCTTCACAATGGCATGATATTATTCACTTTAGGCCTAAGCCCTCATGGCTTTGCTCTTGGGCTCTACCCAAAAGGTCTCATGCCATTGGAGATATCTTTTCTCTTATAAACCAATAATCTTTCCCATGTGTTTTCAATGTGGGAGTATGTTTGCAACCTTGCAACCCCAACAATCCCCCCCCCCCTCAAACAAAGGACCACAGACTTCCCACGTCCGATTCTCGACCCACCAGGTCTTCCTACCCCTCGGTTCACTCGACCTACAAGGACTTCTTGCCTGGTGTCTGGTCCTCTTGATCCAAACATAGGAGCCCCACTTTCTTTTTTTGAGGTCAATATTGTACCCACATGGCTCAATCAGACCATAGCTCTTATGCATAATCGACGATTAAACCTTCTGGCAATCCGTGCTCTGATACCAATTGTTGAATCGAAAAAAATTTAGATATATCTATAATGGCATGATATTATCCACTTTGGGCCTAAGCCCTCATGGCTTTGCTCTTGGGCTCTACCTAAAAGGCCTCATACCAATGGAGATATTTTTTCTCTTATAAACTCATGATCTTTCCCATGTGTTTTCAATGTGGGACTATGTTTGCAACCTTACAACCCCAACATAAGTCTCCATAACAAAGATAACTTGTATATTTCAAGTCAAAGAAAAGTTATAGTAAGAATTATACAAACATATTCATATATGTAGAGAACCATATGAAGTCATACAACAAGTCACTCCAATGAACTAGTTATTATAACTAGCATCCACGTTTAACTCTCGATATCCAATGTCTCCAGATAGTTATCATAAATAGCTACTTGGTCAAAGTAAGGAGTATAATCCATGCTAGTCTTACAGAATTGATGATGTCCAAATGCACCAATTCGATGACTAGGAAAATTCTAATACGTTTATAATTGCACATGTAGAAATAATCACAAATTATTATCCAATCACAAATTCTCTCATGCAATAAATTATATTATGGGCATTCAGTAAATGAGTTTAAGACTATTCAAACATATAATTTACACTCAAATAGTGAATCTATATTTATCAAATAAATAATAAAACTATAAGGTGATTGCCTTAGGGCATCCCTCAAAATCTAACACTCCCACTTGGCCTAATGTCAATCGTCACAGTGTCCTAAACCGTAAGTATGGACGTGACTCTCAAATTTACTTTGTGGTAGATCTTTTATCAAAGGATCTACTAGGCTCCTTTCAGTGGAAATTTTCTCGAGTTATATTTCTTTCTTACTAATGATCTCCTTGATCAGATGATAGCGGCGAAGCATGTTTTTAGATTGATGATGAGACCTAGGTTCCTTTACTTGTGCAATGGCTCCAGTGTTGTCGCAGTAAATAGGTAATGCTTCAACAGTGGATGGAACCACATCAAGTTTAGTAATGAACTTCTTGATCCAAACTGCTTTCTTTGCATATCCGAAGCTGCAATGTATTCCGCCTCATAGGTAGAATCTACAATAGTGTCTTGCTTGGAACTTTTCAAACTAACTGCACCTCTATTTAATATAAATATGAATCCAGACTGGGACTTGGAGTCATCTTTGTCCATTTGAAAACTGGAATCTATGTACCCATGTATGATCATATCACCATCTCCATATATCAAGAACATATCCTTAGTTCTTCTCAAGTACTTAAAGATTTTCTTGACAACCGCCCAATGATCTATTCCTAGATCTGACTAGTATCTGCTCATAACACTCAAAGCATACGATACATCGGGTCTTGTATATAACATAGCATACATGATAGATCATATTGCGGATGCATAAGGTATCTTATCCATGCAAATCCTCTCGTCTTTTATGTTTGGACACATAGATTTCAAAAGGTGAATTCCTTGCCTCATAAGTATGGAACCTTTTTTAGATTCAGACATGCTAAACCATTTTAGCACTTTGTCTATATATGTCGACTATGAAAGACCAAGCAACTTTTTTGGTCTATCTCTATAGATCTTCATCCCTATGATGTAAGTTTCTTCTCCCAAGTCTTTCATGGAGAATGCCATGGACAACCAAACTTTAATTGACTGTAGAACTAGCACATCATTTCCTATAAGTAATATGTCATCAACATATAACATTAGGAATATGACCACACTCCCACTAAACTTTTGATACACACAAGATTCATCTAGATTTTGTGAGAAATCAAACTCTTTGATCGCCTCATCAAAATGGATATTCCAACTCTTAGATGCTTGTTTTCGCCCATAATAGACTGTTAAAACTTGCATACTTTATTCTTGTTAACATATGTGAAACCTTCGAACTGTATCATATACACGCCCTCAAGCAAGTTTCCATTAAGAAAAGCTATTTTCACATCTATTTATCATATCTCATAATCATAATGAGCTGATATCGCCAGGAGTATCTGAATAGATTTAAGCATGGCTATAGTGAGAAGATTTCATCATAGTCAATGTCTTGCCTTTGACGATAGTCTTTTACTACCAACCTTGCCTTGTAGGTAATTATATTACCATGCATGTTAGTTTTTTCTTGAAAATCTACTTGCACCCTATAGGTGTAATGCCTTCAGGTGGGTTCACCAAATTCTAAACTTAGTTTTCATACATGGAATCCATTTCCGATTTCATGGCTGTAAGCCACTTGTCCTTCTCTAAACTATTCAAAGTTTCTTTGTAATTAGTAGGTCTCTCATCCTCAATGAGTAACATGTCATTCAATCCTCTTACAAGAGATTCATATCTCTCAGGAATATTATGTGTCCTACCTAATCTACTAGGAGTTTGTGTCATAATCGATTGTGATTCTTGACTAGGCATCTCATTAGTGTCTATTGGAGTCTCTTAAACTTTATCAAGTTCAACTATACTCCCACTTGCTTCCTGTAAGAGAAACCCTTTCTCTAGGAATGTAGTATCCCTTGAAACAAACACCTTTTGTTCCAAGGGGTGGTAGAATTGGTAACCCTTAGTTTCCTTAGGGTATCTAATAAATAAACACTTATCAGACTTAGAGTCCAACTTGTCTGATACAGTCCTCTTCACATAAGCAGGACTTCACCATATCTTCAATTAAGATATAAGGGGTTTCTTACTAGTCCATACCTCATATAGAGTAGTTGATATTACTTTCGTCGGGACTCTATTTAACAAGTAAACAGTTGTCATGAGTACATAACCCTAAAAGGTTTTGGGAAGATTTGCACAATCCATCATTAGCCTAACCATGTCTAACAAGATTTGGTTATGTCTTTCTGATACACCATTATGTTGTGGCGTATAAGGTGAAGTCCATTAAGACAATATATCATTGTTCCTTAGATAATCTTGAAACTCTTGGCTTAAATATTCACCATCTCGATTGGATTGAAGTATCATAATACTTTACTAACTTGTTTCTCTACTTCATTTCTAAATTTTCTAAACTTTTCAAAGGCTTCAGACTTGTGTTTCATTAGATACACATACCCATAATGAGAGTGATCATCAATGAAAGTAATGAAGTAGCTATAACCTCCTAGTGTGTGAGTTGATATTGGTCCACATACATTGGTATGTATGAGCCCAAGTAACTCATCAACTCGTTCACCCTTTCAAGAAAAAGGCTACTTTGTCATCTTACTTTTTAAACATGAATCGCATGTATCAAATGTATATAATTCAAATGTTTCAAGAACTGCAATCTTTTGCAATTCGGACATGTGTTTCTTGCTTATATGGTTAAGGCGACAATGCCATGAGTAAGAGGTTAATTGATTATCTATTCGAGCATGTTTATTGCTCGTTTCGATATTGAATATGTCACCAGATATATCTAACACGTAGATGTCATTATATAAAGTTCTAGTATCATAAAAAACGTCATTCAAAGTTATATAATAACAATTGTTACTAAAAATTAAATTGAAACCTTTTCTATTTAAGCAAGAAATAGAAACAATGTTATTTATTAATGCAGGAACAAAATAACAATTATATAGTTTTAAAACAAGTCCACTAGGAAGCTTTAATAAGTATGTTTTGATGGCGACTGTAGCAACCTTTGCTCCATTCCCAACTCGTAGACTTGCTTCTCCCTTAACGAGTCTTCTGTTATTCCTTAGCCCCTGTATGTCACTACATATATGTGAGTCACACCAAGTATCTAATATCCAAGTGTCTGAAGAAATAACATGACAATCAATAATGAAAATACCTAAAGAGTATGGGGTATCGGATGTCTTATTCTTCTTCACAGACTCAAGATAAATCTTGCAGTTTCTTCGCCAGTGTTCCATCTTGTCACAATGATAGTATGGGCCCTTTTGTACTAGTTATACTGTCTTGAACTTTTTACTCTTCCCCTTAGCCTGATATTTTAGCTTCCTCTTAGAATATTTCTTGGAGGAATCTACTAACATCACAATTTTCTATTCACCTTTAACAGAAGGTGATCCTGCAGGAAGAACGGGGGACCCCTTTTGAGGGAAGTCAACGCCACGTGGAGGTAAAAGGTCAAACGACCGACCAGAAAAGGGGGGGCCGACCGGCCGAACGGGGACTAAGCGGAAGCAAAGAATCTCCCGAGCGGATCTGTTCCTAAATCCGGTCGGGCGTGATGGGACTGCCGAGCGACCGGACGCTCGGCGCGGGAACAGAAGAGACAAAAGGACAAGGGAAAGATTGGGAAACACCTTCTGACAACATCGGGAAACATCTTCTGACAACAGGCATGTCCAGCGACCAAGTCATACGCTGAACCTTACGACAGAAGGTTCTGCCGTCCCATCAGAGATATGCTCGGACTGTAGCGGTATGGTGTCAGGCAAGCTCCTCTGGCGAGCACATACTGACGTATGGTGATAGGACACGTGTATGCCTTGGTATGTGTGCATAAGCCTCCTCACAGCTCTATATAAGGATCCTCACACTTCGCCGGAGGTACGCAATATTGGATCTTCGAAGCCACTTCCTTAGTTTCCTCTTGCCTGACTTGAGCGTCGGAGGGTCGTCGCCAGGAACCCCTTCCCGGCCCGACTTCTTTGCAGGTTCACCGGATCTCCATACGGCCGGATAGAGAGCCATGTCATTGATTCAGATAGCGCCACTTGCCCAGCGTCCATCGATTCAGTGTTCGAACAGGATCAGAAGGCTTTATAGTCTTGAGTATATTAATCATCTCGGGGATGGCCGATTCTAAATTATTCATCCGATAGTCCATCATAAATTATGAATGACTTTTCGATAAACTATATAGAATTAAGTCAATACTTAACTCATAATCTATCATAAAACTGAGTGATGCTAAATGCTCTATGTAGTCGTTTATCTTTAGTATAAATTGTATTACAAATGAACCCTCCTGTATCTTTCAGCAAAAGAGAAGCTTCGAGACCTAGAATTATTTGGATCTATCTTGTTCATCAAACAGCTAATGAAGATG
Source organism: Zingiber officinale (assembly GCF_018446385.1). Lineage (NCBI taxonomy): Eukaryota > Viridiplantae > Streptophyta > Magnoliopsida > Zingiberales > Zingiberaceae > Zingiber > Zingiber officinale. Next base: position 22,483,360 of record NC_055995.1, read on the forward strand.
ATAGATAATATCATAAGCATCCAAATGCTCATGCTCTTTCTGTAGTTCAGGAGTCATAGCGGCTAACATGATGTAACTTTTAAGTACAAAATCATCTTTATGTTTATGATGGACGAACAATTGGTCTGCAGTTGCATCGGCATCAAGACTTGTGGGAAGAGGCTCATCAAGGATATAAGTTAACTTCTCAACTTTGAGGAAAATTCTCAAACTTTGAAACCAGTCCAAGAAGTTTAGTATGGTCAGTTTATTCGAGTCTAAAATTGAACGCAGATTAAAACTAGTCATAATTAAATGATTGACTTAAAAATACAAAAATGAGAATGTATGAGAGACATGATTTTATTTATATAAACAATTTACATGTAATAAAAGTCTGCTTATTTATCAAATTTAAATACCCTTATTTTGAATTCGGGAGATAATAGGTTTTCTCTAAGTGGGTTGATATCCACCATAGATAAGAACAACCTTAACTTTGGTCAACAAGTCATTCTTAGCTATAGCAGTAAGTAACAAGTTTACTGATTGCATATCACTTTTATGCAACTATCACATTATGCTAGAAACTAATTGATTTTCATATAAACATCAGGTTGTTAACACATTAACAAGTATACATTAAATGCATATCACCCAACTCCACCTCTATCCACATTGATAATGACTTTGGCACAACAAATCAACACTTCAAGTTTAAAATCAACCCGTTAATCATGAGATTGCATCTCCATGATTTGAACATATTTAATTTCAAATTGAGGTTGACTTTGGCTAATAACTCAAATAAGAACTTAAACTCTGGTTCTTACCATATTAATTGAATGTGTAGGTTTTAATATCATGTAAAGAATTTGGTCTCATCTACATCATGCAAATATTCTATCTACATGATATAATGCGCATGACATAAATGATGACATGATACATCGAACGCATGATATAGATGATGACATGACACATCGCACGTATGGCATAGCATGACACATCAAACATACGACAAGATCTAATCAACATCGCACACATGGCAAAATGTAATCATATCATAATTAATGCATCTACATAGCATATAATATGTCATGAATATGACATAAATTTAAATATATTATAATTCTATTTTGAAATAAAAATATGTTATGAATCTTATTTTAATAAATCAAGATTTATCTAATCAAATTAGTAAACTAATTTCTAAATTTAATTAGGATATCTCATCTAAAATTTTTCTATCAATCAAAAATCTTTAATTATTTTTGAAACAAATTTCTAAATTAATTTCCTAACAATTTAGGGAATAAATAATTAATATTTCTTAATTTATTATAGAATAATTCAAATCTAGATTTTTTTATAATTTTTTAAATATTTCTAAATTTAGTATTTCCTAATAATTTAGGAAACTTTAAAAAAACATAATATTTTAATAGATTCAAAAAATTTGGAAAAGATTATTTCTATAATTTAATTAATATTTCACATCTAGATTTTTAAAGAATTTTAAAATCTTTCTAAATTTGGTATTACCTAACAAATTAGGAAATTTTCTAAAAAAAAATATTTCTTAACATTTTAGAAAATTCTAGAAATGATAATTTCTAAATTTAATTTTCTAAAATTATTTCAAAAACTTTCTAAAAGTGTAATTTCCTATCAATTTAGAAAACTTCTAAAAATAAAAAATTCTTAATAATTTTAAAATAATCTCAAAAAGTAATTACAACACTAATTACGAATCGTAAAATAATTTTATGATCATGTCGAAACACAATCGAGCTCTTATACCACTGTTGGGATATGCCCAATACGGTGTGTGCTAAAAACACATTTCATAAATATAAATAGCAAAAGATTTAACGATAAATAAACTAATTTATTATGTCACACATACTACATGCATGCAAGATACAATCACGCAGACAAGATCATAAAATAAAATGAAATCGAATAACAATTATTCTAAGTATACCTTACGAATGGCCTGTAACGAGAAGGGCATCAACCTTTTGCAACGTTATCGAACCTCGCCTCTATTCGTATCCACTCCGAGCTCTTCAAGATAACTCCAAGAGAACAAACTTTGCCTTCAGAAGGTATAGCCACGAGCGAATGAGAAGGATCAAGAAGAGGAAGAAGAAGCAAAAGGAAGGTCTTCTTTCTTTGGATGACTCACAGCAACAAGAGGAGACCCTCTTGTTGTGGTTACTGGCAAGAGAGAGAGAGAGAGAGGGAGTAAGAAGTATTGGGTTTAGATTTCTAAAACCTAATGAAGCCAATAATGAATTGTGTATTAATTCTCTCTTAACCATATCAATATATAATCCTCTTTAATGAGTTGGATTAAAAAGTCCAAATTCAATCCATTATGCCTTAATAAAAAATTAGCTCATTAACCCTTTAGTTTTGTTCACAACTAAATCAAGTTGGTTCATGGCTAAACTAAATTGGTTCATGATTAAGCTAAATAGGGTACAACTCTTTCATAAGAAATGTGACCCATCTGCGCTTATGTTCCGATAAATATTTCCATATTTATCTTATGTATGGTTCAACCAAATATTTATCTTTTAATCTGAGAATCCTATTCTCTAACTTATTTTATGTATTTTAGAGACTCATAGTGAGTATGACCTAATAGATTCCCGATTTATCTTAGTCGTCCATAATTAACTACTTAATTATAAAATAATCATAAATAGCACCCAGTAGTACATCATGATCCCCAATTAACTAAAAAATTACAGTTCAGAACTAATTCTGAACCCTTCAGCAACTATAATCAGTCATACCTTATTCCTTTCACTCGTATTATACTCACTTAGTTTAGGATATGGTCTATGTGTCTGCCCCCACTAGGCTGACTACGTCACACCTAAACTAAGTAATACTTCCTCGTTCTACGGATTCAAATCATTGAGTCAATCGATTTTTGAAGCTTCTATTCTCAAGAGAAAATACTCCTAATCATTAGCCCAATTGATTCAGCAACCTTCTGTTAGCTTCCGAAACCTCCCCAATCAATTACCCTAATCATTTGGCATGTTGAATCAATTAACCAATCATTTTTATACTCTCATGAAAACATTGCCTAATCGACTGACCTAATCGATTGGCCTTAGGGTAATCGATTACTTAATTGATTCACCTCCCAATTGATTTCCCCAATCGATCACCCTAATTGATTACTTGAGCCAATTGATTACCCTAATTGATTATCCAACCCTATCTCCCTTAATCCAAGTTTAGGGTTCATTTGCCCAACTTCTGGTCAACCTTGATCTACCATGGCTTCTTCACCAAATGTTTAATCAATCCTTAACCCACTTAGACTTTTCATCTCGTGCCAATTTTTCATTAACTTTTAATTACCAAGTGTTCGGTCAACCTTTGACCAATTAGGATTTTTCCCTTCCTAGCCACGCTAGGACTTCCATTACTTAGTTCCCAACTAGATCTTCACTGCTAGCCTCGCTAGGATTTCTACTGCCTAGCTTCATCCACTAGGATTTTTTTCGTTACCTAGTTTTCAACTAGGTCTTCATTGCTTAGCCTAGTTAAACTTCCACTGTCAAGCTTTACTCAGTAGGGCTTTTCCAAAGCCTAGTTCCCAACTAGGTCTTCACTGCTTAGCCCTACTAGGACTTTCACTACTTAGCTTCACTCACTAGAGCTTTTCTATTGCCTAATTCTTAACTAAGTCTTCACTGCCTAGCTTCGCTAGGACTTCCACTGCTTAGCTTCACTTGCTAGGATTTTTTCGTTGCCTAACCTCTAGTTAGGACTTTCGGTTGTCTAACCTCCAATTAGGACATCTCATTACCTAACCTTAAGTTAGGACTTTCCATTGTCTAACTTCCAGTTAGGACTTTCTGTTATCTAACTCCATTTAGGAGTTCCCGTTACCTAAACCCCGGTTAAGAGTTTTCTGGATAGGTATCTGGTCCTCCCTTGACTTACTTGACTTCACTCTCACATATTGTTAAATATTGAAACTCAAGATCAAGACAACTCGAACTTAGTCAAACTGGTCAACTTTGACCTAAGGACGATTGCATCCACAACTCTTTGGTTTAAATCGAAGCTTATTTAGATATCCACATTTGTTATCAGGTGAAACTCGTAACAGCCTAGTTTCAAGCCTAAAAAATATTGTTTAAAATCTTTTTAGGTCCATTAATGGGTTTTAATCAAAACTCATTAATGGAGCTAGAGAGCTCTAATTAGATTCATTCCAAGCGCTACAGATTTCTGAAATACCCCAGAATCTATATATGCTAGAGATATCAGCTTGAAATCATTAACAATAGTAATTAGAAAATTTTCAAAGTTTATAGCTTTAAGATAATTAACACATACACATAACTTATCATAGGGATATCAAAACTAAACATGGACATCATAAATACCTTCACTGTACTACTCTCTTCCATTACATGTCAACATTTCAAAAATTTAAAACCCCTAGTTCCAGTAATGGATTTCGATCAAAACTTATTGATGGACCTAGATAGTTCCGACTAAATGCATTCCAACTCCTATAAATTTTTAGAGTGCTCCAGAGTTCAAATATGTTCTTCTTTACTGTTTTAAAAAATTAACGTCATAGCTTAACACATCAGAATCATTGTGGTATTGATTTTTAAAAGTAAACATCATAATGGTTGTTGCACGCATGCAAAGGAGAGAGAAAATTTTAATTTAATTTAAGATGGAAAAGAAGTGAGAAAAATTATTATATGCAAAGAAGAGAGGAAAGTGAAGAAAAAATCAATCAACACATAAGGGTAAAATCCGAATAAAGTGTCTTTTGGGTAATCCCAAAGTTCGGTGCACTTTGGGGTAATCCCAAACTTTGGGTGCACCATTTGAGAAAGTTCCAATTAATCAATGGTGCTAAGATTGACAAATTGTGTGATAGAAGTTAATTATGTCATTGAAATGATATTAAATTGATTAAAAATTCAGAAAGTGGAAAGGTTTAGGTAAGTAGAAAAATTAACTATTCCAAATGAGATGGATATGAAATCGTAATTAGTTTAAGTGTTTGACCATGAAATATGAAGTGTTTTCGCACCATTAGATAACTTTTCATGTGGGGATATCTGAATTAAGAATCGTGTGTGATAATTGTATTCGATAACTTTTTATGAGACTGTGAGCGGTGTTAGGTTGTCAAAAAGCAACATGTTCAAAGAAAAATAATGATAAAATAATAAATATCCCAAACTCTACTACTTGTTAAAACATATCGAGAGAGATAAGACATAGGGCGTACGGTAAACCAGTGAAGTCTTATGATGTTAACTTTGTTTGATAAGGCAATTCTAAAATAGAATAAGTAGTTGTTGAAATAATTATTTTAATTTGGCTTAGTTTTTTTTTAATGATCTCAATGTTAGTTTAAGAACTCTTAATTTAAGGTTATTTGATTCTTAGAAATTTTTTATTGCGTAAAGAGGGAGCAACATCTTTCAACCTCTAATGCGGAAGAAGAGGAAGAGAGGAAGAGATCGCTCAAAACAACAAAACAAAGACACACAAAAGGAGCAAACATAAGGAAGGAGAAGAAGAAGAGTTATCATGGTTCGGCAGCGTGCCTACTCCACAAAACTATCGAAATTTTATTAAAATTCTCTCTACACAAGAGAATCACATTCAATGATTATTATATTTGTACAATAGATTTACAATAATCCCTATAAATAGTGTATAAACTCCAAATCCAGTAAAATTGTAACAGAATTTTGTTATGAAAAATTACAATAGAATTCTGTTATGAAAAATCGTAACAGAATTCTGTTATATAAAATTGTAAAATAATTTTATTATAAAAAATCTTAACAGGTTTTTCTTCCATGACAGCCATCGCATTGACCGTCATACAAATATGAGTCATCTGTCAACACTTTTATATTTTAAACTTGTTTGGTTGATTACTGAGTTTGATAATACAAACTTATTTAATTTTAATTTTTTTTATTTAATATGTTGATAGAGTTTTATTGATGAACATAGTTTACGAACATTATTCACAAACGCTATTCACAAACATTAACAAACTTAACATATATGTGGTCAAACTTGTTCATTTAATTTAACGAGTTATTCATCAAGTTTGTTCATTTAATTAATCTTGTGTATATTGAACAAACATAAATAAATTTTACCAAGTCAAGCATCAAACTTATTCATAAAGGTTTGATTTATTTACAATCTCACATAGAGAGCAATATAGGAGGATTAAATTTATTTGTTTAAACCTAAGCATTTAATATAAAACGATATGAGTTAAGGTATCTCTAATGGTTAGGGCTCTATATGAACTTTTTTTTTTTTATAGTATCCAATATGTCACTTTAATACCATATCAAAAATATAAAAATGTACTCATCTCTTCACAATCAAAAAAAAAATCTTCCTATAACTTTTTTTTATAAACCCTACATTATTAACCTTTTTTACATCATTATTTATTAGACTCAGTCATATTATTAATTTTAGATTAAAAAAATAGAATTAAAATTTTACTTTAAACTATAAACCTTAAACCTTACGTCTATAATAATGGTTATAGTTTTTTTTCTTTAATTTTTTTTTTATTTCACTGACCTCTGTTAAAAACCTCGAGATGCCCTTCAGCACACATGTAGATGCAATGTTTTTCTGCATCTTGTTTTCTGGAATTATATGACAAAAATAATTAATCTATAGCTCCGGTCGGAAAAACGTTTAGGCTCACTGCTCACAAGTGTCCATATCTTACTTTGTCTTTTCTCATCTCATAGAACAGTAATGCAGAGCAGCGAACTGTTGACTGGCCCTTCTTTTCCCTCACCTTTCCAATTTGACATTTCAATGTACTGTTACTGATCCCTTCTCCCCGCAGCAAAAGTCGGATTCATATTACTGATAGTGATATCATCTTGAAACTTAAGTCTCCTTCCTTCCTTTCCTTCCTTCCTACTGCAATCATTCTTCTTAATTTGTTTTTATTGCCTCGGCTACTACTTATTGATTCCCTCTCGTCCTTGGCTATTTCAATTCACTGCTTATCTATATATGCTTGCGTAGAAGGAAGTGGAGAGCGACATGGCGGAAGAGAAAGAGAGGAAGGAGGAGGTGATGGTGGATGTGGAGGAAGCTGAGGACGACGAGACTGAGAGCCAGGCGGGAGGAGAAGGAAACCGCTCGAGATCGGAAGGGAGTTGCAACGAAACAGGAGGCACGACGACGACGACGACGACAGTGAGGCAGTACGTACGGTCAAAGATGCCGAGGTTGAGTTGGACGCCGGATCTCCACCTCGCCTTCGTAGACGCCGTCAAGAGGCTCGGTGGCCAAGAAAGTAATTTCAATATATATATATATATATATATATATATATAATTAATTAACGCCTAGCTGTTTGCCCTAGCTCTAATTACTACTTCTTCTAATTGAATTTGTATGGATCGATTAAACGAGGAATACATTTTAACTTTGGGATAGATGAATGAATGGTGCAGAGGCGACGCCAAAGATGGTTCTTCAGCTGATGAATGTGAGAGGGCTCAGCATCGCTCATGTGAAGAGCCATCTACAGGTACTAGCTACTTAATTCCATCGTACAGATGAGACATGTACTACTTTTCAACTTTCCAATTTTAAATGATTTTTTTTTTTTTGTCTGCTTTTCTTTTTGCCTCGCTTGATAGATTTTAATTTTCCAGCTGTTAATTTCCTGTTAATTATTTTAGATGTATCGGAGCAGAAAATTTGATGGAACTGGTCGACGACGTAAGTCATCCGTGGATTTGCGTCGGAGAGAAGAAGGTCTCGGCCATGAGGTGCCGTACTACCCACGAACAAACTCAATTTTGCAGCCCTTCGTGAGATTCTCGAGCGCCCATCGAACCAGTGCTGCTCACTTCTACGTCGTCGACGACGTTGGTCGATCGCTCTACCAGCCGCAAGGGTTTGCTCCAGTGACAGTTTGTGTATGTATGCTCTACAATTTAAACAAATTCTAATTATATATATATATCTATATATATCTCACGTTTAACAGACACCAGGAATGGGCATCGGAACGGAGTTGCCTTTCTTCCAAGGATCAAGTCCTCAGAAAAGGGCGATTCATGCATGAGATGCATTTTGAGGTAGGAACCAAACTCAATATATATTATATCACTGAACATCTTCTGATCATGTTGCCATCTGTATTAATTTCGACTTTCTTAATTACTAGTTTGAGCAAGAAATGTCTCGGATATGTTCAAAGAAGGTGGCTGCATGCATGGCGGTCGACGATTCTTTGGACTTGCAGCTGAGCACGAAGGTGAAGAAGGTGCATGAAGAAGAGGAGCTGTCACTTTCGCTCTCTCCTCCGGGTACTTCGATACTTCATAAGAAAGGAAAAGTAGACATGAAACCTCGTGGGATGCAGTTGATAGAGATAGATAGCAGCAAGAAGGCCGCTCTGGGGCTGAGTACTTTAGATCTGACCATGTCAATTAGAGCATTGGAGTGAGATCTTTCAAGTACTCGTTTCAAGGCCTTTACGATCACTGATTCAGCTTGCTTATGTATTCTATTTGTGGAATAAGATCGTCTAGATCATTTATTTTTTCTCTGATGAGTTCGTCTAGCTTAAAATTAAATGCATACAATATAATATGGTCGTATATTGCATTTTCTTTTTTTTTTTTTTTTGCAACTCCTTGCGATTTGATCCTAAGTGTTAGGCATCCAAATGAAATCCCTAATGTCAATATAACTTAATTAATTTAAAATGAAGGCATTACAATAGTCATTAATTAATATTCTTGATCACATTTGCTGAGTAATTACCAAGGATTAATTGTGTCATATAAGCTACCCATACATATATTTGTGTGAATAAGATTTTGTAGTGAAGCAAGATCGGCTGGTCGAAGGTCACATATTTTGAAATGATATTATATTTTTGTTTTACAAATTAAAAAGGTAAAATTCAATATTCTAGGAAAATATTTAAAATAAAATGTGAAGGAGAATATTAGTACTCATTAAAATATTGTTGCAAATTACTGTGACGGATGTTGCAAGTTTTTATCTAATCATAATCAATGGTAGGAAAATAAACATTGTTGATTGAAAAGAGTGGAATTTTTTTTTCTCTTCATTCCAGACGTTCCCACTGGTTGTTTGCCTTTATTTAAAGCTCGAGGGAAGAATGAAGAACATAAAACCGAGCGCGAGGAAGATTTAAATGTGAAATGTTGAGAGCTCGCTTCGCTGAAGAGATAATAGTGAGAGAAATTACACGGAAAAATTGAAGTTATAGTGCAAGCCTGTATATAGCATAGACCGTAATTAATTCAAATGGATACTGTACTGTTAAGAACAACCTCCGAGTGAGTTGGATTGCAATTGGAAGTCAAATTGAACGGAGAGTTTACCGACTCAAGAAAAGGTAGCTTACACATGTCAATGGTTTTCGTTCATCAAAGCTAGTCCCGATTTAACAGACTCAACTAAAGTTGGAGGTTGAAGGAAACCAAATTGGATTTGAGCTACAACATGCTAAGATGGAAAATCTGAGTGAGCCTTTTAAGTCATGATCCTGAACTTTTGATGTCATTTTTCACCAGAGTAATTTCCAGATCCAAGAATGTCTACATACAAGTATCAGTAAATGTAGAACCTATTGAGGGTAGACCAATGAGTAAGGAAACTAAACGAGGGAAACGAACAAGCATGCCAAGAAAGTGATTGTAGACACCACCAGTAACTTTAGAAGAAACTGACGTCAGCCTCACACTAACAAAACATCTGAGAATGGCACCAAGTATTACAGTATTAGACGATGAAGCCTCTGTCGATCGTCGACTATGGAGCAAAGCCTCCGGATGTCTATAGAAAAGCATCATCAGCGGCTACTACACATGTAGTGTCAAAGTGATCATTCTTTATTTCGGAGGCTGATATTTTGATCCGGGAAGAAATCTATTTAGAATGTCTGACAAATTCCCTTTTGTATCCATGGACTCTCTGGCAGTATAATTGTCGACAGTACGAGGACCCCACAGAAAATCGTAATCATTCATTACATTTTGCTGATAAGTGCTATCTAAGATTGCTGATCTATTCTTATTTGCTAATATGACTGATTTCTCAGATAAATTTCTTAATTCTGGCAGTTGATTACCTTTGGCAAACCCAACCGTGCTTGAGCCACAATCAGGAGAAATCAGCTGAGATGACTGCAACATGTTCCCGCCTGAAAACTGTTTGGTAGCATAATACTGTGGATTTGAGTAATCTGCAACATCAGTAGGAATATCAGGGATTGATCTAACTAGAGCAGGAAATGCAGAAAATTGAGAGCCCTTCAACTTTGAAGTGGAACCTGCCAAATCATAGATAGCTTAAAAGAATGAAAAATGCACGCAATTACCACTACTACGTTATATAGTTTTAATTATTTTGCTATAACAAATATAAACATGCAAGTCAAAATTACAAGCATGCAACTATTAAATTGTTTAAGATGAATGAGATATTTGCACCCATAGAAGCTTCAAAAGAAAGATAAATCAACCTAGGCAAAATCAGGCACATTAGGTAGTATGCAAACATATAGGAACATATTAAGTATATATAAATGGAGAGTTAACCTAGATGTTTCTAAATAATCCAGATGTAAATCATACTACCTTAGAACTAATTATGGATGTATCTAATAACAGATCATTAACTCAGCTAAAAATAGGAAGAACACTTGTCAAACACTTCTGGCATGGTACGTGCCAAAAGAACAGTTTCAGTGTCACAGAACTTAGTTTAATCTAATTAACCTGTGGCAACTATTCAAACAAGACAATACTCATCTAAAGAAGAGCTAATCAGGACTATGCAATCTTCAATTTTGTGTGTTCATCAATTTACTACCATCGGAGATTCCTACCTAAGATCTGCAATGAAGATGCATTGACTTTGTTTTTCTTTCAACTTACAGGAGAGTTTTAAAAATTTCTGACAATCCAATCATTGCATAATAACATTAGACCGGTGTGATGTATGGCTCAGAAGATAATTACTCCAGTACATACTAATGGAGTCTACACGTCTAGCCAAGGGAGTAGATTGAAGTCATTGGATCATGTAGCTGGGTATCAAATGTTATTTTTTTTCCTTTCATTGAATTTTCAATGACAAAAACAGTATCAGTCCAGTATTTAAACCCTTGGTGTCAGACCAAAACATGGTTGCTGAAGGCATAATCCAATCACAGACACTAGAAAGATAGGATGTGACCAGTTAGATTACTAAACTTGTCATTCATAGCAAGCATCAACCATCTAAAAATAGAAGTAATACAAGAACAGAGCCAAGAAAAAATATATATCCTGGTCACAACATGAAACGGAAAACCTTGAAACTAATATTCTGGCCTGTTAAATTTGAAAGATGAATAATAGGTCCATCCAAAAGGACCAAAGAGGGGAGAAAAGTGTCAAGCGAAAAGCCAACTCGTGCATCCAAGTAACTATTGCACTGATGACAAAGCTTGGATGCACAACTCGGTCAAATGCTCAAAAGCTACCAGTGCATGTAAAATACTTACCAGAATCCTACTTGATGGCCATCTCATATTCTAGATGACAATCTACTCCGAGCAAATATGGTGAAACATTTGGCAATCTTTGTTTTAATTGTCACTTTTGGAACAAGTTTACAAATTACCAAAAAAAATATAAAGGAATTTGATGATCATGAGCATTTAATAAGACTAGTTTGACTTTAAAACCTTGAATGTCTAAGGGAAAGAAATTTCCAAAATGAGAAATGAAAATCAATTCACCTGATTCATATGAGCTGAAGAGTATGTTTGATTCATGAGCATTGAATAAGACTAGTTTGACTTTAAAACCTTGAATGTCTAAGGGAAACAAATTTCCAAAATGAGAAATGAAAATCAATTCACCTGATTGATATGAACTGAAGAGTATGTTTGATTCATTCGACATCTCATCAAAAGAAACATTATGGTGATCTTGGCTTTTGGCAGACAAGGACATGCATTCAGAGAAATGTGGGACAGATAAACCTTTGTTTGAATGAGTATATAAATGAGTTGCATTATTTTCCTGCAGATTACCTTGAAAGATATAGTTTTCCACATTCAAAATGCTAGAATCAGTAAAACCTGGCTTTAACATATCATGATTCATGCTGGGATTGAAAGAAGCCTCTGTCTCACATATGAAAGGGTAGTCATCTTTAACATAGTCAGCACAGTTAGCAAGAGGACCTACTATGTGATCAACATGATCTAGATTGAGAGACAACATATCAGAGACCATGTCATAGTCTTCCCAACATTTGCCTGCTTCATCTGATAATTTACTATCTTCCAGCAAATCTGTAACATTTCTGTAAATGTTACTCTCGCCCAAGAAAAAAGACCTGTCAGATTCATGCTGTGAGCTTCCAGAGACAAAATCTTCACTGGCACTAGATTCTTTTTGTAATTTCCCTTGGTTATGGGGAAAGGAACTAATGCCAACATCTGAAAATGCTGAATGTGCAAAAGCACCACAACTCGAGATTTTGGAGTTTCCTGTGATTTTAGTAGAAATAGAATACCTGTTTCCATAACCTATTGAAGAATTGGATTTGATAAATGACTCTGTCAAATTTGAGTTTAAACATCCACTTAATCTCTCCTGATATGAACTATGAGATACTGCTTGAAGGTTGGATATAGGAGCATCCTGTAAGGATGATGTAACCAAAAAATCCGCAGAAGTTGAACCACTCCTAACTCTACAAACATTGTTCTGGCCCTGATTGCTACTATTAACTGATGAAGAAAAGACGTGATATGCATTCAGGTCAGTTGTGTCCATCCTAGGGCATCTCATGAAGTCATTTCGAGAAGCTACACGTGGTAGGTGGCTTAGTGTGTTGAAATTCATAGTGATTGGAACTTCTCTGATTTTCTGAAATTTGTTATAAAAATTATCAGAATATAATCCACCTTCTGTTCTTTCTAAAACAATGCTGGCCTGATCACTTGCACTAAAATTTTGAAATCTTTTATGTTCTGCGAGTTCAGTAGACGTATGATGTTCAAATGATTCATAGCTTTTAACAAGTCTATTTCCAACTTTAATGGAATTTGAAGTAGACAATTGCTCATCACTCTGATCTGTATTTTGAAAAACTGCACAAACTCGATCCCTATCATTGGGTTTCATGATGAAATTTTTTGGCACAGCAGAGTGGTTAATTGGTCCTTTTAGCGCTGTGACACTAGCATATGATAGCCTACCAGATGTGGAAGTTGACTCCCTGTGGGAAATTATGACCACAGTTTTTCATATTTACGACAAAGAAAGGAATAGAGGATTTCACAGTTATATACCATGAAGCTGTAGATAGAAGGGCGCCGTGCTTTCTATCATCTTTCTCTGTGATCTTTCTGCCATTATCACAATGTTTCTTGACAAGGAAGTAGATATTTAAAAGTTAGCATCAGAAATTGATTTTAAAACAATTACAAGGGTTAAGAATTAGCCAAGGTCTAAAGAGAACTATACCAACAACTTGATTTTTTTATTTAAAAAGTTACCTCAGACAGAAATTGTACCTGATCTTTTTTCACAGTACTGCTACTTCTGCATAAGGTATTCATGGGTGGAGGCAAGATCCTTCCAGAACGTGGTGGAAGATTAGAGACATATCCTGAAGATTTCTGAAGCTTACTGGTTTAAGAACATGGAAAGTTAAAGCTCAGATAGTTTCATTGTTTATTTCATTTTGGATTACAAGTTAACATCTTAATAAAAACCATGTGGAAGACTGTACCTATTGTTACAAAAAAGATACTGAAATAGTTACTGACCCATTGTTATGGAAAAATACTGAAATAATTACTGACCCATCATCATTCGAAAAGAAATTTCACAAAGTATTAAAGAAATTTTACCATGAATTCCTTTTTGCATTTTCAAACAAAAAATGCATAAATTAGTTACAATGGGGTGAAAATGGAACTCATTGTTCATTGGAAAGCCCGTGACGATTTCTGAAGAACAACTCTAACTAGCATCACCAAGTAGATCTCGAAATGGGTTGGAGCCTCCTACCTTCAACAAGCCATCATGACTAAGAGGTACAACCTGCTTCTCCTAAAAGCTCGAACTATTTGAAAAGAGACCAATTTATATTTATATAATAAAACACTGCACACCACACTTGTCTATGTAGGACCAATGGACACATAGCTTCCCATCATTATCAAAACCTAAGGTTTCTAAAAGTCTGATAGTGTAGATTAGAATTTATCAAAAGACTCAAATTATTTAAAACAATTTATTATAAAATTGCATGTGTTGAGAAAAATTATAAATATGAATAGTCTTTGTACTTCACTCTTTGCAAAGGTTCTAAAAGGTGTACACAAGCAGTGTGCAGTTGACCTACTGCATATAGAGGCAGAGGCTTTTACAGTCAATATTAAAATATAAAAATGTTTATATTGATATCTAAAAAAATTTATCATTTAAAAAAACAAAAACTTTAAGTCAGTTTAAATGAATCAAATAAGGTTTTTTTTATTGCATACATAGATTGCATATACGACCATTATGTAAGCCCTTCAAACTCTACCTAAGCTATGTAACTCAAATGGTGGCTCTTTTTTTTTTTTTTTTGTAATCCAAATATCCAGCTCTTGCGATCCGACTAATCCTAGAAATGACTATCTGACAGAAGTTTCCTACCGGCCACCACGATAAATCCGGAAAGTATAGATGGGTTCAGGCGGATGGCCTAGCATCACGAGTAATTCGAACACTGCACGTGTATGATGTGTTGGGCAAGGGTTTCGAACCCACGTTGCATGGGAAGCTCATCCCACCTATTACCATCGCATCGTGCCCTGAGGGGCTCAAATGGTGGCTCTTTAAAACCATATTATGTTGGTTTCTCCTTTGTGATTAGCAATAATCATTTTGATGTTTGACCAATGCATTTAACTTAAAAAATGTTATTTGATAAGTTTGACCACAAGTGTGCAAGTAAGACAATTTTTAAGTGTTATCATACTCATAAATCGTAATGAATGCTTGGCTTGGTAAGCACTCGTATGTGAGTGGAGCTATGAAGAGCTGTAGAATGATTTTCAAGCAGAAAGGCTTGTCATCGACCCAAAGACCAAATGAACTTATATTGTATCTTGGGTTCTCTTTGGTAGATGATGTGCTGATATATGACAATCTAGGTGGAGTGTATAATTACCTAGAGCTTATTTATTTTCAATGTCTTGTAACTTAACAAAATCATTGAGTTGGAGTCCCTCGTGAACATTCAATTTAAAGTATCACTGTAGGGAGTTACGTTCGACTTTCAAGACTTGACTAGTGACAGGGTTAAATGTTAGTTTGACTTAATGGTGTTCTCGACCCAAATTTTTATAAACAGCTTAGGTCAAATTTCAGAGCAGTTTACAAGGCTCGTAAGTTGACTAAGAGGTTGCCCAAACTGTGTCAATCAATTGGAATGTTAGTCCTAGTTGACATGAATAACATTGTTGATTGGCATCATGGTTTCAAGTAACAAAAGGATTCTATTTGAGGGTAAATGTGGATGACATGCAGTTGATTGTAAGATGACAAATCAACTGGCACCCTTTCGAGTTGATCAAAATGATACTATTGGTTTCAAGTTCCAACATTTGATTTTTAAATGGTTCAATCAACTGAAACAGCTTGGTAGTCAACTGGAGTTGTCTTTTTCATCCTTTTGTAAGTGAATGTTAGACCAAGGTGTATAAAACTTGTTGAATTTGATTTAGGAATTGATCCATACAATTTAAAGAGTATTTTGATTGTGCTTCAGTATGATCAAGTGCCCAAATCATATCCAAGAGCTTGAGTTCATTTCGAGGCTCTAATTCATTCCTTAAGCATTTTAGTAATAGTTGTCTCTCCCTTATTCTTTATTTTCATTTCATAGGGAGAGATGTGACATATTGTTTGAGTTCTCAAATTTTATATTTGTTTATTGTCGAGAGTTTTCATAAGCTCATAAGCTTTATACTTTGTAGAAATCCCTTTGTTGGGTTAAGCTGACTTGCAAAAATCCTATCGATCGATCAAGGTTTCATCATCATTATCATTTCATCCTCACTTGTAAATGAGGAGGCCTAGCTACTATCTCATTTTAAAAAATGTTTTAATGGAATTTATTTGGTGTTTTAGTGGATTTTATTTAATGGTGATGTACCGGATATGTCATAGGATGTGGAGTAGGAGCAAGTCTCCAAATTACATTATATCTTGTTATCTTGTGTTAGCATTGCTTATTTTTCATTTTCACATGCATTCTATTTGTACAATGGATCCTGGAAACAACCTCTTGCAAAAAGTAGGTAAGGCTGCGTACAATAGATCCTTCCTCGGGACCCCGTATAGCGGGAGCTTTTTAACATGCATTCTATTTGTTTCAGCTATCACAATCATTAATTGTCATGTGCACACAGTTTGGCCTAATGAATTCATTTAAGTGTCAATTAGCAAAAACATATATATATCACTTCCTCTAGCTAAGCCATATCCACATGTTCATCCTTTTCTTAAGTGTCAACATGTTGCCTACTAAACTAGTCGGGAAACTTGTTTGAGAAACATATATTCACAAAATAAAACTGACAAATTTCACCACATACAAACATCTTGTGGCAAAGGTTCAGTTTTCTTGAATAAATCAAGTAGTCAAACTCAACAAACCTTGATGCACTCCAGTAATATTACAATCACTCAACTTTTTCGAGGACTGCTGACTCACAAACTTGAAAAAAAGGGTGATCCGGTGTACGAAACTCCCGCTATGTGGGGTAAGGATCCATTGTACGCAGTCTTACCTTGCTTTTCACAAGAGGTTATTTCCAGAATTCGAACCCGTAACCTTTAGGTCACAAAGCAACAACTTTACCGTTGTGCCAAGGCTCAAACT
Source organism: Zingiber officinale (assembly GCF_018446385.1). Lineage (NCBI taxonomy): Eukaryota > Viridiplantae > Streptophyta > Magnoliopsida > Zingiberales > Zingiberaceae > Zingiber > Zingiber officinale. The sequence continues at coordinate 22,500,340 of NC_055995.1, forward strand.
TGAATGAGTTCTAAATGTGAAACTCTAATGAAAAAATGACAAACTTGCCAAATTTTCCAATTAAGTTTGCACTTAAAATTTGCAATTTGAAATCAGCATAGCTTCTATGATTATCTTTTAGATTTGTGTGTTTTGATTTTCTAGCATTTTAAATATACTTCTTTTTTCTTTTTTATTTGAAATTTTCTAGTTTTGTTAGCTTCTATTAACTATCTAAAGTCCCAAGATCCTAGGTGGAGATATGATCTTAAATAAATACACGATGCCAAAATAGTACCTTGTGCATACTGAAGGAGCTTCATCTTTCGTACATATATCTTCTTCGGGACAAGCATCATGCATATACAGACAGTTCTGTTTTTTACATCGCTGAATCAGTGAGCACACTATATTAGTCGCCTAAAAACAGAATCAACTACAAATCTGATAAATATAATGGCAATTCTGTATGAATTCAATAAAGTGTATACTAGAAAATTGGAAAGAGATCTATCCATTTCACTGAAGATATTACCCCATTCTTTAGCCAGTCGTGACAGTATCTTGTAGTACCAAAACATGCTCTACAAGGACAGGGTCAAATTTAAGATTATAGAATGTATACTTCTGTACAATGTATAGATAAGACAAGAATAACACTTACTTTAAAGGATTTCCATCTAAAATAAAGCCATCTACAGCTTCAATGCATTTAAGAGCTTCGTCCTCCTTGGAGAATGTAATATATCTACATGATAAACAAAAAGACCTAACAAAGATACTAAAAAGTTTTCACTAAATGAGCCTCATAAATATGTTTTTTGGATATCACAGCAGGAATGTAGAGTTCATTCAATACAAAAACAAGGCCAAACTTTATGACAAAATTATGCTACAATCTGAGGAAGAGGGGAGGTAGGCAAAGACAAGCTGATTTAGAATCCAACAAGCATCTGAATTGTGTAAAAAAAAATATTTTGGTTTAGCTTGAAAATGCAAATCAGAAGAACCAGTTAATTGCTCAGATACAAGTTTATTGGCATGTGGAATGAATATGTGATCATGTCAAGAATCATAACATTCTAAATGATTCTCAAGTGGAAGAACAATGTGAAAACTTTGTAGGAGAAAATCATGAGTACACTCAATAGTTCAAGTACCTAACAATGGATCCTGCATTAAAAAAGATAGCAACTACCTCCTACAAATCAAGTATCTCCTTAATATGACTCCAAATGGAACTAGAATATTGTTTCACGGAATGATTTGGAATATATATTTTCCAAATAGATGATCCAGAATATCTCATTCAAATTATGCCCCAGATTTCTACATATAAAGACACAGGACACATGTAAGGAGCTTCCAAATCAAGTTATCTTGAGATATAGTAAAATTAGAAATCCTTATTCGATATGAATGGAATGGAAAGCAAATTTCTCTCCAGGAAGGTAAGACAAGATGAAAAAATGTGGAAAACGCAATTTATAATGAAGCTAAAACTTGAACTAGAAGATTCTCCAATATCTAAATGTAACAAGAAAATGGTTATCTCCCATTTAAAAGACATCTTAAAGGAGGGCACAAAGGTGCCCCAGAAAGAAGTTGAAGGTCAGATATCTGATGTCACCTAAAAAGAGGCACAAAGATGTTCTTGATATTAGTTGATTTGGGGACCCATTGAAAGACAAACAATTGCCAGCATATTGGGGCATAGATCAATTAAAAGCTAAGTTATTTATTGACATAATGTATGACATAATAACAAGTCTTATTGTATTGTTTGCAATGAAGCAGTTGTGGCTCAAATTATCTATTTTTCGAAGACATGCGTCTACTTGAGATGTTGAATACTTACATGACACGAAAATTCAAGAAGGCCTCTGAAGGTGGAACTACAACAACTCTTACAATTTTACCATACTGGGCGAAATATTCTCTCTTTTTGAGAATCTGTAGGAAAAAAGAATAGGTATAGAAGTGTAGCCAGATCAAACTGATATTTTTAGAAATCTTAATCAGCAAATTGTCACTGAGACCTTTAAAAGCTTCATATCATCTTTAAATTTGAACATTTCTATAAGGCAAACTGATAGATAAATATCTGCCATGAAAGTACAGGAGTGACATTACATAAGTAAAAAAAATGTTACCATTTCGTCTGCTAAAGCCACAGGGACACCAGATACATATACAAGATTCCGCCGAATGACACGAACATCATTTACATCTTTTGGTAGTTCTAGTGGTTTAGACTTAGCCTTTTGAGACTTCTGCCTTTGGGAAACTTGTTTCGCTAAGCTACATTAAAACCACAATATCAAATCCTAAGAAACAGGATTAGACAAGGCATTTTGACTTAAATCTCACAACAGCATTATTGTTCTACTTTTTTAATCAACTACATGAGGTTGAAACATCATATTAAATATTAACATAAATACAAAAAGAGATCATTCAGATAACTGAACATGCCTTTCTGTACTTATAGCAACCTTCAGTATCCTCTCCTTGTCATACAGAGTTCGGCATGCAGGACATCTTCCTTCAGTATCATTGTTTTCAGCTGTTTGTATTATGTGATTCCAACACCAGACACATATCTAGCAAATCAAATCAGATAAGAATGCATGACAGAAAAGATATAGCAAATAAGTTAATGACTGTAATCAGTGCAATCAAGCTGTTGCTAACAACAACTAAATAATAGACCAATAAAACAGTGGATTGAAAAGTGGAAATCTACCTTACATTTACAATTAAGATTTAAACACTCATGTGCTTATGCCAGATGTGCTTGGAAAAAAGTAAAATAAAAATTGAGCTAAAGAATGAGCAATCAAAAGACTATATTAAGAGTGCAGAGGTGTTAGGTTCATAGGGTTGGAGGTATAATGAGTTTATTCCCACATTTGTACTTCAAGATCTTTTCATAAATCCTATAATTATTATGTAAGTGCTTCTTATCAAAATAGGATAAATACAATTTTTCTTTTACTTCAATTTTTTATGGTATCAGAGTCCACTTTTTAGGATTAGGGTTCAAAGAGGTACTCCTTATAGGGATGTTGCTAGTTTCTACCAGTTATCCATCATCCACCTTCTTTCTCTTCTTGTTCTCCCCACACTGAATCCATAAAACATCATCTCAAGACCAGCACTACTTATCTTCTCTACATCCATGCTTGTGCAAGCTACCCCTACCCTAATTTGCCTTATCAAATCCATGTTAACCTGCAATAGCAACTTCAACAATGGCCGCATCTCCTGCCACATTGACAGGCAGCATGGTACACTAGAATTTGAGTAAGGTACTAAAAAAGTGTGGGATCCTATCATGGTCAAATTCTACAAACCTATCCTCTGGGTTCAAGGTATTCATATCAGTAACTACTGTAACAATACCTATAAGTGATATTCAAAGAAAAGGCAATAGATTTAGAATAAGAACAGTTGCTATAACTATTTTTTGAAGTGCAAAATCTTTGTAAAAACAAAAGGATGAATTGGTGCCAATTAACAATAGAGATAGCAGATCTTATTGAATACACGAGAAGCAAAAAATCAAGACGTAATAATGATAGAGTGCAAAAATTGTATTTTCCAAAACCTGGTATCCACATTTACAAGGCTTCAGCTGCAGATCAGTTGAATCCATCTCTTCCGTGCACAAAGGACAATTTACTACACTTTGGTTGCTCATGTTGGCACTATAATAATAACATTAATTAATCAAGAGTTGAAATGCAATGTTATCTGAAAAAAATATGAAAGAATACCAAGGCATTTAACGATAGACTGGCTCTACATATATGAGATGACTGTGCACACCAACAAAATATGAATATTTTAGGTTGGGATAAGAAAATACATCTGAAGATCATAGTAAGGTATTATCCTCTGAACACAGCGAGTATAGAAGATGAATGATTTTGCAATATATGCTATGGCCCTCACTGTGTATTATCAATCAAAGGCCAAACAGAAAATATGAATTATGAGTGATTAGCTGATATCAAAAGTGATACTGAATAAAGTAATAGAACAAACTAGAAAGAGATGAAGAAAACAGTACAAAAAAATTTAACAATTCAGATAACTATATAATTACAAGAACATTTGTATTTAAGATTCCTCTGTTCTCAGCCCTACATTGTTCTGATTTACCACTCTTTGTTCAACTAAAGGAAGAAAAGAACCTAGAAAAATTAGGAATTTAGACCTTAAAGGATAATCGTCGAAAATTAGGATTCCCTACCATAAGGTGCTTACTCAGGATAAAGCATGTACACCTGTGGATGTTAAATCAATTAACATGAACACATGGGGGCAAAAGGTAATTCGCTCGCCCCAGTACCTCTGCCAGCCCGTCCCCAGCCCGTCCCCAGCCCAACACATAAGAGGTAAATCACAGATGGCTACTAACCTTGGGCAATTGAATAGTACATGAGGGAGGGCAGACACACGGCTACTAGCCAGGATTTGATCCCTAAACCTCATGGTGGTAACACCACCATGCACTAACCAACTGTCCATTCCGAAGGGACAAAGTTGCTTGGTGGCAAAGTTGCATCACCTTGAATTATTCATTGAATATAAATTAAGTGTTTCTTAGATTTTAAAGACAACAACAACGGAAGGATCTAATTCACTATTCTCCATTTATCAAACAAACCAACTATTGTAGCAATGCTTTACAAAGCTCTCCTCCCATTCACCATCTTTTTCTATAATTCAAATTTTCAGTGTCACTTGTTGTATTTATTAAGAATATGACTATACAGATTGATTGCTTTCCAATAGCCCTCACCTGTAATCAACCAAAATTGGAAGCCAAGCTATCAGAATGAGTAGCCAGCTAGGCAAAGCTATAAGTAGTCAGCTAGTCAAACTTAATATGGTGCTTACTGGATTAGAAGATCTGCATTCAAATAGAGTGTCAATAATATACCTAGTTATGTGGAGTCAATTCATAAGTTAGCATGAGCCGCTCTGATCTAATCTACCCACCCACACTTGGAGAATGTTAAGAAAATGTAAAACTAATCACTCACACAATAGATTTACCTTTGTGTTCATCTCTAACTGTTGGTAATTTAGTAATGAAACATAGCTCCTATGTGTCATTTGTTTCTGATCAATAGTAAATCTAATGATCATCTGATTGTTAGTTTAGCTATTAGGTAAACGTTTGTTTGCTTCTAAATGTCAAAATAGATAAATGCACGCTTGAAATATGGGCAGTAAGTATTCTTTTTGTGCCAAGTTTCCACCTCCTTAGACTCATGACTCTTGACCATTTTCTTCAAACTCAATTTTTCAGGGCAAGTTCTCCCTACTATTTACAATATAACTAGTAACTGAAGTATTTGATCGTGCTATCTGAAATGAGCAACATGTACCATCCATGCCCATGTGGGGGCACGGTCATAGGGGTTTTATGAGGTCATCATGCTCAATGCACTACAAAGAAGGGGTGTGTCCAGCATCAACAAAGTAACTCCAGAATTCATCTCCTGCTCTATTCCCAATTCAAGGAGGGAGAAAACCTAGGGAAAAAGCAGAAGATGATGAAGGTAACACACAAAAAAAGGAGAAAAAATCATACAGAGTGAAAGGAACAGGACAAAGGGAAAGGAGAAGGTGCTCAAAAACAAAGGGGAGTTTAGGACAGCATAATCATGGTGGAAACATAACTTGCACTGGAACACTACTTTAAACCTTGAACAGAACTATTGTAAGCATCACTGGAAGTATTATGTCATCATTATGCTTTTACTTATTCAACGTCTATCTTATTCTCTCTTTGTTCTACCTTATATAGTGGTGAAAGCACTAAGATCTTCTAAAACATGACAGTCTACCGACCAACATAAAATGTGCCCAAAAAACAAGTATTTTCCTCATCTTATTTAACCTTCTTATCTATTCCCATTCCTTGTCTGTCTATCTTGACTTGCATCGTCATACTCCCAATACAAAGTAGCTACTAACTTGGATTACTTGAGCCACAAAGGAAGCAACTGTCTGTCAAACCAAGGAAGCATCATTGAAAGAACGCATGTTTCTAGCTATTGATGATGAGCCTATTGCAAGTAATATCTTTGTTGATTTATAATTAGATTAGTTATTTGTCCAATGTCTTCTTGCAAAATTATGATTAATAATCAAGACCGCACAATAATCTTTTCATCAAACATCAAGTTCAAGAACATTATTCTGGTGACTCTTCGACTTCACAAACGTAACATATATAGAATCACTGAGACAGCGACAATGCTCCCCCAATTTTTCCCAAAAAAAATAGACGTAGACTTTTCAACTTGATCCAAATAGCATATTCATCATCAAACACGGCAATACTGTAAGCATAAACCAAAAACAAAAATAATAATTAAAAAAAAAACTCAACTCGAGCGTGACGCAGTTCCTCTGCAGTAGATATAATCGCAAGAAGCACGTACAGTCGCAATACAAACCAAACCACTCAAAAACCCTAAAAGCGACTAACCCAGTGAACTCTCTCCGCAGCATTTTAAACCAAATCCGACCTCCCAAAAAAAACGTGAAACAGGGAAGAAAAAAACGAACAAAACAACGCATCAAGAATCATCTCCTCATCAACCAAAAAAAACACTCGGCAAATACAATGCAGCAAACGAAACCTATAGAACTCAGAACGACAAACAGAGAAAGCCGGAACAAAGGCAGACAACAAGGTTTGCGGAACTCACGAGGCGGACTCCGGAGACAGAACCCGGAGCGAGGAGAAGCGAGGGGCAGGTGTGAAGCGAGTGGAAAGCGACGACCTTTTAATGGGGTTTCCTTCCCGTCTAAGAAATGGAGTGGGAATTTGCGGAAGGACGAAGAGCCAAAAGCAGCTACCGAGCAGAAGCGAGTGAGAGAGAGCGGCCACAGCCTACAGCTACAAGCGTAGAGAGTTGTTTCGGTGTGGGCGAGCCGGCGAGGGAGTAAAACAAAAGCGCTATCGCAGTACCACAAATGACGGTTACGTACCCTCCTGGTGCCCACACCCCCTATTCCATTTATAGTATATGCTTTTCCCGTCCTTAACTATCGCATTCTTTACCTACCCAATCACTGTTCGAATCATCGTCGAGCCCGGAGGGGTAGATGAGTAGATCAATACCGCGAGTAACTTTGACGGGGTCATGATTCTGGCACCCCTCCCTTCGACTTCCGTACGTTACCGACTCCTGCGTGATTTATTAATTTCCAACGCGTGAAGTTGGGAATTACCCAACCACCCCGCTTATGCTCTGTTCAGCTCGAAAGATAATAAAGGAGAGATAATGATTTCTACCCAAGAAAAGAAAATTCACCAGAGAAGGAAAAGGAGATGAGGGGCATCGCTGTGAAATATTTTACTCTAATTTATTTACTTTTAAATTTTGCTCATTTGATATTAAAATATTATACTTTACTCTTTAATTTATTAAATAAAGATTAAATATGTAAAGAACACCTCTTTTTTCACATAATATCAGGAGTCATCTAAAAAAACATCAGTTAAATTTTCCTTTTAAATCAGTTAACCTTCACAAATCTATTTTTTTTAATTAGGTTAGTCATTTCCAAATAAATATAAAAGTTTTATCAAAACGGTTACCTAAGTTATAAATTATAATTATAATAATAATAATAATAATAATAATAATATTCTATCATAGATTTTTAAAAATTACTAAATAATTATGAATTAAAAATATTATTTTTAAAAAATAAAAAATACTCATATAAGTTTTTGACTAAAATTATTATATGATTTTAAAAAATGTATATTTATATATAGAAATATATAATTCAATCATATTTTTAGTGACCAATGATTAAAAAAACTATATGCCAATTGTAGTTAAAATTGTTGTAGGATCATTTTTTTTTTTTTTTGCTTAAAATTTAAAACGGATGCATTGTAGAAGATAATTGAAATCCAATTATACTGAATAACTCAAAAAATTACTATATGATCAATTTCTATTTACAATTTGAATCTAAATATATAGTGACCAAACAACTCAACAATGATCATATAGTAATTTTTGTGATCATGTTCCGTGTGAGCTCAATTGAATTTTGTCAAGATGTTTTGCCTCTTGATTTTCCTCATCTAAACGGTCTTCCCTTTGAGTTTTTCTCATTTGCTAAAAGAACTTGATCTTGCCTATGGGTCAGGAGTCTCACCTCCAGAATTATGTCTCTGCCAAGAAGTTTATTTTCAAGTCTTTCTCATCTGCTTGATATCCAATCAATCTTAATCTATGCTACCAACCACTAAATATCTAATCGTCATTGAGCTACTTAGGCCTTTCTTATTGTCAAGTATTTAGTCACTCTTAATCTACTTAGACTTCTTCAACCACCAAGTATCTAGTCACTTTTAACTTATTTTAACTTCTCCAATCCCAAAATATGATCAGCATTGATCTACTTGAACTACAACTACACTATCTTATCAAGTCTTCATATACATAGTTGATAAACTTTATTAGTAAACATAACATTAACTTAAATCCTTTTCCACCATATTAAAATTACTTGGTCAAACTCAATAACTTAGGGTATGATTATGTTAACAATCTTCCCAATATCATTTGGTCGAACTTGATTACTTGAGACAAGATTGCATTAACATTTTATCTATTGAGAAAGGATCAAAGAAAGTCTATTTACCTTCAGTATCTTTTTCAATGGAGAAAAAAGAGAAGGGTATATTTTGTAAGGTCTTAAAAAACTTAGGTCTAAATAGTGATGTATCCAACATATCATGAAGTGTTCAAATGAAATTGACGGAATTAATTAGTCAAAAAAGTCATAACAATCAATTGTTGCCGATAGCATTACGAAGAACTTTATCTAAATTTGTCTGAATTCCTTTAATTAGATTAAGCAAGTATTTTCAAGTAATTGATCCTACAAATATGGTTCATCTAACAAGAGATATTGTAGTGATCCTATATGAATTGGAAAAGATTTTTCCTCCCTTTTTTTAAACATAATTGTTCATCCAATTATTCATTTGGCTACTGAAATACAACTTGCTGGTCATGTATCCAATTGCAATGTAATATATAAATCTTATTAATATTATTTTATTTAAAGTATTTTATTTGATAAATAATACAAATTTTTGTGATTTTTACATAAGGTACTTGGGGACATTAAAGTCTTATGTTTGGAATAGAAGTAGGTCAAAAGGATATATTATTGACGGGTATTTAGCTAAGGAATGTTTGACATTCTTCTCTTTAAATTTAGTATATTAGGTAGAGTCAACATTTAATTAATGGTCAAGGAATGACTTTATAAATATCGACTCAACATTCACATTAGATGAGTTTAACATCTCTAGTTATTCACTTGGAAAGACCATTACAACTAAGTTTGATATTGAAATATTAAAGTTCCCACGGGGTGCCTTGTTGGCTAGAGGGTGGTAGATTTACTATAATTGGGATAGAGATCAATTTTCGATGAGCACATGCCCTCAGGGAAAAACTCCTCCCACCTCTAGTTAATTGATGGTCGGATATAAGTTACTCCGTGATTTACCTCCCTTCACATAATCTGAGAACAAGTTATAAGGGACATCTGAGGTGAATATAATCATCTTTTGCTATAATATTAAGATATTAAAGAAGTCATATCAATATGTGTTATTCAATTATCATCACGTACAATCTTATATAAAGTATGTTTTTATTTAATTCATGGTGATTACATATATATATATAACTATTATAGTCATTATTATTTATGAAATTATTATTCTTAATTTCATGTGAACACCGAATAATTGTGAATCTTAACCATTCTTGTTTTCCACCACACTAAATTGAGCATATACATAGTGAAATTTTGCCTCATGGTTTGCCAATCATTTAAGTTGTGTTGTAATAATTATTAAAAGTATATATTACAAATTTTTTTCAAATATAATTGATTAAGCTAAGTACATGTATGATAGATTGAAGATACAAATCTTCCAAAAGATGATCTAGTCTCAAATGATTTGAGATCAATTGTTAGAGGCTCGAATGTCATTGGGATACGATATAAAAAAATTATTTCAAATAGATTTAGGTTTCATACAAAATAAGTTGAACGTAAGAGAAAAACTCAAAATTATAGTATAAGGGCAACTACTTCAAGTTATTTAAGTATAAAAGCTCACAATCCAGTATAAAAGTAAACTTGATTATTATGGGATTTTACAAAATATAATTAGGTTGGATTATGGAGGAGGTCAAAAAATTATTTTATTTGAATGTAAATCTCCAAAGGCAAACGACTAAAATTGGACGTTGATAGTTTTGTGTTGGCCAATTTTAAAAATATTAAGCATCATATAGAGCCTTATATTTTAGCATCTCAGGCTATGCAAGTATTTTTTTTGGAAGCTCCAATTGGTTGTGATTGACATGTCATTATCACCATTGATGCACGAGTAAAGTCTAAAATGCAGTCTATGATATATGTTGATACATATCTTCAAAATTATATTTGTAATTCTAAAAACTGCAATGAACATAAAAAAGTGGTTTGAGTTCATGATGATATTGTAGAAGTGGAAATTGATACTGTTTTATGATTATATTTTATCTAGTCTTTGCATTTATACTTAATTAATTGTCATTGAAAAAATTGTAAAATATATTTTCTATATAATGTTTAATGATATATGATATATATATATATATATATATATAATTTATTTTTAACCATTGCCTTTTTATATTTGATATTAGAGGTTTTATAACTTTTTATTATCCATAATTTGTAACTCCCTAGTATTTGTAATATGAATTGTTGGAATGTATACTAAAAGTCTAGCTTTTTGTAGAATCACATTGGTCAAATGTCTACATTTATATGCTAAGTGTAGTTGTTCAATTAATTTATATTGTAGATAACATAGTGTGTGATGTTACACACAGAAGATCATGTTATAAGTTCCTTATAAATTATAAACAGTTGCTCACAACCAAGAAGGAATGGAACAAACCATTGGAGTGGTTGTAGTGTAATTAGGTATTAGTTTATCTTAACTAATAAATTACACTAGTACACTCTAAGTATATTGAGCATGACCATTTAAGGCAGTTTCTTTTTATACTGACTACATAAAAGAACAAGACCTTTGTTATTATGGAAGTGTGTACTCTTAATCCCGATATAATAGCAAGCACGTATACTTAGTATTTATTTCATTGACTTATCAATGGGTGAGATTTAGCTCGTTAAATCAAGAGGTCCGATAAGTTGGGAAATGATATTATTTATAGTGTGTGTTGTTGATTATAGAAGGAAACTGTGTCCTAGGAATCCAGGTTGATAATGTGTAACGCCCGCCCTCCCTGCTACTAAAAGGGACGGGGCTACTTACTTACTTAACTATTCTAGGATACACATGCATATTTAAAATTTCTTTCTAGTAACATAAAGCAGCGGAAATGTCATGAAGTTATACTGGAATGTAACATAATACACTTGGTTCATGTCAAACATAACAAAAATAACATAGCAGGTCTTTATTTGTCTTAGCCGAGCCACTGCCACACACATCTCCTTGCCTCTCCTGCAGCTCCCTTAGATCATCCATTCCTTGCCTTTATCTGTGGTACAAGGAAAGTAAGCTATGAGCACACAGGCTCAATAAGATCCTTTTCCTACTCACAAAAACCGAATCTCATAGCATAGTCATATAAGCATATAATCAATGGAGACATAATCATCTAACATTATATCATGTGAACATAGCCTCCTATCATATCATATCATTAAGAAACATCATACTCTAACATGTCATAAATAAAGGAATCATGTAATGTGAATCATAGAAGCATAACATATCATCAGGTCGTATGAATCCTAAACAAAACATCTCATAACATCATGTCCTATAAGTCATAAGAGTATGGCATAACATCATGTCATATAATTCATAAAAACGAAACATATCATATCATAAATGGGTGTATCATGCGGAATGTCTTTTTAAAACATATGTCATATCAAGTGCAAGATGTCTTTAAACATATCCTTTTAATACTTAAACATAATATCATCATCATGAGGGCCCGGCTTGTATCACATACATACATAAATGCGCGCAATCCCTAGGACAGGGTAGCTAGCCCCGAACCTACTAGGGATCTAGACCCGTTCATAGTCCATCGGCCTAGGGGCGTATTAAGGAGCTCATCCCTTTTTACTAGACTCGTTCATAGTCCGTCGGTCTAGGGGCGCTTATGGAGCCCACCCTTGGTACAAGCCATACAAAGTAAAATACACGTCATGCATATCATATCATCATAACTGTCATATCATATCAACATAAATGTCATGCTCTTGTCTTAACATGAAGAGTGCTCTTAATCCCAACTTAAGGGAAGCAACTCTTAGCCATTTTCTTATCATATCATAAGGCATGCATACTTGGGCACATAGCCATCATAAAAATCATTTCATGCATGGTTCATAAGCATACATAAATGGCATATTACTTGTCTTATCATAAAGCATGCATACTTAAGCATAAAACACATCATAAGAGTCATCATCATGCATAGTTCATAAGCATACTTAAATGAGCATAAAATGCATCATAGGAAAACATAATCATACATGGAAAACATTTACTAGCATCTCCTAATTCATATCCTAGTATGTGAGACACCTAGCAAAATCATAATTGGGTCTCTAACCCTAATTCCATAAAGTGGCCGAAAGTCACCATGCTTGGTTCTAGGTTACAACATCATTTAAGCTTGTGAACTTAGATAAATTTCATATCATAAACTATAAAGAATATCATGAGCATAAGAAGTTTAGGTTCTAAGCTTCCTAGGCCTTTTAACTTAGTTGTGGCCGAACCTTTAAGAACATGAAACTAAGTTCTATACAAGCATAAAAATACCAAGCTAACTCCATATCATATCATAAGGGGATCCATGAGCTTTCTAAGTTTAAATTTAAACTTCCTTGAACCCTAGAATATAGTCATGGCCGAAAGTTTCATGAAAGGGAAAAGTAAGCTCTAACAACATACAAGCATGAATATTGAATTGCATTCATATCATATCATGAGAAGATTCATGTGCATGCTAGGCTTTAAATTTAAACTTCTTGGAACCCTAATTTCTATCATGGCTGAAACTTCAAGGAAAGGAAATTAAATTCCAAGCAACATACAAACATGAATACCTAGCCAAGTTCATATCCTATCATAAAGAAGTCTATGAGCATGTTACATTAGGTTTTAAGCTTCTTGAAACCCTATACCCTATCATGGCCAAAACTTCAAGGAAAGGAAATAAAACTTCCAAGCAACATACAAACATGAATACTTAGTCAAGTTCATATATTATCATAAAGGAATCTATAAGCATGTTAGATTAGGTTTTGAGCTTCTTGAAACCCTAGATTCATCATGGACGAAACTTCACAATAAAGGAAATAAAGCTTCCAAACAACATACAAACATGAATACTTAGTCAAGTTCATATCTTATCATAAAGGCATCTATAAGCATGTTAGATTAGGTTTTGAGCTTCTTGAAACCCTAGATCCATCATGGCCGAACCTTTACATAAAGGAAAATAAAATTTCCAAGCAACATACAAGCATGAATACTTAGTCAATTTCATATCCTATCATTAAGGAATCTATAAGCAAGTTAAATTAGGTTTTGAGCTTCTTGAAACCCTAGATTCATCATGGCCGAAACTTCACAATAAAGGAAATAAAATTTCAAGCAACATACAAACATGAATACTTAGTCAAGTTCATATCTTATCATAAAGGAATCTATAAGCATGTTAGATTAGGTTTTGAGCTTCTTGAAACCCTAGATTCATCATGGCCGAAACTTCACAATAAAGGAAATAAAACTTCCAAACAACATACAAACATGAATACTTAGTCAAGTTCATATCTTATCATAAAGGCATCTATAAGCATGTTAGATTAAGTTTTGAGCTTCTTGAAACCCTAGATTCATCATGGCCGAAACTTCACAATAAAGGAAATAAAATTTCAAGCAACATACAAACATGAATACTTAGTCAAGTTCATATCTTATCATAAAGGAATCTATAAGCATGTTAGATTAGATTTTTACACTTCTTAAAGCCCTAAAAATATTCATGGCCGAAACATATAAAGAAGAAGATCATGCTTTAAACAACATCCAACATAAATCTTTAACTAAGTTTATATCATAACATAATGAGATCCATGAGCATAGGTTTCTTTCTTTTACTTTTATTTTTAGGCATTCTAACCTCACGGAAATTTCGTAAGCGACTTGTACCACAGGTGAGGGGATACTTACATCCTTGTGTTTGATTTCCTTAGGGGAGTAATCTTGATTGTGGAGCCTTCCTAAAGAGGAGTCCTCCTTTGTTTTTGGGTTTCGGCAATGGAGATGGGGAGAAGGCTTGGTCACGGTGAAGAGAAGGAGGGAGAAGGAAGAGGAGAAAATGAAATCTCTTCTTTAATTTCCCCTTTTATTCTTCGTGAGAGGAGGAAGGGAAAATGCACTTTTCCTTCTCCTTTCTTTTACTCCTCCTTTAATGAAAAGAGGAAGCAAGAATCCTCTTTTCTTTTGAGAGGAAGAAGGCTATTCTAACTTCTCCTTCTACATGAAAGAAGCTCTTTTCTTACTCTTAACTATATTGTCACTTCTCTCTCTAACAATAACTTCTCTTGGTCTATTGGTTAACACATACATGTATCTAGTAAGAGATCTAAGGTTCAAACCTTGGTCATCTCTTTTTGGTTCTATTTTTATTATTTTTTTGCAAATTTACACATAAGGCCTATTTTTATTCATGATAAAAAAAATATCTAAAATCTTGCTAAGTACCCTATGAGTGTTACATAATGTCCCCAAGAGGAGCTCATAAGGATTGTCATATAAACCCTGCAGATGGACTTAGTCCGACATGACAATAAGATTGAGTGGTACTACTCTTGGAATTAGATATTAATTAAAAGAGTTGTCAGTAACTCATTTAATTAGTGGGCATTCAATATCTTAAACACAGGGAGACTAACAAACTCATGATAAGAAGGAGCTCATATAGTAATATGGGATTGGTGCGGTAGTTCAATAATAACTCTTTAGTGGTATGAGTTATTATTGATGAACTCAAGTTGGGTGTTCGGGGCGAACATGGGAAGCTCAAGTTCATCGGGAGACCAAAATCAATTCCTCCTCTTGGTCCTTGTCGTAGCTTTTTATTTATAAAATCTTATACCCACCCATACCCACTTTCTTACCCATCTTAAGGTGACCGGCCAAGCCAAGCTTGGAGCCCAAGCAAGGGCTAGCCAAGATAAACCTTGGATAGATCAAGTAGGTGGTCGACCCTAACTTGGAGCCCAAGTTTGTGGCCGGCCACACTAAAATTAAAAGGATTTTATTTTTTAAGATATTTCCTTATGTGGAAGCCATGATTTAAAAGAGAGTTTTAAAATTAAATCTTTCCTTTTATAGTTTTACAAAAGATTAAGAGAAAGGTTTGATATCTTTCCTTATTTGTAGTTAAAAGAAAGATTTTAATTTTAAAGAAAACTTTCCTTTTTGTAATCATCCACATGTTTTAATAAAGAGATTTTAATTTATAAAAGTTTCCTTTTATAACCAACCATGAAGGGAATTTTTAAAGAGAGAAATTTTTATTTTAAAAATTTCCAGAAACAAATTAGGAAGTTTTAATTTTGTGTTTAAAACTTTCCTTGTTTGGAGGACTTGTAGGGGCCAGCCATTGAAAGAAGAAAAGGAAATTTTAATTAAATTTTCCTTTTGTTCATTGGCAAGGGAAAATAAGGAAGTTTTAATTATGTTTAAAACTTTCCTTAATTGCCAAGACCAAGGAATATAAAAGAGAGGGTAGAGGTACCTCACCTTACAACACATCTATTATTCCTCTCCTCCTTAGTGGTGGCCAACCCTCATCCTTCCTCATCACCTTTTCTTCTTCTTTGATGGCCGGCGGCATCAACTCTTTAGAAGACTCTTGGTGGTCGGATTTAGCTTGGAGAAGAAGTAAAGAAAGGAAGCTTTATTTCTTAGCATCCCTTAGAGCTTGGTTGGTGGCCGAAGTTCTTCATCTCAAGGAGTTTGTTGATTGACCAAAACTTGCTTGTAGAAGAAGGAAGCTTGGGTGGATTCTCGTCTCGGTAGATCGTCGCCCACACGACGTCCGAGATAAGAAGAGGAATACGGCAGAAGATCGTGAGGTCTATAAGCTACAAAAGGTATAATTAGTTATTAGTTTCCGCATCATAACTAGTTCTTATTTTTGTTTAGATCTTGAAATACCAAATACAAGAGGCTAATGAATCTAGGCTATCGAATTAATGTTTTCGATTTTGTGTTTCTTTTATTTTTCAAACTTGTGATTCGATTGTTCTTTTTGGTTAAACCTAGAGTTACTATAAGGAGATTAAATATTGAATTTCATTGAAAGGCTTTGTCTAGGAAGTGGTGGATGATCTCATACCCAAGAAGGCCTAGTGTCTCGCCATATTTAACCTGGAAGCCAATCTCTGAAATAAATATTTAATCAAATTTGTAACATGGGTGGATTTGGATCAATAATGTTAAGTATCGTTTGTGATCCAAGTCTAAACCTCTAAGAACAGATAAGTTGAATTTGGAATCAATAATGTTAAGTTCTGTTTGTAATTCCAAATTTAATTTCTAAAGAACACAATAGGTTGTTAGGAATGGTTCAGAACTTGTACAAAATTTTTGTACAGGGGAACCGGTACGATATTCCCGGTAGCAACTAACATGGCTTCTAAACAATAAACTAATAGAAAATCTCATTTTAAACTTCAACTTGAGATAGATATACAATCATTAACTATAAGTACAAATCACATAGATCAACATTCAATTGAGCAAAGTAACATTTCATTTTATGTATCATAAAGTTGTTGATGACTTGTGTTTAATTCTTATTTTCATTTTTTTAATGGAATCAATACTTGGTCAAAACATCAAAGTTTCGAATCAACTACATATTGATATGCAAGGTAATATCCCACATGTTGAAAAATGTCTTTAGTTCTGTAAGTACCCCGTGGATATTTTGATATGATCAAACCAAGTTAAGTTGAGTCCTATTATATTTTGATGCCCTATGTCTAAGTGTGTAGGAACTTAGGAGCACAGAAAGTCAAGCAAAAGACACGGCTAGCGAGAAGGACAACACGGGAGAGAGTCAACGGGCTCGATGCGTCTGAGGGACAAAGCGATGCGGAAGAGTACGATGGCAAATGAGAAGGAGGCGTGCAATGTTTTCGAGAGACGAGAAGCTGAAGCGGAAGATTGCTCGAGAAGGTCGGAAGATGGGTTCGGGTGAGCCCTATTCTGGATGGTCAAAATCACCCAAGCGAGTGGAGTTGGAATGGAAGACCCGAAGGAAAAGTCAACCTGCGATTGACTGTGCTCCAGGCACTCGGACTGGGTTCGGGCGCTTGGATCACTTAGGTGCCCTCGGGGCGCCTCGCCCCGGGGGAGCTGGAAACACACAGTCCGGGAGCCCGAAACCCTTCCGGGTGCCTAGAATTGAAAAGTTAGTCAAACATGATGTGGCGCGAGCCGTTGCGATGGGGATAAAATTCTATCCACCTCCAGGCGCCCCTCAATCAGGGCTATAAATATAGCCCTGATCCTAGAAACTAAAACAACACTTGTAATCAATTCTAATTCAGTTTAGCTTTGTATTTACGAGATTTGACTACTGTAAGAGTCTTCTCCGCCTAGAGGAGTTTTAGTAAGCTTTCAACTTTCTTAGATTAACAATCTCCTGATTGCAAATCAAGTAACTCTTACTATGTCTCTTCTTTCTTTAATTAGCTTATTAATTCTTTTATGCAAATGTTAGTTTAATCAAGTTGTAAAGATCAAGAAAGGTTCATTTATTATTGGACAAGCTATTCACCTCCCTCTAGTCGACTGCCAAGGGACTTATAATTGGTATAAGAGCAAGGATGCTTTAGGAGAACTAATGTCGATCGAAGCAAAAGAGATGGCCAGACCAAGCATCTATTCACCTAAGTTCGAGGGGGAATACGTGAACTGAAAGAAAAAGATGAATGTATTTTTTAAAACAGATTTTGATTTATTATTAATCATGAAGTTTAGTTTTGTAGCACTAGAGGGCAAAGAAGAATACCAGTAGACAAAAAAAGAGCACGCCGACTTCATGGCAAATGGTAAAGTAGAGTTTCATTTGCTTAGCATTTTACCACCTCAAGAAGTCAACCGGATTAGAGCCTACAAGTCAGCTAAAGAGCTTTGGGAGAAATTCTTGGAACTACACGAAAGGACCTAGGAGGCAAAACTAGCTAGACGGGATCTGCTCCGAAACTAGATCAGTAACCTCCAATTAGAAGAAGGTGAAACCATTGCACACCTTCACTCAAGAATCAAGGAACTTATCATTGGACTCACGAATCTCGAAGAAAAGATACCAACCGAGATTCGTTAAGGTACGCGCTTAATGCATTTCCTAGGACTTCTGAGTGGATATCCTTAGTAGATGTATATTAGATCTCTAAGGATCTAGAGGTAAGCACTTTAGAAGAACTTTTTTCAACTTTTGAAATTCATGAATCAAGATATACATGTCTAAAAAAGGAATCAAGACCCAACATTACCTTAAAGGTAAAAATGGACGAACCAAATTCTGAGACATCATTTGACGATGACAAAACAACGTTCATGATAAGGAGATTTAAAAAGTTATTTAAATCTAATGAGTTTAATCAAATTCAATGTAAGAGGAAAAAAAGAAAGGTAAAGTGATATCACTGCAGTGAAGAAGGGCATGTGAAAGACAACTGAAACATCCATAGTCTTTCCTCAAGAGATTTTTTTTTTTTTTTTGCAAGGGGCAACCCTCTCAACGTCTGCTATAAAAATAATTGTAGTAATAATCCCATTAGAAGGAACCATTTTGTCCAATGTAAACGATAGCACCTCAAACAAGAAACTAACAAAAAGGAACATGAAGTCATCAAAACAACTCCCTATACAAGTGAAGGAGGTCTCATAAGGAAACAAGTCTACTCTGCACTCCTAGGGCATTCGGACATTGTCATGCGTCCATCTCTCCTCCTCGTCTACTCCGTTCGTATACCTTCCATCATATCCTGGGAGACGTCCTCACCTGTAACATAGGTATCATGAGTCTACGAACCCAACAAGAACATTTCAATATGAAGATATGACATCCATAAGAAGCAGGAATAGTAGCTAATAAGCATAGAACATGGACTAAATTACAGTATAGAGTAAAGAACGATAGATGAAAGAGTTTGCACAGCTAATAGGGGTGGATATATCACAAAGTGGTAACCATTTTTTGAGTCAATCAATCAGTCTCATGACCCTAGAGGTATTTCCTAGGAGAACATGTAGTCATATAGCCGAAGCTAACATAAATTACAATATTAGTCATAAATTACAGTATTAGTCATGTTTGGAAGGACCCTCTCTGGAGTTCATCCCGGGGCACCGATCCTGTACTGTCATCACATTTGCTCATCTCATCCAATTAGCTATATAAGAAAACCTAGTCTATCTACATTATAATTATATCAATAGCACATTCCATTCATTTTGTATACACCCTAATTCATAAGAACCTTTCTTTAATCAACATCATTCAGTTACTAACTAGTAGCCTAAATCTATAGTGAAGAAGAAAGAAAACAAAAGAAATAAATAGGTCACACCGTAGCAATCTTTTACCAAAATAGTACAGTAAGGAGATATACCTTCCTACACTAACGCAAGGAATCACATGCGCCATAACTGAAATTATCCAAAAAATGCAACTGAAAATTGGACAAGGTTTCTCTATCAACATAATAGAATAGCATGCAATTTTGTATTAGAATTAAAACCTCCCAAATTCCAATCCAAGGTTCTAATGCATCCAGGAGAAAATAAATGTTCGCAAAACCATCTAAAAACCCAGATATGTCAAGAAAGCCAGAGAACAACACGGAGGAGGGAACATCTTCAGAATCAACTACAACACAACGTCACGATTAGTGAAATGTCCACACATTTAGCAACAACCAGAAGATTATAAACCACTCCAGCCAACCTCAATCAGTCCACAATTGATCCCAAACTTCCAAAACTGATAGGAAAACAAACACCACCAACCCCTGCCTAATTCCCAACCAAAACCATCAGAGTACTTGAATCAGCAAGAAGAATCGAGGCAACATCAAATTCATTCGAAAATCCCTAAATATGTGGTTGGAAACCAGAAATGAAATGCGAGATAAATCAGCACATTAAAGGCAATAGGTTAGCAACCATTCTATACCTAAATCTCCAAAGAGCCTATTCGGGAACTCAAACCAACAGGAAGAAACGAGGTAACATCAAAATCAATCACTGACTCTATCGACAATTGAACCATCACAAAGAACCCAAGTAAGAAACCCCGATTCAAATGAGAAAGCTCAATCCATTGCGAACATGAGAAAGCAAGAACAGGCAAGAACAGCGAGAGCATCATAAACCTCAAATCATAGTTCATTCAAGAAGACAATCACTTCAAGACAGGTTATCCTCTTCTCCTAGCTACCGATCCTTACCTCAATGATCTCATACCCACATAATCACAGAGTACTTGCCTTTTCTTCCTTGTTCCCCCGGCAGAAACCCTCACCCAACCGTTTTACGCCATCGGTGAGATGGTTGGTGATTGCTACGCCCAATCACGATACCCTCAAAGAAATCACCTGCATGGAGTGACGCCTGGTCGGATCTCAAACACCGGCGGAGAGCTCCGTCGCCACTGGTGTGGGTGACGAGATGAAGAGGTGACGGCGATTAGCGAGCACAGTGCGACAAGGGATTTCGGTTGAACCCTATATACTTATACTTAGGGTTATTAATTCTAACTTAGTGCAATTAGTTCCATCAACTCCCAATTTAATTAGGTATCATTGACTTCCATCAAACTTAATAGGTCTATTCCTTTAAATTGTGTCATATAAATTCCTTTTAAATTAAAAAAAAATTATATAATTTGTAGGAAATTTTGTAGATACATTCCTTAGATAACGCTTGTGACATTCTTTGAAAATTTGTAAGTAAATTCTTTAATTTATCACTCGTGAGATCTTACAATTCTCCTCTCCAAACTTATTAAAATTTGACTTATCAAATATTTCGGGATAGCAGTTGCGCATATCTTGTTCAATTTCCCAGGTGGCTTCCTCCATTAGCTAATTTCCCCATAAGACCTTCACCATATTGATCTCCTTGTTCCTCAATTTCCGAACTTCGCGATCAAGGATCTGTTTCGGTCATTCCTCGTAGAATAGATCTGGCGTCCACTACACGGACTCATGACCAATCACATGAGAAGGATTAGAATGTACCTTCTAAGCATAGATATATAGAATACATTATGAACTACTGACAAATTCAGTGGTAACGCAACTCAGTATGCTTATGTTTCAATTCGATCCAGAATTTTAAAAGGCCCAATATACCTTGGACTAAGCTTTCCCTTCTTTCTGAACCTCAGTACCCACTTCATTGGTGACACTTTGATAAACACACAATCCCCCACTGTAAACTTCAAATCCCTTCGTCGTTGATCGGCATAACTCTTCTGACGACTTTGCGTTGATTGCATCCTGTCTTGAATTTTAACCACCAAATTTACTGTGTGAGTCACAATGTCCGAACCCAAAACTGCCCTCTCTCCAACCTCATCCCAATGTAACAGTGTCCTGCACTTTTTTCCATACAACGCTTCATATGGGGCTATACCTATGGTGGCTTGATAGCTATTGTTGTATGTAAACTCTACCAAAGGTAACTTCTACTTCCAGCTTCCTTTGAAGTCGATCACACAAGCTCATAACAAATCCTCCAAAATATGAATCACTCGTTCAGACTAACCATCAGTTTGTGGATGGAATGTAGTACTAAAGATGAGCTTTGTACTTAGTCCCCGATGCAAACTTTTCCAAAATATGGATGTAAATCTAGGATATCTATCAAACACAATCCGTGTTAGAATTCTTTGTAACCGTACTACCTCTCATATGTATACTTTCGCATATTGCGTCATAGTAAAGGTGATTTTTACTAGCAGAAAGTGTGCCTATTTCGTTAATCGATCCACAATAACCCACACAGCATTTGATCCTCTAAGTGAGGTTGGTAGTCCCACCACGAAGTCTATATCCACCTCTTTCCATTTCCAAGTGGAAATTGGAAATGGTGCTAGTAATCCTGCTGGCCTCTGATATTCGGCCTTCACCTGCTGGAAAGTAAGGCACTCGTAAACTACTTTCATTATATCTCTCTTCATGCCCGGCCACCAGCGCAATAACTACATATCTTTATACATTTTTGTGCTTCTAGGGTGGACAGAGTACGGGGTGGTATGTGCCTCCTTCAAGAGGTTCTCCCTGAGTGACCCTCCCTTAGGCATCCAAATGTGGCCCTTGTATCGCACAACCCCATCCACGGTTGAGTAAATAGCACGACCCCTTACTTCACCCCTGCGTTTCCATTCCATCAGCTGCTGATCGGATGTTTGTTCTACCCGGATCCGATCCAATAGGTTTGATTTAACAGTTAGTGTCAACAAACTAGTCTGCTCATTTGGTGCCACTACCTCCAACCTGGACTGTTGAAATTATGATATCAATTGCTGCTGAGTGGTTAACTGCAACAACATCATGGACTTGCGACTTAGAGCGTCCGTCACCACATTAGCCTTACCTGGATGGTAATTAATGTTGCAGTCATAGTCCTTCACCAATTCCAACCACCGTCTCTATCGCATATTCAGTTGCTTCTGTGTGAAAAATATTTCAAACTCTTATGGTCTATGAAAATCTCACATAGTTCCCCATAAAGGTAATGCATTGCCTCCAAATTTTTAGAGCAAAAATGACGGCCGCTAGTTCTAGGTTATGTGTGGGGTAGTTTTTCTCATGCACCTTCAACTGACGTGACAAATAGGCAATGACCTTCCCATTCTACTTCAGTACAACTCCTAAACCATTCTTGGAGGTATCGGTGTACATTACAAACCGTCCACAGCCATCTGGAATTGCAAGCACTGGTGATGTCATCAATCTTTCTTTTAACTCTTCAAAACTCCTCTTACACTGGTCTGTCTATTCATACTTTACCCATTTCTTAGTCAGCGAAGTCAGGGGCAGAGCGATTCGTGAGAAATTCTGGATGAACCTCCGATAGTAGCCTACCAACCCCAAGAAGCTTCGGATTTCGATAATATTCTTTAGTGTAATCCAATTCTTGATTGCCTCCACTTTGGTTAAATCCACCTTTATCCCTTTCTCTGAAACTATGTGTCCCAAAAATGGAATTTAACTCAACCAAAAGTCACACTTGTTGAACTTCACATACAAATGTTTATCCTTCAGTGTCTGCAGCACTGTTGTCAGGTGTAGATGATGCTCCTCATGACTCCGTGAGTAGATTATGTTGGGACCTTTGTGCCCGCTAGAAGGGGGGTGAATAGCTTTTCGTCGCACTTGAGTTGGTTTGCTTCTTCTTGATGATGTGCAGCGGAAAATACAAGAACCAAACACCAACAACGCTAACTCTAGGGATTTACTTGGTATCCACCTCAAGCAGAGGTGACTAGTCCAAGGATCCACACACTCACGCACCCTCTGTTGGGAATTTCGGGTCGCAAAAACCGCTTTTTCGCGTTGTGGAAACCCTGATTCTCATGCCACCGGATCCGTGCGAAGTAAAATAAAACAAAAATATTACGAGTACGAGTTTCTTACATCTAGATCTACACTAAGAGAAGGATTTACCCTCAATGTGATGCCCTTCGCAATCCCGCTCGTCCAATGGTTCGCCGGATCTCGAGATCGTCAAGTGTACGATCCTCTATGCGTATCCACACGAACAAACTAGGTGGAGAAGACCAAAACAATGGTGTGCTAGCACCTTAGATGATTCGGCCAAGGAGGAGGAGAGGGAGAGGAGAATGAGAGCAAGGAAGAAGATGGAATGAATAAGAGTGAATGAAAAACAACTCCTTGATTTCACCATAAGTGGCCGGCCACACTTGTAACCCCCATGGAATGCCAAGAGTCACAACTCTTGGTAACTCCCATGAGGTGGCACACACATGTGCTAGCCTTGATGATATGACACATCATCATTATGCCACTTAATGTCAACTCACAAATGATGTGGCAAATGGTCAAGTCAAACTTGACCTTTCATATTCCTTCTCAAGTAAAGTCAAACTTGACCAAATCTCTCTCATAGTTGATCTAATCTAACCATTTGATTCAAACCAACTTAATATAATGAATCTAATTCATTTAATTAAATTGATTCAATGAGTCATAATCTAAAATAAACTCATTAAACACATGAATCAACTTGAGTCCAACTCAATTAATTCAATTAGGATTACTCTTAATCCAATTTAATTCATCATATGAATATAATCCTCTTGGTTCATCATATGAACCTAATCTTCATCTAATTATCCTTTGTGTGTGACCCTATAGGTTCTTATAACGTTGACAATGCTCCTAAACCCATTTAGAAGCATAAGTAATGAGCGGTATCTAGCAACACATCATTACTACCCAAGTTATAAGAATGTTGAGATCCAACATCACCTTGTGACTACTAATTGTGACTCTTCACAATATATGATATTGTTCTTCTATCCTAGACATCTAGATTGATCAATGTGAGGCATAGACTGTGTCATCCTCTAATCAATCTAAATCTTGAATTCCAAGTAGATTCACTCAATCAAATGAGCTCAATATCTCATATTGACTCATTTGGGCATGGTCATGCACTTCGTGGTCTCACTCTATCAAGAATATCGATGTCGCTCCCGTCATATAGGAGGGATATATCCCATCTACATCACTCACATCCCTCTGCATAATTCGTTACATACCCAGTAATCGCCTTTATAGTCCACCCAATTACGGGTGACGTTTGATGAAACCAAAGTACATAACTTCTTATGTAGGGAACCATGGTGACTTTAGATCCAAGGACTAGTAGTCATACTAATAGCCACATGAGAAAATATATGATACTCATATAACAATCCATGATACTTTCTCATGGCGGGTCATTCAGTATACATTCTCCAATGCATACCCATGTGTCAACTTGATATCTCTATATCCATGACTTGTGAGATCAAGTCATCGAGTTGACCTACATGCCAGTCTCGTCGCATTAACATTATCCCTGAATGTTAATACTCGACTAAGAATGATTAAAAGTAGTGTTCCCTATATCATCTCACTATCGGTTCAACTAACCGATTGATATAGGTAAGAACCCTCTATTCAAGGACGCTATTATACTTAGTTTATTTGGCACCTGATCCGACGGTAAGAATGGGGGGTCCACCTTCTGAAGGGTCCCAACCTAAGGACGGATGGAAGGCTGGCCAAGCGGGTAATGGTCCGAGCGGAGCTAGAGATAACTCATCCATGGGCTTGGGTTTTCGACGCCAAGGCAAGAAGATCGAAGGGCCGAGCGGAAGTCCGCTCAGCTGGGACCGAAGGGCCGATCGGGTGGTCCGTTCGGCCAGGATAGGGGCGAGGGTACAAAGGTGGCCGAGCGGCCTATGCGCTCGGCTCGGGTTATGGGATATCAGCAGAAGCATGTCTGATGATTAGGCCGTACACAAGATCACACGATGGAGGATCTTGCCGTCACATCATGGGAAGGTTGATACAGTAGCAGTATGGCCTCATAGACGTCTTCCCGACAGATCCATATCTGGGCATGGCCCTTCTGACAGACCCATACCTGGGCATGGTCAAAGGCGGGTGGTTGCTTTGACTGGCGCGCCCAGGCTTCTTCGAGAGGTCTATATAAGGTCTCCATTTCTTCACCGGAGGTATGCAAATCTTCATCTTGAGGCCACCTATTCGTTATTCCTCGGCTGACTTGAGCGTCGGAGGGCCGTCGCCGGGACACCCCTCCCGGCTCGGTTTTGCTGCAGGTTCGCCGGAGCGCTCGAGGATCTAGCAGGGAGCGCCACGTGCCCAGTGTCCGTTGACTCCTGGTTCGGACAGGATCAAATTGGCGTCGTCTGTGGGAACGCACCTGCATCCAAACAAGAACGATGGACGAGGCTGGACGACAACACACGGTGGCGCTTTCGACGGAAGAACTCGAAGCTCTAGTCGAGATAAGGGCCGCCAAACTTGTGGAACAAAAACAGAAAGTAGCGGCCGAATGGCCAGAGCAACAAGCAACATCTGCGTCGGGCGGCCGAGCGGAAGCACCTCCAGCCACCGTCGCATCCCACCGGGCCTTATTTCGCACCCCTGAAGCCGCGCCAGCTCGGAGAGATAGAGGCTCTTCTTCAGACGAAATGCCAAGGCGGGATGACAGAAAAGGGAAAGCTCCCCAGGCGGACTCATCTCCCGAGCGGATCAATCGCCAATTCTCGGAGGTTATTCTACGAGACCCTCTACCCAAGCACTACGTGCCTCCGACGATCGGCGAGTACAACGGAACAACGGACCCGGATGATCATCTGGGTAAGTTTGATAACACAGCTACACTCCATCAATATACAGATGGAGTAAAGTGCCGTGTCTTCCTTACAACCCTCTCGGGATCGGCGCAACGGTGGTTTCGGAGGCTGCCGGATGGATCCATCACTAGCTTCAAGGACTTCCGAACGGCCTTCCTCCACCATTTCGCTAGCAGTCGGCGGTATCAGAAGACAAGTGTCAGCTTGTTCGCCATCAAACAAGAGCCGAGAGAATCGCTTCGAGCTTACATTCAGCGGTTCAACCAAGTGGCGATGGATATCCCAACAGCCACATCGGAGACGATGATGAATGCCTTCACGCAAGGCCTTGTAGATGGGGACTTCTTCCGGTCGCTCATCCGAAAGCCGCCCCGAGATTATGATCACATGCTGCATCGGGCCAACGAATACATAAATGTGGAAGAAGCGCAAGCCGCTTGGAAAAAGGAAACTCCAACCGAGCGGGCACCTGTTCAGGCCGAGCGGAAATAGCATGCCGCTCAGCAGCCACCACGAGGACCGAGGGCCGAAGCAATCTGATCCCCCCACGCCAGGTCGCACGTACAAGAAGTGGCTGCCGCTCGGCCCAAGCCGAAGAAGAGGTGGACCCCTATGTTCTGCTCCTTCCACCAGTCAGATACGCACAACACGAGGGATTGTCGAAGTCTTCCCTTCGTGGCTAATCCCGTTCCCAGGAAAGCCGAACGACGGTCTACTCCCATCGACATAAGACAAAGGACCCGTGAAGCCGACCGGACCCGCACCGAAAGGCGACATCAACAGACACCCGATCGGCACCGATCTCCAAGACAGGAGAATCGCCAGGCGTCCAGAGAACGGTCACGACCGTCCGCGCGAGAAGAGGAAAATAGGAGCAATACTTCCCGGGGAGAGATCAACGTCATTGCTGGCGGGCCAACCGGAGGAGACTCCAACCGGGCCAGAAAGGCGGGCGTTCGGCAGCTACAGATCCACGCAGTCGGCTGTAGTCAAGAGCGGGCAAGTGGACCGGAAATCACTTTCGGCCCCGGAGACTTGGAAGGAGTAGAAGTGCCCCACGACGACGCTCTGCTCATTAAAGCGGTAATAGCAAATTATACTGTTCACCGCCTATTTGTTGACACAGGGAGCTCGGTCAACATCATATTCAAGAAGGCGTTCGATCAGCTGCAAATTGATCGTGCCGAGCTGCTGCCCATGACGACCCCGCTATACGGGTTTACTGGCAACGAAGTTCAGCCGGTCGGACAAATTCGGCTAGCTACCTCACTGGGAGAGGAGCCGCTCAGAAGGACCAGGACAATAAACTTCGTGGTGGTCGACTCTCCTTCGTCCTACAACGTCATTTTGGGACGATCGGCGCTTAGCGAATTCCGAGCCATCGTCTCAACCTTCCACCAGAAGATGAAGTTCCCCGTCGAAGACAAAGTGGGAGAAGTACGGGGGGATCAGTTAGCAGCTCGGCGATGCTATATCGAGATGGTCCGAGCAGAATCCAACTCTGCTCGGAAGGCGCCTCGAATCGAGGTAAATGCCATCACCGAGAAACCTCCTGCTTTAATTTATGATGAAAAGGAGGAGGTTCAGATTCATCCGACCCGATCGGAGGCCACGACTTTTATCGCCTCTGATCTGAAGGAGGAGCAAAAGGAGGAACTGATCCAATGCCTCCAACGAAATCATGATGTCTTCGTCTGGTCGACACATGAGTTGCCCGGAATTTCATCGAGCCCTGCGCAAAGATGAATTGCATGTCCGCCCGAAGCGGAGGAAAAGGGATTTCAGTGCCGAGCAGAACGCCATCATCCGGGCGGAAGTAGAGAAACTTTTGGAGGCCGGCCACATACGAGAAGTGCAGTTCCCGAGCTGGTTGGCTAACGTGGTATTAGTCTCCAAGCCGGGCGGCAAGTGGAGAGTCTGCATCGACTTTCGGGACTTAAACAAAGCATGCCCCAAGGACTTCTATCCTCTGCCCCGGATAGATCAGCTGGTGGACTCTACGGCCGGCTGCGAATTAATTTGCATGCTTGACGCCTATCAAGGATATCATCAAGTGCCGCTCGCCCGGGAAGATCAAGAAAAAGTAAGCTTCGTAACGGCCGACGGCACATATTGCTATAATGTGATGCCGTTCGGATTGAAGAATGCCGGTGCCACCTATCAACGCTTGATGAACAAAGTGTTCAAGGAGCAGATCGGGCGTAATCTGGAAGTCTATGTGGACGATATTCTCATTAAGTCTGTCCGAGCGGCCGATCTTCTCAAGGATATGGAAGAAACCTTCCAAACACTGCGCAAATATGGAGTCAAGCTAAATCCCCAGAAGTGCCTGTTCGGAGCAAAAGGAGGGCGTTTCTTGGGGTACATAGTGACCGAGCGGGGAATCGAAGCAAATCCCAACAAAGTGAAAGCTCTGCAAGACATGCCGCCCCCAAGAAATACAAGGGAAGTACAACGGCTGACCGGTCGGATAACTGCTTTGTTCAGATTCATCTCCAAAACTGCCGACCGGAGCTTACCATTCTTCAAGATCCTGCGCAAGGCTACTAAATTCCAGTGGGATGAAGAATGTGACCGAGCATTTGAAGAGTTGAAAACATATTTAAATTCTTTGCCTGTACTGGCCAAGCCGATCGGGGATGAGTCACTTTATATATATCTGTCGTCAACTGAGCATGCTGTAGGCTCGGCACTTGTGAAGGCGAGCGGCGAAGAGCAGCCGGTGTACTTTTTAAGCCACATTTTGAAAGATGCTGAATCTCGTTACACTGGGCTCGAGAAGTTGGCCTTTGCTTTGGTTCTAGCCGCTCGGCGCCTTCGACCGTTTTCTTGGCTCACACCATCATTGTCCGGACGAACAGTCCACTCGGAAGAGTACTGTTGAATCCAGAAGCGTCCGGACGGCTCATCAAGTGGACGACAGAATTAAGTGAATTTGACATCCAATATCAGCCCCGCTCGGCGATCAAAGCCCAATCCTTGGCAGATTTTGTGACTGAAGTGCAAAGGCCAGAGCCGGAAGCTATGTGGAGAATATATGTGGATGAGTCTTCCACTCGGCTCGGAAGTGGGATTGGAATATTGCTGCTCTCACCTCAAGAAAAGAAGATGCACCTATCCGTCCGGCTGGATTACAAAGTAACAACGAAGCAGAGTATGAGGCCCTCATAGCCGGATTGCAGCAAAGCATGTGGGTGCCGGGTGACTCTCTATTCGATTCGCGGTCACCAACAACTTTTCGCACCTTCAAATCAACAATGTTCGGCTTAAACTCTACGTTGAGGCCTTTGAAAAACTCAAAGCTATTTTCCGAGAGGTCCTTATACGTAAGATCCCGAACGGAGAACCAGAGCGCAGTTAGCCAAACTCATGAGTTCAATAACACCGCTGCCATTCACCACCAATTGAAAAGTATCACGGTGGCGCACGCCGACGGATGCAAGGCCTCACGCTTCCAAGCGATGGAGGACACCTATTATAGAATTTCTCCGTTCGGGCACCGCACCCTCCGATGAATATGCAGCCCGGCTCCTCGGAAGAAGAGCCGGTCGGTTTACACTCATCGGAGATCGCTTTACAAGAAAGCATTCTCGCGCCCGTTGCTGAAATGTATAAGCTTGGAGGACTCGACTACATCCTCCAAGAAGTACATCAAGGGTCATGCGGGGGACGCTCATTGGCCAAGAAGATCCTCTTGGCCGGATACTTTGGCCAACTTTACAAATAGATGCCGCTCGGACAATATCTACCGCCTTTCATGCGAAGTATCACAACTTCTCCCACCGACCGGCCGAAGAAATGAAGGCGTCAAGCGTTTCATCGACCAATGGGGAATGGATATTGTCGGTCCATTTCCGATGGCGACCGGGCAGAGGAAATTCTTACTAGTGGCGGTAGACTATTTCTCCAAGTGGGTGGAGGCCGAGCCGCTAGCAAAGATCACTGAACAAATGGTTAAAAAATTCATCTGGCAACACATCATTTGTCGGTTCGGCATCCCTCGCCGACTAGTGTCCGACAACGGGCGGCAGTTCACAGGGAAGATGTTAGAGGATTGGTGCAAGAGCTACGGCATTGAGCAACATTTCACATCCGTGGCCTATCCTCAGAGCAACGGTCAAGCTGAAGTGGCCAACCGGGAAATTCTCCGTATTCTGCGCGCTCGGCTCGACCATTTGGGAGGAAGTTGGCCGGATGAAGTGCCGAACGTCTTGTGGGCCATCCGAACAATGCCAAAAGAAGGGACAGGAGTCACACCGTTCCATTTGGTATATGGTGGCGAGGCCGTCATTCCGGTTGAAGTCGGCATGGAGTCCGCCCGGATCTAGAGCTACGATGAGGACAACGCCGAACGGAGAAACATGGAGCTGGATTTGGTAGAAGAGGAGAGGGCAAAGGCGTCCGTTCGGCTGATGGCGTACCGACAACGAATGAAGCAAAACTATAACCGGCGCGTCATTCCCCGATCATTCCAGATCGGCGACCTTGTCTGGAAGAAAGTCAAGCCGGTCGGCGACGTCGGCAAGCTTGAAGCTCCATGGGCAGGTCCCTTCAGAATCATCGAAAAGCTCCGCTCGGGCGCGTATTATCTGGAGGATGAGGAAGGTCGGCAGCTAGATAGGTCGTGGAGCGCGAACCACCTCCAGCCTTACCGGGCAGGGTGAAAGGTGTGCCTATGTAAATCATCTTATGTACTTTTTTTCGACTGAATACTTGAAATGCAGAAACGAAAAATCAAGAGAACAAATAAGACATCGCCAACAAAAGAACGAAGGCCCCGAGCCGCTCGGCCGGAGGTAAATGGGTCGGGCCAAGCGCTCTAAAATTGAAGGCCCCGTACCATTCGGACGGAGGTATATTATCCTAGCCCAGATGCTCGACGAAGCAGACCCTGAGCCATTCGGCCAAGAGTACGTTATCCGAGCTGGGTGAAAGGAACCAAAAGTGATAAAAAGGAGGGCAAAAGCTTCGCCGAACGGAAGCGTCAAAATTAGCCAGAGTCGTCTAGCCCAGACGTTAAACCGTAGAGCCGCACCGACCGGCTATAAAAACCGAGCGGCAAACCGACGAGCACCGTCGTTAAAAATCGAGAGCCGCACCGATCGGTTATAAACATCCGCGCCGACGAGCACCGTCGTTAAAAATCGAGAGCCGCGCCGATCGGCTATAAACATCCGCGCCGACGAGCACCGTCGTTAAAAATCGAGAGCCGCGCCGACGAGCACCGTCGTTAAAAATCGAGAGCCGCGCCGATCGGCTATAAACATCCGCGCCGACGAGCACCGTCGTTAAAAATCGAGAGCCGCGCCGATCGGCTATAAACATCCGCGCCGACGAGCACCATCGTTAAAGATCGAGAGCCGCGCCGATCGGCTATAAACATCCGCGCCGACGAGCCGTTAAAGATCGAGAGCCGCGCCGATCGGCTATAAACATCCGCGCCGACGAGCACCGTCGTTAAAAATCGAGAGCCGCGCCGATCGGCTATAAACATCCGCGCCGACGAGCACCGTCGTTAAAAATCGAGAGCCGCGCCGATCGACTATAAATATACCGAGCGGAAGAACGAATATCAGAGTAAGAAACCGCGGAAACTACAAATATTAAAACATTCAGGCCCGATTGGGGGTTGGTCCTTCGATGCTCGGCATTTGTTGACTTCACGCAGGCAGGATACGTGCAGAGCGAGTAGGCCTCCTCGCTCGGACTTTATGCAATGAGCCAAGCCGATCGGACGCGTGAGGGAGAATGCTTAAGAACATGACTGACGCTAAGCATCAACGTTAAGCAAACAGAAGAATATTGTGGACAATGAGTAGGAAGACAAGCAAAGGGACATCGTTTCATTATAAGAAAAATTATGCCGAACGGCACGTACAAAAATTTTACATCCGCCGAGCGGATGAAACACAGAAAGCACTCAAAAAACTCGCCTCACTCGGGGTCTTCAAAGTTAAAGAAGGTGTCCGGGATGTCGTCAATCATGGCCGCCAGTTCGGGAGGGGGAATGCTCAGGTCAGCAGGAAGATGCCCCCCTTCTTGAAGTACGCCGTGGTGACCTTGACCGCCTCGAGGAAGGTTGAGGAGACGTTGCCACCAAACTTTTCGCCAAAGCGCTCCGAGCGGAGGTATTCCTGGCGCGCTGCTGCTAGCCGACTTGGCTCGCCCTCCTTATATTTTTTGAGTGCCGCTCGGGAAGCGGTTAAGGTATCTCGGACAGCCTTCAAGTCCATCTCAGCTTTTGTGCGTTCGGCCGAACGGATCTCCCGCTCGGCATCCAGCTCGGCCCCTAGCTTCTTAGACTGCTGATCTAGGGCCCGGACTTCGACTTTCATTTTATCTAGATCAGCAATTGCCCGCCTCTTCCGACCATTGGCGCGCTTCACGTCCCCGTCCCGCTTCTTCACCAAGTCATCGAGTCGGACCACCTCTGCAGCCAGATCGGCAGCCTTCTTCTGTTCGGCCTCAAGAGCTTGTTTCTCCCGCTCGGCCGTGGGACCTCCCGACACTTGGAGTTTTTCTAGGAGATCCTCCAACTCGGCTAGCCGATGGCTCGTGGCAATTTGCTCAACCCAGCGCTGTAAGGGAAATAATAATATCAGGAATCAAACAACAGATGACACGGAATGAAGATGGGTTTACCGAGTGGCTCTCACAGATATTGTTATCGCCGAGCCGCTTAGGCCATAAGGGCCACCTGAATCAAGGCGCCTCAAGAGCTTGGCAGCGGACCATCGGTGGTTATTTCGTGAACAGGGCTCGATGGTCGATCGGCAGACAAGAATATTCCTCCGACGAATCGGAGGGTAGTCTTGATGGTAGGGTGGCCGGCTGCCGCCTGATGCGAAGACTCCCCTATGGTGGAAGTTTCACCAACCGACGAAGCGGCTGAGTTCGAGGAGGAGAGCCGAGGGCTGTGCGATAGCGAGGCCACGGGTCCCGATCTCGCGGGGCGGCGGTCAGCGGTTACGATCGGCGCTACCGTGGTTCCCCTCTTGGGTCGGCGGAAGGTTGGGGTCTCTTCGACGTTTCCGCCGAACCTCCAATGGTGGATCTCCAACTGGGAACGCCCACTCGGCGGGGCCGAGGAACAGGATCCGCCTCAACCTCCATTGAGCGGATGGGGCTGCTTTGGGCGATGCGCCCCTCCCCCCGCATCCGCACGGCGGTGGGATGAGTCTCGCCGCGAGCTCTTTTCATAGTCGCTCAATCTCCACGGACTTCAATTTCAGGTTAGCGGTAGCCTTGGGCGCCACATGACTTCAGCTGCAATAAAAGAAATTAAAATCAATTAGACAAAAAGACCAAGGGAGTAAAGGGTCCTTACTCATGCGGAAGGAGAGATTTGACGGGAGACAATCCGAAAATATACAACACCTTTGAGCAAAGAATCGTCGATCTTGTATCAGACCGACAACCGCCGCATGAAGATAGGTGCTTCGAACTTGCCAAGCCCTACCAATGAGTTTCGCCGCCATCCGGTTCGAATGCGCCGGGAAGTCGGATGTAAAAGAAAAACTCCTTTCAGTGTTTGTTGGAGGTCGGCATATTATCGAAAAATTTAAAGCCTATTCTACTTTGGAAAATAAAAGTGCCCGGCTCGGATTGTTTGGGGTAGAAGAAGAAGTGGAATATTTTGGGGTTAAGAGGGATACTGTGCAGCTTAAAGAGGACGACCACCCCGCTCAGCAGCCTAAAGGAGTTCGGCACAAGTTGGCCGAGCGGGATGCGAAAATAGTTACAAACCTCTAAAATAAAAGGATGGGTAGGAAATCTAAGGCCACCCTAGAATTGGTCTAAAAAGAAACAGATTGTGCCGATCGGCGGGTCATGTGGTCGGTCAGTCGGGTCGGCTATAACTATTTCATGGTTATCGGGAATCCCATACGTCCGAACTAGGCGCCGAGCACCCTCCTTATCAAACCGACTCTCCATGGCCACATACCAGGGACCGTGAACGCTGGTGGTGGGTTCAGAGGAACTTGCCATCTCGGAGAGGCAAGAGGATAGCAAGAAATCGAAAGAAGGGGAGCGAAAGAGGCGAAATGAGCAGGAAAAACCTAGTAAGTGAAGGAAGAAGACTCACTGAGGAGGAAACGGGCGGAAAAGATCACCGGGGAAAAGGTAGCAGCCGGAGAGTGGGACTGGATCGCCGAAGGCTACAGCGGCAGAGGAGGCAGAAGGAGGAAGCACGAGCGAGCGTGCGGCAGAGGAGGAGAACTGAGACTTTATACAGCCGGGGCCCGTCGGCCTCCGCCGTCCGATCCAGGTCACGAAGGACAAGGACGCCATCGGGCCGTCCATTTCAAACGGGGGGCGTCCCATCGTAAGTGACGCCGCCGCCACGCAATGGTCGACACGTGGCGCCCTGTCATCGAGCGCAATTAATGCGCCCATACCGCGCACGCTTCGCCTTAATGAAAAAGATTGCACGATTTCCGGGAAGATTTAGACAAGCAAACACCCATGTTGAGCGACAAGACAACCAAAACGAAGAGCCGAGCGGCTGAATTTGGCAGAAGGGCCGAACGGCCCCATGGATATTATAAGCTACAGAAAGACGGCGACCGCCCGCTCGGACACATATGGTCCAGTCAGTCGGACTCACTTCCTCCTTCGACTAGACTTGAAGGGAAGGCAAGTGATCCGGCGGTAAGAATGGGGGGCCCACCTTCTGAAGGGTCCCAACCTAAGGACGGATGGAAGGCTGGCCAAGCGGGTAATGGTCCGAGCGGAGCTAGAGATAACCCATCCATGGGCTTGGGTTTCCGACGCCAAGGCAAGAAGATCGAAGGGCCGAGCGGAAGTCCGCTCGGCTGGGACCGAAGGGCCGATCGGGTGGTCCGTTCGGCCGGCGAGGGTACAAAGGTGGCCGAGCGGCCTATGCGCTCGGCTCGGGTTATGGGATATCAGCAGAAGCATGTCTGATGATTAGGCCGTACACAAGATCACACGATGGAGGATCTTGTCGTCACATCATGGGAAGGTTGATACAGTAGCAGTATGGCCTCATAGACGTCTTCCCGACAGATCCATATCTGGGCATGGCCCTTCTGACAGACCCATACCTGGGCATGGTCAAAGGCGGGTGGTTGCTTTGACTGGCGCGCCCAGGCTTCTTCGAGAGGTCTATATAAGGTCTCCATTTCTTCACCGGAGGTATGCAAATCTTTATCTTGAGGCCACCTATTCGTTATTCCTCGCCTGACTTGAGCGTCGGAGGGCCGTAGCCGGGACACCCCTCCCGGCTCGGTTTTGCTGCAGGTTCGCCGGAGCGCTCGAGGATCTAGCAGGGAGCGCCACGTGCCCAGTGTCCGTTGACTCCTGGTTCGGACAGGATCAATACCAATACAAGTAAGCATAATAACCAAAACAAATGCCTTTATATATAAGAATATGATACAATGAGTCCATACAACAATCATCAAATGATTGGCTCTAGGGCTCTAACTAACACCCTCCACTATGAAATCACTCCTTTACGGTAACTACCGAAGGCGGAGAAGCCTTATAAGCTCACAATACAACAAGAGTATAAAGAGAAGCAAATACAAGGGAAATCTTACAAGATTTGTACAATAAACCCTAACCCTAGCTTCTTCTTCTTGTTGCAACTCGCCTCTTGACTTGGACGTACCTTCAAGAACCTTCAAGACTGGCGGAGAGAGTTGTGGAGAAGTCGTTGTGAAAGTCGCACACAAATCGCAGGAGAAAGCTCGCAAAGAACTGCGGAGAAAATGCTCCGCCAAGGCTTTAAATAGTGCTCCCAATCGATCCAATCCATCCCCAATCGATTGCCACGTCAGCACCCAGCAATCCCAGCCGTCCATCACCTGCAACCTGCGCAACGGTCACTTCCCAATCGATCGACCGATTGATTGGGACTGTCTGAATTGATTGGTCGATCGATTCAGAGCCTTTCTGTGCTCTTGCGTCCGCGTGAGAGCTTCTACTCCCAATCGATCACCCGATCGATTGGGAGAGCTTCTGTGCTCACGATTTCCTGACCCCAATCGATCGGTCGATCGATTGGGCTATTCTAACAATCACAGCACACTCCAATCAATCGGCTGATCGATTAGAGCCTGTTCAATCGATCGCCCGATCGATTGAACACCCTGGACTTGACTCAAACTCAAGTCCAGCTTCCCAAACCCAACTCTCGGTCAACCGTGACCTATTGGGTTTGCACGCCTAGCATTTGGCTACTCCCGACCAACCTCGAATTAGCTTTTTAGCCTCCTCCATCAGTCTTGCGTCCCTCGGATATCTCCCCATCGTTCACGCCTTGCCTTCTAGAGCTTCCATCGGCCTCATCCTAGTTGTCGGGTTCTCCTCGCCAAGTCATACTAGGATTTACCTTGCCAAGACCACATACTTGGACTTACAACCTATGCCAAGATCACACTTGGACTTTCCAATTGCCTGGCTCCTCACCAGGACTTTCTCCTTTGCCAAGTTCACACTTGGACTTTTCAATTTGTCTGATCTCACTTATCAGGACTTTCACCACCAAGTCTGGTCAACACTAACCTACTTAGATTTTCACTCTTACCAACCTTCCTGTTTGACTTACCTTTGCCTAATCTCCAATTAGGACTTTCCCAGTCAAGTCTCCTGTCAACCTTGACCTACTTGACTTCTTTCTTGCCTAACCTCCAGTTAGGACTTTCCCGGTCAAGTCTCCGGTCAACATTGACCCACTTGACTTGTCTTCTCATCAACCTGGTCAATTCCTTGACCATCTCCACAATCAGACGGTTGCTCCAGCAATCTCCATATATTGTCAACCGGACGATTGTCCTAGCAATCTCCATATATTGTCAAACATCAAAATTCAAATTCCGACTCAAGCTTGACTCAACTCAAGCTTAGTCAAATTGGTCAAACTTAACCTAGGAAAATTGCTCCAACAAATTAGTATGTCATCAATAAAGACAATAACAAACTAGTCTAAATACGGTTAGAAGATCCAGTTCATCAAGTCCATAAATGCTATTGGGGTATTAGTAAGTCCAAATAGCATAACCAGAAATTCATAGTGTCCGTATCGAGTTTTGAATGTCGTTTTATGAACGTCTTCTTCCTTCACCTTTACCTGATGATACCCTGATCTTAAGTTGATTTTTGAAAACATCGTTGCTCCTTGTAGTTGATCGAACAGATCATCAATCCTGGGCAGTGGATACTTATTCTTGATCGTAAATCAATTCAGCTCCCGGTAATCAAAGAACAGACGCATAGTCTCATCCTTCTTACGAACAAACAACATCGGCGCTCCCCATGGTGACACACTCAGTCAGATGAAACCCTTATCTAGTAGCTCCTGCAGCTGCTCCTTCAATTCTTTCATTTCGGTAGGCACCAATCTGTATGGTGATTTCGACACTGGTGTGGTCCCCGTTATCAATTCTATCCCAAACTCCACTTCTCTAACAGGAGGTAGTCCCAAAGTGTTTGTTGGGAACACTTCTGGAAAATCTTGAGCTATCTCCACTTCCTCTAAACTTGGTTGATGAGTCTCTGATTTAACCGTAATATTGACTAGAAGCCCCTCACACCCCTTACTCAGCATTCTTTGAGCTTTACACCCTGAAATAATATGAGGGGAAGTCGATCTTGAGGTTGCATACAAAATGAAGAATTCTTCATTTGGTAGCTTCAATCTGACCGTCCATTATTTGCAATCAATGAAAGCCTCGTGCTGAATCAGCCAATCCATTCCAAGGATTATATCGAATTTTGTCATTTTCAGCACAATGAATTCTGCACACACTATATGGTTTTGCATCATCATCTGACAATTCCTTACCATTCTGTTGCTGTGCAGTTCCTCTCCGGAGGGTAAAGAAACGTTATATCCCATAACCATTCAATCAGGTGTAAGTCACTGATATAAAAGAATGGGTAGCTCCAGAATCTATTAATGCATGAGCTGGTATGTTGGCAACAAAAATCATACCTGTGATGATGGTCGCGTCTAGATCCACCTGCTCCTGTGTCATAGCAAATACCCTTCCTTTGGTTGGCTCTTTGAGCTAGAGACAGTCTCTAGCAAAATGCCCTGTCTTCTTGCACATATAACAAACATGTGAACCCAACAGACATTGTCATGTACGAATCTTCTCGCACATGAGGCATCAAACTTTGTCCTCAACCTTGGGAGAGGTACCATCAGTTGCTTGCGGTCCATGGGGTTGCTGCCATATCTGTGACTGTTTTTGCAGCCATTTTGCTTGAAACTAAGCAGGAGCAGGCTTCTTCCTGCTTGGCTCTTGTTGGTCCCTCCCTTGATATCCCGCTCTCTTACTCTGCACTTCCTTGATCATATCATTCCGATCCCTTTCTGACATCAGAGCCTGATCCACTGCCTCTTTGAATGTGGTAGCTCGACTCAACCTAACATCGTGTCGAATAGTAGCTCTCAATCCCTCAATGAAGTCCTTCAGCTCCTTGGCCAGCTGCCTTGCAAACATGAGTACAAAGTATTGTCCCCTCTCGAACTTCCTGACGTACTCAGCCACTATCATGTCCCCTTGCCTCAGCTCTAGGAATTCTTTTGCCATTTGTGTTAGGTTGTCAATGGTGAAATATTTCCCATATAATACCTCCTTAAAGCCCATCTTGGTCATAGTAGTCAGATCCACCGTAGAGCATATACCCTCCCACCATATCCGCACGTCATCCCACAACATGAATATGACACACCTGATCTTGTTAGCATCCATGAGTTGCATGAAGTCATAAATTGTTTCTAAGGATCGGATCCATCCCTATGCAGTGATCGGATCTGTAGTGCCCTTGAACTCTTTCAGCCCAAGCTCCCTGAACTACATGTATACTGGTTCAC
Source organism: Zingiber officinale (assembly GCF_018446385.1). NCBI lineage: Eukaryota > Viridiplantae > Streptophyta > Magnoliopsida > Zingiberales > Zingiberaceae > Zingiber > Zingiber officinale. The sequence continues at coordinate 22,539,778 of NC_055995.1, forward strand.
ACTGGTTATGGGTCGACTGTATGCTTGTTCATCTACCCTGGTTCTTAACAATTGTTGGATATGTTCTCCATAAATGTGGTTCTGCTTCTGCATAAGCGCTATAAGCCCTGTGAGAAACTGACTATTTTGACCCCCAATCTCTCCATTATTCCTTCGAGCCACCATGATCTATACATTCTAATACACGATCATCGTTGTCTCATATATGCATATCAATGTATTAGTCATATCATAGCTAAGTTACCACATTAATATAAGGACTATAACAATGTAAATCTTACAAACTTGAAGGTAGAAGTAGTTGAGTTCCTAACAAGATGGCATACACACGTTGTCCTTTAGGAGTGCTGCTTTGATACCAACTGAAACATCCCTAGTCTTCCCTTAAGAGATTTTTTTTTTTTGAAAGGGACAACCCTCTCAACGTCTGCTATAAAAATAACCGTAGTAACAATCCCATTAGAAGGAATCATTTTGTCCAATGTAAACGATAGCACCTTAAACAAGAGACTAACTAAAAGGAACATGAAGTCATCATAACAACTCCCTATACAAGTGAAGGAGGTCTCATAAGGAAACAAGTCTACTCTGTACTCCTAGGGCATTCGGACAGTGTCATGCGTCCATCTCGCCTCCTCGTCTACTCCGTCCGTATGCCTTCCATCATATCCTGGGAGACATCTTTACCTGTAACGTAGGCATCATGAATCTACGGACCCAACAAGAACATCTCAATATGAAGATATGACATCCATAAGAAGTAGGAATAATAGCTAATAAGCATAGAACATGGATTAAATTACAGTATAGAGTAAAGAACAATAGATGAAAGAGTTTGCACAGCTAATAGGGGTGGATATGTCACAAAGTGGTAACCACTTTTTGAGCCAGTCAATCAGTCTCATGACCCTAGAGGTACTTCCTAGGAGAACATGTAGTCATATAGCCGAAGCTAACATAAATTACAGTATCAGTCATGTTTGGAAGGGTCCTCCCCGGAGCTCATCCCGGGGCACCCATCCCCTATTGTCACCACATTTGCTCATACTCATCCAATTAGCTATATAAGAAAACTTAGTCTATCTACATTATACTTAGGGTGCGTTTGGTTCAAGTCATCATCTATAACCTTGGTTATGTGATTATCTGGTAATTACATAACCAAGGTTGTGGGGAATACAACATAACCTAATGTTGTTTGGTTCAATCCTAGATAATGTAATAAAAACTTGTTTGGTTGGAGGTTTTAGTGTATAACCTAATTTAACATTTACTTTATTACCCCTGATTAGATATTTTTACAGTTAAATTAATTTAATATTTGATTATTTAAAAAAAATAAAATAAAATAAAATATTAATATTTAGTTATTATTATTTATTATTTTAGACATAACTTTAGGAGGTCACAAAAGAATTTAATTCCACATTTACCATATTTTTTCTTAATAAAATAAAATAAAATACAATTGATTAATCCAATTAAAATGTTCATACAATCCATATCTTTTTTACCACTAGGTCCTCTTGGCTAGAACTATCCAAGTGTGACCATAAAGACGCCAAAGAATTCAGTCAAAATCTTTATCTAACGATGAATGAGAATGAGAGTTCTACTTTTTTGGTCTCTAGCAAAACAAAGTCAGGCTTCAGCTTCATGGATTCCTTATTTTGAGGTCGTGACTTACAATGCATGAACATGGTGCTTCTTCCATGTGCTAATGAAGCGACCTTTAGCCGAGGCCCATGAGCTTCAATTGTCAAAGAATCCAAAGCATAATTGATTCGAATTGTCTCCAGTTACTATACTACAATTCTAGTTCTCGCCAAAAATAGACCAACAACTAATGCACTTCCAAAGAAAGCGTGCAATCACACACAATAGTATTTTGCCATGAAAATGTTGATTTAATCTTGCATTTAAAATGAATTATTGTAACAAAAAGGAATTGAAGAAGAATTCAAAATGGTGTTGCATGCTAGGGACTAATGCTTACATTGTGTTTTTTCTCAACAAAGTCAATAACTAGCTTTCCATTGAGATGGTTAGAGCTACAAGGAGCTAAACAAACACACAAAGTAAGTTGCAATCATCTATTTAATGATGAATCACTAGAAAATAATACATCCAAATTAGAAGCACAATAAAGAAATATACAATAAGATTCGAATTATAAATTACTACATCACACAAATTCTATCCAAAATAGGAATCATCCAATAAGTTCAATCCAAAATGACATTCATCCAATAAGTTTGTCTTATATAATATCATAATTGTTCGAAAACATATTAAAATATAAGATTCAATGACTTAATTCAAATATCTAATTCATTTTCTAATTGGTTGCATATGGGTTGATCTTGGAGAGCTGCTTCATCACATATTCTCTCCTAAATGCATTTGGCAATGCAAAGAAGTTATCAACCTTGTGGTCATCCTTGAGAATGTACTCCCCGACATCCATAATTTCTTGTTGAGAAAAATTAGAAAATTCCATTAACTCATCATATATCCTCATTTTTCTATCACTGTTCTCAGTTTGTTTCTTGAAGTAAGTGGAAATTCCTTTCATCTACTCATTCGCCTCTATAATAACAATGACATACTTGCTAATCTCTCCTACCAAGTCACCTAGAACATCATCAGACTTCCTTTTTTTCTTTCTAGTGGTTGCCTTGTTGTTTGATGGACAAACTGAATCTTGAGTCTCCATCTCAGATTTCTTTGTTTCCTCTCTGACATATTCTTCATCTTTATGAAATTCAGCATGTTCATCTATTTCACGCTCAAATGTGTCAGTTTCTTCATGGCATAGATTGATATCTTCTACTGCATCAGCTGGGGTTTCTGCACCAACTCCTGTGGCACGATCTTTCCCCCACATAGACATTAAGTCGTTAAGGTGGGGAAACTCTTTGTTCCTTAAACCAACAGCAGCCGGATGACTCTAATCAAAAATATATTATTAGTAAAAAAAACCCACAATCATCAAAGAAATGAAAACCTTATGAAATTATGGAAAAGTTACCTTAACCCAATCATCAAACACATCCTTTAATGCAGTGATACATTTCTCAACATCACTCCACCCAAATCCACTGTTATGATTTATCATCTCGTTGATAGCGTGGAATTGCCTCTTTAGTAGCTTGTACATTGACTTGATATGAGGGGTAGCCTTTAGATTGCTTGATGGCACTTTAACAGCCATGAGTTTCTCTAAATGCAACAAGTACCCAGTTCTAAAACCATTCTCACTCTTCCAAGCTAAATCTTTGCTAAACTTAACCAGGCAGTCAACTAATGCAGCATCCTCTTGTTTTGTCCACAAGTGTTTGGTGCTATGAGTTTTTCTTTTAACCTTCATTGGCATTGAACTTTCTACAAGTTCAGTTGGGCTTAATAGAACTGGTTGTGAAGTTGGTACATCCTTGGCTGTTGCTACATAGACTCTTTTGGCTCTTTCCTTTCATTGGAAACTAAAATTAAACAATCTAAATACAACATTGTGCATATGAAAAATATAATCTAATTGTTTAAATTGATAATATATAAATCCCAGATACAATCAAATGGTTTAACATAAACAAAATATTCAAGCATAAACAAATTGTTCAAACATAATTAAATTGTTTAAATTTTTTCAAATGGATAATAAATTCAAATACAACACAATCAAATAGTTCAAATACATGGAAATGAAACTCAAATTTCAAGAAACAATACTATATTTAATTAACTAATGGATGCCAACTCATGAACATATTATCTGCAAGCTTGTCTCTCCATTCTGTCCAAGCAACACCGGTCTCACAATACCTTATCAAATTATTATCATCGTCATCGTAATCATCATCATCATCGTGACTTTCATTTGACTCAAGGACACCTACCTCAATCTCTATTGGATCAATTATCATTTCAGATCTTATGAAATTATGAAGAATACAACAAGCAGATATAATCCTACATCGAGTCTTTGATGAATAAAAAGACTTATCTCTCAATATAGCCCATCTAGCTTTTAAAATGCCAAAACATCTCTCAATGTAATTTCTTGCTTGGGACTGTTTCATATTAAAGTACTCTTTGGCTGTAGTTGGTTGGTAACCTTGTCTCCATTCGACCAAGTGGTACCTTTGACCTCTATATGATGCCAAAAATCCTTCCCCATTTGCATAACCAACATCACACAAATAATAACAACCTATAAATATTACAAGTGAACATGTATTAATATATAGAAGAAAAGATATACAAAAAAAATATTTGTTAATTATATTACAAGTGACTATTCTTTTATGGCCATTATAACTTAATTACCTTGAGGAATCTTCAAGTCATTTCTCCTACTAATAGCATCCCTTAAGACTCTACCATCTGCTACAGATCTTTCCCAACTTGGTAAGACATAGCTAAATTGCATGTTCGGTGTGCATACACCCAAAACATTGGTTACAATTTCACCTTTTCTGGTTTGATACCTAGGTTTATCATATGCTGGGACTTTGACATTAATATAAGTCCCATCTAATGCTCCCAAACAACCTTACACTCAAAGAAGTATCATAAAATTAAATTAATTTTATTGCGTACATTAAAATAATTAAAAACAAATTTATAGAAATTATATACTTGTACCTTAAACCATTTCCACCTCTCATCCGTGTAATTTTCTGGTATTGGTTTTAGTTTCTCAAGCAAAATATTATGTAACCTTAGAACGAAGTTCAAAACTAAATGAAATTGTCTACTAATTGTCTCGCTGGATCTAGATGTTTGGCGTTTTAGGACCCTATTCTTCACATTATGTGCAATAATGTGAAGAAAATATATTACAAGTTCACTAATTGACATATTTCTGGTTCCTTGCAATTGTCCACGAGCCGTTAGCAAATAACAAAGTTTGACTAAAATCCTTCTATCCATCCTACAATTATCCACGCATTGTCGATCACTACGAAAAACCATCCCATTTAAGTTTATAGACCTAATATTATATCTGCACAATGGTTGATCATCATATGATATGCTTCTCTTGAACCTAGCATTTCTTCTCTTGACAGTTAAGACAGTTATCAATAATAAAAGCAAAAAGATCTTGCTTTCCATCATCTTCAAGTGCATAATGAATACAGAAACCATTTTCATCTCTTGCCTTACTGACGATCGAGTCATTGCAACCTATCATATAAAAAGGATAATGGACCAAATTAAAAATCAACAAGGTGGAAAATCTCAATAACTGATAAGAGAAAAACAAATACAAACATAGTGTATTGACAAAGATGTATTAGGCATAGATCACAAAACTGAATGGGATGAGCAAGTAAATTAAAGGTGGGTGATGGAGATTTGAAATGGTCAGAGTAATAGCCATTGGATACAAATACAAACATAGTTTATTCATTCTTTGCTTTCAAAGAGAAAAAGGTTGTCCTTAGCAAACACATAGAAAATAAAAGGATCGACAACAATGTAATGAAATTTCGATTGTGAGGAAGATCTCAAGATTAGCTAATAACTTGGAAACAATTCACCAAAAAAATTCACAATAAAATGCAAACAGAATAGGCAAATTGGAGTTTTTTTTATCTCGTTAAAAATGACTTTTTTTTACCCTAAAGCGAGATCCTCTTGAAGTTGGACTCCAACCGAGATGGAGAAGCTTGCTGCCAATGATTCCAAGGGCCTGAGGTGGAGAAGCTTGTTGTCGCCGTCGATTTGAAGAAGACGAAGCAGGAGAAGTTTGTCGCCGTCAATGAAGAAGGCGAAGTGGGAGAAGTTTGTCTTCGCTGCCGGTTCGAAGAAGACGAAGAGGGAGAAGTCTATCGTCGTTGGTTCGAAGAAGACAAAGTGGGAGAAGACAAGCCGAAGTATGTCACTGCCGCTAGTTCGAAGAGAATCTGTCACCGCTGCTCTAGGGTTTGCCAAAAAAAAGGGAAGAAAAGTGTTCGATAAACAGCGAAGGAGGTTATATTTGAGAAAAAAATTTACTTAACCCCCGGAATCATCCAAAACCTTACGATTTGGAGGTTTTCTGATTCCGGGATATAACCTCATTTTGCTGATGTGGCGAGAATCAAATATAACTTTGGAATCACTCATGACCCTGAACCAAACAGGGTTAAACAATATAACCTTAGTTGGATAACCAAGGTTATGGAGAATAACCCTGAACCAAACATGTCCTTATAGTTTTGTAATTGCTACAGTAGTTAGCTATAATTTCATAACTACTACAATTGAACTATAACATAGTTATAACAGCTATAATTTCATAGCTGCTATAACTATAACAATTGTAGTAACTACTATTTTGTAACTGTTACAATTTTTTTTTAAAAAAAAGACTAAAATTATTCGGAGCCTTTAAAAAACCTTTAACTGATATTTTTTGGGCATAACATAGAGTTCTTATGGGTTTTACTCGATAATTTATTATAGATCTCTGAACGAGTTTTGATTTAATATATTATACATCCTGTGTGTCAATCTGAATTTAAAGTTATGGTATCTTAAAATTTACCTTAGCTAATATTTAAGTTTTTATAATTATGAAATTGTAGCTACTACAATTGTATAATAATTATGAAATCGTAGTTGTAATAATTATGTATAATAATTATAATTTTATAATTATTATAATATCATCACTCAAGATTCAGATAAAAATATAAGTGAGGACACGCAGCATCAGAAGTGAACAATATACAAGAGGGTATTTGTCTCATGTTATAAAGAGTGGGGCGTCTTTATAATAACAGATCAAAATAGGATATACTCATCCAGTAAAACAAAAAACGAGAACGTTTTGCCCATGCAAATAAAAAGGTCTCCTGTGGTCAAAACCCTTCGAAGAATGTGTTTAGAAAATCCCCTTTCTTTATTTGTTTTTGCAAGCGTGGATGACGGTACTCTTACCCGCTTGTGATTGGTGTTGACACGTTTTAGAAGAATCAAACTGGCGGTTTTAATCCTCCCAGTCTGACTCAACAAGCACGGCCGTTGTCGTTGTCTCGTTGAGCAGCAGCAAGGGCGTACTCAACCCGAGTCCATCGACATCCCGCACCCCCGCCCCTGCTCGCGTCTCCTCCGCGAGTCTACCTTCCTCCGTGGTTTCATCCTCTTCTCCTCTCTTTTTCCTCCTCTTAATCTGCCTCGATCTCGCGGTTGGAGAGCGAAAAACCAGATCGGGCCGTCCTAACCGGTTTCTACGGGCATGTCGTCCAGATCTCTGCCGTATTCCACGCAGGATCTCCATTACGACAATGCCAAGTTCCGCCACCGATCGCCGTTGAAGGTTTGCTTCCTTTCAAGATCACTTCCTTCTTTAATCAAATCATTATATATAATATATATCTCTCTCGATCCTGCCAGATACTTTCCCTTCTGCGACCTGGTTATTGGAATAAAATGTTGTTTAGCCTCTGATTAGAATTGAATTTTGGATTTTTTTTGTTGTGAATTGCGTCAGAGAGACCAACATCATGGTGTTCGAACTTTGAGATTCTTGTTTGGTAGTCACCCTTCGAAGGATAAGAGAGCGTGAGCTGATTTCTGCGTTTATTTAACATTTCTAATATACAATTCGACAATAGGAAATTGATTTTGTAATTTTCATTTTTTATCCCGTTCAATTAGGTTTCTTATCATTTTTGGGAGACATGGATCTTGGTTAGGTGCAACTAAAAAATGAAATTTGCACCCTGCGCATGTTTACTGATTCTTCTTCCTCTTCCTTCTCTCTCTCTCTCTCTCTCTCTCTCTCACTCTCTCTCTCTCGGTGTATACCAGAGGTAATATCAAGGCTCAATTGGTGAGGCAATTGGAACAAATTATTCTACTACGTAGCTTATGTCTTTTCTTATGGACACGTAGCTGGATCTGTTTCTTAGTCAAGTCATCCCTGCATTGATTTCTCTTCTGTCTTAAAAGTTTAGTGTCTCTATTAGAAAAAACTGGAACTCGTCATTAGTTACAACTGTTTTAGAGGTTGATGAACTGAGGAAGATACACTGTTTGCCTTGTATCCGAGAAAAGAATGTAAAGAAAGTGAGATCTACGGGAGATCCTCTATCTTTTATTGTGATTCTTGAGATGAATTCTAAATCCATGAAGAATATGATACTTTGCCTGTGGTAAAAGTTCTTAAATTGAAATTACAATTCTGTCTTCACCACAAGGAATATATACAAAATTAAATGATGTTTAGTGGATCAATTCCATCTTGTCTATACTTGGTGTATATGGTCCTGTTGGTCTTGGCTAGGCAATGGAGCTTGGATGTTTGGTGCAGAGAGTGTATACCTTGAAATTTGACTATAAAATATAATAACATTTTCTTAGCTATAGTGAACTTGTTATAGATCGTTTTTCATTAGTTTGTTGAGGTGGGTGATGTTTCCAACTTTCTGAGCCAAATAAGTTATTCTCCTCTCTCATGATGCTTGGGATGTTGATATAATCTTCTGTGTTAGGTGCTGATTACTTTCCTATGGATAGCAGGAAGCCAGGAAACACAAAATGCACAGAGAAAAATTTTAAAATAAGATAAAATACACACAAAAAAAACTTTTTATGTTAGGGAAGGGTTTGCCTATGTGATAAACTATTGTTTCATAAAGAGAAATCTTATTCTCTTCCCCAGAACAATGATGATATAATACTCCTTTAATAATAAGAGTGCAGGGAGGCACAAAAAAATTAGGTTAGCCTACTCATGCAAATCCGGTCAAAAAAAAAAAAACCTCTATAGGTTCTAGGTACAATCTATCTCAAGCTCAAAAGTATTAGTTCATTGTATAACATGGTGCATCAATGAAATTTAATTTCTCCAACACTGATGTACGAAGCTCTCTGTGATTACTTTTGCCATCATATTCTCGAATGATGGTTAGAACAGTATTTACTATATATACTATGAAAGGATTATTAATGGGTCATCATGTTGTTTAAGATATCTATTGTCATGTTTTTATTAACATTAGAAAGAAATGAGGAAAATACACTTGCCTATGATGGATTATTGGACACCTGTATTGGATATACCTTATCATTATGGGTTTGTTATATCACCGGGCTAAGTTGTGTTTACTTTGGTTCAAACTTGGTATCATTGGTTCAAAATAGATGTCAAGTGGATCCTCCAAATGTGATTGGTCATTTTTCAAAAATTGAAATTGAAATCTGTTGTAGGATCTAGGAACAGAATTCCAAGTAAAATGATCATTTTACAAGGAAATTGTGCATTCCTCATGATTTTGAATACTTGATTTACAAACCTTATTTTATTTTATTTTAGTTGACACCATGTATCTAGTTTACGCCGACTAATCTTGGGATGACTGACCCCATAGAAATTTTCCATCGGCTACTAGGGTAAATCAGGAAACGCTCCTAGCGGGTGGCCCATCTGCCCAACATTCTTAGGTCAACCATTCATTGAGGGTAATTCATCCGTTAATTAGCCGAAGCTGAGACTCGAGCCTTAGATGCCTGAAAACTGAGAAGGAGCTACACCATTACCCCGAGGGCTACAAACCTTATTTTATGATTGTTAGAGAGTTGGATCCATGATATTGGTTGAGACCATCTTATAAAATTAACTAATGATGCTATATAGATAACAACAACTAAACTTTATCCCATTAGTTGAGGTCGACTATATGGATTCTCTTATATTATTGGACTCTATCCTCTACTATATCATCATTTATATTTAAATAAAATTTTATTTTGTTTTATCATTGCAAATCAAGTCTTCTTCCTCATTTAGTATTTGTCATAGTTTTACATCGCCTAATTGGAGCATTTATTAGTGGTATATGCCCATACCATCTTAAAAGTATTTCTTGTAGTACACAACTTGACTTCTCTCTAATGTTCTTATTTCTTATCTTGTTTATCCTCTTATGTCTGCACATCCACCTTAGTATCCTCATGTGACTCTCTTCTTCTTCTCATGTATCAGAGTCGTAGCCTAACATTTAATTCTATATAACATAGCAAGTCTAATCGTCATTTTGTAGAATTTCTCTTTAAGTTTTAGAGATACTTTACAATCACAAAGAACAGCTAACACCGTCCTCCACTTCAATCATCCTTCATGTATTCTATATAAGACATCTTTCTCGACCCTTCCATTTTTTTACAAAAACGATCCTAAATACTTAAAACTCTTAGTTATAGCTTAACTCGTCATTGTCTATTTTAACAATTGTCATATAAATGTTTTAGAAATTGTAAGCATAAAAAATAGTCCTAGATTTATTATAATTAGATAACGTAGCTTAGTAGATAAAATAATGGGGCACTTTCATAAGTAAAATTTCTGATATGAAGGTATAGTTTGGTTGACTATTTGGTTTCTTAATTAAATTTCAAGGACTTAGATGTTTGGTGGGTCAAGGAATAATTTTTTCAAATAAAATTAGAAGATAAAGCTCACATACAATGTTGTTTTGATTATAGAAGGATTAAATCTATGGATCTCTAACATACTCCCATGGGTTTCAAAAAGGCAAACACCAATGGTGGCTTACTAAAAGTCTCACTTTTCTTACCATTTTCTCACTTATTGTTGAGTAGAAGACTAGTTTTATGTTTGGAACATTCACTATAAATGTTATTTATTAATAAGACAACTAATGAAGAAATATTAAGAAAAAAATTTACATGATTTTTAGCAACTAAAAAAATTTAAGATAAAATTCCTAAATAGTTATTGTGGTGAGTTTTAGCAAGAAAGAGAATATTTAGTAATTATAACAATGTAGTTACTGAATTTGTCATAGCATAATGAACATCAAGGGTCAAAATTAAGCTATTATCTCTTCTTTATAGAAGTACTAGATGAACTTGCCAATTATATTTTAGATGATCCTCCTTGGTGTGTGCTACTTGAAATTATGCTAGTTGATGAGGGTATAGACAAAAAATTGCAGTAGAATTATGAAGAGAAACTTAGAGAGACTCAGCTGAAGGTTTTAAATTAAAGTACAACTAAAATTTAAAACATATTGTATTTTGATAATAAAATAAGTGAAGAAATATTTAATTAAATGGACAAATATTCTTTCACAGATTTTGATATGTTAGATTTAATTTTCGATAAAGAGACATCATTAATATGATACAGATTGAGTGTTTACAATGTAGATTAGTTTTTGATTCTTGCATGACTATTGTGTTACCTTAGAGTTAAAAAAGTTTATAAGAGTGTTAGTATGAGCAACCATATCTTTTGAGCGACACTAAGATTTAAAATATCATTTATGACAAAGTTTGTCTTTCATCACTAGAGCAGTACAATTTTAATACTATGTTGTGCCGACATTTGACACACTTTAAACTCTGCCATGACCAATCCCAATATTTTCATTCCTATAACCTCCTTCCACTTGCTTACCTTAAGCTATTAGCCAAATATTAATTAAATTGTCAATTGAATAAATTTTTCAAGCAACAAGTTGCATAAAAGTATAACAAACCATCTCCCCTAATGATCATACCTTACTAATACTAAAATGAATATTGTACATTAGATGGAGGATTAGTTCTTGTAGCATATTAGTGATATCAACTTCCTGGCGGGCGCATGGCCTTGGGAAAAAAAATCCGTCCCACCCTTTGGCCACTTGGTGGTTGGCTATAAGCTGACTTGGTGATTTACCTCCTTTCACATAACTTGGACACTCTCAGGGGCGCCTGGGGTGAGCGTAATCACCTTTTGCTGCAATTAGTGATATCAACTTCATAATTTTCTAAATTCCATAGTGCTTTTACAACATATCATATTGGAACTAGTTTTTCTGTCTAAATACATCTTGGTTAAAGTTGGACTTAAATTGACATAATTGAAATTAGAACAAGCACATGATAAGGAAGCATCTTGGTTTCATTCACTCTGGTATCACTTTTCTTTGTTATTTTTAGTGCTTCAGTTGGTGCTTTCCCTCTTTCCCCTTTCTCTTTTTATTGTTTTTCATCTCCTCCCCATCCTCAACAATCAATAATTCAAAGATGAGCTATGAGAGGATTTTCTATCTCTATTAATGCGACAACACCTGTCTTGGTCAGCACTACTAAAATTGCGTTGACACTCACAACACAATGACAGTTGCTCATGTTGACAAAATATCGTTATCAATTAGTGTTATGAAATCGTAAGTGCACGACCACGTCGTCTGTAATAAAAAGATATTGAACTACAAAGACTGTTGACTAAGCATTAGTTGATTTTGCACGGTGAATTATCTAGACAATCAAGAGTTGTTTTGGTCACGAATGCAAGAGAAAAGAACGAAGAGAAAGAGAGTGAGCTCGGGAGACAGAGAGAGGAGTTTGTTGAGGGAATGATTCTAGGGTTTTGGTTTCAATACAATGCTAGTTAATGTCCCTAGTACATGTTCACTTCCTTACCCTTCGTGTTTATGATCATGTTGAGATTCTTACCTAATCACCCTAAGCTACAACAATTCCAACATCATTTAGTAAAGGAGTAACTCTAGATAGTTCGGTTAAATACCTTCTGTTACTAAGGGCCCCTCGGTCATACAATCACTAGAGTTATCTCAGTTACTTTCTAACAAGGATTAAAGGCTACACCAAAGTGTTTACACCATTCTCATTCAATGTTACTAAGTAGAAGAGGTAATATAGAAAGTCCTGTTAAAGGGTTACCTGAGGGCCGGTCATACAATCGCTATATTACACAAGTCACTTCTTAACATTAAATTAGTGTAAACCCATTAAGCTCTTAGTTAGCCAATCCCTTGCAGAGGATTAACCCCTGATTCAAGGTGATACTTCGGAAAGTCCGATTAAAGGGATACCCTCTATCAGCAGGCCCCCCGGTCATACGATCCAAAGTATCTCCTTTACATGGTGACTAATCCCTCACATCTACATGTTTACACCATTCATAGATTTCATCAAACACTTACAAAGTACAATACACGTAGAACATGACATAAACAGAACAATGAAATGATATATACATAGTTTATACATCAACATTACATCATAATTACTCTCTATATCCTAAGAATTGGAGAATCTACTCCATTGCGAAGGCATTACAAACAAGAGACGAGAAAATAGCAATCTATAACTCAATAAACGAGATAAAGAGAGGAGAAAGCTTATCAATGCATCTGCGGTCTTTTTCCATGCAATCCTTGTTCTGGAGGTGGACGGATTGACGAAAATGAAGCCTTTAGGTTTCCCCTAGAGGGGAAAACCCTTCCCTAAGGAGAGAGGCGGAGCCCCAAACCAAGAGATGAGTGGAAAGGGGAGAGAATTCCCTTTTATAGCAGGGGCACGACCTCCTCGTGTTCTCCGCCACACGACTGTGGCGTGTGTGCCGTGGCCCAGGGTAGGCACAACCGTGACTCAGGGCACGGCTAGGCCGTGACACTGGCTAGAAGAAAGAGGCACGACTATACCTTTTGGCACGGTCAGACCGTGTCTTTGTTTGGAAATGAGAGGCACAACCCTGCCATGTGGATCTCTGTGGGGAGAGGCACGACCGTACCTTAGGGCACGACCGTGCCTTAGGTCATGACCTGCCCATGCAAAAATTTGAAGGAGGTCGCTGACAAGACACCGCTTTGCCTCTGGGCACGTCATGGCCGCGTGAGGTGCTGAGATGTGGGTTGCGCCTCTTCCGAAGTCGTATCCTGTCAATGAAAATATGCAAAGACTAGATCTCCGCACAAAGAGTGACAATATGAAATAATAATGAAATAGAGTGCAATAAATATACATTATACTCATGTTAGCAAAAGGCGACTGCGCTCACCCCCGGTGCCCCCTAACCTATCCTAGGATCAACACGGAGGAGGTAAATCACGGGTGACTACTAGCCTTTGGAATAGTGACTAGTGCATGAGGGAGACATTTACTTCGGCTATGCCGAGATTTGAACCCCATACCTCAAGTTGATAGTGCCTCATGCGCTAGCCACCGCCTTGAGGGGACAACATACGTTATACTCATGAAATACATGTAGATGTGCGCCAAACAATGTTTAAAAACATATATAATCTACACACATCAATTAGTTGTCAAAATGATACATTGTGGTCACACTAATGATCAATACATGGAACTATGAGTAAGAATGCTACTGTATTTGCGAAACAGCACATTCAAAATTTAATTTAGTATATATGAAAATTTTAAGACGAATATGTGAGATTTCATGAACAAATAAAATATTAATATTAATATTAATATTAATATCTAAAAGCAATTAAATGTTGTTTCAATTGTGGCAAAAGGCGAATACGCTCGCCCCCAGCGCCCCCGCCAACCCGTCCCAAGGCCAACACGGAGGAGGTAAATCACGGGCGGCTACTAGCCTTTGGAATAGTGACTAGCACATAAGGGAGGTATTTACCTCGGCTTTGCCGATATTCGAACCCCAGACCTCATTGTGGCAACATCTCACGTGCTAGCCACTAGAATTAAATGTTGTTTCAAGAGATCATAAGATGCGAGCCAATAAATTAAAATGGCATGAAATGCCATAAGGTATCAATACATCTTATAATCAGATGTAGTCACCCCATATTATTGATTTTTTTACTATAATGGTAGAATTCCAAGGTACCTATGGTTAAAAATTTAAAATTACGAGCCAATGTTCCAGAACTGTGTTATATGTGAAGAATTTTAGAAAACAGAAGTGTGTTTCTAGATATAGATGTATATTCTCTCACATTATTTCAAATATTATCGTGACTTTGCTTAGGGAGATTACATGTTTGGGTGTGCAAGAATGAACAGAATCCGTTTCTGAGGAAACTGTTTATGCAGATGTTATGGCCAATATGGCTATTATCCAAATAGAGGTCTTTGACTTTGCAATTTGTTTTACTGAGGTTCATAATAAATTGAGAGAAATTTGAATCTGTATCTTGTAATTTTATATCATGAATTTGCATGGATTAACAGATTATATTTTCTTGGTCATCTTCTGTGTAGGTGATTACTCAATCGTTGGTTACTAGCCGCATCAGATATAGCTGTGGAAGTTGTAGTACAGGAAAATTTCTAATGCTATTTATGCTTGTGGGTTGGACATACTTGATAGCAATTAAAAGTTCCAATGGTTCTGCAATTAGTATACTGTCAAATGGTTCTGTAGTTGAAAAACAGCAGTATGTGAAGGAAGGTGTTGGTAGATTAAGAAAAATTTGGAGAAAACCTCCAAGGCTTCCTCCACAACTACCTCCTGATGAAGCAAAAAACATTAGTTCTAGTCTTGAAAAACAGAAAATGTTTTGGATTTCTAGGCAAGAAAAGGTTAAAGATGCGTTTATTCATGCTTGGTCTGGCTACAGAAAATACGCAATGGGTTATGATGAACTTATGCCATTGAGTCGAAGAGGCATTGATGGTTTGGGAGGTCTAGGTGCCACAGTTGTAGATTCTTTGGATACAGCTATTATAATGGGCGCTGATGATATCATATCTGAAGCAGTAACTTGGATAGACAAACAACTTAGGGAAAGAATTGAAAAGAAAGGGCAGGTCAACCTATTTGAGACTACCATCCGTGTGTTAGGTGGACTTCTTAGTGCTTACCATTTAAGTGGAGACACAGGAACAACAAGTGACAATGGGAGATCTGAACTCTTCTTGGAAATTGCCAAAAACTTGGCTGACAGGCTTTTATCAGCATTTACTTCAAGTCCAACAGAAATTCCTTTCAGTGATGTTATTCTCCATGACTATTCTGCTCATGCAGCTCCTGATGGATTAAGTAGTACTTCCGAAGCCTCAACCTTGCAACTTGAATTTAACTATCTAAGCAAAATTTCTGGCGATGCCAAATATGGTTCAACTGCAATGAAGGTCTTAGAACATTTTAGGACACTACCAAAGGTTGAAGGATTGGTGCCTATCTATATCAAGTATGTGGTGATTTTCAAACTGTAATAATGTTTGTGAATTTCTCTCTATTAGAATGTTTTTCCTTTACAAGTTGTTTTTTTTAAATCTGTCTTTAGACAAGTTAAATATTGATTTTATCTAATTGTTAATATATATTTATTATGCTTTCTAGTCCATTTTGCTATTTTTATATATAAGTAGAACCAAATCCGCTCAGTGCTTAGTGAGGTTTAATAGATTGTTAATGGCTTGCTTGGAAAATCAGATAGTTGGTCCAGTTTATGTTTGATCATTTGTATCTGGATACTAAAATAGATAGAATTCCTCCAAAAAAATTTTAGGTGTGAATACTGATGCAGTTTATAAACATCATTTTTGGAAAAAAAAAAAATATGATGAACTTGTGTATTTCTACATGCATGATTAGTTGCGCAAGAGACAAAGGTTGGGAAGGAATGTGCTGATTTTGGATTAGTCAGCCAATGGGCTGGCTGCTGACATTTAATGCATGAGATATATTTGCAATATTTTAAACAGTTTAATTTCCATTTTGGAACACATGAAATATCAGATAAAAGAATAACCAAAATTTGAGATAAATTAATTAATCAACCCATTATGACTTGAACAATTCAGACAGTGTTGTTTAATAATGTGTTACTAATTACACTGTGATGTTTGATATATTTGAAATAGTTGTGAATAATCTAGTATCAATTTGAAACAAAGGAAACATCAGAATGGATTGGAAATATTGATGAAATCCAGGATAAATTAATTAATCAATGCTTTAAATTTAGTTTTGACTTTTGCTTATTGATCCAAGTATAAATAAAGGACAACCAGGTGTACGAAGCTCTCGCCAATGCGGGGTCCCGGGGAAGGGTCTATTGTATGCAGCCTTATCTTGCTTTGCAAGAGGTTGTTTTCGAGACTTGAACTCATGAGCTCCAAGTCACACAGCAACAACTTTACCATTGTGCCAAGACGCCCCTTCATTGATCCAAGTATAAATATAGGTTATAAATTACCAGAATAGTTAGTTGCTATACATTGTTTTATGTTGAACTTTAGCTATGCCACTCTGCATAAAATTATGTGAATTATGAGAGAATATCACAACTGGTTCTTGTGACAACAGCCCTCACTCGGGTCAGTTTCATGGAGACAACATTCGGCTGGGATCTCGTGGTGACAGCTACTATGAATACTTGATAAAAGTCTGGATTCAAGGGAGGAACATTGACAATCAGCTCAACTATTTGCGTGAGATGTATGAACAAGCAATGAAAGGGTTGAGGAACCTTCTTGTTAGGAAATCCATTCCCAAAGGATTGGTTTTTGTTGGGGAACTTCCTTATGGATCCAAAGGTCATTTCAGTCCTAAAATGGACCACCTGGTATGTAGGCTTTATTTAGTTCTTGATCATAATTGGACACCTTTTCTTCAAGCACATGAATCATTTGACTTTTAAGATCCTGTTCTCCTCCATATTGCTCCATTCTTGTTTCATTTGAAAATCTTCATTCAACTTTCAAAAATTTTAGTTGCAAATATCGTTTTTAACAATAAAAAGTTGGTTACAGACTTACAGTAGTTTCGTAGGACTACCATCTGTTTAGTCAATATTAATTATATATGAAGTCAACAGTAAATGATCTGGAGCGTGCATATAAAAATATGAATTACTAAATTTTGCCATCTATAATATTTCTGCTAAGCTCAATAGTTTTACCTATTAATCTTTTTTTGGAAATATTAGATGAGTAGTTTATGTGCTTTTAACACTGTTGAATTAATAGTTGATAATTTAGCCTGCTTGCTCATATGCCATAGGTATATTTTCATGAAATGCAGTGTTGTGCTAATATTCAGCTCATATTTTGGCCATTTTGTTAAAAATATCTGGTGTCTTTCTTTGTATGGTTATTTACAACAACTACATTTTGTGCGATTTAATCACTTCTCTATACTGATTGGCAAATATCAAGTATAATACCCTATTCAGCGACCATTTTGTTTCACTGACTGCAGGAAGACAAAAAAAAAACACTTTTCTTGCCAAAATTTATTTAAAAATAATTTTCAGTCATTCAGTTCTATTTAAAATATCAAAATAAACTACAGTTGCTCCAACTTATTGAGAAATGCAGTCTGTCTTTCTAAATGCATGCAAATTTGCTTGCTTGTGTCCATGTTATAATTAAATAAATGAAATGATAAATGTTGTGTCCACTAACACGTTCTTTGGTCAATTCTTAACCAGATTGTACAATTGTAGTTACTGCTATAAACAAACCGATGCTAGGGGGTTGTCAAGATTGTGATATGGCCCTAGCATCTATCATCCTACGACCCAAATTGACTAAATGATTCAAACCTCAAGTAGAATTTAAACTTGGATAGCAACTCAGGAACTTACAATCCAATCATATGTTCCCTTACCATTCTTGGATAAGATTTTGATCCACATAATCTTAACTGAACGACTTGATAAAATAAAATTACATTCAATAGGCATTAAAATTTGACACTGTAAAAAGTTGACAGTTAATTCAAATCATAATCGACAAAAGTTTTGGTTTACATAATAGGTATTTAAAATTCTAATTAATGGTGTCAGTGGTCATGTATGGGTGTGGCCTGAACATGGGCCAAGTGGGCCTGTAAAGTTTCATGTTGGGCTAGGCTTGGCCTAGTGCTTTTCTTGTCATACCTGCGTTGGTGCAACAAGGTTGGGACCCAAGCCCAACTTAAGCCTGGGCCATGCTTGACATGACTTAGGTTCATCGACCCCAATTCCTTTAACATTCTAAATTTTATTATTAAAAAAATTAAGGACAATTTATTGTTTGGTGCCCTTGTTATAATTAAATCACTAATGGCCACTCCTATCGATTAGATTCCCAAAATACCCCTAATTTGAATTACAAAACCCATTTTATTTGGCATTAAAATAAATATTTAGGATCCTCTGAAATAATCAAATCATGCATTTTCTCCATCAAAGTGTTGGAAATTTGTGATTTCGGGACAAGTAGCTGATTTGCAAAGCAACCTATGGTCTATAAAATGGCACAAAATGTTTTTCTTAAGGCTGTGAGCTGATTATAAACAGCAAAATAATAGATATTTAAGATCCTCCATGTTTGAAAATCCAAATATGACCTCATTTTCCCGTAGTTGTGGAAGTTAGCAATTTATGATATGTAAAATGACATAAAATGCTATTTCCTAGCAGCAAGCTTATTTGAAAATCAACTTGTGCCCTAATTTTTTCTAAAATAATAGGTATTTTAGAATTCTCCATTTTAAAATTAACTTATGCCCTCATTTAAAATAGTAGGTAATTTAGGATCTTTCATGTTTGGAAATCCAAATATATCCTCTTTTTCCTAAAGTTGTGGAAGTTAGCAATTTATGAAGCACAAGCTAATTTATGATGTGTAAAATGACATAAAATGTTTTTTCCTAGCTGTAAGCTTATTTGAAAATCCGCTCGCTCCCTCATTTTAAAGTCCTCTTTTTTTTTCTTTTTTTTTTTTTTTAGTAGTTTTGAATTTTTCATGTTCAAAACACTCAAATTTTGCGCTTTTCTTCCAAGTAGAACATTAAGATTTCTTGATTAGCAACTAATTTATAAAATACTTTGGGGTCTGTAAAATGGCAAGATATGAAATATTAAGATTTCAAAATCAGCTTGCACTCTCATTTTGGTAAAATAATGTGCATTTTGGGTTCCTCCATTGTTTGAAACACTCAAATTGTCCATTGTCTGAAACACCCAATTAAGACTTTTTTTTTTTTTTATAGCGGTGGAAATATACAATTTGTAGACCGTAAGCAAATTTGCAAGGCAACTTTTGGATTGTAAAGTCGTAGATTTCCACTTCCACAATTTTGAAGAAAAGATCTTATTTGGGGGTTTTAGATATAAAGGAACTTAAAATTCTCATTATTTTACCAAAATATTAGTGCAAGCTCATTTTAAAATCAACTTGTGATCTTGCAAAAAGCATTCTATGCTAATATGTTTGTAAATTCTTTTTTAAGTCATCTTGCATCCTCATTTTGGCCATAAAATAAATAATTGGAATTCTCCAAGTCAACATTAAAATCATTACCCCCCGTCCTTTTGACACCTTCAATTCTTAGAGCATCCACAACAAGAGCTCCATACGAGCTCCCATTGTTGACGTGACATAGTGGGAGGGAGCTCCTTCACCTTCGACAAGGAGCGATTCTGTGTTTACTACTATTAAAATAAATTTTTTAATTTAAATTTGATAGTGGAGAGGTTTTTGAATTAGGGGAGAGAAGTGTGGAGGTTTTTACTTTTAACGTGGTGCTGATGTGGCATTGAGGGAGCTCTTAGAGAGCTCCCATCACTATGGATGCCCTTAGTAGAACAATAGGTTTTAACTTTTGCTACTATGATACATTTCATAAAATTTTATGAAATAAAAATGCTTTATGTTGCCACAACAAACATTACTGTCAGCTAATTTTCAGCCATGCATAGTCATGTTTACATTCTTTATTTTTCTACCTAAATAATATGCTTTTATATTAAAATTGTGAAATTTTGAAATGTTCATAATACTAGATATCAAAATTTATCATTTTGATTGATTTTTGCAACATAATAATGGTCAATATTGTGGTTATCATGGATGATTCTTTGTGTACTACCCATGCTGAGAAGTGCTTTGGCACACTTTAGAAGTTGTTGAGATGAATTCAAAGAATTCTATTAATTATATCTCGACTAACGTATAGTAGTTGACGTGTTATATTTTTGTAACTTTTCCTCAAATTTTAATCCACTTAACTATCAAATTTTCTAAGCTTTATTTTCAAAATTAATGAAGTAGAAGAAGATTAAAGGTGTAAAATTTTCAGCATGCTCTAATGTGTGTCAAAGTCTGTCAATTGTTGCATAAAATGGAACAATAAAATTTGAATTCAATTGACTAAATAATTGGTATAATTCATTTTTTTTAGTAGATTAAAGGATTATAATTCATTTTATTTCATCTCAGAATCGTTCACTACGTGCTGAATCTTGTTGAGTGTTGGTATAATATATTACAATAGATCTTTAGTTATCTTTTTAATTGCTATAATTTTTTTTAGAATTAAATAAACTATGTGTAAGTAGTTTAAAGGAGCAAAATCCATATCTTCACACAGTTGGATGTGTTCTAAGTGTTAGATGGTATAGTACCAAAATTTTGACCATTACAGCTAATAAGTAAAACCCCATAACAAGAACAATATTTTAAATCTTGTATATGACAAAACATAACTTTTCAATATAATTTTCAAGAACATGGATAAATTTTAGAATTGTATGATCTTATGGTCTGATCAATCCAATTAACTCTTTAAGTTTCTTAGGTAGTATATGGATATGAGAACCGTGCCAATAGACTTCAATCTCTCACATCTGCATTATTTGTATGGCCATTCAAATGGTAGTCTATGGTTTATAATGATCAGATGAACCAAAATGCATACACTGGCAAACTTGTGTTTGTTTATTAGTTAGAGTTATGGGGTTTCTTGGATGTTCTAGTCATGGAATTGTTGGAGTTGTTGCTTATATGTTTTGAAGATTTAATCCCACATTGGATGCTTTAGTTATAGTTTGACTCCTATAAATATGATGTAATAGTCCTTTTTCATAACAACTATACAATATTTCATCCCTCTCAGTATGTTTTAACTTTTTTCATTTTGATTAACATTGGAAGACAACCATCTTTAAGCATTTTCATAATTTTTTTCCTTCATCTTTTATTCCAAGGCTTTGGTAGCAACACCTTGATCTGCTTATTTAACAATATCTTTCTATTTACATTGAAGTATGACGATGCACTACTTAGCATGGTGCTTGCTTTACCATAAACTCTTGCTGTTATTGCCAATTATGATTCTTATATATCTATTATGAAACAAACACTATGCTATATTTATATATATCCTTTTATTCATATCTTGATTTGTGATGTATATTCACTTCTTTTCAGGTGTGTTTCCTGCCAGGAACTCTAGCTCTTGGTGCAACAAAAGGTATTACAAAGAAGAAAGCCATGGCACAAAATTTGTTGACTCCAGATGATTTGGAGAATTTAAAGCTTGCTGAAGATCTAGCAAAAACATGCTTTGAAATGTATGCCGTTACATCCACTGGTCTTGCTCCTGAAATTGCATATTTCCATATCGAGGTGAGTTATTTTTCGGACCAGTAGAATATGGTTGTGGTGAATTTGTATTCCCCCTTATTTTAAACATCAAATAACATTCTTCTTGATGGAGTTATAGACTTGATTGGATTCTTCATTTTATATCAGGGTGATTTTGAAGAGGGTCTTGATGGTGGTAATAAAAGCTCAGATTACATTAGTGATATAATAATCAGGCACAATGATAGACACAATCTCTTACGTCCTGAAACTGTGGAATCTTTATTTGTGCTACATCGTATTACAGGAGATCCAAAGTAAGTTCCTCCATAGTTTATTCTTGTCATATTGTCTTATGCTTATATAAGTTCAAATCTTGGGTTTGACATTTGTTGCATTGCCAGATACCGTGAATGGGGTTGGCAAATCTTCGAGGCCTTTGAAAAATATACAAAGGTAGATTCAGGTGGGTACACATCACTTGATGATGTCACTAGAATACCTCCCAGTAAAAGAGACAAGATGGAGACATTTTTCTTAGGTGAAACCTTGAAGTATCTGTATCTGTTGTTTGGTGATGACGACGTTCTTCCGCTGGATAAATATGTATTTAATACAGAAGCCCATCCCCTTCCTATTTTTGAGTCTAAAGATGCTGCTTAGAACTCCAGCGACCCTATATATGTAACGACAATGCAACCTTCAGTGACCTCTACTTTTGGAGCCTGAAGAAGCTCGATTTTTGCCTTAATCCTTAAAAGAGAGCAAGGATGGAGAACACCGCAACCTGGGCAATTTCTGACACGGTAAAGATGTTGAATGTTGTCCAAGATATGGGGCAAAGTGCAAAAAGAAAAACCGAGGGGCATAGATATCTATTGGAGAATATTTTATTATTATTATTATTATTATTATTTTTTTTCCAGAAATCCTCTTTAGTTTTTCTCTTAGTCATACGAAATGTCTTGATTTGCATCTATGATGCTGCATTGGTAGTTGGAAGAAGTGCATTTTTAATGTCTCAATTATCTTCAATAGAAAGAAATATCACGTAAGTTCATCCTGTGGTAGAGGAGTTAGTTTTATTGTCTCTAATTTGTTGAATTATAAGCATTTCTCTTTCTGCTGCAGGGTGATATTGCTTCATTAGGGGATCACTGGTATTTGGTCGGTGAGTTTAGGAATGATAATAAAAAATAGTGTATGAATTTTGAGTTTGAAAATGATAATTTGAGAATGATTTTTAAATTTATAGGAATCAATTAAATTTATATAATTAGGTGAAATTTATTTTCATTTCTATTCTATCTTACTATTAAATTATATCCATAGACATTTCAATTATTTTACCAAACACTACCTAACTCATTCGGCTTGAATTCTTAACTTTCACAAATACGGTTAATTTCGAAGCATGTCCCCTCTTTTAAAAACCATCGAAACTTTGTTAAGATTTTACTTTCAAAGTCATGCATTAGCAGTTAAATTCAAACGACTTAGGATAAAATCATTTGTTTTTCCAGTTTTATTAAGTAGCTTTTAGAAATAAGACTTGGTGGGACTGTTAGACTCTGTTTGCTCCGAAGGAAAGTCAAAGAGGAAGGAGAGAACCGAAGACGAACGAATTGTTGGTGGCTGAGGGGAAAAATGTTTAGTCGGATGATGGTAAGGGAAAAATTAGGTGTATGATGGTTAAGGGAAATGATCAAATTATTTTATCTCTTTCTCTCTCTCAATAATAGCATTAACATTGTGTCTATGTATTATGGTACATTATTAGGGTATTTATGTAATCTCTTAAATATTCATAATTTGATTCTTAATTATGATACAGTGTAGAATATTTTCTTTTAGTAGGATAATAAATTTAAAATGTTGAGTTGTTCGACCGTCCATTGTGAGTACTTTTAAATTTATTTTGATGATCAATAGAAACTTTTATACAACTGAATCGATCATTTTTAAAATTAATGAAGTTAGGATTGGATACATTTGCTAGCTAACATAGTGCTAACAAAAAAAAAAATATTGTAATGCTCTCATCCATGATTATGTCACTTCCTTTCCCCTTCCACTTTCACTCCCCCTCCATCGCTAGGCTTTTAATCATCGGATCTATGAAATCATCTTTACGCTTGTGTTAGATGGACGGAGCCACCCTTACTAGGGTGGGCTTCAACCTCACTAACTTTATTAAAAAAAGAATAGCTTTAGTTTTTTGTCAGTCCCATCAGACAAATTGATAAATTTTAAAATATCAAATTAAAAATAATAATTTTAAAATTAAAATATCAAATTAAATTGATAAATTTTATAAATGTTATTATATTTATAAGTTAATAATATATTAATTCTAACTTGTTAATTTTTTTTACCCTAAACTCATTAGTAGTCTCCTTTTCTCTCTTGAGCAAGAAAGTAATTCACTGCTCAAAGGTAATCTAATTTTTTTTTATTTCTTATTCCAAAGAGATAGCGAGCACTGACCAGTCGAGAGGTGGTCGACCAGGTAATGAGAGGTGGTTGCTGCATCGCTAGATGACAAGTAATTGCTTCTCGTGAGGTCGCTTTGCAAACAGCCACACGCGAGGCAACCACTAGCCCATTGTCTTGTTAGGAAATGAGAGATATAAGTCTAGGTATACAAATATAGGTTACCTCTCGTACTTTTATTTAACATATATGTTAGAAATGTGAATGAAAAACAAGATGTGGAAAAAGGAGACTTCATTGTGAATGAGTTTTTAGTCTCATATTAAAATTTTAATGGCCTTAGTGTTGATTTATATTATTGCACATGCATATATGATATGAATAAGTATATGGGGAGAGACCCTATCTCATGCGTGGGTGCGTAGGGGGATGTAAATCCAGGGCCTGGATTATACTAAACAAAGTTAACTCTTATATGAGCATGACCTGCATGTATCGAATGCCAGATTAGTGATATGCGTAGTTTACATACGCATTTATGCATACTTTTATCATGATTTTATATCGAGTATGTTCTATGCATTTGCACTTCCTTTCACCATTATTTCAACATTATTAATCTTTTGGTTCGGAGATCTGCTTTCGTGTAATTTGTTATGACAGGAACACTTTTGGGGGTACAGAGCAGAAACGTGTAAGGAGTAGCTTGTGGAGAAAGAAGCAGAGCATGGCCGTGTCTCTTGGCACGACCGTGCTACTTCACCAGAGATCAACAAGAACCTAGCCATGCCCCCAGGCATAGCCGTGTGGGACAACTAGTAGCCAACCCCACTCAGGCCGTGTGGATTCACATGGCCGTGTGGGGCAACCAGAGCTCAACTTGACTGAGACCGTGCCAATTGGCACAATCGTACCCAGAGTCCAGAGGCCAATTTCACTGGGGTCGTGTGGATTCCACACGGCCGTGCGCCACTCTCTTGCGGCCAACATACTTTGGTCGTGCCCAAAGGGCATGGTCGTGGCACGATCTATGGCAGGGACCCTGCCAACTTATAAATGGGGGATTCTCCCCCATTTCAAGGGAGAAATTTCCCCCTCTTGGGGAAGACGATCCAAAGCTCAGATTTGGTGCCTTAGAGGTTTCGAATCGATGATCCAAGGCTAGAATCCAGCTCTATATCTCGCTATTGGCAAGGATTGTTTCGAAGATCACTCATTAACATTCACTAAGTCTCTTTTTCTCTTCTTTCTTAATTTGAATGTTGAGACTTGGTTTCTTTATCTTCAGATTCAATTCCCTTCTCGTTATGGGATAAATTTCTTGGTCTAGGGATTAGAGAGTATGTGTGACATGGATTTGATGTAAAACTCTTGGATTACGCCATTGCCCTATTCAAAGGATATTTTCATTCTTGTTTTTGTTAAATCTAATGTGCATGTGTGAATTTGTACTTAATTCTCATGTTAGATTTGATGAATTGTTAGCTTAGTATGGATTGATCTCAAGATTGTATGGCTGGGGGGGGGTCATAATGACAAGGATTCTCTCTTAACCAGACATTTAGGGGTAGATCTAGATGAAAAGGGCAATTCTCCCACAAGGGAGATTTAACTACTTTTAATGGGTTTCCCTAATCCTGTGCTCATAGGTGATTTGTATGATTTCAGAATGTATGATTTTGGGGCTTAGTGATGGAGATTTCCTCTTAATTGGACTTCTTAGATTACCATCCCATTTATGAGCATAGGATAGTAATAGGGATAACACTCCAATACTTGGCCACGGATTAGTATTGGTAGTTTGGTTAGACTTCCTACATGTATGAGAATTGATGATAGAATTGGTGAAGCCAAGCACATTAAGTCCCATCACATTGAAACCGAAACCCCCAGAACATTTCATTGATCAAGACTTCCTCACTCTCTCCCTATTCTTTTTTTTACATGGTATCAGAGCCATCTCTTTTTATCTTCCCTCAACTTCTTGAGATGGAGATCCAATAAACAACAAACCCTTTTTAATTTTTTTCCCTCAAACATCTTCTTCTTTCCTACGTATTTTAATTTTCTTATTTTTCTCTGTTTTCTTCTGCCACCAACCCCTTTGTTTCTCTTTCCTCTTCCTTAATCTCTGTGTTTCTCTTCCATAAAAAAGGGTTTCCTTAACGATTTTGTCTCTGTAGTTTTTCTCTACGGTCGTCAACCATAAGGGAGAAGCTCTTTCTTGTGACACCGTCCAACAGCTGCCGTCGGACAAGTTATTTTTACTTTAGATGTCAAATACTCAATGATATCAAAGTGGCCAAAAGAAAAGTTCAAACCAATGTCAGATTTGTCACATAGTTGGTCATAATGGAAATATATGCCCTAAAAGACTTGATTGATCTCGGGTAAAATGTAAAATTTATTTCGAAATTAGACATTTTGATATTCAATGTCCTAGCCCATTTGACTCAAATTTCATTGGTGGTCCTACAGCCTTAAGACAACCATCTATTTCATAAGTGTATCCTAAAGTCCTCTCATCTATGCTTACTTGTGGTAAAACCCCAGAGTTTGCATCTACTGATTGGTATATTGACACTGGAGCAACTCATCATGTCACATCAGATTATAATATCCTTATAGATGTAATGTCATATTATGGCTCAGATACAGTTCAAGTAGGTGATGGTTCAGGTTTACAAATTGCTAATCTTGGAAACACAAATGTTTATTTATCTAATCAAACTTTTCGCATGCGCAATGTCTTTCATGCTCCATCTATCACTAAAAACTTACTTTGTATACGTCAATTTTATCTTGATATCAATGTCATTTTTGAGTTTCATAATAATCATTATCTCATAAAGGATAGAGGAACAAATGCTATTGTGTTTTTTAGGAGAATAAAAAATGGCCTCTACTATCTTCAGAGTTCTTCAATCAAAGCTTTTGTTGTTGAATGCTCAAATAAACCAGCTTGGCATGCTCAACTTGGTCATCCTTCCCTTCATATTGTTCAGTCAATCATCAATAGACATGGTTTACCTACTTCCATTACCTCCTCTCTATCTCATTCATGTAGGGTCTGCATGGAATCTAAAAGTCATAAACTACCTTTTTCTTCATCTGATCATGTTTCTAATTTTCCACTTGAAATAATCCATTATGATGTTTGGGGCCCTGCACCTAGTTTGTCTAATCAAGGTTTCCAATATTATGTTACCTTCATTGATCATTTTAGTAAATATACTTGGCTCTATCCTATGAGAAGGAAATCTGATTTATTTGATATATTATGTAATTTTCAAATTCAAGTTGAACGATATTTTAATCATAAAAAACTCTCTTTTCATTTTGATTGGGGAGGCGAATATCAAGCTCTCTATCGTCATCTTGTCTCTTGTGGAATTGTTTATCGAGTTTCTTATCCTCACACTCCAAAACAAAATGGCTTTGCTGAGAGAAAACATAGACATATAGTTGAAACTGCCTTAGCTCTTCTTCATCATGCATCGGTTGTGCGTAAATTTTGGGATGAAGTTGTTAGCACTATAGTATATCTCATAAATCGACTTCCTACTTCATTGCTCAATCATAAGTATCATTTTAAAAAACTTTAT
This sequence comes from Zingiber officinale, assembly GCF_018446385.1. Classification (NCBI taxonomy): domain Eukaryota; kingdom Viridiplantae; phylum Streptophyta; class Magnoliopsida; order Zingiberales; family Zingiberaceae; genus Zingiber; species Zingiber officinale. The sequence goes on from NC_055995.1 coordinate 22,567,911, forward strand.
AATCAAACCCCTGATTATACTTTCCTTCGAATTTTTGGTTGCGCATGTTATCCATGGTTATGCCTCTATTCTAAACACAAACTTGACTCTCGTTCACTACAATGTATTTTTCTTGGTTATAACAATTTGCACTATAATTATCGTTGCTTGCATATACCAATAGGATGAATATATTTCACGACATGTTACTTTTGATGAGTCTCTATTCCCTTTTTCAGTAGCTTCTTCGATCTCTCCTCCAGATACTATTGGTACCTTCTTAATGCTACCTAATATTGTCAGAAGTGATGATATCCTAGGTCCTACTCCAGAACTCTCTAATAACTCTTCTATACCATCAGAATCACCACAAGTTGTTGCTCCAATCTTGGAAGCCTCGTCGGTCGAAGAAATATGTTCTCTAGTTATGGATCCTCAGATAATGCAAGTCCGTCATCTACATCACCATGTCAGCCTACTTCCTCGTAGCCATCAACAAGTGATTCAGATGATAATGCTCCTCCTCGCATGCTTTCCATTAGTGACATTTATGAGCGTTATCCACTAAATGTAACTCGATATCCCCTTCCACGAGCTCTAGTGGTCTCTTTAAAATCTATTGAACCAACTTGTTTTACACAAGCAAGCAAGGATCCAAATTGGCGTAGCGCAATGGCTACAGAATTTGATGCACTTCTTCGAAATGGAACATGGAGTCTAGTTCCATGCACTCCCTCAATGAATGTTGTGGGCTCTAAATGGGTATTCTGTCTTAAGCATCGAGCTGATGATTCTCTTGAATGACACAAAGCTCAACTTGTAGCTAAAGGATTTAGTCAACAATCAGGAATTGACTTTAATGACACTTTTAGCCCAGTCATCACAATTACATCTGTCAGATTATTATTATCAATAGCTATTAGTTCTAGTTGGCTTGTACGACAATTGGACATTTCAAATACGTTTCTCCATGGTCATCTTGAGAAAACTGTATTTATGGAGCAACCACCTGGGTTCATTCATCGACAATTTTCATCTCATGTTTGCCAACTTAAGAAATCCTTATATGATCTTCGACAAGCTCCTCGTGCATGGTTTCATCGACTATCTAATTGGTTACAAGCTCAAGGATTTTCTGGATCAAAAACTGACTCGTCTCTATTTCACAAATATAATAATGAATCTATGATATTTTTTCTTATTTATGTGGACGACATTTTGATAACCGACAATGATCGCAAGGGTATCACAACTTTATTAAGACTTCTCAATCAAGAATTTCTTACTCGAGATTTGAGTATTACTCTTTTTTTTCTTAGTATTGAGCTGATTCCACATGAGGATGACTATCTTCTCTCTCAGAGCAAATACATTATTGGACTTCTTTAAAGAGCCAAAATGGATGGAGCACGTCTGGTCTCTATACCAATTGCTATAAACAACTCTCCAACTTCATCCTCTTCTGCTCTGTCTGATCCACAAATTTATCAAAGTATTGTTGGAACCTTACAATATGTCACTATCACACGCCCTGATATTAGTTTTGCGGTAAATCATGTTTGTTAATTCATGCATGCTCCAACTGAACAAAATTAGGATAATGTAAAAAGAATACTTCGTTATCTCAAAGGTACTATTCTACATGGTCTTCTTTTATATCGCCAATCATCTCAAGATTTATATGCATATAGTGATGCGGATTGGGCAAGTTCTCCTGAAGATAGATGCTCTACTAGTGGATATGCAATATTTCTTAGACGAAATCTTATCTTATGGAATTTGAAAAAGCAACCTATAATATCTCGTTCAAGCACTGAGGCAGAATATAAAACTATAGCAAATACAACGTCAGAAATTATTTAGCTTCAATCACTTCTCTCTGAACTTCATCTTGCATCAAATATTGCACCAAAAATTTGGTGCGACAATATTGGAGTAACATATCTCACAGCAAATCCAATCTTTCATGCTCGTACAAAATATGTGGAAATTGATTTTCATTTTATTCGTGAACGTGTGACAACTCAGCAGTTATCTGTCTCTTATATTTCTGCTAAATATCAAATCGCTGATATCTTTACTAAGTCATTATCCAGACAATATTTCAATAAGTTAGCAAGCAACTCAATATTAAAGATCTTCTGTTAAATTTGTCGCGGAGGAGGGGGGGGGTAAAAGAGATAAAAGAGAATTATCAGAATTAGCCGGGTCAAATCATCAAATCAAATCAAATTAGTATTTGAATTATTCTAATAATTTTGTTATAATTATTAAAATAATTCTCAGAATTATTCTAAGAATAATTCTGTTATTATTAATTGGTCAATTGGCCAAGTACCTTTTGAACATTATATATTGTATTACCCTTAGTACAAATATCAATCAACAATATATTTTATTGCTCTCATATTATTTCTTGCTCTCTCCCTATTCTTCTTTTTACACTGGCAACTGGATCGGAAGAAGACTTACGGTGGCGAGCAAGCGTGAAGAGGGCGATGGCTGGGAGATTCACAACTCTCGCAAAGGCCGATGGCTTCACCTCTTGTGACGGCTACGGCTTCGCCTCCCACGACGATAGCTATTGGCAACACAAGACATCGGAGTCTCACGGTTGGGGCGGCAACCATTTGCGGTGATCAGGAGGAAAGGAAGTGAATCGGAAGAGAGGATTAGGGCTCGGCGCTATTGATTTCTGGGATGAGCATGGGCCCGACCGACCGACGGCTGGATCGTGAGAGGGGCGATCAACATTGAGGATCAGGTGGTGACGATGAGGATGCAAGGAAGAGAGACGCGAGAGAGTGAGGGATGTGTGATGATGGAGAGATCAAGAGAAGAGAAATAAAATAAAGAAAACTTAAGTTGTGATAATATATAATATATACCTAGCCTAATTAATCCAAATAACCCTCAACTTAACTTAATTAATATATTTAAATATATTTTTTCTAAAACTAATTAATTCATCCTTTTAAACACATTATAAAGATTATATTTAAAACTTAAAAATTTTAAAATATTTCTAAAAAGTCTAATAAGATATTTCTCCAATAACACTTATTATTTAATTATTATATTTTATACGGAGAGTGTCTTGGAGTCATTGGAGGTGCCCTCACGTGGTTTGAAACCAAAGACCTCAGATGGTGTATAAGCGTCATTAGAGACATCTTGAACCACTGGAGGCCCCTCCAATGGTGTATAAAAGAGGATGTTCAACCAGCAATAAATACACAACTCTTACAAGAACTCCTGCGATCATTTATGTTGCTTCACTACTACTCCGCTACGCCCGATTGCTATCGTCAGAATGACACCAACTTTGATCAACGATCTTCAACCATAAAAGTCAATATAATTTAAAGTTGTACTTCTGTATTCATAATTACATTGGAAAGTATAGAGTGTATACTCTCTTTAAATCATGTATTGGATTTTGTGAATATTAGTGAATTATCTATTAGAAAGATCCAAAGGATCTGGGTTTTGAAATAGAAGTCATCGAAGGCTTTGAATCAAGTAAAATTGATCGCATTATGATTTTCTCGATTTGATTATTTCTTATTTAATTTTATTTCATTGTGCACTCGATTTCAAAAGAAAAAAGAAACGTTTTAAAAATAATGTGATTTGCCCCTCTCTCGCGTGCACACGATCTTACAAGGACTTCGATGACAGGGAGGAGAGGGTGGTTTGTCTCCATTGAGTTGCTTACTGTGCTGTGAAAATACATCAATGTTGAAAATATCATGATGTTTAGGTTTAGATTTGATGAAGAAATTACACCCTATCGTGCGACTGTTTGTGTTGGTTCGAATCGAACATCATTTGAATTTCGTTTTTTTTGTTCGGATGCATGTGACAATCGCAATAAAAAAGGAGGGTAGATTAATATTTCATATGTGATTTAATAATTTATAAAATATCTATGTGAAAGAAGTATTTGGTAAAAATACGGTTGAGTAAAAAAAATCTGATGCAGATATTGACGGTACAAATTAGTGAAAACTACTTTTCCAAATATGATACATATTTAATAGGAATTCTTCATCATTAATTAATTTTAAAATTAATTCGGCATGGCGACGTGGCACCCGACACCGTTATCAGCAAAAGCTGCCAAGATACCAGTACGTTTCGCCATTCGAAATATCACGTGTGTCTGTCCCAACTTCTGGATCTTATCCCTTTAAACTTCTCCTTCCACCCACTTCTTCCCCACCACCGTAACACAGCAGAGCGAGGGCAGGAGATGGCGGCTTCTTTAGCGCAAGAGGCGAGCGAGGTGAGTCCTATGGCGGTCGTGCAGGAACAGCAGCAACGTGGCAAGGAGCGATCCAGGACAGCACCAGAAGCAGCTCATCTTCCGGCGGCATCGGAGCGGAGGCTTCTTCTGGCGAGGTGATGCTGGAGCGGAAGCTCAAAAGCCTGTGCGCCGAGAACGGCGCCGCGGATCATGGGACGTGGCAGCTTGAACATGGAGAGGTTGCTTCTATAGTTCTAATAAGTAAGAGCTAGCGTATGTGTGGATTTGGCTGTGTGGTCTTTGGCTTATTAGTTAATGGATAATAATTTTAATTAGCCAACGTGAGAAGGATTACGTTGTTGGGATGTGCACAGTGTTTGTCGTCGATGGTCTTGAGAGAGACACCAAGTGCATGTTTGAGTTTGAGTCAGTAATTAAATCTAATATAGAGAATGATTCAATTCTCTCACTTAACATTTGCTTGGTAAATTTAAAGCTCATTTATCAAACCATATGATTTTGCCTGAACATAGAAGGTAATTAAAGAGAAAGCTCCTTAGATAGATGCCACTTGATATTTAACAATTCAACAGGATAGCTCTAGCTTTAATCACGTTGACGTTGACAACTCCTATGTTATTAAGAGAGAGATTTCAGACATCCGGGACTTTCATTGTTGAAAAATTAGTTTTGGACCCTGTAACGATAAGGTGATTATTTGATAAGTAGAGCATGATAAACTAATTTATCGAGTAAATGAGAAATTAATATTTAATGAAGGATTGGACTAATATGATCAGATAGAAGATTGACTTGAGTATGAGTTGAATTCATGGATAAACTCTAACTCGAATATGTGGAACCATTGAGGGATATGAAATTATAATTAATTTCATAGATTAATTAATTGATTGATTAAAAGATTAATATTATGATATTAATTAATTAATATTTATAATGGAGTAAGGAAATAGTTAAGATTAATTAATTAAATTAATTAATCATTATGGAAAGATTTAAGTAAAAAGGTTTAAAGGAAAAAAATACGTCTCATATCCTTTAACCTCTTGGAAGAAATCTTTTATCTCTTGAGAGTAACCCTTCATCCCTATAAAATAAATCTCATTCCTTCCACTCAACTCACTCAATTCTCAAGTTGTGAATTCTCCTATTAAGTTCTCTTCTTTCTCTCTTTCTTAAGAGTTTCAAGGCTTCAAAAGTTCGACAGAGCTCGAAATTTGGAGTGCTCCTATTTCAAGACGCAAGTCGTTGTATCTTGGGAGACAATTGCCAATAAATCGTAAGCACCTAGGTGGGACAATATCGTCTTAAGAAAAGAAGGTCTAGCCTTCATCTCAACCTTAATACTCTTATCATTAGGGATAAGTTTATCCAAAGGGGTTGTATCGATATCCAAAGGGATAACTCGATGACCGATGAGATTAGGTCAATAATGACGATACCAAGAAGGGTATGCCTCTTACCTGAATGGGTACATCGATAACCGAAAGGAGATGTCAATAGCATAACTGGAATAAGCTCCACGTCATCATATCGAGCTCCACCAATTTGAGTCATCGATTCATCATCGAGATGATTAATCGGGCCCAACTGTTGGATCAATACCACATGTCCATATATATATCTAAAAGATTTGCTAACAATCTTAAGATGATATTGGTGGTTATGGCGATCATGAGTCTCACTCCTACTGGAGAGAAATTGGAAAAATTCTCCTTAATCGTCTTCAAGCGATGACAGTAAAAGATATTGTATTACTTGAAGAAAATATATCTTTTAATGTTACTATCAAAAGATATCCTAGCGCATCTAAAAGTGAACTCAAGCTATGGGAGAGTTACTTTCAAGGAAGAATAGAATTTTCCTATGTGAGAACCATACCTTAAAAGGATAGACGACAAAATTATACCATGGGTATAATGTAACAATAATGGTCAAGACTTTGTGAAGAGAGCTAATGAAAGTCTTTAGATAGAAGATCAAGCCCCACTTAGTAAAAAGCTAAACTTGAGTCTGACTCAATAAGATCTAAGTGGATGTCAAAATAGATGAGTTAGAAGGAGTGCATCACATGTGTTGCAAATGACTAAGAATTGAGTCAAGTGTCTCACGAAGAATAAATGCAATCATGGTCAACACTCCTATCAAACGACTGCTCGATAAAATTGGAAGACCAAGGGATGTATACTTTTTGAGTCGAATATCTCTAGAAGAGTAATACAATCCTGATCAACACTCTAATTAGATGACTGCAGCTTTGGCTCGATGAGATTGGAAGATCAAAGGATATATACTTCTTAAGTCGAATATCTCTCGAAGAATTATATAATCCTGGTCAGTACTCCAATCAGATGACCGCAGATTTGGCTCGATGAGATTGGAAGACTAAGAGATATATACTTCTTGAGTTGAGTATCTCTCGAAGAGTAATACAATCTTGGTCAACACTCCAATCAGACAACCGCAGCTTTGGCTTGATGAGATTGGAAGTCCAAAGGATGTATACTTCTTGAGTTGAGTATCTCTTGAAGAGTACGTAATACAATCCTAGTCAACACTCTAATCAGACGACCACAGTTTTAGCTTGATAAGATTGGAAAACTAAGGGATGTATACTTCTTGAGTTGAGTATCTCTCGAAGAGTAATACAATCCTAGTCAGCACTCCAATTAGAAAATCACAGCTTTGGCTCGATAAGATTGGAAGACCAAAGAATGTATACTTCTTGAGTCAAGTGTCTCTGAAAGAGTAAATCCAATCTTGGTCAGCACTCTAATCAGATGACCACAGTTTGGCTCGATGAGATTGGAAGATCAAGGGATGTATATTTCTTGAGTTGAGTAAATGCAATCCTGGTCAACACTCCAATTAGACGATCATACTAGATTGAGTACTTTTTGAGAACAAGTGTAATTGTGATCATCATCTTGATTAAACAGCAGTAGTTTTAACTCTATGAAATCAGAAGATTAGATTTATGGAGACTTACGTTTAAGCAAAATTGAGACCTTGAAGTGTTTTATAAAATACTAGAAATGTGGTTGGAAAAAACAACTAAGCAAGATTATCTATGGTGATTGAGGGAGAGAATGTAGGATATTGCTCAAACAGTGTTTTCTCAAGAAAGAGCAATATTCAATAATCGACTATATCATATTCATCTCAATTTGAGAAGATGATAAAATCTATATTGATAAGTTTTAGCTTTATCCTAAAAATTATGGGGGAAATTGTCCTCTCGGTAAACCACCATAAGCCTAGTGAGATAGAAATGAAAACTCTGTATAAGACATTGAAAGGTCACGAACCTTCTAATGAAGCCTATAAATGTGGGGGTTAACCAATGCACCAATATATATGATAAATTATGGTATCTAAGAAATTATGAGGACACTAGTGTAAAATGGTAAGTTTTAAAATGACCTAATACCATTAAAGCAGTAGATCTCTAGTGGTAAAATCTCTATTGAATATGGAGAATTGTGCGGATCCGCTAGGCCTACCAAGAGATCAATTATTACATATCGAGGGGAATAAGTCTAAAACTCAATATTTAAATCAAGTAGTGGTAACCTAACAATGTTGACTGGAGATCCCAAGATCATGGTTCAAAACAAACGACTAAGCTACAAGATTCGAGGCACCTATGAGTAATTACTCTAATTTATTCCTAGAGACAAAAGGTGCAACTTGTAAAATAAGTAAAGGATGAACAAAAGTTTTTAATGATTCCTATATTATACCGTAAAGGGTATAATACGGTATTACATAATACTCTTAATAGGAGATCACTTATTTAAGTGTGAAGACGAGCTACTTCAATGAAACAATTATGAATCCCAAGCTTTGTTCATGGCTAAAACAGACACGATAGAGAATTGGTAAATGCCTAGGGAGCTATTGTGTAGATATGATTGTCTTGATTTATACCAACGGCTAAACAATTTAAGACATAGTTCATTGGGCAACCAAGTAAATTCGATCATAATCCACTACGGAAGGTTCAAAATCACAAGCTACCTCTCCTGATGCAATAACCTTTCGATAAAACTCTTATTTGAGACTTGAAACTTATCCATAATTTTCATTCATGTGGGAGATTGTTGGAAAATTAGTTTTGGTGACCAATATGGATAAGACAACTATTTTATGAGCAGACAATCGTAAATCAATTTCTCGAGTGAATGAGAAATTAATATTTAATGAAGGGTTAGTCCGATATGATCAGACAAAAGTTTGACTCACATACGAGTTGGATTCATAGATGAATGCTAACTCGAGTATATGGAACCATTGAAGGGTATAAAATTATAATTAATTTAATTGATTAATTAATTGATTGATTAAAAAATTACTCATTGTGATATTAATTAATTGATTAATATAATTAATATTTACAATAAATTAAGTAAATAGTTAATCAATTAATCAATTAATCAATTAAATTAATTAATTATAATGGAAAAGTTTAAGTGAAAAGGTTTAAGGGAAAAGTCATCTCATATCCTTTCACCTATTGGAAGAAACCTTTCACCTCTTAGGAATAACCCTTCATCCCTATAAAACAAACATCATTTCTTCCACTTAACTATTTGAATTCTCAAGTTGTAAATTCTTTTCTTTCTCTCTCTCTTAAGATTTGGAGTGCTCATATTTCGAGATGCAAGTCATTGTATCTTAAGAGACGATTGTCAATAAATCGTAAGCACCTGAGTGGAACAACATCGTCTTAAGAAAAGAAGGTCTAGCCTTCACCTCAACCTTAGTACTCTTATCCTTAGGGATAAGTTCACCTAAAGGGGTTGTATCGATATCCGAAGGGATAGCTCGACGACCGACGAGATTATGTCAGTAATAACGATACTAAGAAATGTATGTCTTTTACTCGAAGGGGTACATCGATAATTGAAAAGAGAATATCAAGAATATAAATCGAACTCTACCAGTCTAAATCATGGACTGATCATTCAGATGATTAACCAGAACTAACTATTAAATCTCAACATTGAATATTCATATACCCATATTTAAAAAAGCCTACATGATCTCCTGTTAAACTTTCTGATTTATGTCGGAAATTTCCGTGGGACGAATTGGTTACCCAAAAAAAATATAAAAAATAAAAGAAGAGAGATTTCCGTCTCGAACAAACAAAGATACTAGATTCCAAATGAAGTGTTTAGCCATAAAGCTGTGTAACGATAATAAAAGAAGAAAATGAGATACACAAATCAGAGGCGAGCTAAAGTTTATTAGCAGTTTAGCATCTCAATGGTAGTAAAATAAAAAAAAAGATAAATATGTTGACATCTTTTATATTCTATTTATATTCTATTTTCAGATCATGTAAAAGAAGATAGTTTATAAAATTAATTTATAGTTAGACTATCACATGACTATAAGGAAATGAAAAGATTTTTTTTCTAAAAATATAGATCCATCAAGAATTGATTCTTACTCCATTATAATAAAAAATTTATCATCCTGTCACTTTTTAATTAATTGGACATCCGTAAAGACAGTAAGTTAGCATCTCAAGGATATAGCCCGAGAGGCATGCGAAAATTAATGAGAAAGCTCTTTGCAATTTGCCTTTTGATCAAGAATGGGTCAAATGGCCTCTTCTTTACGGAGCCAATTGCGCCCAAAACTTGCACCACTTAGCAAAACTTGCACCACGGAGCCAATTGCTATCATTTTAAACATCTCATTGTCAATGCCATAAAAAATTTTTATTAAAGATTTTAAGCTCTCCATGAAACAATTATGATGCAAAAAGTACCGTACTATTTGACATGTTATATTTAAAGGAATACTTTCTTCTATCTTCAGCTCATTAAAAAGTACAGTTATATAGTACTCAGAAGAATAATTAAAATAATCAAAATTCAAATCTCATATTTTATTGATTGACTTCTGAATATATATAATATTATAAAAAAATAGGATTTCAATATTTTTAAAACAGAATTAAAATTCATATTAAATTTCAATAAATCAAAAACAAATTTATTATAGAATTACTAATATAATACACTTAAATAAAATATAATATAAAAAAGTATTTGAGACAGAATTTAAAATGAATTTATAAAATAAATTTTTATAAATAAAAACTATATTTGACACAGAAGTGATACAAAATTTTATTTGTTAAAAATTGTTTATAAAATTTTAAAGAGCAATAAATTCTATTTTTAATTTATATAAATTACAAAGAAATTTATTAAATTATTAATTTTTATTTTATTTTAGTAAATTAAAACCCTATGCTAAATCCATCTTTAGTTTTCTTTTTCGTTTTTATTTGTGCGTCTCGCCGACTTGTTTTCGTTTGTGTATCTCACTAAGGACATCTAATGCTCTCTATCATATGATAATCCCTAATTTCTTCTTCTTCCTCTTGTTGTGACTGACATACCGCACACCCTTGTTCTCATTGGCGGCCACTACCGCAAACACGCGCATGACCAAATAATCACATGAGGCGGTAGCTACCTTGGACGCGTAAGCGACCAAATTGTAGCGATTAGTTGTCTCCTTGGCCATGCGTGCAACCAAATCGTGTGGCGGTCGCTGCCTAGGCCGTTTCTGCGGTAGCCCTGCCTTGACTCCGACTACCAACCATAGCCTTGCCTTTGATCGCTACTGCCCTTCATTGGCCGCGAATGCCAATGGCAGCCCTACGTTGGCTGTGACGGACAACAGTAGCCTTGCCTTGTCCGTGGCTGCCAACAACAACCCTGCCCTGGCTACTACTGCTAGTAGCAATCCTGCCTTGGCCGTTACTGCCCTTCCTCAGCTGCAGTTGCTAGCAGCAGCCCTACCTTGGCCGTGACTGCTAGCCGCAACCTTGTTATATTTGAGCAGTGTCCTAAAGGCGATTACCTTTAAAAATTGTATTATTTAATTGTTAAATAAAATTTACTATTTGAATGTATTCTTTATGTATATGATTTAATCTTAAACTCAATTAATGAAGTGTTCATAATACAAAGTATAACATGAGAGAAATTATAATTGGATTATAATTAGTGGGTATTTCATCATAAGTAATTATATACGTATTGAAACCTTCCCTAGTCAATGAATTGATAAGATTGGACTTTGTTAATTCTGTGAGACTAACATATGTTATACTCTTTTGATTTATTTAAGCAGTTGATCCTTGTAGGCTGGAAACATTGAGATATTGAGAGTTAACATGTGAATGCTAGTTATGTGTAATTAGTTCATTGTATGTGATATGCTATGAGATTTCATATGGTTCTTTATATGTCGATGAAGATCTCACTTCAGCTCGAGTACAAATTTCCTTAGACTTGAGGTATTTACATGATCGTGGTCATGAGTTATATTTTGACATCTTAGTAGGACATCTCCTAGGAGGTGTAGATATGGGATAATTAGATATAAGCCAATATATTGAAAGATCTTTGAATAAACTATAGAGTGTAAGTACTTCAAGGTAGTTTTGATGTAGTCAACTGAATTAAGTTAGGTTCTGTTTGTGTTTGATACCTTGTGTTTAAGTGTGTAGGAACTTAGGAGCATAAGAAGTCGAGTAAAAGACACAGTGGATGAGACGGATAGGATGGGAAAGGAGCCGATGGGCTCGATGCATCCGAGGGATGAGGAGTTGTGAAAGAGTACACCTGTAGATGAGAAGGACATGCCTGACGTTCGAGGGACAAGAAGCCAGGGAGGAAGCCTGCTCGAGGAGAAGGTTAAAGTTGGATTTGTGTGAGCTCAACTCCAAATAACCGGAGCATCACCCACACGAAGAAGACCAACTGGAGGCTGATCTGCCTTATGGAAGGCGCTTTCTATAGCCTATGGAAGGCACCCTCAATGTCTCATGGAAGGTGCCTTCAAGTCTGTTAAAGGCACCTTCAATAGGTGTTCACTGAAGATAAAATTTTATCTTCAACGGATAAAACTATCTTGTTGGAGGTGCCTCCGAGTCACAGATAGGATTTTTCAAGGGCTATAAAAAGACTCATGGAGCTAGGAAATTAACAACTTTAGTATTCATTTCTTAGTATCTCTTTGAGCTATCAAAGAGTGTAAGAGGTTTTTTCGTCTTCAATGAAGGAGATTTTTCTTGTGCTTTCATCTACCTTGAATTAACAACCACCTACGTTGGAACTAAATAAACTTGGGCCTTCTTACTTCTTCTTTTTAAGATGTTATTATTTTCATTAATGTTAATTATCTATAGTTGGTGATCCTGTCTGAAAGCTGAATTAAAGGACGCTGGGCACGTGGCGCTCTCCGAGTTGCTGACGTAGATCTGCTGACTATCCGCCCGGACCTCCGGTGAACCTGCACAGAAGTCAGGCCGGGAAGGGGTTCCCGGCGATGACCCTCAGACACTCAAGTCAGGCAAAGCTCAACAAGAAAGTGGCCGCAAGAATTGTAGAATGCCCCTTTCCGGCGAGGGATGAGGGCCTTTATATAGGGCTGTGGAGAAGCGGGTGCACACACACCGAGGTGTACACGTGTCCTCAGCCCATACCCCAGTAAGGGCCTGTCAGTGAGCTTACCTGACCCCATACTGCTATAGTCCAAGCACGTCTTCGATGGGACAGCGGAATCCCCTGTCTTAAGATTCGGAGTATGGCCTAAACGTAGAACATACCTGCTGTCAGAAAAAGATGTCCTTTGTCCTTTTCCCCTTGCTCCCGGCCGGGCATCCGGCCGGCCAGTCTCTGCCTTACGTCCGGCCGGACACCTATAGTGGTCTACTTGGGAGATTCTCGGTAATGTGCTTTGTGGAAACTGCTAGCAGTATGCTACCTCATGTCTTCGGCCGAGCGTGCCCTCCGCTCGGCCTTACGATCCTGTACCATGAGCGCCGGGGCCCAGCTTCCTGCTGGGGCACCTTCTGCCATCAGTTAGACACCGGTCAGCCGGCCGGGCGTTCGACCCACCCATCTCCAGTCAGCCACCTGGCCCTTTGACTTCCACGTGACGTTGACTCCCCAGAACGGGGGTCCCCTATTCTTACCGCCGGATCACTTGCCTCCCCTTCAAGTCTAGTCGAAGGAGGCGATTAGTCCGATTGACTGGACTGCGAGTCTAGCCGGGCGGCTCCTTCGTGGCATTATCCTCCGCTCGGCCTACCACAGGGATGGCCTTAAGGCTAGTCAACAGCCACATTCCTTGAACCCCTTCGTAATCTGCGCCAATCTTCGACATTAAGGCTGAGCATGCGCTCATTAAATGCTTCGAATGGCTGAATGCCACGTGGCGCACTGTCGTCATCGTACGGCGGCGGCGGCGTGATGCTTTGATGGGATTGAAGCGGTTCGAAATGGACGGTGCGATGCACGCTTTGATTCCCGTGACCTGGATCCAACGGTGGAGGCCGCCTGGCCTCCGCCCTATAAAATCTTCGTTTTCTCCTCCGTCGCCTTACTCCTTCTTTTGCGTGCTCCCGGTTATCCCTCGCGTTCAAGAGCTCCGGCGATCGTATTCTCCTGCTTCCCTCGATCCCAGGTGTTCTTCCTCCGATCCTCCTTTTTCTCGTAAGATTCTCCTCTTTTCTTTCTCGTTTCCGGTGCTTTCTTTGCATTTCTTTCCCCAGTTCTCGTTTCCAGAGTACTCCTTTCGCTTGCTGTCGTCTTTCTTCTGCCTTTTTGCCTTTTTGATTTCTCCCGCTCGGACCATGGCTAGTTCTTCTCATCTTGAAGACCAGTCTCTCGGCCCATGGTACACTACCATGCAGTCACGATTCGACCAGCTTGACTTTGATGTTCTGACGGATAATTTTGAAATCCCCGACGACTTTGAACTCCTTTTAGCCGGTCCCTCCGCTCGGCCACATAGGCCGCCGCGCGGAGCTATTTGTGTCTTCCGCGACCAGTTTACTGCTGGTCTGCGTTTCCCTGTACGTCCTTTCATTATAGATGTTTGTAACTTTTTCGGTATTCCGCTCGGTAGTCTAGTACCCAACACCTTTCGCCTACTCTGTGGGGTTGTTGTTTTGTTCAAAATCCACAACATCCCCCTCCGACCGGACGTCTTTTTTTATTTCTATTACCCCAAGCAGTCCGAGCCGGGTACCTTCATGTTCCAAGCTCGGCCCGGCCTAGTCTTCTTTAACAAACTGCCTTCTTCCAATAAACATTGGAAGGAGTATTTTTTCTATATTCGTATGCCCGATCAGGCCAATTTCCGGACCAAGTGGCAGGTCGACCTACCCCCCACTCCCGAGCTGAAGAAGTTCAAAACCCGACCGGACTACCTCCATGCTACAAATATGCTAGCCGGTCTACGGCTCGACATCAATAAGCTTCTTCACGAAGGAGTGATGTACATCTTCGGTCTGAGTCCCATACGGACTCCTCTTCCGAGCGGCTTCGGTAAGAATTTTACTTGGGCGTTTGCTTTGATTGCTAACTAATTTTCTCCTTTCCTTTGCAGCGGACATCGTCATGGAGTCGGTAATGGCCGGCATTCTAAAGAGAAAGGCGGCGGCGCTCGAAGCCGCAGCTGCCAAGGGGATGGAGGCTCTCGGCATCCAGCCGGTCGGCTCGCATGAAGAAGAGAGCGGGGCACACGCCGGGGAGTCGGCCGCTCAGGCTTCTCTCCCAAAGCCAGCTGCTAGGGCAACCATCAGCCAAGAGCCCTCCGCTCGGGGTGACGGCTCAGCTCCGGAAGAAGAGCAGCCTCACCCGAAAAGGCGCCGAGTGGAGACTCCAGTCCGCTCAGCCACGTCTGCTGTTCAACCCTCCGCCCGAGCCACTGCAAGTGCTCGCGGTAAGGCTCCGGAGGTTAAAGCCATTTCGTCCGATCGGACTCCTTTGGAATGGGACGAACCGACGGCCCTTATTGAGGCTATTCCGGTCAGCACCCTTCCGCCCTCTCCACCAGTCAGGCGTTCAACCATCCACTCTCAGTTTTCGGCGCCGGCTTCTGATCCTCTTCCAACCGCCGGTCGGACGACCCCAGGTCACGGCCGCACGATACGAGTCACTCTTCATCTTCCAATTGAAGAGCTGCTGCCAGAGGCCGACCAACCGACAGCGCCCGAGCATACCATCACTCTGAAGGGCCCATTAGCTGAGATGTGGGCCGACGCTCGGGCCCGCGTCGCGCTCATCCCCCTTCGAAATTTGGCCAATAGCCATACGCAGTAGGCCACGGGGGTAAGTTTATTTTCTCCAGTTTTGTATGCATTCCTACCGATCGGCCAATAACAACTTCTTATTTCCTTTGTCAGAGATGGGTGGAGGAGATTGCTGTCTCCAACCGCCTGGCCTTGGTAGATGAAGAACTAAGGCAACTGAAGACGGTCGTCGGTCCGTCTGGCTCCCAAGGCCCCTCCTATTCTGAGCTGTAAAAGGAGCTGAAGAAAGCTCAAGATTTGTTGGCGGCCGAGCAAAAAAAGACGGCCGATCAGGCCCCTGCCTTGGCCGAGTCCGAGCGACAAGTCAAGTCGCTCGACACAAAAATAACCTTGGCCACCACTCGAAAAAACACGACCATTTTCGACTTGGAGAAGAAGAACGTGGAGGCTCGGGGCCTGAAGCTGAAGGTAAAGGAGCTGATGGAGCAGCTTGATAGAGAGAAGGCAGGCTGCTCGGCCGACGCGGACAAGCTTCAAAATCTGAAGGATTCCCTTACTGCCTCCCAGGCGGCCCTCAAAGAATATCAAGAGGCCGAGCCGAGTCGGGTCGCTGCCCTAAGACAGAGCTACATCCGCTCGCCTGAATTCTCGGAGAAAATCTGCGAGCGGATGTACACAACCTTCGACTTGGCTATGACCGCCACCACCACGTATCTAAAGTCTAAGGGTCTTCTTCCGGAGTCCACTACTATTCCGGCCGGCGATCAAGTGGCGCTCCTGGACAACATCCCCAAGGACCTTTATGATTACATTGAGTAGACGTCTTTATATGTAGTTAGGCCGCTAGGCCAAAAAAATGATCTTTTTTTTTTTTTTGTACTTAGGCCACTCGGCCTAAAGTTTTAATTTTAATGCAATGTTTTCCTTTCGTGTACTTTGTCCTTTTGCTAGTTAATGTGTGTTGTCTGCTCGCCTATTATCACACCTTTGGTATTCGAAAGGGATTTTTACGAAGTATTTGGCGTTGCCCTTTTGCTCGGCTAAATATGTAATATTTCGAATACGTAACATTCCGCTTTTATAACAGAGATCGCTCGCTAGATGCCGATGAAGTACCTTTAGGTATTGGGCCGAGTGGAACGATATGGACGACGCGTTGGACACTTGCATCCTTTCTATTGGCCTCATCCGCTCGGAGGGTTTATAGACGCCGGCTCATCTCCCGATTTTTAACGTCGGAGCTCGACGGTCTTCCGCTCGGATGATTTATAGATGCCGGCTCGTCTCTCGATATTTAACGTCGGAGCTCGACGGTATTCCGCTTGGAGGGTTTATAGACGCCGGCTCGTCTCTCGATTTTTAACGTCGGAGCTTGACGGCCTTCCGCTCGGAGGGTTTATAGACGCCGGCTCGTCTCTCGATTTTTAACGTCGGAGCTCGACGGCCTTCCGCTCGGATGATTTATAGACGCCGGCTCGTCTCTCGATTTTTAAGGTCGGAGCTCAACGGCCTTCCGCTCGGAGGGTTTATAGTATAGACGCCGGCTCGTCTCTCGATTTTTAACGTCGGAGCTCGACGGCCTTCCGCTCGGAGGGTTTATAGACGCCGGCTCGTCTCTCAATTTTTAACGTCGGAGCTCGACGGTCTTCCGCTCGGATGATTTATAGACGCCGGCTCGTCTCTCAATTTTTAACGTCGGAGCTCGACGGCCTTTCGCTCGGAGGGTTTATAGACGCCGGCTCGTCTCTCAATTTTTAACGTCGGAGCTCAACGGTCTTCCGCTTGGATGATTTATAGACGTCGGCTCGTCTCTCGATTTTTAACGTCGGAGCTCGACGGTCTTCCGCTCGGATGATTTATAGACGCCGGCTCGTCTCTCGATTTTTAACGTCGGAGCTCGACGGCCTTCCGCTCGGAGGATTTATAGACGCCGGCTCGTCTCTCGATTTTTAACGTCGGAGCTCGACGACCTTCCGCTCGGAGGGTTTATAGACACCGGCTCGTCTCTCGATTTTTAACGTCGGAGCTTGACGACCTTCCGCTCGGAGGGTTTATAGACACCGGCTCGTCTCTCGATTTTTAACGTCGGAGCTCGACGGTCTTCCGCTCGGATGATTTATAGACGCCGGCTCGTCTCTCGATTTTTAACGTCGGAGCTCGACGACCTTCCGCTCGGAGGGTTTATAGACGCTGGCTCGTCTCTCGATTTTTAACGTCGGAGCTCGACGGTCTTCCGCCGGATGATTTATAGACGCCGGTCGCTCTCGATTTTAACGGAGCTCAACGGTCTTCCGACCGGAGGGTTTATAGACGCCGGTTCGTCTCTCAATTTTTAACGTCAGAGCTCGACGGTCTTCAGGCTGGAGGGTTTATAGACGCCGGTTCGTCTCTCGATTTTTAACGTCGGAGCTCGACGGCCTTCCGCTCGGAGGGTTTATAGACGCCGGCTCGTCTCTCGATTTTTAACGTCGGAGCTCGACGGTCTTCCACTCGGATGATTTATAGACGCTGGCTCGTCTCTCGATTTTTAACGTCGGAGCTCGACGACCTTCCGCTCGGAGGGTTTATAGACGTCGGCTCGTCTCTCGATTTTTAATGTCGGAGCTCGACTGTCTTCCGCTCGGATGATTTATAGACGCCGGCTCGTCTCTCGATTTTTAACGTCGGAGCTCGATGGTCTTCTGCTCGGATGATTTATAGACGCCGGCTCGTCTCTCGATTGGCTACTTCGGCTTGACCATTGCTTTGGGGGTATGCCACGGACGTGAAGTGTTGCTCAATGCCATAGCTTTTGTACTAATCTTCAAGCAACTTTCCTGTGAATTGCCGCCCGTTGTCTGAAACAAGTCGACGAGGGATGCCGAACCGACAGATGATGTGTTGCCAGATGAACTTCTTGACCATCTGCTCGGTGATCTTGGCTAGCGGCTCGGCCTCCACCCACTTGGAAAAATAATCAACCGCCACCAATAAAAATTTCCGCTGTCCGGTCGCCATAGGAAACGGACCCACAATATCCATTCCCCATTGGTCGAATGGACAAGACATAGTAGCTGCCTTCATTTCTTCCGCCGGTCGGTGAGAGAAATTATGATACCTTTGACATGAAAGGCACGTCGCGACGGTCCGAGCGGCGTCTGCTTGTAAAGTTGGCCAAAAGTATCCGGCCAGCAGGATCTTCTTAGCCAGCGATCGTCCGCCCGGATGCCCCCGCACGATCCTTTTTTGATGAAAAGGTAAATATATATCATCAAAATGCACAAACATACAAAAGTGATCCTGGAACCCCTTATGTCATGTCTGACGAAGTATCAGATCTGGAAGGGGAACCATGGTCATGTACATGTGCTCACTCATGTACCATCTATCCCTGTCTCCTCTGCACATGTTGGCTGCCAGCTCGTCCTCAGTACCAGATACTGAGCTGAGGTATCATCCAGCACTGCCTGCTATCGCTGTCTAGCTGCTCGTGTGTCCTCATCATCAATGTCCTGTGTCCTCTGAAAGCCTGTGTCCATGCTGCTCAGTCATGCACATGCTGCTCAAGTCTCCCATGTGTCCGCGAGTCTCCTGTGACTCCAATCCATCTGAGTCCAACTCCTCCTGTGTCATGGGTCAAGGCCCCATGAAATCACATTTAGCAAGTGACCAGCTATCAACGGATTTGATGTGCCTCTACCGCGAGCCGTTTGCTGCGGGCTAGATAGGTCTTTATGGTGGACCTATGCACCCTCTTGGGCTTTTTGGTAAAGCCCCAACCATAAACGGATTTGATGTTGTCCTTACCGCGAGCCGTTTGCTGCGGACTAGATAGACCTTTCTAAGGTGGGTCTATGCACCTGTACACCACTCTCATCTCATACATACTCTCCCACATACAGTCCTCATGCTCTACTACATGACTCCACCCGCTGTGGTCTCCTCTCACATACATCACCCTCACATACATAAGGTAATCCACACGCAGTCCTCACGCTCTACTGCATGACTCCATCCGCTGTGGTGCTACCATGCTGCTCTCCTCATCTCGCACATAGACTATGGCACCCTCTGTAATCTCCATCCATGGCATCCGTGCACTCCTGCAAGTGTCTAGCATCCCCTCATCGTCCTGCTCCCGTCGTTGTCAATATCTCCCTCCAACCAACGGCTAAAGGGAGTCTCTATATCCAGGTCATCAGCCGGTGGGTATATCCGGAAGGAGGTATCCGTCGCCATGGTGGTGTCATGAAGTATCGATGCCCGTGGTCCTCCATGTGTAGTCTCAGCCGCTACTAGCTCCTGATCAGGTACCTTTTTTTTTTTTTTTTTTTGACCGAGGCGGTACTTTAGCTTGACATGATGTCAACTAGTGTAGCACCCCAGTTCAATATAGGATACAACTGTAAATGTGTGTCCGATAGACCTCAATGACTAATGCAAATGGCCAAGGTGGCCTGGGAGGGGGACCACTCCTCAACTCTGATGCAGATGCAACATGAGACTAACTACTCCCTAATGGGTCTGTCGGTGACCTATCTACATGTGCAGTGTCTATGGCCTCAAATGCATGCCCTCGCTAAGTGCTCTAGGGAGCTACACTGAACCGGTACCAAAATGCATGCTCTCTCTATGCTAATCTACATGAATTCTATAATGTGCCCCAGTTGGGGTCAATCTATGCATGTATGCATGATCAATGATGTCCAAATACCTGATCCGCTAGTGCCCCAAGCGTCCTGAAGACATGTATCTGTATCTTCCGAAAGATGAGCTCGCCGTCAAATCTCTTCCCCTCAAACATACTGTGGTTCCTTGCCATCCATATATGGTGCACCATCGCTGACATGGCAAGGTGGCGAGCCCTGGCTAAGGTGGAGGTCCCCTGGTACTGTCGTCTGAAAGTCCTCAGCATGCACCTGTAGGTGACCATCTGAGGTCGCATCTGTAACCAACCTCTAACTCGTCCCCACAACTGCTGGACTGGCTGACATCTGAAGAAAATGTGATCCATCGTCTCCTCATCATGCCTGCAAAAGGTGCAAAGTCTATCCTCCATGTACTCCTTCCCAGCTCGCACTGATAGTCTCCCATGTGCCAAGAGCCACACCGTGAAGGCGTGGGCTGGCTGGAGGTCTCTCTGCCATACTGTGACCGCCCAGGGCTTCCTGGCTCTGGTGTCTCTGAAATGGTCATATGCTAGCCTGACACCGCCCCCTCCTATGACTGAACCAGGAAGAGAGAATCTGTCCTGCTGCCTCTGAGCTGCCTGCTATGCTGAGGATGCTATCCCGAATCTGTGCCAGCTGCTTGATCAGTGGGGAGTCTGTGTGCCTGCACTGCCACTCCCATACCCCTACCTGCTGTAAGTATGTGTGATGTACCCAACGGATCCATAGTGTGTCTTGCTTGTCCTGTACGTGCCATAGAACCTTAGCCAGAAGCGCCTGGTTCCATGCCCGTAAGTCCCTCAAGCCAAGACCACCTTCTCGCTTGGGCCTCACTAACTCTGACCATGCAATAGGGGGCCTCCTGGAAGTCCACATGAAAGATCTGCAAATGCTGTAAATGCGGTCAATAACCCCCTGGGGTAGTGGTAAGACTGACATCCAGTAGCACTCGACCCCCTGTAGGACTGATGATATAAGCTATGCTTTTCCTGCGTAGGATAATGTGGCTTTTGGCCATGAGCCAATCCGATGGGTGAGTTTGTCCAGGAGCGTGCCATAATCTGAGATCTTCAATTTCTGGGAGGCTATAGGAATTCCCAAGTATCTGAAGGGCATCTCCCCTATCTGAAAGCCCATGATGGTGAGCAACTGATCCCGTGTGGGGGGGGGGGGGGGGGTCTATCCCTGCCATGTAAATACTGGACTTAGCTAAGTTGGCTGTGAGACCATCCATCTGGGCAAACTGTGATAAACACTCAACTAGTTGCGCCACTGATGAGACATCCCCCGGGGAGAATAATAACAGATCATCTGCGTACACCAAATGCGATATCCTCAGAGGCTCACATTTGGGGTGAAAATGAAAATCAGACCTGATAGTGCGTCGTGCTAGTGCTCGGGATAGATACTCCATGCACAACCCAAATAGGTACGGGGAGAGAGGATCCCCCTATCTAAGTCCTCTACCACCTCTAAAGAACCCATGCATGATGCCGTTAATCACTACAGAGAAGGAGGTGGTGGTGATGCATTCTCTGATCCATGCGATATAAACAGCTGGG
Source organism: Zingiber officinale (assembly GCF_018446385.1). Taxonomy (NCBI): domain Eukaryota; kingdom Viridiplantae; phylum Streptophyta; class Magnoliopsida; order Zingiberales; family Zingiberaceae; genus Zingiber; species Zingiber officinale. Next base: position 22,589,445 of record NC_055995.1, read on the forward strand.
AACTGTAACGCTACCAAGACATCCTGCAAGAAACCCCAGTGCACTGAGTCAAAAGCCTTCTGTAGATCCACTTTCAATGTACATCTCGGTGATATCCGTTTTCTGGTGTAATTCCTTAAGAGTTCCTGTGCTAAGTGGATATTATCTGTGATAGTACGACCTTTGACAAAGGCGGTCTGTGCAAGATGTAGAAGATGATATGAGACCTCTGCCAATCTACTAGCCAAGAGCTTGGAGATGACTTTGTAAAACACCGTGCAGCAGGAAATGGGCTTATAGTCTTGCACCTTACTTGCATGAGCTGTTTTTGGAACTAGGGCAATCAGAGTGTGATTCCATGATTTTAGAAGTTGCCCAGTAGTGAAGAACTCTAGCACAGCTGAGGTGAAATCATCCTTGATTGTATCCCATGCCTGCTTAAAAAATTTGGAGCTATATCCATCTGGGCCCGGTGCTTTAAGGTCTCCAATACTAAAAAGAGAAATCCTAATCTCCTCTGCAGTCGGGATCCTTGCTAATTGGGCTTGATGGTTAGCCGTCAAAACTCTCCCAAACTGCATACACTCGACCTGGAACGTGGCACGCACTACCTGGGTCCCTAGCTGCTCCTGATAGTGTCTAACAAATGCCTTAGCAACTTCCTGAGGACTAGTGGTAGATACCCCATCCTCCCTTTCAATAGCTACTATTTCTCTTCTCTTGTTGTTTCTTTTGACTAATGAGTGGAAGAAAGGGGTGTTTCTATCAACTTGCTTGAAATATGCATGTTTGGCCCTTTGTTGGTAGAAGAGGTACTCGGCCTGTGTTAAGAGGGTAGCAGCTTTCTTGGCTTCTTTATATTCCTCATCTATGGATCCTTGGGTTAAAACTCTCTCCTGTACTTCCTCTAGATGTATTTGTGCCCTCTTTGCTCTTTCTTGTATGTGTTGGTAGCTTTCCTTATTGAGTTGTCGTAGCGGCTTCTTCAGGAATAGGAGCTTTTGTTTTAGCTTGAATTGGCATACACCTTCCCGAATCATTGAGTTTGCAAGTGTCCAGTTCTCTTGTACTAGCCGGCCAAAATCTTGATGTGTGGTCCACATGTTGTAAAATTTGAAAGGCTTGGCTTGTGGTCTCTGAGGCTCTAAAATGGATACAATGCAAGAGGCATGATCTGAGAAAATCCCTGGTGGTCTGAATTCTGCCACACTACTCCTGTCCTGCTCCAACCATATTTTGTTTACCATTGCTCTATCTAGTTTGCAAACCACTCGCCCATTTGTCCATGTGAACTGGCATCCAGTAGCATGTAGGTCCTCCATCCTAGTCATAATCACAAACTCTAAAAAATCTGCTGTGGCATATGATGTAACATCCATTCCTCCACGCTTGTCCATAGGGGATAGTGGGGAATTGAAATCTCCCATGATGAGCCAAGGTAACTCCATGGTCCTAGCAATTTGGTGCAAATCCTCCCACATGCTCCTTCGGTTAGTAACAGATAGCTTCCCATATATGAAGGTCACTGCATAAAAGGTCCCTGCAACCTTGCATTGAATAAGGGTGTGTATGTATTGTTCTTTACACTCCTTGACCTCTAGGGTAATGAGTTGAGAATCCCAAAAAAGTAGCATCCTACTTCTGTTGTTGATGCCTACTCGTTGCTCAGAGGACCATTGTTGGAATCCATGCGTCTTCAAGTGTTGGTGCCTTTGGTGTGTAAGATTTGGCTCCATGATACATAATGCACTCAACTTGTATTTCAGGAGGAGGCTCCTTACCTCCTTCTGTTTGAGGCCCGTGTTTAGGCCTCTAACATTCCATGATCCTATCTTCATAATTGTTTAGAAGGCACATGCCTCCTAGTAGTAATTTTGGGCTCCATTTCTTGCATCCTTCCTTTCTCTTGCATCTTTCCCCATTCAGCTTGTAGCCTTTCCATATCTGTTGCTTTCTCTTTGGTTCGCAATTGTTTGTGTTTGTACTGACCATTATCTTGTTCCTCTTGGCCTATATCATGTTCAATAGCCGTCATCCCTTGGTACCATGTAGCCGCTGCTAGCCCTACTATTATTGGTTTGGTTGGATCCTCCTCTTCTTCTTCTTGCAAATCAGGTGCTTGCTGGTCCTGGGACTGCTCATCACTGTGCTGGTGTGTAATGTGCTTTCTATTGTTGGCTTTAGATCTAGTTTGCACCATTTGTCTTGCTTCCTCCCCAATGGGCCCTTTCCCCGTGCTATAGATTGGAGTGTTAATGTTTGTGATTGCCAATTTTGATGTGGTTTTCCTCCTAGTACTAACTTTCCTTTTGCCTTTGTATTGGGGGTCCTCTATGAGTGCCCGGATGTCCCCTTCCTCCATGTCAGCAATTGCTATAAAAAGGTTGTGAGTTTTTATGCTTGAGTGTTTAATCAAACCATCCATGTACTTGTTTTGGGCTTGTGTTTCCATGTCCATCTGCTGCCTTTTTGTTCTGTAGCGAGTCTGGATTCTGTAGGAGCTACCCTCCTTAGTGGCTGTTTTCACTGTTGCTGGCATGCTTGGTGTGCCATTTGGGTTATCAATTCTGGCTTCTGCACCTACAAATCTGCTTTGTACCCTTAGCTGCTTTTTGTCATGATCCTCAACCTCTGAGTCAGTACTTGTGTTTGAATCTGCTTCTGAAAATTCACTGGCAGCTGTGTGCTCAGATTCGGAGTGGTGTTCAGGATCAGATTGTTGTTCAGAATTAGTTTCAATTTCAGGCAGTGAGAAGTCTGAGACTAGGCTGTTGCTGGTTGTTGCATATTCCAGTGCTGGGTTTTGGTCTGGATACTTAGCTGGGCTTGTGAATGCTGATTGGATAGCTGCTTCTGGCACACTGATCTTTCCTGCAGTTCCTGCTATTGTTGGTGCCACTAATTTGTTCATCAAAGCAGTCTTATGGCCCTCTGAGGTAGTTCTAGAACCTGATACTTGAACTGCCACTGCTGGGCTTTCTGTGGCAGCAGCCTTGATTTCTGTTTCTGGCACGTTTGGCACCCTTCTGAAATTAAGTGACCATTGGAACATTTGTTCATTTCTGCCTCATCTTTTGCTGCATCCACATTTGCGATAGTGTTCTCTGATCTAACTTCTGATATTTTGGATGGTGCCATTTCTGATTCCTTAGCATCACTGAGCCCCTTAACCAGATCTGATTTTGAACTTGGAATCTGATTAAAAGCTTCTGGAATTCCTGTCCCCAAGTTTGTTCCATCTGTTGCTAGTACTTCTGACATCCTTGGATCTGGGTTTCGGATTGCATTAGCCTCTTTGTCCCCTGCAACTTCCCCCTCTTCTGTACTCATTGTTTTAGTTCCCATTCCCTGTCCAGCAGATGAGGTTACAGTTTCAACATTTGCAATTCCTGTGATAGCAGCTCCATCAGTTTCTAATCCTGTGGATGAGATTGGAAATTCAGTTTCTGCATCTGCAATTCCACTTCTGAACTTTATTGCCTCATCTTCCATGGCTACCTTCCCATGTCCAGAAACAAGTAATGTGGCTTTGACCCCCCTTGTAAAAGATGCATCCTCTAATGTTGAAACTGCCAAAGTCAGTTTGTCAACTGAACCTGCTAGTGTGCCTCCTGCTCCTAGAATCCCCATTGCATTTCTTTGACCATTATGTGATATTGTTGCACCAGGGGAACCCATAAGCAAGGTTGATTCCTCTGCTAAAGTGGCAGCCCCTATTACTGATACGTTTGGCACGTTTGGCACCATGCATGTTGCTGATTTGTTCTGATTTCCCAATCCACTTGCTCCTTGCACAATTGTGTGGTGTGTTGCAGAATTTTTGGCACTACTTAAGCTCCTCCCTTGCGGATTGATTGCTACCATTTGTTGCCCTATTGTTGAGATTCCATTTGAGACTGAACCTACCCCTAAATCTGAACCAAGGCCAGAAAGTGCATTCCGTGTGCCAGCTGCCAATTCTGAAGCAGGTTCCTTCCTAACCGTGCCAGCTGAATCTGTTTCTGCACTCGATACTGTTAGTGGCACTGTCTTGCCCGTGCACGGAACTAAGGGACAGTCTGTTTTGTAGTGTCCTAGGGTTTTGCAGTCTGAGCAGAATTTGAGAATTGTTTCAAAACGCAGCAGGAGCTCTACTCTCCTTCCATCAGGCAACGATACAGTGGTTGTCTTCGGTAAATCTTTTGTAATGTCCACTTCCACCAGGGCCCGAGCAAAATTGACACGTCCCCTTGTCTTGGTGAAGAGATCTGTGTATAGCGGATTGCCAATTTGCGAAGCTATCTTGCTAAGCCCTGAGATTGACCAAAAATCAATCGGTAGCCCGTAGATTTGCATCCACAGGGGCATCTGCGTTTGCACCTCCGGCTTGAAAATGAAACTTTCCGGCATAGCTTTGAGGTAGAGTGGGCAGCTGTAGACAATGTAAGGCCCTCCCTTCAGTATCGCATCGCATTGCTCTTTGGAGGCGAACTTGAAAACAAGCCACATTGAGTCATGCGTCATCAGTTTATGCGGGGAATTCCATCTTTGTCTGAGTGCTTGAACGCCACGCCATCCAGGGAACCTTCCGAGGAATCGTCCAATCAAGCAATGCCCAATTGTGTTCTCTAGCAGCTCCTTATCCTCCATTGTCAATGCAAGGTCATGCTTATGCTGCTCGATTTTCCTTAGCGCTGTGTCCTCCGTGCAAGCTCTGTTCCGAGTGAAAAGGTCAACCCACCGACGTTGTTTTGCTGTTTGCGATGTTCCAGCCACGTCCTTTCCTTTCAGAGGTTGGTCTCGCTGCACTTGCACTTGCTCTTGCTCTTGCCGGTTTACCTGCCCAACCAGACCCTCAGACAATTGGCGCTGGAGCCCCTTGGCTTGGCTGGTCTCTTCACAGATGCGTTTGCCTTTGTCTGGCATGACTGCGTCCCCTGCCGGCAGCTTCCGATGCTGCTGTAAGTGTGCTGCTCGCATCGTGACAGAGTGCGAGTCAAAGAGGAGCCCGGTGCCATAAGGAAGGGGGCCCCATCGTGGTTTGTGCTTCCGGTGCCAGGCCGCCGGGACCCTCATTGACATCGCCGGCTAGGGAAGAAGATGCACAGTGCTGTGGGGGGAACGTCGTTTGCATCCACTGTACGGCCGTTGGATCCCTCCAGTTGACTTGTTGACCAATCCTGACCGTTAGATGATGTTTGACTTCTGTTGATTACGTAGTCTGACTTCTGCCCAGACCGGTGACGTGGGCTGCTGGGAGTTCCAAACTGTATTCACTTAAGTTAAACGGTTTTTGGATCTCACATGCAAGTTGCCTACCATCCGCTAAGGGAAACCCGCTCCATCACTTGAATTCAAATATCCGTTCACTTATGGCATCGATAAGTGTGCTGCCATTTCATCAACATAGAGCCTCTTGATTGGTTCGGTGAGCCACCTAATCCAACGTTCACTTCCTGTGTCAAATGGTCACTGTGCAGTTCACTTCGTCTTCCTCAAGACACGCTCTTCGCCATCTTTGCCAGCTAGCTGGAGAACGTCGCCGAAATTGGCCGGATGCTGTCCTGCCTCGTTCGCTGCTGTCCAACCCTTTCAGTTCACCATTAGCCACCAAGGGAGTTGCCTGAAACTTGTCTCTCCGGCTGAAACTGTTTCCCACCTCCAGCAGCCCCCACCTGCTGCAGCGGCGCTGCCCGGTTGCTGTTGTTGTACTGCTTGTGTGTCTGTCTGCTTGCGACTTTGTACGTCTGTGTGTTATGTGGATGCTGCTTTGTACTGTGGTTGCTCCCAATCCTGCTGGAGGGTGCAGCTTGTAGGTGCTCCGGCGGCTCCGACGTCCTGACCGCCGAGGGAAAGTTCCAGCGAACACGTAGCACCCTTCAGGCGTCCTCTGAACCCCTAGTGACACTATGCTTCGACCCTAGTCGTCCCTGCAGCAGCAGCACTAGAAGCTTCCAGAGGCAACTCAGTGGCAACACCGTAGTCAATGCAACCGGCAGCTGGTCACACTTCGAATCACAACCGGCAGCTGGTCAAGCTTCGAACACTGTCCGTGACACTATTTCTTTCCCTCAACAGTCCTCCTGCATAAAAGCCCGTTTCCAGCCGTGCTGCGTCACGACCACTCCTCACCGATGGGGAAACGACCGGAGTTCTAGAGAGATACCAGAGCTTCTCTCTCTAACCCAGTCAAAATCCCCTCAGTTAAAATCCCCTCCTACTGAGAGCTCTCCCCCCGTACGATCCTTGATGCACTTCTTAGAGGATGTACGCGTCTTCTGAGCTCACGCATTTCAATAGCGGGCGGGAGAAAGCCTTCTTGTAAAGTTGATCTCCAATAAGCGTGAACTGACCGGCTCTCCTCCTTAATTGCTGGGCTGCTTCCCGATCGGATGGTGTTGCCCCCGATCGAAGAAACTCCATGATGGCTGTTCTCCAGTCGCTCGGAAATTCGAGGCCCTCCATCCGATCGACGTGCGCCACCAGAGATACTTGCTCAACAGGGTGCTGGATGACGATCGGCGTTATTGAACTTGCGAGTTTAGCTAACTCATCTGCAGCCTGGTTTTCCGCTCGGGGTATCTTCTGAATAATGACCTCTCTGAAATCAGCCTTGAGCTTTTCGAAGGCTTCCGCGTAGAGTTTGAGCCGAGCGTTGTTAATTTTGAAAGTACCTGAGAGCTGTTGCGCGGCCAACTGAGAGTCTGAATGCAGAGTCACCCGTCCGGCTCCCACGTGCTGGGCGGCCTGTAAGCCGACTATAAGTGCCTCGTACTCTGCTTCGTTATTAGTAGCTCGATAATCCAGCCGTACGGACAAGTGCATTTTTTCTTCTTGAGGAGAGAGTAATAATACACCAATACCGCTCCCGAGCTGAGTGGCCGATCCGTCCACAAATATCTTCCACATGGCTTCGGGTTCTGGCCTTTGTACTTCGGTGACAAAATCCACCAAGGACTGCGCCTTTATCGCTGACCGGGGCTGGTATTGGATGTCGAATTCGCTCAAATCCGTTGTCCATTTGATGAGCCGCTCGGACGCTTCTGGATTCAACAGCACTCTTCCCAGTGGACTGTTTGTCACGCCCCGGAGGAGTCTCTGTCCGAAGAAATTTCGGCAGCATCTCCCCTGTACGGCGGACAATCTGAAACTTTTCTACAAGCACTATATACCTCAGCCACATGCGGCTGGAATAATAACACAAATAAAAACAATCACCACGCAGTTTATATAGATATTCAGCCTCTGGCTGTCACAACCACGCAGTTAATAATAGTAATCACAAACAAATATACTCTGACTCGAATTCCACCCTATTCAACTACACTCGTAAAACTCAAATCCGACGAACTCACCTCTTCTGCTGTCCAGGCAGGCATGTAGTAGAATAAAATCCAAATCATACCAAAAGTCCATCAAACGGAAGGATTCCATACAATATCCATATGTAAAATTCAAAACAAGACTAAAACAAAGTCTGATAGAGAAAAGCTAAAATAACATAACAACTCAAAAACCAGCAGATGGGGACCAGCGACTGGAACTGCTCCGGACAGCCTCAACCTGAAAATATATCAACAATGGAAACGGGGTGAGTCCAACACTCAGCAGGTACAACTGATATGCATAATAAAACAAATAACAGACAACACTAATCATGCGTACAGTCTCCTGAATACGAGAAGGATAAATGCAACTAAAATGAAATCAGGAGATAGCTGTACTAACCGGGATCAAAGTACAAAGGTAACAGGGTCGTCAGACCGGGAAAGTTATAATCCTGTATGCATGTCAATCATATGCATCCATATAAATGCAGCAAGTAAATGCAGCAGTCACAAACAATAAATACAATAAATGCATATGGTGACCGTGCACTCTGACATCACTGCTCCTGCAGAGCGACCGAGTGGACGGGATGCTGTCGGAGTACTCCTGTCCTCTGACCCCAAATCATAAATGGGGGAGCTCAATGCTCTCATCTCCTGGTACACGATGACGGGGAGGATATATCTGCCGGCTACCACGCTGAGTCATCTGACCAACGGAGCCAAACAGAGTCCACCATCTGCCGGCTACTATGCTGCTACACTAAATGCCAGCGGAGCCAAACAGAGCGGAACTGACTGCCGGCTACCACGCTGAGTCAACTGACCAACGGAGCCAAACAGCAGAACCGCCACACACCTGCCTGATATACCACTAACCCATGGGTGGTGGTGTGTGCAGTACATGTAACTAGCGATGCGCTCACAATAATGGAGCAGACAACCGCACAGCATGCAATCATGCTAGATGATGCATGACTCTAAACATGGCAATATCATGAATAACATAGCAAGATCCATATATAAATAAAAGGTGTACCACAAGTCAATGTATCAGATGGAAGGTACACAAACAGATAGGGTATCATATAAACCCAAGGTCCTGAACATGATGTATCACATGGCTGAGTCACTACCGAAAGCATATATGGTCAGATAAATAATAACATGCAGTGCATAATAAATAAACAAACAACATGTAACAGATCATGTAGTGACCAACCGAATCAAATGGAAAACACAATTTTTGCTATATGTTAAACACTTTATTATGCATATCAAAAGACATAAGTCAAAGTATGTTGGTTGTTACTCGGAAAACCTAGAGGTTCCACTGTACAAAAATTTTGTACAAAGGTCTGAACCTTTTCCTAGCTACCATGTGTTCTTTTAAATTAAATTTTGGATCGCCTGCGGAACTTAACACGTTTGATCCAAAACTTAATCTATTTGTTCTTTTAGGTTTTGACTTGGATCTCCTGCGGAACTTAACACGTTCGACCCAAGTCACCTTAAGTTATTAATTCCATTAAATATTAATTTCCATAATTGGTTCCCAGTACTGACGTGGCGAGGCACATGACCTTCTTGGATATGGGAGCAACCACCACCGACTAGACAAACACTCTTATGGAAAGCTAATATTTAATTTCCTAAAATAACTTTAGGTTAACCGAAAAGAACAATCAAATCACAAGGAAAAGAAAAAACAAAAGAACACAACTTCGAAAAATATATTCGAAATTCTAGAATCGTAAGCCTCTTGTATTTGGTATTATTTCCATAAATAACTAGCATGATACGGAAAGAAAAATTACTAGTTATACCTTGTAGAAAAACCTCTTGATCTTCTACCGTATTCCTCTTCTAACCTCGGACGTTGTGTGGGCAACGATCTTCCGAGACGAGAAACCACCAATCACCTTCTTCTCCTCCTAGCTAGGTTCAGCCAACAAAGAGGAAGCTTCACCAAGGAAGAAAATCAAAACACTAACCAAGCTCCAAGAGATGTTAGCTTTCTCTCCTTCTTCTTCTTCTTCTCAGAGTAGTATCCGGCCACCACAAGAGCTCCAATGGAAGAGAAGGGTTCGGCCACCACAAGAGGAAGAGAGGGAGAGGATGGCCGGCCACACCAAGGAACAAAAGAGGGAGAGAAATAATAGAGGTTGTGTCTCTTGAAGGCACCCTCACCCCTTCTTTTATATTCCTTGGCCTAGGCAAATTAGTAAATTTAATTACAATAAAATTTCCTTAATTTCCTTGACATGATTTAATTGAGAAAAATAAAATAAAATTTCCCAAATTAAAACCAATGGCCGGCCACATCAATGAAGGAAAAAATTAGACAAGTTTTAATCAACAATTAAAACTTCCTAATTTGTTTCCGGAAATTTTAAAAATAAAATTTCTCTTTAAAAATCTCTTCATGGTTGATAAAAGGAAATTTCTATAATTTTAATTTTATCAACATGTGAATAATTTTAAAGAGAAAATAAAATATCTCACCAATCTACAAATAAGGAAAGAGATCTAATCTCTTTCTTTAATCTTTTGTAGATCTTTTACAAGAGAGATATTTTAATTTTAATTCTCTTTAATAAATTATTTCTTCCACATAATAAAAATTAAAATTAAAATCCCTTTTAAATTTAATTTGGTCGGCCCCCACTAGCTTGGGTTCAAGCTAGGGTCGGCCACCCAATATATAGGCCGGCCGTAGCTTGTTCCCAAGCTAGCTTGGCCGGCCCCCATTGGGTGGGTATAGAAGGTGGGTATAGGTGGGTATAGAACTCTATAAATAAGAGGCTACGATAGGGACCGAGAGGAGGAATTGGTTTTGGTCTCCCGATAAAATTAAGCATCCCGTGTTCGCCCCGAACACACAACTTAATTTTATCAATAATAATTCATTCCACTAGAGAACTATTATTGAACTACCGCACCAATCCCAAATTACATTTTTGGGCTCCTTCTTATTATGAGTGTGTTAGTCTCCCTGTGTTTAAGATATCGAATGTCCACTAATTAAGTGAGTTACTGACAACTCATTTAATTAATATCTAAGTCCAAGAGTAGTACCACTCAACCTTATTATCATGTCGGACTAAGTCCACCTGCAGGGTTTAACATGACAATCTTTATGAGCTCCTCTTGAGGACATTATCAACCTAGTATCTCTAGGACACAGTTTCCTTCTATAATCAACAACACACCCTATAAGTGATACCATTTCCCAACTTATCGGGTTTATTGATTCATCGAACTAAATCTCACCCATTGATAAATTAAAGAAATGAATATCAAACATATGTGCTTGTTATTATATTAGGATTAAGAGCACACACTTCCATAATAACTGAGGTCTTTGTTCCTTTATAAAGTCAGTATAAAAGAAACGACCTCTAATGGTCCTACTCAATACACTCTGAGTGTACTAGTGTAATTATATAGTCAAGATAAACTAATACCTAATTACACTACGACCTTCTAATGGTTTGTTTCTTTCCATTTTAGTCGTGAGCTACTGTTTATAATTTATAATGATAACATCATCTTCCGTATGTGACACCACATACTATGTTATCTAATATAAATTATATGAACAACTACAAACAAATGTAGACAATTTGACCAAATGTGATTCTTTATTCATAATGAATGTTTACAAAGCTTAGGCTTTCAGTATATACTCCAACAATCTCCAATTACTAGTCCCCTTATCACCATAATTTTCGTTCTCATCTTCTGGTTTCCTGTTCATTTGCTTAGAAGCTATGTTCCAGACTTGTATTGTATGATTTTTCTTAAGGCATTGGACTGGTGAGACTTTCTGCTTGCTTGGTGGGTGTTTACTTGCGTATGTTTTGCTACGTGCTCTGTTCCTTCGAGTTTGCAACTGCACCGCTATTATCACAATAAATTGTGATGATTTTGGGCAAACCAGGAATCACATCTAAGTCCATTAGAAAGTTCCTGAGCCATACAGCTTCTTTAGCTACCTCGGAGGTGCCATATACTCAGCTTCCATGGTTGAGTCTGAAACACATTTCTGCTTAACACTCCTCCATGAAATGGCTCCACCTCCTAAAGTAAACACATAGCCTGATGTAGACTTACTGTTATCCCTATCTGATTGGAAATCTGAATCCGTGTAACCCACAGGGAGCAGATCGTCTGCTTGGTAAACTAGCATATAATCTCTAGTCCTTCTAAGGTACTTTAATATATGCTTTACCGTAGTCCAATGTCCTTGTCCAGGGTTACTCTGATATCTGCTGACCATGCCCACGGAAAAACAGATATCAGGTCTCGTACATAGCATTGCATAATTAGGCTTCCTACAGCTGAAGCATAAGGAACTGCTTTCATGTCCTCTATCTCTTTCGATGTCTTTGGAGACATCTCTTTAGATAGAGCTACTCCATGTCTAAAAGGTAAGAAACCTTTCTTGGAATCCTGCATGCTAAAATGAGCAAGGATTGTATCTATATATGAAGCTTGGGATAGACACAACATTTTTTTCTTACGATCCCTTATAACTTTGATCCCAAGAATGTGTGCACAATCTCCTAAGTCCTTCATATCAAATTGTTTGGACAACCATACCCTTACGTCTGATAATACCTTGACATTGTTGCCAATTAACAAAATATCATCTACGTATAGTACAAAAAATACCACCACGTTTCCGTTACACTTCTTATATACACAAGACTCATCCGGACTTTGAATAAATCCATATGACTGGATTACTTCATTAAACCGGATGTTCCAAGATCTTGAAGCTTGCTTTAGTCCATAAATGGACCGATTGAGCTTGCACACTGGATGCTCTTTGCCTTTTTCAATGAACCCTTCTGGTTGCTTCATATGGATGTTCTCTTCAAGACTTCCATTAAGGAAAGCTGTCTTGACATCCATTTGCCAAATCTCATAATCCATATGAGCGAATGGATAAGAGTATCCGATAGACTTAAGCATGGCTACCGGTGAAAAGGTTTCCTCGTAATCGATTCCCTCTTTCGAGTGTACCCTTTCGCAACAAGCCTAGCTTTGAAGGTTTCTACCTTCCGTCATCCCTCTTTTCCTTTTGTAAATCCACTTGCATCCAACGGCTTTTATACCATCGGGTGGTTCAAGCTCCGGACCTTATTAGAGTATATAGACTCTATTTGAATTCATTGCCTTTTGCCAAGATCTTGCATCTATATCTTGGAGTGCTTCGTCATATGTTTGTGGATCAGGTTCATGTTTACGGGATCAAGTCGAAGACTCTCCCAAAACATGAATCTTTCAAGTTGCCTTACAACCCTCCCACTACGACGAGGCACTGTCCGTGGTTGTGTATCATGTGTGACACGTGTTGCAGTCTCTTGTGGTACTTCATCTTGTCTTGTTGATACTGAAGTAGACATGTCCTCTCTAAGTTCTTCTAAAATAACTTTACTCTGGGCTTGTGATCCATTATATAGTCTTCTTCTAAAAGCGGGCATTGGTGCTAACAATGACCTTCCGGTCTTAGGACTATAAAATAAACCTCCTTTCGTTCCTTTGGGATATCCTACAAACACGCGAACTTATGCGAGATTCTAACTTATCGGCATCTGGTTTTAGCACATGTTCTGGACTACCCCAAATCCGAATATGTCTTAGGCTGGGTTTTCGCCATTCCACAATTCTATGGGAGTAGAAGCTGATTTAGAAGGTACTAAGTTCGGAATGTTCTGTTTCCAGAGCATATCCCCAAAATGAATTTGGTAATTCTGAATAACTCATCATCGATCTAACCATATCCATAAGAGTCCTATTCCTTCGTTCTGCTACACCATTCTGTTGGGGTGTTCCAGGTGCAGACAATTGGGATTGAATCCCGGCCTCTGATAAGTAATTCCTAAACTCTCCTAAGAGGTATTCGCCACCACGATCAGACCGTAGTGTCTTGATACTTTTACCTAATCGTTTCTCCACATCAGCCTTGTATTCTTTGAACTTATCAAAGCACTCGGACTTGTGGCGCATTAGGTAAATGTATCCATATCTTGAATAATCGTCTATGAAAGAGACAAAATATTCAAAACCTCCTCTTGCTTGGACAGACATAGGACCACACAAATCAGAGTGAACCAATTCTAACACTTCATTGGCTCTATACCCCTTGGCCTTGAACGACCTCTTGGTCATTTTTCCTTCTAAGAAGGATTCACAAGTTGGAAAATTTTCCAACTCTAATGAACTCAAAAGTCCATCGGCTATAAGCCTCTGAATCCTACTTAAGTTAATATGACCAAGCCTTAGATGCCAAAGATATGCTTGGTTCATTTCCGAAGGTTCTTTTCTCTTATTAGAAGATGAGTTATAAATTTCCATGTTTTGCTTTGTGGAAGAAATTGGATTTAAAGTATACAAATTGCCAACTAATGCACCAGAATAGATAATCACTTTATTTCTTTTAATAACTACATCGTTACTGAAAGAAACTGAATATCCATCTAAAAACAGTTTAGAAACCGAAATTAAATTCTTTCTAAAACTGGGTACATAAAGACAATTTCTTAAAATCAAATTTTTATTTCTACTAAAAGATAAGTAGACGTCTCCCACTGCAACAGCTGCCACCTTAGTAGCATTGCCCATGTAGACGGTAATCTCCCCTTCAGATAGTCGTCGGGTTTCCTGGAACCCCTGCAAGGAATTGCAGACATGATCAGTGGCTCCCGTATCTACACACCAGGTGCTGGTAGATAACACCGCTAAACATGTTTCAACAACTAGAGCATGAGATATACCTTTGTTTTGGTTCCTACGAGGACGGTCAGCCATGTCCAGACTGCTTGCATGAAGCACTTGCCCTTGACTTCTTCACTCCGACTTTAAATCCGTACTCGAGATTTATTCACTTTCTTTCTTGAGCGACTTTCTTCTTCTTCTTTCCTCTTGGTTTAGAAGTAGAACCATTTTCACCATAGTGAATTTGAGAATTGTGACGAAATAATCCTTCTGCTGCTTCCGTCAGTAGTTCCCCTAATGAATAAATCCTTTTATTCATATTATAGTTCAAACGGAACTGCTCAAAACTTAGGTAGCGTTGGAGGATCATATCGATCTGGGTTTCCCCATCAATTTCTCCTCCAAGGATCTGTGTCTCGTTCGGATAAGCCATCATCTTTAGGATATGATCCCTTACAGGAGTACCCTCTTGCATGGTGGCGGTCATTATCTTTCTCATGGCTTCTTGCCTAGAAGCCCTATCCTGATGACCAAAGAGTTCCTTGAGATTGCATTATATCATAAATCGTTGGTGAATCTTGATGCTGATGTTGCAATACATTTGACATTGAAGCCAAAATGTAACACCGCGCCATCTCATCTGCTTTTACCCATTTCCTATGATATTCAATCTCCTCTTGGGTAGATTCACTAGTAGGTGCTTCAGGGCACTTCTCAGTCAGTACAAATTTATAACTTTCAACAGTAAGAACAATGTCTAGGTTTCTTTTCCAATCTATGTAATTAGGTCCAGTAAGTCTATTCTGTTGAAGTATGATGGACAGTGGGTTGAAAGTCATCCTAAGAATCACAAATAATTTTTGGTCAGAACTCTAAATTTAGAATAATATTGATTCCTCAAACAATACTATTTTAAATTAACCAACACCTCATAACACCGTGAATTTTGTATGCCACGTTAGTGTGGACGTATACAAAATCAACATTTGTAAAGGAGGGTTTTAACCCATTAATTTTATTATCTTGTCAACCTAACTTTTGACAAATAAAATTAATAGTTGGTATTATTTGGTCACACAAATAATAGCAGTGACTCCGTTGGGGAGGATACTATTAGATGTGTCTAAGTGTATGCCATTACTTGACACTAAGTCCATTAATAAGATTATGCCCCTTCCGTTGGGGAAGATCACATGCTTTTAATTAATTTCCTATAGTCATCCAAAATTGGAAGTCTGTTCTAGTGATCCGCAAACAAGCTCATCCGTTATGGAGGAAGGCACTCAAAGCCAACGCGCAAGCTTGTTTGCATCTCTTACACACCAGTAATGGAGACCATGGGATTTATTTAAAAATCTCTCTCCCACTTAGTTATTTATAAATGAGGAATTTTAACTATGCTAGCCTACTTTACTTGTAAACTAACATGCACACACAGCACAATATAAAAGCAATAAATAGAGAAACTAATTTTCAACTATTATGACTTTTATCTCTAGTTGTCCTCCGTATGTTGTCATCCCAAGCTGCTGCCATATTTGGCCACCGCCACCGCGTCTAGCTGTCGCATCCATCTTGCTCCTAGTTCCGCTGCGCCTCTGGTCCTTAGAAGGTTCCACGCTTTGCTAGATTCGATCCGCGACATAAATAGAATTTTACATTTTTGATCCTATATTCCATAAAAGGAATGTACATGTATCTAGATCAAAAATAAAATCCGAATAAAACTAAATACAGCTCCTGCTGTATTTTAATACAATCATGCACACACATATAAATGCCCTTGACATGTCCAAGGGTCCAATCACACACATAATAACTAAAAGCCATAATAGTTGGATCCTGCATCTACAAAGTTAGCACATCCTACTATTAACATGCCTAAATTATGTATGACATGTGCATAATTAAACTAAATACCAAATACACAGAGGCAAAACCCTAGCTCTGATACCAATTGTTGGTTGCTACTCGGAAAACCTAGAGGTTCCACTGTACAAAAATATTGTACAAACGTCTGAACCTTTTCCTAGCTACCATGTGTTCTTTTAAATTAAATTTTGGATCGCCTGCGGAACTTAACACGTTTGATCCAAAACTTAATCTATTTGTTCTTTTAGGTTTTGACTTGGATCTCCTGCGGAACTTAACACGTTCGACCCAAGTCACCTTAAGTTATTAATTCCATTAAATATTAATTTCCATAATTGGTTCCCAGTACTGACGTGGCGAGGCACATGACCTTCTTGGATATGGGAGCAACCACCACCGACTAGACAAACACTCTTATGGAAAGCTAATATTTAATTTCCTAAAATAACTTTAGGTTAACCGAAAAGAACAATCAAATCACAAGGAAAAGAAAAAACAAAAGAACACAACTTCGAAAAATATATTCGAAATTCTAGAATCGTAAGCCTCTTGTATTTGGTATTATTTCCATAAATAACTAGCATGATACGGAAAGAAAAATTACTAGTTATACCTTGTAGAAAAACCTCTTGATCTTCTACCATATTCCTCTTCTAACCTCGGACGTTGTGTGGGCAACGATCTTCCGAGATGAGAAACCACCAATCACCTTCTTCTCCTCCTAGCTAGGTTCGGCCAACAAAGAGGAAGCTTCACCAAGGAAGAAAATCAAAACACTAACCAAGCTCCAAGAGATGTTAGCTTTCTCTCCTTCTTCTTCTTCTTCTCAGAGTAGTATCCGGCCACCACAAGAGCTCCAATGGAAGAGAAGGGTTCGGCCACCACAAGAGGAAGAGAGGGAGAGGATGGCCGGCCACACCAAGGAACAAAAGAGGGAGAGAAATAATAGAGGTTGTGTCTCTTGAAGGCACCCTCACCCCTTCTTTTATATTCCTTGGCCTATGCAAATTAGTAAATTTAATTACAATAAAATTTCCTTAATTTCCTTGACATGATTTAATTGAGAAAAATAAAATAAAATTTCCCAAATTAAAACCAATGGCCGGCCACATCAATGAAGGAAAAAATTAGACAAGTTTTAATCAACAATTAAAACTTCCTAATTTGTTTCCGGAAATTTTAAAAATAAGATTTCTCTTTAAAAATCTCTTCATGGTTGATAAAAGGAAATTTCTATAATTTTAATTTTATCAACATGTGAATAATTTTAAAGAGAAAATAAAATATCTCACCAATCTACAAATAAGGAAAGAGATCTAATCTCTTTTTTTAATCTTTTGTAGATCTTTTACAAGAGAGATATTTTAATTTTAATTCTCTTTAATAAATTATTTATTCCACATAATAAAAATTAAAATTAAAATCCCTTTTAAATTTAATTTGGCCGGCCCCCACTAGCTTGGGTTCAAGCTAGGGTCGGCCACCCAATATTATACCTAGGTCGGCCCTAGCTTGTTTCCAAGCTAGCTTGGCCAGCCCCTATTGGGTGGGTATAGAAGGTGGGTATAGGTGGATATAGAACTTTATAAATAAGAGGCTACGATAGGGACCGAGAGGAGAAATTGGTTTTGGTCTCCCGATAAAATTAAGCATCCCGTGTTCGCCCCGAACACACAACTTAATTTTATCAATAATAATTCATTCCACTAGAGAACTATTATTGAACTACCGCACCAATCCCAAATTACATTTTTGGGCTCCTTCTTATTATGAGTGTGTTAGTCTCCCTGTGTTTAAGATATCGAATGTCCACTAATTAAGTGAGTTACTGACAACTCATTTAATTAATATCTAAGTCCAAGAGTAGTACCACTCAACCTTATTATCATGTCGGACTAAGTCCACCTGCAGGGTTTAACATGACAATCTTTATGAGCTCCTCTTGAGGACATTATCAACCTAGTATCTCTAGGACACAGTTTCCTTCTATAATCAACAACACACCCTATAAGTGATACCATTTCCCAACTTATCGGGTTTATTGATTCATCGAACTAAATCTCACCCATTGATAAATTAAAGAAATGAATATCAAACATATGTGCTTGTTATTATATTAGGATTAAGAGCACACACTTCCATAATAACTGAGGTCTTTGTTCCTTTATAAAGTCAGTATAAAAGAAACGACCTCTAATGGTCCTACTCAATACACTCTGAGTGTACTAGTGTAATTATATAGTCAAGATAAACTAATACCTAATTACACTACGACCTTCTAATGGTTTGTTCCTTTCCATTTTAGTCGTGAGCTACTGTTTATAATTTATGAGGTACTGATAACATCATCTTCTGTATGTGACACCACATACTATGTTATCTACAATATAAATTATATGAACAACTACAAACAAATGTAGACAATTTGACCAAATATGATTCTTTATTCATAATGAATGTTTACAAAGCTTAGGCTTTCAGTATACACTCCAACAAAGTACCCGCCTCCAATAAAGTGGTCCAATCCGGTAATCAAGATACTCGTCGAGATACCGTCCCGAATCAAAGTCCTGTTTCGAACATATAGATATATTTTATTTAGCTACAATTCAAATGAATTTAAATAGCTTAATAAAATCCACGAAACTAATATCAGGGAAAGCCCTAATTAACATCACCAATTGCCTCCCCAAAATTAATTCTAACCATTGACTAAGGTTAATGGTCTTAACCCTAATCGTTCCATTAGATTCATTTAAAACCAACTCAATCTACAATAAGGATCCGCCATCAATGTATCATCCTATAACCAAATTATGTATGTATCATTTCATACCTAAAACAACATGTATCAAAAGCGTGCCAACTCAACCCATAAACTAAACCCTTACCTTACTGCTGCTGGACCAAGATGCTGCTGGAAAACAAAACTTTACTGCTAGCAAAGATAAATTGCTGCTGTAAATCAAAGGGTTGCTGCCCAAACAAACACGTGTACCCAAGTTAACAATTTTTGCTAACACTTCTCATCTACAACAAAGATCAATTCCTACACTATACCTCAACCACAGTCGCTGTGGCTCAATAGCAAGGATCGTTGCTACTGAAGCTTTAAAAGCTTTGCTGCTAAAATCCACCTCACAGATTCTGTCCAGAACAGGATCAAGAACAAAACAACTCTTAGTTGGGAACGATTTTCACTGTTCGGATCAAGAACAGAAGATGCAAAAATCGACATTCCAAACTTACCTCAACTGGAACCTAGGACACAGAGGAAAGCTCGGCCGCACCTAAACTAGGCACGACACAGTAAGGGGAGGAGTGGTGCTCTGCCGGGGTGCTCTGCCGTGGGGAGAAAAGGAGGCTCGGTCGTTGGCACAGAGAGAGTCGGAGAGGTGGCTCGTCGCCGACCGCAGAGGGGGTCAGCCTCGCGGCAGAAGGCTGGCGATAGGGCACAGGAAGTCGGCCCACGGTGTGCAATGGAGAGGAGCGGCGGTGGTGGCTCGCTGTTCTCTAGGGCACAAGAGAAGAAGAAGAGAGGCGCGGTGAGGACACGGGGGGGGAATGAAATAGCCAGCGCCGGCGGGTAGAGCTTTTCGGCGTCGGGTTCGGGAATGAGGAAGAAGAAATCGGCGCGATGGGGAGAGGAGAGGCTAGGGCATGGGTGGCGTCGGGAGGACAGGCTCGGCTTCACCGAGAAGAGAAGAAGATGAAGGGAGGAACCGCTGGGCCGGCGGTTAGGGCACACCGGCGGCTCGGTTGCGCGAGGGAAGGAGCAGCGGGCTCGGGTATGGGTTCGGCGTCAAGGGAAAAACCGGAGAAAAGAAATAAGAAAAAGGAAAAAGGAATTTATAAAATAAACAATTCCTCGTTTAAATGGGTAGCCTAAACAGGCTTTTTCCCAGGCCCTATTTTTTTTATCCCCATTAACTAGTCCGTACGAGCTCCGAAAAATTCCCGAAAATTTTTCAAAAATTCCGGAAAAATCCCTTATTAATATTCGCCAATTTTCCGGTATTTTACATTCTCCCCCACTAACAAAAATTTGGTCCCCAAATTTCGTTATCTACCATCAGCAAGTACTAACAACAGATATAGAGTATAAATGCTGAACGGTAAAGAAATCACATACCTCAAGTGAAAAGATGGGGATATCGAGCTCGGATCGTATCCTCGAGCTCCCAAGTAGCCTCCTCGTCTGAATGATGCTGCCATCCAACTTTCCGGTCGAGAATCCGTACCGGAACCTCCTCATAAGTGACGTCAGGCTGAACTGGAACTGAAATATCTGCCAGCACATGCGTCGGGTCGGGCACGTATCTCCGCAGCATAGATACGTGGAATACATCGTGGACGCCTGCCAGGGATGGTGGTAGTGCTAGCCGGTAAGCTACTGCTCCGATCCTCTCCAAGATCTCAAAAGGACCAATATACCGCGGGGCTAGCTTACCTATGATGCCAAATCTCTTCACCCCTTTCGTGGGTGAAACTCGTAGAAATACATGGTCACCAACAGAGAACTCTAGTGGTCTGCGTCTCCGATCAACATAACTCTTCTGGCGGTCCTGCGCCTCTGACATCCTCCGTCTGATAGTACGGATCAACTCTGCATCCTGCTGAGCTCTATGAGGTCCCAACAACTGGGCCTCTCCTACCTCATCCCAGAGGACGGGTGTCCGACAAGGTCTACCATACAACGCCTCAAACGGTGCCATCTGGATAGCCGAATGAAAGCTGTTGTTGTAAGCAAACTCTACCAACGGCAGATGGTCCTCCCAACTGCCTTCGAAATCCATAACACATGACCTCAGCAGATCCTCTAGAGTCTAAATGATCCGCTCTGACTGTCCATCTGTCTGTGGATGGAAGGCGGTACAGAAACGGAGCTGTGTGCCCAAGGCCTGCTGCAGACTCTGCAAGAAACGAGATGTAAACCGTGGATCTCTATCCGAAATGATACTCAACGGAACACCATGTAGTCTGATAATCTCTCGGCAATACAGATATGCCAATCGATCCAGGGAATTAGTCCTCCGGATTGCTAAGAAATGCACGGATTTGGTTAATCGATCAACGACTACCCAAATTGCGTCATGGCCTCGTCGTGTCCTCGGCAAACCCACCACAAAGTCCATAGTGATGTGATCCCACTTCCACTCAGGAATAGGAATCCGCTGAAGTAATCCTGCAGGTCTCTGATGCTCAGCCTTCACCTGCTGACAGACAAGACATCTAGCTACGAAATCCGCGATGTCTTTCTTCATGCCGTTCCACCAGTAGGAACGTCTCAAATCTCGATACATCGGGTCCGCTGGATGGATCGCAAATCGAAATGGTGAGCCTCTGGTAGCTCAAGACCGGATGAGGCCGAGGTACGCATAACCGCCTCGGAGTATATAACACCCTCCTCGTCTTGTGTAAACTCGATGCGCTACCGAAGCTATCATCACAATGAACGACAATGCGATCACCGGCTGAGCCTCTGATCTTCGTCCCGATCGACGGTGAGCAACCATGGTAACGAATACCACCTCAGAGATCCCTGCTCCTCAAGGTCTAACTCGGAGAAACCCTGAACCAAGTCTGTGACTGAAGTCCGGTGGCAAGCCAAAGTCGCTCTGGACTTCTTGCTGAGTGCATCGACAACCACATTAGCTTTCCCTGGGTGGTAGCTAATGGTACAATCGTAGTCCTTCAGGAACTCCATCCATCTTCTCTGTCGGAGATTAAGCTCCTTCTGAGTGAAAATATATTTGAGACTCTTATGATCAGTGAGAATCTCAAATGTGATACCGTATAAACGATGTCGCCATAGCTTCAGAGCAAAAATGATGGCAGCTAACTCCAAG
Organism: Zingiber officinale; assembly: GCF_018446385.1. Classification (NCBI taxonomy): domain Eukaryota; kingdom Viridiplantae; phylum Streptophyta; class Magnoliopsida; order Zingiberales; family Zingiberaceae; genus Zingiber; species Zingiber officinale. The sequence goes on from NC_055995.1 coordinate 22,611,178, forward strand.
TCATGAACTGGGTAGTTCTTCTCATGCTCCTTCAGCTGACGAGAAGCATAAGAGACTACTCTGCTGTGCTGCATCAGAACAGCACCCAAACCCTGAAGAGAAGCGTCGGTGTAGAGTACAAATCCGTCCTCTCCAGAAGGTAGAACCAAAACTGGAGCCGACACTAATCTCCGCTTCAGCTCCTGAAAGCTGGTCTCACAATCCTCGGTCCACGTAAACTTCATGCCCTTCCTGGTAAGGCGTGTTAGCGACATAGCAATACGCGAGAAACCCTCGACAAAACGTCAGTAATATCCGTCCAATCCCAGAAAACTGCGGATCTCCTGTACTGACTTCGGCTGCTCCCAACCGGTGACAGCCTCGATCTTCTGAGGGTCTACTGAAATACCTCTGCTTGAAACCACGTGTCCCAGAAAACCGACTGAGGATAACCAGAATGCACACTTGCTGAACTTCGCGTACAGCTGATGTCGTTTAAGAATCTCCAAGACTATACGAAGATGCTGTGCATGCTCCTCCTCGGAATGCGAATAGACCAATATGTCATCAATGAAAATGATAACAAACTGATCAAGATACTCCAGAAATATGCGGTTCATCAAATCCATAAATACCACTGGAGCATTGGTATGCCCAAATGGCATTACCAAAAACTCATAATGACCGTATCGAGTACGGAAAGCTGTCTTCTGAATATCTGAGTCTCTGACTCTCAGCTGATGATATCCGGATCGCAGATCAATTTTAGAATACACTGATGTACCTCTAAGCTGATCAAACAAATCCTCGATCCGTGGTAAAGGATATTTATTTCTGACGGTCCCAGCTGTCCGTAGTCAATACATAACCTCATGGTGCCGTCCTTTTCTTGACAAATAATACCGAACCCATGGGAAACACTAGGGCGAATGAATCCCTTGTCTAAAAGCTCCTGGAGAACCTTCACTCGTTCAACTCTTTTGGTGCCATTCGATAAGGAGCTTCGATGCTGGTGCAGGGAATCAACTTAATAGCGAACTCCACTGGCAGGCAAACCTGGCAGCTCCTCCGGAAATACATCCGGGTACTCCGGACTACAGGAACGTCGGAGACTGCTGCTGTCCTCAGTACTGATCAAAGATAACAGAAAACCCTGACAGCCATGTGACAGCAACTTCTGAGCATGTATCGCCGAAATGATCAATAAGCCGTCGTCTCTGATGCCAGTGAAATCCCACGAGGGTTGGTTCGGAGGCCGAAATGTGACCACCCTCGTCTGGCAATCAACTATGGCATGATATGCTGACAAACAGTCCATGCTAAGAATAATATAAAAATCGACCATTTCTAATACTAAAAGATCCACTGTAAGTATTAGGTTGCCAAAATCTAACGGGCAACCTCTGACCTCCTGGGTGACGTCCAATGAATCACCGGACGGTAGGGAGACGGTCAATCGCTGGGGTCTGAAAGTGGGTAATCTACCAACCTCACGCATAAAAGTGCGAGATATAAATGAATGCGAGCTACCAGTATCTATCAGTATATCTGCAGATAAGGCATAAATAGAAATCATACCGCGGAAAACGGATCCGTCGGCTCGCTGCACATCCTCTCTGGTCATCGCATGAACACGTCCAGTCTCTGGCGGAGGAGGAGGAGGTAAAGCCTGCCACTGAGGCGGTGCTGGATACTGCGCTAGAGAAGACTGAGAGGACGGTGTCTGATACTGTGCAGCTGGCTGAGACTGAGTCTGGTACTGGCCTAAAGGCTGAGGCTGCATCTGACACTGCCCCTGCGTCGGATAATAAAGTCCCGGAACAGAACTCTGGGGTGCTATGGAAGCACTAGAGTACTCCTGTCCAAGCATGCCAAATGCCGCTGCTGCAGGTGAAGCACTCCGCTGCTGGCCATGCGAAGGTTGGGCTCTTCGCCCTCCTCGATAAGTTCCGGACAGACCGGACTGTCCTCCATGATCAGACCCTCCGGAAGTCATATGCTGAGTCTTCTGCGGACAATCTCGGCTTTGGTGCCCAGGCAGTTTGCAATGAAAGCAAACTGACTGTCCCAGAGAATAGGCTGAAGTGACATGATCTCTGGAACCACATCTGAAACAGCGAATGTCGCCAGCGGTTTGTTTCCGGCTCTGCTGGGAAGACCAGAAACGTCTTGAAGAAGACTGCCCTGATTTCTGAGGTTTACGTGATACCCCAGATGTACCCTGACCTGATCGACTACGCCTGCTCTGCTGTGGTGTAGCCTGAGGCTGCTAGATCTGTCCAGATGTCTGACTCGGCTGCTTCCTTTTCCTATCCGGAAAAACTCTCTGCTGAGCTGACTCAATAATGAGGGCTCTATCCAACATCTCCGCATAAGATGTGATACCAAGACCGACAAGTCTTAGTTGCAAATGTCCATCCAGCCCCTGAATGAACTGCTGCATACGTGAACTGTCCTCAGCAACTAGCTCTGAACAAAATCTGGCCAATCTGTCAAACTCTGCATTATACTCAGTCACTGTCCGATTATTCTGTCGCAAACTCAGGAAATCCTGCCGGCGAGCCATCTGATAAGCTCGTGGAAAGAAACGGCTCTCAAAAGCCTCTCTGAATCTGGCCCAAGTGATGTTCTGCTCACCGATGATGGAACGCTGGGTAAGCCACCAAGTGTCGGCCGCGTCCCGTAAGTGAAAAGCAGCCAGCTCTGCTTTCTCCCACTCGGAGCAAGCAATATAAAAGAAAGTCCGCTCCATAGTCTCAATCCAAGACAAGGCCACACTCGGATCTCGGTCTCCTCGGAAGAGTGTGAATCGACTCTTCATCGACTCTGCCAACACTGGAATCCTGGCTCGTGCTGCGGCAAAGTCAGTGAGGTGTGTCGGAACGGCTGTCGGAACTGGCGGAAACACTGGAGTTGGTGCTACAGGTGGTACCGGTGCATATACTGGAGGAGGTACTCCCGGTGCTACTGGGTAAACTGGAGCATAAGCCGTCGGTGGTACTGCCGGGTGAACATAGGTGGCCGCAGCTGGATGTACGGTAGGCAATGGTATCGAATGTGGAGTAGTCGGTATCCCTAATGCAGGTGCTGCTGAGTACACTGTATGTACTGGGGGCACAGGGGCTGCTGGTGCCGGATACACGGTGGGTCCAGGTGGCGGTGGTGCCGGATACACCGTAGGCTGGGCTGGAGCTGGTGTCGGGAATGCCAATGGTACCCCTGGTGGTGCCGGAAATACCGTAGCAGTGGATACTGTCGGTGCAGCGGAGGTAGGTACCTCTAAGGGAGCCATCGGGGTCTGAGAGCCCGATGCACCCACAGTATGCTGAGTCTGTCCCTGGCTGACAGGCTCATCAACAGAAGGCATCTCTGGCGTATCCAGAGATCCTGCGGTCCTCGTACGTGCTCGTCCAGCACCACGTCTCGCAGCAATACGCGTAGATCGCCTCATATCTGTTAAATTATATTACAGATATTACTACAGGTATAAACAATTACCAAAATGACACCATACCTAATTGCTGTCTGGAGATGTTCCGTCACTGTCTAGTCCCCAAAATGACCTCGGAATTCCGTACGAGGAAAACAAACACCGGAAATCCATATAAATCCAAAACGGAAGTCCATAACATAATTGAAATGGAAAAATCCGTGCAACCCAAAATAACTGCCTAGACCAATATGTCTCGCAACAAGGGCTAGTATAACATATCCAGAATACTAAAAGCAGGTATCACACCCTGCTCTGATACCAATAAATTGGTATCAGATAAATCTCAAAAATCCACACACGGAAACCCAACAAGTATCACCAAACTTTGGCGCTCTGATACCATATAAATTGGTATCAGGTTATCCCAAATATCCAAAATACGAAAACAACGATCGCAAAAGCTAAATTGGTATCAGATAAATCAACGAAAATCCAACACACATAGCAAGTATCGTATACCTGCTCTGATACCACTAAATTGTCACGCCCCGGAGGAGTCTCTGTCCGAAGAAATTTCGGCAGCATCTCCCCTGTACGGCGGACAATCTGAAACTTTTCTACAAGCACTATATACCTCAGCCACATGCGGCTGGAATAATAACACAAATAAAAACAATCACCACGCAGTTTATATAGATATTCAGCCTCTGGCTGTCACAACCACGCAGTTAATAATAGTAATCACAAACAAATATACTCTGACTCGAATTCCACCCTATTCAACTACACTCGTAAAACTCAAATCCGACGAACTCACCTCTTCTGCTGTCCAGGCAGGCATGTAGTAGAATAAAATCCAAATCATACCAAAAGTCCATCAAACGGAAGGATTCCATACAATATCCATATGTAAAATCCAAAACAAGACTAAAACAAAGTCTGATAGAGAAAAGCTAAAATAACATAACAACTCAAAAACCAGCAGATGGGGACCAGCAACTGGAACTGCTCCGGACAGCCTCAACCTGAAAATATATCAACAATGGAAATGGGGTGAGTCCAACACTCAGCAGGTACAACTGATATGCATAATAAAACAAATAACACACAACACTAATCATGCAGTCTCGAATACGAGAAGGATAAATGCAACTAAAACGAAATCACTGTACTAACCGGATCAAAGTACAAAGGTAATAGGGTCGACCGGGAAAGTCATAATCCTGTATGCATGTCAATCATATGCATCCATATAAATGCAGTAAATGCAACAAATACAAACAATAAATGCAATAACATATGGTGACCGTGCACTCGACATCACTGCTCCTGACAGCGACCAAGTGGACGGGATGCTGTCGAGTACTCCTGTCCTCCGACCCCAAATCATAAATGGAGGAGCTCAATGCTCTCATCTCCCAGAACACGATGACGGGGAGGATATCTCACGGCTACCGCTGAGTCATCCGACCACCGGAGCCAAACAGAGTCCACCATCTGCGGCTACTACCTGGCTACACTAAATGCCAGTGAGCCAAATAGAGCGGGAATCCACGGCTACCACGCCGAGTCAATCGACCAACGGAGCCAAACAATAAGAACCGCCACACACGATATACCACTAACCCATGGGTGGTGGTGTGTGCAATACATATCTGGCGATGCGCTCACAATAATGGAGCAGACAACCGCACAGCATGCAATCATGCTAGATGATGCATGACTCTAAATATGGCAATATCATGAATAGCATAGCAAGATCCATACATAAATAAAAGGTGTACCACAAGCCAATGTATCAGATGGAAGGTGCACAAACAGATAGGGTATCATATAAACCCTAGGTCCTGAACATGATGTATCACATGGTTGGGTCACTACCGAAAGCATATATGGTCAGATAAATAATAACATGCAGTGCATAATAAATAAACAAACAACATGTAACAGATCATGTAGTGACCAACCGAATCAAATGGAAAACACAATTCTTGCTATATGTTAAACACTTTATTATGCATATCAAAAGACATAAGTCAAAGTACCCGCCTCCAATAAAGTGGTCTAATCCGGTAATCAAGATACTCGTCGAGATACCGTCCCGAATCAAAGTCCTGTGTCGAACATATAGATATATTTTATTTAGCTACAATTCAAATGAATTTAAATAGCTTAATAAAATCCACGAAACTAATATCAGGGAAAGCCCTAATTAACATCACCAATTGCCTCCCCAAAATTAATTCTAACCATTGACTAAGGTTAATGGTCTTAACCCTAATCGTTCCATTAGATTCATTTAAAACCAACTCAATCTACAATAAGGATCCGCCATCAATGTATCATCCTATAACCAAATTATGTATGTATCATTTCATACCTAAAACAACATGTATCAAAAGCGTGCCAACTCAACCCATAAACTAAACCCTTACCTTACTGCTGCTGGACCAAGATGCTGCTGGAAAACAAAACTTTACTGCTAGCAAAGATAAATTGCTGCTATAAATCAAAGGGTTGCTGCCCAAACAAACACATGTACCCAAGTTAACAATTTTTGCTAACACTTCTCATCTACAACAAAGATCAATTCCTACACTATACCTCAACCACAGTCGCTGTGGCTCAATAGCAAGGATCGTTGCTGCTGAAGCTTTAAAAGCTTTGCTGCTAAAATCCACCTCATAGATTCTGTCCAGAACAGGATCAAGAACAAAACAACTCTTAGTTGGGAACGATTTTCACTGTTCGGATCAAGAACAGAAGATGCAAAAATCGACATTCCGAACTTACCTCAACCGGAACCTAGGACACAGAGGAAAGCTCGGCCGCACCTAAACTAGGCACGACACAGTAAGGGGAGGAGTGGTGCTCTGCCGGGGTGCTCTGCCGGGGTGCTCTGCCGTGGGGAGAAAAGGAGGCTCGGTCGCTGGCACAGAGAGAGTCGGAGAGGTGGCTCGTCGCCGACGGCAGAGGGGGTCAGCCTCGCGGCAGAAGGCTGGCGATAGGGCACAGGAAGTCGGCCCGCGGTGTGCAACGGAGAGGAGCGGCGGTGGTGGCTCGCTGTTCTCTAGGGCACAAGAGAAGAAGAAGAGAGGCGCGGTGAGGACACGGGGGGGGAATGAAATAGCCAGCGCCGGCGGGTAGAGCTTTTCGGCGTCGGGTTCGGGAATGAGGAAGAAGAAATCGGCGCGATGGGGAGAGGAGAGGCTAGGGCATGGGTGGTGTCGGGAGGACAGGCTCGGCTTCACCGAGAAGAGAAGAAGATGAAGGGAGGAACCGCTGGGCCGGCGGTTAGGGCACACCGGCGGCTCGGTTGCGCGAGGGAAGGAGCAGCGGGCTCGGGTATGGGTTCGACGTCAAGGGAAAAACCGGAGAAAAGAAATAATAAAAATGAAAAAGGAATTTATAAAATAAACAATTCCTCGTTTAAATGGGTAGCCTAAACAGGCTTTTTCCCAGACCCTATTTTTTTATCCCCGTTAACTCGTCCGTACGAGCTCCGAAAAATTCTCGAAAAATTTCTAAAAATTCTGGAAAAATCCCTTATTAATATTCGCCTATTTTCCGGTATTTTACGCTGTTCGTCCGGACGATGATAGTATGAGCCAAGAAATTGATCCTGTCCGAAAGCTGAATCAACGGACGCTGGGCACGTGGCGCTCTCCGAGTTGCTGACGTAGATCTGCTGACTATCCGCCCGGACCTCCGGTGAACCTGCACAGAAGTCGGGCCGGGAAGGGGTTCCCGGCGACGACCCTCCGACGCTCAAGTCAGGCAAAGCTCAACAAGAAAGTGGTCGCAAGAATTGTAGAATGCCCCTTTCCAGCGAGGGATGAGGGCCTTTATATAGGGCTGTGGAGAAGCGGGTGCACACACACCGAGGTGTACACGTGTCCTCAGCCCATACCCCAGTAAGGGCCTGTCAGTGAGCTTACTTGACCCCATACTGCTACAGTCCAAGCACGTCTTCGATGGGACAGCGGAATCCCCTGTCGTAAGATTCGGAGTATGACCTAAACGTAGAACATACCTGCTGTCAGAAAAAGATGTCCTTTGTCCTTTTCCCCTTACTCCCGGCCGGGCATTCGGCCGACCAGTCTCTGCCTTACGTCCGGCCGGACACCTATAGTGGTCTACTTGGGAGATTCTCGGTAATGTGCTTTGTGGAGACTGCTAGCAGTATGCTACCTCATGTCTTCGGCCGAGCGTGCCCTCCGCTCGGCCTTACGATCCTGTACCATGAGCGCCGGGGCCCAGCTTCCTGCTGGGGTGCCTTCTGCCATCAGTTAGACACCGGTCAGCCGGCCGGGCGTTCGACCCACCCATCTCCGGTCGACCACCTAGCCCTTTGACTTCCACGTGGCGTTGACTCCCCAGAACGGGGGTCCCCTGTTCTTACCGCCGGATCAGTTGGTTAATCTAATTGTGCATCCTTGCTAAGCAAAAGCAAAATCTTACATATCTGACTTTTCACCTCTAATGCTTGTTGCTTCAATTTTCAGTTTCAAAACTCGGAATGACATTCCTGCCAAACTGAGTTTCTTAAGTAAATTGATGAAGTGCCAAATCAATCTCCATACATTTGCAACAAATTGTTTAGCATGATAAATCACCATCCCTTGCATTCCTTTCCAAACAACATCTTCGCAGCAGAAAATCAACATAGAATTCTTCTATATAAATGATGATCTCAAGAGCTGATGATAGAAAATTGCTACACACTTGATACACAATTAAAACTACATTCTGTTTGTTATTTCTGCCCTTACTGCATTTACAGATTCCCAATTCATACTCAGCCTATACTCATTTTTCTTGTTAGTAATGCAAGATCTTATGATGCTAAGATTACTTTGCTTAACATACTCCAAATGCCTTCATTTAATTCCTTTCCCATTGTTTACCGAGAGCACTAAACTCCAACTTTCAACACTGCACAATACTGACCAACAGCACCACACAAGTCAGAATCAGTTTGTACAAAATAGATTCAATTAACAATGATTGAACAAAAACATCATTTTAAATCCTCTGATCAGAACCTTACAACTAGAATTTGTATGTATCATGCACGTGCCATGAAAGGTAAGCATACCATTTATTTCCAACATACTCTTAAATTCCAATTAAGCCAAACCTGATACAGATTTCTCAACTCTGCACCGCAATTCCCAGCTCTATAACAGTCTCTGCCTTCAATTCTGTAGATTTTCTTTTCTTCTGCTCTGTCTCTGTTTCTGAAGTTTTCATTCAGTTTCAGGTTTCCAACAGAAAAGTTCAAGGGTTAAGTGATTTGTACTGAACTGTTCGAAGCAAAATTGCACTAACAGGACAAGCAAAAATACATAATAAATTCAGAAATTGGAGTATTCCCTGTCCATAACAACATATCCCAGCTGCCACACAAGTTCCAAATCAAAGCATAAGATCCAGTTAAACAAATCCAGCATCAGATTCAACAAATTCCTGCAATGATCTGTATCTAATTCAGATTTTGGTACCTCTAGATTCTGAATACTAGAAACCATCTGTCAATGTGAAAATAAGAAGATTACTTTGGTTTTATCATGTTTAGAAAGCTGCACAAGGAATTAAGCACATCACAGAATGGATTTGGCACACAACAGAATTTCCCTTCCAAAATTTCAGAATTCAGATTCAAAGTTCTGAAACAGCAAGTGAAATAACAGAATTCAGCTTCAAGGAAATTGTAAAAGTAACAAAGCCTAAGATGATCATACAATTTTTCACTCAATCTTGATTATGTGCATTAAAAACTAGCTGCTGTAATTCCAGTAGTTGCAGTATCCAGTTTCAAGTTGAAAAACAGAATCAGTTTCTAGTTCCAGGAAATGACACTTAGTTCCAGATTCCTTTTCTGCAGTTCCAGTTTTCTGTATTTCTGTTTAAGCACTTTAATAAAGTTGCTTCAAAATTGATTTCATGAATTGTGGATAACAACAAACTTCAGAAAATTTGAGACTAAACTTGGCACAAACAATTGAAGAACCAACTTCTTGAATTTTACACTGCAGTTTCCAGCAGGTCGGAATCTAATTCCAGAATTCCAACTCAAAAGAAGTATAGTACTCAAAAGAAGTATAGTACTCAAAAGATCTCCAGTTTGATTCATCAAGGATTCAGCCTCCTTTGTAGATTTCCTAACTGCTGTAGATTCACTTAATTTCTTTATTAATTTTGCTAGATGCCCACAGATTTTTTTTACACCTTTAATACTATCCTGCATCTTGATTTTGCACAAAATATGTTTCTGCATTTCAATTCCTAAAGCTTGAAAAGATCAAAGGAAGCTAAAACACCATTTGTTTCTGCAAATCCCAAAGTTTCACTTGAACTTCTCACTTGTTTAAATGTTGTATCTGATTTTTGATACACTTTTGGCACAAAATCCTGCATTTCCAAACAGATTTCTACACCTTTCTGCCACTTCTAATTCAGTGGCATTCCTTAACTTCTGTAGTTCAGCTTTTAACAACTCCATTCTCAGCTCTTTTAACCACTTCATAAATTCAATTTCCCATCAGTAGCATTTTAAAACATTTGCACAACAACAACTTCATAACTTGAAACTCATCCCTGTCTTTCCTTATTCTGCCTCTACATATTTCCAATCCTACTCTTCAACCAAATTCCATCAGCTACATTCCATTTTCCCATTGGTTTAAAAATTGATGTCCTCTATTTATCCATAGAGAGTAGCCTCTTCAATTCCTCAATTGAATTTTTGGAATTCTAGTAAACTGCAACCTTTTAATTCCTGAACAACAATAACCTCTGGATTACATTTTAGAAATCTGGAAAATCAAAATTCTTTTAGTTCCCCATTCCTTAAGCTTCTCCTCTTCCAATCAGCTCATGAATAATTCACCCTTATTGTATAAGTGGAAATTCGTGCAACCTATTAGCACTTAGCTAACCAAGTCTCAGAATTCATCAACTCCTTAATTACTGCACATTCTACACATCAAGCATCAATAGGAAAACATTGAGTCATCTGAAACCTTCCATACCTCTGATTTCATCCAAATCCTTGCATTTCAAATAAATAGTTATAGCAAAAATGTCTGATTTCAGAAATTAGATTCTGCAACAAATGATTTCACAATTCCATAATTCCCAATCAACTTGTATTAAGAACTTCCATGACTTCATAACATATGTATCTTCCCCCACACTTAAATCTTTGTCCATCTTAGCAATCGAACTCATCAAGATTCAACCAACACTCTCAATAAAATTATGACAAGCAAAGATAATCAAGGGTTTGAATGCTAGATGAAATGAAAATGTTTCAAGAAAATTGTGGAGAAAGAAATGGAAAATATGATGGAACAAGAATGACAATATCCTTTATTTCCATGCATACAAATGCTATTGTGACTTTGAAAAGAAACTAAGCAAGTTCTAGAGTTCAATTGCTATGAGCACATGCCACACAAAAGATATAATAGTGTATAGGCTTGTAGTGGTCCTCACTAGGTAATATTGTGCAATCAAGCTCAATTGATCACATTGGAATCCACCACCAAATTAACCAATATAATGCAAGAAAAGCATCCAATCATGTCAAATGACCTAAATTTGATGATCAAATTTAAGAAACTCTTACCATCTTAAAAGTATTACTTAAGCAAATCATGGAGAATCTTATTCAAATTGAAATTGCTATGTATGCTAAACAAAATGCAAAGTGTGAAAGTAAACTGCAAAATGCAAAGTATAAAACTAAAGAAACGTATAAAGAATTTATTAGCGAAAAACTAAACACAAAGCATGAATCAAAATGCAAAAGAAAGCAAAATTGGAACCAACTCCCCTTTCATTCCGGTGGTCGAAGAAGATTTAGCAACAAAATCCACACCGGACATGTAGTAATCGTGGTTGCAATCAATTTTTTTTTATTAATCATTTTTCCTTTCAAGGCTTTTTCTGGAGGTCTGAGGCGGTTCAGTTCAAGCATCCACTCCGGAAGCTTGTGTTCTCCTACAACATCATGAAAAGAAAAAAAACTCCCACACGCATGTGGGGTAAAAAGAAAATAGGAGAGTATTAGTGTGGGTATAAAATATATCAAAGAATGCATCACAACTAATAAAGTCAACAGTCGGTACCTCAATTAAATTTTCTGAAAAATCACAAGACATACTCACCTTGTCAAGTTGATAGGTACCTGGAGTAGTGATTGTTACCTCCATTTCATCAAATAATGGCTCAAACTGTGGGTCTGGTGATGGTTCATCCTCATGTAGTGATTCTTGGGTGCTTGGCTCCATAGCCCAAGTCCCTACACTTACATCTTCAACTTCATCAAATCCAGGTGATTCTTGAGGTAATGCTTCCAGTAAGCATTCCCCTACACTTAACTCATCTTCAAAAATATGTTCAGAACCTGAATCACTCACAACATCTTCAGCAACAATATCAGTAGGATTAGAAATTTGCATAATCACATAATCATCACAAAAAATATTAGAAAAATCATGTGAAGTAATGGGAGTAGGGTCAGGCCTGACAGAATCGCTACTTTCCATCTCTCCACTGGAATTTTGTGCCTACAGCTGATTGATGGTTGATGCAATTTGATCTATCTTACTCTGTATGTTCTGTATCCTTGAAAATTGTTGCTCTTGATGCTCACTCATTTGTTGCATGATCTCCTTGAGTTTCCATGTTGATTCATCCATCTGAAGATCGTTTTGTTGAAAAGGTTGTGGCAAAAAATTTGTTGAAACTTCTTGGAACCCATATGAACTCTGATAAGTAGGATATGACTCAATAAATGATCCTTGTGCACTTTCATACCTGAAATATGAATTATTCACCCAATTAGCATTAAAACCATTTGAAAATGACTCATACATATTTTGTTGATCCATGTTTGGGTAAATTTGATACTCAGGTTGAAAATGATAATTCTCCATTCCACCTCCAAAATTCTGAAAATATGGATCCATGCTAAAGAAATCTCCTGTTCTTCACTACAACACTAGAAATCAATGTTAGAAGATTCAAGAGAATAAAGTTTCATACACATGAAGCATGAACAGTAAAAGCACCTAAAAATTCAAGAACAAACCAACATGAAAATACAAAAGAGAAATAGCAATCATATCAATCAAGAAAAATGCTAACCAATTTAAATCACACAATAACCAATCTAAAATAAACACACATTGCTAGTTATGTTCCCCGGCAACGGCGCCAAAATTTGATGTTAACCTTTTTTGCATGTCACAAGGCTCACCAAATTGATAAAGATTGGAACTCACATAAACTAAATAAAACACGTGTAGTAAGGAGTCCCAAGTCGTATTTTTCCAAGGGTAACTAGTGTATGTGCGTGAATTCTAGATTCGGTTCCAATCATAATCTAATTTCAATTTGAATACATCTTCTGCCAAAATGAGACAACAACAATCAAAATCAAGATCTAAGAAGATTCACTCTCATCTAAATCTGATTAAAATTCATCTCATTAAATTAAAAACAATTAAATTCGGATTCCCTGGTATCATCCAATCAAATGAATCAATTTCTTCATTCTTAACTCACAATCACAGAAATAACTAAATACAAAGCTCAAACAGAATTATAGAAACTGAGATAACATCCAATTCATAATCACATTCCACTCCACAATCAAGCTCAACATCAAGACTACAATTCTCTACTTCATTCAGCATCGTTAAATAGAGATACACATCCAATAACATCAAGTTAAACATTCAACAATTCAATTCAATCTCGGCACAAAGAATTCATTTGAAAGACAAAGAATTACTAAATTCAAGCATTAAAACTAAGCATGAACTTGTAGAAATGAAATAGGAAATTCATAGTAAAAAGTAAATTGCATCTAAACTATCAGATCCTCAGATATGAGCAAGATAATGAATAATTCAAAAGAAAACAAAGATGCAGAAAATTAAACTGCAAAACTAAAATCTAAGCCATCTTCAATCCAAACTACTCTTCCAATGAATCTCTCCCTGCCGTCACACAAGGAACCTGAATGACAAAGGAACTCTCGACCACCAACTCAGTACAATCTCATCCAGCACCAAAGAAATCCTTCCCGGAAAAGCTGGAAAAGATTAACACTGCCAAGCTTGAAATTCTGCAGATCTGGGATCTAAATTCTCTGGATCGATGCTCTCTGATGGAGGGCAAGCCACTGTCACTAAGGAAATCCTCCGATGATGGCTGAAACAGAGGAATCGCTCACAGATCTAAGCTCTGGGTGGACAAGTGCCGGCGCGTGCAGACAATCAAATCTTGGAAGCCAACAGATGGGAGCTCCAACGCCAACAAGACTCACCGAAGAGTAAATCTGGAAGAAGATGGGGTCGGAATCCTGGAAGAAGCTCGCCGCGGGACGCGAAGCATAGTGCGGAGGAATCGACGAAGAAGAACACTGTAGCTTCTCAGATTTAAATCAGATCTGGATCTGAACGGACGGCTATGATTAATTCGGAGCTAAATCAACGGTGAAAGTCATCCAAATTCCAATCCGAAGGTACTGATGTTGATCTAGGGTCTGGATCTACCCTTCCGTAGGTCGGATCGATCAGATCATCACTGGATGGCCCAGATCCGCCTAGTCTTCAATGAACGGTCCAGATTAATTCAGCTTGATCAATGGCTATATGAACTCAGATCTGGATCAAAACTTCTGGATCTTCATCAATGGCTCAGATCTGCTCCCCATTAGGTTGGATCGGCCAGATCTTCAACGGATGGCTCAGATCTACTCATTCTTGGATGAACGGCTTATAATGCTCCGAGGCTTGATCGACTTGATTAGCCCTTGATTTGAGCCCAAGTGTGGTCTGATTTGATCGGGTCCATGACCCTTTTGATGCCTACAAAATAAGAATCAAATATTAGCACCAAATACCATGAAAATTAGCTAATTTGCAATTAGGTCCAAAATCAAACGCTATATTGAGATATGATGCTAATGTGAGATTAAGCTATGAATAAACTAATAAAAACATGCATTATGATTCAAAATAAAATAGCCAAAATCATGGTTATCAAAGACTAATGCACGCCCAGCTGAGAAGAGTGTATCTTTGGTTGTAGGTACAAGCAGAAGGCGCAAAACTGAATCAGAGTCGGAAGAAGAACCAGATTCAAACGACAAGCTCACGACCGAACTTGTCAACCTGGTGAGGAAGCTCTACAAAAAGAAGAAGGACATCAAGAAGGTGATCCAGCCCAAGAAGGACAAGACTGGAGTCACATGTTATGGCTGCAATCAGAAGGGACACTACAAACTGGATTGTCCAAACCAGAAGCAATAAAGAAAGAAGGTATTAAAAGCAACATGGTCCGAATCATCAGACGAGTCGGATGAAGAAGAACAAGCAAGTTTCCTCGCACTACCGATTCAAGCAAATATTGTCGAAACTGAGTCCGAATTCGAGTCTGATTCAAAAACTGAGGATGAATCGGAAGTTGAGTCCAAGAGAAACCACGGATCCATATCCGTTTTTGAAGGGCCTAACCCCTCTGTAAGTACGTCTCATTTGTACAACTTGATTAATTACTTAATGCATAAATTAGCAAAATCCAACATTCGGATCAAATCACTTCTAAAGGAGGTAACATCCCTTAAAGAAGTGACTAACTCCGAATCTTTGACTGACCCGATTCAGACTGGAACCTCAACTTAAGTCCAAAAACTTGAGGAAGAGAATTCCAGTTTGAAAACTCAAGTCAAGGATTTGAAGTTAGCATTGTAACGGTTTACACTGGATTCCAAGAATCTTGACTTGATTCTTGGAAAATAGAAAGTCGTATACAATCGATCCGGACTAGGGTTTAAAGCTAAAAGAAAACACCAATCTTATCTATCACTTGTTAATAGACCGAATAGTAAGATAGTCCAAGCATGAGTACCTAAGTCCAACTTGGTTAATCAAGTTGGACTTGGTCAATATTGGGTCCCCAAGGATCAAGTCCATTATCTTAATAGACCATATCGAGGCTATGATCCAAAGGGAACCAATAGAAAAACTGTCTTAATAAATAGATAAAATTGCTTGTTGCTTGTTTATTTTCTTTCCCTTGTAATATGCATGTTTAGATTAGGATAGATTAAGGACCTAGGCATAATTTACACTTGTTTAGTTAAACCTAAGGGTTCAAAAAGGAAATTAAATATATGATTTCTTTGAAAGGCTCGGTCTAGAAGTGGTGGATGATCCCATACCCAAGAAGTGTAGGTTGCTACTCGGAATACCGTCCTAGTTCCCTTGTACAAAAATTTGTACAAGCATAGAACTATCCTAGCTACCCATGTGCTCTACTGAAGTTAAATTTAGATTGCAAACGAAGCTTAACATTATTAATCCAAATTGTCCTTCAGAAGTTAAACTTGGATTGGAAACGATACTTAATATTTTTACTCCAAGTTTAACCGATGTGATCTTCCTAAGTTAAACCATATTACAGAAGTTATCAAATATCTTTTTCAAAGATCGGCTTCCAGGTTAAACATGGCGAGGCACTAGACTTTCTTGGCTATGGGATCATCCACCACTTCCTAGATAAAGCCTCACAAAGAAATTAGATATTTAACTTCTTACAGTAAACTAGGTTTAACTATAGAGACCTCAATAGAAACACAATATCGAAACATGAAATCGAACAATAAAATCGATAACAAAAATGATAACTTAAAACCGATAACCTCTTGTGTTTGGTTTTTCAAGATCTATACAAAAGATGAACTAGTTATGATGTGGAAACTAATAACTAGTTATACCTTTTGTAGCTTATAGACCTCTTGATCTTCTATTGTATTCCTCCCTTTCTCTTGGACGTCGTGTGGGTGACGATCTTCCAAGATGAAATCCACTCAAGCTTCTTCCAAGGCTTCCAAGATCCGGCCACCAACTAACCTCCAACGGATGCTAGACAAGAGAGCTTCCTTCTCTTCTTCTTCTCCTTCAAGCAATCGGCCACCAAGAGACTACCACAATTGATGTCACCGACCTCCAAGGAAGAAAACAAAAGGAGAAGAGAGAAGGACAAGGGTCGACCACCAAGGATTGGAAGAGAGGAATAGAAGATGTGTTATCTCATGAGGCACCCTTCCATCTCTTTTATAATCCTTGGTCTTGGTAAAAAAGGAAAGTTTTAAACATAATTAAAACTTCCTTATATTCTTTACCAATGACTAAAAAGGAAAGTTTTAAAACAAAAAAATTAAAACTTCCTTTAATGCTTGTCATGGCCGGCCACCTACTTGTGCTCCAAACAAGGAAAGTTTTAAACATAAAATTAAAACTTCCTTATTTGTTTCCGATAAGAAAATTTTAGTAGAAAAATTTCTCTTTTAAATCCCTTATTGGTTATAAAAGGAAAATTTTATAAATTAAAATATCTCTTTTAAAACATGTGGATGGTTACCAAAAAGGAAAGTTTTATCAAAAATTAAAATATTTCTTTTAACTACATATAAGGAAAGATATCAAACCTTTCTCTTAATCTTTTGTAGAAAACTATAAAAGAAAAGATTTTAAAATTTAAAAACTCTCTTTCAAAACCATGGCTTCCACAAAAGGAAAGATTTTAAAAATTAAAATACCCTTTTATTTTAATATGGCCAGCCACCTAGCTTGGCCTCCAAGCTTGGTTGGCCACAACTTAGCTCCATCCTTTGGCTTGGCCGACCCTAGCTTGGGCTCCAAGCTTGGCTTGGCCGACCACCATAAGATGGGTAAAAAGCTTGGCTTTAAGTGGATATAAGGATTTATAAATAAGAGGCTACAACAGGGACAGAGAGGAGGAATTGGTTTTGGTCTCCCGATGAGCTTGAGCTTCTCGTGTTTGCTCCGAACACCCAACTCAAGTTCATCAATAATAACTCATACCACTAAAGAGTTATTATTGCACTACCGCACCAATCCCATATTACAATATGAGCTCCTTCTTATCATGAGTGCATTAGTCTCCCTATGTTTAAGATATTGAATGCCCACTAATTAAATGAGTTACTGACAACTCACTTAATTAATATCTAGCTCCAAGAGTAGTACCACTCAACCTTATTGTCATGTTGGACTAATTCCACCTGCAGTGTTTACATGACAATCCTTATGAGCTCCTCAAGGGGACATCATCAACCTATATTACTAGGACACAGTTTCATTCTATAATCAATAACACACCATATAAATAATATCATTTCCCAACTTATCGGGCCTATTGATTTAACGAACTAAATCACACCCTTTGATAAATTAAAGAAATAAATATTAAGTATACGTGCTTGTTATTATATTATGATTAAGAATACGCACTTCCATAATAACAGAGGTTTTGTTCTTTTATGTAGTTAGTATAAAAAGAAACTACCTCAAATGATCCTGCTCAATACACTCATAGTGTACTAGTATAATTTTATAGTCAAAATAAACTAATACCAAATTACACTACAACCACTCCAATGGTTTGTCCCATTCCATCTTGGTTGTGAGCTATTATTTATAATTTATATAGAACTGATAACATGATCTTCTGTGTGTCTCCTCACACCATGTTATCTACAATATAAATTAAATGGACAACTACACTTAGCATAAATGTAGACATTTGATCAATGTGATTCTTATTTCAAAATAAATGTTTATACAAAAGCTAGACTTTTAGTATACACTCTAATAAGAAGGTCTAGTGCCTCGCCACAGCCTGGGATCCAATCTTTGAAATGTGTATTTAATTGACTAATTGAAAAACCTAAGTCTAACTCATATGTAAATTAATCCTTAGAAATAATCTAAATCTAATGATAACCATCTCACAAAAATCAATAAAGTTCCCTGGTTGATAACTTAGAAAAGGGTGAGATGGATCTAGGTAAAAATTTAGAATTAATTTACCAATTTAATTAACAATTTAATTCACCAATTTAATTTACAAATTTAATCAACAATTGATTAAAATACTTAATCAATTTAATTAAATTAACTTAATTAATTTTAATATTAATGTTTAAATCATAATTAAATTATATATATATTTATATAATTAATTTCAAAAGTCTAATTAATTTCAATCAAAGTAAATTAATTACTTTTGATATTTTCAAAATTCAAAATCAGTATTTACAAAATTATAATTTTCAAATCTTAATTATTTTTTAAATCATTTTCAAAATTTTAATCTTAATTAATTTTCAAAATATATTTGATTCAAAATTTTCATAATAATTAATTTTTAAATTATATTCAGAGTCTTAATGATAATTAATTTTCAAATTAATTTTCAAATCATATTTGATTCAAAATCTTAATAATAATTAATGTTTAAATTATATTCAGAGTCTTAATGATATTTAATTTTAGATCTTAATTAATTTTCAAATCATATGTTCAAATTATAATTTCAAACTCAATTTTCAAAATATTCATAATTTTAAATGTTTACTCATTTGAAATTCAAACTCAAACTTATTTTAGATACCAATTACAATTTAAACAAAGACAACTCCGTCTCACACTCACTCATAAGCTGAACTTACTTGCTAACCTAGAATGGGTGAGATGGTAAATTAGGAAAATAATTACCTTTAAACACATGCTTGGACTATAGGCTTTAATTAAGGGGGAGTGAAATTGTTTTTTTCCAAGTTAGTTTTTTCTTTAAAATAAAAATTATTTTTGACTTAACTTCAAAATTTAAAACTATTTTTGACTTGTCTTCAAAAATACAGATTATTTTTGACTTGTCTTTAAAATTAAAATTATTTGTGACCTAACTTTAAAATTAAAACTTTTCTAGAAGCTAAATGTTTTCAAAGCTAAGTACTTAAGCTAAGCTTTTATGTAAATCCTTTTAAAGTTAAGTACTTAAACTAAAATCAAGAAAATCTTTTAAAAGTCAAGTTTTTATCAATACTTTTAATTATCTTAAGAGTTCAGTTTTTCAAACAGTAATTATTTTCAAAAGCTTAAGTTTAGCTAAATTTTTGTTGAAATTAAGCTAAGTATTTTCAAAAATATTTTTCAAAAGCCTTTCAAATTTAGCTAAGTACTTTTCAAAAGCATTTCAAATTGAGCTAAGTATTTTCAAATTTAGCTAAATATTTAGCTAAGTATTTTTCAAAGCATTTTTTAAATTTTAGCTAAGTGTTTCTTAAAACAATTATTTTCAAATGCTAACTTTTGCTAAGTTTTTGTTGAAAGCGCTAAATATTTTCCAAAGCATTTTCAATATTTAGCTAAATGTTTTTCAAAACAATTCTTTTTGAAAACTAAGTCTTTTTAAGGCTAAATACTTGACAAAACTATTATTTTCAAAAGTTTAGCTAAGTTTTTGATAAAAGTATTTTCAAAGCAAAAATTGACTAAGTTTGTTTAAAAAAAAAGGGGGGGGGGGCTAAGTTTTTGCAAGATTTTTTTACTAAGTTTATTAAACTCTCTTTCAGATAAGTTTTTAACTAAGTGAAAGTATTTTCTAAACTTAGCTATTTAGCAATATATTTTCTCAATGCAATCATTTTGAAGTTAAAAATTTAGCTAAGTTTATTTTTTGAAAGAGAAAAAAAGCAAATATAAAAGTTTCTAAACTTATGCTTATCTAAGTTTTGTTGAAAAAGTTAAGCATTTCTAAATTGGCTAAATATTTTTAAAACTTCATTCATCTAAGTGCTACTCTTCAGGGGGAGCTTAAAGTTAAATAGAATAAATATTTTTTTTCTCTCTTTCTTAGTATTCTTTTTGATTTATGTCAAAGGGGGAGAGAAAAGTCAAAGTTTCAAAGTTAAGAATTAAAAAATTAATAATTATGAACTTAAATGCTCATGTTTAAGTTTTTGCATTTACTGTTATATTTTTTTTACTTAACTTTGAACCGTGTTGCCATAATAAAAAAGGGAGAGATTGTTGGTGCAGGAAGGATCCGACGATTGAACCTATGTTTTGATTATGTCAAAGGGTTCAAGTTAAGTTGTTTTGTTATTTAATGTGCTTGAATGAGCTTTGCAAGAAAGTCCTAAGTGTTCTTAGGCAAAAGTCCTAGCTACGGTTAGGTAGGTGAAAAACCTTAGGGGGTGGTAACCCTAAGTCCTAGGGGGTGGTAACCCTAGGTGGTGGAAAACCTTAAGGAGCGGTAACCTTAGGTCCTAGGGGGTGGTAACCCTAGGTGGAGGAAAACCCTAAGGGGTGACAACCTTAGGTCCTAGGGGGTGGTAACCCTAGGTGGGGGAAAATCCTAAGGGGGGGCAACCTTAGGTCCTAGGGAGAGGTAACCCTAGGTGGCGAAAACCCCTAGGGGGTGGTAACTCTAGGTCCTAGGGGGTGGTAACCCTAGGAAGAAAGTCCAGTAGGTTTGGAGGACAGGACTGGCATCAAGTATGCTCTCCTGAGTGGAGTAGATGAGGGCACGTTCCCCGCGGAGGGAACAATAGGCGTCAGTTCGACTTAGGGTTTCTGATCGGAAATTCGAAGTCAGAACCGAACAATCTGGAGACTGTCAAAATATTTCTCTTATTATATTTATCATGTGCTAACCTTGTTTTGCAGGACGTTGGTGTTTTTGGACTAAGATGTTTTGCAGGGACTAAAAAGTAAAATTAGCCTTGGATGAATAGTACCCGAGGCACCCTCATGGAGCTTGGAGGCACCTCGGGTGCAAAGGAGAAGATGTGCGCACGGCAAGGCTGGAGGCGCCCTCATGGAAGCTTGAGGCGCCTCAGACAGGCTTGGAGGCGCCTTCAAGGGGTGTGGAGGCGCCTTCAAGTGGATCAGCGACAACAACTTTAGCACTCATCCGCACGGCTGACTCGACACTGTGGAGGCACCCTCAAGGGGCTTTGAGGCACCTCCAACAGTCTTTATAAGGGTTCTCGACCAGCAGCCTTGAACATCAATTCTAAAGTGATTCATCCTTCGTGTGCTGCTCAAGAAACGACCCAGCTGAGCTATGACAAGTCCCCGACGACCCGAAGCTTCGAGATTTCAATTTTGTTGTCGGTATAGCATTTATTGCACCTATTATAATATTCAATTGTACTCTTTTGCGCTATATTAGTTGTTGCCCAAAGTAAACACTCAAGGAGCATGAGCCTTGGAGTAGGAGTTGCCCAAGGCTCCAAACCAAGTAAATCTTGATGTCTTTTTGTGTGTTTGTTTTCTTTTTCCACTGCTCTTTCTCGAATTTCCGAATACGAAACGCGTGAAAGCCACGAACGCTATTCACTCCCCCCCCTCTAGCGCTTCTCGATCCAACAGGGAGTTCGCGACTTGAAAAAAGAAGATGGAGGTATTCTTTAAAATTGATTTTAAATTATTGTTAATAATAAAATATGATTTTGTAACACCTAAGGATCAACAAGGAGATGATAAAGAAGAATATCTATGGACGAAGAAGGAGTAAGTCGACTTCGTGGCAAACAACAAGGCATAATTTCATTTGTTGAGCTTCTTACTACCATAAGAAGTCAGCCGAATCAGAGCCTACGAGTCAGCCAAAGAGTTCTGGGAGAAATTCCTAGAATTGCATGAAGGGACATTAGAGGCAAAACTTGCCAAATGAGACTTGATTGAAATCAAATCAACAACCTTCGGATGGAAGAAGGTGAAATAGTCTTATATCTACACTTGACGATTAAAGAACTGATCACTAGATTCACGAATCTCAGAAAAAAGATAACAAACTGAGATTCATTAAGGTATGTTTTAAATGCATTTCCAAGAATACCCGAGTGGACATTTATAGTCGACTCATTTTACCTCTCTAAGGGTCTCGAGGTTAGTACATTAGAAAATTTATTTTCTACTTTTGAACTTTACAAATCAAGATGTGTAGGCTTACGAAACAAAGAAGAAAAGATGGCTTAAAACCTAACACTGAAGGCTAACCAGAAGGGCGAACTAGATTCAGACACATCACTCGATGAAGATGAGGCTGTATTTATGGTAATAAAATTTGGTAAATTCATTAAAACTAACAAATTTAACTAGTCACAAGATAAGAAACATGTTGGTGCAGGGAGCACCAGATGATCGAACTTGTGTTTTGATAATGGTAAAGGGATTCAAAGTTAAGCTGTCTTGTTATCTAACAAGTTGAACTAAGTGTGCAGGAAAGTCCTAGCTGAGGTTAGGTAGGAGAAAAGTTCTAGCTGCGGTTAGGTAACAAAGTCCTAGTCCGGGGGACTAGACGAAGTCTTGGTGGGTCGAGGACTTTGGGCAAAATCCTAGAGTCGAGGACTCTAGGTAAAAATCCTAGAGGTCGCGGACACCAGGTGGAAGACTGGACAGGTCGTGGAACGGACGTTCAGCATGAAGTCCTAAAGTCTCAGATGTTGAGCAAAAGTCCAAATAGTCTAGAGAATTGGTCTGGAAAAAGTTAATTTCTCTTCAGAGAAGTAGGTGAGGACGCGTTCCCCAAAGAAGGAACAGTAGACGTCGATCTGACCTAAAGTTTCTGTGAAACTCAAAGTCAAGATTGGATAGTCTGAAGGCTATCAAATCTTGTCATTCTTAATATATTATTTGCCTAGACTAACCTTATTTTATAGAAAATCAACTTGACAAAAATGGTGTTATGGGCGCCCAGAGCTGGTTTGGGTGCCCGTACTAGCTTGAATGGAGAACAGCCCGGGCGGGGCTCCTGGCCAGGTCCCCTAGCGGTCCAGGCGCCCGGAGCTGTTCCAAGCGCCCATACGGCCAAATATGATCTATTCGCTAAGCTAGAGCATGAGGGTTAGTCAGACTTGTGTCACAGTCTGGGCACTCGGAGGTTGATAACCTTTGCTAATCAACTTTCGATGAGAGCACGCTATGTCAGCATGGTCTAAGTGCCTGGGAGGGGATCTAGGCACCTAGAATGGGCTAGAAAAGAAGGTTTTGATCAGCAATTCAACAACAACATTCTGAACAACTTTCGCATCTTCGTACTGCTAAAAAAATGCCTCCTTGATGCCCGAAAGATTCTCCGTTGATGATTGTACTGAAGATCTAATCCTCCAATTCGTTGGTATTATTTTTATTCAGTTACTTGTGTTCAAATTGTAGTAATCTATTGTAACTTTCTGATTGATTAGTATGTGCCCAACAAAAGC
Source organism: Zingiber officinale (assembly GCF_018446385.1). Lineage (NCBI taxonomy): Eukaryota > Viridiplantae > Streptophyta > Magnoliopsida > Zingiberales > Zingiberaceae > Zingiber > Zingiber officinale. The sequence continues at coordinate 22,634,691 of NC_055995.1, forward strand.
ACTCTCACATGCAGGCCTTGGAGTAGGAGTCATCATAGGCTCTGAACCAAGTAAATCTTGGTGGAATTAGTATTGTTCTTTTGTCTCTTTCTTTATTCTACTGCCTTTGCTCTCTCTCCAATTATTTTAAAATGAACATGAACGTCATGAGCGCTATTCACCCCCCTTTAGTGCATCTCGATCCTATAATTAGTGTTAGAGCGAAGTGACTCTGAATTGGTGAAACTACCAATCGAGCAGGGGGTTCCTTTTTAAAAGAAAAAAATTATATATAATTTTTTATTAGAAATTATTCTTACGTCTTTTATTTTTTTTCCTCTAATTTTTTATTGAAAAATTCACTTTCAATTTTTCACCATTAGTCAGAGTTGGTAAAATATCACATTTAACAAAATTTATCATAATATTTATTATTATTATTATTATTTCTCAAAATTAGTGAAGCACTCTTATTTTATCTTTCTTTAACACTACTAATCCAAGACTAAGTCTTGGGAAAAATTTCCTTATTTTATTGTGTGCAAGATTTGTTTCTTAAATGGTTTACCAAGAAGGCTATAGCACTGCACACCCACCACTCTTCTCTGGGAAAGATTTCCGCTATTAAAAGAGCCAAATGGAGTATCACCTCAAAACACAAGTTGAGATGTGGATCATCATCCAAACTGGCTTCGCACTTCCACTTAACTTCACTGGAAAACTAGTATCCTACGAAAATTGGGACCAAAGGGTAATGAAAAAGATTGAAACCGATGCAAAGACAATCCAAACTCTTCAATGTGGCTTAACCAAAGAGGAGTTGAATAGGGTCTACCCCTTCAATAGTGCCAAGGAATTGTGGGAAAAGCTAATTAAGCCGCATGAGGGCACCTCTAACACTAAGATAAGCAAACGAGATTTAATTTTGAATAAGTTATACAATATTAAAATGCAGAATGGTGAGTTGGCGAGTCAACTCCACGCTCGGATCCAAGACGTGCTCAACGGTCTCTACGTATTGGTCAAAAGGTGGAAAATCACAATATCATAAGATATGCCTTTAAGGCTTTTCCAAGGAATACTTTGTGGGCATCCATGGTGGATGCTTACAAAGTTTCTAAGGATCTTTCTCAAATTAGGCTAGATGAATTATTTTTAGAATTTGAATTGCACGAATAAACTAATGCACTTCTGGCCGAGAAAGGTATTACATTGGTTGCAGGTACAGGCAAGACAAAGGAGACCAAGAAGAAGTACCGGATCGAACCTGAGTTTGAAGATGAATTAGACTCAGAAGAAGATGATCAAATTACCGCGAACTCATGAACCTAGTTTGGAAGTTATACAAGAAGAAGAAGGGATTCACCAAAAGAGAAATCAAGAAGGTGATATAGTCAAAGACGACACAATTGATCCTGTCTGAAATCTGTGAAGTGGTGCACTGGCTCTGGTGAACGATGATCCTTGATGAAGATAGCCTCCTGGAGACCTAAATGAACCTCTCCATGATCCTGTGCACAGCGAGACAAATCAACAAAGTGTTAGTGACTGATGTGCGTAGATTATATGCACTTGTTTAGCTGTTTTGATGCACATTTACATATTTTACGCATGCTTTGTCTAGCACTTTTATAATCCTTGCCTTACCTTACTTTCAGCATAAATACTCTTCTTTGTTTGGAGATTTGCTTGTGTATTTTCTTTCTTCAGGAGTCAAATTTGGAGAAGAAATGATGTTCATGGTTGATCCATCCAACAAGCAAAGGAAGACAACACTAGTTATGTGAGCCAAACAGCAATGCCAAAGGAGTAGGGAGGAAAATGACCTTGGCCATGTGGAGCAGGCAGGCCGTGTAGCTTCAGCAGAGAAGGAGCTTGACATGGCCGTATGGAGCAGGCCGACCGTGTAGCCTCAGCAGAGGAGGAGCTTGACACGACCATATGGATCCACACGGCCATGTCACCCCAGCAACACGAGGTCGTGTAGATCTACACGGCCCAAGAAACATCTACACATGGTCGTGCAACATTTTCAGAGAAGAGGCAAGCCCGAGCCATGTGTGCAACATAGCCATGCAAGGTATCTAGAGGCCATGAATTTCCAGGCCGTGTGTCACACACAGCCAGTGAGCCATCTAGTGGCAGAGCAATGCACGACCATGTGAAGGCCACATGGCATGTGACCTTGGCTGAGAGCAAAGTAGTTGGGGTCGTGTGTGCCACACGACCGTGGCACGGGTCGTGTGGTGCCCCTACCCTACTCTATATAAAGGGGTTTCTTCCCCTTTCAAAGGGAGGAGGCTCTCCCTTTTGGGGAGATCAAGTTTGGGGCCAACCTTTACCTTCTACAACCTTGATCCAGCGTTCTAAAGCTATTTCCATCTCTGATTCAACTCCAGAAGCTAGGGATTGGTTCCGAACATCACTCCTCGTCACAAGATAAGCATTTCTAATCTCTTCTCTTGTATTGGGATTGAAATGTTTGTGATCTATTTGCCTTCAGATCTCTATCTTTATATTATGGAGTAGATTCATTGTTCTAGGATTAAGGGAGTATTTGTGGTGTGATTTGATGTAAGAATCTCATGGATATGCCAATTTCCTACTCAATGATGTTGTTATGTTTTGTATCTATTTTATCTTGTGTGGATTGTTGTATTTGGATTTAATTACCATGCTTGATTGGATGTTTGTGATACTTATGGAACTTGTAGAGGGATCCCCTAGATCGTATGACTGAGGGGCGCTAGTGACAAGATGCCCCGCTAACGGACATCTAGGGGATCACCTTGAAAGGTCAAGATAGTCTCTACAAGGAGGTGGAATAGTTGAGTGCATTTATCCTCTATGCCTTTATGTAGATTGAGTGGTGATACATTTTTATGTCGTATGACCGAGGGACGTTGGTGATAGACTGCCCCGCTAACGGACTTCATAGGGATCATGACTATTAAATTACTAGAGGTATAGATAAAAGTTCCTTGCCGGTTGACTTTTGCAGGAGAAAATCGGCAACTTCCTGCAAATGCATGGCAATTGAGGATAAGAATTCATAGATCACCTTACATTGATAAATATCACGATGAAACTGAACTCCTAGAACTCTCATAAAACCCAAGTTCTTACATTTGCTTTTCTATTTCTATTTCTAGTTGCTACTTAGTACATTCGCTTCCTTTATTGATTATTTAGCTAATTCATTGTGAGACATCTCTAGTGATTATAACCAGTCCCTGTGGATTCAATATCTTTTTATTACTGACAGCAAAATCATGCACTTGCGGTTACATAGCAATGACCTAAGACCGGGGTGGGGGATCCCTGGCTAGTCCTTCCGAAGCTCAAGTCAGTTTCTCTCTCAAGGGTGGAAGAAGAAGAAAAAGAACAGTAACTGAAGTACTTTGAAATAGAGTTTAGATGCTAGAACTTACATACCTTGCCAACGGAGAGGATCTCCCTTTTTATACTACCTCATATGACCTCCATAGTCATGGAGTAGTCCCTGGTTTGTTAGGGTTTGTTAGGAGATGAAGTCATCTCCTAAACTTTGTGCAATAATCTTTTTAAGAATTTTTTTTTGTACCCCAGATGTACTTTTTTTGTCATTTGTGACTCATATTTATGATGAGATATGCATATGAATACGTCATTATAATTGAAGAAGTTTCTAGAAGATATTTCCCACCAAGTTTGCCGGGCTGTCATACTCATACACTTCTGTTAAGCATGTTTCGATCGATCGTTCAAGTCGGTCATAAATATATATTGAGAATACCTCTTGATAAGCATGTTTCGGTCGAGAATGTTTATGAACTTTAGGAGGCTGAGTGCCCTTACACTTGGTCAGACTTTATCCAGACGAGCGCATACTGACCATAAGCTGCCAGATACTAATATACCGTAAGCTGCTATAAAGTTAAGTACCTTTACGTTCGGTCTGACTTTTCTTGATCAAGCGTGTGCAAACACACATTGTTGCCTGCCTGGCCTTCCCTCGGCCAATAATATACCAAGAGCTTCCATAAGGCTAAATGCCTTTATGCTCGGTCAGGCTTTGCCTGATCGAGTGTGTGCAAGCACACATTGGTGCTCACTCAGCCTTCATTTGACCGATAATATACTAGGAGCTTCTATAAGGCTGAATGACTTTACGCTCAGTCGTTCTTTGCCTAATCGAGTGCATATACACATACTATCACTCACTCGGCCTTTAGTTGGATGGTAACATGCTAAGAGCTATCTATAAGGATGAGTGCCCTTACACTCGGTCAAACTTTGCCTGGCCAACCGTATATACACACGCTGGCTCTCGCGCAACCTTCAGTTGGTCAGTAACATGCTCAGAGCTATCTATAAGTCTAAGTTCCTTCATGCTTGATCAGGCTTTGCCTGATCGAGCGCATGAAGGCACATTGGCTATATACCTTTCCTATCTTTTTAGATCCTTACTCCTTCGTTCGATAGGCCGGCCTATCATAACCCATATCACTAGCCTCCCCTTCAAGTCTAGTCGAAGGAGGTATGACTGACTGACTAGACACGAGTTTTAATTTTATTTATTTTCTCTATTTGCCTAAGTCATCATTTTTTCATTGTTCTCCTTTTATACCTTGAGAATCGTGCAATTTTTCAAAATTGTCTCTTTGGTAATTGGTCCTTCAACGGAAAGAGAATGTTAGAGACGTTGGAAGATATGGCGTCTTAGCATATGATTTGGCCTGTTATGTCTATCATAAATACCTCTTTATGGGCGATCGCCACGTGGCATTTTTTTTCTTTTTCTTGAAGCAACCTTTAACATGCTTCTTTATTAATGTCCTATTATATGCCCCTTAACAAATAAACGCCTTTCCCATTGCGAGTCGTTTCATTTTGACGGAGATCCTTATAGCTTCTTAAACCCTAACTCTTTTTTATTTCTTTACCCTTCGTCTTCCTTAACTCATTTTCTGGCACTTCTCTTTTTCAACCTTCTTCAACATTCTGTGCTTCTTCATCTTCCCCGACCTTCTTCTATTACCTTCCATCCTCAAGGACCTAGTAAGTTACTTATCCCTTATGTGTTTCTGTTTTTCACCATGGCTGAGGAGTTACTAGTCCCTTGGTATGCTCTTACTCACTCCTCCTTTAGCACTGATGATCGAGTTTCTATTCGCACTCAATATGAGATACCTAAAGAATATAGCATCCAGGTCCCGTAACCTGATGCTCACCCCCATCTTCCTCCTGCTAACTATGTCACATTCTTCAAAGATCAATTAACGATAGACTATCTTCCCAGTTCCTCCACTCTAGTCAAAAATAAGCCAGTATTTCGATATCCCTTTACAATAGTTTGCTGTTACGTCACCATAAGTGCACAGTTACGTCGTCAGTAATATAAAAGATTATCGATCCCACAGGAATTGTTGATTTAGCACTAGTTAACTTTGCACGGTGAATTATCTAGACAATCGAAGGTTAGTTGGAAAAGAGAGACGGAAGAAAAGAGAGAATGTAAAGAGTAGAGAAAGAGGGAGAGTTGGATTTGGGGATGGATAGATACTAGGATTTTGGGTTCATTGTGATGCTAGTTAATGTCCCTATGCATTGTTCATCTCCCTAACTCCACGCTTACACTCGTCTCGGAGTTTTAACTAAAGTCCGGTACTATCCCGTGAGGATCGCACCGAAGAGTTTAACCAAATTCTACCACCATTAAGTAGAAGAGGTAATTTAGGAAGTCCAATTATAGGGAACATTCTTCTGTTACAAGGGCCCACGATCCATGTTCCTAGATTACACAGATCACTTTCTAACAGTAGATTAATGTAATTAAGTAGAAGAGATAATTTAGGAAGTCCGATTATAGGGAACGTCCTTCTCACGCAAAGGCCCATGGTCCACACTCCTAGATTACATAAGTCACTTCCTAATATTAATTTGGGAGAACCCTCTAAACTCTAATTAATTTTTCTAACAAGAATTGATCCCCATTTCAAGGAACTGTCGTAGAAAGTAAGGGATACCTTCTGTCACAAGATCCCATGATCTTACATTCTAAGGCTCTTCCTTTACATGGTGATCTAACCCTACATCTACATGGATTTACCTCACACACATTTCATCAAACGCAAACAAGGTACAATACACAGATGATGATATAAACACTTCATTACATAAGAAAATATCTAAATACATAGTTCATATATTCACAATCACATCATAGCTACTTTCTACATTCTAGATCTAGAGATCTACTCCACAGTAAAGGATTTACAAATAAGAGACAAGAAATTAAGCATTCTACACTCCAAAACAAGAGATAAAGAAGAGAGGAATGCTTATCTATGTGCAGTCAGTTTTCTTACTTGCAACCCTTGCTCCAGAGGTGGACGGATCAGCGAAGATGGAAGATCTAGGGTTCCCCCAAGGGGGAGAACCCTTCTCCAAGGGATGGGGGTGAGCCCCAAGCCAAAGATGGGTGAAAAGGGGAGAAAAACCCCTTTTATAGGCATCCACACTGGTCATGACATGACCCCGTCACACGACCGTGTGCCCCACACGACCATGTATTTTTTCTTCTCTGGACTAGTGACACGATCGTGTGGATCCACACGACCTCATACATCTTGCTCTCTTCCAGGATGACACAACCGTGTGGCTTACACGGCCTAGCTCTGCTTCTTCTCTAGAAATGTGACACGACCATGTGGCTCACACGACCATATGGCTCACACGACCATGTGGTTCACACAGACATGTGGCTCACATGGCCATGTGGCTCATACGGTCATGTTCTGGCTGTGCTGGTGGGCTGACAGGGCCGTGTGGCTCACATAGCCTGGGTGACACGCCCGTGTGGCTCACACGACCTAGCCTTGTAGGCCATTTTAGCACCTCTTAACGTGGTATTCTTCAGTTGAGGTCTTCAGAAAAGTTATATATCTTGAAGTTAGCTACAATTCGGTATAAAGAATAGCCCAAAACTCCAACTGAACACAACTTTATGCCTATTTTACTATTGGTGTGTTGTGCAAGAATTGACACGGCCGTGTCTCATAGAAACACATTTTAGGCCTTCAAGAAGTGCTTTTCTCTGGTTGAAGTCTTCATAAGAATTGTAAATATTGAAGTTATATACAATTTGATATAAAGAATAGCCCACAACTCCAACTAAACACAAAGTTATGACTATGTTAATTTTAGTCTGCAGTGCTCAAAATTCTGCACGACCTTCACATGGTTGTGTCGATTTCACAGGACCTCCACACAGTCTCCACGCGGCCTTGACATGGCTGTGTCAATTCCACATGGCCAGAGCATGGAAAAACTTAGTTTTCATATGCCCGTGTGAGTTCCACACTGCCTAGATGCTCTGGAAGCTCTACACTTCATTTAAGTTCCGTTTTTACTCCAAATCGCGTCCTATCAATCAAAACAAACAAAGAGCAGATCTTCGAATAGAATATAATGGAAGTATGATATTATAATAAAATATGGTGAAATAAACATAGATTATGCTAATGAAGTACAAGTATATATACGTCAAAATATGCATAAAAGTATATATAATCTACGCACACTACACCCCCAGACTTAAACCATTGCTTGTCCTCTAGCAAAAACTGCATCTAAATTCATGTGGTTAAATAGTGCATCATAATCTCTTGCAAGTAAATCTAATCTATCAAATGATTTCATTGGTGAGTAAGATACAAAAGTAGTTTGAGTATGACCTAAGTAGTAGTCCTCTGTGCTCAGTGAGATAGTGACCTATGTTTATCAAGTATGAATCCCTAAGCCTAGTCAAGTTGTCATAAAACTATGTTCCTTATGCTTCTGGCGATAGGCACTTACCTGCCTCACGCTTGGTTCATCCTTCACAATCTACCCATGGTCTCAAAGGCGTGCTCGATATCAAGAGAAACATACACTACAAGAAAAACTCTCATAGACATCGGTGGAACAACAACGATTTTAAGCAAAAACCGATGTCTTTGAGTATTTTACACCGGTTTTTCCAAAAACCGGTGTCTATAAGTGCAGATTTTCGCTCATAGACATCGGTTTTTTAAGCCTATGTCTATGAGCGCCTTTTTTTCGTTAATAGACACCGATTTTAACAGCGGTTTTTAAAACCCGGTGTCTATGATAAAATAAAATAATTTAATTTTCCCACCAATACTTAGCAGAAATTTACAACACTTCACTCTTCCCTCCAAACCTAAACCTATATCGCGTCGTGCACCGTATACCGTCGCGACGCCACCACCACTTTCCTCCTCGCCGTAGGCCGTCCAACCATCTCTCTCAACTTCATCTTCCTCTTCCCCTTCTTAGATCGACACCTCTTCCTCTCCCGATCAGGATTGACTCACGACGCATCTCCTCCACCTCCTCCCTTTGGGGTAAGAAGAGGAACCCTTCTTCGCATTTCGAGAAAGGAGAGGTGATGAGTTGGTCTTGTTTTCTAGGGTTTCAGAGTAGTAGCGACGGAGGGAGGCAAGATGAAGACGACTAGGGGGAAAGGTGATACTAAGTTCCACCGATCCGATGAAGACGATCAAATCGTGCCTTTTATTTCTAAATTCTAAGTTTGCAGGAACCTCACCGCTGCCCACTTTCCTCTCTCCCTCTCGATCTTTGCTGCAAAGATGGTACCTTTGCTTTCGACTACAGCGTTCTCTGTCATCCTCGACTCCCTGCGGTTGAAGTTTTTCTCTCCTTATCTCGATTTGGTTTTCGTTTCGTTGCAGCTCTTCTTCTCGTACTTCAAGGAGTTGGTAGGTAAAGAAGTAACGATGGAGCTGAAGAACGATCTCGCCATCAGAAGAACCCTCCACTCCGTTGACCAATACCTCAACATCAAGCTTGAGAACATCAAAGTCGTAGACGAAGACAAATACCCTCACATGGTACTCCAGCCTTCTCCTGCATCTCTTTCTTCTTCATTAAATTGATAAACATAACCCTATTTCTCCTGGAACAGCTCCTCCACCTCTCCCTCGCAAGTGGCATCCACAACGAGGAGACGCTGGAGAAGGCACCGCTTCCTTTCCCCTCCCACCGCTCTGTAAGCTCGGGATCCAGATTAGCGCTACGGGAAACCCTAGATATATGGATTTATAGGATCTGCGTGAAGATTCGGGGATTCAAAATTCATCGGAATCGCCGTTTCTGCGATAATCGTCACCAAGTCACGTAAGCTTTCATCTTTAGATTTGTCGTTCATATAGATTTAGCAAATTCAGGAATGATGTGATGGTATTAACCGTGCTTGATGGCGCAAATCTCTGGTTCTTTGTCATTCGTGATCTCAATTTCATGAATTAAAGCTACTGTACTTGGGGATAAGAAAGGTGGCTTGAGACTGCTTGAACAGGAGGGTGGCTGATCTGACGATATGTGGCAGTTGGTTTCCTTTGGATGTTTGTGTTTTGAGTGGTAAAAATATGTCATTTTACTATTAACACTGTTTTATATTTTGGATGTTTCAGGAAGGATGTCTGTAGGCTCCAGGTAGGTGGATTTTTGTTTGCTTTCATTAGATCAAACTTTTTTGACTTAGTTTTTTGTTATCAGTATCTTATCATTCATTCATGTTATCATACTTCAAGCTTAGATTCTTGCAAGTTTGTCGCTAGAACCACACATTGGGCTTTGTGATATTAGTCGGATATCAGAGACAAATTTTGTAACGAATCTATTGATGCCTACTTGTGTGATTTTTTTCTCTCATTTAGTAAGTCAATAGATGATCACTGAATTTGAATTATGTTCTTTTGGAGTTGTTTTATGATCTTTCATTGGTTATGTTTTTTTTTGGGATTGATTAGTCAAAGGATAAAAGTGTTTCTTTTTGTTGTGGAGTTTTGTTGGAAGATAGTTTTGAATATGATACAGAAGTAAAAGCTGGAGTCTTTTGAAGAAATGTCTAGTTAGTCACAATTTGCAAACAGTTTGTTTATGCTTTCTTCTTAATTATCTATGAAACTACTTCATTATTAAAAAACATTATATTTTTTTGATTGCTCTTTTCAGAGCCATTGTAGCAGAAGTTTTAACATGTGGATCGACATCATTAGTTCAAAAGTAATAACTCCTTTCGGAGACAAACAAAAAATGGGAAGAAAAAACTTCTCATCCCTTTGTTCCCTTCTCATTCTTCTTCTTCACTTGTTTACCTTCAATCCTTATGTTATGCTTTCTTTTGGCTGCAAAGGTTTATACTTGATATGGTTATGAGGTGGAGAAACTGCCTGCATTCTATAAACCATCGAGCATTCAAATTGATCCGTATAAATACCTTTGTGATTTATACTAAATGTGTGCTTCCTCTCAAAATCTCAAATTAATACTATCCATTATGTTAGGCTGCACACGGTGCTGGCAGTGGGCGTCTACAGCGATAAGATCAAGCACCTATTCAACGCGGCGGAGGGGCAAGAAGCCGCGCGCCGCCCTTGGGGTGGCTGGATCTAGTTCCATCGCCTCAATATCAAGCACGACTCCAGGCTCGAGGGCCTCATCAAGATGTCAGATTTGGTTAGTTCCCTTGTCCTGTGGAACATATCTAACCCTGGATCTCTTCTTGCATTTTTTTTCAGTGTGATCTATGCTGTTCTACATTTTTTTTACTGTTGCTTTACTTCTCAGCATCTTTTCCTTGGTCGTGATCATTTGAGCGAATCTTTTTTTCATCATCGTCGCAAGGGATCCTAATGTATATGCAATACAACTTTTTGTTTTCTTTGTAGACGATTAATCTGGCGGCAATCTGCACTCCTGCTGATTATCACACCCGCCCACTAGACACCATCTTCAATAATTTCATTGATGCTCTCCCAGTTGTTAGTTTTGAGACCGTTGGGCTTGTTCACTTCCAATTGGATTTTTTTTGTACTCTTCTTTGGTATTAATTTAGTTTATTGTGGCATGTGCAAGTTAGGTATTGCTCAGAAAACAACAAGCGCGTCGTTCACTTCTCAACATGTGAAGTGTATGGGAAAACGATAGGAAGCTTCCAACCCAATGATCATCCTCTTAGAAAGGTATCATTGGCATTTCTACATTTGAGATGCTATAAATTAATGAAACCATTTTCTTGATGATACTTTTAATTCTCCATTTCTTAATAACATTGCTTCTAGATGGTAATGACCTTCTTTTCGACCTGAAAATGAGTGTTTATTGTGGGTACTATTCAAGTTGTGTCAATAGTCATGTAATGAGTTGAGGTTTACCTAGAAAGAAGAGAAATATCATAAAAGATTCTAGAAAGAAAAACTAAAAAAAATCTAATGATATATTTTTATTTATTGTTTTAAGTACTAGTTTTTTCTTTGACATTAAACCACCACAAATAATAATGTTGGTTATTTTTCATCATGTTTTGTTCTAAGACTCAAATTTCTGTTAATTAATATTATAACATTATTAGATGAGTTTAATATCTTGTCGTGCATGGTTATTCCTACTTAGTATGCATGTAGATTTATATGTACATATCTATATATGTGATTTCTCTGTGGTTGAGTCCTCTCTCGACTTTGTCATTTTGTTTCATTTGACTTTATAGTAGTGTGGATTGTGATAAACAATCATCTTTTAAATCCTATGATTGTATTAATTATAACCTTAACATATTTTCTATGATAGAACAAGAAAGAAAGGAAGAAGGTCCGTGAGGTTGGCATCTTGAAAAAGGATCCTGAGGCTATTCGAGAGCAAATTGAGAAGATGGAAAGAATGAGTAAGTAATTTGGCCAAGATCCCCTTAAAATTCTTTTTTCACTGATATTGAATGTGGTCTTTTGATCTCATTGGTCTTCAACGTAACAATTTTTTTTACTTCTTTTTCTAGGCATTCTTATAGTCCTCTTCTTTCTAGATTGAAATTTGATGCTTCTAGAATGATGCATCAATAGAGGATCATTATATTGTTTTCCTTGTTGCCATCTAGTACAATATATATAAATCCAATCAGTACAATACATATAAATCCAATCAAATTTAATAAAAAAATCCAAAATTCGAGCCATGCTAAACTACACAATAAGAAATATTTGTCCAACTCAAACTTAATAAAAGACATCCAAATCATCAAAACATAAAAAACCATTCAATCATTCTATAATAACTATAATCAGTGACACCTGGGAGCAACCCTCCATGGGAAAATCATTTGCAAGCAACTGCAACCTTTAGTCACTTACTGATTATGTGATTTGACATTCAACATCCCCTTTTTTTGACATCAGTATTCTCTTCAAGCAATTGGTGCTTAAGTTCTAGTAAAGATGCCTTTGGAACAAGAGTGCAACTATAACATAAAGTTGTCTGAGTGTCTGGCTATCTGCTTTATTTATCAGCTCTTATATATAGGCTTGCATGCAATTTAAACAAAATGCATCCTTGTTTATTTGATCTCATCTCAACCTTCAAGAAATCAGAATAAAATTTCATCCAAGATTGTGATGGATTGATTCTGGATTTAAATTTTAATATGATTATTACTACACTATGCTTCTCTTAGATTTCTCTCTCTCTTTCTTTACATAGTGAGCAACAGTGTAATACCTGCATTAAGATTTGATGTTTTCTTATTATATACAAATTTAGTGTAATACTTGTAATATCATTTCGATCTAGTTAACTATTTTGAGGCAGATCGCTTCTTAGATTTGGATATTCAACAGTTCTTTATGTAAAGAAGTCTTGTGAATTGATTATGGTAATGCTGTTTTGTTTTATCTGGCTCTATATTTATGTAGTTGCTCACGTTTGTTGAGGTATCCTATTAGTGTAGGGAGAATTTTATTTTGCTTTCAATGACAAACATAGAGCTTTATTGTTGCATTCTTAAAATTTCCAGGAATGATAGATCTATCACTATATGATGTGGTTGAGATAAATGATGAATGTGTCTCTTTTTAAGCATTCTAATTAGTCATCTTGTTACCTGGTGCTCTTACTACTTTTTCAACTATGATTTTTGATCTTGGTTTACTAATATATTATTTATGTGTTTTTACAATTTACAAATCTCAAGTACTCCAGAGTTGAAATTGATGAAGTGCGGTTCGAGTGGGCTGAATGCATGCTAGATTACATTTGAGTAGGAAAGGTATTTGATTTTTGAAAACTTTGGATGATGCATGCATTTGCATGGAATGTAAATTGCGGATATTACCTTGATGTGTACAATATCTATTACCTTTTGATGTTGTAAAAAGAATATTTGTGTATTTTATGGATACTGTTGTAAGAAGAATATTTATGTAATTTGTGAATATTTGTGTATTTTATGGATACTGTTGGAAGAAGAATATTTGTGTAATTTGTGAATATTTGTGTATTTTATGGATACTGTTGTAAGAATAATATTTATGTGTTGGTTACATGGATATTGATTTGTTTGTATATTATCGGTTTTTCACTGTTTCGGAAATCAAATTTGTGTCATTAAACAATACTGATATTACATCGATTTTCCACCGTTGCAAAACCGGTGTCATTAACTAATATTACATCGGTCGTATACCGCTGCCAAAACTGGTGTTATTAACATATAATATTACATCGGTTTTACACCCGATGTCGTTAAGTGATACTACACCAGTTATAACCCGATGTCTAAAATGGTAGACCTTTTACATTACCTTTATAGATATCGGTTGAAAATGTAATAGACAGCGGTGGAAAACCGATGTCTATCAGGGTTTTTCTTGTAGTGATAGCAATTATTTCCCCACAAACCTAACTCAGTCTCAAACGGGTAACTTGCTAGTTTCAACTCACGAAAACTATTTTTTATATCCCTTATTCCTTCATTTGTTTTTTCTTTCATCATCATTTTTTTAAGTGATTGCAAAATGCAATACTTGAACATAAATGCAAATAAATGCAAATGTTGGGATATTTCAATTTTTCTAAATGAGCTTACATGACTCAAGCATCATCCAATAACCAAGATGTAGTTTGAGAAGCCACCATACAAACACTACTACTAATCAAGTTCTATGAATCATGACTATTTTCAGACTTATCATCCATCAAAACTAGGTATGGTCTAAAAGATCCTAAAACAAGGCCAATACTTAAACTCTTACAGTAAAAACATTGCTCACTTCATGCTATCATAGATAGAAAAAGATAGATTACTAAACATACTAGCACTATAAGTAACCCATAAACCACATAAATCTAGAATAAATGTGCTAGTATTTTGCATTAAGGAACAAGCAGTCATAATGTGATGAATGATGAAACAACAAAAAAATTTATTATAAAAAAGAAATAAGCAAAAACTAAACTAAACTAAACCAAATGCATCTAATACATCCCCCCAGACTTAAACTTTTTATCGTCCCAATGAAAAATAAAAATAATGTGGAGGAGATTTAATGTAAGAGAAGTTATCAAATTGTGCATGCCAAATACCCATGTCATGAACTTCTCCATCATGTAGTTGCCCTCTTCCTAATCTTTGAGTCCTATAAAAGAAGATAGACAATAAAAATTAAGTAGAGGATACATGTTTATTATATAAAGAAAGAAATGAAACTAGAAAGAACTAAAGACATAAATGAAAACAAGGAAAATGAACTTGGGTTGCCTCCCAAGAAGCGCTTGTTTAAGGTCATTAGCTCGACTACCTCATTAGATTTATCTAAATCTCTCTCTTGGGAGTAATAAAAATAAGCTGAATGAGTAATAAAAATTGAATCACATCCAACAAAGTCAACGATGATTACCTCTATAATGTTGTCCAAAAGATCACAAGAAATACTAACTTTGCTTTGCTGGGAGATACCTGAAATTTCTAAACATGTGGATGTGACTTCCTCTGAATCAAATGATGGTTCTGGCTCTAGCTCAAGTGTTGGTGCTACCAAAGGTGGTGATTCTTGAGACTCTGCTAATTCTGCATAAGCCCCTACACATTATTCCACAACATGTTTAATCCTTGCAACTCTCATAATCTCAGAAGGTTGTATGGACAAAGGAGGTGATTCTTGAGATGCTGCTTCCACAACACATCCTTCCATATTATCAACAACACAAACATCAAAAAAATAAACCAACATCAATATCCTCAATAGGAGAATCAATTACAAGAGGATCACTGACTTCATTTGCATTCTTAAGTTGATCTACCTCATTACATTCATCATTTGAAAATTCAATTTCATCATAACATCCTGTAAAACTTGTAGGTAGATCTGAAAACTTATTATCCACTACATTATCATCACAATCCTCATCTGAAAAGTCTTCATCTTTATGTACATCATGAAACCTACACTCAACCATATTTGGATCACAGAATTTGCCAAGGTCTTTATCTTTGTTAGCCCCCACTAGCCTTTGTGGAAAAGGAACCCTTAGTGAAGGTTTTGGGAATGGTTGACCTTGTGGCTAAGGTTCAAATTGCTTGTCTAGTGATGGTGTGATCAATCATTGAGGGAAAGGTACTTGTAGCCTTTGGGAACTTCCTAGAGTAATGGAACTGAGTTCTTGTGGTCTTTTATTATTCATCTCCTCAATTCTATACAAGTCTTTTTTCAGAAGTTCTACATTCACAATCACATCATAGCTACTTCCTATATCCTAGATTTAGAGATCTACTCTATAGAAAAGGATTTACAAATAAGAAACAAGAAATTAAGCATCCCACACTCCAAAACAAGAGATAAAGAAGAGAGGAATGCTTATCTATGTGCCATCGGTCTTCTTACTTGCAACCCTTGCTCCGGAGGTGGACAAATCGGTGAAGATGGAAGATCTAGGGTTCCCCCAAGGGGGAGAACCCTTCTCAAAGGGATGAGTGTGAGTCCCAAGCCAAAGATGGGTGAAAAGGGGAGAAAAATCCCTTTTATAGGTGTCCACACTAGTCATGACACGACCTCGTCACATGACCATGTGGCCCACACAACCATGTCTTCTTTCTTCTCTGGGCTAGTGACACAACCATGTGGATCCATACGGCCTCATACATCTTGCTCTCTGCCAGGATGACACGACCATGTGGCTCACACGGCCTAGCTCTGCTTCTTCTCTAGAAATGTGACACGGCGATGTGGCTCACATGACCATGTGGCTCACACGACCATGTGGCTCACACGGTGTAACGACCCGGCCCCTCGACCCCTTGGGCGGCCCAACTGGCGGCTCAACTGACGACCCCTTATGTCGTCGACTGACAACCCTCGACCTTGCCGTTACTCACTAGGACTTCCCACCCCTAGCCAGTGGATTTTTGCCTTCCCCAGGATTCAAACTCTAGACCTCCAGGCTAAGTACTAGAGTTTATGAATCCTGGTAGCCAAGTGAGCCACAATGGCTACCCATTAGGCTGCCCCTTGGAGGTCCCTTGGGAGGCAAAAATCGCAGCGCAAAGACCTAATGAGTAACGGCATGGTCGAGGGTCGTCGGTCGATGACATAAGCCAAATGGCCCGCCAGTTGGGCCACCCAAGGGACTGCCTAGGGGTCGCCAGTTGGGCCACCCAAGGGACCGTCAGGGGCCGCGATGCTCACTTGGCTACCAGGATTCATAAACTCTAGTACTTAGTCTGAAGGTCTAGAGTTCGAATCCTAGGAAAGACAAAAATCCACTGGCCAGGGGTGGGAAGACCTAATGAGTAACGGAACGACCGAGGGTCGTCGGTCGACGACATAAGACAAATGGGACGCTAGTTGGGCCGCCCAAGGGACCGCCTAGGGGTCGCCATTTGGGCCGCCAGTTGGGCCGCCAGTTGGGCCGCCCAAGGGATCATCAGGGGCCGCCAGTTGGGCCGCCCAAGGGACCATCAGGGGCCGCCAAATGGGCCACCAGTTGGGCTGCCCAAGGGGCGGAGGAGATGGGTCATTACAATAAATGCTCACTTGGCTACCAGGATTCATAAACTCTAGTACTTAGCCTGGAGGTCTAGAGTTTGAATCCTGGGGATGCCAAAAATCCACTGGCCAGGGGTGGGAAGACCTAGTGAGTAACGACATGGCCGAGGTTCATCGGTCGACGATATAAGGGGTTGCCAGTTGGGCTGCCCAAGGGACAGCCAAGGGGCCGCCAGTTGGGCCGCCCAAGGGGCCAAGGGGTCGGGTCGTTACGCGCTCACTTGGCTACCAGGATTTATAAACTCTAGTACTTAGCCTGGAGGTCTACAGTTCGAATCCTGGGGAAGGCAAAAATCCACTAGCCAGGGGTGGGAAGACCTAGTGAGTAACGACACGACCGAGGGTCATCGGTCGACGACATAAGGGGTCGCCAATTGGGCCGCCCAAGGGACCACCAAGGGGCCACCAAATAGGCCGCCAGTTGGGCCACGCAAGGGGCTGAGGAGCTGGGTCGTTACAATAAAATGACACCTTTTTATTGTAACGACTCGACCCCTTGGCCCCTTGGGTGGCCCAACTGGCGGCCCCTTGGCGGTCCCTTGGGCGGCCCAACTGGTGACCCCTTATGTCATCGACCAACGACCCTCGGTCGTGCCGTTACTCACTAGGTCTTCTCACCCCTGGCCAGTGGATTTTTGCCTTCCCCAGGATTCGAGGTCTAGCTCACTTGGCTACCAGGATTCATAAACTCTAGTACTTAGCCTGGAGGTCTAGAGTTTGAATCCTAGGGAAGACAAAAATCCACTGGCCAAGGGTGGTAAGACTAGTGAGTAATGGTACGACTGAGGGTCGTCAGTCGATGGCATAAGGGGTCACCAGTTGGGCCGCCCAAGGGACCGCCAAGGAGCCGCTAAATGGGCTGCCAGTTGGGCCGCCCAAGGGGCAGAGGGGTCGGGTCGTTACACACGACCATGTTCTACTTCTTCTTTAGAAATGTGGCACGACCATGTGACTAACACGGCCATGTGGCTCACACAGCCATGTTCTGGTTGTGTTGGTGGGCTGACAGGGCCGTGTGGCTCACACGACCTAGGTGACACAGTCGTGTGGCTCACATGGCCTAGCCTTGTAGGTCATTTTAGCATGTCCTATCTTGGTATTCTTGAGTTGAGGTCTTAGGAAAAGTTGTAGATCTTGAAGCTATCTACAATTCAGTATAAAGAACAACCCAAAACTACAACCGACCACAAAGTTATGCCCATTTTACTATTGGTGTGCAGTGTAGGATTTGACACGACCATGTACCCAGGCTGTGTCTCATAGAAACGCATTTTAGGCTTTCAAGAAATGCTTTTCTATAGTTGAAATCTTCATAATAGTTACATATCTTGAAGTTATCTACATTTGATATAAAGAATTTCCCATAACTCCAACCGAGTACAAAGTTATGGCCGTTTTAATTTCAGTCTACAGTGCTGAAAATTCCACACGGCCTTGACACGACCGTGTGGATTCCACACGGCCGTGTTGATTTCACACGAACTCCACATGGTCTCCACACGGCCGTGTCGATTCCACATGGGCAGAACATGGAAAAATTTAGTTTTCACATGCCCGTGTGAGTTCCACACTGCCCAGATGCTCTGGAAGCTCTAGACTTTATTTAAGTTCTATTTTTGCTCCAAATCACATCCTATCAATCAAAACAAACAAAGAAAAGATCTCCGAATAGAATATAATGAAAGTATGACATTATAATAAAATATGGTGCAATAAACATAGATTATGATAATGAAGTATAAATAGATGTGCGTCAAAATATGCATAAAAGTATATATAATCTACGCACATCATTTGCTCCAAATGCTTTTAGATATCTATGTGGGTTATACATGCTGTTCGGCCTTTTCAGTATCCCTCCTACTCCTTAAAACTTCTTCATGTTTTTCTATCCCAAAAAATCAGAATCGAGAGTATTCCTTTTTCAATCCCATCCTAAGATGGTGTTCTTCACAGAAATGCCCTCCAACAAGGGTTGGAAATCACACTTCTTCTTCATAAAATTTCCTGGACCTGTTACATAGTCTATTCGTGGCGGTCCTCCTTACCCCCTCTTCCTGATGTAAAATAACTCCATCAATAACTGACCTTCTCTGATTATTACAATAGATTACTTGGCCACCATTTTTATATTCATAAATGGCTACGTAAAGATCTTCTATACCTCTTTGGCCTGAGCCTTGTTCGAAAAAGATTGCAATTCTCTTTTGGTAAGTCTTGACACTTTAGTCATCACTCTTTTACTAACTAAAATGTTCTTTTATTTTCTATAGTGGATGATGTATTCAGAGCGTTGGTTGATAGAGAAATCCGCCTGGAAGAGGAGGCGTTATTAGCCAAGGAACGGGAGCTCAACGCAGAGCTTAATGCTGCATCAATTCCAGCTTATGATGCTCCTTTGCCTGAGCCCTCTGCCCAACCTACGCTCGCTTCTAGTTCTTACACTACTTCTGAGGAGACATCCACAAGTTTACCTCCCCTACTAGAAGACACTCCTTTGGAGCCACCAGAGCAGGAACCAGAACCTACTCCCTCAAGAAAACGCTCTGGGCGGAGGTTAACATTAGCGCCCCTCCCTAAGAAACGGGTTATCTCTGCTCCAAAGGATATACCTACAGGAGATATCCCACCCTCTTCTCCGGAGTCTACCCTCTCTTCCTTATACTCTATGCTTGCTTCCCCGCCTATTCAACCACCAGAGGATCCTTTTCTTCAAAGTGCCAGTTTGGATCCTGAGTTCATGATGACCTTTCCAGAACCAATTCCTTTACCTAACCAAGGAACTCAGGGTCCTCTTATTCTTCTCTTCTCTCCTCCTTCACTTCACAGTTCTCTATTATCCTCCTCTACATCTTTTTCTACACTCCCAATATTATTGGGGGGTTTTTGACCACTATTTGGGCAGAGGCATGTCAACAACTTGAAAAACTCACCTCTACTGAGTTGGCTGATAAGTTTTCTTTCAAGGAAACTAAGGTAACATGTCCTTCATCCCTTTTTTTTTTCATTAATACACTCTAACAACAACTTTCCTTTTCTATAGTGGTGGGTCATTAATATGAGTGTGGCCCGCTATTTATATGATTTGTCTCAAGAAAATAACACACTCAAAAAGCAAACCCCTGGAGCGTCCTCTTCTCATGCCTCTAGAGAATTAACAGAGTTATCTAGCTAGCTACAAGAGACTCGCAAACTTCTGGAGGCTGAATCTAAAAATCTAAATTAATGGAAAGCCTCTGCAGAGAATTTTGAGTCTCAACTTAAATCAGAGGTCAACCTTCCTGCTGAACTAACATCCAAACTGGATAAGTATACCACTGAAAATGCCCAATTATCATCTCAGTTACAAGCACTAAAGGATGCTCATGCTCTAGAATTAGCTGCTAAAGACTCTGATTTGCAATATAAGGATTCTGAGCTAGAACTTTTACGTTCATCTTTAACCACAGCTCAAGCAAACATTTCCTCCACAGAGTCTGAATTAAAAGCCTCTCAAGATGCTCTGGCAGATTATCAGGCGGGAAAAGATGAATGATTTGAAAAGAGGAAAAGAATACTTTTAGCACCTCCTGAATTCAATGCTCCTATTGCTGCTTCAATTGCTAGAGCTTTCACTCATGGGGTTGAGGGGGGTATAAAGCAACTAAAGGATAAAGGGCATATAACTTCTGATCCTCTGGCCAATTTCTTTGATCGTCAAAAATTGTTGGATACTATGCCCCCTGACTTGTTCCCTAAGTTGTTCTAATTCTAGATCTAATTTTCAAGATGTTTCTGTAATGAAGAATAATTATTAATTTTTTTCTTATTTCTTATGATGTTCTAACTATTGGCACCATTTGTTTCTGTCTCCATTTGATGGGTACTCAGAAATTTACATGATTTTAGGTTGACTTTAGTTGATTTGATTTTATTACTCAAGGGTTAAATTACTATTTTTAATTAGACTTGACATTTATTTAAGTTTCATCATTTTCTTGGATTTGTTTCGTTGCCTTTAGGGTTATTTATTAATCTTCCTATAAGTAGATTATCCTTATTTTAATCTATACATTATTTTTTGATAACAATTTTTGTCCGACTTTTTTCGACCGGGCAAGCTCACTTATATTTAATTTCACTTGAACTTAACACTTGACCAACCTTTAATGACTAGTCAAGTTTAGATATATATGTACATATATCCTTAACTAACCTTTGGACTCGATCGGCCAATCGTCTTAAGACCCAATCAATTGATATTATCTGACCGGGTTTATACACACATACACATATTTAGAATTAGCCTTCAGATTTGATTGCTCGGTAATGGCTGGCCGAGTTTACAATACAAGAAGCATATAATTTTTATTTTATGTAAATATTTAGTCTTTCTTGGGATCTTGAAACTTTTAAGTTTAACCTTGATAGTAGCTTTAATATCTTGGGAACATAACCTTTTCTATTGGTTATCCATACTATTTTCCTATTGGTGACACATATATCCCTGACGTTTGAATTGTACCTTTCTCATTATGTCCGCCGCCTTATCAATCCATCCAATGGTTCTTCTTTGACCCCTCTTTTCTCCTTACCTTAATCTAACATTCCCCCTTAAAACATCTTCCTTGCTACGACTTTTAAGGAGAAAAAAAGAGGAAAACCCTTAACACTTTGTCTTCTTCCTCCAACGTGCATACTTCTTACTCTCTTCCTTTCACTAGTTGTTTTTCTTATTCTCACTGATCCTTCAATGTCGACCCCCGGTGAGTGGTATACTTAATGCTCTTCTCGATTTTCATTATAGGAGGCTTATGAGCTCCAATGGAACTATGACTTTCCTCCATACCTGGCCACCCCTACCTCCAGGGATCGTCCTCATCTTCCCCCTCCAGAGAGTGTGGCCATCTTTTAGGAACAAGCCCTATGTGATTTCCGATTTCCTATTCATCCCTTTTTTTTATTGATGTTAGTAGGTATTTTGATCTTCTCGTAAATCAACTTATTCCCTAATCCTTCTCTATTATGGTTGGGTTTGTTGTTGTTTCTCATCTACTTGACTTTCCTTTATCTCCTCGACTATTCCACCATTTTTTCATTCCTCGTTAAGTGGAAGATAGTGTTTTTAAGTTTCAATCACACCCTAAAATCACCATGTTCCATAAAATTCCCCCTCAAGGAGAATATGGTGGGACAACTTATTTTTATGCATCTTCCTTCTCCTCCACCATATCTCATAGCCTGGAATCACAACCTTTCTCCCGTTCCTCAATTGGGCGATATTTCTAAAGATCCCTCTCTTCGCTCTTCCCTAGGAAAGTTAAAAGGAGCAAAGTTTAACTTGTCTTCTTTAATCGCCGAAGGATTATTGTTTGCCTTTGGTCTCAGCCTAGCTGACACAACCTTGGATGTTTCTTTTAGTAAGATTATTCTCCTTATGTATGCTTCTTGGTCATTTTCATATATTTTTAACATGAATTTCTCTCTTTTTCTAGCTGATGCTATCCTCCCTGCTTTCATGTACAAGAATACTCGACTCACAAGAGCAGTCTTAACAAGAATGGGGGAAGAATTATTAAGGGATCGGCGTCTCAACCACTCTTCCTCCTCTCTTGGTTTATTACCTCCATCTGAGCAACCTTAAGAATCATCAAGCTCATTAGATCAGGAAGGTCCCTTTGTTGTAAAGCATAAAAAGCCTCATGCTTCCTCCCCATGTATGCTTGCTTCCACCATAGCTACTTTTGAACAGATTCCTATCACTTCTTCTGAAATCTCCCACAATAGAGGTAAGGAACTTGCCCTTCCTACACATACTCATTCTAATTTTGCTCTGAGTATGATGAGGCCAAGACTTCTTATTCCTATGTCTCTTGATATTCCTCCAACTATTCCTTCACTTGAGGAAGCAGCAACTATTCCTGTGGCTTCATTGCCCCTTCTTCTGGCTCTACCTTCTTCTTCCACTAAGCCCCATGCCAAAAGAACTCCTTACAGGAGATCAATTACCTCCGGGCCTATTAGAACATCTACTAAATAAGATCCTTCATTAGCTAGCCTTTTATCTCCTGATCCATCTCCATAGGCTTCTAAACTTCGTCCTTCTTCTTCTTCACCATTTACTACTTCTACCAGCTCCTCTATCCTTTTCAAACAATCTCATGGACTACTATCCAACTTGGTCAAACCTCTGTTCCCACCTCATATGGGCTACTTCAACTAAAAGGATCATTAGTTGAGTCCTGGTTACAGTCACAAGCACATTTAAAAAGGAATACAATATCTAAACATGCTGATGATCATAGTGTCAAGCTACTGCGGTAAGTTTCTGATTAAACTTTCTTAATTGGTAACCATAAAATATAACCATGTTGTTATTCTATTCAGCTTTATGCTTCAAGCCTACATTTGAGCAAGTTAGTTGAGGATTTAGAAAGGACTAACTGAACTTGGAAAGATAAAGTGGAGAAATTACAAGCTACTTCCAACCTCCCTAATAATGAACTCATTTAGCTATAGGATAAGGTGCATTCACAGACTGAACTCAATGATAGCTTAGAAGAAGCTCTACAAGATTGCCGTCAATTGCTACAGTCTCGAGAAGAAGAAAAAAAAACTTAGAACTACAATTTCAAGGGCTTAATTCTAATCTTGATGTTAAAAAGTCCTTAAAAGATAAAGCTCTCTCAGATGCTGCTCACAAAATCGCTCTTCTAGACCAATTACAGCTATCCTATAGCTCGAAGTCCCCTGAGTTAGCCCTAGAGTTAGCTTCTAAAGATTTTTCCTATTTCAGCAACATGATGGATCACAAACCCAAGACTCACAGATAAGCTCACTTTTGCAAGAACTAGAGGAGGCTAAGGCAGAGAAAGCTACTTTACAGGGGGAAAATGATAGCCTACAATCTGAGTTTCAAGTATATAAGGTAAGTGAGGAAGAGCGCTGGTAGAGAAAGTGCAGATCCTATTTGGATTCTCCTGAGTTTGGTGGAAAACACGCTCGGCGCATCGTAGGAACCCTTACCCATTCTGTTGAAGGGGTAATTCAACAGTTAAGAGAAGGGATTACCTATCAAGAGAACCTCCTCCCTTGTTCGTAGATCACCAACGACTTAACTAGGAGCTTCCAAGAGACTTTCTAAGCAAACTTGAGTCAACTTGGGATCTTGTATCTATATTTTCTTATCATTTTATCACTACTGTATACTACTTGTTGTTTATCAAATGTTAATGAAAATTTGCACTTACCTGTCTTTCCTTGTGTAACTTCCTTGTCTTCAGAACCACCCAAGTGTTCATATAAATGAAATTTTTTAATATACTCACCATATGTAGAGAAATCACATAGAAAAATTATAATCGAAGGAAGTAGATCTCATAGTTACCTTTTGAGTGATATATAATGTTGAATGAACTTTTTCTGATAATCTTCGGGTTTGTATGATGAGTTAAATGCCTTGCTTATATATATATATATAAATAATCCCTAACCTGTCTAATAGGTCGGTTGGATGTATATTTCTGGATGAGATAATCATACAATATAAATGCTCCTTTGGACTATTCCCGACGATATAATAGACTGGTCAGATTTATATACTCGGGCGAGATCAAATATTTGCAACATAAATGCCCCTTTGGCTTTCCCCGACTGTATGATATGTTGGTGCAACCTTAGGTCAAGGTTGACCTGGTTGACCCGACTCGAGTTAACGTGACTCGAGTTGTATTTTGATGTTTGACTTGGGAAGATTGTCGGTGCAACCTTAGGTCAAGGTTGACCTAGTTATGTTGCATGTTGATGTTTGACACTCGTGAGAGAGTTCTATTCTTGATGTGGGACAAGAATAGATGTTTGGGAGATTATTGATGCAACCGTAGGTCAAGGTTGACCTGGTTGACCTGATTCGGGAAAAGTCCAAGTATGAAGACTTGGCACGGAAAAGTCCAAGCAGGGAGCTTGGCACGCGAAAAGTCCAAGTATGGAGACTTGGCACTGGAAAAGTCCAAGTATGGAGACTTGGCACGGGGAAAGTCCAAACAGGGAGTTTGGCACGGGGGGAAAAATCCTAGTGAGTGAAGCTAGGTGAAGGTGGAAGTCCTGGTGAGTGAAGCCAGGCATTCGGGAAAATCACGGTGAGTGAAGCGGTGAAAATCCTAGTGAGTGAAGCTAGGTGAATGAGAAAGTCCTAACTGGATGTTAGGCGGTGTGGAAAGTCACGTGAGTGAAGCAGCGGTGGGAAAGTCTGGTGAGTGAAGCGAGGCGGTGAGAAAGTCCTAGCGGGATGTTAGGCGGTGGAAATCGTGAGTGAAGCCGGTGAAAGTCCCGTGAGTGAAGCCGTGCAAGGGAAAATCCAGATGGATCGGGGATGATCGGACTGGTGTTGAAAGTCCAAGTAGGTCAAAGATTTGACCCTTGGCGGGGAGTTCTAGCAGTCAAGGGAGTGACCAGATGCTTGGGATGAAGTACCAATAGGTCAAGGTTGACCGGATATTGGTTTGGAAGTCTTGGAACTTGGTTTGGGCAAAACCAAGCTCGGATCGGTCACCGACCGATCCGGTGTCTACTTGTTTGCTACGATCGGTCCGTGACCGATCGGATCTGACAAACTCTGTTGATTCTTGATCGATCGGTGACCGATCAGCGCAACCAGGCGAAAAGGCGGTGATCGGTCCACGGGCCGATCGAGGCCATCTGTCCCGATCGAGGGACCGATCGAGGAACGATGTCGCATGAACGAGTTGGGATCGGTGCCGTGGACCGATCCGGTGCGATCGGTCCACGCCGATCGATCGCTGAAGGTTACGTGCACTAAGCGGTCGATCGCGGGACCGATCGGCCCGATCGGTCCGTAGACCGATCGGTTCTAGCTGCGGCATAGCGGCTAGTTTCTTCATTGTCTTCTTCGCGGTATAAAGGGGTCGAGGGCGCTGTGCGAGAACTTCTTCCTCTTCTCTTCTTCTTATGGTGCTTTTCTGGTGCTTGAGCTTTGTTGAGCTCTTCTTCACAAGCTTCGCGTGAGCTTCTCGATTGGGATATCCTGCTGTTGTAGGTGTTCGAGGAGCTGCTGCTTCAACGAATCCAGTCGGCGAGGAGGCAAGAAAACCTGTGTTTTTACATTTATTGTTCTTGTCTTCTTGTATTTCTTGTTGTATTCCTTTCTTGCTGTTGCAAGAATATTGTGGCGAGGTTTCTCCACCCACAAGGAGTATATTGTATTAGCCGGTTTTCCGGGGACTCATCCACCGACGGATTGATAGGCTTCGTCCACCTTACGGACACGCCGAGGAGTAGGAGTTTCATCTCCGAACCTCGTTACATCGACGAGTTGAGGTTTGGTTTGTTTTGTTTTCGTTTCCTTTTGTTATTTCCGCTGCTAACCTAATTTGTAGAAAGAAACGAGCAAAGATTTGGGGTCGGCTATTCACACCCCCCCTCTCTAGCCGTACGAAGGATCCTATCAAGTGGTATCAGAGCGAGGTCGCTCTTCATCGGATTCACACCCGTGGGAGCAAAAGCTAGAGATGGATCAATTCGGAGAAGACATCACCATTCCACCCTTCTACAACGACAACTTCGCATATTGGAAGGTAAGGATGATGTATTTTCTTAGGACTAATATGTGGAACTGGTTTTGTGTACAAGAAGGGTTTACTCCTCCAATGGATAAAGAAGGAGAGCCTCTAGAGAAGAACAAGTGGACGAAGGAACAAGTCCACCAATCCACGATCAACAATGAGGTAACTAAAACAATTGAATTTTCATTACCTACTAATATTTTGTGTAAGATAGGTAAATACAACAATGCCAAGGAGTTGTGGGATAACTTGGCCAAGTACCATGAGGAGAGCTCCACTTCAAGCCATGAAGAGGAGCCTAGTGAGCCAAGTAGCTCACATCATGGAGGGAGCGAATTAGAAGTTGAGGGTTACTCAACATCTAAGGACAAAGAGGAGGAGAGTTCTTCTTCAAGTTCGGAGCAAGAAGAAGAAGCTTCTACCTCCGAAAGGGATGAAGAAGAGAGCTCGCATCCACCCTCAACCCTAGGTAACTCAAGCAATTTAAGTTCAATTAAATTACACATTATGTGCTTTGAGTGTAGGGAACATGGACATTACAAGAGTAAGTGTCCAAAGAGGGTAAGAAAGACTCCACCGGCGCCAAAGGTCAAGGAAGCCGGAGTTTCGATACGCAAAGGCAAGGAGCACGTGGTGTGCTTCCAATGCAAGCGAAGGGGACATTATCGGAGTCATTGTCCGAGGGGGAGGCAACCTCACAAGGGCAAGAGACCGAGCACTTCTATAGGGGGAGCTAAGGCAAACCCTAAGGTATCATTTAAGTCTCATTCGTGCAATACTAGTAAGATGCATGCTAGAAATTTTATTGCACTAGTCAATAATGATAAGCATGATAACATTAGAAATCGATACACATGCTTAGGTGCCAAACATGTGAGCCTAGATAAGGATAACACTAGGAAAGCCAACCCTAGAATTACCTCATCTAAGGTTAAGGAGAACCTAGGTAGGAATCCCAAATCAACTAGACACATGCCTAGGAATGCCTCAAGAAAAATGACAAATCAAAATTGAGGTATTAGAGAAGGAGAATCAAGTCTTGAGGTCAAGACTTGATACTTGAAAAGGCTCTTAAGAACTTGGAGAAGTCATCTCTAGGGTTTAAGAGTCAAAAACCCAAGTCCAAGGACAAGAAAGGTTTGGGTCACAAACCTAAGTCCCAAATGGTCAAGCCCACTTACCACAATGTTCCATTTGATTATGGAACAAAACCTAGGGCTAGGAAGACCATTACCAAGGTTACAAGGGGAGTCACCCCTATAGTTGACCTTGATGAGACCCAAATGACCAAGGCTTCAAAGCCTAAGAGGGTCATTAGGAGGGTTGCTAGGGAAGTTATCCCTAGTGAATATTTAGTGAACCCAATGAGCTCTAATAGGTATTGGGTTCCTAGGAGTATCTTCTCTATCCCATAGATGGGTTAGAGAGTGTCAACTCCAATTAGAAGGGTAGTTAACCCAACTTTGAGGAAATTGACACTCAAGGAGCATTTTCAAGGTCTTGATAACCCTTGAAAATGAAAAAGGATTATTATTTACTCCTTAAAGAGTAAATTGTGCCATATTTGAAAAATATCGATTTTAATCTCATTTGGCACAATTTAAGAAAACCTAGAGAAATACCATAATTGGGATTTTGGTTGTCTCTTAGGGATATATGGGCAATCTAGGGTTAGATTCTAAGTTAGCTAAGGCTAAGGATACTTAGATAGGGAATGTAGGTATTTTATTTGTGCTAACTTCCCATGATTGGTTGCCATATGCCATGCCATGACATCATATTTATTTTATTATCATTTGAAATGTCATGATCATGCTTAGGCTAGTTTTTATGTCATGTTTATTTAAGTTTCAAACTTTATGCCATGACATCATGATATTGGCACATGTTTTCATTTATGATACCATTTTATGCCATGTCATCATCTCTTGCATTAGTAATCAATTGAATTGATTTAAGGATGAAAAACACACTTTGATATTGAGATCAAATTTGTGTTTAGAAAATGCATGAGACCTTAGTCTAAGATATCTAAACCCATATCTCACATCAAAATTGACTTGGATGTGTTTGATGCACTTTAGATGTGTGTGAGATATTAGGATCATGAGTTAGGATCAAGGTGCATAGTTTTTGTACCTAGATGAGCCTAATTCAAGAAAATGGGGATCATAGGGAAAGCTTGTGTACAAGTCATGTGCATATAGCCCTAAGATTGTGGTCCCAAATTAAAGAGTTTGAAATCATTTCAAAATTGTTTTGAAAAACCTTGATGAAGCTTTCCTAGTGATAGCATTCATCATTGACCAAAGTGATACAAAGTTGGACTTAACTTTGAACTATTTCAAAGTTTTTGAATTTTGTATCAAGATTTGAAAATGGAAGTTATTTTCATAGAAAACTATTTTTCCATGATAGTGTATGATATGAGGAATGTATCCTCAAAATTTTACGATTTTTGGAATTTTCTGGAATTTATTAGGAGTTTCTGAATTTCGGAAGGGAAATCAGAAATCTCGATTCAGTATGGATCGGTCACGGACCGATCCGGAAGTTCGATCGGCGGTGACCGATCGGTGACGATCGATGCGATCGGTGAAGGGTGGATCGGTGCGGGACCGATCGAGGGGATTGATCGTGCAGGGACCGATCGATGCGTGCGTTCGATTTTCATTTGTTGTCGAAATTTCAGTGGAAGTTGGGTTTGTGGATTTCTAAAGGTTTGAAACTCGCCAAGACATTGTTGGTGCAATGGTCAGGGAGTTGACCTTTAGGGGAAGTTTTACCTAATTGTCAAGGGGGAGTTGACTTTTAGGGGGAGTTTTTACTCCAAAAGACTTTTAAGGATTAGTGATATGGGATTATCACTAAGTTGATTGTTGAGTTTAGTATCAAGGGGGAAATTAAGAGTTTCAAATGAAAGGTATGGGACTTTCATTAGGAAGAAACTCTTGACCTTGATACCCTCCTTGTTCTTTTTGATGTGTGTCAAAAAGGGGAGAGTGTTCATTGGAGAATTATTGGAGAACCCAAGTTAGGTTATCGGGTTAACCTAAGCTAGGGAAAGAATGTCAAGGAATGTTCAAGGAAGAACATTGGAATTCTTTTTGATGTATGTCAAAAAGGGGTTGAATTATTGGAGAACCCAAGTTAGGTTATCGGGTTAACCTAAGGGGAGAATGTCCAGAGAATATTCAAGGAAAGAACATTGGATATTGGAAGATGATTGAAAACCTAAGTTAGGTTATCGGGTTAACCTAACTTGATTATGGTTTTGTCAAACATCAAAAAGGGGGAGATTGTTGGTGCAACCTTAGGTCAAGGTTGACCTGGTTGACCCGACTCGAGTTAACGTGACTCGAGTTGTATTTTGATGTTTGACTTGGGAAGATTGTCGGTGCAACCTTAGGTCAAGGTTGACCTAGTTATGTTGCATGTTGATGTTTGACACTCGTGAGAGAGTTCTATTCTTGATGTGGGACAAGAATAGATGTTTGGGAGATTATTGATGCAACCGTAGGTCAAGGTTGACCTGGTTGACTGATGCGGAAAGTCCAAGTATGAAGACTTGGCACGGAAAAGTCAAGCAGGGAGCACGCGAAAAGTCCAAGTATGGAGACTTGGCGGGAAAAGTCCAAGTATGGAGACTTGGCAGGGAAAAGTCAAACAGGGAGTTTGGCACGGGGAAAAATCCTAGTGAGTGAAGCTAGGTGAAGGTGGAAGTCACGGTGAGTGAAGCCGGGCATTCGGAAGTGAGTGAAGCCGGTGAAAATCCTAGTGAGTGAAGCTAGGTGAATGAGAAAGTCCTAACCGGGATGTTAGGCGGTGTGGAAAGTCCGGTGAGTGAAGCAGGCGGTGGGAAAGTCCGGTGAGTGAAGCCGAGCGGTGAGAAAGTCCTAGCGGGATGTTGGCGGTGTGGAAATCTGGTGAGTGAAGCCGGTGAAAGTCCCGTGAGTGAAGCTAGCAAGGAAAATCCAGATGGATCGGGGATGATCGGACTTGGTGTTGGAAAGTCCAAGTAGGTCAAAGGATTGACCGGACACTTGGCAGATTCAGAGTCAAGGGAGTGACCGATGCTTGGGATGAAGTACCAATAGGTCAAGGTTGACCGGATATTGGTTTGAAGTCTTGGAACTTGGTTTGGGCAAAAACCAAGCTCGGATCGATCACCGGACGATCGGTTATCTGCTGTTGCTACGATCGGATGCGTGACCGATCGTCGAACTCTGTTCGGATTCTTGTCGATCGGTGACCGATCGCCAGCAACAGGCGAAAAGAAAGCGGTGATCGGTCCACGCCGTCGGGCCAATATCTGATCGATGCAGGGACCGATCGGAGACGATGTCGCGGACGAGTTGGGATCGATGCGTGGACCGATCGGTGCTAACGATCGGTCCACCGATCGAATACGCTGGAAGGTTACGTGCACTAACGGTCGATGCGGGGACCGATCGGCCTTTGATCGGTCGTAGCCGATCGAGTTCTACGTGACGCGAAAGCGGCTAGTTTCTTGTCTTCTTCGCGGTATAAAGGGGTCGAGGGCAGGCTGCTGCAGAACTTCTTCCTCTTCTCTTCTTCTCTTGGTGGTATGGTGCTTGAGCTTTGTTGAGCTCTTCTTCACAAGCTTCGCGTGAGCTTCTCGACTGGGATATCCTGCTGTTGTAGGTGTTCTGAGGAGCTGCTGCTTCAACGAATCCAGTCGGCGAGGAGGCAAGAAAACCTGTGTTTTTACATTTATTGTTCTTGTCTTCTTGTATTTCTTGTTGTATTCCTTTCTTGCTGTTGCAAGAATATTGTGGCGAGGTTTCTCCACCCACAAGGAGTATATTGTATTAGCCGGTTTTCCGGGGACTCATCCACCGACGGATTGATAGGCTTCGTCCACCTTACGGACACGCCGAGGAGTAGGAGTTTCATCTCCGAACCTCGTTACATCGACGAGTTGAGGTTTGGTTTGTTTTGTTTTCGTTTCCTTTTGTTATTTCCGCTGCTAACCTAATTTGTAGAAAGAAACGAGCAAAGATTTGGGGTCGGCTATTCACACCCCCCCCTCTCTAGCCGTACGAAGGATCCTATCATGATAGACCAATCAAATTTATATACCCAGGTGAGATTAAACATTTGCAATATAAATACTCCTTTGGGCTTTCTCTGACTGTATGATGGACTGGTCGGATTTGTATGCCCAAACGAAATTAATTTTATGCATAATATGTTGGTGCAGTACGCATCCGACGATCGAACCTCAGTTTTGATAATGGCAAAGGGATTCAAAGTTAAGACTCCTTGTTATCTAATGTGGTTAAATAAGGTTTCAGGAAAGTCCTAACTGCGGTTAGGCAAGGGAAAATCCTAAGGGGGGGGGGGGGGGTAACCTTAGGTCCTAGGGGGTGGTAACCCTAGGTGAAGGAAAATCCTAAGGGGGGGTAACCTTAGGTCCTAGGGGGTGGTAACCCTAGGTGAAGGAAAATCCTAAGGGGCGGCAACCTTAGGTCCTAGGGGGCGGTAACCCTAGGTGGAGAAAAACCCTAGGGGGCGGTAACCCTAGGTCCTAGGGGTGGTAACCCTAGGAGGAAAGTCCAGTCGGTCTGAAGGACCGGACTGGCAACAGGTAAATCTCCTGAGTGGAGTAGGTGAGGACGCGTTCCCCGTAGAGGAAACAATAGGCGTCGGGTCGACCTAGGGTTTCCGGTTGGAAACCTGAAGTCAGACCCGGACAGTTCGAATGCTGTCAAAACCTTTATTATTATCATTCATTATGTTTCTGTGCTAACTTTATTTTGCAGGGTATGTGTTTGGGACTAACACATTTTGCAGGAACAAAGGAGCAAGTTACAACTCGGATGAACAGTGTCGAGGCTCCATGGAGCTTGGAGGCGCCTCGGGTGCGAACCAGGAAAAGCCAGCGCAGAAGGTTGGAGGCGCCTTAGATGAAGTTCAAGGCGCCTTGGGTCGAAGGTTGAAGGCGCCTTGGGCAGGCTGAAGGCGCCTTGAACTGGATGAAGTTCGACCAAGTCTGTGCTGATCTCCGCGGGTGACTCGGCATGTTTAAGGCGCCTTGAAGGGCTTCAAGGCGCCTTGAACACCCTTTATAAGGGGTCTCGAGCAGCAGCACCAGAACAACGAATTCCAAGTCTTCTCTCTTCAACGTGCTGCTCCGAAAGACGCCCGGAAGTGCTGCAACAAGTCTCCGACGACCCGAAGCTTAAATATTCTACTGTTGTCGTCGGTATAACTAGTTTTTCCAGTTACTTGTACTTCATCTTGTAACCATTTTATCGAGCTTATAGTTGTTGCCCACCGGAAGCGATCAAGGATCGCGGGCCTTCGAGTAGGAGTCGATCAAGGCTCCGAACGAAGTAAAAATCCTCCTGTATCTGTGTGTTTGTTTTGTTTTATTCCGCTGCTTAATTACTCCGATAATTCTTACGTTTCCGATAATCGAAAAACGATTTAGCCACGAGTGCTATTCACCCCCCCCTCTAGCACGTCTCGATCCAACATAATAAGTTGATGCTAAAACCCATGGTTGATCTTAAGGAGGGTTTAAAGTCTCTGGTTCCCCTTAAGGAAGTCTGTTTGGTCACTCCTTAAGGTCCCCGATCGACTATATAATGTTTTAAAGTCTCCGGTTCCCCTTAAGGAAGCTTATCCGATCACTCCTTAAGGTCCCCAATCGACTATATGATGATTTAAAGTCTCTGGTTTCCCTTAAGGAAGTCTATCCGGTCACTCCTTAAGGTCCCCGATCGACTGTATAATGGTTTAAAGTCTCCGGTTCCCCTTAAGGAAGTATGCCTGGTCACTCCTTAAGGTCCCCGATCGACTAGAGGTTTAAAGTCTCTGGTTCCCCTTAAGGAAGCCTATTCAGTCACTCCTTAAGGTCCCCAATTGACTATATGATGGTTTAAAGTCTCTGGTTCCCCTTAAGGAAGCATGTCCGATCACTACTTAAGGTCCCCGATCGACTAGATAATGGTTTAAAGTCTCCGGCTCCCCTTAAGGAAGCCTGTCCGATCACTCCTTAAAGTCCCCGATTGATTGGATGATGGTTTAAAGTCTCCGATTCCCCTTAAAGAAGCATGTCCGGTCACTCCTTAAGGTTCCCAATCAACTGGATGATGGTTTAAAGTCTCCGGTTCCCCTTAAGGATGTTAGTATTATCCCTAGTACCAATTATGAGATGATTGTAAAGGGCTCATTTTGTATCATATATCATTACTAATAAAAGATAAAGTTGGTTATTATATTTATTTCAGTTCAGTGCCAATTGAATAAGTATAATAATGTCCTTAGGTGGTAGGTTCTTATCTACAGTATATCAATTAGTTGAATTGATAGTGAGATATTGTAGAGAACACTACTCTTAATTATTCCTAGTCGAGCATTAATATACAATGACAATATTAATGCGTTGAGACTAGCATGTAGGTCAACGGATGACTTAATCTCACAAGTCATGGATATAAGATATCAGGTTGACACATGAGTATATATTAGAGAATATATACTGAATGACCCGTCATGAGAATGTTTCATGGATCATTATATAAGTGTCATAAATATTCTCATGTGACTATTGGTAAGAATAGTCCTTAGACCTGAAGTCACTACGGTTCCCTACATAAGGAGTTGTATACTTTGGTATCGTCAAACGTCACTCGTAATAAGGTGGACTATAAAGTCGATCATTGGGTATGCAATGAATTATGCAGAGGGATGTGAGTGATGTAGATGGAATCTATCCCTTTCATATGAGAGAAGCGATATCTGTGGGCCCATTGATTAGTAGGACACAAGAAAATATGACCATACGTAAATTAGTCAATAGGAGATATTAAGGTCATTTGTTTGAGTGTGTCTACTTAGAGATCAAGAAACACAAACATTGATAAGAGGATGACACGGTATATGCCTCATTGATCAATCTAGATATCAAGGATAGAGGGACCAAGTCATACAAGATAATAGCCATGGACAGGTTAGGTCGAATCTCGACTTTCTCGTCACTTGGGTAGCAATGATGCCTTGCTAGATGCCACTCATTGCTTATGTATCTAAATGTTGATTTGAGTACATTGTTAACGTTACAAGAACCTATAGGGTCACATACAAAGAACAAGTTGATATGGAGATGAGTTCATGTGATGAATCATTGGATTAAGTGTAATCCGAATTGGACTCATTGAGTTAGACTCAAATAGATCCAATTGTTGGATTGAGTTGAGTTGCATGAGAATCAATGGGTTGTACTCATTGGGTGAACTTGAGTTCACCAAGGAAGTTTAATGGTCAAAATTGAACCATTGGATTGAATGGTTAATTTTGAGCCATTGGATGGGAAGATGAAAGGGAAAAACCCTTGGTATTCATGTGATGGGTATATATATATATATCATTTGGATGATATTTTGGAGTAGATGAGAAGGTGTGAGACCTTTTGCATTCTTCTCCTTCCTCTTTCCATCTCTTGGCCGAAACACTCTTTGAGGTTGCTAGCACAACCTTGTGTGTTTTCTTCTCCATCTTGTTTTGTTTGTGAGACAAACAAAGACAAGGCTTGTTCGTGTGGATACCGTAGAGGCGCGGACGTGTGATCGTGCTGAGATCCGAGCTGTCGAGAGATCATGTGCACGTATCAAAGGTATAATCCAATCATGTAACTTAGTATAGATTGTTTGTATGCAATATTTATTCCCTTCGCATGGATCTGCTGGATAGAGGATCTAGTTAATTTATGCTATGCTTTCGCATGTTTAGCACACTAGATCCCAACAAAGGAAACCTGTCTGGTCACTCCTTAAGGTCCCGATCGACTGGATGATGATTTAAAGTCTCTGGTTCCCCTTCTGGAAGCCTGTCTAGTCACTCCTTAAGGTCCTCGATTAACTGGATGATGGTTTAAAGAGAAGTATATAACCCCTCCAAATAATATTGCCTGTATCTTTTCTATTACTCATATCAACAATGTTTGTACAAAATATATGAATGACTTACAGGCATGTTTACTAAGTTCTATATGGTTGCAAATGATTAGCACTCCAAGGTCGTTCGAGTTTTCTCCCTTCTACATCTTGGAGGTAATAGGAGCCCGATACAAGTTTCTATATGATTTTATAAGGTCCTTCTCATTGGGGTTCCAGCTTGTTAACATCTTCAACAGGCTTGATACGCTTCCATACAAGATCACCTACTTGAAAAAACCATGGAATAACTCTTTTGTTATAATTTTGTCTCATTCTTTGACGATATGAAATGAGTTGAGTTGTCGCTTTGTCCCATGCTTCCTCTATTAAGTCAAGTTCCATGAGGCGTCGATCCATATTATTGTCATCATAAAGCCTTCTTTGATCAGATTCCACTCCAACTTCAATCGGAATCACTGCTTCACCCACATAAACCGGGTGAAAAGGAGTAATTCCTGTGGCTTCTTGAGGAGTGGTATGATATGCCCATAATACACTGGGTAATTCATCTACCCAGCTACCATCTACATGATCTAATTTGATTTTGAGTCCTCTAATAATTTTCCTGTTGGTTACTTTGACTTGTCCATTACTTTGTGGATACGCCACAGAGATAAAATCTTGTGTGATGCCATAATTAGAACACCATTTTTTAATTTTCATGCCCTGAAATTACCTTCCATTATCAAAAACTATTTTGTGTGGAATATCAAATCTACAAATAATATGCTGCCATAGAAATTTGATAACTGTATGTTCAGTAATTCTAGCCAATGGTTCTGCCTCTACCCATTTAGAAAAATAATCAATAGCTACTAATAAGAATCTCCTTTGAGCAGGTGCGAGAGGAAAAGGTTCAACTATATCCATACCCCATTGATCAAAAGGATAAGAAAATATAGAGGTCTTCAACAATTCAGTGGGATGATGAGGAATATTTTGATGCTTCTGACAAGATAAACAGGTTCTCACAAGTTGAGCAGCATCTGCTTGTAAAGTAGGCCAAAAATATCCAGCTAATAATATCTTTCTAGCAAGAGATCGACCTCCCATATGGCTATCACAAGAACCTTGATGCATTTCTTCTAGGATATACTGTATGTCATCTGATCCCATACGTTTGAGTAGAGGACTAGAGAAGGCTCTTTTATATAGATGATCTCAAATCATAGTGTATTGGCTTGCCCTTTTCTTGAATACCCTAGCTTGTTCCGCATCAGTGGGTAGAATTCCTTGTCAGAAAATAGAATGATAGTGTTCTCCAATCACTCTGGATTTCTAGTCAATACCATGAATTTGCTTGAAACCTTTAGCTACCAAGCAACCCTTATAAATAAGTCCATCCATGTCAGTCTTTCTCTTAAAGACCCACTTACACCCAATGGGTTTGACCCCTTCAGGTGGATCAACCAAAGTCCATACTTGGTTAGTGTACATGGATTCCATCTCGGATCTCATGGCCTCTAGCCATTTCTCGGAATCTGGTCTCATCACAGCTTCTTGATAGGAGGTAGGCTCATCCTCAATGAGCACAACGTCATCATGGTCAGACAAGAGAAATGAGTATCTCTCAGGCTGACGAAGTACCCTATCAGATCTGCGAAGAGGTAGGTCTACATGAACTGGTTGTGGTTCCTCAACTCCTTGTGGAACAACATCATCCACATCACTTTGTGGTTCCAGTTCAACTTCCATCGAGGCTTCAGTGCTATGGTTCACATCTTGAACTTCTTCAAGATCGAACGTACTTCCACTAGTCTTTCTAGAAACAAAGTCACCTTCTAGAAATACCCCAGTCTTAGCCACAACTACCTTGTGTTGACTGGGAATGTAGAAGTAATATCCCTTCGTTTCCTTGGGATATCCAATGAAATAGCACTTGTCGGATTTGGGTCCCAATTTGTCCGAGACTTGACGTCTAAAGTAAGTCTCACAACCCCAAATCCTCATAAAAGACACCTGGGCATCTCTCCCAGTCCATATCTTATATGGTGTCTTTATTACAGCCTTGGATGGAACTCGGTTGAGAATGAAGGCTGCTGTGTCTAGAGCATAGCCCCAAAGATACATGGGAAGATCTGTGTGACTCATCATAGATCGTACCATATCTAATAAGGTACGATTCCTCCTTTTGGATACACCATTCCACTGTGGTGTTCCAGGAGGAGTGAGTTGAGATAGAATCCCACACTCAGCTAGAAAGTCATGAAAATCATGGCTAAGGTATTTACCATCTCGATCTGATTGAAGTATCTTAATACTCTTGCCAAGCTGGTTTTGTACTTCATTCTTGAATTCTTTAAACTTTTCAAAGGATTCTGACTTATGTGTCATCAAATACACATATCCATATCTACTGAAGTCATCAGTAAATGTAATGAAGTACCTATAACCACCTCTAGCAACGACATTGAAAGGGCCACATACATCACTATGTATAAGACCTAACAAGTCAGTCGCTCTCTCACTGTGTCCACTAAAGGGAGTCTTGGTCATCTTGCCTAGTAGGCATGACTCGCATGTCTCATATGATTCAAAATCAAATGAGTCCAACAAACCATCTTTATGGAGCTGGGATAAGCGCTTGTCATTTATATGACCTAAGCGACAGTGCCAGAGATAGGTTTAGTTCATGTCATTTGACTTGAACCTCTTGGTACTTATGTTATAGATAGGGCTCTCAAGGTCTAGAATATAGAGTCCGTTCACCAGAGGTGCACTACAATAGAACATATCATTTAAATAAACTGAACAACATTTGTTCTTTATTATAAATGAAAAACCTTTCTTGTCCAAACAAGAAACTGATATGATGTTCTTAGTTAAAGCAGGCACATAACAACATTCATCTCATTCTAATACAAGCCTAGAAGGCAGAGATAGATGATAAGTTCCTACAGCAACAGCAGCAACCCGTGCTCCATTGCCTACTCATAGGTTCACCTCGCCCTTTGTCAATGCCCTGCTATTTCTCAGCGCCTGCACATTAGTACAAATGTGAGAAGCACATCCGGTATCTAATACCCATGATGAAGAAATAGATAGATTGACTTTTATAACATATATACCTAAAGTGGAAGTCTCACTTCTCTTCTTCTTAAGATCTTCCAGGTAAACTTTGCAGTTCCTCTTCTAGTGCCCGGTCTAATCGCAGTGGAAGCAGGTAGCATCCTTGGCGACCCCTCCTTTGGGTTTCAGTGCCTTGCCTTTGCCCTTGGCTTGGGACTTTCCCTTACCTTTAGGCTTGCCCTTGCCTTTGCCCTTTTGCACCATCAAAATGGAGTTGGACTTAACCTTCTTAAGGTTGAGCTCAGTAGTCCTTAACATGCTAAGCAGCTCAGGTAGTGGCTTGTCAATTTCGTTTATGTTATAATTTAGAACGAATTGACTATAGCTATCTGGCAAGATTGCAAGATCAGATCAGTGGTCAGCTCTTGGCCAAGTGGGAATCCCAACCTCTCTAGGTTTTCTATGTACCCAATCATTTTGAGTACATATGGGCCTACGGGAGTCCCATCTTGCATCTTGCACTAAAACAATGCCTTAGAGATCTCGAATCTCTTGTGCCTCGCTTGTCCTTGATATAGTTGACGAAGATGTTCAACCATATCATAAGCGCCCATCAACTCGTGTTGCTTCTGAAGCTCAGAGTTCATGGTCGTGAGCATAAGACATGACACATCTAATGTGTCATCTTGATGCTTCTTGTAAGCATCACGGTCAGCTCGCGTGGCAGTGGCAGGAGGTGCCTCCGGAATGGGCTGCTCCAGAACGTACAGTTTATGTTCTTGTGTGAGAACGATTCTCAGGTTCCTGTACCAGTCCAGGAAATTTGCTCCGTTGAGCTTGTCCTTCTCAAGGACGGAACGCAGGGAGAAAGAGTTCGTATTTGACGTCATGGTTAACTACAACAGAAAAATACAGAAAAATAAATAAATATAATATTCTATTAATCATTTAATTAGGCCTTTTAATTAAATGATGCTCCCACTGAATTCTATAATTCATGTGGGACAAGATCCACATCATTCACGGTCAGCTCGCGTGGAAGTGGTAGGAGGTGCCTCCAGAATGGGCTGCTCCAGAATGTACAGTTTATGTTCTTATGTGAGAACGATTCTCAGGTTCCTGTACCAGTCCAAGAAATTTGCTCCGTTGAGCTTGTCCTTCTCAATGACGGAACGCAGGGAGAAAGAGTTCGTATTTGACGTCATGGTTATCTATAATAGAAAAATGCAGAAAAATAAATAAATATCATATTCTATTAATCATTTAATTAGGCCTTTTAATTAAATGATGCTCCCACTGAATTCTATAATTCATGTGGGACAAGATCCACATCATACTACGCCTTGAGTTAGCTTTGGCTAAATCGCCCAAGACTTAGTATGATCGGTAGGTAACTAATTACCAATTACATCTCTATGAAACTCTTGTTTATAGGATCAAGATCCGCATTTATATTAAAACTTGAGTTAGCTTTGGCTAATACGCCCAAGAGTTAATATAAACGTGATTTTGACCTATCTACCAACCATTGGAAAATGTCTATAGTTGAACTCGATCTAATTGATTTAACTAGTTACTCAATCTAATTGATTTAACTAGTTACTCAATCTAATTGATTTAACTAGTTACTCAATCTAATTGAGTTGTACTCACCCATGCGCTGATAGGCGGGACCAAGATTGTCCCTCCGTACCCTACCAAGATAATATGTGTTGCTCTGCTTTGGCAGATTCAACAACAACATGTGATCGAGGTAGTGATAGGTATCACGACATGGTAGGCATTACGAGTTGACACGATTGAGATCTAATCTAATCGACGAGGTGTATCATATACGCGATTTAGATCTAATCTAATCGTTAGGGCCCATCATGTACGCGATTTAGATCTAATCTAATCGTTAAGGCGCCAATTAATTACTATTCTAGCATGCATCACATATACACACACAAGCAATTAATTAAATATTTTATGATTAGTCATGGCCCTACTACGATCTGTTGGTGCAGCGGAGACCGCAAAGAGGGGGGTGAATTGCTGAAAACAAAAACGAAAATACCCTCCTCGGATTTCAACTCAGAATAAACGCAGTAGTAAAATAATAAAGACAGAAACTAAAAGCAGAAACAGGAATTTAACCTGCTTACAACCAAGGAGGTTGTTAATCCAGGGCAGTGAAAAGCGCACTAAGAAAATTCTCCTTCTCTGAAGGCGGAGAAGCCTTTTACACTCTAATTATATTGCTCAGAACTACTGCTAGGAATTGCTTACAGATTGATTGCTTAAGTTGTTGGTCAATTCCTAGCTCCAGGGGCCTTTAAATAGCCTCTGGAAATTCTATCCCGAGGGTCCAAGGCGCCTCCAACAAGGTTCAAGGCGCCTCCACAGCTCGGTCAGCGGATAGAACTCTATCCGAACGCAAACGGTCATTTTGACCTGTTGAAAGCGCCTTCAACAGGGTTGAAGGCGCCTTCATGATGGAGGCGCCTCCAAGCCTGCTAGAGGCGCCTCCAAGCTGGCAGTCTACTTTTCAGCCTGGTTTCTTCAGCTTCCGACGCTCCGTTCTTTTGGGTGATTGCGGCCAACCGGAATAGGGCTCACCCGAACCCAATTCCCGGCCTTCTTCTCGAGCAGCCTTCCGTCCCGGCTTAACGTCCCTCGAACGCCGCGCACGCTCTTCACGCCCACCGGAGTACTCTTCCGCAGCTCTCTCGTCCTTCGGACGCACCGAGCCCGTCAGCTCCCTTCCCGTGTCGTCCTTCTCGCTAGCTGCGTCTTTCGCTCGACTTCCTGCGCTCCTAAGCTCCTGCACACTTAGACACAGGGATCAAATACAACGCAGGACCTAACCAACTTGGTTGATCACATCAAAACTACCATGGGGTCCAACGATCTCCCCCTTTTTGATGTGCATCAACCCAAGTTCAAGTTAGGGACAACATAGACATAAATAGTAATTTTAAAGGTAAATTACTAAATTGACAAGTTAAACATAATTTTTGCAATTAGTAAAATTGCAACCCTTTTTATAAAAATAATAACAGAAATTTTAAATTTTTTCTAATTCCCCCTAAACTTGTACTTCTGTCTCCCCCTTTGATCACAGCAAAAATGGGGTCTTAAGAATTTTCAAGTAAGATTGAAAATTTTCTAAGTTAAAAATGAATTTTTGAAATAATTGCAAAGTTAACATAAATTTTCCAAAAAAAATTTCTAAGTAAAAAAAAATCCTAAGTAAAAAAAATTTCTAAGTTAAGTGAAATGAACTTTTAGAATTAAAAAAAATTCTAACCTAAAAAAAATTAGAAAAAAATTTCTTAGGAATTTTTGTTTATTTTAACAAATATTTGATAAACTTTCAAAGCATTATTTAATACTTGTTTAATGCTTTTTCAGAAAGTTAATTAAATATTTTTTTTCAATATTTTAGCTTCCAGGTCGTGGCGAGGCACTAGGCCTTCTTGGTTATTGGAGCAACAACCACTTCCTTAGACAAAGCTTCCATAAAGAATTTCAATGTTTAATTTTCTCACTATAAGCTTTTAATTTTTGAAAAATTAATTAAGCACAGATTTTGGAACCCAATAGAGGTTCCTTCCTACAGGATTATTCAAAAATCTAGGGGGTACATAGTTTCTTGGTATTTTTCTAAGTTGACCTTGATGCTTCCTTATATACCAATTTAATTTACCATAAATTCTTAATTTTGAATTTGGAAATTGATTTAAGCATGCAGCATATTTCAGTTTTTCAATTTCTAATTTCAAATTTTCATTTTCTGATTTTAGATGATCATACATTTCTAACGGGCATGCTCTTGCTAGGTTCAACTTTAGTTCAGCATTCTCTTTTTCTAATTGATCTAACTCTTTAGAAAGAGACTTGATAAATTTAAAAGATTGAGTTGGGGTTAGATTGCGTACCTTACTTACGTGGTCTGGTGACGCTCCCCCTTCACTGCTGCTTTCTTCTTCTGAGGTTTCTCCCCCTTCATCGATGCTCATCTCTGAGCTTCAGTCTTCTTCCGGTTGATGGTTCGCCAATAGCGCTAACCCTAAGAATTCTTCGATGTCCGACTCAGAGGTTGACGAATCTGACCAAGTAGCCTTCAGATTCTTGTGTTTGGAGGGTTCTGGCTTCTTGTATTTTGGCTTTTCCCTTTCTTTCTCCTTTCTCTTTAGCTTTGGGCAGTCATCTTTGATGTGCC
Organism: Zingiber officinale; assembly: GCF_018446385.1. Taxonomy (NCBI): domain Eukaryota; kingdom Viridiplantae; phylum Streptophyta; class Magnoliopsida; order Zingiberales; family Zingiberaceae; genus Zingiber; species Zingiber officinale. Next base: position 22,677,295 of record NC_055995.1, read on the forward strand.
CCTCTTCGTTGCAGTTATAGCAGCGAACCGTCCTCTTCTTTCGATGATGCCTCTGCGGTTTAAATTTATTAGTACTGAAAAACTTATTGAAGCGTCTTACCAGTAGTGTCGCTTCAGATTCGTCGACTGAGGCTTCGGAGTCAAAATTGTTCATCTTTGCCTTTAAGGTAATATTCTGACTTGTCTTCTCTGCCCCGTTGGGTTCTGAAACTCGAGACTCGTGAAGTTCAAAAGTGGAAAATAATTGTTCTAACGTACTTACCTCGAGATCCTTAGAGATGTAATACACATCTACTAAGGAGGCCCACTCTGGAGTTCTCGGGAAGGCATTGAGCGTGTATCGGATAGAATCCCGGTTGGTTACCTCTTCTCCAAGGTTCGTTAGTTGCGTTATCAGCTCCTTGATTCTCGCTTGGAGTTGCGCTACCTTCTCGCCTTGGTTCATCCGGAGGTTCGTTAATGTCGCGCTTTGCTAGCTTCGCTTCGGAAGTACCTTCGTGAAGCTCTAGGAATTTCTCCCAGAGATCTTTCGCTGAGTCGTAGCTTCCGATCCGATTTACCTCCTGCGGTGGCAGCACACTGAGCAGGTGGAACTCTGCCTTTCCGTTGGCGACGAAATCGGCTTGCTCCTTCTTGCTCCATGTGTTTTCTTCTTTGTCTTTCGGCGCTGCAAAACCATATTTCATTGTAATAAGAATATCAAAATCCGTTTTAAAAAATACCTCCATTTTGCGCTTCCATGTGGCGAAGTCTCCGTAGAACTTCAGGGGATGGATGTTCGCTCCGGCCATCGTCTTGATCGTAGTGCTTCAGTTGGCGGTTAGTCCTTCTGAGGCGATCAGGCTATGATACCACTTGTTGGTGCAGCGGAGACCGGCAAGAGGGGGGTGAATTGCTGAAAACAAAAAACGAAAATACCCTCCTCGGATTTCAACTCAGAATAAACGCAGTAGTAAAATAATAAAGACAGAAACTAAAAGCAGAAACAGGAATTTAACCTGCTTACAACCAAGGAGGTTGTTAATCCAGGGCAGTGAAAAGCGCACTAAGAAAATTCTCCTTCTCTGAAGGCGGAGAAGCCTTTTACACTCTAATTGCTCAGAACTACTGCTAGGAATTGCTTACAGATTGATTGCTTGAGTTGTTGGTCAATTCCTAGCTCCAGGGGCCTTTAAATAGCCTCTGAAAATTCTATCCCGAGGGTCCAAGGCACCTCCAACAAGGTTCAAGGTGCCTCCACAACTTGGTCAGCGGATAGAACTCTATCCGAACGCAAACGGTCATTTTGACCTGTTGAAGGCGCCTTCAACAGGGTTGAAGGCGCCTTCATGATGGAGGCGCCTCCAAGCCTGCTGGAGGCACCTCCAAGCTGGCAGCCTACTTTTCAGCCTGGTTTCTTCAGCTTCCGACGCTCCGTTCTTTTGGGTGATTGCGGCCAACCGGAATAGGGCTCACCCGAACCCAATTCCCGGCCTTCTCCTCGAGCAGCCTTCCGTCCCGGCTTAACGTCCCTCGAATACCGCGCACGCTCTTCACGCCCACCAGAGTACTCTTCCGCAGCTCTCTCATCCTTCGGACGCACCGAGCCCGTCAGCTCCCTTCCCGTGCCGTCCTTCTCGCTAGCTGCGTCTTCCGCTCGACTTCCTGCGCTCCTAAGCTCCTGCACACTTAGACACAGGGATCAAATATAATGCAGGACCTAACCAACTTGGTTGATCACATCAAAACTACCATGGGGTCCAACACGATCTTCTCAAGCCAATGAGGAGATCGGATGGTCAACCTAAGGTCAACAGCTTCTCAAGCTCCTTCCTTTGACCACCTTGTGTTGCTCGCGCCCTCCTCGTAACTCCGTCTCGAGTGGATCTTCCACCGCTCCAATTTGTACATTACAAAGGTGAAACTCGAGTTACATTTGAGTCTAAACTATTTACAATAGGAATATAAAAATAGGAAAGGCACGACGCGCAGGTCGCGTATCATATACAACACGCACATCACAGAAATGACACGCAGGCCATAATATGAATTACAACACAAATTTCCAATCTAATTGGGTCTTTTGGGCTATGACCATCACAAAATAATACATAATTCTAAATTATGTAATTTCTATAAATTTTTGTAATTTTTCTTACAATTTTTACAATTTTTATGAGTAAAAATTCCCGGCGGCCCCGTTTAGCGATTTTCAGGCGCAATCGCGGAACGAATCCCCTTGCGGGGTTAGGGGCAACACCCCTACCCGCGATATAACCATCACGAGTGTTCCTAAGCGATCCTATAGCACCTTAGTCCGCTATCCCAAAATGATTTGGGGTGAAACCTTGCCGTTTCGGAAATATTTTCTCGGTAGTCGAAGCCTACAAGTGTCTAAACACTTGTGCTTCGCTTCTACGAGAAAAATACCCATAAAAATACCAAAAATCATAAATTCACAGAAAGTTACAGATCTGTAATTTTCATAAAAATACAAATTAAAACTCATACTCGCTTCGCACGTGGCTCTGATACCATTTTTGGGTTTTTCGGGCGGCAAAAACCGCTTTTTACGTTGCGGAAACCCCGAAATTCCCATGCCACGGATCCGTACGAAGATTAAAATTTCGTAAAACTTCAAGTATGAGTTTTCTAACCTAGATCTAAACTAGATCTATAAAGGAGAAGAGCTTTACCCTTGATGCGAAGCCCTTCGCTTAATCCCGCTCGTCCAAAGTTCGCCGGATCTCGAGAGTGTCAAAGTAGACACTCCTCTATGTGTTTCCACACAAGAAAGAGATGGAGAGACCAAACAAAAGGTGTGCTAGCACCTTTTTAGGGTTCGGCCAAGGGAGGAGAGGGAGAGAAGAGCTTGAGGAAGAAGATGACTTGAATGAAAAATCAATTCAAGCTTGTAACTCCACAAAAAGTGGCCAGCCACCTTCAAGTGAGTGGTTATATACTCCATGGAATTTCAAGAGTCAAAAACTCATGATCTCCCTCTGAGGTGGCAGTTTGACTTGACCATTTGCCACCTCATTGGTGAGTTGGCATTAAGTGGGCTTATGATGATGTGCCACATCATCAAGACCACTTCATGGTGTGCCACCTCATGAGGGAGATCAAGAGTTTTTGACTCTTGAAATTCCATGGAGTATATAACCACACACTTGAAGGTGGCCGACCACTTTTTGTGGAGTTACAAGCTTGAATTGATTTTTCATTCAAGTCATCTTCTTCCTCAAGCTCTTCGCTTCTCTCCCTCTCCTCCCTTGGCCGCTCTCCATCTCATACTTGTGTGGATACACATAGAGGAGTGTCTACTTTGACACTCTCGAGATCCGGCGAACTTTGGACGAGCGGGATTAAGCGAAGGGCTTCGCATCAAGGGTAAAGCTCTTCTCCTTTGTAGATCTAGTTTAGATCTAGGTTAGAAAACTCATACTCGAAGTTTTACGAAATTTTAATCTTCGCACGGATCTGTGGCATGGAAATTTCGGGGTTTCCACAACGCAAAAAGTTATTTTTGCGACCCGAAAAATCCAACAGAGCCTTCCTCCCCCCAAGAAAGGGGAAGAAACCCCCTTTTATAAAGCAGGGCACGGGCATCACACAACCCATGCCACGACCGTGTGGATCCACATGGCCTCTCCCTTCTGGCTCACAGCTGGGATGACACGGCCATGTGGATTCACACGGCCATATTCTGCTTTGGTTCTGGATGAGCCACACGGTCGTGTGGCTCACACAGCCTAGCTGTTCTTACTTTCTGGAGATGTTGCACGGCCGTGTGGATTCACACGACCAACCTCTGCTTGCTCTTTGGATGTGCTTGTGGGGTGACACGACCTTGTGGGTCACACGGTCATGCCTTGCTCCTTCTCTGGTGAGGCCACACAGCCGTGTGGCTTCACATGGCCTAGCAATTCTTGTCTTCTGTTTCTTTGACATGGTCTGTGTGGGTCACATTGCCTGGTGCAGTTTGCCATTGGTTGCTGCCTGGATCGACCCCAAATGTCATTTTCTCTCCGAATTCAACTCATGTCAATAGAAAATACACAAAGAGCATATCTCTTAATAAAGATGAGTAATTATGCTGAAAGTAAGACAAGGGGTATAAAAATGCATAGGCAAAGCATTCATAAAGTATGTAAATGTGCGTTAAAATATGCATAAAAGTGTAAATAATCTACGCACATCACACCTCTAGACTTACACCTTTGCTTGTCCTCAAGCAAAATACTACAATCTAGACTCACGTGCCTCATAATGCATCATAATCCCTAGTGCATTTGCCTAACTCTATCCATAAGTTTCATTGGTGAGCATGATCATAGAGATAAGTCAAGTATGGCCTAAGCATAAGTTTCTTGTGCATAGTGTAATGCGTGACTCAAACTCTTCAAGTTTTAATCTTTGTCCTAGTCTAGTCATCATCCAATCGAGTTCCTAATGTTCCCGGTGATAGGCACATACTGTTGGATCGTTGGGCCAGCTAGAAGGGGGTTGAATATCCCTATAACAATCAAAAACAAAACCCTTCTTAGACTTTACATTAAAATAAACACTTGCATAAATAATTAAATAAACAAGAACTAAAAGTTGAGGCTCAGAGATTTACTTGGTTACAATCGGGGAGGTTGTTAATCCAAGGCAGATGAAAAGCGTACTAAAAATCTCCTTTGGATGGAGAAGCCTCTTACAGCATCAACAGCACACAAAGATGAAGTTAAACTCTTACAAACTCAAGCATAAGTGCCATATTGGATCTTCTTGTTCGTTTTTGAGCTTCTGGACCAAGGCTGTATTTATAGTCTTAGTCGGGGCACCTGTAAGGGTTCCAAACTCCTGGGAGGGGATAAAATTTTATCCGTTCATAACGGATCGCGTTTGACGCGATCCTGGTCAAAAAGTCAATTCCAGGCACCCCGGACAGTGCCGGGCGCCCTAGGATGTTTCGGGCGCCCCGGACAATTCTGGGCGTCCCGGACAATTCCGGGCGCCCTAGGCTGTTCCGGGCGCCCCAGACAATTCTGGGCGTCCTGGACAATTCCGGACGCCCCGGACTGTTCCGGGTGCCCCGGGTGGGGAAAGTCAACCTCGTTGACTTTTTCAACCCGGGTCTTCTGCTCCGACTTCGTTCGCCTCAGTCTGGGTCTTCCGCTCGCTTGGGTGATCTTGGTCATCCGGAATAGGGCTCACCCGAACCCAACTTCCGACCTTCTCGAGCAAGCTTCCGCTCCGACTTCTTATCCCTCGGAATCATCGCGTGCTTCCTTCTCGTTCGCCAGCGTACTTATCCGCAGTCTTCGTCCATCGGTCGTACCCCGTGCCGAGCTTCTCGCTAGCTGCGTCTCTTACTCCTCGAGCAGTCCTCCGCTCTGGCCTCTCGTCCCTCGAAACCACTGCACGCTCCCTTCTCGTCTGCCGATGTACTCTTCCGCAGCGCCTCGTCCCTCAGACACACTCTCTCGTGCCATCCTTCTCTGTAGCTGCATCTTCTGCTCGACTCCCTGTGCTCCTAAAATCCTGCACACTTAGACACAAGGTTAAAATACCACAAGACCTAACTTAACTTGTTGATCACACCGAAACAACCTTGGGGTTCCAACAATCTCCCCCTTTTTGATGTGAACAACCCAAGTTAAGGTAGGGTAAATAGACATAAAAAAAAAAACTAATACTGCAATAAAGTGCAAAAAGATAGAAAACATTATAGGTCTATCTCCCCCTAGACTTATTCTTTTTCCTTCTCCCCCTTTGATCACATAAAAAATGGGGTTCTGAGTAAAAAATCTAAGGGTTAAAACTTAGAAAATTTTTGAAAATAATTTCAATGATTTTACTTAAACATTTGCAATAATTTTCAACAAAGTTTCTAAGTTTCTTAAACAAAATTCTAAGTTAAATAATTTGCAAAAAAAAAATTCTAACTTAAATCTTTGAGAATTTTCTAAGAAAAATTTTTACTAAGTTTTTGCAAGCAAAAATTATTTTTGAGAATTTTCTAAAACAAATTGAGTAACTCTTTAAAGCATTATTCAATTTCAAATTAATATTTTTTCAGTTAGTCAATAAAACTTTTTATTTCGATACTTGGTTTCCAGACAGCGGCGAGGCACTAGGCCTTCTTGGTTATTTGAGCAACAACCACTTTCTTAGACAATGCCGCAAAAAGAAATTAAATGTTTAATTTTCTCGCTGAAAATGCTAAGTCTAAGTTTTTTAATTTAGATCAAATTCTCTAATATTGTGATATTTAAATTTCCATTTTAGTTTATCATAATTTTTCAGATCTAAAACAGGGAATTTTGAACATGCAAAAAATTGTATAATCTGTATTTGTTCCTCTAACATGTCATTTTCTATTGTTAGCTTGTCTAAATCCTTTAATCGACAAGCTATTGCTAGAGTTTCTTCTATTTCACTTTTCTTTGTTTTATTTTTAATTTATAATTCACAGAAATGTTTTAATAATATAAATTCTGACTCACAAAAGTCTTTCAATAATTTATTGATCGAATTAAGTAGTTGGTCAGGAGGTGAAGACCATACCTGACTTACCTTATCGTCTGTTGATTCTCCCCCTGTTGGGCTACTTTCTCCCGACGTTGCTCCCCCTTCATCGATGCTCTTAATGCTTTTTGAGGAAGAGATGATTGCATCTTCTGGTAGATACTCGGCGGTGAGTGATGTTCCAACAATTTCCTTCATGTTTGATTCTTCTGACGATGGTTTGGTGTCCATCGAGGAGTTGGATTCGACTTCAAGTGGTTCTTCATAGAGCTTCAAGAACTTTACCAAAGTTCTTTTGTGCTTTTATATTTTCCGACTCTATCGAGATCCTGGGCAGGTAGCACGCTCAAAAGGCAAGACTCAGCCTTACCGTTTGTCATGGATTCGTCGCGCTGCTCGACGGTCCATTGATACTCCTCAAGTTCTTTTCCTTCTTTGCTTTTGGGCATATCAAAACCATATGTCATTATTAATAACAAATTAAAATTAGTTTTAAAATAAACCTCCATCCGTCACTTCCAAAAAGCGAACTCCCCCTCGAACATTGGTGGGTAGATGTTCATTCCGGCCATCTCATTACTTCAGTTGGCGGTTAGTCCTTCTGAGCGTCCTTGCTCTGATATCACTTGTTGGATCATTGGGTCGGCTAGAAAGGGAGCTGAATAGCCCTGTAACAATCAAAAACAAAACCATTCTCGGACTTTACAGTAAAATAAACACTTGTATAAATAATTAAATAAACAAGAACTAAAAGTTGAGGCTCACAGATTTACTTGGTTACAACCGGGGAGGTTGTTAATCCAAGGCAGATGAAAAGCGTACTAAAAATCTCCTCTGGGCGGAGAAGCCTCTTACAACATTAATAGCACAAAAGATGAAGCTAAACTCTTACAAACTCAAGCACAAGTGTCGTATTGGATCTTTCTTGTTCGTTGTTGAGCTTCTGGACCAAGGCTATATTTATAGCCTGGGAGGGGCTAAAATTTTATCCCTTCACAACGGATCACGTTTGCGCGATCCTGGTCAAAAAGTCAACTCTAGACGCCCAGAATGGTTTCAGGCGCCTCGAGCTGTTCCGGGCGCCCCTGGCGCCCCGGACAGTTCCAAGCGCCCCGGACTGTTCCGGGTGCCCCGAGTGGGGAAAGTCAACCTCATTGACTTTTTCAGCCCGTGTCTTCTGCTCCAGCTCCGTTCGCCTCAGTCCGGGTCTTTCACTCGCTTGGGTGATCTTGGCCATCCGGAATAGGGCTCACCTGAACCCAACTTCCGGCCTTCTCGAGCAGGCTTCCACTCCGGCTTCTCATCCCTCAGAATCGTTGCATGATTCCTTCTCGTCCGCCAGCATACTCATCTACAGTCTTCGTCCCTCGGTCACACCCCGTGCCGACCTTCTCGCTAGCTACGTCTCTTGCTCCTCGAGCAGTCTTCCGCTCCGGCTTCTCGTCCCTTAGAACCACCGCACGCTTCCTTCTCGTTTGTCAGTGTACTCTTCTGCAGTGCCTCGTCCCTTAGACACACTCTCCTATGTCATCCTTCTCGCTAGCTGCATTTTTTGCTCGACTCCTTGTGCTCCTAAGCTCCTGCACACTTAGACACAAGGTTAAAATATCACAGCACCTAACTTAACTTGTTGATCACACCAAAACAACCTTGAGGTTCCAACACTTACCTGCCACACACTTGGTTCATATTCCTCAATTCACCCAAGGTCTCAAAGGCGTGCTCGATATCAAGAGAAACATAGTAGTTATTTCTCCAGTAATCTAACTCGGTCTCAAAGGGATACACTACAAGAAAAACCCTCATAAACATCGGTGGAACAACAACGGTTTTAAGCAAAAACCGATGTCTTTGAGTATTTTACACTAGTTTTTCCAAAAACCGATGTCTATGAGCACCTTTTTTTCGTTAATAGACACCGATTTTAACAACGGTTTTTAAAACCCGGTGTCTATGATAAATAAAATAATTTAATTTTTTCACCGATACTTAGCCAAAATTTACAACACTTTCCTCCAAACCTAAACCTATATCGCGCCGTCCTTCCCCTTCCTAGATCGACACCCCTTCCTCTCCCGATCAAGATCAACACACGACTCCCTTGTGAGGTATGCGGAAAACGACCACATCCATATCCTCTTTCCCCTTCTCTTCTCCTCTCCCTTCCGTCTTTGCCCTCTCGCGGGTTGCTCCATCTCTTAGGTTTTCTTCTCCTCATGCTTTCTGGTTTCTCCGTTGATTCGTTGGCGGCCTTTTCCTCGGAAATCGTCTTGATTCCGTTGCTATTTTCGCTGCTGGTGCTCAGATTTGGCTCCTCGGGGCTGCTCCTTCATTGTCTGCACATTTTGCACCTCACCTAGGGATCTTTCCAATGACGACGTCCTCGACCGCTTCCGCTCTCATTCTCGCCATCATCCTTCTACTTGTCGCCCCCTTGTCACCTGGGAACTGCGCATCGACTGGAGAAGGTAACACTCTCTTCTTCTCTTTCGGTGGGTCGGGGAAAAAGCGGAGCTTCGCCACGGAGTTTGCCCTCTATGGCAATGCTGAGATGAATAGCTCGGAGGTGAGGGTGACGCGTGCGGCGAACGAGAGCTCCGGGCTTATGATTTACTGGAAACCAGTCAGATTCTTCGGCACCAAGCCCGGGTTCTCTTCTTCCTTCTCGTTCTCTGTTTCACCTTTCTTTTTATCTCTGGTCAGCGTTCCCTTGGAACCGGCGAATGGCGACTGGTCTAGGTCATCGACCAGTGTCGTTGCAGTGAAGTTCGTGACGGCAGCAAGCCTCGTCGAAGTCGATGTTGGAGGAGAACTTTTGACAAAAAGCAGTAATCTTTCCGGCGATGGTTTGCTTCTCATCCTCAGCAGAGGAGAAAAATTGCATTCTTGGATTGATTACGACGGAGAATCGAAGAGAATAGAGGTCAAGCTTTACCAGGATAAGGATCCGAAGGAAGCAGCCCCTTCGATCTCTCACTCTATCGATTTGTCTTACATGTTGTGGAGGGAGGCGTCCTGGGTGGGTTTATCTTCCTGGAGTGGCAATTCTAGTCATGGCAGTAGCATATACTTATGGAATTTTACAGAGAAGAGTAAGCTCTGTACTTACACAATTCCAGTTTATTCTGCATTAATGCTTAGCAGCTTCAGGCATTCATATGACTGATGATGAAAGCAAATTAATAGTTCTATAATATAAGTACAGGATTGTTATATCAAAAAATTCATGCTAAAAAAATTTAGTAAAAAATATTTATGGACTCAGTGCATCTTTTTTTAACTAATAAATTGTAAAATAGTTTCCTTGTTTCCCATTCTTTAGGTTATCCTTTGATTGTTACTGTTTCATGGCATCATGAATGTTTTGTTTGGTCTATTAAGTTGTTTGGCTGTGGTTAATTTCAGCTCCTGTTTGAAACAAGAAAATGGTTTTGGTGCTGAGTGAATAGGAGAAATACTAATTTACATGTATCCTGATTATATTTGCCCCTTTCATGGAAATTACTATATATTTCTTGTTCCTATTTAACTTTTACAATTCATTTCTGATTATTTTTCATTGTGCGTTGTATTTGTTTTCCTAGTTCCTGTTTGCTACTTTGTAGACAAATCTCAATTCTTAATCAGGATCGGACAGGATGTGCTGCATGATGTATTTAAAAGGATACTTCTTTCATAATATAGTGATATTCATCGCCTATTCTCATAGAAATTGTTTTGACAGGATTTGTGACAGAGCAGGAGTCCATGTCCATTGATGTAATAAGGAAGGCATACCAAGCAACAGAAGAGGGGTTTATTTCCTTGGCGACCAAACAATGGCCTGTGAAGCCTCAGATTGTAGCTGTTGGCTCATGCTATTGGCTCATGCTGCTGTTATTTCCTTGGTGACCAAACAATGAGAAGTTTCAATATAATCAATTTGTTGCAGCCAAAAGGTTGATGCAAACCAATGCAATATAGAATAACTGAAATTCTGTGATGAACAATGGAATTCTCATCATCGATAACAGAAATTAAAATTGCACGGGCAAACTAATATCATAGGAACTAATTCACTTACTGAGAGCTTAGAACAAACATCTTAATTACCAATAATTTTAAGTTCAAAAATAAAATTTCCGTTGCATATGATCATGTTAAGTGGTGCATCTATATGCTGTATTTCCAAAATAACAAAGTGACTTGAAGCTTAACTTGTAAAGTTTCTGAAACAGCAAGAATAGAGTTAATAAGGATTCATCTGATTAATGCTGTAAAAAATCTTTCACTTCTTGTATGAATGCAGTCCTTTCACTTTGATCCCTCAATTTGTTATCGAGATTTTGAAGAGAGCTATGACCCTTTGTGCTAAGGCTTATGTGTATAACACATATTGTCAACAAGTGTCTCCTTTATGTTATGAAAGAATATTCAGCATGTAGTTTGAAATAATTGAGACTTTATAGATTTTAGTATCATTTCCTTGATCTAGGGTTAGAACTAGACTAATGGCAGACAATAGTCAGAGTTACTTAAGTATTGTTCTTGCTCATCATAATGTGCACACTGCACTATCTATGTTTTCCCCTTCATTCGATGTAATGAGTTCTCTATTGTGTATGATCACATGGTCCTTTATTTGTATTATTTATTAATATAAGTTCTTATCTCAGTATCCAAAGTAATGAATAGATCAATTTCATAACAACATTTTTCTTATCTAGAAATCTCATTACTTTTTTGCCTGTATAACTACTTACCATTGTGTCCTATAACAACCATAGAATTACTACTACTTTAGTTTTCATTTCTTATGAAATTTGCATCAAGTTACCTTGTTTATTTTTTTGGATTTGTTTACCAGTTTAGGTGCTGGACTGAGGCATAGAATTTCGATATTCAGTTTCTTATTTCTTTTGGTGAATTTGAATCAGGATAGGATACAAATTGCTAGTTCTTTCATACTCATGAAATTCAATGCATGGCTACATTGTTTATTGTTGAATCTCACTGTCCCAGAATATCACTTAGTATTAGTCACTTTGTTAAGATTAAGAGAATTATACTTTTCAAGTAACATTTATTTCTTCTTTGTCATCTATTACCAACATATTTTTTGTTTTTATAACTTTTGTCAAAATGAGTAATTTAACATTTTTTGGGTATTGATTTTGTTTTCTCTATGTGCTTATTTCTTAATAATTTTTCTCATTGACCAAGAAGTTTTTGGACATGTTATTTTACTTTACATTATTCCTATTTCTTTCATTAGATGTTGAGATTGTGGAAATTTCCTATGCAGCGTCTTTCAGATATTTTGAAGGTAAATGGATGTATTCAGGAACTCCAACTAAACAGTTCAGGTATTGGAGATGAGGTTGTTTAATTTTACTTGTTGCAAGTTCCGGTTGTTTGTTTCTTGAGGAAGAAAATGATTCTTGATTCTGGTAAAGTCTGAATGCTAAATATGTTATGTAGGGTGCAAGGGTTATTGCAGATATGTTGAAAGAAAATCAAACTTTACGTGTACCGGAACTTAACAATAATATGATTGAATATTCTGTATGACCTTATTCTTGGGCAATCTTTCATGTTTTTTTATGAAATTCCTAGATCTTTTACACTTTGTTTCTGGTGTCCTTACTCCTTACACCTTATTTCCATGTGAAATTTTATAGGGTTTTGCAAGTCTTGCTGGAGCACTAGTTGAGAATAAGGCAATTCGATCTATACATCTCAAGCTAATAAGATTTACACACACTTAGATTTTCTATCCATGCAATTCTTTCTTGCAGATTTAATTTCTTCATCAGATCTGTTAGCTTTCCAATATTTATTGATTGTACTACTTCTCAGCAATTATGTAAAACTATATTTCTTCTTGTTTAGGAAAAATAACACTTCTAGATATTGGCAACAATGAGATTGGTCCCAAAGGCGCCTTTAGCATCGCTGAGTTTGTTAAGAAAACTAAGTCCTTGCTATGGCTGAATCTTTACATGAATGACATTGGCAATGAGGTGTGGTTATTGACTATTGTTGCTTCATGCTCTGTTGCTTCACTTCTGAAACATAAATTATCATCTAAGGTGTATATATATATCTCATTGGAAATCATATAAATGAATTGATGTTACTCATCTTTATTGCTGCTGAGGAATTTATTTACTTTCCATGTACTCTTAGTGATAAAAGTGAATTTATTATTTGCAAACTAAAAGTGAATTTATTTACTTTCCATGTACTCTTAGTGGTAAACAGTTATGTCATTTGGGTCGACTACTAATGAATTGAATTTGAAAGATTAAATTGCTATTTATGTAGTTAGATTAAAATTTTTGGTTTGGATTATATTAAGTTCCCAGGAAGATGGCATTAGAGGTAGTACAATAAATAGTATATCTCTTCATCAGAGGTAGCTTTGTTCTTCTATGCTTCCTTCACTGGATTTGTTGTGTAGTCATATTTCTTTGTTCAACCATTATCATGCCTAGTAATTTGTTGTATGATGTTGTCGGTTCTTATCAATCTGTACACTTGAATTAGAAGGAGCAAATTATCTATGTTATATTCTAAGTAGCATATACTAAGTGTCATATATGAAAGTTTTAGATTCTATGTTATATTCGTTATCTTCCACAGCAGCCTTTAAAAACTCAGTATTCTATTTTATTTGATACATGTACACATTTGTTTTAGTTATTTGACATATGGTGGATTATTGGGTCCTGATCATGAATTAACTTTGTATAAAGTATTGTAGATTATCTTTGTTGCAAGTATCAATTAGAAAGGGACTTTCTTTGGTTTAGATATTTTGCATTCCAAATTTAGTTTATTGGTAGTTCTCAACCCAAAATCAGATCACTGAAAAGCTTTCAAAATGCTTGATTTCCAGCTTTCAAAATTGCATCTTTAGACTGGCCTCGTTAGAGCTAGAGCAGATATTTGGAAAAAAATAAATAAATCAAAATTGCATCTTTACCATTTCCAGCTTTCAAAATTGCATCTTTATCATTTCCAGCTTTCAAAATTACATCTTTACTAATATATTATTTATGTGTTTTTACAGTTTACAAATCTCAAGTACTCCAGAGTTGAAATTGATGAAGTGCGGTTCGAGTGGGCTGAATGCATTCTAGATTACATTTGAAGTGCGGTTCTACCTTGATGTATTGTTAAAAGAATATTCTACCTTGATTTTGATATCTATTAGCTAGCTTTTGATGTAAAAAGAATGTTTGGGTATTTTATGGATACTGTTGTAAGAAGATTATTTATATAATTTGTGAATATTTGTGTATTTTATGGATATTGTTGAATGAAGAATATTTGTATAATTTGTGAATATTTGTGTTTTTTTTATTATTGTCGGTTTTTCATTGTTTCGGAAATCAAATTGTTAAAAAATATCCATATTACATCGGTTTTCCACCGCTGCAAAACCGGTGTTATTAACTAATATTACATCGGTCATTTTCCGCTGCCAAAACTGGTGTTATTAACATACAATATTATATCGGTTTTACACCGTTGATGAAACGGTGTCGTTAAATGATACTACACCGGCTAATAACCGATTCGAAGACCGGTGTCGTTAAGTGATACTACATCGGTTTTAAACCGATGTCTAAAATGGCAGACCTTTTACATCGGCTTCATAGACATCAGTCAAAAATGAAATAGACACCGGTGGAAAACCGATGTCTATGAGGGTTTTTGTTGTAGTGATAATTTGCTAATTCCCACTCACAACAACTATTTTTTATATCTCTTATTCCTTTTTTTTTTACAAAGTGATTGCAAGATGCAACACTTGAATACAAATGCATACAAATGCAAATATTAGGATATCATGATTTTTCCCCAGTAACCTAACTCGGTCTCAAAGGAATAATTTGCTAATTCCCACTCACAACAACTATTTTTTATATCCCTTATTCCTTTTTTTTACAAAGTGATTGCAAGATGCAACACTTGAATACAAATGCATACAAATGCAAATATTAGGATATCATGATTTTTCCAAATGATTTGACATGATTCGAGCCCCATCTAGTAACCAAAATGTAGTTTGAGAATTCACCAAGGGAACTAAGTACTAAACAAATAAGATGAATCATGGCTATTCCAATGATATCAATCATTCAAGTTCAAGTAAGTGAGAATAGGATCCTTAAGTTTAAGTCGAAACTTAAATTTGTCTCCATACAATACTTAGCTCATTTCATGCTACTTAAGATAGAGGAAAGAGGTACACTAAACATACTAGCATTATGTCCACAACATCATAAATTAAGACATAAACGTGCAAATAATTTTACTATTGGACAAGTCAACAGTAGTAAGAGATGATGTTCTCGACATGCCATAAAATATTTCAAAAGACAGTCAAGTGATGATCAAAAACAAGCAAACAAAGCAAAGAAAAATGTAGGACATAAGCAAAAACTGAAATAAGCAAAAACTAAAATAAGCAAAAATTAAAATAAGCAAACACTAAAAGTAAGCAAAGAAAAGAAAATGTAGAGCAAATGAAAATGCTAAAATTGTAAAAGAAAATGCAGAAAATTCAGGTTGCAAGACACCCCGCAGACTTAAAATTTTCATCGTCCCGATGAAATCAATATGGTTGTGGTGGAGGAGGGCGCAAAAAAGGAGGTCTACATGGTCGGCAAGAAGGAAAACTAGGAAAGCCCAAAGACTGACTCAAAATCCTATGATATTAATAGAGGGTGTTGATAACCATGATTTTGCTACATTATCTTGATTCATAATGCATGTTTTTAATGATCTTCTCATAGATTAAACTCATATTTACATCACGTTTTATAAATTATAGTTGATCTAGGACTTAAATACAAATTAGCCTATAATCATGATATTTGATGCTAATATTTCGATAAATTCTTTGTAGGCATCAAAAGGGTCATGAACCCGATTAGATCATACCACATTTAGGGTCAAATCTAGGGCTAAACAAGACGATCAAGCCTTAGAGCGATTTGGACTGTTCATCCATGATCGGAGCAGATCTAAGTCATCTACTGAAGATCCAGACCATCCAACCTAATGAGGAGCATATCTCAGCCGTAGATGAAGATCTAGAGGTTTTGATCCAGATCTGAGATGTTTCCACCGTTGATCAAGATCCGAGCATTCTGGATCGTCCGATCAGATTTGAGGTTGATTTAAAACCTGAGAAGCTACAGTGGGGAGCTCGACGTTTTCGCGATTTTGACACTGTTCATCCTTCTTCTTCTTCAGCGACGCCCAAAGCTTCCATCCCATAACTAGATCCGTGAGCTGGATTTCTTCATCGCCGGTAATTACTGAGCTGTCGACGTTCGTCACTCGAGGGTAGAGAGCGGCAGAGGGCGTTCCCCAGTCCGTAAGATTAATTTCTATTTTCCCGTTCAGTGTCATCCGAGCACAGAATTGAGGGTGTTCCCCGATCTGTGATTTCCATCAACCAACGGAGCTCGAAGGGCGTTCCCAAAAGTTTTCGATTTCAATCTGGATTCCACTTCATCCGCTGCACTTGAATCGATCTGATCTATCGATCGAGTTAGGCAAATTCCAGAATTCAACATCTATTCTTCGTGCGATGAGAGTGCTAGCTGATCGTGAGCTCAAAGGGCGTTCCCAGAAGCTGTGATCGTATATTGCACTATTTGGGAGCTTAATTCTTCGCCAGTGATTGCTTGATGGGCGTTCCCAGATGCATCTCTGCTTCACAGCAGAGAAGAGAGGTTTGGTTCCAAATTAGGGTTGTGGAATGTAGTTTAATCTTGTTTTCTCTTCATTTTTCATGCATTTGCTCAGATCTTCAGATCTGATTTCTTCTTTTGCAATTTCGCTTTTGTTTGAGTTTCTACAATCCGAATCTTGTTGCGGCTACTTAATTGTATGCAATTTATGTTCATTTTGAATTTGTAATTTTGTTTAATGCTAGATTGTTAGTTTCGGTTACTAGTTAGCAACTCCTGGATCTTTACATTTGATCTTTGTGATGGTGAACAATTTTGAATGATGAATGCTTAACTTGAGATTTAAATTGTTACTGTGAATGTGAATGTTGAATGCTTGAATGTTTTATTACTGTGAATTTGAATGGAAGATATATTAATTGACTTATTTGATTAAATAATGCATACGACTCTGAATTTAATTGTTATTTACTTGATGAGATGGAAGAGAACCATGGTTAGATGAGATTGACCTTTCTTTGATTCAATTCTTGATTTAATTAGATGAAAACAAATTGTAATGTGAGTCAAATGAAAGTGTTTAGTTGACCTTATTGATATAAGCATAGTTTAATCTTGTTTTCTCTTCATTTTTCATGCATTTGCTCAGATCTTCAGATCTGATTTCTTCTTTTGCAATTTCGCTTTTGTTTGAGTTTCTACAATCCGAATCTTGTTGCGGCTACTTAATTGTATGCAATTTATGTTCATTTTGAATTTGTAATTTTGTTTAATGCTAGATTGTTAGTTTCGGTTACTAGTTAGCAACTCCTGGATCTTTACATTTGATCTTTGTGATGGTGAACAATTTTGAATGATGAATGCTTAACTTGAGATTTAAATTGTTACTGTGAATGTGAATGTTGAATGCTTGAATGTTTTATTACTGTGAATTTGAATGGAAGATATATTAATTGACTTATTTGATTAAATAATGCATACAACTCTGAATTTAATTGTTATTTACTTGATGAGATGGAAGAGAACCATGGTTAGATGAGATTGACCTTTCTTTGATTCAATTCTTGATTTAATCAGATGAAAACAAATTGTAATGTGAGTCAAATGAAAGTGTTTAGTTGACCTTATTGATATAAGCATAGTTTGTAGAATCGCGATCCTATGCAGAATCGATTTAGGGTCTGGATCGGATCGTAGAATCGTACGATCCTACCAAAAATCCTTAAAATCTTATCATACATGATTAATAATTAGAAAAAATACTTAAAAAACTCATTTACATATAAATAAATAACTAATTTTGTATATATATACAATCATTTACACTTAACACCTCAAATTACATTACTACATGTACAAATTTAAATTAACTTGTAATTCAACTATCATTCTCTTATAGTAATAATATTTATATTTTCATATCATAAAATGAAAAAATATAAAATTTTTATTAATACAATAATAATAACACATTCAATGTCACAAATATTTCCTTGGTTTATAAGATAATTCAATTTATAGGCCAACAAAGCACCTAACGTATATAACAGAAGTTATTGAATCCTTTGATTCAAATATGAACGTCGGAAATAATCTTCTAAAGACTGGTTGATGCCACACAATACTAGATAATAGGCATCTAAAAACTCATTATTTTGGGGAAAAGAAATGACAGAATATTATTGATAAAAAACTAACTCAAAAATAGTTAAATATATGTTTAAATAATTTAAAACCCTAATAAGATGAAAAAAAGATAATAAA
The DNA here is from genome assembly GCF_018446385.1 of Zingiber officinale. NCBI lineage: Eukaryota > Viridiplantae > Streptophyta > Magnoliopsida > Zingiberales > Zingiberaceae > Zingiber > Zingiber officinale. Next base: position 22,695,246 of record NC_055995.1, read on the forward strand.
AAAATATATAAAATTTTCTAGACATTTGAAAAGGATTTAAATGATATTTTTTGGATTTGAAATAGGGTGGTTAAGGATAAACTTTGAAATTTATTAAAGATCTTTGAACGAGCTTTGATTTGATATATTATAGGCCCCGTGGTTCAATCCGAGTCAAAAGTTATGACCTCTCAAAGCTTCCATCGATCCTGCTCCAATTCTGCTCCGATCCTACCGATTATGTTCCGATCCTATCGATCCTACTGATCCTGCTGCGATCCTACTGCAAAACTCGATTCTGCACGATCCGGGATCGATTTTGGATTTCCGGATCATAGAATCGTACGATCCTACGATCCGGATTGCGATTTTGCAAACTATGGATATAAGAATTCAATATGAATGAATTCTAGAATTCGCACACGTCTACTAGTTATCCTTGGAAAAAAAAATATGACTTGGGACTCATTACTACATCACTTATCTTTAGTTTAGTTGAGTTCCCAATCTTTATTAATTTGAAGCGCCATGTGACATGCGAAAATGGTGGACATAAGGCGTCAACTTGTTGACTAGTGACACTCATACCCTCCATGAAATATTTCATTGTAGCCTGATCAGTGTCATAGTCATGGACGAATTCGGCCACCTGGCCTTGAAGGTTCCTCGTAAACTAAAAATGATCACGTACCTCTCTGAACTTGTCATTCAATAAATAGAAGCAACGCTCCAACATTATTTTTTGGGGCCTCTTGCTTCTCGTGAAGCGAGTCTAGAGAGGCGCGGAATTTAGAAAAATTAAATCTGGAGTGACCCGTACCATATAGCAAAAGAGTGCCTAGCAGGTTCCAGATGTCCAAACGGCTGCAGGTGTCTAGATGACAAGGGATCAAGTTGGGGCTCGGGTCATTGGACAAGGAGGGGACAGGCTCGGGAGTTAAATCGATGATTGACCAATTAGCGGGGTCATGAACTGATGTCCACTTTGGACACGCACTACAAGAAAATTGGGATTCTACAACACTTAAACGACAACGCTTTTTTAAAAAAGCGTTGTCTATTTTTTTTTAACAACGCTTTTAGTGAAAAGCGTTGTCTATTTCATTATTTTGTTATTAATAGACAACGCTTTTCTAAAAACCGTTGTCTATTAGTGATTTTTATGGGTCAAAGACAACGCTTCGTAAAAAGTGTTGTCTTTTAGTTTTTTTTTTAGTGTCTACGACAACGATTTTTAAAAAGCGTTGTCTACTGTCAAGTTATCATCTCAATTTTAAGTGATCTAGACCGCTTATCTCAAGATCTGACGGTTGGATCTTCATCCATCTTCATCACAATATGGACGGCCTAGATTAAAGGAGGAGAAAACTTCGTTTCCTTTTACCCATGCGATGACACACTGCTGTGATTCCTTTCTATTCGCGACATCTCCTCTCGCGCGGCTAGGGCATGCAACCTCCCACCGCCGGCCGTCTCTTCTTCCTCACCACCGGCCGACAGCTCTTTCTTCTCTTCACTGCCGCCGGCCGGACCTCCATAGCCCACCCTTCTTCTTGATTCCAGCGGCGACAGCAGTAAGCACCGACGACGACTCCGAGCATCCACCTCACATGTACGCCATGTGGTTGAAGCACATCGATGCATCATGTGGGTTCTCTGCCTCAGGTCCGAAAGGCTATTTCCTTTTCGCTATTCCCTGTCCTTTTCATCTCCTTCAAAGTTGGCTTTTTGGTTGATACGAGGAACATCTCCTAGTAGATTCTTATTTAGCTTCTGTGTGCCTAGCCCCTACCGATGAATTTAATTAATGGATATATGTGTTTGGTGCTACTTTTCACAGGTAGGGTGTGCTGGGTGTGCAGACGTTGTTAATAGAATCCGGGGAGTGCTTGGCGGGAGAGGGGATTTTCGGGCTGTCAGGGAGATGAACTACAGGAGCAGTTCGATTTCTTCAGGTTTGCTTCCCTGTGTTTCTTCCACTTTCGATCTCTTGTTTTCAGTGGGGATTGATTGATCTTATGCTTTTGGATTGAAATCAAGCTGCTAAGGCTTCTGCCAGGGCATTTGATTTCGGAAGGACCCATGTGGTTCGACCCAAGGGAAGGCATTTGGCCACTGTCGTGTGGCTTCATGGCCTAGGTGATAATGGAGCAAGGTACTTGACATTCCCTTTGTTTTCCTTTCTTTGGTGTGTGTTCTCTGTCTGTGTGATTACATATTCTGAATTATGGTATTAGCAAGATTGATTTTTGGTGTTTGCGAATCTTACCCATGATTTTTAATTCCTGCTTGTTCGATAAGTGAAATCAAAACTAATTCCCCTGTCTTTTGGTGTTCGGGGTATAACAATGACTACTATGCAATGTTTCCTTTGATATAGTAAGATGTGCTATGCGAATTAGAATCCATGCATGTTGACCTGATGGTGATATGTTTGTTATCTTGCTTCTCAGGAAGTTAGTTATCTACACCATCTGTGCTCGTAGGAAATCTTTGTTCATCATAGGACGTTCATTTTATTGTGCTTGAGTTGACTGCTTGCTGAGTCATTGACTCAGTACACATTGAGAAGTGTAAAGTTTTTCTTATGATGGTAATTCGAAAATTAATTTGTATTCTTATTGGCTTTAAATGAAGGAGATTTGCTCTCCTGTTCTTCTTGATCTTGCTATAGAATTCACGTTTCTAAATTACAATAGCAGGATGTTTTTAGCTTAGATAGTTGGATTTGTATCATATGTAGTTCTTTTAGTGAGAACTCAAAATGATAAAATCATTAGATTCTGATTGAGTCTTTGTTATTTTAGAGCTTTATGTAGATTTCATTTCATGCTTTAGGTTTCGTTCTATGTTTTTCTTCATGTTGTCTTTCATAATGAATAATGTTTTATGTGAATGTTAAGTGCTTGTATTAATTTGACCTTCTATGTTTCAATTTGCACACATTATGATTTCATTGACTCATGCCCATCAAGTGTTTGATTAAATGTCTCTTCCATTATATAGATTTTAGTTGATACACAAGGAGAGCACCATTTCAGAGCTGAAGTTGGAACTCTCAGTCGTGCACACCATCGCCATTTGGTTTCTCTTGTAGGCTATTGTGTATCAGAGAATCAGAGATTGCTCATCTATGATTATGTGCCCAATAGAACTCTTTATTACCATCTCCATGGTGAGTAATGATTTTTATTCTTTTTTTTTTCGGGACCAAGTTAATTCACACAGGTCTTCAAAGTCTACCATCAAATTGTATTTAGTGATGCATGTATTCCTATCCTATCTGGCATTGCTTTTGTAGGAAAAGGAAGAGCAGTAATGCAATGGACCAAGAGGGTTAAGGTCGTTGTTGGGACAGCTCGTGGAATAGCATACCTTCATGAGGATTGTAATTTCTATTTTCTTTCTTGTTCCACTCAGCTTTGTTGACTTGAAATAAATCATACATTAAATTAGAAATTTTTGTCAATTTTATTTCTTGTATCAGGTAATCCTCGGATAATTCACAGAGATATCAAGTCCTCAAACATTTTATTAGATTACAACTTTGAGGCTAAGGTTGCCATATATCTTGTTTGGTGCACTGAAACTGCCAGAACTTTGAAATAGAACTATCTACTTTGTCATCATATGTTTTAAATTCGAATGTTTCTATTTACTTTGAAACATAACTATTTAGTCTGTGTATAGTTGAATTCTTCTGTAAATACTAATACGTAATAATTGAATTATATTGTTTTGGTACGAGTTTGAAATCATTAGCTGAGCTAATTAATGTTATTTTATATGTTAAATTCAAATCTAGACATGGTAAAAGAAAATTAATAGTTTTGTAAATATAAAAAAATGATTTTGTAAATATATTTTTTTTATTTTAAAAAGACAACGCTTTTAAAGCATTGCACAAGTGTTGTCTTTGCCAAAAACAACAACGCTTTTAAAGCGTTGCAAAGATGATGTTTTTGCAAAAAAATACACAACGCTTTTAAAGCGTTGTCTTCGCTACAAACGACAACGCTTTAAAAGCGTTGTCGTTGAGCAGACTTTTAACAACAGTGCCTTTAACAACGCATTTTCAGGCACAAAGACAACGCTTTAAAAGCGTTGTCTATTAGTTTTTTTCTTGTAGTGACGGAAGAGGTAAAGGGAAACCGTCTCTCTTAAGAAAGGCAAACTCATCCCATTCTTGGAAAATCATTTTCATGGCAAGTCATGCATGTATATCGATCATGTTATTGCCATGGGTGATTTGTAACTCATCCGGATCACAACCTATATTTATAGTTATTTGATGATCAACCCTCCAAAAACAATCAATCCTGAGGCTGCTTTCCTGGCTCTCATAAGGTTTTGTAAAAAATTAAAACCGGAATCAAAATCAACCTTATTCAACATAGCCCAAAGAGCATAAAGTTTCACTTTCCTAACAATTCCCTCACTTTCCCCTTTACCAAAGATAGTTTTACTCATGACTCGGTGTAAATATCTAATGACACGATTTTACATATGGGAAGCCTTAGCTCTAGAGGGCTCATAAGGGTGATCCAATCCGGTAATTGAGCTCCAAAAACTATTCCAATTAAACTTTGGGTCAAACCTACGAGAGCCACCGGTGGGCAAGCCAAAACAACTATTAAAGTCACTAAATGTCCACTGAAATTCTTGATTCATTAATCTAAAGTTAATTTTTCCAACATAATCATCCTCATTAGAGTAGTGGACATCTATTGAGCTCAAAACTTCAAAAATAATTCAAGGATATGTGGATAGATGTGTGTATATAATATCATCCCAATCAAAAGCACTAATCATCCAATCAATATCATCTCTAATCCCTAAAACATCTATGGCAGTTGCATCCATATATTGTGTGCACACAATTCTTCTTGCGACAAGAATATCATATTTACCTTTATGTTCATCATTTCTAAAAACAATGCTAAATTCATTGTTGTTACCTTTGTCGCGTGCCATCCTCTTACCTTTGCCCTTTGCCATGACTTTCTCCTCGCCCTTTTCCTTTAATGGTTCCTTTCCTCTACTGGATCCACCACTTCCCTTTCGAAGCTTCTTCAATAAATGTGACATTATGTTGAGTTAAGAGAGGGAAGATGATTAAATGGAGAAGCGAGATCTTGAGAATAGATCTTGAGAAAGAGTATCTTGGGGAAGGAGAAATAGATCTTGAAGAAGGAGGGACGGGGGATAAGAAATCTATTTTAGATCTAGATCTAGATCTAGATCTAGTTCTTGGAGGAAAATGAGTGATAGATCTAGATCTAAGAGGTAGAAGAAGAAAGGTTGAGGATTAGAAGGGTTTGAGAAAAAGGAAAATTGACTTGGGGTATGGTTGACACGACCTAGGCACGACCATGTCTTATAGACACGGACAGGTCTTTAGGCCCCACACGACCATGTGGATCCACACGGCCTATTTCTTCCTCTTCTTGGCCAGATCCATACGACCGTGTCAATTAGCACGGGCAATGTCGATTCCTTCTCTGTTGATCACACACGGTCATGTGTGTAACACGGCCTCCTTCTGTTGATGCAGGAAGCACCAAATGATCAAACCTGAGTTTTGATTATGTCAAAGGATCCAAAGTTAAGTTGTCTTGTGATCTAACAAGGTTGATTGAGCTTGCAGGAAAGTCCTAAGTTGTCTTAGGTAAAAGTCCTAATGGATTCTTGGCAGGTGGAAAACCCTAGAGGGTGGTAACCCTAGGTTCTAGGGGGAGATAACTGATAACCATGATTTTACTGCATTATTTTGATTCATATATGCATGGTTTAATGTTGATTTCATAGTTTAAATCATGGTTATATCACATTTTATGCATAGTGTGTATTTTTGGACTTAATTATAAATTATCTTATTTTTGGTATTATTTGGTGCTAATATTTAATTCTTATTTTGTAGGCATCAAAGGATCTTGGATTTGGATCTATTTGGACTGAAATTGGGCTCGAATCGGAGTTCAAACAAGAAGATCAAGCTTTGGAGAATTATGGGCCGTTCATCAAGAATAGGACAGATCCGGACCATCCGTTGAAGATCTGGCCGATCCAACTTAATGGGGAGCAGATCTGAGCCATTGATGAAGATCCATAAGTTTTGATCCAGATCTGAGTTCATCCAGCCATTGATCCAGCCGGAGTAATCTGGGCCGTTCATTGAAGATCAGCAGATCTGGGCCATCCAGTGATGATCTGATCGATCCGACTTAGGGGAGGGTAGATCCAGACCCTAGATCAACATCAGTACCTTCGGATCATATTTTGGATGACTTTTCACCGTTGATTTAGCCAGGAATCATCTCAACCGTCCATTCCAGATCCAGATCTGATTCAAAACAGAAGCTACAGTGTTCTTTCTTCTTCGTCGATCTCTCCACGCACAGCAGCTTCGTCCCGGCGGCATTTCTTCGGATTTCGACCCCTTTCCTTCTCCAATCCATTTCCCAAGCTTCAACCTCGGTGGATAATCTCTACAGCAGCTCATCCCGATCATTTGGAACCGTCGTTGGGTGTTCTCTCCGACGGAAATCTGCTCTTGGATCTTCTCTGTTTCAGCGCGATTTGGAGGTGTTCCTCCAAATCGGCGACTCCGATTCCCATCAGAAGCATTTGGAGGTGGTCCTCCGGTGTTCCTGAGCTCCATCCGACAGGATACCTTCATCCGCAACTTCATCCCAGATCCAGAGCTCAGATTTGCAGATTTTCGGACCATTCTTGGGTTCGGGTTGTTTCCAGCGTGTCGGGGGTGGTCCGTCGGCACTTGTGAGCATTCCTCGAATTGATTTACAGCTTAGAATCTCCACTGAGGTCCGAAATTGGGTGGTTTCGATTTTGGTACTCTTGTGTGGCGGCAAGAGTATGAAGTTTGTGAGTTGATTGTGAGAGGATTGGTTTTTATTTCATTTTAGTTTTTTTTCTTACTGTTTTATAGCTTAGACATATTTCTTTTAATGTTCGTTATATTTTTATGCAAGTAGTTAGCATTTCTTTCCTTGTTGAAGCTTAGTTTAAGTTTTATTTGTGCTTGGTTAAGTGTTTAGTGTTTAAATTCTAAGCTAGGGTTTACATCTTGCTTTAGATCAGATTTAATTGTGTCTTGCTATTTTATCTTTAGTTTAAGTGTGTGTCGATGGTTTAATCACAACGTAGAGTGACAATACGTTGAGGTTTGATTATTGGCACATAGTTAGGTTTTACTCTTGCTTTAGATTAATTTCTTTATTCACTGTGCTTTTCATTTGTTAGATTTAAATTCAAGCTTAAATCCCCCCATTCCATTTTTATATCGAAAACCCCAAAAATAGGAATTAAAAGACAATCCTAAATTACATTTTACCGTTGGTTCCTCGGATCGATCCTGAGCTCGTTACTACAACGTTATTATGAAATTAAGGGGTTCAGTGAAATATAAATTTGTATAATTTGATTAGCGGATGTGACAGATTCGCTTTATCAAATTTTGGCGCCGTTGCCGGGGACTTTATAAGCAATGTTTAGTAATTTTAGGATTGTTGTTTGATTGTTTTTCATGATTATATATTCATGTGTTGATTTTATTTGTTCCTGAGTCTTCTGATTTTATTTTCTAGTGTTTCAGTGTAAGAACAGGAAATTCATGTGACCATGGATCCATATCATCAGTATTTTGAAGATGGGATGGAGAGTTATTATTATCAGCCTCAGACTCAGTCCTATCAGTCCTACCTACCTATGGAGCAGCGGAATAGGTATGAGGATGCACAAGAACAAATTGAAGAATCAATGTGGAAATGCAATGAAGTTATGCAACAAATGAGAGAGCATCAAGAGCAACAATTTGCAAGGATACAGAATATTCAGAGTCAGTTAGATCAAATTGCATCATCCATCAACCAATTACCAACACAAAATGCCAGTGAGGAGTTAGATTGTGGAGCTCTTGTCAGGCCTGACACTGCATCTACTTCTTCACTAGATTCTTTATCTACTTTTTATTGTTGTGATGATGTAGTTGAACCTATTTTTGATTCTACTACTAATGATGTTGCTCTAGATGTTATTAATGATGCAGGTTTTGTTGCAGAAAATGATTTAAGTGTAGGGGAATGCTTACTGGAAGCATTACCTCAAGAATCACCAAGAATGGTGGATGTAAGTGTAGGGACTTGTGCTATGGAGCCAAGCACCCAAGAATCACTACATGAAGTTGAACATTCGCCAGAACTAGAGTCTGAGCATTTATTTGAGGAGAAAGAGGTAACAAACACCACTCCAGGTACCTCTCAAGATGGCAAGGTAAGTATTTTGTGTAATTTTTCAGAGAATTTTATAGAGGTACCAATTATTGATTTTATTAGATGTGATGCATTTCTTGATATATCTTTTACCCACACTAATTTTCTCCTATTTTCTTTTTATCCCATATGCGTATGGGAGGTGTTTTGCTTTATTGATTATGTAGGAGAAATTAAGCTTCCGGAGTGGGTGCTTAAACTGAACCGACTTAGACCTCCGGAGAGAATTTTGAAAGGAAAAAGGAAGAATAAGAAGAATTTGAGTGGAACCACGATTACTCTACTTCCGGGGTGGCTACTACATCTAAACCTTCTTCAACCACCGGGAATTAAAGGGGAGTTAGTTCCAATTTTGCTTGCTCTTGCATTTTAATTCAAGCTTTGAGTTTAATAAATTCTTTACACGTTTCTTTAGTTTCATACGTTGCATTTTGCATTTTATTTTCATACTTTGTATTTAGTTTGGTATACATAGCATGTCATTTGAATAAAAGTCTCCATGAATTGTTTAGTGATACTTTTAAGATGGTAAAAATCTCTTAAATTTGATCATCAATTTTAGGTCACTTGGCATGATTGGATGCTTTTCTTACATGATATTGGTTAAAATAGTGGTGGATATCAATTTGATTAATTGAGCTTGATTGCATAATATTACCTAGTGAGGTCTACTTTAAGCCTATACACTATTATTTTCTCTTGTGTGGCATGCACTTACAACAATTGAAACTCTAGAACTTGCTTAGTTTCTTTTCAAAGTCACAATAGCATAAGGATGCATGGAAAAGAAGGATAATTATCAATGAATTCTTTTCTTTTGTCTATTTCAAAGTCCAATTCATTTTTCCCACAATTTTCTCAAAACATTTTCTTCTAGTATTTTAACTTTTGATTACCTTTGCTTGGTCCATTTTGTTAAGAGTTTTGGTTGAATTCTTGATGAGTTTGATTGATTTGATGGACAAAAGATTAAGTGTGGGGGAGGTTTGATATTTGATTGAGTTCTTTTGTTGATGGAGAAGTGAATTCTGCAGGAAGAGAGGAAGTTCATTTGATTAAGTTGGTTGTGTGTCATTGTTTCAATAATTGGTTCATTTGTTTGTCAGAAGAAGTATTGTGAACAGCTTTGGGAATCTGGAATTGCGTTTTGACAGCTTGTGGAGAATTCTGAAAATTTGCAGGAATTAAAGTTGAAGCTGAAATTCTGTATCAGAATTGTATTGGAATTCAGAATGCAATGTCCAATGAGGGAAACTTCATTTAATTTTAAGAATTTGTTGAACAAGAATGGTATGCTTACCTTTCATGATATCTGCAGTGTGAATAAAAGAAGAATTTAGAAACTCTACTGGAAGTTGAAACAAATACTGGAAACAGAAATTCAGAAACAGATGGAAATAAGTGTGTGCAACTCTTTCATTATAAGCCCTTGAAACCCTTAGAAATGAATTGAAACTCTTGAAATTCCAGCAACAATTGTTTAAATTCTTTACAAACTTGCTGGAAGGATCCTGGTAGCTGCAAATTGCTGAAATTCTGAATTGCAGTAATTTTCTAAGTGATGTTATAAGCTGGAACCAGATGGAATCAAGCTATTATTTGATTAAAATGATTGTTAAGTTCTAAAGGATAAATTGTTGAAGCTTGAAGTGAGAAAGCAATAACATCAGATGTGGAAATCAAGTTATCAAGCTGACATTCAGAATTTTGTGAGAAGACTGTAGAATAGAGCAATTCTGAAAAGTTGGAAGCTGAGCAGATGCAGATAATTGGAATGAATGGAATGTTAAGTAAGGGAGAAGCTTACAATAAGTTTTGTAACATGAAGTAACAGATGGAATTCTGGTATCATTGGCTTCTTAAAAGATGTATCTTATTGAAAAGATGAGAGAATGATACTTGACAACAGTGAGGTATGATATCAGATGAATGAGAAGAATAAAGAAGGCAGAGATATATCCCAAGTGTGAAGTGATACTCATTCAAGGAGAATAATTTAAGCTTTACAATGGAACAAATGGGAACTGAAGAGGATGACTGCTGAATTGACAGAACTAACAGAGAAGCAGAAACCAGGAAACACAGATTCTGCAGAAATGAATTGGGCTTTTAGTGCCAAGTTTGGGAATTGAATTTGAATGAGCTAGAACTGCTAGGACCTGGAAAGTCTTCGGATATGCATTGTAAGGGTTTTAAGAGACAAGATGAAGAAGTATAGAAGTTTATTGGGAATGAATGGTTACAAATTGATACAAAGTCCATAAGAGAAGAAAAAAAAACTGAAATCAGTAATGCAGAATGGAGTTCAAAGCTTATTAGTCCATGAAAAATTTTGAAACCCAGCTGATATTCTAGCATTGATAAATGGTTATCTTCCTTTTTCAGAGTTTACAAGATTTTTAGATAGGGAATTTGATACCAAACAGAAACATAAAGCTGAAACTGGAAGTTGAAACAATTCTTCAGCTTGGGTTTTGGACAGTAATTGCAGCAGGTGGAAGTTAAATTCGAGCTGGATTTTTTTGTGCTATTGGAAGAGAAGAGGTTAAGTCTTACTGGCAGCTATCTTCCAGGGCTTATTAGCTAGAAAATTTTGCTGAAATATCATTGAAACATCAAATTCTTGATAACTTATAGATTCTACACAGTGATAGTGTGAATCTGTCTTCAAGTAGTAAGATTCTGGTTGAATAATGAAAGTATCACAAGGTTTAATGGGATATTGTGGAATGTTGAGCCAAGTGATTTTGATCTTCTGGTAACCTGTTATGGGGAGCAAGATTCGAAATTGATTTGGAAGTCAATTATTAAGCTGAAATCAGAATCTGAATTTCTGAATTCAAAATTCATTTTAAGCCCCTGTGCAGATTCTTTTGAAGCTCTTTACCACTAACAACTTTGAATCAAGCTCCTGCCAGTCCACAGTAATGGAAGGGTTGTAGGTTCTGTCTAATTTGAATGACATTAAGTTGCAATTAATGAGAATGAGTATATAAGGAGTATCATTAATGCTATGGAATGCAGTAAAAGTGCAGTGAAAAGAAGAGTTTTAGCAATGAAGAGTGAAATCCAGATTTTTTAAAATTTCACTAAGTTGATACACTCAAAATTTTAGGAGAAATATGTGGGAAGAAGATGATGAATCTGATCTCTGAATTTGAAGGCTGCTGGAAGAAGTTTATACTTTCCTGGTTCTGATCATTCAAGAACTAAGTGAAGCTCTAAACATCTCGAGAAGGAAGAGGGAGCAAACAAATGGTGTTTCAAATTGTCTAAGTGTTTTACATAGTGGAATTTGAATCAATTCAATTTTGAAACCTGGAATCTGGAAATTGAGTTCATAGTTTCTGAAATCTTTAGAAATTGAATCTCAATTCTTATACAGCTTCTTGATCAGGAAAAAGCTGAAGGATTCTGTTAGTGTAGTTGGCAAATCACTTTAGCCATTGAGAAAGTTGAAGTTCATAGAAAATTAGGTGCAGGAATTGATAGGAATTAAGAGGTTTTGTAATTTGACATTCAAAACCTGTTGGTGCCAAAGCCTATTCTATTAAGTTTTCTGTTCGGCAGAAATTTGAAAAACAGTTTACTATCATCTCTGTGCTGAATGGGAGTCTTGGTTAAGCTGAATCCTAGTTTTAATTTCTGGGATGTTATTTTTGATACCAATATGGTTATGTTATTTTTGGATAGCAGCAATCTGAATCTGAACTTCTAGCATTCCAGTGTTGCTGCTGATGACTTGGCTTGTTGATTTCTAGAATTTTGAATCTAGCTTTCGTTTCTTATTTGTTTGAGTATGAGTATTCCTTAAAATGGAATTGAAATGCTTAAGTATCATTAACCGGCAGATTAAGAACAGGGAATTAAAACTAATTCTGATACTCTGCTGATTCAAATCTGAAAGTTCAGAGACTGTTGAAAACTGATGCCAATATTACACTTCAATGCCCTGTTAGTGCAGTCTTGAAATTTTTCTGCTATAATTGTGAGAAACCTGTAGAAATTTTAGAATCCAGGAATATTCAGGAACCTGATAGAATGGACAGATCTGGAGTTCCTTTCTCAGTGCAAATTGAAGTGCAGAATTTATTATGATGTTTTGAATTTTGTGTTCAAGGCTTCTATTGGAGATTAATAGAATTTGATTTGGTCTTCTACCAATGCAATAGCACATCTTTATTGAATTTGCCTAAGACAGAAGCAGAATAGGGAACCTGCAGTAAAAAAAAACAACAACAATGGTTTAAAAGTGTATCAAGTAAGTGGATAACATGAGATGTTTTTCGTTGACCGAGACGGCCAATGTTTTAAGTGTGGGGGAGGGAGTTCTTCTTCATAAATTGATGAGAGATTGTTTAGCTTTCTTATTGCTGGAAATGAAGTGGAAAAATAGTGAAAGAAATTTTTTTGAAAATTGGCACATTCAAGAGAGTATCAAAAGGGAGACAATGTATCAAGATTCTATGTTGGCATTCAAATTAAATGGGAGGGTAGCTTGATACTTTGAATTGGTTAAAACAAATGGTATACAACTCTTTTTACATCAAAATGGTCAACTCATCAAGTATATTCCTCCAATACTCTAATCTCCTCAATTTTTTATTAAATACTTTTCTTTTGCCTATTTCATCCATTTCAATTGTTCTTTTTGCTTCCATTTCAATTCTTCATGGTAAATTCCTTTTGATTCATGTGTGCTATTTTATAGTGGTAGAAAATTAGAAAATAAGCAAGCTTATGGTAGTGAAATATTGTGAGTTGCATTGAGTGAGCTCCACTTATACACATGCTTGAGTGTGAGAGATAGATTAGGTAAATCCCTTGTGGGATTGCAACTTGCTTAAATTTTTCAATTGGATTGAAACTACCATATCTACTGATTATTGTTTGGATTGTATTCATGATTGTTAGTGATCTTTAGATGGTCTTAGTTAAATTCTTTTTACTATCTTTTAGATATTGCTAGGAAATTTTCTATGGAGCTGATTTTTAGTTTTCTTTACTTTCACGGGACGTTCAAGACTAAGTGTGGGGGATTTGATAACCATGATTTTACTGCATTATTTTGATTCATATATGCATGGTTTGATGTTGATTTCATAGTTTAAATCATGGTTATATCACATTTTGTGCATAGTGTGTATTTTTGGACTTAATTGCAAATTATCTTATTTTTGGTGTTATTTGGTGCTAATATTTAATTCTTATTTTGTAGGCATCAAAGGATCTTGGATTTGGATCTATTTGGACTGAAATTGGGCTCGAATCGGAGTTCAAACAAGAAGATCAAGCTTTGGAGCATTATGAGCCGTTCATCAAGAATAGGACAGATCCGGACCATCCGTTGAAGATCTGGCCGATCCAACTTAATGGGGAGCAGATCTGAGCCATTGATGAAGATCCATAAGTTTTGATCCAGATCTGAGTTCATCCAGCCATTGATCCAGCCGGAGTAATATGGGCCGTTCATTGAAGATTAGCAGATCTGGGCCATCCAGTGATGATCTGATCGATCCGACTTACGGGAGGGTAGATCCAGACCCTAGATCAACATCAGTACCTTCGGATCAGATTTTGGATGACTTTTCACCGTTGATTTAGCCCGGAATCATCTCAACCGTCCATTCCAGATCCAGATCTGATTCAAAACAGAAGCTACAGTGTTCTTTCTTCTTCGTCGATCTCTCCACGCACAGCAGCTTCGTCCCGGCGGTATTTCTTCGGATTTTGACCCCTTTCCTTCTCCAATCCATTTCCCAAGCTTCAACCTCGGTGGATAATCTCTACAGCAGCTCATCCCGATCATTTGGAACCGTCGTTGGGTGTTCTCTCCGACGGAAATCTGCTCTTGGATCTTCTCTGTTTCAGCGCGATTTGGAGGTGTTCCTCCAAATCGGCGACTCCGATTCCCATCAGAAGCATTTGGAGGTGGTCTTCCGGTGTTCCTGAGCTCCATCCGACATCAAACTATCATCCGCAACTCCATCCAGATCCAGAGGACCAGATTTGTAGATTACCAGCATTTTCGGCCATTTTTGGGTTCCGGGTTGTTCTTAGCTCGCCGGGGGTGGTCCGTCGGTAACTTTGAAACTTCCTGGAACTGATACGCTGTAGAGATTCTCCACTGAGGTCCAGAGTCGGGTGGTTTCGACTTTGGCACTCTTATGTGACGGCAAGAGTGTGAGCTTGTTAGATGATTGTGAGAATGGATTGGTTAGGGTTTAATTCATTTTGTTATTGTTTTTATAGCTTAGCACAGATTACTTTTATGTTTTGTTATATTTTTAGGCAAGTAATTTAGCCTTTCATTACCTTGTTGTAGTTTAGTTTAAGTTTTAGTTGTTGCTTGGTTACTTGTTTAGTGTTTAAATTCTAAGTTAGGGTTTCATTTCTGTTTAGATCAGATTTAATTGTGTTTTGCTATTTTATCTTTAGTTTAAGTGTGTGTCGATGGTTTAATCACAACGTAGAGTGACAATACGTTGAGGTTTGATCATTGGTACATAGTTAGGTTTCACTCTTGCTTTAGATTAATTTCTTAATTGCTGTGTTTTTCCTCTGTTAGATTTAGATTTAAAGCTTTTAAACCCCCAACTCCATTTTTATATCGAAAACCCCAAAAATAGGAATAAAAATACGATCCTAGATTACACATCATACTATTCGTTCCTCGAGAGCGATCCTGGGCTCGTTAATACAACTTTATCATTTAGTTAAGGGGTTCAGTGAAATATACATTTGTACAATTTGATTAGCGGATGTGACAGATTTGCGTCATCAAATTTTGGCGCCGTTGCCGGGGAGATTGTTGGGGGTTTAAAAGCTTTAAATCTAAATCTAACAGAGGAAAAACACAGCAATTAAGAAATTAATATAAAGCAAGAGTGAAACCTAACTATGTACCAATGATCAAACCTCAACGTATTGTCACTCTACGTTGTGATTAAACCATCGACACACATTTAAACTAAAGATAAAATAGCAAAACACAATTAAATCTGATCTAAACAGAAATGAAACCCTAACTTAGAATTTAAACACTAAACAAGTAACCAAGTGTTCTCTCCGACGGAAATCTGCTCTTGGATCTTCTCTGTTTCACCGCGATTTGGAGGTGTTCCTCCAAATCGGCGATTCCGATTCCCATCAGAAGCATTTGGAGGTGGTCTTCCAGTGCTCCTGAGCTCCATCCGACATCAAACTATCATCCGCAACTCCATCCAGATCCAGAGGACCAGATTTGTAGATTTCCAGCATTTTCGGCCATTTTTGGGTTCTTTCTTCTTCGTCGATCTCTCCACGCACAGCAGCTTCGTCCCGGCGGCATTTCTTCGGATTTCGACCCCTTTCCTTCTCCAATCCATTTCCCAAGCTTCAACCTCGGTGGATAATCTCTACAGCAGCTCATCCCGATCATTTGGAACCGTCGTTGGGTGTTCTCTCCGACGAAAATCTGCTCTTGGATCTTCTCTGTTTCAGCGCGATTTGGAGGTGTTCCTCCAAATCGGCGACTCCGATTCCCATCAGAAGCATTTGGAGGTGGTCCTCCGGTGTTCCTGAGCTCCATCCGACAGCATACCATCATCCGCAACTTCATCCCAGATCCAGAGCTCAGATTTGCAGATTTTCGGACCATTCTTGGGTTCGGGTTGTCTCCAGCTTGTCGGTGGTCGTCCGTCGGCACTTGTGAGCATTCCTCGAATTGATTTGCAGCTTAGAATCTCCACTGAGGTCCGAAATTGGGTGGTTTCGATTTTGGTACTCTTGTGTGACGGCAAGAGTATGAAGTTTGTGAGTTGATTGTGAGAGGATTGGTTTTTATTTCATTTTCTTCCTGTTTTATAGCTTAGACAGATTTCTTTTAATGTTCGTTATATTTTTATGCAAGTAGTTAGCATTTCTTTCCTTGTTGAAGCTTAGTTTAAGTTTTATTTGTGCTTGGTTAAGTGTTTAGTGTTTAAATTCTAAGCTAGGGTTTACATCTTGCTTTAGATCAGATTTAATTGTGTCTTGCTATTTTATCTTTAGTTTAAGTGTGTGTCGATGGTTTAATCACAACGTAGAGTGACAATACGTTGAGGTTTGATTATTGGCACATAGTTAGGTTTTACTCTTGCTTTAGATTAATTTCTTTATTCACTGTGCTTTTCATTTGTTAGATTTAAATTCAAGCTTAAATCCCCCCATTCCATTTTTATATCGAAAACCCCAAAAATAGGAATTAAAAGACAATCCTAAATTACATTCTACCGTTGGTTCCTCGGATCGATCCTGGGCTCGTTACTACAACGTTATTATGAAATTAAGGGGTTCAGTGAAATATAAATTTGTATAATTTGATTAGCGGATGTGACAGATTCGCTTTATTAATAACCCTAGGTGATGGAAAGTCCTAGCTACAGTTAGGCAGGTGGAAAACCCTAGTGCGTGGTAACCCTAAGTTCTAGGGGGTGGTAACCCTAGGCAGAAAGTCATGGCGGGTTGAGCACTTTGGGAAAAATCTTAGAGTCAGGGACTCTAGGTGATAACCCTGGTGGTCGCAGACCAGGTGGAAGTCTGGACGGGTCATGAAGCGGACATCTATGATGAAGACCTGAAGTCTCAAGCGCTGAGCAAAAGTCTAGTCGGTCTGGAGGACCGATCTGACAACAAGTAACTTCTCTTGAGAGGAGTGGGTGAGGACGCGTTCCCCAGTGAGGGAACAATAGGCGTTGGTTTGACCTAGGGTTTCCGGAGAAAATCCGAAGTCAGAACCAGACAATCCAAAGGTTGTCAAGTTATTGATCTATATATTATTTGCTATTTTGTCTAACTCTGTTTTGTATGAAACTAACAGTTTTGCAAGGTTGGACTTAGCCTTGATCGGTCGACCGAATGTCAAGATCAGTCGATAGAACCTCAGTACAAAAGGATCAAAATTTCATCTCTCGATGAAGTGTTAACTAGAGGTTCGGTCGACCGAACCTTGGGATCAATCAACCGAGGATAGACAGAGACTCGGTGGAGTCAGGTTGATTGGATCGGATGAGGTGAAGATCATTAGCTGATTGGTCGACCGAACGGTGGGATCGGTCTATCAAACGAAGGCTCTATTTGGAGAGACTACATCTAGACGAAAGGTCGGGTGGGTTTAGCAGGTTTGGTCGACCGAACCAAGGGATCAGTCGATCGATTCTGGTTGAGTCAAAACTTGATCCTGATGTTGGAACCCCTAGGTTGTTTTGATGTGATCAAACAAGTTAAGTTAGGTCCTGTTGGTTTTTGATCCTTATGTCTACGTGTGAAGGAGCTTAGAAGCATAAGAAGTCAAGCGAAAGACGCGGCTAGCGAGAAAGATAATACATGAGAGAGCCGACGGGCTTGGTGCGTTTGAGGGACGAGGCGCTGCGGAAGAGTACACCGGTAGACGAGAAGAACATGCACGACGTTCGAGGGACGAGAAGCTGGAGTGGAAGCCTGCTCGAGGAGAAGGTCAAAATTAGGTTTGGGTGAGCCTTATTTCGGTTGGCCGAAATCACCCAAGCGAGCGGAGCCAGAGGGGAAGACTCGGACCGAGGCGAGCAGCACTGGAGCAAAGGGCATGGACTAGAAAAAGTCAATAATGTTGACTTTAAGGGTCCAACCACCCGTAATGTGATATTATCCAGATCATGTTTGACCGCGATCCGTTGCGAAAGGGATAAAGTTTTATCTCCTTCCAGGCGCTTGGAACCCTTCCAGGCACCCCGACCAAGGCTATAAATACAGCCTTGGTCCAAGAAGCTAAAATCAACAAGCAATTTCATTTACAACACTTGTGCGCTTCGCTTTGTTAGTTTAGCTTCATCTTTCTGTGCTTTCACTGCTGTAAGAGGTTTCTCCGTCTAAAGGAGTATTTAGTGGGCTTCACTTTCTTGGATTAACAACCTCCCCGATTGTAACCAAGTAAATCCCTTGAGCCTCTGTTTTTTGTTTATTCTAATTTTATTTATGCAAGTATTCATTTAAGTCTGAGAAGGGTATTTTCTGTTTTATTTTGTGCAGGGCTATTCAACCCCCTTCCAGCCGGCCCAACAGCCCCAACAAGTGGTATCAGAGTCAAGACGCTTCAGGAGGACTAACCACCAATCAAAGCAAAGATGATGGCTGGATCAAGCATATATCCGCCGAAGTTCGAGTGGGAGTTCGCTAGCTGGAAAAAGCAAATGTAAGTAATCTTTAAAACTGACTTTGAATTACTTTTAATAATGAAGTTTGGTTTTGTAGGATTCAAAGGTAAGGAAGAATACCAGTGGATGAAGAAAGAGCAGGCTGACTACGTGGCAAATGGCAAAGTAAAATTCCATCTGTTGAGCATCCTTCCGCCATAAGGAGTCAACCAGATCGGCACCTACAACTCAGCAAAGGAGGTTTGGGAGAAGTTCCTTGAGCTACATGAAGGGACGTCTGAGGCCAAGCTCGCGAAACGAGACTTACTCCGCAACCAGCTGATGAACCTACGGCTTGAAGAAGATGAAGTGATTGCACATGTTCACTCGAGGACTAAGGAGCTCATCATCGGACTTTCAAATCTTGGAGAAAAGGCAAGTAATCGAGATTCACTAAGGTATGCTCTTAATGCATTCCCTAGGAATACCAAATGGGCATTATTAGTAGATGTCTTATATATCTCTAAGGACTTAGAATCTATTACCTTAGAAGAATTTTTTTCAACTTTTGAAGTGTATGAATCGAGATGTGCAGGTACGAAGGAGCCAAAGCACAACATCGCGCTTAAGGTAACAATAGACGAACATGAGTCAAAATCTTCTCTTGACGACGAGGAAATGGTAATGATGCATGGTAAGACGTTTTAAAAAGTTATGTAAATCAAGAAAAAACTAACCATCCGCAGGGTAGAAGAAAAGGATGATTAGATGCTACCACTGCAACGAAGAAGGGCATGTCAAAGACAACTGCCCCAAGCTAAGGAATAAGGACAAGGATAAAGGAAAGAAGCTTGTTCAAACGAACAAGTACAAGACACTAAAGGCGACGTGGGATGATACGTCATCCGAATCGGAAGTCGAGACTTTCTCTAGACTTGCATTAATGGCAAGTCATCAAGAAGATGAACACGAAGCAAGCTCATCCGAAATGAGCATCGAGAGCATCGATGAAGGGGGAGCTACATCGAAAGAAAGTAGCAGTTCAGGGGGAGATACGGATAACGAAGTCGGCAAGGTAAGCCAGGTATGATCTCTTCCACCTGACAAGTTATTCAAGTTTATGAAATTATTAACCAAAGATTGTTGCAAACTTGAAAAAGAAATTAAAAATTTAAAATTAATTCTAGAAAAATCTTGCCCATTAGAAGAGTTTGACAAAATAAAATTAGAAAATGATATTTTGCAAAAAGAAATAAGTAACTTGAAAAATCATGCATTCTCATATAATACAAGTTTTAGAAAGTACAATAAACTAAATTGGTATTTTAAATATCACAAAGGACAAATTAAAAACATTTCAAAAAAATATATCCCTAAGAAATATCTAATCAATCCAGTTGCCATGAACCTATATTAGGTTCCTAAGTTTTGCCTAACTTGAACTTTATTTAGACTTAGAGCTTTCAGCGAAAAAAATTAAATGTTTAATTTCCTTATGCGGCTTTGTCTAGAAGTGGTTGATGATCTAATAGCCAAGAAGGCCTAGTGCCTCGCTACAACCTGGAAACCAAATATTGAAATAAAATGTTTAATTGACTAACTGATAAAGTATTAAAATTGAAATTAGATAATGCTTTAAATAGTTATTCAATTATTTTGAAAAATTCTAAATTTTTTTTGCAAATCTGTTTAACTTGTTAGAAAATCTTTCTTTAGGAAATTTTTATAACTTAGAAATTGTTTTACATTCATTTTTACTTAAATTTTCTTTTAAGTTATTTTTTTAAAATGTATTTTACTTAGAATTTTTGTTTACTTTACCAAAATTTCTATAAAAAATTAATTCTTAAAAATTTTCTTTAACTGAGGAAAATTTTCATTTTTTTACTTAGAAAATATTTCTAAAATTATCGCATTGTTAGCGCTATCAAAAATATTTTCAATATTTCCAAAATCAGAGTTTACTTAGAAATCTTTTTTATTTGAATTTTTTTTTTTGGAAATTCAGAGTTTTATAAAAGTTACCCTTAGATTTTTCTTTATACCCCATTTTTATGTGATCAAAGGGGGAGAAGGAAAAGATTAAGTCTAGGGGGAGGTAGATTTTCAAATTAAATAATTTTTTTGGCACTTTATTACAGAATTTATTATTTTAACTTTATGATTGTTTACTCTATCTTAACTTGGGTTGCTTACATTAAAAAGGGGAGATTGTTGGAACGCCAAGGTTATTTTGATGTGATCAAACAAGTTAAGTTAGGTTCTGTTAGTTTTTGATCCCTATGTCTAAGTGTGCAGGAGCTTAGGAGCATAGGAAGTCAAGTGGAAGACGCAGCTAGTGAGAAAGATGACACGGGAGAGAGCCGACGGGCTCGATGCATCTGAGGGACGAAGCACCGCAAAAAAGTACACCTATGGATGATAAGAACGTGTACGATGTTCAAGGGACGAGAAGCCAGAGCGAAAGCCTGCTCGAGGAGAAAGCCGAAATTGGGTTCGAGTGAGCCTTATTTCGGTTGGCCGAAATCACCTAAGCGAGCGGAGATGGAGCGAAAGACCCGAACTGAGGTAAGCAGCACCGGAGCAAAGGACCTAGATCGAAAAAAGTCAATAGTGTTGACTTTAAGGGTCTGGGTATCTGGAATCAGTTCGGGTGCCCAGACCAGTTTTGATGCCCGGACTAGACTGGCATCCGGAATATGATATTATTCAGATCACATTTGACCACGATCCGTTGCGAAAGGGATAAAGTTATATCCCCTTCCAGGCGCCTGGAACCCTTCCAGGTGCCTCGACCAAGGCTATAAATACAGCATTGGTTCAAGAAGTTATAATCAGCAAGCAATTTCATTTACAATACTTATGCGCTTCTCTTTGTTAGTTTAGCTTCATCTTTCTATGCTTTTATTGCTGTAAGAGGCATCTCCGCCTGAAGGAGTATTTAGTGTGCTTCACTTCCTTGGATTAACAACCTCCCCAGTTGTAATCAAGTAAATCCCTTGAGCCTCTGTTTTTTGTTTATTCTAATTTTATTTATGCAAGTGTTCATTTAAGTCTGAGAAGGGTATTTTCTGTTTTATTTTGTGCAGGGCTATTCAACCCTCCTTCTAGCCGGCTCAACGGTCCTAACACCTTAGATCAGAGTATCTGGATCAGGTTTGAAGAGGCTATAAAAAGGGGTCTCGGCCAGCACTTCAATGACACTAAAAATTAGATTACTTGCACTTTTGTGTGCTGCTCTGAAATGCTTCAACAATGCTCAACTACTGCTTTGACAATCAATGACTCTTTTACTTATCCTTATATTGTCGGTATACTTTGTTTAGTTTGTACTTGTAATTGTTTACTTGTAAAGAATTTCTGAGCTATTAGTGATTGCCTACCGAAAGTGATCAACGATCGCGGACCTTAGAATTGGAGTCATCACAAGCTCTGAACCAAGTAAAAGAAATTGTGTTAGCGATTGCTTTTGTGTCTCTCTTTATTCCGCTGCATTCTTTGTGTTTTTCGATAAACGAACGAATTATCCACGAATGTTATTCACCTCCCCCCCATCTAACACTTCATTGATCCTATAATTGGTATCAGATCTAGGCCACTCTGATTTAGTGAAACCACTAATCGAGCAAGGGGTTCGTCTTTAAAAAAAAATTATATACCGTTTTTGCTTAAAAAAATATTCTTATGCCTTTCATTTTTTTCCCTCCAAAATTATTTTAAAAAAATTCATTTTCATCTTTTCATCATTGGTTTGTATTAGCAAAATACTGTAATGCTTTTACCTTTCTGGGATTGGCTTCTATTTCGTTCAGTCACCATGTATCCCAAGAACTTTCCACTCTTGGCCCCAAATAAACATTTGTTGGGATTGAGCTTGAGCCTATACCTCCTCAAGGTCCTACAAGTTTCTTCAATATCAGCACATAAACTAGAAGCCCGTATAGTTTTACTAAGAATATCATCCACATAAACTTCTATATTTCTTCCAATCTGCTTCTGGAAAACCTTGTTCATAAGCGTTTGATAAGTAGCTTCTGCATTCTTTGGACCAAAAGGCATAACATTATAGCAATAAGTACCTTCAGTAGTTATAAAGCTAAATTTTTCCTGATCTGCTTTAGCAAGTGAAATTTGATGATACCCTTGATAGGCATCCAGCATACTAATAAACTCGCAGTCAGCCGTGGAATCCACCACTTGATCTATGCAAGGTAGAGGATAATAGTCTTTTGAGCAAGTCTTGTTGAGATCTCTGAAATCAATACATACTCGCCACTTGTTACCTGGCTTAGAAACCAAAACCACATTAGCCAGCCAACTTGGAAATTATACTTTCCGAATGTATCCAGCCTCTAGTAGCTTGTCTACTTCTTCTTTGATAATCTTATTCTGATCAGCTCCAAAGTCCCTCTTTTTTTGTTTGACTGGTCAGGCATCCGGATATACATGAAGAGCGTGCTCTATAACTGATGGCGCAACACCTTTCACTTCCTTAGGTGTCCAAGCGAACACATCGCTATTTTTTGATAGGCACTTTATCAAATCTTCTCTGAGACCAGGATCCAGGTCAGAAGCGATATGTGTGGTAGCTTTCGGTTGACCAGGCTGTATTTGCACTTCCTCCTTCTCTTCATATATAAGGATGGGTGGCTTTTCATGAATGACGTTAATATCCATCCTCTGAGATTTTCGGGCGGCATTAGCTTCCACCCTTACAATCTCCACATAACACTTATGTATTGTTATTTGGTCTGCTTTGACTTCCCCTACTTGATCATCCATAAGGAATTTTATCTTCTGGCAAAAAGTAGAAATGACCACCCTGAATTCATTCAAGGTCGGTTGACCCAGGATAACATTGTATGCTGATGGAGCATCCACAGCTATGAAGACCGATCGGTGCATCCGCATAAGAGGCTCCTCCCCTAAAGATATGGCTAATTTTATCTGACCCAGTGGTTGTACCTCATTGCCTATGAACTCGTATAATGGAGTAACCATAGGCTGAAGCTCACTTGGGGTCGATCTGCAACTGGTAAAAAACTTGTTTAAAGATAATGTTAACAGAGCTACCAGTATCAATAAAAGTACGTGAAATGTTATAATTGGCTATAACAACCTTAATTATCAATTCATCATCATGGGGTACTTCCACTCCCACCAAATCTCTGGGTCCAAAACTGATCTCCAACCCTGCCGCCTTCTCAGCGCTACATCTGATGGCATGAGTTGTTAATCGCCGAGCGTGCGACTTCCTTGCCTAATTAGAACCACCATCCGTGGGCCCTCCTACTATCATGTTAATGTTGCCCTAAGTGGCATTACTGCGATTTTCTTCCTGTCGAGCCGATGATGGCTCTGCTTGTACTTGATTGGGTGTATGTGCTTGCACCACGGGGAGAGGTAATATTCTCGCTTGTGATCCGCTCAGTTGATATTCAATTTTAAGCGGGTTATTTTGTTGAGGATATCGCAGGCGATTTGGAATTGGAGAACGCTGATGATATCAAATGTTATCTGCTTGTTGATTCTTCAAAGTGAAATAATTCTCAGTATCATGAGTATTAGTCAGATGGTATGTACACCATCTTTGAGGAAAGTGTTGAGGAAGCCCCACATGTTGCACCTCTTAAGGTCGAGGCTCAGGATGACGATGGTGTGGGTCCGCTCGAGGTCCTTTAGGAGGTTGGGTAGGTCCCCCCAGACGGGCCACTATTGGAACTAATGCAGAGGTGTTAACCTCTTTCCCACGGGCATCTTAAGCATCTTCCACATTGATAAACTCCGAAGCCCGTTCAATTAATATATCAAAATTGGTAGGAGGATTCCTAACCAAATCATTGAAAAAATCATTATCATTAAGCCCTTGAGAAAAGACACTTACTAGGATCTCTGTGGTGGCTGATGGAACATCAATAACCACTTGGTTGAATCTCTTAATATAAGCCCTAATAAACTCTTTAGGGCCTTGCTTGATGGAAAAAAGACTTCATGGAGTTTTATGATACCTCTGATTGCTGGAAAAATGATGTAAGAATATCTTGGGGAAATCCTTGATGAGACGAATGGAATTCTCCAATAGTCGCTTGAACCATCTTTGAGCTACTCCTCCGAAAGTGGTAAGGAACATCCGGCATTTAACTCTATTAGTAAATTATTGGAGGAGCGCCGCATGCTCAAATTTAAGAAGATTATCTTCGGGATCAGTTGTTCTCGAGTATTCTCTGACATTTAAATTCTGATAATGTTTCAACAGTAGATCATCTAACACCCGTTGAGAAAATGGAGTGATAATCCTTTCAAGAGAACTATCGCTAGCTACCACCTTTCCCTTTCATTTTTTTTCCCTTACAGGGGTTTCTCCAAAAGATTCCTGAAGAATTGCTCTTCGTCCTCCTTATTCAAGAGGTGTCCAGAAATAAGCTTTAGGACGTCGGGTGGGAGAGAGAGGAGCAGAGAACAGCTGAGCCGGATCTCCTCCCCTGATCTCCCTCTCTCAGTGGTGAGAAGTTACAGACATCGTTGAAGGTTGCACTACAGGTAATGTGCCACCAGTATTCACTTGTTGTTGCTATTGTTGCTGTAAGGTTCCCCAAACGTTCATTAAGGAATTTAATTTAAGTAAACATAATGAATTAAGAACTCGTGAATGATCACAAGGATAATTTTATTAATTAAAATTTTCTACAGATTTTAGGGATTTTTAGAGTTTTAAATGAATTTGTATGACATAATTTAAGGGAATATAACTACTTAATTTGTGGGAAACATATATCATTCAAGTTTAGTTGGGAATTAATTATAATTACCCTAGGTTATGGCTAATTGCCCTAAGTTGAACCGATTAAAACCTAGGTTTATAAAGACCTAGTGGTAAGAAATCCCGTGCTCCTCTTCGCTGTGCATCGCCGAAATCACCGTCTATCTTCTCCTCACCTCCACGGGGTCCGATCGGGCTTATCGTTGAGCTCTAAATCTCGATCCGATTTCACCCCATCTCGGAGGGTTCTGAGAGGTTTACAAGAGGGCGTAGAGTCCGGCGACCATCACACGGCGGCACGGCAGTGACTGAGGCGAGGCTACGGCATGGGAACAAGAAGAAAGAAGGCAAGTTCATAACCTTTATGATTGAGCGAGATCTATGAGGTAAGGAGGTAGGAACTGAGGAGGAAGGGTGAATCATTCACCTAGGAAAGGAGATTGGCGGAATGGTTTGCGGAAGTTTTCTATTCTGTAGATTTTCATTCGGTTAAGGTTTTGTTGAAGTTTTCTATTCTTGAATCGCATGTTTTCTAGGATTTTGTCACTTTGGTGGAGACTGATTTCCGGTGGATGGTTCGCTTCTTTTTGTGAATCTTGTGGTTTCTCATGAATTGTGAATGGGTTAGACTCGATTATCTCTGTAGGTGTTGATGGTTCGAGTTTTCTGTATGTTTTTCTTCTGCTTGTTGAAATGCTGAATCAGGATGCGGATTGGTGGTTGAAAACATGGATTGAGTTTTTCTGCAACAATCTTGCTCGACTAAATGCCTATATGGGTTGCTGAAGGGTGAACTGGTGGTGTTTTGATTCTGGAATGATCTGGGTTTGAGGCGTGGTGTGATTTCTTTGAGGCTGCGGAGTGGTCCTGGTTCGAATTGGGATTTTCACAAAGATTTTGCTATGGTTTGTGATCGAAATGGGTTTCGTTTGGTTTCTTCGAGTTAATATGATTTTAGGATCTTGTTTTTGGTAGCCTTAGTTAGCTGTGATAATGATGAACTTGTTCTTTGTGCATCTGGGAATTTGGAAAGGATTGTTGGGAATAATTGTGGGGTTGTTAATATTCTCACTACTTTACAACTGAGTTTTATGATACTTGCATGTTGTTGCACTATTAAACTTAATGTAGTTACCTCACCTAACTGTTTAGGAGATGTAGAATTATGGACAAATTAGAAATGTAGTCTATATTTTATCATGCACGAACATATTTCATATTCTTTAAGTATCCCATGCTATATATGAATGTAGTTGGTGAAAGGTCCGACAGTATGTTGACATCCTATACCATTTAATAGTTGTAGATTTCTAAAATTTAGGTTGTATCTATTTGTTGTATTTATTCTGTTATTACACTTTGAGTTAGCTTTGTAGTGTTTTTGATTTGTTGGGAATTAATATTCATGTGGGATTGGAACTTAGTATAGTGTTGTAGGATTGTAATTTCTTTATCTCTTCACCATGATGCAAGCTTTCATTAGGTTCTTCTAGTATGGCTAATTGATTAAAAGATGAACTTTCATGGTTGATTGCTCTCTTTTGAGGATGCATGATTTCATTGTTTTCTTTAATATGGAAAAGGTTACCGTATGAATGGAATAGAAAGACATGTTCAACTGATACAGAATATTGAGGACATATTATGTTTTCCTTTCTTATGTAGCGAATAGGATGAATATGAGCATATGTGGTGACAATACGGGATGAGTGACCCGGGATGAGCTCCGGGGAGGGCCCATCCAAACTTGACTGATAATTTATTGTTAGCTTCGGCTATATGACTGACTGCATATTCTCTAGGAGGCATCTCTAGGGTCATGGGATTGTTGATTGGCTCAAATTGTGGTTGCCGGATATGTGACTTATTCACCATATTAGCTACATACTATGACTTACGCATCGGGTATCTCTATTTGCAAACTGTACTTAGTTTATATTTTCGTTTGGTTTCTAGTATCATCTCCTCTACCTTATGGATATCCTCTTAATCATATTGGTCTGTACTTGCTGGGTGGTAGACTCATGATATTTATATTATAGGTGAGGATGACCTCCAGGATATGTCGAAAGGCCCTCGGACGGAGTAGATGAGAAGGTGAGATGGACGCATTGTACTGTCTGTTGTCAAGGAGTACAGAGTATGCGAGATTTACTGCGAGGGATTTTTCATTTCTTTATCATTCAGGAGGGGAATGTTTCAGGAGTTTTGGTTCATATTGATAAATATATTCTAATACGGTCATGTCCATTGGTTATGATAAATTTCTTCGATGGTACTGCACTTCGATCATTCAAAAAGGTAGTTAATGAGAGGGATATATATAAAAAAAAACCGGGGATGTTTCAATTGGTATCAGAGCCCACTCCTAAGGGACAGCATGCGCCAGCCATCTCGTCAGGAACTCGACTACTTCAACCAACAAGTTTGTAAGATTTACGTTATTATAGTTCTTCATTTAATGTGATAACTTAGTCCTGCTATGATTGATATACTGAAATGTATTTATGGGACACAAATGAGATTAAATCGGAAATATACAAGTTATGGCTGGTCGAAGGAACAACGGTAATATAGGTGGTCAGAACAACCAGTTTCTAGAGGGACTTACTACACTCCTATGGGAGCAGAATCGTATTCATGGGGAGCAGATTCAACAACTGTTGCAGGCTAGGGATCAAGAGAGCACACCTAGACGTCCTACACCCAGTGCGCCCCCAGTCTACAAGCAGTTTCGGGAGCTAGGGCCGACGGAGTTTAAAGGCACCACAGATCCGATCGTTGCAGAAGGATGAATTCGATCTCTGGAGATGATATATGACTTCATGCAACTCACAGATGCAGATAAGGTTAGGTGCGCTATATTTATGCTGCAAGATGATGCACGAGTATGGTAGGAAGGTGCACGGTTGATAGTGGACTTGGCCACATTGACATGAGTTGATTTCAAGGAGGTATTCTACGGGAAATACTTCACCGCTGGCAATAGAACCCGGTTGGCAAGGGAATTCTTGGAACTTCACCAGGGAGATTTGACGATGACAGAGTATGTCAGAAGGTTCGAGAGGGGACGCTACTTCGTACCCATGATTGCCAGCCAACCAGTTGAGGAGTTGAAGCACTTCATTGAAGGATTGATAGCTGTCATTCATCATGATGTCAGACTAAGCCGGGTCACCACATTCAAAGAAGCAATTGACCAGGCACTGATGTCTGAAAGGGACAGAAATGACATGGTTAAGGAAGCTCAGAACAAGAGATTGAGTTATCAGGGAAGGGATCAACAGGAGTCGGGCAAGATGAAGTCAATTTCTAGCCAGTATCAGGGCAAGCAACCACCTACACAGACACAGCCACGTCCTTAGTTTCAAAAATCACAACCAGTTGAAGGTACTACTTCCAAGGTTGAGAACAAAGTCCAGTTCCCCAAGTGTGAGAAGATACATGTTGGACAGTGTCTGACAGGTACCGATGTTTGCTATATGTGCAAGAAGCCAGGACATTTTACTAGGGACTGTCCTCAGCTTAAGGAGCCAACCAAAGGAAGAGTATTTGCTATGACTCAAGAGCAGGTGGATCTAGACACAGCTATCATCACAGGTATGATTTATGTAACTAATTTTCCGGCCCATGCATTAATAGATTCTGGAGCTACCCATTTTTTCATATCTGCGACATACATCACAAAACTAGACATTATACCTGAACAAATGGTTACGGGATATAGTGTGTCATTACCGTCAGGGGAGGAATTACATAGTAACAAGATAGTAAGGAACTGCCAAATGATGATGCAAAATCATATGGTAGGCACAAGACTCATTGTGCTGGACATGACAGAGTTTGATGTGATCCACGGAATGGACTGGCTAGTTCGGCATGAGAAAGTCATTGATTGCAAACAACGAATGGTTAAGTTGAAGCTACTGAATGAAGAATTCCTCATTTTTCATGCAGTTCCACAACTAGCCATTTCCCCCATGATTTCCGTGTGTAAAGCCCGACGAATGCTAAGTAAGGGATGTGAGGGTCTTCTGGTCAATATTACGGTTAAATCAGAGACTCAGAAAACAAGTTTGGAGGAAGTGGAGGTAGCTCGTGATTTTCCAGAAGTGTTCCTAGAGGATATTGCAGGGCTACCCCCGGATCGGGAGGTGGAGTTTGGAATATAACTGTTATCGGGAACCACCCCAGTGTCAAAAGCACCATACCGACTGACACCTACTGAAATAAAAGAATTGAAGGAGCAGTTGCAGGAGTTACTGGACAAGGGTTTCATCTAACCAAGTGTATCGCCATGGGGAGCACTGGTGTTGTTTGTACGGAAGAAGGATGAGAGTATGTGCCTGTTCATTGATTACCGGGAGCTGAATCAGGTCACGATCAAAAACAAGTATCCATTGCCCAGGATCGAGGATCTGTTCGACCAGTTACAAGGAGCAACGGTGTTTTCAAAAATTAACCTGAGATCAGGGTATCATCAGATGAAGGTGAAAGAAACGGATGTGCACAAAATGGCATTCATAACCCGTTACGGACACTACGAGTTCCTAGTTATGTCATTTGGGCTCACTAATGCCCTAACAACATTTATGGACTTGATGAATCGAGTCTTCAAACCTTACTTAGATCAATTCGTTATTGTCTTCATTGATGATATACTAATTTACTCACGGAATTGCCAGGAGCACCACCTGCATTTGGCAACAGTGCTGCAGACATTGAAGGATCAACGTCTGTATGCAAAATTTAGTAAGTGTGACTTTTAGTTAAGGCAAATACCATTTCTGGGGCACATAGTCTCAGAGAAGGGGATAGAAGTGGATCCAGCCAAAGTGGAGGCAATCCAGAATTGGAGTACACCAAAGAATGTTACTGAAATTCGGAGTTTCTTGGGGTTGGCAGGCTATTACCGGAGGTTCATACAGAATTTCTCACTAATTGCTCTGCCCTTGACTTCGCTGACCAAGAAAGGGGTAAGATATGAATGGACAGAGTGGTGCGAGAAAAGTTTTAAGGAGTTGAAAGAAAGATTGACGACGTCGCCTGTGCTTGCGATACCAGATGGCTCTGGATGGTTTGTGGTATATACTGATGCCTCCAAAACTAGATTAGGAGCTGTGCTGATGCAGAAAGGATCTCATGAATGAAGCACATACTACCCCTTACTCCGTTCACCCTGGAAGTACTAAAATGTACAAGGATATGCAATTATTATACTGGTGACCAGGTATGAAGAAAGACATAATCAAAGTAGTACATGAATATCTTACATGTCAACAGGTAAAGACCGAACATCAAAGGCCAGCGAGACTACTGGAACCACTTCTGAAACTCATCTGGAAGTGGGAAGAGGTCTCCATGGATTTTGTGGTGGGACTACCAACCTCACCTAGGGGATCAAACGCGGTGTGGGTTATCATGGACCGATTGACAAAGTCGGCTCACTTATTACCAGTAAAGACCACATTCACAATGACATAATATGCAAAATTGTATATACGAGAGATAGTGCGGCTACATGGAATTTCGACCCAAATTGTGTCAGACAGAGACCCAAAATTTACCTTTGAGTTCTGGGAAAGTCTATATCATGGAATGAGTACCAGGCTCACTTTTAGTACCACATTTCATGTAATGGGTACCAGGCTCATGTAATGGATTTCAAGGGAAATTGGGAGTCAAAGCTGCCTTTGATAGAGTTCACTTATAATAACAGTTATCAGGCCACAGTAGGTATGGCTCCATATGAAGCGTTGTATGGAAGAAAGTGCAGAACGCCGTTGCATTGGGATGAGGTTGGGGAGAGGGCAGTTCTGGGCCCAAACATAATAACCCAAACTGTGGAACTGGTGGAGAAAATTCAAAACAGAATGCAGGCAGTGCAAAATCGACAAAAGAATTATGCTGATCAATGACGGAGAGATTTGGAATTTGCAGTAGGGGATCACGTGTTCCTTAAGGTGTCACCAATGAAAGGGGTACTGAGGTTCGGAAAGAAAGGGAAGCTCAGTCCAAGATGTATTGGGCCTTTTGATATTCTGGACAAGGTTGGAACTTGAGCTTATCGGGCTGCCCTACCACTAAATCTGTCTGGGGTTCACAATGTGTTTCATGTATCTATGCTTAGGTGATACATTGCTAATTCATCTCATGTGATCGGTCATGAGTTCATGCAGTGGACGCCAGATCTGACCTATGAGGAATAGCCAGAACAGATCCTAGATCACCAAGTCTGAAAACTGAGGAACAAGGAGATCAAGATGGTGAATATCCTATAGGGAAATTAACAGATGGAAGAGGCTACCTTGGAAACTGAACAAGATATGCTCAACCGGTGCCCGGAATTATTTGGTAAGTCAAATTTTGAGGACGAAATTTTTATAAGGGGGGAGAATTGTAAAGTTCCCCAAGCGTTAATTAAGGAATTTAATTTAAGTAAACATAATGAATTAAGGACTCGTGAGTGATCACAAGGAAAATTTTATAATTAAAATTTTCTACAGATTTTAGGGATTTTTAGAGTTTTAAATGAATTTGTATGGCATAATTTAAGGGGATAGAACTACTTAATTTGTGGGAAACATATATCATTCAAGTTCAGTTGGGATTTGATTATAATTACCCTAGGTTATGGTTAATTACCCTAAGTTGAACCGCTTAAAACCTAGGTATAAAGACCTAGTGGTAACAAATCCCATGCTCCTCTTCGCTGTGCATCGCCGAAATCACCGTCTCATCTTCTCCTCACCTCCACGGGGTCCGATCAGGCTTATCGTTGAGCTCTGAATCTCGATCCAGTTTCACCCCATCTCAGAGGGTTCCGAGAGGTTTACAAGAGGGTGTAGAGTCCAACGACCATCACACGATGGCACGGCAGTGACTGAGGTGAGGCTACGGCATGGGAACAAGAAGAAAGAAGGCAAGTTCATAACCTTTATGATTGAGCGAGATCTATGAGGTAAGGAGGTAGGTGTTGGAGGCATTCCCAATGGTCCATGCAGCCATGTGTTTTGGTGTTTGGGCAAAGGGTTTAAGTTAGGTTCACCCTTGTATTTGATATGTGTATTTGAGTTGTGCAGGTTTACAGGATACACATGTGACTCAGGTTGATGGCTTCGGGTCCAGTGAAGGATGGAGCATCCGAGGGACTGTGCACAAGGCAGCGAGGACAAGGGCCGAGGGAAGTGACTTCGAGGAATACGCGAAAGATGACATTGGAGACGAGTCGCGGGCTTGAATGCATCTGAGGGACGAGAGCCAAAGGAAGTAGGCTTGAAGGCAAGAGGTCAAGGCTGCAAAGAAGCGTCAAGTGAGTTATAAGGGTGAGGGTACGAGTGCATGAGAGATTATACTCGGAGTAAAATCCTAGTTTTAGGGTTTTACTGTAGCATTACTGTAGCAGTCGACTGCATGTTTTAACAGTCGACTGGTGCAGTCGATCGTGCAGTCGACCGTGCAGTCGACTGTGAGCGAACAGAATGCTTTTGTTCGTTCGGTCAGTGTGGAACAGTCGATTAGTATTGAGCCGTTGGGATGTAACGGTTGAATTTCCACATAGGGTAGTCAACTGCATGTTTTGGCAGTCGACTGGTAGGCGGAGTTTTCAACTCGCGGCCTATATAACCAAAGCTTGGAAGCTTGGTTATCCTTAACGAAATTGGACTTGGTTAAAGTCTAATTAGTAGTCTACAAGTGCTTAAGAGTTTCCCTTGTGTCCAAGAGGTCTTGGTGAATTTGTGGTGAGGTTTCTCCACCCACAAGGAGGTTTGAGCTAGCCGGAGTTTGCCGGGGACTAATCCACCGACGGATTGAGGGATCGTCCACCTTACGGACAACCGTGGAGTAGGAGCAAGCTATCTCCGAACCACGTTACATCGACGTGTTAGCGGGTTGCTTAGTCTTTCTTAGTCTTTGTATTTCCTTTAGTGTTTAGCTTGTTTGTTTTGTTTGTATTCCGCTGCGCAAGCTAACAAGTGTAGAAAGAAGCGAGTATTTGGGGGTGTCGTCTATCCAACCCCCTTCAAGTCGGCCACTGATCCCTTACAAGTGGTATCAGAGTGAGGTTCACACTTCATCGGACTAGCCGCCGAGAAGAGCAACTACAAGAAGATGACCGGCTTGATTGAACCTCCAAAGTTTGAAGGAGGAAGCCTTGGGGACATCACATTTTGGATGATGAAGATGGAAGTCTTCTTCAACACAGTTTGGGACACCATGATGGTCATCAAGGACCCGTTCGAAGTCCCAAGAGACAAGAAAGGGAAGAGGCTTCGACCACGTCATTGGACAGAGGAGCAAACCTCACGATCAAAGGCAAATGATGAGGTAATATCTATGTTAATTGATATTTTGCCTAATGGCATGATGAGCCGTGTAGGTAAATACAAGAATGCCCATAATTTGTGGAGCAAAGTGAAGATGGTTCTAGCGGAAGAATCTAAACCAACACAAAAAGAAGAAGAACCCAAGGAGATGGGTTTAATTGCTCAAGTTAAGGAGCAAACAGAAGTTGAGTCACGCTCAACATCCGAGGAGGAAAAGGAAGATGAGGTAGCATCTACATCCTCAATGGTTGAAGAATCCAAGACAAGTGAAGAGGATGAAGAAGAGGTCTTGGAAGTGGTCAACCTAGCAAGCACCTCCACCAAAGCAAAGTCAAAGGATCACATTGTATGCTTCGGGTGCAATGAGAAGGGACACTACAAGAGTAGGTGTCCAATGGGTAAGAAGAAGGTAAATCCAAAACCCGTTCAAGTTAATTTAAACACTAACAAGGGTTGTAGGAATAAAGAAACCCAAGGAAAAAAGGATGCGCATCATATGCTTCACGTGTGGAGAGAAGGGCCACTACCACACAAAATGCCCCAAGAAGAGAGAGATCAACAAGCTTGCACAATTAAAGAAATGGGAGAAAGAGAAGAAGAAGAAAAACTCAAGTCAAGGGGGAGCTTCAAGGGTAAGGGAGGTATACCCTTACTTGAATTGCAATTCAAGGTTTAATTCTTATACACCCATGCATGCTAAAAATAATTGCTATTATTTACCCATGCATAACTTTGGTTTCAAATATCATGATAGAAGTAGGGTTAATGTAGATCAAAACCCTAAGGTATCCATTCATGATAACTCTAGAAATGGTAGACCTAAGGAGACCCAATGCATTAATCCCAAGAAGGGGAGATATATGCTTAGAAAGTGTAGGTCTAGGAATGTCCATGGTGGACATGTTAACTCTAGGTTTAGGAACCTAGAAAGGGAAAATCAAGCTTTGAAAGAAAAGCTTGATAAGTTGGAGAAAACCCTAGAAAGATTCAATGTTGGATCTAAGGGTTTAGGTATGGTGTTGGGTAGTCAAAGACCCAACAATGGTAGATCGGGTCTAGGATACCGATCTAGGGTTTCCAATGCTAAGGGAAAGTCTTATGCTAGGGTTGCATATGACTATAGCAAGGAGAAACCATAAATGGTAAGGGAAAGCCATTTAAAGGTAAGGAGAAATTAACCAAGGACAAGGTGTCCAAAGTTAAGAAGGTTAGGTTTGTAGGCCAAGTGTCACCGGAGTTATATCGATGTGGCCTAGCGATTGTGGATGAGTCACCTAGGGAGATGTCTATGGCTAAGAGCTCTAGGGGGAGCTCAAAGAGTCAATTTGGGACCCATGGCCAATGGATCTCAAGTGGATTTTACTTGGGAGTCTAGAGGGGTCATGAAATGTGCCAAGTGGTTTGTAGATGGATTTGAGTCTCAACCCTAGGGAATTGGCACACATGGGTTGTGTTTCATGCTTGGAAATATGACATTGGGGTCATATAGCATGATAATTGATTTTGGATGTATAGATGTCATATAAACCAATGCTAGGGATGCATTGTGGGTTAGTATGGGCAAATACATCAAGAGGAAGCCAAAACTAGGACTTTAGGTCAAGGTTCAATTGAACTTTTTAGCTAGTTTTATGTTTTATGTCAATCTTGGGATTTTGTGATAAATATATTTTTATATATATTTTTTCCAATTAGACATTGATAAAATAGACCTCTCTACAAAATTTGAGAATTTTTGGAGGTCTGTGGAATTTCTGATGTATTTATGAAGTTGACCAGAAAAGGTTGATTTTTGCATGAATAGTGTATCAGTCGACTGGTAACAGTATTTTTGAGCACAGAATGTCTCTATAAGCTTATTTCGATAAGGTCAGTCGACTGGTACTTCTTTCAGTCGACTGATACTAGTCTGAAAGTGTTTTTAGCACTGGATTTTAACCAGGTCAGCTCGTATATGTGTATGAAATCCATGGGAGATTAATACATGAGGTTAGGGTCAATTTGGATGACAAGTTTTCAACAATTGGGATATTGTTGGAGAACTTTTTGGATGTTAGGTAAAGGGGGAGAAGGTTTAGTTGGAAAACCTTAGTGCCTTTGCGTAGGGGGAGCCTTGTGATAGGTTCTTAAATAGCCCTGTGATAAAATTCCTAGCTCAATGGGGAGCCTAGGTGTAGGGGGAGCCTTGGCATAGGTTCCAATGCATGATGCATTTTTGTTTCGACGGTGTAAGTCCAAGTGTGTAGCCTTGGCAATGTAAGTCCATTTGTTTTAGCATATTTATTTGCTATTGTTTCCCGTAACTTAAACGTATTGCCAACCATCAAAAAGGGGGAGGTTGTTAGAAGCAATCCCAATGGTCCGTGCAACTATGTGTTTTGGTGTTTGGACAAACAGTTTAAGTTAGGTTCACCCTTATATTTGATATGTGTCAGTGAAGGATGGAGCATCCGAGGGGCTGTGGACAAGGCAGCGAGGACAAGGGTTGAGGGAAGCGACTTCGAGGCATATGCAAAAGATAACATTGGAGACGAGCTGTGGGCTTGAATGCATCCGAGGGACAAGAGCCAAAGTAAGTAGGCTTGAAGGCAAGAGGTCAAGGCTGCTGATCCTATCTGAGAAACTAGACAAAACGGAAAGCTAGGAGAAAACCTACTGCTGATGAAGAATAATACTTGTAAAATACCGATCCGAGAAACCCAAAGTGGATCTGAGAGAATAAAGTCACAGAATGCCCTTCTCATGCGAATATCCCAAGACGAGAGAAGAGCTTGAATGAAGAAAACCTAGATCTGGAGCTTCCAAAGCTTCCTGCGCACAAGAGACCAACCAACACTATCGTCAGTGACCTAAGGCCGGGGTGGGAATCCCTGGCTAGGCCCTCCGACGCTCAAGTCAGTGATCTCTCTTAGTGTGGAAGAAGGAAGAAGAAGATGAACAGTAGTTGAAAATTACCCTTTTTATACCACTTCATATAACCTCCGTAGTCATGAAGTGGACCCCAGTTTGTTAGAGTTTGTTTATGAGATGACGTAAGCTTTGTACTTGCATAAAATAACTTTTAAGGAATCTTTTTTGTACCCCAGATGTACCTTCTTTGTCATTTAGTACCTACAGAAGAATCTAGAAACATACTTCCCGCCAAATTAGCAAAACATGTTATACAATCACATAACCACATATATCTTCATTAAACTATTTATAAATATTCTTGAAACATTTGCTCCTGCCCTGTCTTATAAGTTATATCGGAGTGTATTTATCACCCCTACCTGCTTGTCATGTCCTCATTATATTATAGACAACTCGGTATGATATTGTGCCTCATATAAGTCGAAATTAAACCCAGGTCATGTCCGGTCGATTTATTATTACCGTTCAACTAATCGTTCAATAATATACTATAAATTCTATAAAGCCCTAGATCTTTTCAGACTCGGGCGATCATGTATACTCAATTAATAATAGTTTATGTCTAGGTATGCCCCCTTAAATAATCCTGGTTCTCCTATTTTAATCGTGTAAACTTGGTCGATATTGGCTTACCTCTCTCAAGGTATATCCCGGTCGATATTGGTCTATCCTTCTTACGGTATTTCTCTGTCGTGATTGGTCTACCTTTCTCACAGTATATTCCGTCTGATATTGGTCTATCTTTCTCAAGCTATATACCGGCCGATATTGGACCATTCCTCTCAAGGTATTGCCCGGCCGATATTGGCCTATCCTTCTTAAGGTATTACCCGGTCGGGGTGGCCTACCTCTCTCAAGGTATGTCCCGACCGATATTGATCTATTTTCTTAATTCTGCTATCTCCTTTCCCTTTTTCACCAGGGACCTACAAAACCTAACTCATATCACTAGCCTTCCCTTCAAGTCTAGTCGAGGAGGTGTAGCTGACTGATTAGACACAAGCCTATTTTTGTTCCTTTGCATATCTTTACCCGTGACTTTGCTATGGGCACTGTAGTGGCCTCGTGATCTTCTTTATAATAGTCCTCGTGACTTCTGGTACAACAATCCCGTGAACCCAAGTACAGTGATCCCGTGAGTCTTTTGATCCTTTAAATAGGGCTATGATCCTCTCTTCATTCTCCATTCGACTCAGTTCTTTTTCCTCCTAGTTCGCCTTCTTCTTACCGCGAGTATGGCTTCAGATCCCCCTCTTTGGGGGCAAATCTTGTTGAATAAGGTGATATCTATATATACGGTTGCCCAAGATTCGGCTTTGGTTAACTATTTGGTTCGAGAAACTGTCCCGAGGAACCAAGTTCCTCAAGATTTAGAATCTCAAGCTAAAGGCATGACTGCTCCGCAGACTCAACAGGCTTCAGATGTTAGCTAGAGCCCTACAACCAATCATTTGATGATTGTATTTTGGACTTGTTGTATCATATTCTATATAAATAAAGGCATTTGGTTTTTGGTTATTATATTTACTTGTATTGGTGCCAAATAAATTAAGTATAATAACGTCCTTGAGTAGACAATTCTCATCTATATCAATCGGTTAGTTGAACTGATAGTGAGATGATATAGGGAACACTACTCTTAATCATTCCTAGTCGAGTATTAACATTCAGGGACAATGTTAATGCAATAAGACTAGCATGTAGGTCAACTCGATGACTTGATCTCACAAGTCATGGATATAGAGATATCAAGTTGACACATGGGTATACATTAGAGAATGTATACTGAATGACCCGCCATGAGAAAGTATCATGGATCGTTATATGAGTGTCATATACTTTCTCATGTGGCGATTAGTATGACTACTAGTCCTTAGACCTGAAGTCACCATGGATCCCTACATAAGGAGTTATGTACTTTGGTTTCGTCAAACGTAAGTGGGTGGACTATAAAGGCGATTCTGGGTATGTAACAAATGGAGGGATATGAGTGATGTAGATGAGATCTATCCCTCATATAGGAGTGACATCGATATTTTTGATAGAGTGAGACCACGAAGTGCATGGATGAGTCAATATAGGATATTGAGCTCATTTGATTTAGTGAGTCTACTTGGAGTTCAAGATTTAGATTGATTAGAGGATGACACGGTCTATGCCTCATATTGATCAATCTAGATGTTTAGGATAGAAGGACACTTGTCATATTTTGTGAGGAGTCACAATTAGTAGTCACAAAGGTGATGTTGGATCTCAACAATCTTGTAACATTGGGTAGTAATGATGTGTTGCTAGATACCGCTCATTACTTATGCTCCTAAATGGGTTTAGGGGCATTGCCAATGTTACAAGAATCTATAGGGTCACACACTAAGGACAATTAGATGGAGATTAGGTTCATATGATGAACCAAGAGGATTAGATTCATTTGATGAATCAAATTAGATTAAGAGTAATCCTAATTGGGCTAATTGAGTTAGACTCAAGTTGATTCATGTGTTTAATGAGTCTAATTTGGATTATGACTCATTGAATCAATTTAATTAAATGAATTAGATTCATTATATTAAAGTGGCTTGAATTAAATGGTTGGATTAGATCAACCATGAGAGAGATTAAGTCAAGTTTGACTTGACTTGAGAGGAAGATGAAGAGTCAAGTTTGACTTGACTTTATGTCACCTCATTGGTGAGTTGACATTGATTGGGCCAATGATGATGCTCCACATCATCATGGTTGCTTAAGTAGGATGCCACCTCATGGGAGTTACCAAGTGTTGTGACTCTTGGCATTTCATGGAGGTTACACATCTCTTAATGTGCCCGGCCACATCAAGAGGAGGATAGGTTTTCATTTTGTGAGTTAATCTCATTCATTCCTCCTTCTTCTTCCTTGAGTTCTTCTTGCTCTCTCCCACTCCTCTTCTTGCCGTGACCTATCAAGGTGCTAGCACACCTTTGTTTAGGTCTTCTCCACCTAAGTTGTCCGTGTGGATACTTCCAGAGGACCGTACGCTTGACGGTCTAGAGATCCGGCATTTTGGACGAGCGGGATACGCGAAAGGCACGCTTCAAAGGTATAAAATGTAGATCATAGTTTGAAACTCATACTCATATTTTTAAAATCTATCCTTCGCACGAGATCCAGTGGCATGGGTGATTCGGGGTTTCCGCGACGCGAAAATACGGTTTTCGCGGCCCGAAAAACCCAACAGTGGTATCAGAGCCACGTGCGAAGCGAGTACTAGTTTAAATTAGTATTTTTGTGAAAAATATACATACTGTAACATTCAGACCTCCAGCATCAGATCACAGAACAACAGCAGCTGATCACTACCTTAATGGGTCAGCAAGGCAACCCGGTTACCCCACCGGTAACTACAGTGCCCCCGGCAGCCCCTATTCCGATGGTCCGACAAGAGGCCTACTTGATTCAAAGGCTTAAGCATTCTCGAAAGCTGCGAACCATGGGATGCCTGGCGTGGCTTAAGACCGTGGAGCATATAATGGAACCTCGCGAACACGAGAAGGTCAAATCGCTGCTCGCTTCACGGAGATGCCCTGTGGTGGGACCGAGTAAAAGCGAAAAGACAAATAAACCAGATGGGATTTTGAGACAAAGTTCTTAGAAGAATTCTTCCATATGCAAGTGACCAACAAGCACTATGACGAGTTCATTGAGTTCCGTGATAACGAAGCCGTCAAGAAGTTCAACCGCCTAGCACGTCTGTGCCTAGAAAAAGAAAGAGTCCGGTTAATGTTAAAGATGCTCAGGCCGAGTTCGCCGAACGTGCCGTGAGTTAATAGACCGCAGACGCAGAGGAGCTAGTCGGCGTCACGATTCCGAGCACTACCAGCAATGAACAAGGGCAAGAACCAAGCCCCGACCGGAGGACAAAAATCGCACAATACTAGATCAAGTGGAAAGAGGAAACAGTGGAACAACACAAAAGGTGGTCCGGCCAATAAGCAAACCAAGTACCCTCGATGTGCCACATGTGGAAAGATGCATTGGAGTATGTCTCCTAAGTACCGAGAAAGTGCTACAATCTGAAAGGAAGGTCATTTGGCGGAAATTGCCCTACTCGTGCACTACCTCTGAACAACCGAATATGAGTACCCCTGCTGGCGCGAGATCATCGCCATAGAAAGGACTTCAATCACCAAGGAAGATTGAGGCCCTCCTATAATGACGCCAGTCTATTCTCTTACCAAGGAGGACGTGGCGAATGCCTCTCGTTGTCACCACTTATTTATAATCGGTGTCTGTAGTATTATTCGGCAACACACTCGTTCGTCTCAACACCTTTTATGAAGAAGCTAGATATACCACTCCGAACTCTAGAGGACACATTCTTAACAACCTTACCATCCGGGAGATTATGCCATTGGACCATATCTGCAAGCAGTACTCATTCGAATCGCAAACGAGAACTCTACTGCGATCTGATAGTGACATAATATTGGGCATGGATTTCCTTAGCAAATACGGCGCTTTAATCGAGTGCCGCAAGAGGAAAGTGATTTTCTGACCCGAAAATGAACCAGAGTTTGAGTTTTACGGGGAACCGAAAGGAACGGAGAAGTTATTGTCATCTATTAAAGTACAAAGGATGTTAGATAAAGGATGTATGAGGTTTCTAGCGCACGTGGTTGATACCAATCAAGTCAAAGACCCGAAGCTAGAGGATGTCAGGATAGTATGTAACTATCCAAAAGTATTTCCTGATGAACTACCAGGGTTGGCCCCTGACAGAGAGATAGAATTCGGAATCGAATTGATTCCTGGTACTCAGCCGATTTCAAAAGCACCTTATCGTATGGCTCCGGCTGAATTAAAGGAACTTCAGGAACAGTTATCCGAATTACTCGACAAGGGACTTATTCGTCCTAGTCACTCTCCATGGGGAGCTCCAGTGCTGTTCGTAAAGAAGAAGGATGAGTCTATGCGAATGTGTATAGACTACCGAGCGCTGAATAATGTGACGATCAAGAACCGGTACCCACTCCCACGGATCGATGACCTGTTCGATCAACTGAAGGGTGCGATCGTTTTCTCAAAGATAGACATACGATCCGGTTATCATCAAGTGAAGGTGAAACCAGATGATATACCAAAAACAGCATTTCGAACCCGATATGGACACTATGAGTTCATAGTTATGCCTTTCGGAGTAACCAACGCTCCTGCAGTATTTATGGACTTGATGAATCGAGTATTTACGGCATATCTTGATAAATTTGTAATCGTCTTCATTGATGATATACTTATCTACTCGAGAACTCCAGAAAAACATGCTGAACACCTGAATATTGTAATACAGATCCTTCAAGAGAAACAACTATATGCAAAATTCTCCAAATGCGAGTTTTGGCTTGACCGGGTAATATTCCTAGGTCATGTCATCTCCAAAGATGGAGTTATGGTGGATCCAAGCAAAATCGAAGCTGTAAATAACTTGAACAGACCAACGAATGCCAGCAAAGTCAGGAGTTTTCTCGGGCTAGCAGGTTATTACAGGAAATTCGTAGAGAATTTCTCCAAAATCGCAGCCCCTATGACAACCCTCACCAAGAAAAATACAAAGTATGAATGGACAGAAGCTTGCGAGAAGAGTTTCGCGGAATTAAAAAGGAGACTGATCAGTGCTCCGATTCTTACTCTTCCGGAAACCAACAGAGGCTTCGATATGTACAGCGATGCTTCCATCACAGGACTTGGAGCTGTACTCATGCAAGATGACAAAGTCATTGCCTACGCTTCTAGACAACTTAAAGAGCATGAGAAGAATTATCCCATTCACGACTTAGAACTAGCAGCCGTGGTCTTCGCTCTCAAAATATGGAGACATTATTTATATGGAGCTCAGTGTAAAATTTATACCGACCATCAGAGTCTGAAATATTTCTTCACGCAAAAAGACCTGAATATGAGGCAACGCCGATGGCTCAAATTACTGCGAGATTCTTTATCACCCAGGAAAGGCGAACAAAGTGGCCGATGCACTCAGCCGAAAGTTCAGTGCCACCTGATGTAACTATTTTAAAGTTCGAGGACGAACTTTTTATGAGGTACGGGGTACTGTAACACCCACTAAACTTTTAAGATAAATAAGAGAATGATGAATTTTGCCTTAGAAAAATAATAAGAAGTGAGTTGAAGCAAAAAGAAATAAAATGAAATAAAAAGAAGAGGAGGTCAAGGATTGAACCTTGAACCTCCTATATTATAATTTATAGAATTAATTAGTAGAAACCAATTGAGATAGAGAGAAGATATTGATAGCAAGGAAAGAGAATGCATGATAAAGATAGGAGTAAAGATCTAAGAAGAGAAAGCAAGAAAAGAGCAAGAGAAAGACAATTTGCCTTCCTCCCTTTTTCTCTCTTTTCCCTCTCTTGCCGTGACATTAAATGGAGAATGAAGGGGATTCATTCCCCCTTGTTCTCATCATAAATGATGAGAATAAATTAGAAAATAAAATAAATAAAAGAAAATAGAAAATGGGTTAAAGGAGAAGGAAAGCAAAAATCAATTTTTGCTATCTCTTCCCCCTTAATATAAAAAAAAATGATGTAAAGGGAAAATTCAATTTTTCTCTCATTTTCCCTCATCCTCCCTCTCCCTCACCGAATCCTCAGTCCCCTCTCCTCCATCTTCGGCCCAAGCCACAAGCGAAAAGGCTACTTCTTCCATCACCACACCTTAGATCCACAAGCGAAAAGGAAGTAAGCTTCCCCTCACCTGTGGTACAAGGCGTTTTATGTGCTTTTCGGATTTTATGAGGATTAGAAAACCTAGAACAGAATTTAAGAAAAAAATTCGGCCAAAGAAGAGTTTTCAAATCTAGGAAGGTTTAAACAAGTCCTCATTTCATGATATTTTTCTATGCTATGTAGGAAGGTTTTCCTTCATGTTTTTATACCTATATAATGCTTGGTCAGAGGAGTACCTAACCCTAGAATTTCGGCCAAAAATATTTTAAAGAGGTTAGGGAAATCATTGTTTAACCAAACTAGTACAAGATTCCCTCCATGAATTACTAAGGGTCTTTTGTTGGTTTTTCTTGCTTAAAAGTTACTTGGAACCAAAAGAAATCCACTCATATGTTTCGGCCAAGAAAAGAGCTTAGGGTTAGGAAGACCTTTAAATTTAAGTAACCATGTTTATATGATAGAATATAGAGTTCTCTTAAAGAATTACAT
This sequence comes from Zingiber officinale, assembly GCF_018446385.1. Lineage (NCBI taxonomy): Eukaryota > Viridiplantae > Streptophyta > Magnoliopsida > Zingiberales > Zingiberaceae > Zingiber > Zingiber officinale. Next base: position 22,738,851 of record NC_055995.1, read on the forward strand.
GTTGAATATTGCTAGAAATTCATGAACTCTTCATTAAGATTTTCGGCCATGATAAGATGAATAGCTTAGAAAAGCTTAAACAAAATTTTAACATGCTCAAGACCTCTGTGATATTAAGATATGAAAGTTGTTTAATGCTCTCATGCTTAATTAGGGTATAGAGAATTTAGTTACATGATATATGACATGTAAGATCACAAGGGTCCTAGCTTGTTTATGAACCAAATTTGTATATGATGTTCTTAGTAATTTTTGCCATGAAACTTACTTAGGTTTTCCATGCTTTAAGCCACTTAAAACCTAGTTTAGAGATTGGTAGGTTTCGGCCATGAGGAAAAATAAAAGAAAAAGGAAAGAAACCTAGGAAGCCTAAGACACAATTCACATGTATGTTTATTATGTTTGTCTTTGTACATGCTATGAAACTTGTATGACTTCCTATGCTTTTAGGCTATTTGAAGCAAATTTAAACACTGATGGGTCTCGGCCAAGTAGGGTTTAAATGACCTAGAGGCCTTAGAATTGAAACCAATTGTGTTAAAAATGTTTCTTATGGAAATATGATAATATGTTGATTGAGTCACATGCTTGTATAATTTTTCCATGACCTAAATGAACCATTGTATGTTTCGGCCATGAAGGGATAGATGCCCTAGAAACTCTAGAACAAAAATTAAATATGCTCATGTCACTCTACATGAAATATGATAAGTAGAAAGCCAAAGTTCTCATGTTATATGTTGTTTAATGACCTAAAATGAGGCTAGGGTAAGTTTCGGTCATACTCATTGTATGATGCCTTATTATGAATTTATACATGATGTTAGTTCAAGTTCACATGCTTGTATGTTTGCTTTTAGCCCTAATGAATACTTGTTAAATTTCGGCCATGACATATGTTAAGGGCTTGAAGAATTTAGGAACTAGCTCAAATATACTTACTATGTTACTTGAAAAAAATGCTATAAATATGGTTTAAGGTTTCCATGCTTTCATGACATTTGGGACCTTGTTTCACACCTGATAGGGTTCGGCCACATGAAGTTTAGGGACTTGGAGAACTTAGAAACCAAGTTAATTATGCTTATAATGCTTCCTATAAATTGATGTGATGATAATTTAGGTTCCACATGCTTGGAGGTTGTTTTTATCTAAATTGAGATCTAAGGGGGGGTTCGCCCATGATAAGAACCCAAGGGATTAGGAAGCTTAGAACCCAAGCTAACTATGTTACCATGTTTCTTATGATAGTATAATCACATGATACACCCTTATGCTTAAACATGTATGCTTGTGATTTATACTTTCTATGATATGATATGTGCTTAGAAATATGCATGCTTTGATGATATGCTATGTGCTTAAAATATGCATGCTTTCATGATATGCTAGGTGGATAGAAATATGCATGCTTGGATGATATGCTATGTGCTTAAAATATGCATGCTTTCATGATATGCTATGTGGATAGAAATATGCATGCTTTGATGATATGCTATGTGCCTAAAATATGCATGCTCTCATGATATGCTATGTGGTGAAAATATGCATGCTTTTATGACATGATGTATGCCTAAGTGATGCATACTTTTTATGACATGACGTATGCCTAAGTGATGCATACTTTTTATGACATGACGTATGCCTAAGTGATGCATACTATTTATGATATGATGTATGCTTAAGTGATGCATACTTTTATGACATAACGTATGCCTAAGTGATGCATACTTCTATGATATGCTATGTGACTAAATGATGCATTTTTATACATGCTACTTTACTTTGTAAGGCTTGTACCAAGGGTGAGCTCCTAATTAGCCCCTATGCCTTTGGCTGTGTGATCCAGGCTAGTAAAAACAAAGGGATGGGCTCCTTAGTACGCCCCTAGGTCTATGGCTGTGTGATCCGGACCTAGTTCCTAGTATGATTCAAGACTTGCTACCTTGGATATACTTAGGAAGCGCGCATATCTACGTGATTTATCTATGTGTGGTACAAGCCGGGGCCCTGATTATGTTGATATTATGTTCAAGTATACATGTTTTTCGGATACATGTTTTCAAAATCATATTGCATATACCTTATGATCATGTTGTGATGATGCTATGATTTATGATATGTCATGATTAGATACGATTATGTTATGTTTCATGCTATGCTTTAAGAGCTTGATATGCCATGCCACCTTATGATGATACTATGATATGCCATGATTAGATATGATTATGTTATGTTTCATGCTATGCTTTAAGAGATGATATGCCATGACTAGTTATGATTTTGTTATGTTGCATGATATGCTTAAAGAGTATGATATGTTAAGCCATGACTAGTTGAGATCATGTTATGTTCAGACATTCTTTGATCATGTGATGATTTTTGGTTTTAATGAGTAGGAAAGGAACTTACTGAGCCATGAGTGCTCATAGCTTACTTTCCTTGTACCACAGATAAAGGAAAAAGCTGGATGAGCTAAAGGAGCAGCAGGAGAGGCAAGGAGATGTGTGTGGCAGTGGCTAGGCAACCAAATAAGAACCTGCTTTAAAAACTTTTAAAGAACTATGCTTTGGTATCATGAATTGTAGTACCGTATGTGTGACTTGATGTTATGTTTCTACTAATTTTGATATCATGTTATTGATGCCATGATAGTGTAGTTCAGATTTGATGAAAAGAAAAACAAAAGAAATTTTTTTATTAAACTAAGAAAATTATTTTAAGTCTTCCGCTGTTTTAAAAAGAAAAATTTGTACATGGAGTATCGTAGCCCCATCCCTTAGAGTTAGCAGGGAGGGCGGGCGTTACAACTTTGACCCCTTTTTTCCTTGCCTTAGCATTCTTTCTTTGTTGCAGTCTTTGATCAATCTTCGCGCTCATCGTTTTTCAGTGATCTTCTTTCTTGACTTCAGTAAGTAACTTGTTGTTCTGCTAATCTTTACTTCTGTCTATGGCTGAAGAAACGATTTCTCCTTGGTATACTCAAATTTCTTCTTCTTTCGATGAGAATGCTAGACTTGCTATTCGTATGCAATATGAAATTCCTAGGGAATATGATATCATCATTCTTAAACCAGATGAGCATCCTCATCACCCTCCTGCTAACTGTGTAACCTTCTTTAGGGACCAGTTGATAGGGGGTTTAAGGTTTCCTATTCCTTCTTTTCTAATCGATGTATGTCAATACTTTGATATTCCTCTCCAACAATTTGTATCTAATGCCTTTCGCTATTTGTATGGTATATACATGTTGTTTCGCACCCTGGATATTCCTCCTACTCCTCAAAATGTTTTCATGTTCTCCTATCCAAAGGTAGTAGAGCCAGGTGTCTTTCTTTTCCAATCCCAGACTAAGATGGTCCTCTTTGATGATATGCCCTCTTCTCTTAAGGCCTGGAAATCTCGCTTCTTCTTTATGAAGTTTCCTGGGCCTATTCCCTGGTCTCATATTTGGAGATCTTCTTTACCTCCTTTACCTGATATCAAGGAATTCCATCTTCACCCTTCTTTTCCTATTTATTGTGAAAAGTTGCTATGTCGGCGCCTTTCCATCACCAAATGGCTGCGGAATGATATACTATATCTATTTGGTTTGAGCGCGGTCAAACATAAGATACGCGGCTCCTTAGGTAAAGTTCTGTCTCTTCTTCTATCAGTTTTTATTAACTAAAATATTTCTTCTAGCTTACGCAGTGGCCGGTTTTTATACTGCTCTGATCAATGAAGAGCTACGTCTGGAAGAAGCTGCACTTCATGCTAAAGAACAAGAGCTTCTTACGGTCCTTAATCCACCCTCGTCCACTGATGTTTCAACTCCTCCCGCTGAAGCTTCCAGCTCTCAGGTGGTTCCGGAAGTTCCTGAGGGTCTTCCTGCAGATATTCTAGATGCCCCTCTGCCAATCGTTTCTTCATCAGTGGATGTTGCTTCTTCAGCGGCCACTCCCCTTCCTGTCATTGAGCTTACATCTCCTGTGAGCTCCGGTAAATCCTTTCCTGAAGTTGCTCCTGGCAAATGCCCTGGACGCAAACTTACTAGGGCTCCTCCCAAAAGGAGACTCATCCTTCTCGCCAACGAACTCGTTTTAGAAGGTTTTGCTTCTACTGACCTTCTTTCTGATGAGCTTACTTTGGCTGACCTCTATCCTTCTCTTATTTTCTCTGCCTCGCCCTCTTCCAGTACTAGTGCTCCTTGTGGCACTTCTTTTACTTTTCCCTTGTCTCTTACAGAATCTGGGTCTTTACCTTCCTCACTTTCTTCTTATCTAGTTTTCGCTCCCCCTTCTATTCTCACATCTTCTTTCTCCATGGGTTCTTCTGTCGTTCCCGTCCTTCCTATAATGTTGGGAGGTTCTTTTGCTAGTGCTTGGGAGGAAATTCATCCTCTCTTTGGAGAACTTACTACTCCTGAGACAATTGATCAATTCTCTCACAAGGAAACCCAAGTATGTTTATTAATACTTATTTATTATTTATCCTTGACTATTTTATGACCCTTTATTATAGTTTTAGAGATGGATAGCCAACATGGGTCTGTCTCGGCTGATGCATAACTTATATAATGAGAACAAGAAATTGAAACAGCAAGTTGCTGATATGTCTTCTGCTAGAACTTCAGAAGAATCCAAGAAACAATATGAAGCCCAGATTGAGAGTCTTTAATCGCAATTTAAATCAGCTACGGATCTCAACAAGGAATTCACTTCCAAATTAGAGAAGCAGACTGTTGAAATCAACAAGTTAAAATCTAATTATGAGTCTGCGTTGGCTGACAAACTCAAGGCTCTACAGCTGAAGGACGATGAAATAACTTCCTTAAATACCTCCCTAAATACAGCTAAAACAGAGGCCTCTACCAAAGAAGCTGAGTTGAAGTCTTCTCAGACGGCTTTAGTGGTTTACAAAGCTGGTGAAGACGGTCGTTTCAAGGAGCGAGCTACCACCTTGATCAATTCTACTGAATTCAACAGGCCGATCGTAAAATCTATTTTGGCCGCCTATACTGCTGGAGCCGAAGGAGCAGTGAAGCAATTACGAGAAGAAGACTTCTTGTCTCGTGATCCTCCTCCTAACTTCTTGAACCGACGCAAGCTCCTTGATAATAGGCCCGCTGATCTGTTTCCTCAGTTGACTATAGAGTAATCTCTTTACTTAAATCTAGACCATTGTAAAGCTAACTAGAATTTGTTATGACAACTTGCCTTGTTTGTGTAAAATTAAACTTCTCTTTCTATTACTAAATATGCTCCTTTTCATTCGTGGTGGTTTCTTGTTTTATCTAAGCATGTCGAGTGTCGCCTGGCTTGCCACTATAAAGCCTTACTCAATATACTATAGTATCCTCCATCTTGGCTGGTCTATTGTAACCGACCGATTCATACTCTTGCTTACAAATATCGTTCGGTACTTGGTAGTTAACTAACTCCCATCCGATTTAATGTGGCATGTTATAATACTATTAATATCATTCGGTTTATTATAACCGATCGATTTATACTTGTGTCTATCAATACCATCTGGTGCATTATACTTAACTAAATTTCATCCGATCTATTATGATGAATGCCACCTGGCTTGCCACTATAAATCTTTAATCAATATATTATAATATCATCCATCTTGGCTGGTTTATCGTAATCGGTCGATTCATACTTATGCTTACAAATATCGTCCGGTACTTTGTATTTAACCGAGTCCCGCTCGATATGATATGGTACTTTATAATATAATATTTTCAATATCACTTGGTTTATTATACCTGGTCGATTTACCATTAGGCTAGCACATATCGACCGGTACCTTATACTTAACTAAATCTTGTCCGGTCCAGTATGACCACCCGGGTTTGTTGTTTTAATCAAATAGATAATCTGAAACTATCCTATCAACCTCGTACCCGACCGATTTTCTTCATACCTCTTTGATTCTTTAAGAATCAAGTGCATAGAGAGAAAAACTTGGTTGCGTTTTCTGAGGAAGATCGCCAAACTTAATACCTTTTTCTTGAGATTCATCCTTCTTTTTGAATTCGATTCTATCCCTCGATGACATACCTCTTTATGGCGGTTATGATTCTGAGTATTCTTCCTTATTGGATTCATACTCTTTCTTTTCATACCCACTTTTATACTTAAGTTCTACACGAACTGCTATTGATCTTATTATTTTATATACCCCTCTGCTTTCGGCTTTTTCCTTTTTCCAGTTCTTCTTCCTCCCCTGTATAAGAGTTTTTGGGTATAAGGCTCTGAGAGAGAGAAGAAGGTTTGAAATGCTATCTTCTTCTTTTTGACTATCCCTACCTATTCCTTTGTTTGCTTCCCTTCTGCTATTCCGCCATGGCCACTTCTTCCCTCGCATGGTTCCTTTCGTGAGCTTTTGACCTTATAGAGCCAGAGGAAGTGGAGTTACAAGTGAACTATGATTTTACTTCCTATATAGTTCGCCCTACCCCACAGGATAGCCCGCACCTTCTTCCTCTGGGGTGTGTATCTATCTTTCGGGATCAAGTTTTACAAGGTTTTTGATTCCCTCTCCATCCCTTTTTCTATGATGTTAGTGTCTACTTTGAGATTCCCCTTAATCAATTTATTCCTCAGTCTTTTTCTATCCTTATGGGTTTTGTTGGGGTGTCTAAACTGCTAGATTTTCCTCTATCCCCTCATCTTTTTCACCACTTCTTCATTCCGCGTCAAGTAGATATTGGTGTCTTCAAATTTCAGTCTCGCCCTAAGGCTATTTTGTTCAACAGGATTCCTCCTCAAGGGGAATGGCGTCACAAATTTTTCTTTATGTGCCTCCCTTCTTCTCCTCCTTTTCCTATCCACTAGATATACGATCTCCCTCCAGTTCCTAATACTGACAATCTCCTCAATGAACCCTCTATTTCTTTCGCTTTATCCAAACTAAAGGTGGCCAAATTCAGCTTACCATCCCTGAATGTGGAGGGTTTGATGTTTCCCTTTGGGATAAGTAACATCGACACTCCCTTAGATGTTTCTTTTGATAGGTCTAAACATTCTAAGCTGTGTTTATCAGTTATTTGCTAATCATCTTCTATAATGATGCCCAATTCTTGTGTTTCAGCTGATGCTCTTCTACCTGCTTTCATGTACAAGAATACAGCCATGACCAAGTCTTTGTTGAATAAATTTGGAGAGCAATTACTACAAGCTCGTCGAGCCAATCCTACTTCCTCTACTTTGGGTTTATTATCTAAAGAAGAGCAAACAACGGAAGTTGTGGCTGCTATGGAAGAGGAAGAGGAACAACCTTTTGTTGCCGTAATCAAGAAACCCCGGCTTACTGGGGATGTTCCTTTTTACGACACTTGTGGTACTTTTATGCAGACCCCCGTTGTCCCTGCACCTATTTCTTTTGAGAGAGGTAAGGCACCAATGTCCCCTACTCACATTATCTCCAATCTTTCTCTTAGGATGATGAGATCGGCTCTACTCATTCCTTCCTCTTCTGTTATTGTTTCAGCTACTTCTACTTCTCATATGGCTATTACTACTTCGACCTCCTCTCAACCTCTTACCCTAGCCTTGCCTCCTCTAGCTCCTGGACCCCGAGCTAAAAGAATGTCTTGCAAGAGATCTTCTCCGAGTCCAGGACCATCAGCTATTCGTGCTTCTACAACTGAATCAACTTTCATTTCTCTGTCATCTTTCATCCCCTCTAGCTCTTCCTCTGTCATTCATGGTTCTACTACCCCCCTCCTTTCTCTTCCTTCTTCTTCCACACGACCCTCTTCTCCTTCTGCCTCCACACCTTTATTTAAACAAGCTATGGGTCTTCCCTCTCAAATGGGACAAACTTCAGACCCTACTGGTTACGATTTTTTACAATTGCAAGGCACATTCTCTGAATCTTGGTTGCATAACCAAGAACTATTAAAAGGCACCAGTATTTCCAGCCGTGCCGACAGTCATAGTCGTCAAGCTGTTGCTGTAAGTGTTTTTCATTATATATTGTTAACTTCTTATTACTCCCGCTAATTGTATTATTATTTTAGTTCCTTGCCTCAAGTCTTCATCTGGACCAGTTAGTCATTGCCCTGGAAAGGAAAAATCGCAAGTTAAGGGCTCAAGTAGAGGCATTGAAAGTCAATCTTCCTCCTTCTCACATTGAGCTCACTCAATTACGACAGAAGATAGCTTTGCAGACTCAACAAATAGAGAGTCTGAAGAAAGAACTGCAACATCAGCAGCAGCTATTGGCAAACAAAGAGCTTGAAAGGAGAACTTTGGAATTACGAGTGGATCGATTAAATTCCAGCCTCCAGGTGGAAACTGTTTTGAAAGACAAAACCCTCTCAGATATTTCTCATAAAAACATTGTCTTAGAGAAAGTAGAGAGACTTCACAATGTCTTTCTTTCTGATTAGGCTCAAGAGTCAGCATCAAGAGATTTTGCTCTGCTACAAGAGCAAGAACAAAGAAAGACTCAGGATGATGAGATATCCTTACTTCAAAAGGAGATAGAGCAGCTTAAATCAGAAAGAGACACTTTCAAAGAACAAGCTGCTAAACTACATGCTGAATTTCAAAGTTATAAGGAGCATGAGGAGGATCGATTGGAAGGCAGGCGCTTGGCATATCTAAGGTCTCTGAGGTTTAACAATGAATTTGTCTGCCGTATGATAGGGCCTTTGAATCATTCTGTGACAGGGGTTATTCGGCAATTGAGGGAAGGTGATTACTTATCTAGGGAACCCCCCCCCCCCTCTCAGTTTATAAATCGCCGCAGACTTAATCAAGAACTGCCTGAAAACTTAACAAGTAATTTTGAGTAAGCATGATTATGAAAGAGAAAGACTTGTAACTAAGTACTTGCATTTTTTGTAAAAATCAAATATTTGCATTTTTTATAAGCATCTTTACTTACTTGTTTCTCTGATCCTTATTATCTGACCACTGCTCCTTTTGAAGTGATTATGACGGATGAAAATAAGAATTATCCCTTTTATGATATCTTCCCCAAGCATATAGTTCCAAATAATGAGGCTTTCCATAAACTCCTTGAATTTTAATCAGGCACGACTGCATATAAAGAATTCCGAAGACCTCCGCGCTTCTAAAGGATATGTAATCTCGAGCAATTTCATATGAAGAACTCCATAGGGTTTATGCAATTCCGAGCAATTTTAAATAAAGAACTTTATATGCTTGTGGCTTCTGATGGAGAATGTAATTTTGCAGGATTATGTATATATATATATAAAGAATTCACCTGTGAACTTTGCATCTGGTCGGAGGTATAATGCCGAGTGATCTTCATAAAGAAATCCATATAATTTTGAATTTAGACTAGGTATATAATCTCAAATGGTTTAATATGAAGAATTCCATCAACCTTGAGTTTTCAGTTGGGCATGTAATCCCGAATAGAGTTCTGCGCTCTATCATATTTTGATCAGACACTCAATCCTACATTATCTTTTAAAGTTTTCGGTTTCTTCCAAGAAGACCCGTCTGAGATACTTCAAGTGATTTCCCGATCGACTGTGTTTTTATGATAGTTTAAAGTCTCCAGTTCCTCCCATGAAGACCCGTCTGGGTTACTTCATGTGATTTCCCGATCGACTATGTTTTTATGATAGTTTAAAGTCTTCGGTTCCTCCCATGAAGACTCGTCCGGGTTACTTCATATGATTTCTCGAACAACTATGTATGATGATAGTTTAAAGTCTTCGGTTCCTCCCATTAAGATCCGTCCGGGTTACTTCATGTGATTTCCCGATCGACTATGTTTTTATGATAGTTTTAAAGTCTCTGGTTCCTCCCATGAAGATCCGTCCGGGTTACTTCATGTAATTTCCCAATCGACTATGTTTTTAATGATAGTATAAAATCACCGGTTCCTCCCATGAAGACCCGTCCGGGTTACTTCATGTGATTTCCCAATCGACTATGTTTTATAATACTTTAAAGTCTCCGGTTCCTCCCATGAAGACCTGTCCGGGTTTCTTCATGTGATTTCCCGATCGACTATGTTTTGATGATAGTTTAAAGTCTCCGGTTCCTCCTATGAAGACCCGTACGAGTTACTTCATGTGATTTCCCGATCGACTATATTTTATGATAGTTTAAAGTCTCCGGTTCCTCCCATGAAGACCCGTCCGGGTTACTTCATGTGATTTCCCAATCGACTATGTTTTGATGATAGTTAAGGTCTCCGGTTCCTCCCTTGAAGACCCATCCGGGTTACTTCATGTGATTTCCCGATCGACTATGTTTTTATGATGTTTAAAGTCTCCGGTTCCTCCCATGAAGACTCGTCCGGGTTACTTCATGTGATTTCATGATCGACTATGTTTTACGATAGTTTAAAGTCTCCGGTTCCTCTCATGAAGACCCGTCCGGGTTACTTCATGTGATTTCCCGATCGACTATGTTTTTATAATAGTTTAAAGTCTCTGGTTCCTCCCATGAAGACTCGTCCGGTTTACTTCATGTGATTTCTCGATCGACTATGTTTTATGATAGTTTAAAGTCTCTGGTTCCTCCCATGAAGATCCGTCCGGGTTACTTCATGTGATTTCCTGATCGACTATGTTTTGATGATAGTTTAAAGTCTCCGGTTCCTCCCATGAAGACCCAGCTGGGTTACTTCATGTGATTTCCCGATCGACTATGTTTTGATGATAGTTTAAAGTCTCCAGTTCCTCCTATGAAGACCCGTCTGGGTTACTTCATGTGATTTCCCAATCGATTGTGTTTTTACGATAGTTTAAAATCTCCGGTTCCTCCCATGAAGACCCATCCGGGTTATTTCATGTGATTTCCCGATCGACTGTGTTTTTTATGATAGTTTAAAGTCTCTGATTCCTCCCATGAAGACCCGTCTGGGTTACTTCATGTGATTTCCCGATCGACTATGTTTTTATGATAGTTTAAAGTCTTCAATTCCTCCCATGAAGACCCGTCCGGGTTACTTAATGTGATTTCCCGATCGACTATGTTTTAATGATAGTTTAAAGTCTCCGGTTCCTCCCATGAAGACTCGTCCGGGTTACTTCATGTGATTTCCCGATCGACTATGTTTTTGATGATAGTTTAAAGTCTCCGGTTCCTCTCATAAAGACTCGTCCGGGTTACTTCATGTGATTTCCCGATCGACTATGTTGTGATGACAGTATAAAGTCTCCGGTTCCTCCTATGAAGACCCGTCCGGGTTACTTTATGTGATTTCCCGATCGACTATGTTTTGATGATAGTTTAAAGTCTCCGGTTCCTCCCATGGATACCCGTCTGGGTTACTTCATGTGATTTCCCGATCGACTATGTTTTTATGATAGTTTAAAGTCTCCGGTTCCTCCTATGAAGACCCGTCCAGGTTACTTCATGTGATTTCCGGATCAACTATGTTTTATGATAGTTTAAAGTCTCCGGTTCCTCCTATGAAGACCCGAGCGGGTTACTTCATGTGATTTCTCGATTGACCAGGTTTTGATGATAGTTTAAAGTCTCCGGTTCCTCCCATGAAGACCCGTCCGAGTTACTTTATGTGATTTCCCGATCGACTATGTTTTACGATAGTTTGAAGTCTCTGGTTCCTCCCATGAAGACCCGTCCGGGTTACTTCATGTGATTTCACAATTGACTATGTTTTGATGATAGTTTAAAGTCTCCGGTTCCTCCCATAAAGACCCGTCCGGATTACTTCATGTGATTTCCCGATCGACTATGTTTTGATGTTAGTTTAAAGTCTCCGGTTCCTCCCATGAAGACATGTCCCGGTTACTTCATGAGATTTCCTGATCGACTATGTTTTGATGATAGTTTAAAGTCTCCAGTTCCTCCCATGAAGACCCGTCCGGGTTACTTCATGTGATTTCCCGATCGACTATGTTTTGATGATAGTTTAAAGTCTCTGGTTCCTCCCATGAAGACCCATCCGGGTTACTTCATGTGATTTCCCGATCGACTATGTTTTACGATAGGTTAAAGTCTCCGGTTCCTCCCAAGAAGACCCGTCCGGGTTACTTCATGTGATTTCTCTATCGACTATGTTTTGATGATTGTTTAAAGTCTCCGGTTCCTCCCATGAAGACCCGTCCGGGTTACTTCATGTGATTTCCCGATCGACTATTATTTGATGATAGTTTAAAGTCTCCGGTTCCTCCCATGAAGACCCGTTCCGGTTACTTCATGAGATTTCCTGATCGACTATGTTTTGATGATAGTTTAAAGTCTCCGGTTCCTCCCATGAAGACTCGTTTGGGTTACTTCATGTGATTTCCCGATCGACTATGTTTTGATGATAGTTTAAAGTCTCCGGTTCCTCCCATGAAGACGCGTCCGGGTTATTTCATGTGATTTCCCGATCGACTATGTTTTATAATAGTTTAAAGTCTCCGGTTCCTCCCATGAAGACCCGTCTGGGTTACTTCATGTGATTTCCCGATCGATTATGTTTTTAATGTAAAACCAAAATGCTTGCACTAACCTTTTGATGGTTTAGCGTTTTTGAGATTTTCTTAAGGAAACCCGATAGACCCTTCCTTAAAGCTCCCAATCGACGACCGCTTGATCAGATTAAAAATGTTTGCCCACTAATCATCACGCCGTTTGAACCATATCTATTTCTTGGGTGATATTTGACCTGCATTGTATTTATCGAATTACATGAAGTACATGAGTTATGAACATACTTGTTATTTGCTCATGGGGAAACTACTTCAAATAAATTTGATTTGTTTTCTCAGTCGTATGCTTGAATGATATGAGCTTGTTAAGTTCGGTAGGGCTGTAATTGATTTGGACTCCATGGACACTCGAGAATTCTTCCTTCAGTGTCCTGGAGATAATATGAACCCGATGTAAGTTTTTCTACCACCTTGTAGGGTCCTCCCCATTGTGGTGCCAATTTGTTAACGTCACTAGCAGGCTTAACATGCTTCCATACTAGATCTCCCACCTGAAAAAATCTTGGGATGACCTTCTTATTATAATTCTGCCTCATTCTTTGTCGGTATGATATGAGGTGAGTTGCAGCTTTATCTCTAATTTTTTTCTATCAGATCTAGTTCCATAAGTCGTCGACCCACATTGTCATCATCATATAGTTGTCTTCTGTCAGATTCTACGCCTACCTCTATAGGAATGACAGTTTTTCCCCCATAAACCAGTTGGAAGGGAGTGATTCCGGTAGCTTTTCGGGGTGTAGTACGATATGCCCAAAGAACACTAGGCAGCTCATCTACCCAACTGCCACCAACATGATCCAATTTGGTTTTTAGGCCCCTTATAATTTCTCTGTTAGTTACTTCTGCTTGCCCATTACTCTGTAGATATGCCACGGAGGTAAATGCTTGAGTAATGTCGTAGCTTTTGCACCAGTCTAGGATTCTGTCTCATTGAAACTGCCTTCCATTATCAGAAACTAATTTGTGAGGATTACGAAATCTGCATACAATATTTTTCCATAGGAATTTAATAACTGCATCTTCAGTAATCCGAGCTAAAGGTTCTGCTTCTACCTATTTAGAGAAATAATCCACTGCTACTAATAAAAATCTTCTTTGTGCAGTTACCATAGGAAATTGACCAACTATATCCATGCCCCATTAATCAAAAGGACAGGAAACTATAGAGGTTCTTAATAATTGTGTAGGATGATGTGGAATATTCTGATGTTTCTGACAAGAAATACAAGTTCTTACAAATTTTGCAGCATCTTCATGTAAAGTAGGCCAGAAATATCCTGCTAATAAAATTCTGCGAGCCAGGGACCTTCCACCTATATGACTGTCACAGGAGCCCTGGTGGACCTCTTGCAAGATGTATTGTATATCTTCTGTCCCAATACATTTAAGTAAAGGTCTAGAGAAAGCCCTTGTATACAACTATTACCCTATCATAGTATATTGAACAACACTCTTCTTAAATATCCTTGTTTGTTCTGCATCAATTGGAAGAATACCTTGCTGTAAATATAATATAATTTGTGCCCTCTAGTCACCTTGTATCTCTGCATCAGCCTATCTCTCAATACGAGATACTAACAATGTCTGTTCAACTGGCCAATCCAAATTCCATGGCGTTATAGCAGAGGCCAATTTAGCTAATTCATCCGCTACTTGATTCTCAGCTCAAGGAATTTTTTGTATAGTTACTTCTTGAAACTAAGTATTCAATTTATCAAATGCCTCAGCATATAACTTGAGTCTATCATTATTGATTTCGAAGTTACCTGATAATTGTTGAGCTGCCAACTGAGAATCAGAGTAAATATACACCTGGGGTGCTCCCACATGTCGAGCGGCTTGCAACCCTGCTATCAACGTTTCCTATTCTGCTTCATTATTAGTAGCCCTATAATTCAGCCTGACGGAAAATTGAAGCTTATCTTCCCTTGGAAATATAAGGAGAATACCAATTCCACTACCTTGTCTGGTTGAAGATCCATCTACATAAACTTTCCAAGTATTCTCTTCTTCAGGACCTTGAACTTCTATGATGAAATCTGCTAGAGCTTGTGCTTTAATGGCCGAACGAGGTTGGTATTGTATGTCATATTCACTAAGTTCAGTCGTCCATTTAATCAACCGACCAGGTGCCTTTGGGTTAAGTAATACCCACCCGAGAGTACTATTGGTTAATACAGTAATTGCATGTGCTAGAAAATACGGGCGTAACCTCCGGGCAGTCAACACTGATGCATAAGCCAATTTTTCGAATGTAGTATATCTGCACTCGGCTCCTTTTAATAAATGGCTAGAAAAATACACAGGTTGTTGCTCTTTTCCCTTCCTGTCTAACTAACACAGAGCCTACAGCATTTTCATTGGCCGAGAGATATACCCATAAGGTCTCACCTACTACAGGCTTAGCTAATACAGGAAGGGTGGACAGATAGTCTTTTAACTCTTGAAAAGCTCTGTCACATTCTTCGTCCCACTGAAATTTGTTAGCCTTACGAAGTATTTTGAAGAAATGGAAGCTACGATCGGCTGACCTTGAAATGAATCTTGACAAGGCTGTGATCCGGCCGGTGAGTCTTTGGGCTTCCCTCATATTGCGCGGTGGTTCCATGTTCTGGAGTGCTTTGACTTTGCTCGGGTTGACCTCTATTCCCCGCTCGGACACCATATACCCCAGAAATTTTCCACCTTTTGCTCCGAACAAACACTTGCTTGGGTTCAGCTTGAGTCCATATTGCCTCAGTGTTTTGCAAGTCTCCTCTACATCCCTGCATAGTTCAGTAGTCTGAAGAGACTTAATTAAAATATCATCAACATATACTTCCATATTTCTTCCAATCTGCTTCTGGAAGACCTTATTCATAAGCCTTTGATAAGTTGCTCCTGCATTTTTCAGTCCAAACGACATAATATTATAACAATAAGTACATTCAGATGTTATAAAACTGACCTTCTCTTGATCCTCTTTAGCAAGAGGGACTTGATGATAGCCTTGATAGGCGTCCGGCATGGAAATATATTCACATCCGGCCGTAGAGTCTACTAATTGCTCAATCCGAGGTAAAGGATAATAATCTTTCGGGCAAGCCTTGTTGAGATCGTGGAAATCAATACATACTCGCCATTTGTTCTCGGGCTTAGAGACCAGAACGACATTAGCTAGCCAGCTAGGGAACTGTACCTCCCTGATGTAGCCAGCTTCCATGAGTTTAACCACTTCTTCCTTGATGATTTGATTTTGTTCTGCACTGAAATTTCTTTTTCTTTGCATGACTGGATGGGCATTTGGGAAAACATGCAAAGAATGCTCCATTACCGAAGGGGAAACGCCCGTGACTTCTTTAGGCATCTAGGCAAAGACATCATTATTTTTCTTCAAGCAATGAACCAGCTCGGCTTTTAATGTAGGATCAAGATCGGTCGTGACATAAGTAGTAGCTTCAGGTCAACCGGTCTGTATCTGGACATCTTCCTTTTCTTCATAAACCAGAACAGGTGACTTCTCTTGAATGACATTGACCTCCATCTTTGAATTTTTCGAGCGGCGTTGGCTTTGATCTGGACGATATCTACATAACATTTACGGGCTGTCTTCTGATCGCCCTACATTTCCCCGACCTGGTCATCGACAGGAAATTTAATCTTTTGACAAAAGGTAGAAACGACTGCCCTAAATTCATTTAAGACCGGCCGACCCACTATCACATTATAGGAGGAGGGAGCATCCACCACCATAAAGTAGGATCTTCTTGTTCTCATAAGAGGCTCCTCCCCTAGAGATATGGCCAATTTTATCTGGCCAAGCGGTTGTACTTCATTACCCGTGAATCCATATAAAGGAGTCACCATCTGTTGAAGTTCGCTCGGGTCAATCTGCAGCTGATCAAAAGCTTTTTTGAAAATAATATTCAGATAACTACCAGTATCTATAAAGGTACGAGAAATAGTGTAATTGACTATCACAACCTTGATTATCAATGCATCATCATGGGGTATTTCTAACCCCTCAAGATCTTTGGGCCCAAAACTGATTTCCAGACCGGCTGTTCTCTCCATGCTGCATCCTACAGCATGGGTCTCAAGTCTCCGTGCGTGTGCTTTTCTGGCCCTGTTGGAGTCTCCATCAATGGGCCCACCCGCGATCATATTAATGTTGCCTCGGGCGTCATTGCTCCTGTTTTCTTCTTGCCGAGCTGTCATGGCTTCGGGCTGAGTTTTCTCGGGTGCTTGGCTTGTACCAGCCGGGGTTGGTAATATACCTTGTTGAGGTTCTACCAGGCGGTATTCTAATTTGAGCGGACTCTGCTGCCTGGGATATTGTTGCTGATAATAGTTTCACCTTTGATAACGGTCCCTGTTTGCTCTTTTATTTTTTAAAATGAAACAGTCTTCGATATGATGACTGCTGGTCTTGTGATAAGTGCACCATCTTCTTAGTGCTTCTTGTTGTATCTCCACATGTTGTACTGCTTGTGGACGATACTCTGGATGACGATGGGGCGGATGAACTACTCGAGGTCCCCTAGGTGGAGGAACAGGAGCAGGAGCCTTCTCCTTAACAGGGGTGGGAGAAGAAGTAGTACCTTCTTTTCTGCGGGCAGCTTGAGCTTCTTCAACATTAATGAATTCAGTGGCCCGTTCAATTAAGGAGTCAAAATTGGCAGGAGGATTTCTTACCAGATCTTTAAAGAAATCTTTATCATTCAAGTCTTGAGAGAAAGCACTTACTAATATCTCTGTAGTAGCATTGGACACATCAATAGCTACCTGATTGAATCTTTTGATATAGGCTCTAATGGACTTCTTAGATGCTTGTTTAATTGAAAATAAACCCCAATGAGTTTTATGGTACCTCTTGTTGCTGGAAAAATGGTGTAGGAAAACCTTCTTGAAATCCTTAAACTTTCAGATAGATTTTTCCGGCAATCTCTTGAACCAACGTTGCGCGGCTCCTCCGAGTGTTGTAAGGAACATCTGGCACTTCACCCCATCAGAAAATTGTTGTAATAATGCTACATTTTCAAATTTCAACAAATGATCTTCTGGATCTGTAGCCCCATTATACTCGCCGATCTGTAGATTTTGGTACCGCTTAGGAAGCGGATCATCCAGTACGCTTAGGGAAAATGGAGAGATGACTCTTTCCGGCGAGCTATCACTAGTTACCATCATCTTAACTTTACACTTCTCTTTGTCTGGCACCTCGCCAGAGGATTCCTGGAATACAGGCCTTCATCCTCCTTGTTCCAAAGGAGTACGAAGGAAGGCTCGAGGGCGCCTAATTGGAGAAGCAGTGGCCGGAGGGAAATATGCATGATCTTCTTCTTCTGGCTCTTTTCCCCTTCGGTGCTCAGTAGTCGAGATAGCCGGATTATGATCTAATGGCAGAGTAGTTCCAGTATGGGCTTGTTGTTGTTGTTGTTTTTGTTGTAAAGCTTTCTGTACATGAGTATTAATAAGGAAATCCAGATCCTCGCGGCTAATAGTGAGTAATTTTGATTTTCCAGCGTCTTCCATCTTGTAGTCTCGGATTCAGGTGAAGTTCCCACAGACGGCGTCAAATTTGATCCTGTCTGAGAAGCTAGACAAAACGGAAAGCTAGGAAAAAACCTACTGCTGATGAAGAATAATACATGTAGAATATCGATCCGAGAAACCCAAAGAGGATCTGTGAGAAAAAGTCACAGAATGCCCTTCTCGTGCGAAGATCCCAAGACGAGAGAAGAGCTTGAATGAAGAAAATCGAGATCTGGAGCTTCCAAAGCTTCTTGTGCACAAGAGACTAACCAACACTATCGTCAGTGACCTAAGACCGGGGTGGGAATCCCTAGCTAGGCCCTCCGACGCTCAAGTCAGTGATCTCTCGTAGTGTGGAAGAAGGAAGAAGAAGATGAACAGTAGTTGAAAATTAGGGTTGTGAGTGCGAGCAACAATGTGTGCATACCTGGCCAACGGAGAGGATTCCCCTTTTTATACCACTTCATATAACCTCCGTAGTCATGAAGTGGATCCCGGTTTGTTAGAGTTTATTTATGAGATGATGTAAGCTCTGTACTTGCATAAAATAACTTTTAAGGAATCTTTTTTGTACCCCAGATGTACCTTCTTTGTCGTTTAGTACCTGCAGAAGAATCTAGAAACATACTTCCCGTCAAATTAGCAAAACCTGTTATACAATCACATACCACAGATATCTTCATTAAACTATTTATAAATATTCTTGAAACATTTGCTCCTGCCCTGTCTTATAAGTTATATCGGAGTGTATTTATCACCCCTACCTGCTTGTCCTGTCCTCATTATATTATAGACAACTCGGTATGATACTGTCCCTTGTATCGACCGAAATTGAACCCAGGTCATGTCCGGTCGGTTTATTATTACCGTTCAACTAATCGTTCAATAATATACTATAAATTCTGTAAAGCCCTAGATCTTTTCGGACTAGGGCGATCATGTATACTCAATTAATAATAGTCTATGTCCAGGTATGCCCCCTTAAACAATCCTGGTTCTCCTATTTTAATCGTGTAAACTCGGTCGATATTGGCTTACCTCTCCCAAGGTATATCCCGGCCGATATTGGTCTATCCTTCTTACGGTATTTCTCAGTCGGGATTGGTCTGCCTTTCTCACAGTATATCCCGTCTGATATTGGTCTATCTTTCTCAAGCTATATACCGGCCATATTGGACCATCCCTCTCAAGGTATTGCCCGACCGATATTGGCCTATCCTTCTCAAGGTATTACCCGGCCAAGGTGGCCTACCTCTCTCAAGGTATGTCTCGGCCGATATTGATCTATTTTCTTAATTCTGCTATCTCCTTTCCCTTTTTCACCAGGGACCTACAAAACCTAACCCATATCAGCTGTAAAGAAGTGTCAAGTGAGTTATAAGGGTGAGGGTACGAGTGTATAAGAGATTATACTCGAAGTAAAATCCTAGTTTTATGGGTTTACTGTAGCGTACTGTAGCAGTACTGTAGTTATACTGTAGCGTTACTGTAGTAGTCAACTGCATGTTTTAGCAGTCGACTGGTGCAGTCGATCGTGCAGTCGACTGTGAGCAAACAGAATGCTTTTGTTCGTTCGGTCAGTGTGGAGCAGTCGATTGCTAGTTTTAGCAGTCAACTGGTATCGAGCCGTTGGAATGTAACAGTCGAATTTCCACAGAGGGCAATCGACTGCATGTTTTGGCAGTCGACTGGTAGGCGGGGTTTTCAACCCACGGCCTATATAACCAAGACTTAGAAGCTTGGTTATCCTTAACGAAATTGGACTTGGTTAAAGTCTAATTAGTAGTCTACAAGTGCTCAAGAATTTCCCTTGTGTCCAAGAGGTCTTGGTGAGTTTGTGGTGAGGTTTCTCCACCCACAAAGAGGTTTGATCTAGCCGGAGTTTATCGGGGACTGATCCACCGACGGATTGAGGGATCGTCCACCTTACGGACAGCCGTGGAGTAGGAGCAAGCTATCTCCGAACCACGTTACATCGATGTGTTAGCAGGTTGCTTATTATTTCTTAGTCTTTGTATTTCCTTTAGTGTTTAGCTTGTTTGTTTTGTTTGTATTTCGCTGCGCAAGCTAACAAGTGTAGGAAGAAGAGAGTAGGAGCAAGAATCTTGTGATTTTCGCGTGAATTGTGAATGGGTTGGACTCGATTATCTCTGTAGGTGTTGATGGTTTGAGTTTTCTGTATGTTTTTCTTCTGCTTGTTGAAATGCTGAATCCGGATGCAGATTGGTGGTTGAAAATGTGGATTGAATTTTTCTGCAACAATCTTGCTCGACTAAATGCCTATATGGGTTGCTGAAGGGTGAACTGGTAGTGTTTTGATTCTAGAATGATCTAGGTTTGAGGCGTGGTGTGATTTCTTTGAGGCTGCGGAGTGGTCCTAGTTCGAATTGGGATTTTCACAAAGATTTTGCTATGGTTTGTGATCGAAATGGGTTTCGTTTGGTTTCTTCGAGTTAATTGGATTTCGGGATCCTGTTTTTGGTAGCCTTGGTTAGCTGTGATAATGATGAACTTGTTCTTTGTGCATCTGGGAATTTGGAAAGGATTGTTGGGAATAATTGTGGGGTTGTTAATATTCTCACTGCTTTACAACTGAGTTTTATGATACTTGCATGTTGTTGCACTTTTAAACTTAATGTAGTTACCTCACCTAACTGTTTAGGAGATGTAGAATTATGGACCAATTAGAAATGTAGTCTATATTTTATCATGCACGAACAGATTTCATATTCTTTAAGTATCTCATGCTATATATGAATGTAGTTGGTGAAAGGTCCAACAATATGTTGATATCCTATACCATTTAATAGTTGTAGATTTCTAAAGTTTAGGTTGTATCTATTTGTTGCATTTATTCTGTTATTACACTGTGAGTTAGCTTTGTAGTGTTTTTGATTTGTTGGGAATTAATATTCATGTGGGATTGGAACTTAGTATAGTGTTGTAGGATTGTAATTTCTTTATCTCTTCACCATGATGCAAGCTTTCATTAGGTTCTAGTATGGCTAATTGATTAAAAGATGAACTTTCATGGTTGATTGCTCTCTTTTGAGGATGTATGATTTCATTATTTTCTTTAATATGGAAAAGGTTATAGTATGAATGGAATAGAAAAGCATGTTCAATTGATACAAAATATTGAGGACAGATTATGTTTTCTTTTCTTATGTAGCGAATAGGATGAATTGAGCATATGTGGTGATAGTACAGGATGAGTGACCCGAGATGAGCTCTGGGGAGGGCCCATCCAAACTTGACTGATAATTTATTGTTAGCTTCGGCTATATGACTAACTGCATGTTCTTTAAGAGGTACCTCTAGGGTCATGGGACTGTTGACTGGCTCAAATTGTGGTTACCGGATATGTGACATATTCACCGTATTAGCTACATACTATGACTTATGCATCGGGTATCTCTATTTGCAAACTGTACTCAGTTTATGTTTTCGTTTGGTTTCTAGTATCATCTCCTCTACCTTATGGATATCCTCTTATTCATATTAGTCTGTACTTGTCGGGTGATAGACTCACGATATTTATATTACAGATGAGGATGACCTCCAGGATATGTCGAAAGACCCTCGGACGGAGTAGACGAGGAGGCGGGATGGACGCATGGTACTGTCCGTGTAGAGTATACAAGATTTACTACGAGGGATTTTTCATTTCTTTATCATTCGGGAGGGGAATGTTTGAGGAGTTTTGGTTCATATTGATAAACATATTCTAATACGGTCATGTCCATTGGTTATGATAAATTTCTTCGATGGTACTGCACTTCGATCATTCAAAAAGGTAGTTGATGAGAGGGATATATAAAAAAAAAATCGGGGATGTTTCAGTTGCAATATCTTCTATACTCTGGAGTTGATGAGCAACTCCAGATGATCTTGTAATATAGTAATGGTGTTGGGTTTGTCAGCTTCCTCCATCTCCGTAGCTTTAGATCCAGGTGAATAGTTCCCACAGATGACGCCAAATTTGATCCTGTCTGAAATCTGTGAAGATGAGCACTGGTTCCAATGAATGATGATGACCTTCGATGAAGATAAACTCTAAAGATCGAAAGAAACTCCTCAACACTCCTGCGCACAATGAGACGAGCCAACAAAGCGTTAGTGACCTAAGATCGGGGTGGGGATCCTTGGCTAGGCCCTCCGATGCTCAAGTCAGTTCCTCTCACAAATGGAAGAAGAAGAAGAAGAATAGTAACTGATGTGAAATAGAGTTTGGATGTTATAACTTGCGTACCTCGCCAACGGAGAGGATCCCTCCTTTTATACTACCTCACGTGACCTCCATAGTCGTGAAGTGATCCCCGGTTCATTAAGGTTTGTTAGGAGATGAAGTCATCTTCTATACGTTATGCAGTAATCCATTAGGGAATCTTTTTTTTTACCCCAGATGTACCCATTTTATCATTTATGACTGGTATTAATAATGGGGGCATGTCATTATCACTTAAGAAGCTTCTAGAAGATATTTCCAGCCGAATATTTTGTTGAGCATGTCTTGGTCGATCGTTCAAGCTGACTGTATATTAGGAATTCCCCCTGTTGAATATGTCTCAGCTGGTTGTTCAAGCCGACCGTATATACTATTAAGAAAACCTCCTATTGAATATGTCCTGCCCGGTCATTCAAGCTGGCCGTATATACTGTTCAGACTACCTCCTGTTGAATATGTCTCGGCTGGTCATTCAAGTCGACCGTATATAATGTACAGAATGCTTCCTACTGAATGTGTCTTGGTCGGTCGTTTAAGCCGGTCGTTTATACTATTCAGAATGTTTCTTGTTGAATATGTCTCGGTCGGTCATTCAAGTCGGTCGTATATAATGTTTAGAATGCTTCCTACCGAATGTGTCTCGGCCAATCATTCAGGCCGACCGTATATATTGTTCAGAATGATTCCTGTTGAATATGTCTCGACCAGTCGTTCAAGTCGACCATATATAATGTTCAGAATGCTTTCTATTGAATGTGTCTATGTCAATCATTCAGGTCGGTTGTACATGTTATTAAGAATGTCTCATGTATTATAAGGCTAAATGCCTTTATACTCAAGCGGACTTTGCCCGGCCGAGCATATATGAACACGTGGGTGGTCGCTCGGCCTGTGGTCAACTAATATTGTGTTGAGACTTATACATAAGGCTAAATGCCTTTATGCTCGGGCGGGTTTTGCCTAGCTAAGCATATATGAGCACGTGGGTACTCTCTCGGCCTACGGTCGATCGATACTGTGTTGAGACTTATACATAAGGCTAAATACCTTTATGCTCGGGCGGGCTTTGCCTGGTCGAGTATATATGAGCACGTGAGCACTCGCTCGGCCTGCGATCAGTTGACAATATGCTGAGAATCTTATATAAGGCTAAATGCCTTTATGCTCGAGCGGGCTTTGCCAGACCGAGCATATATGAGCACGTGGGCGCTCGCTCGGCCTGCGATCGATCGACAATATGTTGAGAATCTTATATAAGGCTAAATGTCTTTATGCTTGGGCAGACTTTGCCCGACCGAGCATATATGAGCATGTGGGCGCTCGCACGGCCTACGATCGGTTGGCAATATGCTAAGAATTTTATATAATGTTAAATGTCTTTATGCTCGGGCAGGCTTTGCTCAGCCGAGAATATATGAGCACGTGGGCGCTCTCTCGGCCTGTGATCGGTCGCTAATATGTTGAAAGTTATATATAAGGCTAAATGTTTTTATGCTCGAGCGGACTTTGCACAGTCAAGCATATATGTGCACGTGGGTGCTCGTTCGGCTTGTGTTCGGCCATTAATATGCTGAGAGTTATATATAAGGCTAAATACCTTTATTCTTTGGCGGACTTTTCCCGACCGAGAATATATGAGCACGTGGGTGCTCAGTCGGCTTGCGTTCGATCGGCTATATACTTTTTATATCTCTCTTGACCTAAACTCCTCCTTCACTCGCTCGGTCGATCTATCATAACCCGTATCAGCATACAAGAACAAGATTGTAAAAAAAAAAATTATCATAGATTTTAAAATTACAGAAATTAAACTGAAATGCTGAAAATATAAAATACAGAATTTGAATTGCAAAAAGGAAAACTGCAAAACAAGAAATAAAATGTGCAAAATAAAATTGCATAAACAGAATTCATAAGACTAGTTACAAGTATGAAGAAGAAAAGAAAGAAACGTTTAGTATAACTCAAATGATTATCTCTAATGTTATAAGCGCAGTCCCCCGCAACGGCATCAAAAACTTGTTACGCAACCGCAAGTGCAAGATTTTTTCATTAGTAATAAAAGATATCGAACCCATAGGGATTGGTTATAAGCACTAGAAATTTTTCACGAAGAATTAGCTAAACAATCTACTAAGATAGAAAATGTGTTAAGTAAAGAAACAAGGCAAAGAAATAGAAAAGTACATGAGAACCTTTTTTTTTTGCAAGTGTTCTAGGAATTCAGTTTTATTGTGATATTCATCAATGCAACATGGTTCACCAATTCATATTCTCAATTAACATGCATTTGTAGGAAGCCGTCTGTTCTCTCCTGCAGAAGACAACCGGCAAGGGACCTAGATCGACATCACTATCAACACAATAGATATGATTCCTATGAAGTCTATTAGCGGGATCTGCGTGTCACTAGCATCCCTCGGTCATACAACACATAAACACATACTCTACCTAATGTACATAGTGATGCAGGTGATAATTGTATTCAACCATCCCACCTCCTTATAGATACTTGCTTCACCTTTCAAGATGACACCCTAGACGTCCATTAGTGGGACTGTCTATCTCTAGCGTCCCTCAGTCATATGATCTAGGGCATCCCTCTACGGATCCAAAAGTATCACAAACATTCAATCAAATATGGTAATTAAGTCCAAACACATAGATCCACACAAGATCGAATAGATACAAGACATGTCAACATCATCTAGATAGGAATTAGTATATCCATGAGTTCTTTCATCAAATCACACCACAATTACTCCCTTAATCCTAGAACAATAGATCTACTCCATAGCATAAAGATAAAGAACTGAAGACATAAAGATTAGAAGCATTCCAATCCAAATCGAGAGAAAAAATAGAAATGCTTACCCAAATGGCGATGAGTGATCTTCAGAACTAATTCTTAGCTTCTAGAGTCGATGTAGAGATGAAGACAACCTCGAATCATTGAATCAAGGTTGGAGAAGACGAAGATCGGCACCAAGATGGATCTCCCCAAGGGGAGAACCTTCCTCCCCCAAGAAAGGGAAAGAAACCCCCTTTTATAGAGCAGGGCACAAGCACCACACGGTCCGTGCCACAACTATGTGGATCCACATGGCCTCCCCCTTCTGGCTCACGGCTGGAATGACACAGCCGTGTGGATTCACATGGTCATGTTCTGCTTTGGTTCTGGATGAGTCACACGGCCGTGTGGCTCACACGACCTAGCTTCTCTTACTTTCTGGAGATGTTGCACGACCATGTGAATTCACACAGCCAACCTCTGCTTGCTCTCCAAATGTGCTTGTGGGGTGAAATGGTCGTGTGGGTCACACGGCAATGCCTTGCTCCTTCTCTGGAGAGGCCACACAACCGTGTGGCTTCACACGGCCTAGCAGTTCTTACTTTCTGCTTCTTTGACATGGCCTATGTGGGTCACACGACCTAGTGCTATTTGCCTTTGGTTGCTACCCGGATCGACCACAAATGTCGTTTTCTCTCCAAATTCAACTCCTATCAACAAAAAATGCACAAAGAGCAGATCTCCAAATCAAGAAGAGTAATTATGCCGAAAGTAAGACAAGGGTATAAAAAAGCATAGACAAAACATACGTAAAGTATATGAATGTGCGTCAAAACATGCATAAAAGTATATATAATCTACGCACATCAAGAACTCGATGACATCAAGATTAATAGCATTGCCCAAGTGGAAATCAATTAGCATCTGCTCATCTTGAACTCTTGAATCCTCTTCTAATTCAAGATGCTCTACTGAAAAACATTCCTATGAATTCATGTTTCTTGCAGTTATTAGATAACAAATTTCAATTTTTGTTCTCCGACAAGTGTCAACAATGGGGTTGAACACTATAATCTGAATATAGACTTCAAGACCTTAGGTGCATGATTATGTGGTCAAGCTCTTGGGTGAGACAATGTTAGTTGAGTCGACTAACTATTGTCGTGTAACCCATCATACTATGATTGCTCTACCTAAAGTTCAAGAACCTCTAATGATGAGTTATGCATATTATGGTAGGGGAACACTGTCATTACATAGCTAGTCGAAATAATTATCAATCGACGCTCTGCTCCTCAAAATTTATCTTTTTTTTCAATTTCCAGTCAGTTATGGTCGAATCTCATAGGTTTTAAGGAGTTAGCACCACCTTCTTTGCATCATTATGTGTTATATATCCTAAATATACCTTCTAAGTTATCTAACCAGGTATGAGAGATTCATGGCCAAAATTCTCATGGAATAGGATACTTCAATCCTCTACAGACTAGTCAAGTCAATAATAGTGTACATCAAATTTAGTCCTTTCTACGTCTACAAAGGTCATGTACTCTAATGTGTCATCCAGGTTATCTAACCAAGCACAAGTAACCTAAGGGTTAGAATCTCTATGAAATAGAGTAACTTGACCCTCTACTAACCAAACCAACAAGAGTAAATCAGTACTTTACTAACAGAGCCAACATGAGTATGCAAGTATTATCCACTACCCAACTAATAATAGCAAGGGTTAGTATGGTTGGTGGTATTTTCCTAATACTGTGTTCCTTAATCTCCACTAGGTTGTTGATACTGTGTTCCTTAATCTCCACTAGGTTGTTGATAGATTTGACCCTCACTTTTTGACTCGGTATCAAACGGTGCTACCAAATAAACAGCATTCTCTTTATCAAGGTCGAGTCCTCAACGTGTCACTAATCGCTACCATGGTCGACCTTGACCACAATTGCAAAAATGACTTATTGACTAAGTGGCATCATGCTACACTAAGTTAGTAAATACCTACTAGACAAATATAGAAACAGATACATAATCCAAAAAAATTGGAGAGTATCTAGCTACAACCTAACAAGGTAGTGAATAGAGAAGGTAAGATAATCACCAGAAGTATACCTTACTTCTATAGCTTGGAGATGGCCTGTCAATGCTTGACCCTAAAACTTAAAAAGTCACATCGAGAAATAAATCATGAAATCCAAAATATAAAAAAAGGCTTCGTAACCTGAGCTCTAATACCAATAAATTGTTACACCCTGAGGGTAAGGTTTTTCGATGAAAATCAGACAGCACCTCCTCTGTAACAATAACAATTGAAACTTAAATACATAGCTACATAACTAAACAAGAATAATAAATCAGCCTATATGATTGAAAACAACCACAACCACGCAAGATAAGTAGCAGCTAGCCCACACGGCTGGGTGAAAAACACAACAGAAGACATAAGGTAAACTATATGAACAAAACAATAGACTGCAAGCCGGCCTGACTTGACACAACAACCATCAAACTGAACGAAAGACCAACACAAGACAAAAAAATCCTCACTCAAGTTAATTATTACATGAACATGTTCAGAAGACCAAAATATGAGTCAAAGAAATAGCAAAAACAGAACTTTTCATGCGACGTGGGACTAGCAGGTAAGATCCTCCAAGCAACTCCATACATATATCATCTACCTGCTACCTGAAGGAATAAAAATATAATAAGTAGTGAGTCCAAATGACTCCGTGGGAAATAGAAGATAGTGTATGATAATAACTTAAGGAGAAAAAAGGTATATAATTTTAGGAAAATACTTACTATAAAAGTAAGTGTGCCACTAGAATCATCTACTACTAAAGCATAACTAACAATAATAATCCTCCATTAACCTGCTCAACCAGGGGTGACCAATAAATCATGAGTACATATGGTACATTACACCTTCATGAACAAATACAAGATCGACATATAGTAAGTATATAACAAGTATTGACTACAGGAGAACACTCTACCATGGATGGTCTAATGGGAAGTTAAGGTAAACAAATAGTCACTGTCTGCAAGCGAACTCGCTACCACGAATGGTCTCGTGGGTAGACAGGGTGTGTAAATAGTCACTATGTATGGGCAAACTCGCTACCATGAATGGTCTTGTGGGAAAACAGAGTATATACTTAGTTGTCTAGCTATAGACCGCACACAAACTCGATACCATAAAGGGTCTCATGGGCAGATAGGGTATATACATAGTTATCTAGCTACGGACCGTACATGAATTCGCTACCATGAATGGTCTCATGGGTAGTCGTATTTATATATCATATCGCTAACGATTCTCTCAACAAAGAGTGGGAGACAATAGTCAATAGGAAATAATAACAATTGTTGATAACTCTCTCAACCTCGAATGGGAGGCAATAGTTGACAGTATATAACAATGTAACAATATGCAAAAGGGTCTAACCTCAATAGTATTTAGACATAAGCCTAAATAACAGACAAGGTCACATAGGATCCTATATATCCTACATTACGATATGATTTTATAATACACAAGCTTGAATAAATATCATGTCTATAACTCGATTTAATATTCTATAGCTATGCTATGGTATAGTATCGCTAGCATAATAGTACGAGCATAAATGGTCATAAATAACATGTATAACAATGAGATTGCTTGGATATCAAAATAGATGAACGTACAAGATCAAGAAATAAAAGATCAAGCTCAAGAAATAAGAATGAATAGAGTCAAGGTAAATATAGCAATTATCTAAACATAGATCATGCAATAAGGTTAAAATACTAAAGGAACAAGGTAGAAAGTACCCGCTTCTATTGTAGATCGTTCAAATAGTCTTCAAGTCCATGAGATCACATCAACCTCAAATCCCAAACCAAATGCACCGTTGTTGACTCACGGTTGAAGAAGCTTGCTATCAAAAATAGTGGTCGAAGCTAGGTGAAGCTACTGCAGGAAAACAATGGTCGGAGTTCCAATGGTCACCCAAATAAATGCACACCAATATCCCACTACCCATCAGGGAAATCCCTAATCCAACTAAATCATGTAGTTTCTTTTTCTCTGACGATGGCTCACAGCAGCCGACAGTCAAAGTGAAGAAAGGGCCATGACGTTGGCCAAGCAACATCTTCAACGAACTAGCTTACCGACAGACCCATCGATTAAAATAATCATGGGTCAGAGAGGTTGGGTCGGCAATTTGGTGACACTGATGGTCGGCAATCGAGAGGAAGAGAAGAGGATGGTGGTGGCCGACCTCGAGTAGAAACCACTGATGACTACAAGGATGGACAA
The DNA here is from genome assembly GCF_018446385.1 of Zingiber officinale. Taxonomy (NCBI): domain Eukaryota; kingdom Viridiplantae; phylum Streptophyta; class Magnoliopsida; order Zingiberales; family Zingiberaceae; genus Zingiber; species Zingiber officinale. The sequence goes on from NC_055995.1 coordinate 22,768,123, forward strand.
CATCGGCTGTGGGCTCACAGATGGTCGGCATGGCATTGTACCGGAGCGAAAATGCAGAGCTAAAGGCACGGTAGGGTACTACTGTCTCCAGTGAACTGAGGTGATAGCCAGTGGTGGGTGATCGGTGGTGCGGCAATGGGCGATCGGTGGCACAACATGGCTTGGTCGGGTGACAGCACAAGAGAGGAAGGGTGAGGTGTGCGGGGGATGAGGAGGGAGAAATCGGGAGAGGGGCATTCATGCGAGGTATGTTTTTTTTATTTATATAACTTAAGGTTAAAATTATTTTAACCTAAGTTAATTTCCTCAATCAACTACCCCTTAAATGATAATTCAGCTTTCCTTAAACCTAATAGATCTATCCCCTTAAATGTATCATCCATGCTCAGAATAAATCTTGAAAAATTTCTAAAAATTCTCAAAATAAATCTACAAGGCTATTTATCAAATAGCAATTATTTTTTATTATTATTTACTATTGTATCTTACACTTAACAGACTCAGAGTCTTCGTATCTCTGACAAACTCTAAAACTTAATAGCCCTCTTAGTGTCACACACTAACTGTTGAGCATTCTAATAGTCTTTGTATCTCATGAGACTCAAGTCTCAATATTTTTGGAAAACTCTATAACTAAATAGCCCTCTTGATCCCACGCTCTAAGGACTTAGTATTCTGATAAACTGAGCACTCTAGAAGACTTAGAACTTCATCGTATGTCCGCTCTTGGCTCCACTCGCCAAGGGCTCCACCTTACGATAGGCCAGGAGAATTTAGCATCGCTCTAGCAACAAAAACTCAATAGCCCTCTTAGCCCCACTCACTAACGGCTCAAGAGGTTTATGTTCTTAGCCCCACTCTCTAATGGCTCAACCTAGGAGCAATAGCCCTCTTAACCCCACTCGCTAACGGCTTGAGCTTTCGAAGTCTCAGCCTCAATCTCAACAGTCAACACTCTCTATATCTTGGTCTTAGACCTAGTGACCTACCAGTCTCAGTCTTAATTTCCTTATCAATCATTGACACCCTTCGTATCTTGGCCTCAGGTCCCCCGCTTCGCCTTAGATCCTACCACTCATCCTTGCCCAGACAAGCCTATACCTCCTAGCCCCGCGCTAACAGTTCAACCTTATGACAGACTCAGAGCTCTCAGCATTACTAGCCCCATGCTAATAACTCAACCTTACGATAGACCCGACCTCGGATATCTCATCTTTCATTACTTCCGCTTAAGATTATCCACTTAAGTCACACCACCAAATAAGTGTGCAATCAATTTTATATAATTTATATTCAATATATTTCATCAATCTCCCATAGAGATTCTCCTAGCCTCACTCTAGCAATTCATCCTTTTGATAGGCTCAGAATTCTTAGCTCTCTTAACCCCTCACTAATGGCTCAGCCTTACAACAGACCCAGCGTTATAAATCTCATCTTTCATTACTTGGATGCTTGAAATTATCCGCTCAAGTCACCTCAACAGATAAGTTTGTAATCTATTTTATATAATTTTAATTCAATATATTTCCTCTATATTGCATGAAGATTCTCCTAGCCTTGCGCTAGCCATTCAATTTTACGATAGGCTCAGAATTGTTAGCCTCCTAGCCTCTTGCTAATGGCTCAGCCTTATGACCGGCTCAATCTCAGATATCTCATCTTTCATTATTTGGCCGCTTGAGATTATCCTCTTAAGTCACCTCGACAGATAAGTCTACAATCAATTTTATATAATTTTTATTCAATATATTTCCTCTATCTCCCTTGTAGATTCTCCTAGCTTTGTGCTAGCTATTCAACCTTATGACAGGCTCAAAATTCTTAGCCCTTCTAGCCCCTCGCTAATGGCTTGGCCTTACGACAAGCCCAACCTCAGATATCTCATCTTTTATTACGTGGTCACTTGAGATTATCTGCTTAAGTCACGTCAACAGATAAGTCTATAATCAATTTTATATAATTTCAAGTCAATATATTTCCTTTATCTCCCATAGAGATTCTCATAGCCTCGTTCTAGCAAGTCACCTCTACGAAAGGCTCAAAATTCTCAACCCTCCTAGCCCTTCTCTAATGGCTCAACCTTATGATAGGCCAAGCCTCGAATATCTCATCTTTCATTACTTGGTCACTTGAGATTATCTACTCAAGTCACCTCGATAGATAAGTCTTCAATCAATTTTATATAATTTTAATTCAATATATTTCCTTTATCTCCTATGGAGATTCTCCTAGTTTTGCACTAGTCATTCAACCTTACAACATGCTCAAAATTCTCAGTCCTTCTAGCCCCTCACTAATAGGTTAGCCTTACGACAACCCTAGCCTTGAATATCTCATCTTTTATTACTTAGCCGCTTGAGATTATCCACTCAAGTTAGATCGATAGATAAGTCAAACCTCGAATGTCTCAATCTTACAATAGGCTTGGCACCCAGCTCCGGATCTAGATATCACCTTAGCTCAGTCTCAGATCCTGATATCATCAATATCACTGCTTTAGTCACTGTCTCTCTTATTTCTCACTAGAGCAAGCCATAAGAATACATTGTTGGTCGCGGTGTGGCCGACAAGAATGAGGTGAATTGCCTACAAAAATTAAATAAGTCCTTTCACAATCTTTTGATTTGATTAGTTATGCACAATTAATTGAATAAAATAAGAATGCATAAAATTTATAACTTCTAAGAGAATAGTAAGAAGGCTAAATTTACTTGGTTACAATCTATGTGGTTGTTAATCCAAGACATTAAAGAAGATCCACTAGAAATGTCCTTTGTTGAAGGTAGAGTAGCCTCTTACAGACATTGACAACTTAGAAAAAAGACTAGGAAGTGATTACAAAAGTTGTAATTGAGTTATTGTTAATTTCCTAGCTCCAGGAGTCTTTTTATAGCCACTGGAAAAACCTATACGTGGCTTGGAGGCGCCTTCAAATAGGTCCAAGGTGCATTCAATAGATTAAGTTTTATCCATCGAAGATAAAACTTTATATTCGGCTAACGGGTATTGAAGGCGCCTTCAACAGGCTTGAAGGTGCCTTTGTACTGTTCATGTGAGGTGTTTTCCAAGTGATTGGAGACACCTTCCATGAAGTAGATCAGCCTCCAAGCTAATCTTCTTCGCTTGGGTGATGCTCCGGTTAACTGTAGTTGAGCTCACCCGAACCAACTCTGACCTTCTCCTTGAGTAGACTTCCTCCCCGGCTTCTTATCCCTTGAATGTCACACACGTCCTTCTCATCCACCAGTGTACTCTTCCACAGCACATCGTCCCCCCGATGCACCGAGCCCGTTGACTCCCTTCCTGTGACATCCTTCTCGCTAGCTACTTTTTTCACTCAACTTCTTGTATTCCTAAGCTCCTGCACACTTAGACATAAGGATCAAATACAAACATGATCTAACTTAACTCAGTTGACCACGTCAAAGCTACTATAGGGTACTTACAATCTCTTCCTTTTTGATGTGCATCAACTCAGAACGTACCTCACTTAACTCATGATCTGACGCTCCCCCTTCGTCGTTACTTTCTTCTGAAGATCCTCCCCCTTCATTGATGTTCATTTCTGAGGAACATTCATCATTCCTCTAGTGGTCTACCATCAAGGCTAATCTGGCATATTCTTCTAACTCTAATTCTAATGACGATGATTCGTCCAATGTCGCCTTCAGGGTTTCATACTTCGATCTTGTTAGTCTTTTGTTATTGTCTTTCTCCTTTTTTTTTTTTAATTTTGGGCAGTCATCCTTGATGTGTCCTTCTTCTTAGAAGTTTTAGCATCAAACTTTTCTTTTATTCTGAAGGTGTTTTTTTCTTGCGACTTATTAAATTTATTATCTTTAAGAAATTTACTAAAATTTCTTACCATTAAAGTTGCCTCGTCTTCGTAGATGGATGCTTCGGAGTCTAGATTGTTTGTTCTTGCCTTCAGGTTAATGTCTGACTTGGCTCCTTTAATTTTGCACATCTAGATTTGTAAACTTCTAAAGTAAAAAAATAAACTTTCTAATGTATTTATCTCTAGATCTTTAGAAATATAGTAGGAGTCAATTATTGAGGGTCATTCGGGTGTCCTCGAAAAAGCATTCAATGCATACCTCAGAGAATCTCAATTAGTTACCTTTTCTTCAAGATTTATGAGTCTGGTGATCATCTCCTTCTGTTTGGAGTGTAGTTGTGCTACTGACTTGCCTTTTAGCTGGAGGTTCATCAATTGGTTCTAGAGAAGGTCCCGTCTCGTGAGTTTTCCTTCTAACTTTGTATAGCTCTAGAAATTTTTTCTAAAGTTCCTTTACTGATTTGTGGGCGCTGATCCTGCTAATTTCTTGAGATGCTAGCACGCTTAGTAGGTAGAATTCAGCTCATCCATTCACCACAAAGTCTGCTTGCTCTTTCTTTGTCAAAATGTACTCTTCTTTTTCTTCATCTTTTTAATCTTTTAGAGCTATAAAACTATATTTTATTATTAATAAAACTTCAAAATCAATTTTACAAAATACCTCTATTCGCTTATTTCATAGGGTGAACTCCCCCTCGAATTTTGACGGGTAGATACTTGGTTTGGTCATCATCTTGTTTGCTTCGGTTAGCGGCTAGTCTTTTAAAGTGGTTGAGCTTTAATACCAATTGTTGGTCCCGGTGCGACCGACAAAAGGGGGGTGAATTGTCTATAAACATTAAACAAGTCCTTCGTGATCTTTGGATTTGATTAGTTATGCACAATTAATTGAACAAAATAAGAATGCATAAAATTAACAACGTATAAAAGAATAGTAAGGAGGCTAGATTTACTTGGTTACAACCTAGGTGGTTATTAATCCAAGGCGTTGAAGAAGCTCCACTAGAAATCTCCTTTGTTGAAGATGGGGTAGCCTCTTACAGACATTGACAACTTAGAAAAAGACTAGGAAGTGATTACATAAGTTGTAATTTAGTTGTTGTTAATTTTCTAACTCCAGAGGTCTTTTTATAGCCCCTAAAAAAATCTATCTGTGGCTTGGAGGTGCCTTCAAGTAGGTCCAAGGTGTATTCAATAGATTAAGCTATATCCATCAAAGATAAAATTTCATCTTCAGCTAACAGGTATTACAGATGCCTTCAATAGGCTTGAAGGCGCCTTCACATTGTTTATATGAGGCGCCTTCCAAGCGCTTGGAGGAGCCTTCCATGAAGTATATTAGCCTCCAAGTTGATCTTGTTCACGTAGGTGATACTCTGGTTAACCATAGTTGAGTTCACCCAAACTTAACTCCGACCTTCTCCTTGAGTAGACTTCCTCCTCGACTTTTTGTCCCTTGAATGTCACACACGTCCTTCTCGTCCACCGATGTACTCTTCTATAGCACCTTGTTCATCAGATGTATCGAGCCCGTCGACTCTCTTCCTGTGAAATCCTTCTCGCTAGCTGCATCTTCTGCTTGACTTCTTATGTTCCTAAGCTCAAACATACTTAGACACAAAGATCAAACACAAACATGACATAACTTAACTTGGTTGACCATATCAAAACTACCATGTGGTACTTATATACACAACCGACACAAACAAGTAGGACAAGTTTCAAAAAGTGAAGTCTTTTCACAACAAAAAAAAAACTTTTTATATATCATCACAAGCTAAAAGACAAAACAAAGACAACTTCAAAATTAGAAAGATAAGAGGCAGGGACAACATTAGGATAGGGAGGCACAATCTGTTGGCCTTCTCAAAGTAGGGTAGTTGGTCCTAGACTTTCTTCAAGTCCAAGAATGGAGATCAGTCTCTCTTGTCATCAGCTTGGCCCCAATGAATTGGAGGATGACCCCTTGAAGCCTTGCTAGAGCATATTATTGGTAATCTACACCAATAGGTCATAGAATTTGTGAGAGGTTACGAAAGTCTTCTTCTAATCCTCCCAACGATCTTCTTCTCTCACTTGATACTCAGACAACTCAACTTTGGTGGACATCTTAGTTTGGCATTCTTGAAAGTTCAAAGTCGATAGGCAAATGATAACTCAGCATAGTCCAATTAGTCAGATTATGCTTCCTTCAACTAGGCTTAAAGGGAAGACTTATAATACGGTTGTTTCCTTTAGCACCCACATGTCTCGTGAGTCAATGGTCATGATGAGTTATCAGTTAAAGTCAATGTGGGTCAATCATGACCCAAAGATGACTAGATATAGCCTAGATGAGACTCAAGTCAGATCAAACTGACTCAAACGTTGACATTTTCCCTGGCTCAGCCACAAGTCCTGGCATCATCTCTCAGTCTCGGCTCATGATCCTGACATCTATCCTAGTTTAGCCTCAGGTCCCTGCACCATCTCTCAGTATCCACTCCTGATCCTGACATCTACCCTAGTTTATCCCAAAGTCACAACGCCATCTCTCAATCTCAGCTCTCAATCCCGACATCTACTTTGTCTTAGCCCCAAGTCCTGACACCATCTCAGTCTCGGCTTCAATCACTGACCTCATCTCTGTCTTATCCTCAGTCACCGACACCCTCTCTCAGCATCAAATCCCAATATTTTCTCAGTCTCAAAATCTAACTTTGTCTATTCTCAAGGTCATTTCATATCGACATCAACTTTTTTACCCTCAAGATAGGCCTATGCCCTACACAGGCTCGCAGACAAGATTGTATTCCAGGTCACGTGACATCCAAAGAATGGGAGAGCGGTTACAAGGTTGTCATATATGTTCTCCTAAATGCCCCTACTCACATGTGGCATTGGATGAATTGGGAGGCAACTAATGGCTGTCGGATCTGGATCCTTCACCGGCTCCTATAATGATAATATTTTGATCGATATGGAAATTTTCTCCTAATAACTATAGACATGCACTTACAAAGGTAATGACAAGAGATTCAAATTTCACTTCAATTCCACAAGGTTCTCTTCTTCTCGATTTTCTCCTTTCAAGATATCTCCTTAAATAAATCTTAACTTGAGCATCGGAGTGATCCCGAGATCTGTTCCTTGGTCAGTCTAACCCTCTATTGAAGAGGCCTTTCTAGACCCTTCATTCTCTTCATAGACGATCTCTGAGGAGGAGCGTACATTAGTCCGTTCGTTAACTGATGATTTAATTATTCATGATATTTGATCCGAATAATTTTAAAAAAAATACCGATATTCACGAGCAAAGCTATTATGAGGCTACTGATAAGGATAGAAATTTCAATAAAGCACGTGCTTCCTGTGATTACTTTAAATTCAGCATTGTAGGATATGTATAACTCCTAAGATATATTTACAATATTGTACCACCACTTTTGACAAGACTACCTATATTGGTCTACAGGCTACAGCACAAGATACAAGTAGTATCTAAAACCAAAATCCCTTATCACAAGAAACTTGAATAAAGTGTGAAGCTTTCTACTTTTGAAGAAAAAAAGATTGAGAGTAACTTTGGATTCAATATAACAAGACCAATAAAACGAACTAAAATAAGTTACAATAACAAGTCTAATTGATGTGAGGCCGTGGCTAAGGTGAGACTTCGCTGTGAGACTATGGTAAAGGTGAGACCTCATTGCAACATAGGGTGAGAGGGGAGAAAAGTTATCGTGAGGATTGATAGAAGCAGATTGCTAGAGGAAGAGGAATGATGAAAGAAGAAAATGGAGAAGAGGAGATGGGAATTGCATGAGATTGGGAAAGTGAAATGGGGATCCGATTTAGGGGAAAGGATTTAGGGTTTAAGGTTCTATTTCAATTAAAAAAAAGATAGCTTGGTGCATGAAGCTCCCGTTATACGGGGTCCCGGAGAAGGATCCATTGTACGCAACCTAACCCTGCTTTTTGTAAGAGACTATTTCTAAGATTTGAACTCGTGACTTTTTGGTCATAAAACAATAACTTTACCGTTGTGCCAAGGTTCCTTTTCATTAAGGTTCTATTTTAACCATGGAAGTTTAATTCCATCACTAAAATAATGACGGACATTAATTCCGTTGCTAAAATAGCGATGGACGTTTAATTCTATCGTTATTTTATCGATAGACATTTGATTTTGTCATAATTTCAGTTACGGAACATTAATTCCGTCACTAATTAGCGAAGAAAATTTAATTTCGTGACTAATTAGTGATGGAATTAATGTTCCGTCTTTATTTAGAGACTGAATTAGAAACGGAATATTTATCTCGTCACACATTAACAACCAAATTTTATATTCTATCGTTAATTAATCACATAATATTAATTCGAACGCTAATTAGTGATAGAATAAATATTCAATCATTAATTAATGATGGAATAAATATTCTGTAACTAATTTAGTCGCTATTTACCTCCTCCTCCTTCTCCTTGTAGTGAGACGACCTTGTTTGAACAAGATATGTTCTATAGGCTCATACAACTATTGTCCCCGGTGCTATGGTACCATGGTAGAACATTCGAATTGTCACCCAGGTACTCATGCTATGATATATTTGTAAGAATTTTTACTTCAAATAGGGGGTAGAATCAAAAAAATATTGTACTTCTAGATTAACCATTACTTGTACTTTTCAATTTACCTTGATGATCGATAAATATTTTTCATGAAATCAGTCATCTTAAAAATAATGGTTAATTAAAATTACCATGTCTGCTTCTTCTCGTGAGAGAAAGTGAATAATACATATAAAAAAATAAATTTAAAAAAAAATAGAGAAATTACTAAAATTAAGAGACAATAAAATGAGAGAATGAATTATAAATTGAAAATACAAAAGTTGTAAGTTATTGAATTGAGAGTAGGGTTCAGGGATTTATCTAAAAAAAATTAGACACTTTAACTAAACATATTTTTTGACAATTTAATATTTTTAAATCTAGATAATTAAAATGTCCCTCAAACTAATTATATTTAAAATGCCAAAAATATATTTTAGTCAAATTACGTGACTCAAAGAGTATTTAATTATTCAAATTATCAAGTCCCGGATCGTGCCTAGCACATATGTCATGAGCTAAAGATGTTTAATTGTTTGTGCCTAGATGAGTCAATCGGGCCAAGTTATCCCAGCTCAATTTGGGCCAAGCTCAATATAGTTCGTTTCTTAGTGTCGTCTCCGGCACAATCTACATGTTGATTTTTAACTAAAAAGTTTTTAAAAATAAAAATAGAACAAGCATATAGTATATGATGGGGTGATAAAGAGAGACCTATTAAGTACAGGTCAAAATATAGAGATAGAGACTAACGCGAAGGTGTAAGTCAAGGAGGTCAGTGTCAGAGAATCGATAAGCACGCCGTGAAGGTGCTTGAGTCAGCCTCTACTGCAATGGTCGATCGAGAATGAGGCGCCTGACCGGTCATGATCTAGTCCGAGCAGAAAGCCCGTGCAGCCAAGATCATTGGACGTTCATCATGGAGTAGAGGAGCGTTAGGGCGACCGAGAAGTTAGCCCGATCGAGCGAACACAAGCTGTCAAGTCGCATTACCCCATGGAAAAGCGGCACAGTCAGGCCAAGCGGGGGAGTACTCGGTCGAGCGGCTATCCCGCTTGATCGAGCAAAGGGATCACTGACATATCTCTCAATATCCTTTTGGGAAATAGTGCCACTGACACCAAGCATGGTCAACAGGCAGATCGTATGGTAGAACCTTTCACTGTCTCATCAGAGGTTTGCATGTCCTGTTAAGGTGAGGTGTCAGAGATGCTTTATTGACACGTTCTTTCATAGGACAAGTAAAAACGTGCAAACACCTTGGGACGTGTGCCTGTACATTTCTATGGCTCCATATGCTTGGGGGTGCGTGCTCGCACGTCACCACAGCTCTATATAAAGGGGGATCCAACTACCGAAGGAGGTATGCACGCGCACCTATTCTACTATTTAGAGCTCTTGCCTACTGTTCGTGTTCCTCTTTGCTGTTGTCAGTGACTAACTTGAACGTCAGAGGGCCAACATTAGGGACCCCTTCTCCTGTCCGGTACTTAAGTTTTTGTCCTTGCAGATCGGGCATAGTCCTCGCACAGGCCACCAAGGAGCCACATCCCCAACTAGCCGCCTGTAGGTATGATCAAACAAGTTAAGTTAGGTATTGTTGTGTTTAACCCTATGTCTAAGTGTGCAGGAACTTAGGAGCACAGGACGTCAAGCGAAAGACGTAGCTAGCGAGAAGGACGATACAGGAGAGAGCCGACGGGTTCAGTGCATCTGAGGGACGAGGTGCTGCGGAAGAGTACGCAGGCGGACGAGAAGGAGGTGCGCGGCGTTTCCGAGGGACGAGAAGCCGGAGTGGAAGCTTGCTCGAGAAGGCTGAAAGTTGGGTTCGGCCGAGCCCTATTACAGATTGTCGAAATCACCCAAGCGAGCGGAGCCGGAGTGAAAGACCCGGACTATTGCGAGTGGAATCAAAGAAGGAGGTCGGGATCAAAAGTCAGCAAAAGGCTGACTTCTGGGGCTCGGGGCGCCCGGACTGGTCCGGGGCGTCCGGAACCCTTCCGGGTGCCCGGAACCTGAAACTTAGCCACATTCGACATGGCACATACCGTTACATCGGGGATAAAATATTATCCCATTTCAGGCTCCTGGAACCCTTCCAGGCGCCCCAAGCAAGGCTATATAAGCAACCCTGCTCCCAAAAGCTAAATACAAAAAAAAGAGAAACAATACTTGTACTTGTTTAGTTTTCTGTTTCTATGAGTTCATTGCTGTAAAGAGGCTTCTCAGCCTGAAGGAGAAATTAGTGTGGCTTCATCTGCATTGGATTAACAACCTCCCTGTTTGTAACCAAGTAAACCTGCTATGCCTCTTTCCTTTTAGTCTCTTTTATTATTCTTATGCAAGTGTTATTTTAATTAAGTTATAAGTCGAGAAAAGTTTGTTTGCTTAATTTGTGCAGGGGCTATTCACCCCCCCCCCCCACCCTAGCCGACCGCCAAGGGTTCTAACAAGCGATATTAGAGTCGGGACGCTTCAAGAGGACTAACCGCCAAACGAAGCACACGAGATGGCCGAACCAAGCATCTACTCGCCAAAGTTTGAGGGGTAGTTCGCGAGCTGGAAAAAGTAAATAGATGTATTTTTTAAAACCGATTTTGAATTGCTTTTAATAATGAAGTTCGATTTTGTAGCACCCGTAGATAAGGAAGAATACCAGTGGATGAAGAAGGAGCAGGTCGACTTCATGGTAAACGGCAAAGCAAAGTTCCATCTGCTGAGCATCCTACCGCCACAAGAAGTCAACCGGATCGGCGCCTACAACTCAGCAAAGGAGCTTTGGGATAAGTTCTTTGAGCTACACGAAGAGACGTCTGAAGCCAAGCTCGTGAGACGGGATCTGCTAAGGAACCAGTTGAGTAACATAAAATTGGAAGTAGAAGAAACCGATGCACATCTTCACTCAAGAATGAAGGAACTAATCATCGGACTCACGAATCTCGAAGAAAAGGTAAACAACTGAGATTCGTTAAGGTACGCGCTTAATACATTTCGTAGAACTACCGAGTGGGCATGATTAGTAAATGCTTATTATATATATAAAGATTTAGAATCTGTTACCTTAGAAGAAATATTTTCAACATTTGAAGTCCATGAAACAAGATGTGCAGATTCAAAGAAGAAGTCGAAGCACAATATTGCCCTCAAGGCGAAGATGGATGAACTAGATTCAAAATCCTCTCTGGACGACGAAGAAATGGTGATGATGGTAAATCAATTTAAAAAAATTATTCAAATCTAGAAAATCTAACCATCCGCAGAGTAGCAAGAGAAGAAAAATCATATGCTACCACTACAATGAAGGACACATTAAAGAAAACTGCCCTAAATTGAAGAATAAGGACAAGGGCAAAAACAAGAAGCCCATCCAAACAAATAAGCACAAAAACCTGAAGGCGACGTGGGATGAAACGTCATCCGAATCAGAAGTTAAGGCCTTCTCCGGACTTGCGTTAATGACCAGTCATCAAGAAAATCAACACGAAGCAAGCTCGTCCGAAATGAGCATCGAGAGCATTGATGAACGGAGAGCTACATCGAAAGAGAGTAGCAGTACAAGGGAAGCTACGGATAACGAGATTGATAAGGTAAGTCAGGTACGATCTCTTCCACCCAATAAATTATTCATATTTGTTAAACTATTATCGAAAAACTATTGCTCATTGGAGAAAGAAAATAAGGAATTAATTTTAGATAAGTCCTGCTTATTAGAATATTTTAAAAATTCACTACAAGAAAAAAGCTGAAAGACAACGCTTTTTATGTGTTGTCTATGTGGCTGAAAAAGCATTGTTAAAAGCACTGTTGTTAAAAGTCCGCTCAAAGATAACGCTTAAAAAGCGTTGTCTTTTTTTAGAAAGACTACTTTTGCAACGCTTAAAAAGCGTTGTCATTTTTTGTAAAGCCAACGTTTTTCAACGTTTAAAAAGCATTGTCATTTTTTTTGTTTTTGCAAAGATAATATTTTTCCAACACTTAAAAAGTGTTGTGTTTTTTAAAATATAACTTTTTAGTAAAAGATAAATTTATTTACAAAATTATTGTCTATTATATTTACACCACGAATTACATAATTAAACACTAATAAATAATACTAATTAAAATATCATGAAAGTACAACTGATCAATCTTCTTACTATTGAATTAGAAATGTGTCATACAATTCAAAAAGAAAATATGTAAATATAATCCATAAACTTTGGATCCATGTTAAGTCTATATAAAAGCAAAAACTTTATATACTAGATATGCATATTAGTTCCAACATATCTTGCTTCTTGGATTGAATCTTTTGATAATATTGTATCTTTTCATAAATATATGAGTACCCTTCTTAGTAAAATAAAAATCTCACTTTCAGTTTCTTTCCACATTCATCTGCGAGGAAGAAAATTATTAAATTATAATTAAGTAGCAAGGAGTAACCAGAATTCTTCAATTTGCAACCATTAGATAAAATACTCACTACTGGTAGACTCTGCACTACAAAACTTGCTAGTATAGAGGAGCTCTCGATGGAAGAGTAAAATGATGGCCCAGTAAGCAAGTAATTTAACAATCCATTTATGTCTGGATGAGGTAACAAATGAACTTACAATTATTGACAATGCATATTATAAAGAACAAACAAATGTAATGGATGAAAAAAAATGTAGAACTAACTTGCAAACCGAGAGAGAATGCCACACAAGTGTCCAAGAAATGAAACATTAGAGGCTAGAAATTGGAAGAGTATCAACAAGATCCATGCATACCTGAAATATACAATTCCAACAGTGAAGGGTCCATATCAAATTTTATTTCTAATACATGTGTAGCTAAAGATAAGTAAAATAACTTAATATGACAAGAAAGGCATATACCATTTAGTAGACACATTGAAGAGTCCAAAAACACTGCAAAAAGGATAATGAAGTCAACTTAAAAAAAATTATCATTAGCAGCATGAATCATCAGGTTATTTAGGAGTTTAGCTTCCCTCTAAGAAACTGATAGAAGCAAAATAAGCGCATATTCGGTATATCAGTGAACCAGATACACATGCAATATAGTTTAGCTAACCTTCTAGATTGAACATCACTCAAACTTATTTCTATGATAATCGTTACATATAGTATCCCAGAGAAACCAATGGCTCATTCAACCACTAGGAATGGAAAAGCATGGAAGGGATTGTTCGCCACCAGTAATGCAGTTATTAGATAAAATATAGAATTGGTAGTTGCAAGCAGGAGGATCAAATATAGAAGTCGAACAAAGCCCATTATTCTTTCCAATTCAGTGCCCAAGGCTACCAAAGCTAACATATTGAATAGAACATGGAGCAAAGATCCATGAAAAAGAGCATATGTATACATCCTCTAAACTGCAAGATATATAAGCAAAAATGTTAGGGATTTAAGAGCTAAAATGAAATTTATGTTTTATGAAAACAAATTAAATGGTAAGATGATAGGACACTGATAAAGTTGGAGCAGAAATACAATATTACAAAGTACCAGTGACATATTCCTAGTGTTTAGATGGTTATCTAGCAGATATTAAATTATAGCAACGTATCTTTAGCAGATGTAAGAATCTTAGAGTAAGTCATTATATTATCTTTTATGCGGTGTATTTCTATAGGTGAGAAGCATATCTAACTAAAGGAGTCATAACCAACCAACAAGTAGATCAGATAAATAATTCCACAAGTGAATATATATGATGCCAGAAGTAATAAACGGAACACTGGACCACCATTGACGTAGCCTGGTTGGCAATCCTGCCTATAAGCCATAAAAAATGACAATTAGGAGTCAGAGGGAACCCACTAGTGGCATTATTTAACACAATGACCAAATAGAGGATGTAATAATATTTGCACAGCATGTTCGTAGCCACTGATACCCAAAGCAAAAAGAAACTAATGTGGCAAGATGAGCAATGATGCTATTTGATTTGATGTTAAATGAAGCAATATGCAGTGCTAGGTAACTGGTACTATCAAGTATCAAATAGGTAAACCTAAATGGTTTTTACCTTGAATAAAAGAATTTCAGTCAACATCTTGTTAACAAAATATATATATATATATATATATATATATAAAAGTTACAAAAATGTACCATTCCAAAAGTATGACTATCCTCCGAATGCAGTTTCTGCAAGGTAAGAACACAGTTGAAGATCGCCTAATTCCACCATACCTGTATCTGCAACACCTTCCACCAAAAGGGATGAGAAGCAAACATTGTAAAATGAGCCAAAGCCTTCGTTGGCAAGCATGCTCTTCGCCACTATGGCAACTATGCACAAACCAATGACAACTATAGAGACCACATAATTAGTGAGAAATGACAGTGAGCAATGAAAAACAATGCAAGTATGAAACTAACCCTAATAAATGAAAGACAGTGAAATTAATAAAATCTAACCTAACTAAACTACACTTGCAAGAGAATTAAATGAAACGTAAAGTAAAGCATTAACGAAACCTACACTAATCTAATCTAATTACATCCGAATAAAACCAAGAGCTTAAAGCAATTGGGAGAGACAAGACAAGCAATAATTAAACTAACCTAATAGCAACAAATGAAGAAACACAAGTGATTGAGGAAATTCATGGAACACTTAACATGCATGAATCAAAGTAAACTATGCACGTGCAATCTTAACATGGGGAGTTAGTACTTCACTACAATTTAACTCAAATGCAATTCAACAATCAGCATGAATAAACAACCCAACACAAAAAAGATAACCCAAAAGCACATCACCCAAGCTCGCGGACAGAAGAAGTTTCTCCTTAATTATCGAATGGAATGAGCGAATGTAGATGGAGATCGGATGAAGAACCCGAAGAGAAGAACCCAAAAGCACATCTCCTGCATTTAATTGTAATTAATCCTTTAAATAGTTACTCAAATATTTTTTGACTTAGAATTTTTTTTTTTGCAAAATATAAAATTTCTAAAATTACTATAATTTTTTTTAAGTGATATCAAAATTATTTTCAAAGTTTACAACAACTTGATAAATTTTTCAAAATGTTGGAAAATCAGAGCTTTTTTAACTAAAAACTTTTTATTTTTGAAAAGCTACCCTTAGATTTTTTTAATACCCCATTTTTTATATGATCAAAGGGGGAGAAGGGAAGATTAATTCTAGGGGGAGGTAGTTTAAACTTTTTTTCAATTTTTGCACTTTATTGTAAAATTTATTTCTTTTACTTTATGTTGGTTTACCCTAACTTAACTTGGGTTGCTCACATTAAAAAGGAGGAGATTGTTGGTATCCCAAGATAGTTTTAATGTGATCAAACAAGTTAAGTTAGGTCCTATTGTGTTTAACCATGTGTCTAAGTGTACAGGAACTTAGGAGCATAGGACGTCGAGCAAAGGATGTAGCTTGCAAGAAGGGCGGCATGGGAAAGAGCCAATGGGCTTGGTGCATATGAGGGATGAGGTGCTGCAGAAGAGTATGTTGGCGGACGAGAAGGAGGCGCACGACATTTTCGAGGGACGAGAAGCCAAAGCGGAAGCTTGCTCGAGAAAATCGGAAGTTAGGTTCGGGTGAGCCCTATTCCGAATGGTCGAAATCACCCAAGCGAGCGGAGCCGGAGCGGAAGACCCAAACCATTGCGAGTAGAACCAAAGAAGGAGGTCGGGACCAAAAGTCAGCCAAAGGCTGACTTCTGGGGCTTGGGGTGCCCAGACCATTCCAGGGCGCCCGAACCAGTCCAAGGCGCCCGAAACCCTTCCGGGAGCCCAGAACCCGAAACTTAGCCACATTCAACGTGGCATGTACCATTGAGTCGGGGATAAAATATTATCCCATTTCAGACGCATGGTACCTTTATAGGCGCCCCGAGTAGGGTTATATAAGCAGCCCTACTCCCAGAAGCTAAATACAAAAGGAAAAAGAGAAACATCACTTGTACTCGTTCAGTTTTCTGTTTAGCTTATATTTCTATGTGTTCATTGTTGTAAAAAGGCTTCTCCGCCTGAAGGAGAAATTAGTGCGACTTCATCTGCCTTGGATTAACAACCTCCCTGGTTGTAACCAAGTAAATCTGTTATGCCTCTTTCCTTTTAGTCTCTTTTATTATTCTTATGCAAGTGTTATTTTTATTAAGTTATAAGTCTAGAAAGGTTCGTTTGCTTAATTTGTACAGGGGTTATTCATCCCCCTCTAGCCAACCGCCAAGGGTCCTAACACCGCCTTCACCGAGTTTGGACAGGATCATATTTGACACCATTTGTGGAAATTTAGCCTGCACCTGAACCGTGAAGATGGAGGACGTTAGACAACTCACCACTATCTCTTTAATGTAGGAAGATTTGGGCATGTTGGTCAACACCTGAGCAGCCATGTTATTGCAGCAGTAGCAAGAAGCAGTAGTTGATGGCCAAGCAACGAACGAGTCAGCTGCATCGTTGAGAGGACAACAGGTCGACCAACAGAGCCGAGCTAAAGATCATGTCGGTTAGCAATCACATTACCAACCAACCGACATTTCTCGTGAAGCGCTGAACGTGTCAATTCCCTTTTATCGAGCACTATTCTGCACACCCTCGAAAAAGCAAGGACAAGCGGAGAAGGCTAACGGATCCTCCTTAGATAATGCACCCACTCGGGATAAGAGAAAGGGAAAGGCGCCCAAACTAGACGATTCCCCCGAGCGGATCAATCAACAGTTCTCCTAGGAGATTCTGGAGGACCAACTATCGGCCAACTACCGATCATTGACAATCGGGGAGTACAACGGGATGACCGACCCCGAAGACACTTGGTTAAATTTGACAACCAAGATAATTTACACCAGTACACGGATGAAGTGAAGTACTGGATTGTCCTCACCACTCTAGCTGGATCGGGGCAACGATGGTTCTGATGTTTGTCGGTCAGCTCAATGCGCAGCTTCAAAGATTTAAGCGGCATTCTTGCAGCACTTCGCTAGCAGCCATCGCTACCAGAAGATGAATGTCAATCTGCTTGCCATCAAGCAAGGGCCCAAAGAAACACCGCAGGCCTACATCAAAAGGTTCAACTAGGTGGCCATGGGCATCCCTTCGGCCACCCGAAGATAATGGTCAGTGCCTTCTTGCAAGGGCTAGCAGAGGGTGAGTTTTTCCGCTCACTCATTCAAAAGCCCCCTAGAGACTTTGATCACCTACTCGGATGGGCCACCGAGTATATCAACATCGAGGAGGCCCAAGAGGCGCAAAGGAAGGAGTCGGTCGTCGAGTCGACCACCACTTCCTAGCGGCGTCACTCAAGCCATAACAACCCGCCAAAGGGACCCCGAGCGGGAATGTCTCAATAGTACTAGGAGAATCGAGCGCACGTTGTACAACATGTTGAAGAAGAATGACCCAGAAGCTCAAAAGGGTGAAAATGGGCGTCCCTGTTCTGCTCCTACCACCGGTCGGCAATGCATAACACACAAGACTACTACAATCTCAAAGCAAGAGAAGGTCATCTAGTCCCACAAAAGTTCCATCATAGAACTCCCTCACCTGAGCACCAATGGCACCACAGGTTGGGCGAAAAAAGGGAGGAGATAAGTCCTAGGGCCGAACAACATCGGGATTGGGCCCATCGAAGAAGAGAGACCAGTCCTTCCCGAACCTCGGTCGAACGGACCCAGCTCTCAACGCGAGAGGAGGAAAATAGAAGCAATGCTACTCAGGGAGAAATCGTGATGATCGCCAGTGGCCCGACGGATGGGGACTCTAACCGGGCAAGGAAGTCGCATGCTCAGCGACTTGAAATTCATGTTGTTAGATGCAGTAAGGAGAAGGCAGATGGGCTAGAGATCAGCTTTGGTCCCCGGGACTTGGAGGGAGTAGAAGTCCCTCATGACGACGCTCTAATCATTCAAGCAGTAATAGCTAATTACAATGTTCGCGGAACTTTTGTAGATATAGGCAGCTCGGTGAACATTATCTTCAAAAAGGCGTTTGACAAGATGTAGATTGAGTGCAACGAGTTGAAGCCCATGACCGCTCCTCTATATGGGTTCACCGGCAATGAAGTGTTGCTGATCGACCAGGCGCGGTTGGCCATATCATTTGGAGAAGAACCACTGAATCGGACAAGGACCATGAACTTCATTGTGGTGGATGCGCTATCGGCGTACAATGTCATAGTGGGCCGACTAGCCCTGAATGAATTCCGAGTGGTCATCTCCACTTTTTGTCAAAAAATTAAATTCCCCATAGGCGATGCTGTTGGAGAAGTCAAAGGGGACCAGTTGGCTGCTCGACGATGTTATGTCGAGATGGTCAAGTCAGAGACTAAAGCTGCATGGAAGGCACAGCGGATGGAAGTGAATGCAATACTCAAAGGACCCCCAGTGTTGGTCTATGATAAGAAGGAGAAGGTCTAGATCCACTCTAGCCGATAGAGGCAACAAGCCGCTGATCTGCCTCAGGAGAAGAAGGCTGACTTGGTTAAGTGTCTTAGGCGAAACCACGATGTCTTCGCCTAGTCTACCTGCGAGCTTTCGGGAATATCGCCTAGTGTAGCTCAGCACGAGCTGCATGTCCGACCAAACGCCCACCCGGTCAAGCAAAGGAAGCGCAACTTCAGCTCGAAGTAGAACTAAATAATCCGGGCGGAGGTCTAGAAATTACTTGATGCTGGCCATATTCGTGAAGTATAGTTCCTGAGTTGGCTTGTCAATGTGGTGCTAGTTTCTAAGCCAGGCAACAAATGCGGGTGTGCATCAATTTCCGTGACCTGAATAAGGCTTGCCTAAAGAACTTCTATCCTCTATCATAGATCGATCAGATGGTTGACTTGACAGCTAGCTGTGAACTCATTTCCATGCTCGATGCGTACCCAGGGCTAACAACAGGTCCCACTCACCAAGGAAGACCGGGAGAAGGTTAGCTTTATCACTGTTGATGGAATATATTGCTACAACATCATGTCATTCAGGTTGAAAAATATGTCAGCACGACTTATTAGATGTTGATGAACAAAGTATTCCGGGGGCAGATCGGTCGCAATATGGAGGTATATGTAGATGACATATTAATAAAGTCTATCAGAGCTGCTGACCTCTGTGCAGATGTGGAGGAGACCTACCTAACTTTAAGAAGGTTTGGGATAAAGTTGAACCCAGGCAAGTGCCTATTCAGGGCGAAGAGCGGACGCTTCCTAGGCTATATTGTCAATAAGTGGGGGATAGAAACGAACTCGAGCAAGGTAAAGGTTCTTCAAGACATGTCCTCGCCTCACAACCTTAAGGAAGCTCAGCAGCTGATCGGACGAATCATGGCACTGTCTAGATTCATTTCAAAGTCGTCCGATCGGAGCCATCTCTTCTTCAAGATACTATGTTGAGCAACCAAGTTCCACTAGGACACAGAGTATGACAAGGCGCTGGAAGAGCTGAATAAGTACATGTCCTCTCTCCCTATATTGGTAAAACCCATCACCGACGAGCCACTCAGGATTTACTTGGCGTCTACAGAATGAGCGGTCGGCTCAGCGTTGGTGCGGTAGGATGACTCTGAACAGTAGTCGGTGTACTTCTTAAGTCATCTATTAAAAGATGTTGTGTACCAGTACACTGATAATGCCTAAAATCTATATTAAATGTCACAAATAGGCTTATCAAATTAATAAAATGTATTTTCCACTGAACCCTTAATTTCGCAATAACGTTGTAGTAACGAGTCCAGGATCGATCCGAGGAACCAATAGTATGATGTAATCTTAGGATCGTATTTTTATTCCTATTTTTGGGGTTTTCGATATAAAAATGGAGTTGGGGGTTTAATACTTTGAATCTAAATCTAACAAATGAAAACAATAGCGAATACGAAATTATCTAATGCATAAATAAAACCTAACTATGTGCCAATGATCAAACCATAATGCATTGTCACCCTACATTATAATTAAACCATCAACACACTTAAACTAAATATGAAATAATGAAATGTAATTAAATCTGATCTACAGCTCCAATTAAACCCTAATTTAAACTATTCAACCTAACAATTAACCGAGAACAAATTAAACTCAAATTAAACTACAACAATGTAATGAAATACTAAATTACTTGCTAAAAACATAACAAACATCAAATGAATCTGTTCTAAGCTGTAAAAACAATAACAAAATGAAATAAAATGATAAACCAATCCATTCTCACAATCAATCTAACAATCCTCACACTCAAGCCGTCACACAAGAGTGCCTAAGTCGAAACCACCCGACTCTGGACCTCAATGAAGATTCTAAGCTGCAAATCAGTTCGAGGAATGCTCACAAGTACCGACGGACCACCTCCGGCGAGCTAAGAACACCCAAAACCCCATGAATGGCCGAAAATGCTAGAAATCTGCATTCCAGAGCTCTCTGGATCTGAGATGATGTAGCGGACTGCGGATGGCATCGGATGAAGCTCAATAACGCCGGCGGACCACCTCCAAGCGTCACTGATGGGAATCGGAGCGCAGATTTGGAAGACCACCTCCAAATCTGGCGAAAAAAGAGAATGCCGGAAGTGCAGAATTCACCGGAGGGAACACCCGCCTGAGGCTCCAGATGATCGGGATGTGCTGCCGAGAAACTCTCCACCAAGGTTGAAGCTCGATAGATTTGATCGGAGAAGGAAAGGGGCCGGAATCTCGGAGATGCCGTGGGACGAAGAACAACGCGGAGGAAGAGATCGACGAAGAAGCTGGGCACTGTAGCTTCTCTGTTTTAAACAGATCTCAGATTTGAACGGACGGCTAGGAGCAATTTGGAGCTAAATCAACGGTAAAAGCTTTCCCAAAATCCGATCCGAAGGTACTGATCTTGATCTAGAGTCTGGATCTACCCTCCTTAGGTCGGATCGATCAGATCATCACTAGATGGCCCAGATCTTCACAGTCTTCAATGAACGGTCCAGAATGTTCCGGGCTGGATCAATGGCTAGATGAACTCAGATCTTGATCAAAACTTCTGGTTCTTCATCAATGGCTTATATCTGCTCCCCATTAGGTTGGATCGGCCAGATCTTTAACGGATGGTTCAGATCTCTCCTATTCTTGATAAACGACCCATAATGCTTCAAAGCTTGATCTTCTCGTTTGAACTCCGATTCGAGCCCAATTTCAGTCCAAATAGATCCAAATCCAAGATCCTTTGATGCCTACAAAATAAGAATCAAATATTAGCATCAAATAATATAAAAATAAAGTAATTTGCAATTAAGTCCAAAAATACACACAATGTACAAAATGTGATGTAACCATGATTTAAACTATGAAATCAACATCAAACCATGCATATATGAATCAAAATAATGCAGTAAAATCATGGTTATCAAATCCCCCACACTTAGTCTTGAACGTCCCGTGAAAGTAAAGAAACTAAAAATCATCTCCATAGAAAATTCCCTAGCAATATCTAAAAGATAGTAAAAAGAATTTAACTAAGACCATCTAAAGATCACAAACAATCATGAATACAATCCAAACAATAATCAGTAGGTATGGTAATTTCAATCCAATTGAAAAATTAAGCAAGTTGCAATCTCACAAGGGATTTACCTAATCTATCTCTCACACTCAAGCATGTGTATAAGTGGAGCTCACTCAATGCAACTCACAACATTTCACTACCATAAGCTTGCTTATATTCTAATTCTCCACCACCATAGAACATAGCATACATGAATCAAAAGGAATTTATCATGAAGAATTGAAATAGAAGCAAGAAGAGCAATAAAAGTGAATGAAAATGGCAAAAGAAAAGTATTTAATGAAGAAAATGAGAAGATGAGAGTATTGGAGGAATATACTTGATGAGTTGACCATTTTGATGTGAAAAGAGATGAATACCATTTGTCATTACCAATTCAACATATCAAGCTAATCTCTCCTTCAATTTGATGACAAACAAAGAATCTTGATACTCTATCTTCCACCTTTGACACACTCTTGATGTGCCAATTTTCTAAATTTTTCTACTTCACTGTTTTTCCACTTCAATTCTAGCATTTGGAAGCTCAAATAATCAATCAACTAACAAAGAACGCACTCCCCCACACTTAAACTTTGGCCGTCTCGGACAATGAAAACACCACATGTATCCAATGTATTCACACTCTAGAAAAGTCACTGCTTTCTCTGTTTCTGCTGCAGATTCTGTATTACTTCATTTTGCAAAGCTGAACATGGTCCTTGAAATCAGGAATTTAATGGATTGGTTCCGGATCAGCTTCCAGCTTTACCAAACTCATAGAATTCAGTAATGAAATGCAGCTACCAAACCAGAATTCAACTAGAATTTTCAGAATCAGCCTAAACTTTAACCAAACAAATGTGCAGCTATAAATTTTAGAATATAGTCTCACTGAGTTCACAGAAATCCTGCTCCAACAATTCACACATCAACTAACAATTCATTTCTAAATTAACTCAATCCAATCGAAGTGGATACATCATAGTTTCAGAAATCCGAAATCAATTGTGAATCTGTTGCTGCTATAATCTGTTGTTTCCAAATAAATCAGTTGCTCAACAGAATAAATCTGTTCCTGCTGTATTCTGTGCCGCCCAGATAGATCTCAGATCTTCTAACATTGCTCTGATTTATTTTCAGAATCGATTTCAGCATGCATTGCTGAATTTTGAACATTCCAGCAGCTTCTCGCTCTTCACAGATTTGCTACAACACAATTTCAAAATTCTGGAATTACTGGTTTTAGATTCTGCATTTCAGTTTGAAGTTACTGGTGTCATATCTATACTTCTGAAACTTTTAGTTTGAAAAGAATTATGGAATAAGATGAGAAACATTTGTTACATAGAGTGCAGGATCTTCACTAAATTCCTCAATAAATTGAGAGCCACATCTTTTGCTCTTCCAAAATTTGATTAACTTGATACGAATCCCAATTGCTTAAACATTTCAGCATTTGTTACTTCAGAAATCAGTGCCAGTCAGTATTTCAGAATATCAATTCTTGCCCAAACTGAAAAGAGATGAAATTCATAATGTTACTAATCAAATCACCATAGAAGTTTAGCACTAGACATGTACTTATTGATACATTGGTTTCATTTCTACAAATGCTGCAGAAATTTTCAGTCTGGATTCTATTTACAAATAACACTTGCTGTCTGCACATTCTGAAAATTGTAAACATTCCATCTCAGAAATAAAATCTATGAAGCATCAATTACAGCCAATGAATTCATAAATAGCTTAGCTCAACAAGGACTCTCATTTGGCACTGGGATAATAGAAAATTGAATTCCAATCAATGCTTGTTCAAATACAGTCTCTGAAGTTGGCACAAACAAAATAAATTTAGCTTAAAGATCAAACACATTCAGTAGAATCTGTCTTCAAGATATCAGTTATGCATTCACAGAATTGCAGAATCAAATTCTGTTTTGCTAATTTCAGAATCTGTAAACTCACAAAATTCCAGCTTATCTAATAAACAATTTTGTTAAACAAGTCAATCCCATTCAACATTTGATTGCTTAGCGTATCAATTCAATGAGGAAAAATTCAACTTCAATCAATTCTTACTCTAAGTTCCAAATTCAGTTTCAACAATGATGTTGAAAATCTTGATTCATAAATCAGATTCAAACAAAATTTCAAAATTCAAGTTCAGAAATTGACGTTCAAGGGATCCACTAAATACTGGTTAAGCAGGAATTACATCAATGAGTTCCAAGTCATTGCTGATAAGAAATGGCACTTGGATTTCTCACAAGCAATTGCATCAAATTCAGCTTAAGAATTTCACTTCCAGCAGAATATTTCCCAGGTTGAGTATCAGCACTTTCATTTCTTGCAGTCTCAAAGTTTTGCACACAAAAGAAACACAAACTTTACACATTAGTGACTTAAGTTGATACATTCTTTCACAGCAGCAATCTTCAACTACTGCAGCCACTAGCTGGAATTTCCAGAAATCCAATATATAATCCAATTCAAAATCTTACATCCTGATCAGCAAATATATTGATAAGTTTGTATCATTGCATTACTGATTTCCAATTTCTGAGAAGATGTATGTTCCAAAATTCAGCATTTAGTTTCAGTTTTCCTCTAATAACTTGCAAACAACATTTCATTCCCAAAATCTGCAAAACAACTCCAAAAAAAACTACAAGACAGCTTCCAATCACAACTTCATTCTGATTAATGTGTTGCATTCTGATTAATGTCCACCACCAGTTTAGCTTCATATCCCTTTTGGTTTATTCCTACATCCCCAACTTTTTCACAATTTCCTGCAGATTACAGCTTCTGGATCCAGTAAGTTGAGTTACTGAATTTCAGTTTCATAGTTGCAGAATTTATAGAGGTAAGGCTGAAATACCATTTGTTCTGTATCATCCTGGAGTTAGCTCTGATTAATTTCTTGTTTAGATGTTACTACTAATCTTTTGATACTCCTTTGATACAAAGTTCCAGCATTTCTCATATACCCTCTCAAATTCAGTAAGCTACAGCTCTTGTCTCATGTCAGAAATTCCACTTCTCTCAAATTCTCTGCACTCCAATTCAGCAACCCATTTCAGACTTTCAGAAACTGAACAAAAGAAATCAGCTTCAAAGAAGTTCAAGAAGTCTTTTTCAGGATGTCAAATTTAAACTTAAAACTTCCTGCATTACAAGAGTTGCATTTAGCATAGAAAACCTCTGTTCATTTCTGTTTTTACAGCAAAGATCCTTTTTTTTTTTTTCAGGAATCCAGTAGCTTGACACCATGTAGCTCATTTTAGTGTATTTCCGAATTCCCTGTTCAACCCCTGACTTTAAATTTCAGAATCTGTACAAGGTGGTAAAAATTCAGCATTTTGGTCTTTAGTTTCAGAAATGGAATTTGACTTCAATGAAGCTTCAAGGACCTTATAGAAAGACTATCAATTGTCACTAAAACTGGTTAGAAGCTATTGATGCCAACACTCCATTTGTGCACACATTTATTTTCATTGTTTCTGAATTCTGTTCTACATTTTTACCTCACTGTTTTGAGTGTCAAGTGCTGCCCTTGCTTCAACTCTCCTATCTCAGTTGAAAATTAATACCAAAAGCTATATCCTAATCAGCCACTCCACATGTAAGTCAATATTTCAGCATTTCCAAACCTTCTTGCCACATAATTTTGAATGTATCAACATAGTATCAAGACTTAAAATTCAAAGCAATTGGAACTTGCTCTTGACATGATAAAACTCAAGAAATGGACACATTTAGCATAGAACATTAGAGTCATTCTTCCACAAACGAATTTTCAGAGTTTTGCACCATAAACACCTCCTAAAATTAGCCCTTACTCAAACATTTTCCAATTCTTGATCCATTTCTGCCACTTCAAATTCAGTGATGTTCCTTCCCCCACACTTAAAATCTTGGACATCCTTACTCATCAAGCAATTCATCCAAACTCTCAATGAATGGACCAAGCAAAAGGGAATTAAAGGTTAAAATGCAAGATGAGAATGCTTAAAGGAAATTGTTAAAGAAAATTGTGGAAAAATGAATTAGAATTTGAAATAGGCAAAAGAAAAGAATTCATCCTTCCTTTCCATGCATACATATGCTATTGTGACCTTGAAAAGAAGTAAAGCAAGTTCTAGAGTTCAATTGCTATGAGTGCATGCCACACAAAAATAAAATAACGCATAGGCTTAAAGTGACCCTCTCTAGGTATTTTTATGCAATCAAGCTCAATCAATCAAATTGGAATTCCCTACCATTTTAACCAATATCATGTAAGTAGAGTATCCAATCATGTCAAATGACCTAAAGTTGATGATCAAATTTAAAACAACTTTTACCATCTTAAAAATATTACTAGAAAATTCTCATGGTGATTTTTATTCAAATGAAATGCTATATACTAACAAAATGCAAAGTATGAAAGTAAAATGTAAAATAAAATGCAAAGTGTAAAAACAAAGTGCAAATGCAAAGTATGAAACCAAAGAAACGTAAACGAATTTATTAGAGAAAAAACTAAACACAAAGCATGAATCAAAATGCAAAAGCAAGTAAAATTGGAACTAACTCCCCTTTCATTCCCGGTGGTTGAAGAAGGTTTAGAAGAAGAAGTCACCCCGGAAGTGGAGTAATCGTGGTTCCACTCAAATTCTTCTTATTCATCCTTTTTCCTTTGAAAATTTCTTCCGGAGGTCGTAGACGGTTCAGTTTTAACACCCACTCCGGAAGCTTAATTTCTCCTACCACATCAATAAAAGAAAATACCTCCCACATACATGTGGGGTAAAAAGAAAATAGGAGAATATTAGTGTGGGTAAAATATATATCAAGAATTGCATCACAACTAATAAAATCAACAATTGGTACCTCAATAAAATTCTCTGAAAAATTACACAAAATACTCACCTTGTCATCTTGAGAGGTACCTGGAGTGGTGTTTGTTACCTCTTTCTCCTCAAATAAATGCTCAGACTCCAGTTCTGGCGAATGTTCAACTTCATGTAGTGATTCTTGGGTGCTTGGCTCCATCGCACAAGTCCCTACACTTACATCCTCTATTCTTGGTGATTCTTGAGGTAATGCTTCCAGTAAGCATTCCTCTACACTTAAATCATCTTCTGCAACAATACCTGCATCACTCACATCATCTAAAACAACATCATCAGTAGATTCAGAAATTTTAACAACTACATCATCATCACAAATAAAACTAGAAAATTGTTGTGAAGAAATAGAAGTAGTGTCAGGCCTGACAAGATCTCCACAATCCACCTCTTCACTGGCTCTTTGTATTTGTAACTGATTAATGGATGATGTAATCTAATCTAACTGACTCTGTATATTCTGTATCCTTGCAAATTGTTGCTCTTGATGCTCTCTCATTTGTTGCATAATATCATTGCATTTCCACATTGATTCTTCAATTTGTTCTTGTGCATCCTCATACCTATTCCGTTGCTCCATAGGTAGGTAGGACTGAGATTCAAGCTGATAAAACTGAGTCTGAGGCTGATAATAATCACTATCCCTCCAATCTCCAAAATATGGATAATATGGATCCATGGTTGCTGGATTTCCTGTTCTTACACAATCACTAGCAAATAAAATCAGAAGACTCAGGAACAAATAAAATCAACACATGAATATATAATCATGAAAGCAATCAAAACAACGATCCTAAAATTACTAAACATTGCATATTACAATTTCCCCGGCAACGGCGCCAAAATTTGATGTAGCCGAATCTGTCACATCCGCTAATCAAATTGTACAAATGTATTATATTCACTGAACCCCTTAATTTCGCAATAACGTTGTAGTAACGAGCCCAAGATCGATCCGAGGAACCAATAGTATGATGTAATCTTAGGATCGTATTTTTATTCCTATTTTTGGGGTTTTCGATATAAAAATGAAGTTGGGGGTTTAATACTTTGAATCTAAATCTAACAAATGAAAACAATAGTGAATACGAAATTATCTAATGCATAAATAAAACCTAACTATGTGCCAATGATCAAACCATAATGCATTGTCACCCTACATTATAATTAAACCATCAACACACTTAAACTAAATATGAAATAATGAAATGCAATTAAATCTGATCTACAGCTCCAATTAAACCCTAATTTAAACTATTCAACCTAACAATTAATCGAGAACAAATTAAACTCAAATTAAACTACAACAATGTAATGAAATACTAAATTACTTGCTAAAAACATAACAAACATCAAATGAATCTGTTCTAAGCTGTAAAAACAATAAAAAAATGAAATAAAATGATAAACCAATCCATTCTCACAATCAATCTAACAATCCTCACACTCAAGCTGTCACACAAGAGTGCCTAAGTCGAAACCACCCGACTCTGGACCTCAATGAAGATTCTAAGCTGCAAATCAGTTCGAGGAATGCTCACAAGTACCGACGGACCACCTCCGGCGAGCTAAGAACACCCAAAACCCCATGAATGGCCGAAAATGCTGGAAATCTGCATTCCAGAGCTCTCTGGATATGAGATGATGTAGCGGACTGCGGATGGCATCGGATGAAGCTCAATAACGCCGGCGGACCACCTCCAAGCGTCACTGACGGGAATCGGAGCGCAGATTTGGAAGACCACCTCCAAATCTGGCGAAAACAGAGAATGCCGGAAGTGCAGAATTCACCGGAGGGAACACCCGCCGGAGGCCCCAGATGATCGGGATGTGCTGCCGAGAAACTCTCCACCAAGGTTGAAGCTCGATAGATTTGATCGGAGAAGGAAAGGGGCCGGAATCTCGGAGATGCCGCGGGACGAAGAACAACGCGGAGGAAGAGATCGACGAAGAAGCTGGGCACTGTAGCTTCTCTGTTTTAAACAGATCTCAGATTTGAACGGACGGCTAGGAGCAATTTGGAGCTAAATCAACGGTAAAAGCTTTCCCAAAATCCGATCCGAAGGTACTGATCTTGATCTAGAGTCTGGATCTACCCTCCCTTAGGTCGGATCGATCAGATCATCACTGGATGGCCCAGATCTTCATAGTCTTCAATGAACGGTCCAGAATGTTCCGGGCTGGATCAATGGCTAGATGAACTCAGATCTTGATCAAAACTTCTGGTTCTTCATCAATGGCTTATATCTGCTCCCCATTAGGTTGGATCGGCCAGATCTTTAACGGATGGTTCAGATCTCTCCTATTCTTGATAAACGACCCATAATGCTTCAAAGCTTGATCTTCTCGTTTGAACTCCGATTCGAGCCCAATTTCAGTCCAAATAGATCCAAATCCAAGATCCTTTGATGCCTACAAAATAAGAATCAAATATTAGCATCAAATAATATAAAAATAAAGTAATTTGCAATTAAGTCCAAAAATACACACAATGTACAAAATGTGATGTAACCATGATTTAAACTATGAAATCAACATCAAACCATGCATATATGAATCAAAATAATGCAGTAAAATCATGGTTATCATACACCTATCTTGAAAAGCTAGCATATGGGTTGGTCCTAGTTGCCCGAAGGTTGCGACCTTACTTCCTCGTGCATCCGATCATGATATTGATTAACAACATGCTCGGAAGAGTCCTGCTAAACCCTAAAGCATCCGGTTAGTTGATCAAGTGAACCACGGAGCTAAGTGAATTTGATATATAATATCAACCCCGAACGGTGATAAAAGCTCAAACATTAGCTGATTTTATCACAGAAGTCCAGAATACCGAGTCAAAGGCGACATGGAGGATATATGTGGATGGTTCGTCCACTCAGCAAGGCAATGGGATCGGAATCTTGTTGATATCGCCACGAGAGGACAGAATGTAGCTCTCCGTGCAGCTAGACTATCCGGCCACCAACAACAAGGCTGAATAAGAGGCCCTAATAGCCGGCCTGCAAGCAACTCGGTACATGAGAGCCACAAGAGTCCTCATCCATTCAGATTCCTAGTTGCCAGCCCAGCAATTGGCGGGAACCTTCGAGATAAATAGTGCTCGGCTCAAGTTGTATGTTGAGGCATTTGAGAAGTTAAAGGCGGGATTCCAGGAGGTCATCATTTAAAAAGTTCCCCGATCAAAGACGACCAATATGTTGACGAGCTTGCTAAGTTAGTAAGCTCCTTGAGCCTGATCATCGCTGACAAGCTGGTTGAACAAGTTTTATTGGTGGCGCACATAGACATGACAGTTATAAGAGGCTTACCAAGCGACTGAAGGATACCTTTCGTTGAATTTCTCTGATTGGGTACCAAGCCCGCTGATCAGACGGAAGCACATATGCTGAAGAAAAAAGCCTAGAGGTTCATGTTGATCGACGATCAGTTATATAAGAAAGCTTTCTTCCGACCGCTGGTCAAGTGTGTCGGATCGGAAGATATTGACTATATCCTACAAGAAGTGCATCATGGATCGTGTGAAAGTCATCCGGGCAGTCGATCACTAGCCTGCAAAATCCTGTTGGCTATATATTTCTGGCTCACGCTTCAAGCGGATGCTGCTCGGACAATGGCCAATTATTTGTCTTGCCAAAGGTATTGGAATGTTCCCCACCGACCTACAGAGGAACTGAAAGCGTCAATGGTGTCTTGGTCGTTCGACCAGTGGGGCATGGACATAGTTGGACTGTTCCCCCTAGCGACCGGGCAAAGGAGGTTCTTGCTAGTGGTTGTTGACTCTTCTCGAAATGGGTTGAGGCAAAGTCGGTCGCCAAGATAATAGAGCATGCGGTCATCAAATTCATATGGAGAAATATTTTGTGTCGATTTAGCATCCCGCGCAGGCTCATCTCTGACAATGGAAGATAATTCTCTGAGTGAAAGCCCAAAAAATGGTGCGAGGGTTACAATATCGAGCAATCATTCACTTTAGTGGCCTATCCGCAAAGCAACGGCCAGGCAGAAGTCACCAACCGTGAAATTCTCAGAGGGCTTCGCACTCAGCTCGATCATGTTGAAGGAAGCTAGGTTGAAGAACTCCCAAGTGTGCTATGGGCGTATCGTACTACTCCTAGAGACGCAACCGACATAATCCTGTTCCAACTAGTTTTCGGGGGAGAGGTAGTCGTGCCCGTAGAAGTGGGAGTAGAGTCTGATCGGGTGTCACTCTACAACGAGGATAAAGCAAATCGGCAATTAATGGAGCTGGACTTGGTAAATGAAGCTTGGGATAAAGCGATCGTATGACTAATGGCATACTGACAGTGTATGAAGCAAAGTTACAATCGCCGAGTAATTCCAAGGTCATTTCAGGTCGGAGATCTAGTTTGGAAAGGAGTAAAGCTGGTCGAAGTCGCCACTAAGCTGGAGGAGCCATGGGGAGAACCGTACAAGGTGATTCAGAAGTTCAGGTCGGGAGCATATTATCTGAAAGATGAACATGGACGAGCCCTTGAGCAACCTAGGAGTGCAAATCATCTTCAATCGTACCGAATGGGCTAGAGGTTCGTGAATGTGTTAAGTAACCTGTCATAGCATTTGTATTAGCCATGCAAGGAATAACGAAGGAAAAAACTAAGTGTCCGAGACTATTTGCCCAATCAACCATGTGTTAAGTCAAGCGGCGACTATAAACCCTAGACTGGAAGTTAAAGAAAAGTTAAGGAGCCTACTAAATGCGGGTCAAAGGACGGAGATAGAGATCAACGTGGAGGTCAAAGTTAAGGAGGTCAACATCAAAGAATCAGCAAGCACGCCCTGAAGGGCCTGAGTCAGTCTCTACTGCAATGGTCGATCTGGAATGAGGTGTCCGACCAGCCATGATCTGGTCCAAGAAGAAGGCCAGTGTAGCTAAGATCATTGGGCGTTCATCATGGAGCAGAGGAGCGTTAGGGCGACAGGGGCGTTAGCCCGGTCGAGCGAACACAAGCTATTAGGTCGTGTTACCCCATCGAAAAACGGCCCAGTCAGGCCAAGTGGGGGAGTACTCGGTCGAGCGGCTATCCCACTCGGCCGAGCAAAGGGATCACTGACGTATCTCTCAATATCCTTTTGAGAGATAGCACCGCTGACACCAAGCATGGTCAACAGGCAGATCGTACGACAGAAACTTCCATTGTCTCATCAGAGGTTTGCACGCCACAACAGGCAGATTGTTTGAGGACTTCTAGGGGTCGTGCTAGTTCCTCTTCTTCTAGTGAGGTGCAGTCATTAAGACGCGAAAATGAAGAACTGCGCACTCAACTAAAGTCAATGTATGAGAGGATGGTTTCTATGGATCAGTGGAGGGCCGAGTAGGATACTCTCTTTGCCAGTATGCGACAGATCATGACAAATTTCGCTCGCACCCAGACGTCACATGGTCCTGAGTCACAGGAGACTCAAGACCCATCAGACCGTGATGATTAGCATGTTTCAAGATTTGTTCAATTACTATTTAAATTTTTATTTATCATACAAGTTACATGCAAAATATATTTGATTGTTTTATTCTACTCTGCTTATTTCTAAATATTACATTATTATATGTTTCAGGCATCAGGGTATACATATTTAGCACGATCATCATCATCATCATCTTTCTATCTAGGTATTTATTTTTTAAATGTAATATTCATTATACATATATGTAATATTTTGAATTATACATTGATATCAATCTCATCATAATTTATTGTATTTTACTTTTTGTAGGATTTTACATTCATAGTTACGTTGTTTTGGATTATATGTTATCATGGTATGAATTTCTATATATTTGAGCACGGAAATGTTTTGTCTATATTATGTTTGATTCTATATGTTTTTATATGTATGGAGTGTGTTGTTTCTATATGTTTTTATATATATGCAATGTTTGTTTCTATATTATGGATTGTGTTATAAGTTTGTTTGTATCTATATATGGTTTGTTAGATATGTAAACTGTGATTGTGTTAGTTTATTTGTAAACTATGGTTGTATCTGTGATTGTATGATTGGTTTTGTATGGATATATAATTTGTATACATGTTTGAATGGGAAAACAAATAGGAGCTGTCAGTTTTTTTTTATTTTCTTGACGGAATACCGACGGAATCTATATTCCGTCGGTATTTCTATTCGTAAAATACCGACGGAAATGGAATTTCCGTAGGTAAATACCGACGGAAATGGTGTTTCTGTCGGTATTTATTGACGGAAATGGTGTTTCCGTCAGTATTTTACGATATGATTTTTCCAGTGGTATTTTACGATACAGGTTTTTCCAGTCCCTGTTCCAACGGAAGTTATATTTTCGTCGGAAAACTTGGCGCCAACTATCAACGGTGTTTACCGACGGAAATATGATTTCCGTCGGGAAAATAGGTTCCGACGCATATTCTTGCAACAAATTGATTTCTGTCGGAAATCTGCCCAAATGAGTCAATATAGGATATTGAGCTCATTTGATTTAGTGAGTCTACTTGGAGTTCAAGATTTAGATTGGTCAGAGGATGACACGGTCTATGCCTCACATTGACCAATCTAGATGTCTAGGATAGAAGGACACTTGTCATATATTGTGAGGAGTCACAACTAGTAGTCACAAGGTGATGTTGGATCTCAACATTCTTGTAACTTGGGTAGTAATGATGTGTTGCTAGATACCGCTCATTACTTATGCTCCTAAATGGGTTTAGGGGCATTGCCAACGTTACAAAAACCTATAGGGTCACACACTAAGGACAATTAGATGGAGATTAGGTTCATATGATGAACCAAGAGGACTTGATTCATTTGATGGATCCAATTGGATTAAGAGTAATCTAAATTGGGCTAATTGAGTTAGACTCAAGTTGATTCATGTATACAATGAGTCTAATTTAGATTTTGACTCATTGAATCAATTTAATTAAATGAATTAGATTCATTATATTAAGTTGACTTGAATCAAATGGTTGGATTCGATCAACCATGGAAGAGATTTGGTCAAGTTTGACTTGACTTGAGAGGAAGATTAAAAGTCAAGTTTGACTTGACTTTATGTCACCTCATTGGTGAGTTGGCATTGATATGGACTAATGATGTTACTCCACATCATCATAGGTGCCACCTTATGGAAGTTACAAAGCTATTGTCTTTAATAGCTTCACATTAATTGCACTTAATGCAATTTTGGGAGTTACACAAAGGAGAGTGGCCGGCCACTTTTGTTTGAATGAGAATTCGATTTTTCATTCAAGTGTGCATTTTCTTCCTTCTTCCTCTCAAGCTCTCCCTCTCCTCCTTCCTTGGCCGAACCACATAGGTGCTAGCACACCTTGGTTTTTGGTCACCTCCACCTAGTGTGTTCGTGTGAATACGTGTAGAGAGTTGTCTACGTTGATAACTTCGAGATCCGACGTACCGAGGACGAGCGGGATACGCAAAAGGGCACGCAACAAGGGTAAAGATCTTCATCATGTAGATCCAGAAGTTTTGTAACTCGTACTCGTATGTTTTAGAATTTTTCTTCGCACGAGATCCGTTGGCTAGGGTGATTCGGGGTTTCCGCGACGCGAAAAAGCGGTTTTCGCGGCCTGAAAAACCCAACAGTGGTATTAGAGCCACGTGCGAAGCTTGTACGAGTTTAATTTGATTTTTATGAAAAATTAAAGCTTCTGTACATTTCTGTAAATTTATGATTTTTATAGTTTTAAGAGTAATATTTCTCGTAGAAGCGAAGCACAAGTGTTTATACACTTGTAGGCTTCGACTACCGAGAAGTTTTTCCCAAAACAGCATCGTTTCGACCCAAATCTTTTTGGGACAGCGGGATAAGGTGCTCTTGGATCGCTTAGGAGCAACTCGCGATGGTTAGATCGCGGGTAGGGGTACTTCCCCTAACCCCGCAAGCGGATTTTCTCCGCAATTGCGCCCGAAATCGCTAATCGGGACCGCCGGGAAAAATTTACTCATAAAATTTGTAAAATTATGAAAAATTACAGAAATATATAATTTTGAATTATATATTAATTTTATGATAGTCATGGCCCAAAGACCCAATTCGATTGGACAGTTGTGTTGTAATTCATAATACGGCCTGCGTGCCGATATGTGATGTGCGTGCTTGTATTTTATTTTTATTTTATTTTTCGCGACCTGCGCGTCGTGCCTTTCTTTTATTCTAGTTGTAAATTAGATTTAGACTCGAATGTAACTCGAGTTTCAAAATTGTAATGTACAAAAAAAATTGGAGCTGTGGAAGGTCCACTCGAGACGGAGTTACGAGGAAGGCGCGAGCAACACAAGGTGGTCAAAAGGAAGGCGCTTGAGAAGTTGACCTTAGGTTGACCATCCGGTCTTCTCATTGGCTTGAGAAGATCGTAGTAGGGTCATGACTAATCACAAAACTTAGTTAATTACTTGTGTATATGATGCATGTTTAATTAAGTAATTAATTAGTGCCTAGCGATTAAGATTAGATCTAAATCGTGCACAAGATGCACCCTTACGATTAGATTAGATCTACATCATGTACAAGATGCACTCTATCGATTAGATTAGATCTATTTCGAGTATATGATACATCATCATTTAGATTAGATCTAAATCACGACAACTCAAAATGCCTACCATGCCGTGATACCCATCACTGCCTCGATC
This sequence comes from Zingiber officinale, assembly GCF_018446385.1. NCBI lineage: Eukaryota > Viridiplantae > Streptophyta > Magnoliopsida > Zingiberales > Zingiberaceae > Zingiber > Zingiber officinale. The sequence goes on from NC_055995.1 coordinate 22,803,556, forward strand.
GCATGATGTTGTTGAATCTGCCAAAGCAGAGCAACGCATTCTATCTTGGTAGGGTGCGGAGGGACAATCTTGGTTCTGCCTATCAACGCATGGGCGAGTATAAACTCAATAAGATTGAGTATCCCTAGTTAACTCGGTTGGATCGAGTATAACTATAGGTATTTTTTCCAACGGTTGGAAAGATAGGTCAAAATCACATATATATTAACTCTCGGGCGTATTAGCCAAAGCTAACTCGAGTTTTAATATAAATGCGGATCTTGATTCTATAAACAAGAGTTGCATAGAGATGTAATTGGTAATCATTACCTACCAATCATACTAAGTCTTGGGCGTATTAGCCAAAGCTAACTCAAGGGTTAGTATGATGTGGATCTTGTCCCACATGAATTATAGAATTCAATGGGAGCATCATTTAGTTAAAGGCCTAATTAAATGATTAAGAATATGATATTTATTTATGCTTTTATTATGTTGTAGATAACCATGACGTCAAATACGAACACCTTCTCCCTGCGATCTGTCCTTGAGAAGGACAAGCTCAACGGAGCAAACTTCCTGGACTGGTACAGGAACCTGAGAATAGTTCTCACTCAGGAACGTAAACTGTACGTTCTGGAGCAGCTCATTCCGGAGGCTCCTCTTGCCAATGCCCCGCGAGCTGACAAAGATGCTTGCAAGAAGCATCAAGATGACGCATTAGATGTGTCTTGTCTAATGCTCGCAACCATGAACTCTGAGCTTCAGAAGCAACACGAGTTAATGGGCGCTTATGATATGGTTGAAAATCTTCGTCAACTGTATCAAGGTCAAGCGAGGCATGAGAGATTTGAGATCTCAAGGGCACTGTTTCAGTGCAAGATGTCAGACGGGACTCCAGTAGGCCCATATGTACTCAAAATGATTGGGTACATAGAGAACCTACAAAGGTTGGGGTTCCCTCTTGGCCAAGAGCTGGCCACTGACCTGATCTTGCAATCCTTGCCGGATAGCTACAGTCAATTCGTTCTAAACTACAATATGAACGAGATTGACAAGCCACTGCCCGAGCTGCTCAGCATGTTAAGAACTGCTGAGCTAAACCTTAAGAAGGCTAAGCCCAACATTGTTCTGATGGTTCAGAAACATAAGGGCAAGGGCAAGCCCAAAGGCAAGGGAAAGTCCCAAGCCAAGGGCAAAGGCAAGGCACTGAAGCCTAAAGGAGGGGTCGCCAAGGACACTACGGTCAGACCGGGTACTGGAAGAGGAACTGCAAGGTATACTTGGAGGATCTTAAGAAGAAACGAAATGAGACTTCCACTTCAGGTATATATGTTATAGAAGTTAATCTATCTATTTCTACATCATGGGTATTAGATACTGGATGTGCTTCTCACATTTGTACTGATGTGCAAGCGCTGAGAAATAGCAGGGCATTGACAAAGGGCGAGGTGGACCTACGAGTAGGCAATGGAGCACGGGTTGCTGTTGTTGCTGTAGGGACTTACTTTCTATCTCTGCCCTCTGGGCTTGTACTAGAGTTAGTCGATTGTTGTTATGTGCCTGCATTAACTAAGAACATTATATCAGTTTCTTGTTTGGACAAGAAAGGTTTCTCGTTTACTATAAAGAACAAATATTGTTCCGTCTATTTAAACGATATGTTCTATTGTAGTGCACCTCTGATAAACAGACTCTATATTCTAGACCTTGAGAGCCCTATCTATAATGTAAATACCAAGAGGTTCAAGTCTAATGACATGAACCAAACCTACCTTTGGCACTGTCGCTTAGGTCATATAAATGACAAGCGCTTATCCCAGCTCCATAAGGATGGTTTGTTGGACTCATTTGATTTTGAATCATATGAGATATGCGAGTCATGCCTACGAGGTAAGATGACCAAGACTCCCTTTAGTGGGCACAGCAAGAGAGCAACTGATTTGTTAGGACTCATACATAGTGATGTATGTGGCCCTTTCAATGTTGCTGCTAAAGGCGGTTATAGGTACTTCATCACATTTACTGATGATTTCAGTAGATATGGTTATGTGTACTTGATGACACATAAGTCTGAATCCTTTAGTTCAAAGAATTCAAGAATGAAGTACAGAACCAGCTTGGCAAGAGTATTAAGATACTTCGATCAGATCGAGGTGGAGAATACCTTAGCCATGAGTTTCGTGACTAACTAGCTGAGTGTGGGATTCTATCCCAACTCACTCCTCCTGGAACACCACAGTGGAATGGTGTATCCGAACGGAGGAATCGTACCTTATTAGATATGGTACGATCTATGATGAGTCACACAGATCTTCCGACATATCTACGGGGATATGCTCTAGACACGGCAGTTTTCATTCTCAACCGAGTTCCATCCAAGGCCGTGATAAAGACACCATATAGGATATGGACTGGGAGAGATGCCCAGGTGTCTTTCATGAGGATTTGGGGTTGTGAGGCTTACGTTCGATGTCAAGTCTCAGACAAGTTAGGACCCAAATTCGACAAGTGCTACTTTATTGGATATCCCAAGGAAACTGAGGGATATTACTTCTACATTCTCAGTCAGCACAAGGTAGTTGTGGCAAAGACTGGGGTCTTTCTAGAAAGGGACTTTGTTTCTAGAAAGACTAGTGGGAGCGCGTTCGATCTTGAAGAAGTTCAAGATGCGAACAATAGCACTAATGCCTCGACGGAAATTGAACTGGAACCACAAAGTGTTGTGGATGATGTTGTTCCAAAAGGAGTTGAGGAACAACAACCAGTTCAAGTAGACATACCTCTTCGCAGGTCTGATAGGGTACGTCGTCAGCCTGAGAGATACTCATTTCTCTTGTCTGACCATGATGACATTGTGCTCATAGAGGATGAGTCTACCACCTATCAGGAAGTTGTGATGAGATCAGATTCCGAGAAATGGCTAGAGGCCATGAGATCCGAGATGGAATCCATGTACACCAACCAAGTTTGGATTTTGGTTGATCCACCTGAAGGGGTAAAACCCATAGGGTACAAGTGGGTCTTTAAGAGAAAGACTGACATGGATGGACTTATTTATAAGGGTCGCTTGGTAGCTAAAGGTTTCAAGCAGATTCATGGTATTGACTATGATGAGACCTTTTCTCCAGTAGCGATGTTTAAGTCCATTCGGATCATGCTTGCTATTGTAGCCTACCATGATTATGAGATATGACAGATGGATGTCAAAACCGCATTTCTGAATGGAAACCTGCTCGAGGATGTGTACATGACACAACCTGAGGGTTTTGTAGATCCACAGCATACTAGCAGAGTATGCAAGCTGCATAGGTCCATTTATGGACTAAAGCAAGCTTCTCGGAGCTGGAATATTCGATTCGATGATGCAATCAAACAGTTTGGTTTCATCAAAAATGAAGATGAGCCTTGTTTCTACAAGAAGGTTGTAGGGGATATAGTTGTCTTCCTCATATTGTATGTGGATGACATACTACTCATTGGGAAGGACATCCCTATGCTTCAGTCTGTCAAGACCTGGCTAGGGAGTTGCTTCTCAATGAAGGACTTAGGTGAGGCATCCCGTATTCTAGGGATACAGATCTATAGAGATAGATCTAAGAGATTGCTTGGCCTAAGTCAGAGTACATACATTGACAAGGTACTCCTTCGGTTTGCCATGCAGAACTCCAAGAAGGGATTTCTGCCGTTGTCACATGGCGTGAGTCTTTCGAAGACTCAAGGTCTCTCTTCTAGAGAGGAGAGAGACCGCATGGATCAGATCCCTTATGCTTCAACCATAGGATTGATCATGTACGTCATGCTATGTACTCGACCTGATGTCTCGTATGCTTTGAGCATGACGAGCAGATACCAGTCAGATCCAGGTGAAAGTCACTGGATAGCGGTCAAGAATATTCTTAAGTACTTAAGAAGGACTAAAGAATATTTCTTGATATATGGAGGCAATGATGAGCTAGCTGTAAAGGGTTACAGTGATGCTAGCTTCCAGACCGACCAGGATGATTATATTTTGCATTAATGGTGGTGCTGTCAGCTGGAAGAGTTCGAAGCAGGATACAGTAGCTGATTCTACAATAGAAGCCGAGTACATTGCTGCATCAGAGGCAGCAAAGGAGGCAGTTTGGATCCGCAAGTTCATCACTGAACTTGGGGTGGTTCCTAGCATTGCTAACCCCATTGAGCTCTATTGTGACAACAATGGAGCTATAGCACAGGCGAAGGAACCTCGCTCACACCAGCGGACCAAACACATACTACGGCGCTTCCATCTCATTCGAGAGATCATCGAGAGAGGAGATGTGAAGATTTACAGAGTACCTACAGAGGCTAACATCGCAGATCCCTTGACCAAGGCTTTGGCATAGAAGAAGCATGATGGTCACACTAGGTCATTTGGGTTTAAAGCCTACACTGATTGGCACTAGTGCTAGTGGGAGATTGTTAGCTAGAGCCCTAGAGCCAATCATTTGATGATTGTATTTTGGACTTATTGTATCATATTCTATATATAAATAAAGGCATTTGGATTTTGGTTATTATACTTACTTGTATTGGTGCCAAATAAACTAAGTATAATAATGTCCTTGAGTAGATGGTTCTCACCTATATCAATCGGTTAGTTGAACCGATAGTGAGATGATATAGGGAACACTACTCTTAATCATTCCTAGTCGAGTATTAACATTCAGGGACAATGTTAATGCAATAAGACTAGCATGTAGGTCAACTCGATGACTTGATCTCACAATTCATGGATATAGAGATATCAAGTTGACACATGAGTATACATTAGAGAATGTATACTGAATGACCCGCCATGAGAAATATCATGGATCGTTATATGAGTGTCATATACTTTCTCATGTGGCTATTAGTATGACTACTAGTCCTTAGACCTGAAGTCACCATAGATCCCTACATAAGGAGTTATGTACTTTGGTTTCGTCAAACGTCACCCGTAACTGGGTAGACTATAAAGGCGATTACTGGGTATATAACAAATTATGTAGAGGGATGTGAGTGATGTAAATGAGATCTATCCCTCCTATATGACGGGAAAGACATCGGTATTCTTGATAGAGTGAGACCACGAAGTGCATGGCCATGCCCAAATGAGTCAATATAGGATATTGAGCTCATTTGATTTAGTGAGTCTACTTGGAGTTCAAGATTTAGATTGGTCAGAGTATGACACGGTCTATGCCTCACATTGACCAATCTAGATGTCTAGGATAGAAGGACACTTGTCATATATTGTGAGGAGTCACAACTAGTAGTCACAAGGTGATGTTGGATCTCAACATTCTTGTAACTTGGGTAGTAATGATGTGTTGCTAGATACCGCTCATTACTTATGCTCCTAAATGGGTTTAGGGGCATTGCCAACGTTATAAGAACCTATAGGGTCACACACTAAGGACAATTAGATGGAGATTATGTTCATATGATGAACCAAGAGGACTTGATTCATTTGATGGATCCAATTGGATTAAGAGTAATCCAAATTGGGCTAATTGAGTTAGACTCAAGTTAATTCATGTATACAATGAGTTTAATTTAGATTTTGACTCATTGAATCAATTTAATTAAATGAATTAGATTCATTATATTAAGTTGGCTTGAATCAAATGGTTGGATTCGATCAACCATGGAAGAGATTTGGTCAAGTTTGACTTGACTTGAGAGGAAGATTAAAAGTCAAGTTTGACTTGACTTTATGCCACCTCATTGGTGAGTTGGCATTGATATGGACTAATGATGTTACTCCACATCATCATAGGTGCCACCTTATGGAAGTTACAAAGCCATTGTCTTTAATAGCTTCATATTAATTGCACTTAATGCAATTTTGGGAGTTACACAAAGGAGAGTGGCCGGCCACTTTTGTTTGAATGAGAATTCAATTTTTCATTCAAGTGTGCATTTTCTTCCTTCTTCCTCTCAAGCTCTCCCTCTCCTCCTTCCTTGGCCGAACCACATAGGTGCTAGCACACCTTGGTTTTTGGTCACCTCCACCTAGTGTGTTTGTGTGGATACGTGCAGAGAGTTGTCTACGTTAACAACTTCGAGATCCGGCGTACCGAGGACGAGCGGGATACGCAAAAGGGCACGCAACAAGGGTAAAGATCTTCATCATGTAGATCTAGAAGTTTTGTAACTCGTACTCGTATGTTTTACTTCCTTCGTGTTGGCTAATGACTAATAGCTATCTGTAATTTACTTCCTTCGTGTTGGCTTAGGGACGGGTTGACGAGAATGCTAGGATGAACGAATTATCTTTTACCATATGTCTATAGTATTTATGTTAATGACTGATAAAATTTTTTTATGAGACTAGATCGATGTTCACAAATTCAGTAATACATTAGTCATCAATTTATTGGAGAATAAGTTTTTTAATAAAGTAATGTGGCACTAAAGTTTAAGTTTGTCAGTAACCGATATAGATCCCATCAACAGAAGAAAAAGAGAATCATGAAATGATAGACCCTAAGCCTTTAAAAAACCCATCAATGAACAGCAACACAAACACTTAGAAATTAGTGATTGCAAGTGCAAATAAGACCGTCCAACCTTTTGGTTGATAAAAATAATGGAGGTTCAGCCATCAACATCCCCGACACTCCTTTAATATTTCCCTATGGACGATTAATTTCTCAATTCTATTAGGGTTAGATGCACTTGGTGCTTGGGTAGACAAAAGGATTCAAAAGGGAGTCAACCACAATCCAGGACGGGTGATAGGAGTAGGGAGAACACAACTATCAAAGGAGAGCAAGCTAAGATGGAAGAGAATTGAGAAAAGACAAATGGTAATAGAGAAAAGTGTTAGAGTGTATACTAAAAGCCTAGCTTTTGTTATAAACATTTATCTAGAAATAAGAATCACATTGGTCAAATGTCTACATTTATGATAAATGAAGTTGTTCAATTAATTTATATTGTAGATAACATGGTGTGTGGTATCACACACAGAGGATCATGTTATCAGTACCTTATAAATTATAAACAGTAGCTCACGACCATAATGGAAAGGAACAAACCATTGGAAGGTCGTAGTGTAATTAGGTATTAGTTTATCTTAACTATATAATTACACTAGTACACTTAGAGTGTATTGAGTAGGACCATTAGAGGTCGTTTCTTTTATACTGACTTTATAAAGAAACAAAGACCTCAGTTATTATGGAAGTGTGTGCTCTTAATCCTAATATAATAACAAGCACATATATTTGATAATATTTGATATTTATTTCTTTAATTTATCAATGGGTGAGATTTAGTTCGATGAATCAATAAGCCTGATAAGTTGGGAAATGATATCACTTATAGTGTGTGTTGTTGATTATAGAAGGAAACTGTGTCCTAGTGATCTAGGTTGAGAATGTCCCCAAGAGGAGCTCATAAGGATTGTCATGTTAAACCCTGCAGGTGGACATAGTCCGACATGACGATGAAGTTGAGTGGTACTACTCTTGGAGCTAGATATTAATTAAGTGAGTTGTCAGTAACTTACTTAATTAGTGGACATTTGTTATCTTAAACACAGGGAGACTAACACGCTCATAATAAGAAGGAGCCCAAAATGTAATTTGGGATTGGTGCGGTAGTTCAATAATAGTTCTTTAGTGGAATGAATTATTATTGATGAAATTAAGTTGTGTGTTCGGGGCGAACACGGATGCTTAATTTCATCGGGAGACCAAAACCAATTCCTCCTCTCGGTCCCTATCGTAGCCTCTAGTATATAGAGATTTATACCCACCGCATACCCACCTTCTTACCCATCCAATGGGGCCGGCCAAGCTAGCTTGGAACCCAAGCTAGGGCCGGCCAAGATCAAGTGGATGAGTCATGTAGGTGGCCGGCCAAAGCTTGGGTCCCAAGCTTAGGTGGCCGACCACTAGAATATTAAAAGGATTTTTATTAAAATTATTTCTTATGTGGATATCATGATTTTAAAAGAGAGTTTAAAAATTAAAAATTTCCTTTTATAGCTTTCTACAAAAGATTAAGAGAAGAGATTAATATCTTTCCTTATTTGTAGTTTAAAAGGATGGTTTTAATTTTTGGTAAAAACTTTCCTTATTTGTAAATCATCTACATGTTTAAAAGAGAGTTTAAAATTTGAAATCTTTCCTTATTTGTTGATTAAAGGAGGATTTTAAATTTTAAGAAAACTTTCCTTTTTAACCATGTTCATGATTTAAAAGAAAGTTTAAAAATTAATAATTCTCTTTTATTAGTTTCTACCAAAGATTGAGAAAAGATTTGATATCTTTCCTTATTTGTAGATTAAAAGAGATTTTAATTTTTAGAGATAACTTTCTTTTTATCCACATGTTTAAAAGAAAGATTTTAATTTATTAAATTTCCTTTTTATAAACCAATCATGAAGGGATTAAATTATTGGAGAAATTTTATAAATTTCTGGAGACAAATTAGGAAGTTTTAATTAATTAAAACTCTCCTTGTTTGTAGCTTTGGTGTGGCCGGCCATGTAAATTGAGAAAAGAAAAATTGTTTTTAATTAAATAAATTTTTCCTTTTCATGGCAAAAGAATTAAGGAAGTTTTTAATTAAATTTCCTTATTTGCCAAGACCAAGGATTATAAAAGAGGGGGTAGAGAAGGCTTCATGGTGAACAACCTCTATTATTTCTCTCCCTCTTTTCCTTGGTGTTGTGGCCGGCTAACCTCTCTTCCTCTCTTCCTCTTGGTGGTGGCCGAACCTTCTCTATTTTCTTGAAGCTCTTGTGGTGGCCGGATACTACTTGGAGAAGAAGAAGAAGAAGGAGAGAAAACTTGTATCCCTTGGAGCTTGGTTGGTGGAAAAAGATCTTCATCTTTTGGAAGCTTTGTGCTTGGCCGAAACTTGAAGAAAGGAGAAGAAGGTGCTTTGGTGGATTCTCATCTCGGAAGATCGTTGCCCACACAACGTCCGAGGTTAGAAGAGGAATACGGTAGAAGATCAAGAGGTCTTTCTAAAAGGTATAACTAGTATTTTTTCTTTCCGCATCATACTAGTTATTTTTGGAAATAATACCAAATACAAGAGGCTTACGATTCTAGTATTTCGAATATGTTTTTCGAAGTTGTGTTCTTTTGTTTTATTTTTCCTTGTGATTTGATTGTTCTTTTCGGTTAACCTAAAGTTATTTTAGGAAATTAAATATTAGATTTCTATAAAAGGTTTTGTCTAGTCGGTGGTGGTTGCTCCCATATCCAAGAAGGTCATGTGCCTCGCCACGTCAGTACTGGGAACCAATTATGGAAATTAATATTTAATGGAATTAATAACTTAAGGTGATTTGGGTCGAACGTGTTAAGTTCCGCAGGAGATCCAAGTCAAAACCTAAAAGAACAAATAGATTAAGTTTTGGATCAAACGTGTTAAGTTCCGCAAGCGATCCAAAATTTAATTTAAAAGAACACATGGTAGCTAGGAAAAGGTTCAGACCTTTGTACAAAATTTTTGTACAGTGGAACCTCTAGGTTTTCCGAGTAGCAACCAACAATTGGTATCAGAGCTAGGGTTTTGCCTCTGTGTATTTGGTATTAGTTTAATTATGCACATGTCATACATAATTTAGGCAGGTTAATAGTAGGATGTGCTAACTTTGTGGATGCAGGATCCAACTATTATGGCTTATAGTTATTATGTGTGTGATTGGACCCTTGGACATGTCAAGGGCATTTATATGTGTGTGCATGATTGTATTATAAAATACAGAGTATTTAGTTTTATTAGGATTTTATTTTGATCTAGATACATGTACATTTCTTTTATGGAATATAGGATCAAAAATGTAAAATTCTATTTATGTCGCGGATCGAATCTTACAAAGCGTGGAACCTTCTAAGGACCAGAGGCGCGGCGGAACTAGGAGCAAGATGGATGCGACAGCTAGACCCGGTGGCGGTGGCCAAATATGGCAGCAGCTTGGGATGACAACACACGGAGGACAACTAGAGATAAAAGCCATAATAGTTGAAAATTAGATTTTCTATTTATTGCTTTTATATTGTGCTGTGTGTGCATGTTAGTATACATGACTAGTAGGCTAGCATAGTTAAAATTCCTCGTTTATAAATAACTAAGTGGGAGATGGATTTTAAATAAATCCCATGGTCTCCATTCTGGTTTGTAAGTGATGCAAACAAGCTTGCGCGTTGGCTCTGAGTGCCTTCCTCCATAACGGATGAGCTTGTTTGTGGATCACTAGAACAGACTTCCATTTTTGGATGACTATAGGAAGTTAATTGAGAGCGTGTGATCTTCCCCAACGAAAGGGGCATAATCTTATTAATGGACTTAGTGTCAAGTAATGGTATACACTTAGACACATCTAATAGTATCCTCCCATCTGAGTCATCGCTATTATTTGTGTGACCAAATGAAACCAACTATTAATTTGTCATAAAACTAGGTTGACAAGATAATAAAATTAAAGGGTTAAAACCCTCTTACAAATGATTGATTTTGTATCGTCCACACTAACGTGGCATACAAAATTAACGTTTGAGATAATTTTATTTGTCATAAAGATGTTGACAAGATAGTTAATGGGTAAAACCCTCCTTTTACAAATGTTGAATTTGTATCGTCCACACTAACGTGGCATGCAAAATTCACGGTGTTTGAGGTGTTGGTAAATTTAAATAATATTGTTTGAGGAATCAATGTTATTTTAAATTCAAAGAGTTTTGACCAAATATTTGATCAAAGATGATCAACTATTAATTTTATTCGTCATAAAGTAAAGTTGACGAGATAATAAAATTAATGAATAAAATCTCCTCTTCGATTTTGTATACACAAAATTCATGGAGATGTTAAGGAGTTGATCTTGACCAAATGTTTTTGTGATTCTTAGGATGTTTGTCAATCCCTAGTAGTCATACTATAGAAAAAGACTTAGTAGTCCTAATTGTAATGATTGGAAATAGGACTTGGACATTAAGGTAGACTGTCTTCTTAGAACTAAGAACAATTTAGGTGTATTTAATTCATTAGTTGAAACATGTCTAGTGGTGTTATCTACCAGAACCTGGAGTGTAGATACAAGATGCCATTAATCATGTCTGCAATTCATTGTAGGGTTCCAGGAAACTCGACAACTAAATGAAAGGTAAATCACCGTCCACATGGGCACTATTGTAAAAGTGGTAACTGTTGCAGTGGGAGATGTTTATCCTTTGATAAGAATAAAATATAGATTTTAAGTAATTGTCTTTACGTACCAAGTTTAGAAAGAACCTGATTTCAGTTTCTAAACTATTATAGATATTATGTCTATTTTGATAACAAAGTTGTTATCAAGAAAAATAGGAAAGTTATCTATTCTGGTATGATGGTTGACAATTTATAATCCAATAACTCCCACGATGCAACAAATGGAAATTAGTAACACATCTTCTAATTTTAAGAGAAAGCAATCTTCGGAAATGAACCAATTATATCTTTGGCATCTAAAGCTAGGTTATACTTGAGTAGGATTCATTGGTAGCTGATGAACTTTTGGGTTCATTGGTAGTGGAAATCTTTCCAACCTGCGAGTCTTACTTGGAAGGAAAATAACCAAGAAGCTTTTAAGTCCAAGGGTATGGAGTCAAAGATATGTTGAAATCGGTTCATTCGATTTGTGTGATCTATGACTATCCGGACAAGAGGTAGTATTGAATATTTTGACTAATTTATAGACAACTATTCAAGATACAAATAAATTTACTTAATGTACCGAAAGACTAAGTACTTTGATTAGTTCAAAGAGTACAAGGTTGATGCGGAGGAATGTACAAAGTCACTATGGAAGATCGTAGTGGCAAGTACCTCTTGAGAGATTTTAGGAGTCACTTATCAGAAGTTGGATTTCAATCCTAACTAACTGCATCTGGTACACCCCAACAGAATGATGTAGTAGAAAGAAGGAAAAGAACTCTTATGGAATAATTAGATAGATGATGAGTTATTAAGAAAATTACCAAATTTGTTTTAAGGATAAACTCTGAAAATGAAAGTGAACATAGTGCCTTCCAAGTCATAACTCTCTACTCATATAGAATTGCTGAATAGGCGTAAGCCTATTTTGAAGCATATTCGGATTCAGGTAATCCAGCATATATGTTAAAGAGAGATAATGATAAGTTGGATAGGAATTCACTTGTTTGTAAGTTATCCTAGATAAACAAAAGTAGGTTTATAGTCTTGAAAATCAAAAGGTCATTGATAACATCAATGACTGATTTTTAGAAAAGGACTATATAATGAACCACGTGCTCATAAGTAAATTTGTTCTTAAGAAAATAATAAAGGACATGTCTAACCTAGTACCAACTGTACAAGATGAGATACCACAAGAAAACTGCAACACGTATCACAAATACACAATTGCAGAAAGTGCCTTGTCGTAGTGGGAGGGTTGTTAGGCAACCTAAATAGGTTCATGTTTTGGGAGAGTTTTTGGATTCGATCCCTGGATGACATGAACCTGATCTCCGGTCATATGATAAAGTACTCCAAGATAAAGATGCAGCATCTTGGCAAAGAGTAATGAATAACAGAATTAGAATATATGTATTCTAATAAAATCTGGAAGCTTGTAGAATCACCAAATGGTGTAAAAGCCGTTGGGTGTAAAAAGGTCTATAATAGGAAAAGAGGGATAGACAGGAAGGTAGTAACTTTCAAAGCAAGGCTTGATGAAAAAGGAAACTTTTTCACTGGTAGCCATGCTTAAGTCTATCCGGATTCTTTTATCTATTTGGCAAGTGGATGTCAAGACAACATTCCTTAATGGAAGTCTTGAAGAAAGCATCCATATAAAGCAACCAGAAGGGTTCATTGCAAAGGGCTAAGAGCATCTTGTGTGCAAGCTCAAACAGTCTATGGACTGAGGTAAAGCTTCAAGGTCTTGGAACATCCGGTTTATCAAAGTAATCCAGATCTATGGATTTAGTAACCGAATAAGTCTTATGTATACAAAAGGTGTGATGAAAGCGTGGTGGTATTTTTTGTACTATACGTAGATAACATTTTTGGTAGTTGGAAATAATATCAAAATGTTGTCAGAAGTAAGGGTATGGTTGTTCAAACAATTCGATATGAAGGACTTGGGAGAATGTATATATTCTTGGATCAAAGTAATAAGGGATCGTAAGAAAAGAATATTTTACTTATCCCAAGCTTCATATATCGAAAAAATCCTTGCTCGTTTTAAGCATGCAAAACTCCAAGAAAGGTTTATTACCTTTTGGGCTTGGAGTAGCTTTATCTAAAGAGATGTCTCCGAAGACATCAAAGGAGATAGAAGAAATGAAGGCAGTTCTTTATGCTTCGGCTGTCGGAAGCCTAATGTATGCTATGAACGAGATCAGAAATCTGTTTTGCCAAGGGCATAGTTAGCAGATATCAAAGTAACCCTGGACAAGGACATTGGACTGCAGTAAAGCATATATTGAAGTACCTTAGAGGCACTAGAGATTATATGCTAGCTTACAAGGCAGTTAATTTGGTCCCTGTGGGTTGCATAGATTTTGACTTCCAATCGGATAGGGACAATAATAAGTCGACCTCGGGGTTTTGTGTTTACTTTAGGAGGTAAAGTCATAACTATGGAAGAGTGATAAGCATAGGTGTTTTTCTGGACTCCACCATAGAAGCTTAGTATATGGCAAGCCTCTGAGGTAGCCATAAAAGCTGAATGACTCAATAACCTCAAGATAGACTTAGATATGATTTCTGGTTTGTCCAAAGATTATTACAATTTATTGTAATAATGTTGGTGCAGTAGTAAACTCGAAGAAACCATAAGTCTATAAGGCAAGTAAACACAAGAGGAGAAGTTGTACCACCTAGATTGCATCAGAAGATAACCTAGAGATCTCACTAAGAGGCAAGAGCTTTTGAGGCAGGAATGGGAATCAGATGTATGGCGACAGATATGGCAGCTTAGTCTTTTAGTATAAGTGGGAGATTGTTAGAGTGTATACTAAAAGCCTAGCTTTTGGTATAAACATTTATCTAGAAATAAGAATCACATTGGTCAAATGTCTACATTTATGATAAATGAAGTTGTTCAATTAATTTTTATTGTAGATAACATGGTGTGTGGTGTCACACACAGAGGATCATGTTATCAGTATCTTATAAATTATAAACAGTAGCTCACGACCATAATGGAAAGGAACAAACCATTGGAAGGTCGTAGTGTAATTAGGTATTAGTTTATCTTAACTATATAATTACACTAGTACACTTAGAGTGTATTGAGTAGGACCATTAGAGGTCGTTTCTTTTATACTGACTTTATAAAGAAACAAAGACCTCAGTTATTATGGAAGTGTGTGCTCTTAATCCTAATATAATAACAAGCACATATATTTGATATTTATTTCTTTAATTTATCAATGGGTGAGATTTAGTTCGATGAATCAATAAGCCCGATAAGTTGGGAAATGATATCACTTATAGTGTGTGTTGTTGATTATAGAAGGAAACTGTGTCCTAGTGATCTAGGTTGAGAATGTCCCCAAGAGGAGCTCATAAGGATTGTCATGTTAAACCCTGCAGGTGGACTTAGTCCGACATGACGATGAAGTTGAGTGGTACTACTCTTGGAGCTAGATATTAATTAAGTGAGTTGTCAGTAACTTACTTAATTAGTGGACATTTGTTATCTTAAACACAGGGAGACTAACACACTCATAATAAGAAGGAGCTCAAAATGTAATTTGGGATTGGTGTGGTAGTTCAATAATAGTTCTTTAGTGGAATGAATTATTATTGATGAAATTAAGTTGTGTGTTCGGGGCGAACACGGGATGCTTAATTTCATCGGGAGACCAAAACCAATTCCTCCTCTCGGTCCCTATCGTAGCCTCTAGTATATAGAGATTTATACCCACCGCATACCCACCTTCTTACCCATCCAATGGGGCCGGCCAAGCTAGCTTGGAACCCAAGCTAGGGCCGGCCAAGATCAAGTGGATGAGTCATGTAGGTGGCCGGCCAAAGCTTGGGTCCCAAGCTTAGGTGGCCGGCCACTAGAAAAAAGGATTTTATTAAAATGATTTCTTATGTGGATATCATGATTTTAAAGAGAGTTAAAAATTAAAAATTTCCTTTTATAGTTTTCTACAAAAGATTAAGAGAAGAGATTAATATCTTTCCTTATTTGTAGTTTAAAAAGGATGGTTTTAATTTTTAGTAAAAACTTTCCTTATTTGTAAATCATCTACATGTTTAAAAGAGAGTTTAAAATTTGAAATCTTTCCTTATTTGTTGATTAAAGGAGGATTTTAAATTTTAAGAAAACTTTCCTTTTTAACCATGTTCATGATTTAAAAGAAAGTTTAAAAATTAATAATTCTCTTTTATTAGTTTCTACAAAAGATTGAGAAAAGATTTGATATCTTTCCTTATTTGTAGATTAAAAGAGATTTTAATTTTTAGAGATAACTTTCTTTTTATCCACATGTTTAAAAGAAAGATTTTAATTTATTAAATTTCCTTTTTATAAACCAATCATGAAGGGATTAAATTATTGGAGAAATTTTATAAATTTCTGGAGACAAATTAGGAAGTTTTAATTAATTAAAACTCTCCTTGTTTATAGCTTGATGGTGGCCGGCCATGTAAATTGAGAAAAGAAAAATTGTTTTTAATTAAATAAATTTTTCCTTTTCATGGCAAAAGAATTAAGGAAGTTTTTAATTAAATTTCCTTATTTGCCAAGACCAAGGATTATAAAAGAGGGGGTAGAGAAGGCTTCATGGTGAACAACCTCTATTATTTCTCTCCTTCTTTTCCTTGGTGTTGTGGCCGACTAACCTCTCTTCCTCTCTTCTCTTGGTGGCCGAACCTCTTCTTGCTTGAAGCTCTTGTGGTGGCGGATACTACTTGGAGAAGAAGAAGGAGAGAAAACTTGTATCCCTTGGAGCTTGGTTGGTGGAAAAAGATCTTCATCTTTTGGAAGCTTTGTGCTTGGCCGAAACTTGAAGAAAGGAGAAGAAGGTGCTTTGGTGGATTCTCATCTCGGAAGATCGTTGCCCACACAACGTCCGAGGTTAGAAGAGGAATACGGTAGAAGATCAAGAGGTCTTTCTAAAAGGTATAACTAGTATTTTTTCTTTCCGCATCATACTAGTTATTTTTGGAAATAATACCAAATACAAGAGGCTTACGATTCTAGTATTTCGAATATGTTTTTCGAAGTTGTGTTCTTTTATTTTATTTTTCCTTGTGATTTGATTGTTCTTTTCGGTTAACCTAAAGTTATTTTAGGAAATTAAATATTAGATTTCTATAAAAGGTTTTGTCTAGTCGGTGGTGGTTGCTCCCATATCCAAGAAGGTCATGTGCCTCGCCACGTCAGTACTGGGAACCAATTATGGAAATTAATATTTAATGGAATTAATAACTTAAGGTGATTTGGGTCGAACGTGTTAAGTTCCGCAGGAGATCCAAGTCAAAACCTAAAAGAACAAATAGATTAAGTTTTGGATCAAACGTGTTAAGTTCCGCAGGCGATCCAAAATTTAATTTAAAAGAACACATGGTAGCTAGGAAAAGGTTCAGACCTTTGTACAAAATTTTTGTACAGTGAAACCTCTAGGCTTTCCGAGTAGCAACCAACAAAAAGAATATGAAGAAACTCCCATATCAACTATCAATTTGATAAATTAGTTGGAACCAATTAAAACAAGAAAATTAAGCCTTCAGAAAAAGGATAAACCCTACCAACCTTAGTAAAGATAACAAGCTATAGACATTTAAGTACCTGAACAATAGATGTCGGTGTGAAGCAGTCAAAGAGATAGCTCTAGTTAAAGGAGCAAATGATAGTTCTTGTACAACCATACCTGAGAGGATTGGTTTAGGTGGGAGATATTTGGCACAATCATATCTTAGTTATTGATGATTTTAATGTGGTTGGCAAAAGATTGATTAAAGCTTTAAGTTAGGCTTAATATATGATTTTGATATGGAAAAGTTTAGGTAGTTATGGAAAAGTCTAATGTAGGAGTGAGAGCACTTTGAACAACATCTCTTTTACATAGATCAACATTTCAATCGAGTGTTAAAGGGATTTTGTACCAACTAATGTTTCATAGATTAGTTTTACAAGTAGAAAAGTGAGATCACTTCGAACATCATCCCTTACATCATATCGTGGTGCGTTCATTGCTTTCCCTCTACTGTTTTAAAGTGCTACAAGTAATCTCGACGAAGAGTTACTTTTGACAAGTGCGCATTTCTTTGATAGTTCTTTCTAAGCTCATTTCCTATCTTATATAAGAGATGTTTTCTCAACGAGGTATATCCACCTCTGAAATAAAATCATTTTATGTATAAAAGTTTGAAGAGGTGCATCAGATTACTGCTTTGTTTACTTGGAAGGATGGAAAAAAATTTACGGTGGTAATTTCCTTTCTTTTATTTACTAGATGGGCAGATGGATCCGTCCGCATCAATTTTTAACTTATCCATGCAAATCGGATGGAAAACAATTCTCTCCCTCCCAAGTTGCTCAACAGTTGAATATCTCCAACCCAACTCGCATCGAACGGCGACACAGCGCCACTACCGTCAGCAGCCTTGCACACGCAAGGCGACGGCCTCACTAGGCTACAGCCAACGGCTTTGTGTGCACGAGGTCGCCTCATGTTGCCATGGCTGAGAGCCCTTGCGTGGCCATGGCCTGTGGCCCTATGACCGCAAGGTTGCCTCGATGAGACGTGCAATGAAGAGATGTTGGACTTCTGGATTACTCATCATGAGCACTTTCTAATTTATTTTGACAATCAATAAAAATCTTGGGCAGAATGGGATCAATTATTTCAGATTGAATGATATACCTCTCACATGATTAATCAGTTTTTTTAAAAAAAATACATTGCCATTTTTTTAATGAATTTCTCTACTCCACGTAACTAAAGAATAAAGCATATAGTTGGATATTTCCTCAAATTACTTCTTTTTTTTAATCCAAGAAATACCTAAACAAACAATTAATAGAATATTATAAATCCAATTACTAAAGAACCACTACATGCTCACAAGAACGTGCCTTCTAACAATGAACAACCACAAGAGAAAGTGACTTTTAACAATGTTTAAACAATGAAGTCTATCCTTCTCACACTGCCAAATAAACAAAAAAAAACCCATTATTGAGATTTGTGATCATCTCACAGTTGTGAAAATATTCCACACAAAACATTATTGATGATAATAAGCCAAAACAAACCTCCTCACAAAATTAAAGGATGTCCAAAAAAAGGTCAAATATAAGAGGAAAGTAAATGAAACAAAAACATCATCAATCATTCCATCACAAAATGAAAATTTCCTTCATCAGCTTGAGATAAGCCCAAGATTTTGACACCATAACCAAAGGACTGCAGAGCTAGCAGAGCCATGCGTGCATATGTAGTGATCAGGCAAATGGTTCTTCAAACGCCAAACCCTCTCCACTCCATTTTCACAACTAAAATTCTAATTAAACATTGTGATGTATGATTCATTCACTATAATCTCAAGGACAATACTGTATTTCCAATATGAACGAATATTCTAAAGATTAGTCTGCATATACGAATCAAAAAGAAAGACCGTCTATATGCATCCTCTTCTCCTGGCTTACGTGGTCCATGTTAGTGGAAGAAGAAAAAGATGGATGAGGTGGACTCGCCATCCACCTTAACAATGAGGCCCTACCCTTTTCTTCCTCTGTGAGTTAGAAAAGCTTGAAGGGAGATAAATGAAACAATAAGAGGTTGAGCAGACAAACAAGAAGATGATTTCACCGAATCTACGACTGAATCATTCTCTCTTCGCCAGAAATTCAAAAACTTTGTATCAGCTTGATTTCACTGTAGTAAACCTTTTCCAACTTAATTTCTTCAGCTTTTCACCGAATTACGCATCCAAATCACGTACCTAGTTTTTAAATTATCAAATCACATGTTATAAAAAATAATAATTTGGTACACGAAGCTCTCAAGAGAATGATCCATTATACACAGTCTTACTCTATTTTTTATAAGAGATTATTACAAGATTTAAACCCGTGACCTTTAAATCATAAAGTAATAACTATCATTACGCAAAGGCTCCCTTTCAAATCATGTATCATGAAATTCTTAAATATAAAGGAGAAAAGCTTTGAGAATTTTTATTATCTCTATAATCAGGAGTTTATAAAGTATATATAGATCTAGAACAAAGCAATCATCCAATGACTATAATTGATTCTATATATTGAAATTAAGACTAACTAATTCCAATATAATTGATTTACATAGATTAAAAAAATAGAAATCAAGGATATTATTGCATGAATATACGTGCCTAATTCCATTTTACCTAATACGTTCGTCCCCAGTGCCCCCGCCAATTCGTCCCAGGGCCAACACGGAGGAGGTAAATCATGGACGGCTACTAGCACGTAAGGGAGGTATTTACTTCGATTTTGTCGAGATTCGAACCCCAGACCTCATTGTGACAACACCTCATGCACTAGCCACTAGACCCATCTAAGGGGACCATTTTACCTTTGTTATTGTTCCCTATAATTGTAGTAGTAAAATCGATTAATTTTTTAAAAAAATGGTTGATTCGTGTTTAAAAAATCGATGCTCTCAATATAGTGGATTAAATTGATATTTGAGGATATTTATATAAGCAGTATAACTAGATAAACTCATAGGATCTGGTTTCATGTTATTCTAAGCTCTCTAAGTCTAGTAGTCAGTTTATATTGAAACATTAACTTGGCCCACTATATTGAGAGCCGTGATTTTTAAATATGAATGTGTCCGAAAAACTAATTCGTATTAAAAAATTACTACTTTCAATATATTGGGTTAAATTGATATTTGAGTGTATAAATATAATCATAAGAACTAGACGAACTTGTAAGACATGATTCTACGTCATTCCAAGTTTTTTAGGTCCATCAACTAATTTTAATTGAAAATGTTCAAGTTCATTTGGCTAAAATCGATTGATGGACCTAGATGGTTCGGAATGATATAAAATTATGTTCTATGTATTCATATAATTCTCTTGATTATATTTATGTTCTTGAATATTAATTTGATCTAATATATTGAAATTTATGGATTTTAAACATGACTTAGTTATTTTTTTAAAAAAAAAACTAATTGATTCTACTCCTATAATCCTAGCATTCGACTTAGGAATTTTAAAACTAGAATATATAATTGGGATATTTTAGAAACTTTGGTACTGTTTGGATAAAAAACTATAATTTCTTCTTTGAGTTTTGTTTTTTTTAGCCATTACAGTCTGCCAAAATATATTCAAACCTTTGTCTTAATTAGTAGAAGCATTAATTAGTATATAATGGAAGTTAACATGTCCAGCTCGCCCAAGAAAAGACATTCGTGCAACACTATAGTTCATCACCAAACCATCTCTCATTTCATGTATTATTGTTACATTGTTTATTTTGTCAAAAACTATACGAATCTTTCTTAAACTCTCTTCAATTTGAAGTTAATATCAATCTTTTTGCATGCATCCAACGTACATGTTGCAATTTAACCATGGAATCTTGCATGTTTTAAAAATATTTTTATAATGAAAAGTGAAGGGACAATAGGGTTGAAATCAACTATTAATGATGGGAGATCAAGATCAATCTATTAAGATTAAAAAAATTGTATGTCGAAAAGGAGAGATGGCTATAGGGTTGGTGGGATTGCGTCTGATTTGACCCTACAGCTCACCGCGTCTGTGCTGTGTCGTGGTCTGTGCTGTGTCGTGGTCCAACAGGGGTTAAGTTAAGTTCAATTCTAGGTTAGGTCGGAGGTGGCTTGATCCACATGCCAAACTTGGCATAATTAGATCCACATGTTTAACATGACACCAACTAAAATTAAGTCTATATATATCTATATATATATATATATATATATATATATATATATATATATATATATATATATATGACCCGTTTGACTAAATTTAAGTGGGCTTGGGCTTAAATTTCGATGTTTGACAATATGTAATAAAAGTCAAGTAAATCAAAGGAGGGTCGAATATTTCTCTTAGAAGTCCTAATTGGAATTTAGATAACGGAAAATCCTACCTAGAGCTTAGACAACGAAAAAGTCCTAGTGAGTGAAGCTAAAAAGTGAAAGTCCTAACTGTAGGTCAGATAATGAAAAAACTCTAATAAGTAAAACTAGATAGTAGAAGTCCTAGCGAGGCTAGACAGTAAATACATAATTGAGAACTGATACTGGAAGTCCTACGTTGGTACTCCAAGGTTGTTTTGATATGATCAAATAAGTTAAGTTAGGTCCTGTTGTGTTTAAGTCTGTGTCTAAGTGTGCAGGAGCTTAGGAGCACAGGAAGTTAAGCAAAAGACGCAACTAGCGAGAAGGACGACACGGGAGAGAGTCGATGGCCTTGGTGCGTCTGAGGGACGAGGTGCTATGGAAGAGTATGTGGGCAGACGAGAAGGAGGTGCATGGCGTTTCTGAGGGATGAGAAGCTGGAACGGAAGGTTGCTCGAAAAGGTCGGAAGTTGAGTTCAAGTGAGCCCTATTCCGGATGGTCGAAATCACCCAAGCGAGCAGAACCGGAGCGGAAGACCTCGGACCGAGCCGAGCAGAACCGGAGCAGAGGGCCTAAACAAAAAAAGTCAACCAAGTTGACTTTGTGTGTCCGGGCGCTCGGATCCAATTTAGGCGCCCGGAACTCAAATATTATCATATTCGACATGAACTTTGATTGACGCATCGTGGATAGAATTTTATGTTGGTGCAATCATGCCCTGGATGTTTTCAATGTATTGACAACTATTTAAGTTTAGGTTAATACGTTTGGATCTAACGTGTGCTACAAGTTTTGCAGGAAGAAGTCCAAGAAGGTCGAGTACCGGAGTCTTGGTAGGAAAAGTCCTTGCAGGTCAGAAGACGGGGTGTAAGACAAGAGAAGTCCAAGAAGGTCGAGGACCGGAGTCTTGGCAAGAAAGTCCAGGGATACGTTCATTTGGCACGAGGTATTAGTTGGGAAACCAGCAAGCAATCGATTGGTAAATCGATTGAGGCGCATAACTATGGAAAGAATACTATTGAATCGATTAGCCGATCGATTGGAGGAAACCAATCGATCGGCCGATCGATTGATAGCCTTGCGCGAGAGCACAGAAGGAACTTGGATCGATCCGCCGATCGATTGGAGGAATCCAATCGATCGGTCGATCGATTCACATGCTTTCTGTGCAAGAACACAGTGCGAACCTGGATCGATCAGCCGATCGATTGGAGATAACCAATCGATCAGCCGATCGATTGGAGATAACCAATCGATCGGTCGATCGATTCACAAGGTTTCTGCACAAAGGAGCAGTGCGATTTTGAATCGATCAACCGATCGATTGGAGGTAACCAATCGATTGACCGATCGATTGAATCCACTTTTGTATTTATGAAATATGCGGCTGAATCGATCCAGTGTTGGCCCAATCGATCGTGACGACGCTCAACGACTATATTTGAATCAATTAGAGATGTGCTCAATCGATCGACGACGACGACGATCACGATCACGTGAGAAACGACTACTTTTGAAGACAAATAAAAAGGGGAGATGCACTGTAGCAAATATAACACTTGAATACTTATTGTGCTAAGCAAAAAGAGAGCTCTCTAAGTGACTTCAAAGCAAAAGATTTTGAGTCTCTTCCTCCTAAGCCTAGATCTCATCTTGTAAGAGGAAGAGGCAATCTTGTAAAGGTTTCTCCACCTTCGTTTGTGATAACGAGAAGGAGAAGTTCATATTGGAGCTTGATCATGTGGGTGTGTGTCTTGGATTAGTCACCTCAAGGAGGTGGAGACCAAGTAAACCAAGGAGTTAGCATTGTTTTTCTTATCTTTCATTTCTCTCTATTTGCTTCTGCTAACAAGTTGTAGGTGAAAAATCGAAGAAAGGCTATTCACCCCCCCCCTCTAGCCAAACGCAAAGGTCCTATCAATTGGTATCAGAGCAAGGTTTGCATCAGAAGAACTCATCGTCAACCGAAGCATCAAGATGAGGTTTCAAGAGGGATATAGCACCGCTCGACCACCTTTCTTTGATGACTACGATTTCGCATATTGGAAAGGTAGGATGGAATATTATTTTATGAATGATATTGAAAATTGGTTTAGTGTTATAGATGGATTTGAAAAACCAAAAGACGAATCGGGAGCACCCCTTCCAACCAAGGATTGGACAAAAGAGATAGCAAAGAAGGCCCAAGAAAATGCAAAAGCCACAACAACTTACAATGTGGACTTTCAGAGGAGCAATTAAGCAAAGTAGGATCATTCAACTCCGCCAAAGAGCTTTGGTAAAAGTTCATTGAATTAAATGAGGGATCAAGCGAATCTAGGAGAGCCAAGAGAGATCTTTTGTTGGGGCAACTCCAAACCTTCACCATGAAGACCAATGAAACCGTGAGTTAAATGCATGAAAGATTCAAGGAGATAGTAAATGGACTCCATGTAATAGGTGAGACAATTGACAATAGGCATCTAGTAAGGTATGTCCTTCAATCTTTTCCTAGAACCACTTTATTAGCATCAATGGTTGATGCGTATAAGGTATCTAGAGATGTCTCCTTGGTTAAGCTTGATGAATTGTTTTGCGAGTTTGAACTTCATGAACAAGCTAATGTGGTTTCAAAAGAGAAAGAAATGACTCTTATTGTAGAAAAGAAGGAAAAGAAAAAGAAGAAAGAAAAGAAGGTGGAATTCTCATCATCCGAATCCGAGCAAGAATCATCGGATAGTGATGATGAAATGTCGACAAGTGAAGTGGCACATTATTGTTGGGAATTTCGAGCCGTGAAAACCGCTTTTTCGCGTCGCGGAAACCCCGATTCCCATGCCACCGGATCCGTGCGAAGTAAAATAAAACAAAAATTACGAGTACGAGTTTCTTACATCTAGATCTACACTAGGAGAAGGAAGTTACCCTCGATGCGATGCCCTTCGCAATCCCGCTCGTCCAACGGTTCGCCGGATCTCAAAATCGTCAAGCGTACGATCCTCTAGAAGTATCCACATGAACAAACTAGGTGGAGAGGCCAAACAAAAGGTGTGCTAGTACCTATGTAAGGTTCAGCCAAGAGAGGAGAGGGAGAAAGGTTGAGAGCTTGAGGAAGAAGATGATGGAATGAATGCCTTGAATGAAATCAAAATTTCATTCATCACAAAAGTGGCCGGCCACATAATGTAACCTCCTCTCATTTAATGTGGCCATTAAAATGAGGAGGAGATTTGAAACCTCCATGAGGTGGCACACACATGTTCTAAACATGATGATGTGTAACACCATTATTGGCCACTTAATGCCAACTCACAAATGATGTGACATAAAGTCAAGTTAAACTTGACTTTTCCTCTTCCTCTCAAGTCAAGTCAAACTTGACATTATAACTCTCATGGTTGATCTAATCCAACCATTTAATTCAAGTCAATTTAATATAATGAATCTAATTCATTTATTAAATTGATTCAATAAGTCACAATCTAAATTAGACTCATTGAACACATGAATCAACTTGAGTCCAACTCAATTAGTACAATTAGGATTACTCTTAATCCAATTTGATTCATCACATGAATCTAATCCTCTTGGTTCATCATATGAACCTAATCTCCATCTAATTGTTCTTTGTGTGTGACCCTATAGGTTCTTGTAACGTTGGCAATGCTTCTAAACCCATTTAGAAGCATAAGTAATGAGCGGTATCTAGCAACACATCATTACTACCCAAGTTACAAGAATGTTGAGATCCAACATCACCTTGTGACTACTAATTGTGACTCCTCACAAAATATGACAAGTGTCCTTCTATCCTAGACATCTAGATTGATCCATGTGAGGCATAGACCGTGTCATCCTCTGACCAATCTAAATCTTGAACTCCAAGTAGACTCACTAAATCAAATGAGCTCAATATCTCATATTGACTCATTTGGGCATGGCCATGCACTTCGTGGTCTCACTCTATCAAGAATATCGATGTCGCTCCCGTCATATAGGAGGGATAGATCCCATCTACATCACTCACATCCCTCTGCATAATTCGTTATATACCCAGTAATTGCCTTTATAGTCCACCCAGTTACGGGTGACGTTTGACGAAGCCAAAGTACGTAACTCATTATGTAGGGATCCATGGTGACTTCAGGTCCAAGGACTAGTAGTCATACTAATAGCCACATGAGAAAGTATATAACACTCATATAACGATCCATGATACTTTCTCATGGCGGGTCATTCAGTATATATTCTCCAATGCATACCCATGTGTCAACTTGATATCTCTATATCCATGACTTGTGAGATCAAGTCATCGAGTTGACCTACATGCTAGTCTTATTGCATTAACATTGTCTCTGAATGTTAATTCTCGACTAGGAATGATTAAGAGTAGTGTTCCCTATGTCATCTCACTATCGGTTCAACTAACCGATTGATATAGGTAAGAACCTTCTACTCAAGGACGTTATTATACTTAGTTATTTGGCACCAATAAGAGTAAGTATAATAACCAAAACAAATGCCTTTATTTATATAAGAATATGATACAACAAGTCCATAATACAATCATCAAATGATTGGCTCTAGGGCTCTAACTAATAATCTCCCACTAGCACTAGTGCCAATCAGTGTAGGCTCTAAGCCCCAATGACCTAGTGTGACCATCATGCTTTCTCTGTGCCAAAGCCTTGGTCAAGGGATCTGCGATGTTAGCCTCTGTGGGTACTCTGCAAATCTTCACATCTCCTCTCTTGATAATCTCTCGAATGAGATGGAAGCGCCGTAGTATGTGTTTGGTCTGCTGGTGTGAGCGAGGTTCCTTCGCCTGTGCTATAGCTCCATTATTGTCACAATAGAGCTCAATAGGGTCAGCGATACTGGGAACCACCCCAAGTTCAGTGATGAATTGTCACAATAGAGCTCAATAGGGTCAACGATATTGGGAACCACCCCAAGTTCAGTGATGAACTTGCGGATCCAAACTGCCTCCTTTGCTGCCTCTGATGCAGCAATGTACTCGGCCTCTGTCGTAGAATCAGCTACTGTGTCCTGCTTTGAACTCTTCCAGCTCACAGCACCACCATTTATGTAAAACATGAACCCTGACTGCGATCGATAATCATCCTGGTCAGTCTGGAAGCTAGCATCACTGTAACCCTTTACAGCTAGCTCGTCATTGCCTCCATATATCAAGAAATATTCTTTAGTCCTTCTCAAGTACTTAAGAATATTCTTGACCGCTATCCAGTGACTCTCACCTGGATCTGACTGGTATCTGCTCGTTATGCTCAAAGCATACGAGACATCAAGACGAGTACATAGCATGGCGTACATGATAGATCCTATGGCTGAGGCATAAGAGATCTGATCCATGCGGTCTCTCTCCTCTCTAGAAGAGGGACCTTGAGTCTTCGAAAGACTCACACCATGTGACATCGGCAGAAATCCCTTCTTGGAGTTCTGCATGGCAAAACATAGGAGTACCTTGTCAATATATGTACTCTGACTTAGGCCAAGCAATCTCTTAGATCTATCTCTATAGATCTGTATGCCTAGAATGCGAGATGCTTCACCTAAGTCCTTCATTGAGAAGCAACTCCCTAGCCAGGTCTTGACAGACTGAAGCAAAGGGATGTCTTTCCCAATGAGTAGTATGTCATCCACATACAATATGAGAAAGACAACTATATCCCCTACAACCTTCTTGTAGACACAAGGTTCATCTTCATTCTTGATGAAACCAAACTGTTTGATTGCATCATCGAATCGAAGATTCCAGCTCCGAGAAGCTTGCTTTAGTCCATAAATGGACTTATGCAGTTTGCATACTCTGCTAGTATGTTGTGGATCTACAAAACCCTCAGGTTGTGTCATGTACACATCCTCGAGCAGGTTTCCATTCAGAAACGCGGTTTTGACATCCATCTGCCATATCTTATAGTCATGGTAAGCTGCAATAGCAAGCATGATCCGAATGGACTTAAACATCACTACTGGAGAAAAGGTTTCATCATAGTCAATACCATGAATCTGCTTGAAACCTTTAGCTACCAAGCGACCCTTATAGATAAGTCCATCCATGTCAGTCTTTATCTTAAAGACCCACTTACACCCAATGGGTTTTACCCCTTCAGGCGGATCAATCAAAGTCCATACTTGGTTGGTGTACATGGATTTCATTTCGGATCTCATAGCCTCTAGCCATTTCTCGGAATCTGGTCTCATCACAGCTTCCTGATAGGTGGTGGGCTCATCTTCTATGAGCACAACTTCATCATGGTCAGACAAGAGAAATGAGTATCTCTCAGGCTGACGACGTACCCTATCAGACCTGCGAAGAGGTATGTCTACTTGAACTGGTTGTTGTTCCTCAACTCCTTGTAGAACAACATCATCCACAACTCTTTGTGGTTCCAGTTCAACTTCCATCGAGGCTTCAGTGCTATGGTCCGCATCTTGAACTTCTTCAAGATCGAACGTACTCCCACTAGTCTTTCTAGAAACAAAGTCCCTTTCTAGAAAGACCCCAGTCTTTGCCACAACTACCTTGTGCTGACTGGGAATGAATTCCCTTGCGAGGCCAGGGGCAGCGCCCCTACCCGCGATCTAACCATCGCGAGTGTTCCTTAGCGATCCTATAGTGCCTTAGCCCGCTGTCCCAAAAAGATTTGGGGCGAAACCTTGCCGTTTCGGAAAAATCTTCTCGATAGTCGAAGCCTACAAGTGTCGAAACACTCGTGCTTCGCTTCTACGAGAAAAATACCCATAAAAATTATAAAAATAGGAAATTTACAGAATATTACAGAACTGCTATTTTTCATAAAAATACAAAATAAACTCGTACAAGACTTCGCACATGGCTCTGATACCACTGTTGGGAATTTCGGGCCGCGAAAACCGCTTTTTCGCGTCGTGGAAACCTCGATTCCCATGCCACCGGATCCGTGCGAAGTAAAATAAAACAAAAATTACGAGTACGAGTTTCTTTCATCTAGATCTACTCTAGGAGAAGGAAGTTACTGTTGGTGCAGTTAGCACTAATGATTTAACCCAGGTTTTGATGAATGACAAATCAGGTTAAGTTAGTTTTGTTGTTGTCTTACACTTTGATCCTGTGTGCAGGAGAAGTCCAGACAGGTCGATGGGCTGACCGGATGTCTGGCACGAAGTCCAGCTAGGTCGACGGGCTGACCGGATAGCTGGCAAGAAGTCCAAGCGGGTCGACGGGCTGACCGGACGCTTGGCGAGAAGTCCAGCTAGGTCGACGGGCTGACCGGATAGCTGGCGAGAAG
Source organism: Zingiber officinale (assembly GCF_018446385.1). Taxonomy (NCBI): domain Eukaryota; kingdom Viridiplantae; phylum Streptophyta; class Magnoliopsida; order Zingiberales; family Zingiberaceae; genus Zingiber; species Zingiber officinale. Next base: position 22,831,899 of record NC_055995.1, read on the forward strand.
TCCAAGCGGGTCGACGGGCTGACAGGACGCTTGGCGAGAAGTCCAGCTAGGTCGATGGGCTGACCGGATAGCTGGCGAGAAGTCCAGACGGGTCGAAGGGTTGACCGGACGTCTGGCAGGTAAGTAAGGTAAGTCACTGGAGGGGAGTGACTGCGAGGACGCGTTCCCGGGAAGGGAACATTAGGCGTCGATCCGGCTTAGATCCATTTCAGATATCTAAGTCGAGATCGTGACTAGATTCCGGTCTCGGAAAGACGGAATCTAAGTCATACTATTTTTGCTAATTCATACTCACTTTGCTTTTGCTAACAATCTGTGTTGCAAGGTAAATTTGCCTCCGGACTAACGTTTGTCTTGCAGGACGGATTCTGCGGGAAAACAGGGTCCGGGCGCCCGGAAGGAATCCGGGCGCCCGGGAGGGAAATTTCATCCTGATCGCGCGTCGCCACGTGGAGCTCGCTGGTTGGACTTGCCACGTCTCACCAGGGCGCCCGGAAGGCATCCAGGGTGCCCCGAGCCTCATATAAAAGAAGGGTTAGAGGAGAGCTTCAGAACAATAACGAAAAGAAAAGTCTTCCACTGCTCTGCACTTCTGCGATGCTAACAAAGCTCCGACACTACGCTCCTTTCTTGTCTTTATTGTCGATATTTGCTTTTCATTTTCATTAGCATTCATTGTACTATTTTTTGTAATCATTATTTCGAACTGCTAGTGAATTGCCCAATGAAAGTACTCACGGAGTACGGGCCTTCGAGTAGGAGTCGTCACAGGCTCCGAACGAAGTAAAAACAACTATGTTCATTTACTTTTCCGCTGCGTTTATACTCTAAGTTTTCGAATCGATATTCACCCCCCCTCTATCGAATCTAACGGTCCTACAAGTGGTATCAGAGCAGGTACCGCTCTGATTTGGTGCAACCACCAATCAGGCAAAGGGGGGACTTTTTGAAAGAAAAATTAGATATCGTTTGACTTTTAAATAAAACGTCTTTCGTTTTTTCCCTCCAAAACTGTTTTTGAAAAACACATCATCATCTTTTCACCGTTGCTTAGTATTGATAAAATATTACATTTTCAAAATTTTGGAATAATATTTTTTATTAATATTTTAATAATATTTTATTATTTTTTTCGAAAATAGTGAAATATTATTTTTTTTCAGCACTGCTAATCCAAGACCAAGTCTTGGGATTTTTTTTTCTATTTCTCTGTGTGCAAGAATAATGACTCTTCAAGAAGGACGGAACCCCCACAAACCACCACCATACGATCAAGATTTCAACTATTGGAAGTGATTAATGGAATGCTTCTTAGGAAGCGTAAACTTTGATTATTGGCTGATATTGAGAAAACCTTCTCAGAACTCAGAACTAAAAACAAATGTAAGTAAAATCATTTGTAATGTTTTACCTAACAATGTTTTATGCAGAGTAAAAAAGTACAAAGATGAACATGAGCTTTGGACCCAATTGATCAAACTTCACGAGGAGCCGATGGAGCTTGAGGATCAAGTAAAAATCGAATCTGAACTCGGGTTAGATCCAATCGAAAAGCCTACTGAATTAGGGGTTGCGCTCAAGGTTAGTGATATTTACCAAAATACCCCTGCTAATAGTAGTTTAGAAAATATGAGCATTGATCTGGTTATTTCTGAAAATATATGTGAAAACAATGTAGTTGACAATAATTACAAAAATACCCCTAAGATATTATCTGATAAAACAAATCCAATTAATTTAAAAAAGTCAAACTTGAACCTAAACAAATCTGAAAACTCAAATGATAGAGAGGACAAGGTGAATATTGATCTAGATAAAATTAATAAATTATTTAATAATCTAGACAATATTAATCTAGAAAATACTATCCAAACCCAAGATAATTTAATTAATAAAAAAAATAAATTTTAACGATAAGAATAATCTAATAAATTCCACTAATTATATCAACTTAAAAAATAAAGAAAATATAAGAATAAAATCAAACACTTTGATAAAATCAAAACTAAATTTAACAAAATTAAAATTAAATGTTAAGAATAACATATTAAATAAAGATAATCTGAAAAATTCAAAATTAACAATTAATAAAAGGTTAAAAGATAAACCTTTAAGGAAATATAACTCAAACAATTTAATTAATTCAAATTTAAAAATAATAAAAACTTAAACTTTAAAAATAAGCTATTAAAGAAAAATAATTCAATTAACCTAATAAAAGTGAAAATGAAAGAAAATTTTAAATACATTCTCTTAAAGAAAGATAATTTGACTAATTTAATTAATTCAAAATTAAAAACTTGAATCTAAATTACAAATTAAACATTAAATTTTAACCAAAACTTAACTATAATAAACCCAGAACTAAAAACTAAATTTATGGCCAATAATTCAGGGGGAGGCTCCAGAATAGCTGGCACCTCCAAAACTAACCTACCTGACAGGGTAACCCTAATCAACCTACCCGAAAAGGGTAACCCCAACCAACCTACCCGACAGGGTAATTAGGACTAGTTAAAGAGGGTTCAAGTTTAACTTAAATCATAGTACTGGTGAAGTTTTTTGATGATAGTACGTTGGGGAAGCTTGGGCATCGCATGTCTAGAAAGATATGACTTCAATCTGGTGCATTTGGCCAAGTGGAACCGACCGAACCTACCTTTAAATGGATCCTAACTAGTTAGACCAAGGTTTAATACTAAGCTCCATGGATAGGACTATTCGGAAAACCTCGAAAGGTTGGTTACTTCTAATGACGTCCAAGTGACTCACCAAGCTTAGAAGTTTATCCGAAGAATGCCTATTTGTTGAGACCAAAGCTAAACCTGAATCTAACACAAATTAAACCAAACTCTGTAATTAAATCTAATTCATCTAACAAAATTATAAGATTCCCTGATTGATAATCTAGATCGGGTGAGATGAATAAGGATTAAATTAATTAATTTTCAAACGAAATTAAAATTAATTAAAATTAAATTTTGAATCTCAAATTTAAATTGAATTAAATTAATTAAAATTAAATTTTGAATTTCAAATTAAATTAAAATTAATTAAAATTAAATTTTGAATTTCAAATTCAAATTAAATTAAAATTAATTAAAATTAAAATTTTAATTTCAAATTAAAATAAAATTTCGAATTTCAAAGTAAATTAAAATTAATTAAAATTAAATTAAATTAAAATTAATTTTTTTAAAAAAAAACTATTTTACAAATTAAACTTAATTTTTTTTAACTTAAAAATTTATTTTAAAACTTAATTTTTTTTTTAACTTAAAAATTTATTTCAAAACATAATTTTTTTAACTTAAAAATTTATTATTTAAAAATTTATTTTAACCTAAACATTATTTTAAATTAAAAATATATTTTAACCTAAAAATTATTTTAAATTAAAAATATATTTTAACCTAAAAATTATTTTAACTTAATCATTTAAAAAAAAACTATTTTAAAAAAAAAATTCTTTAAAAAAAAAATTATTTTAAATTCCTTAAAAACTATCTTAAAAATTCTTTAAAAACTATTTTTTAAAATTCTTTAAAAACTATTTTAAAAACTATTTTTAAAATTCTTTAAAAATTATTTGAAAAATTCTTAAAAAACTATTTTTAAAATTCTTTAAAAATTATTTGAAAAATTCTTTAAAAACTATTTTTAAAATTCTTTAAAAATTATTTGAAAAATTCTTTAAAAACTATTTTTAAAACTCTTTAAAAACTATTTTTAAAATTCTTTAAAAATTATTTTAAAATTCTTTAAAAATTATTTTTAAAATTCTTTAAAAACTATTTTTTTAATTCTTTAAAAAACAATTTTTTAAATTTCTTTAAAAAAAACTATTTTTAAAAATTCTTTAAAAACTATTTGTAAAATTCTCTAAAAACTATTTTTTAAAATTATTTAAAAACTATTTTTAAAATTCTTTAAAAAACTATTTTAAAAATTCTTTAAAAACTATTTTTAAAATTCTTTAAAAATTATTTGAAAAATTCATTAAAAACTATTTTTAAAATTCTTTAAAAACTATTTTTTAAAATTCTTTAAAAACTTTTTTAAAAATTCTTTAAAAACTCTTTTAAAAATTCTTTAAAAACTCTTTTAAAAATTCTTTAAATTTTTTTTTTAATTATTTAAAAACTATTTTAAAAATTTTTTAAAAGCTTTTTTAAAAAATTCTTTAAAAACTCTTTTAAAAATCATTTTAAAAACTTTAAAAAATTCTTTCAAAAATTATTTTAAAACATTTTAAAAATTATTTCAAAAACTCTTTTAAAAATCATTTTAAAAACTTTAAAAAATTCTTTTAAAAATTATTTTAAAACATTTTAAATTTTTTTTAAAAATCATTTTAAAAACTTTAAAAAATTATTTTAAAAATTCTTTTAAAACATTTTAAAAAATTATTTTAAAAACTTTTTCAAAAATCATTTTAAAAAACTTTAAAAAATTCTTTTAAAAATTCTTTTAAAACATTTTAAAAACTCTTTTAAAAATCATTTTAAAAACTTTAAAAAATTCTTTTACAACATTTTAAAAATTATTTTAAAAACTCTTTTAAAAATCATTTTAAAAACTTTAAAAAATTCTTTTAAAACATTTTAAAAATTATTTTAAAAACTCTTTTAAAAATCATTTTAAAAACTTTAAAAAATTCTTTTAAAAATTCTTTTAAAACATTTTAAAAATTATTTGAAAAACTCTTTTAAAAAACATTTTAAAAAACTTTAAAAAATTCTTTTAAAAATTCTTTTAAAATATTTTTAAAATTATTTTAAAAACTCTTTTAAAAATCATTTTAAAAACTTTTAAAAATTATTTTAAAACATTTTAAAAATTATTTTAAAAACTCTTTTAAAAATCATTTTAAAAGACTTTAAAAAATTCTTTTAAAAATTCTTTTAAAACATTTTAAAAATTATTTTAAAAACTCTTTTAAAAATCATTTTAAAAACTTTAAAAATTCTTTTAAAAAATTCTTTTAAAACCTTTTAAAAATTATTGTTATTTTAAGAATTATTTTAACTTAAAAATTATTTTAACTTAAAAATTATTTTAATATAAAAATTATATTTTTAAAATTATTTTAACTTAAAAATTATTTCAAAAATTATTTTTTTAAAAAAAAAACTTTTAAAAATCATTTAAAAAATATTTTAAAATTCATTTTAAAACTATCTAAAAATTTTGTATCATTTTGAAAAATTCTTCTTATTTTTTTCACTATAATGAAATTTTGTTAACTTAAAAATAGTAATAATAAATTATTTCTATAGATTATTTTCACTTTAAAAATTATTATTTTGAGTTTAAACTCATTTTTAATCTTAAACATCATTTTAACCTTAAAATTAATTTTTAATTTGACTTAACTAAAAATTAAATCTTAAATTAAAACTTAATATTGAAATTACAATTAAAATTAAAATTTTTAACTTAAACTTAAAATTAAACTTAAACTTAAATTAACCACTAATATTAATTTAAATCTAAAATCAAAACTGAATCCAACATATGTTAATTGACATAAAATATATTATAAAAATCATTTTAAATTCCTTTTAAATGCTGTTTTAGAAATCCCTTTAAAATTTTTTTTAATAATAATAATAATTATAACTAACACTTTCATTGACCAACTCAATCAAGTAATATGAAATTTAAATTATTTCACTAAGTATTAAATTATTAAATCAAGTAAAAACTAATCAATAAATTATTGATAATGCTTAACTGTTATTGAATTAATAAAATCTTATCTTATTTAACCTTAAACTAAAGTTAAGCACCTGAATCTAAAATTAATTAATAATTGATTAATCAAATTCAAATAAACAGTTATACCAAGGATAGAGAGATAATAATATATGTATTACTAAATTAGACAAATGTGTTAGGGCTTTGAAATTTAACACAACCAAACCTTAGTATTAAAGGGGAGATATTAAATTAAGGGGAGTAACCAATTCAGGGGGAGGTTCAATTTCTTTTAAATCCCCTAGAAAAATTAATAAATAAGGAGGATTAATAAAGGAATATCAAATTCAGGGGGAGGTTTATTTTTTAATTATCTCCTTAAGCGTTATTTTTTAATCTTCTCTTTAAAATCTCTCTAGAAAATTCTACCTCATTTAAAAAAAAAATTACTTTGAATATTTTTAGCAAATATTTTCAAAATTTTCAAAAGTTAAATTTAACTAAGTTTAATCCCACCTAATTTTTAAACCTGATTTTAAAAGTTGACTATTGCAAATTTAAACTTGTTCAGTTTTGTAACATATGCTTGAAAATTCAACTTTCCACACTTAGCTTTTATCAAATTAGCCTTAAAAATTTATTTTGGCAAAAATTTTACTTCTTGAAAAATTATTCTTACTTGTTTAATTTTTGCTTTGTTTTGAAAAATCGAAGTTGAAAATTTACCTTTTTGAAAAGTAAATGTTACTTAAACATGAAAAGTAAATTTGAAAAACCTGATTTGAAAATTTTTACACGCTTGAAAAGTTAAACTTGATTAACTTTAAATTTATACTTTTCAAAATTCAACTTGTCTCCCCCAAGTCAACTTGACTATTTTTTTAACTTGGTGTTAAAAATTGTACTTTTATCTTTCAATTTTGAACCAAACTTAGATATGTTTCAAAATCTGATTACTTTTTACAGTAACTCTACACTATGATTTTTTACCCTTGCTTATTTTTGATGAATGCCAAAGGGGGAGGGTTAGGTGGTTAAGTTAGCTAAACCAATTTGAAAATACAAACTAACTTAAAAACCCTTTAAATGCTTGTTTTTTCTTGCATATGTTTTCACTAACTTAACCAGGTTGTCATTCCATCAAAAAGGGGGAGATTGTTGGTGCGGTTAGCACTAATGATTTAACCCAGGTTTTGATGAATGACAAATCAGGTTAAGTTAGTTTTGTTGTTGTCTTACACTTTGATCCAGTGTGCAGGAGAAGTCCAGACAGGTCGACGGGCTGACCGGATGTTTGGTACGAAGTCCAGCTAGGTCGACGGGCTGACCGGATAGCTGGCAAGAAGTCCAAGCGGGTCGACGGGCTGACCAGACGCTTGGCGAGAAGTCCAGCTAGGTCGACGGGCTGACCGGACGCTTGGCAGGTAAGTCACTGGTGAGGACGCGTTCCCGGGAAGGGAACATTAGGCGTCGATCTGGCTTAGATCCATTTCAGATATCTAAGTCGAGATCGTGACTAGATTCCGGTCTCGGAAAGACGGAATCTAAGTCATACTATTTTTGCTAATTCATACTCACTTTGCTTTTGCTAACAATCTATGTTGCAGGGTAAATTTGCCTGCGGACTAACGTTTGCCCGGGAGGGAAATTTCATCCCGATCGCGCGTCGCCACGTGGAGCTCGCTGGTTGGACTTGCCACGTCTCACCAGGGTGCCCCGAGCCTCATATAAAAGAAGGGTCAGAGGAGAGCTTCAGAACAACAACGAAAAGAAAAGTCTTCCACTGCTCTGCACTTCTGCGACGCTAACAAAGCTCCGACACTACGCTCCTTTCTTGTCTTTATTGTCGGTATTTGCTTTTCATTTTCATTAGCATTCATTGTACTATTTTTTGTAATCATTATTTCAAACTGCTAGTGAATTGCCCAACGAAAGTACTCACGGAGTACGGGCCTTCGAGTAGGAGTCGTCACAGGCTCCGAACGAAGTAAAAACAACTATGTTCATTTACTTTTCCGCTGCGTTTATACTCTAAGTTTTCGAATCGATATTCACCCCCCTCTATCGAATCTAACGGTCCTACAGTTACCCTCGATGAGATGCCCTTCGCAATCCCGCTCGTCCAACGGTTCGCCGGATCTCAAGATCGGCAAGCGTACGATCCTCTAGAAGTATCCACACGAAAAAACTAGGTGGAGAGGCCAAACAAAAGGTGTGCTAGCACCTATGTAAGGTTCGGCCAAGAGAGGAGAGGGAGAAAGGTTGAGAGCTTGAGGAAGAAGATGATGGAATGAATGCCTTGAATGAAATCAAAATTTCATTCATCACAAAAGTGGCCGCCCACATAATGTTGCCTCCTCTCATTTAATGTGGCCATTAAAATGAGGAGGAGATTTGTAACCTCCATGAGGTGGCACACACATGTTCTAAACATGATGATGTGTAACACCATTATTGGCCACTTAATGCCAACTCACAAATGATGTGGCATAAAGTCAAGTCAAACTTAACTTTTCCTCTTCCTCTCAAGTCAAGTCAAACTTGACATTATAACTCCCATGGTTGATCTAATCCAACCATTTGATTCAAGGTAATTTAATATAATGAATCTAATTCATTTATTAAATTGATTCAATGAGTCATAATCTAAATTAGACTCATTGAACACATGAATCAACTTGAGTCCAACTCAATTAGTACAATTAGGATTACTCTTAATCCAATTTGATTCATCACATGAATCTAATCCTCTTGGTTCATCATATGAACCTAATCTCCATCTAATTGTTCTTTATGTGTGACCCTATAGGTTCTTGTAACGTTGGCAATGCTTCTAAACCCATTTAGAAGCATAAGTAATGAGCGGTATCTAGCAACACATCATTACTACCCAAGTTATAATAATGTTGAGATCCAACATCACCTTGTGACTACTAATTATGACTCCTCACAAAATATGACAAGTGTCCTTCTATCCTAGACATCTAGATTGATCAATGTGAGGCATAGACCGTGTCATCCTCTGACCAATCTAAATCTTGAACTCTAAGTAGACTCACTAAATTAAATGAGCTCAATATCTCATATTGACTCATTTGGGCATGGCCATGCACTTCGTGGTCTCACTCTATCAAGAATATCGATGTCTCTCCCGTCATATAGAAGGGATAAATCCCATCTACATCACTCATATCCCTCTGCATTATTCGTTACATACCCAGTAATCGCCTTTATAGTCCACCCAATTACGGGTGACGTTTGACGAAGCCAAAGTACGTAACTCCTTATGTAGGTATCCATGGTGACTTCAGGTCCAAGGACTAGTAGTCATACTAATAGCCCAATGAGAAAATATATGACACTCATATAACGATCCATGATACTTTCTCATGGTGGGTCATTCAGTATACATGTTAGTTAGAGCCCTAGAGCCAATCATTTGATGATTGTATTATGGACTTATTATATCATATTCTTATATAAATAAAGGCATTTGTTTTTTGTTATTATACTTACTTGTATTGGTGCCAAATAAACTAAGTATAATAGCGTCCTTGAGTAGAAGGTTCTCACCTATATCAATCGGTTAGTTGAATCGATAGTGAGATGATATAGGGAACACTACTCTTAATCATTCCTAGTCGAGTATTAACATTCAGGGACAATGTTAATGCAATAAGACTAGCATGTAGGTCAACTCGATGACTTGATCTTACAAGTCATGTATATAGAGATATCATGTTGACACATGGGTATGCATTGGAGAATGTATACTGAATGGTCCGCCATGAGAAAGTATCATGGATCGTTATATGAGTGTCATATACTTTCTCATGTGGCTATTAGTATGACTACTAGTCCTTGGACCTGAAGTCACCATAGATCCCTACATAAGGAGTTATGTACTTTGGTTTCGTCAAACGTCACCCGTAACTGGGTGGACTATAAAGGCGATTACTGGGTATGTAACGAATTATGTAGAGGGATGTGAGTGATGTAGATGAGATCTATCCCTCATATGACGAAAATGATATTCTTGATAGAGTGAGACCACGAAGTACATGACCATGCCCAAATGAGTCAATATGAGATATTGAGCTCATTTGATTTAGTGAGTCTACTTGGAGTTCAAGATTTAGATTGGTCAGAGGATGACACGGTCTATGCCTCACATTGATCAATCTAGATGTCTAGGATAGAAGGGCACTTGTCATATATTGTGAGGAGTCACAATTAGTAGTCACAAGGTGATGTTGGATCTCAACATTCTTGTAACTTGGGTAGTAATGATGTGTTGCTAGATACCGCTCATTACTTATGCTCCTAAATGGGTTTAGGCGCATTGCCAACGTTACAAGAACCTATAGGGTCACACACTAAGGACAATTAGATGGAGATTAGGTTCATATGATGAACCAAGAGGGTTAGATTCATTTGATGAATCAAATTGGATTAAGAGTAATCCTAATTGGGCTAATTGAGTTGGACTCAAGTTGATTCATGTGTTCAATGAGTTTAATTTAGATTATGACTTATTGAATCAATCTAATTAAATGAATTAGATTTATTATATTAAATTGGCTTGAATTAAATGGTTGGATTAGATCAACTATGAGAGAGATTAAGTCAAGTTTGACTTGACTTGAGAGGAAGATGAAGAGTCAAGTTTGAGTTGACTTTATGCCACCTCATTGGTGAGTTGGCATTGAGTGGGCTAATGATGATGCTCCACATCATCATGGTTGCTTAATTGGGATGCCACCTCATGGGAGTTACCAAGAGTTGTGACTCTTGGCATTCCATGGAGGTTACTACATCTCTTAATGTGGCCGGCCACATCAATGGATGAATAAGTTTCATTTTGTGAGTAATTCTCATTCATTCCTTCATCTTCTTCTTCCTCAAGTGCTCTCTCTTCTTGCTCTTCCTCTCCTCTCTTGGCCGAACACCATCTAGGTGCTAGCACACCTATTGTTTGGTCTTCTCCACCTAATTAGTTCGTGTGGATACTTCTAGAGAGTTGTCTACTTTGACAACTTGAGATCCGGCATCTTCTTGGACAAGCGGGATACGAAAAGGGCACGCATGGAAGGTATAAAGGGTTTCCTCTTTGTAAATCTAGTGTAGATCTAGATTAGAAACTCATACTCGTATTTTTTTTATTTTATTTCTACTTCGCACGGATCCGGTGGCTTGGGGCTTCGGGGTTTCCGCGACGCGAAAAAGCGATTTTCGTGGCCTGAAAAACCCAACAATACATTCTCCAATGCATACCCATGTGTCAACTTGATATCTCTATATCCATGACTTGTGAGATCAAGTCATCGAGTTGACCTACATGCTAGTCTTATTGCATTAACATTGTCCCTGAATGTTAATACTCGACTAAGAATGATTAAGAGTAGTGTTCCCTATATCATCTCACTATCGGTTCAACTAACCGATTGATATAGGTAAGAACTTTCTACTCAAGGACGCAATTATACTTAGTTATTTGGCACCAATAAGAGTAAGTATAATAACCAAAACAAATGCCTTTATTTATATAAGAATATGATACAACAAGTCCATAATAAAATCATCAAATGATTGGCTCTAGGGCTCTAACTAACAATTATGTCAAGAAGATGATGGGAAGATCAAGGAAATTCACGAGAAAGGATGTGAAGAAAATGTTTCAACCTTCAAAAGATAAAAGTAGTCAAAGTTCAAGTTTTAACACTAATGTCATTTGTTATGGATGTAACAAGAAAGGACACATCAAGCCAAATTGTCCGGAATTGAGGAAGAAAGAGGAAAAGGAGAAGAAGAAGGAGAAAAAGAAGAACGAAGCCATGGTGGCTCAAGCTATGTGGGATACACCAAACATTGACTCATCGGATGAGGATGAATTATGTCATGTGACCCGACATATGGCATTTATGACATTTGAAGATAACAAAGAAGAGTCAAGTCAAGAGGAAGGGTCAAGTGAAGAGGATTCATCAAGTGAGGAGGAGTCAAGTGATGAATCATCATCAAGTGACGATGAGGTAAAAGAATCTCCCAAAGTAGAATTTCTTTACAAAACAATTGCTCATCTCAAGAATGATTTTGCTAAGTCACAATCTAGAGTGAAGACCTTGAAGGGAAAAACTTAGGACCATTAGAAATGATGCATGCATGTCTAGTGAGTCAAAAATGCTCAAGGAAGAAAATGAAAAATTGAAGGATGATGTAATTGAATTAAGAGCATGTTTAGAGAAATTCACAAATAGATCCAAGTATCTAGATATGATTATTAGAGATCAAAGAGTTGTTTACAACAAAGCCGGAATAGGATATAGACCTAAAGAAAAGGAAGTTGCATATACGTCTTTAATAAATGATACTAGAAATGATGCACTTAGAAACAAAGTCAAGAAAAATCTTAAAGGCAAGGTAAAACAAGTTCGGGTGCCTAAGAAATATTTGAATGATATTTCTGAATCAAGTGTATGGGTACCAAAGAGTTGTGTGTTTTATGTTGTTTAGGTAGAAGAGAAGAAGGATGCAAGTATGTGGATTGTGGATAGCGGTTGCTCAAGACACATGACCAGTGATGTGAGCAAGTTCTCCACAATAAATTATATAAAGAAAGGAACGGTATCATTTGGGAATAGTGGGAAGCTCAAGTTTATAGGTAAAGGTACAATTGAGGTATCACCCACAATTATCATTCATAAAGTCTTATTGGTTAAAAATATGGGGTTTAATTTGCTTAGTGTTAGCCAATTATGTGATGTCGGATATAATGTAGAGTTTCACCCCGATAAGTATTTAGTTAAGAACAAAAATCTTGAAAATGTTGTGTTAAAAGGATTTAGAAAAGCAAATCTTTATTATGTTGATCTTTCATATGCCTCTAATCCTTCTATTAAGTGTTTGATATCAAAAGAAGTGGAAGGATGACTATGCCATAGAAGACTTAGGCATATCAATATGAGGAACATAGCCGAGGTAGCTAAGATGGAGCTAGTAAAGGGACTACCAAAGATCAAGTACATCAAGGACAAATTACGCGATGCATGTCAAGAGGGTAAGCAATCAAGGTCATCACATAAAGGTAAAACCTTAACTAGCACTTCATTATCGTTAGAATTATTGCATTTGGATCTTTTTGATTGTCATAGAACACCTTCCTTGGTAGGTAACAAATATTGTTTGGTGATAGTAGATGATTACTCTAGAAATATTTGAGTTTATTTCTTGAAACATAAGGGGGAAATTTTAAAAACAATTATAAGGTTTACCAAGAGGGTCGAAAATGAAAAAAACCTCAAAATTGATAGAATTAGGAGTGATCATGGTGGAGAGTTCGAGAATTTGAACTTTTCTAAGTTTTGTCTAGAAAATGGCTATAAACATGAATTCTCTTGTCCAAGAATAGCTCAACAAAATGGTGTAGTGTAGAGGAAGAATCGAGCTTTACATGAGGTGGCTAGAACCATGCTCAATGCATATTCCTTACCGAGCTATTTGTGGGCTGAAGCGATTAATACTGCTTGTTACATTCAAAATCGTATCCTGATTCATAAGTTTTTAGGGAAAACACTTTTTGAACTATGGAATGGCAAAATCCCTACAATTCACTATTTTAAAGTCTTTGGTTGTAAGGTTTATATTCTTAATACTAAAGATGACTTAAGAAAATTTGAGGCCAAGTCCAATGAGGGAATTCTAGTTGGATACTCATCTACTAGTAGAGGATATAGAGTATACAACAAAATGACTCAAACGGTTGAGGAATCATCCAATGTTGAGTTTGATGAATCCACTAGTACTTACCTTAGGAAATCCCCTATTGATAAGAAAATAAGTGAACAAAATCAAGACGTTACTCAAGAAATACAAAATCTACATTTACCCTCTGTTTGGGAGGAGGTGAGTAAAGGGGAGGGAAGGGTAAACATGGGTAAAAAAAATTTTTACACTTGTTTGGGAGAGAGTGAGTCATGAAGGGGAAGGGGAGAGAAGTTGTAAAGCTTCCCCTTGCATGCTCAGGAATCAGTGAAATTTCTTACACCCCAATTTGGGGTGTAAGGAAGGGGAAGGAGAAATTATTCCAATTTTATCCTTATTTATTTTTTCACATGCAGATTTATTAAAAAAATAAGAGGATATTTTTGTAAATTTGTATATTTAACCTTCATTTTCATCCCTTTCCTCTCAAATGAACTTTCCCTCCCTTCCAAACAAGGGTAAGATAAATATATTAATTTCCCTTCTTTCTCCTCTCTTCCCCTTCCATTAATGATCCTTGCCTCACCCCATCCAAACAGAGGGTTAGGGGGTATTGATCAAGGGGGAGGAAGAGATGACTCGAATGATGAAAGAAACAATATAGACAATGATCCTTCCAAAGATGATGATTCCATAACTTTGAGGACCATAAGGCATTATCAAAATCATCCTATTGATCAAATAGTTGGAGATGTGACCCAAGGGGTAAGGACTAGATCCTACTTTAGAGATCATACTAGTCAAATTGCTTTAATATCACAATTTTAACCAAAATCAATTGATGAAACTTTAGTTGATACGGATTGGATTCTAGCAATGTAAGAAGAGTTGAACCAATTTGAGAGAAGTGACGTATGGAAATTAGTTCCAAGACCCAATGATAGTACAATTGTTACAACAAAATGGGTGTTTAGGAACAAATTGGATGATCAAGGAAAAGTGACTAGAAATAAAGCTAGGTTAGTGGCTAGGGGCTTTAATCAAGTTGAAGGACTTGACTATGATGAAACCTATACTCCGGTTGCTCGATTAGTGTCTATTCAGATCCTATTAGGATATGCCGCTTATATGAGTTTTAAACTTTATCAAATGGATGTGAAATCGACATTCCTAAATGAGTTTATTAAGGAGGAAGTATATGTGGAACAACCACCCAGATTTGAAGCCATAGACTTACCAAATCATATTTATAAACTTAAGAAAGTCTTATATCGATTAAAGCAAGCTCCTCGAGCTTGGTATGAAAGACTCTCAACCTTCTTAATCTCCAAAGACTTTAGAAGAGGAACAATTGACCCAACCCTATTTTTAAAGTCTAAGGATGGAGATATTTTTGTTGCACAAGTTTATGTTGATGACATCATTTTTGGTTCAACAAATAATGAACTTCTTCAAGACTTCATTAAACATATGGAAAGTGAGTTTGAGATGAGTCTAGTTGGAGAGCTAACTTTCTTCTTAGGATTGCAAGTCAAACAAACCAATAAAGGAACTCATGTCTATCAAACAAAATTTGCTAAGAAATTTATCAAGAAATTTGGTTTGAAAAATGCTAAGATAGTATCTACTCATATAGGAACTAATACCAAAATAGATAGTGATCAAGAAGGAAAATTAGTAGACCCAAAGCAATATAGAAGTATAATTGGTAGTTTGTTATACCTAACCGTTAGTAGACCGGACATACTCTTTGCGGTAGGTATGTGTGCAAGATATCAATCATGTGCAAAGGAATCTCACTTAGTGGCGGTAAAGAGAATTTTGAGATACATCAAGAGTACTCTTAATGTAGGTCTTTGGTACCCTAGGACTCAGAATTATGAGTTGATTGGGTACACCGATTCCGATTATGCGGGTTGAAAATTAGATAGAAAGAGTACTAGCGGTGGATGTCAATTTTTTGGACCTTCCCTTGTAAGTTGGAGTAGTAGAAAACAACCTTGTGTGGCCTTGTCCACAACCGAAGCTGAGTATATGGCCATGGGCAGTTGTGTAGCTCAATTACTTTGGATGATGCATACTTTAGAAGATTATGAGCTTCACTATTCCAAAGTTAAGGTGTTGTGTGATAATGTTAGCACCATCAACTTAACCAAAAATCCGGTGCACCACTCTAGGACAAAACACATTGAAGTGAAACATCATTTCATTAGAGATCATGTGGCAAGAGGAAATATTGTACTAAATTATGTTGATTCTAAGTCAAATCTTGCTGACATATTTACCAAACCACTACCCGAAGCGGAATTTACCTCACTTAGGAGAGAACTTGGTATGTGTTTTGTAAGATAGTGAGTATAACATTACATGATCCCATATCACATTAAGAATTTACCTCATTACATCTCACAATAGACCTAAGAAGCCTTGCTTGTGTACTTCTTCAATTAGACGTTATGTGAGATGATTAGGATGATGCTTTTGGTTCAACATGTTAGTCATGATACATTGCTTTGAGCAAATATGACATCTAGTAACATTAATCCTACATTACTATGGTCCAATCATAGGGAAAGCAAGTGAAATTTTAATTTGAAATATCTATAAAACTTATTTTTGAAACCCTTGTTAAAGTTTGTCTTTGGATGAGAGTTATCATTGAATAATTAGATACGAATTTACCAAAATATTGAAGTTTTCGACAACTTTCAATTTTGTGTAAATCTTCGCTAATAAGAGTCCATGTTTATCAAACTTTATTTTTCCTTGATAATATGAGACATATATAGGGTCTACACAAAATTTCTGTTGGATCAAAAAGAATTTAGATATCTCCACAATGGTATGATATTATCCACTTTGGGCCTAGACCCTCATGGCTTTGCTCTTGGGCTCTCCCCAAAAGGCCTCATACCAATGGAGATATCTTTCTCTTTATAAACCCATGGTTTTTTTCATGTGTTTTCAATGTGGGACTATGTTTGCAACCTTGCAACACCAACAATCCTCCCTCAAACAAAGGACCACAGACTTCCCATGTCCGATCCTCGACCCACCAGGTCTTCCTGCCCCTCGGTCCACCCGACCTACTAGGACTTTCTTGCCTAGCCGCAACTAGGACTTCCTGCCTAGTGTCTGGTCTTCTTGATCCGAACATAGGAGCCTCCACTTTCTTTGTTGGAGGTCAATATTGTACCAACATGGCTCAATCAGACCATATCTCTTGTGCATAGTCGATGGTTAAACCTTCTGGCAATTCGGGCTCTAATACCAATTGTTGGATCGAAAAAAATTTAGATATCTCCACAGTGGTATGATATTGTCTACTTTGGGCCTAGACCCTCATGACTTTGCTCTTGGGCTCTCCCCAAAAGGACTCATACCAATGGAGATATCTTTCTCTTTATAAACCCATGATCTTTCCCATGTGTTTTCAATGTGGGACTATGTTTGTAACCTTGCAACACCAACAATTTCATGATTTTTAGAGTAGTATACAATTATTTGTGCATTTCCAAAACTTGGATATGAAAGTGTTCAGAAATGCAGTAATATCAGAATTCCCAATCGATCGGTCAATCGATTGGGAAGCTCGCATTTCATCTTAGAGGGCAGTTGAATCGATCAATGAATCGATTCAGCGCGTTTCGATCGATCGATGGATCGATTGAGATGCATTTTCGATTTTCACAGAGGCCATTTGAATCGATCAATGGATCGATTCAACGTGTTTGAATCGATCGATGGATCGATTAAGATGCATTTTTGATTTTGCACAGAGGCTTCGTGAATCGATCGACCAATTGATTCACTTGCTTCTAATCGATCGGTCGATCGATTGGGGATGTGAAATCTAACTTAAATCACTGTTGACCTAAGTCCATTCTCTTTTCCTCTCTTTTCCCTCTCGACTCCATCTGTGCCATAGCCTAGGTGATTCTCCCGGCGACTCTCCCGCCTGCATTGGTCGTCCTCTCCGACGGTCCTCTCCGGCGAAGGGCGTTCTTCCATCCCTCCTCCACTTCCACTCCTCCTCTCTCGATGAACGGGGCCGCCCCTTCTTCCTTATCTCTGCGTCGCACACACGATGAGGACTCCAAACCCTAAGTAATTTTTTTCCCTCTTTTCTCATTTTCTCTTTGGTTCTTGCTCCTATACTTGGATTGCTAATCTACATATGTCTTGTGTGTTTTTGTGTGTTGCATTTCATTTCCCTCATGCATTGCATTGTATGCATTTTCTTCTTTGCATTCTCTGTTGTACTACGATTTCTCTTGTCATTTCTTGTTCCTTTTCATTGGTTATACTTAGGAAGAGACAGAAGGTCCGTAAGTCAGGTGAGGGTTCATCTCGGCAGCCACCTCACCCTCTCCCTCCCACTGATTAGTGATTTTCTAATGCTGCTATGCAGCAAGTGTTTAGCAAACATACCTTCAAACTTATAACCCCTAGGTCTGTTGATCTACAATTCTACAAGGACTCTTGCTTTGATATCTATTCCCTCTTCAAGCACTATAAACTTGAGTTGATTTTCTCTTGTGAGAGGAGTATAAATGTCAGCCTTGTATTTGAATTCTATAACAACTTGCACACTTTTGATGGTGTCCACTATCGCACTCACATTGCGAAGCGAAGTTTGGACTTTTCTTATGCGATCCTTCAGTCCTTTCAAGGGTGTCTACCATCCAAAAATGATTTTGTTTTCTATCCCACACTTCCTGATGAGTTACCTCCACCCTTTAAGCATATCAGCATTGCATCTATGCATCTGACCCTTTTTGGTTGTCCTCGTCCGGACGGGCCAAATGCACAGCTCACTTCTTTCTCTTCTCTTGCGTTATCGGCTGAGAACGCCACCCTGTTTAAAGTGATCATTAACTGTCTCTTTCCCATTGTCTCACGTGTCTTGGCCGCTCTTCGACCCTCTCACATGTTTGCATTATATGTCATACAACATTCCATTGACATCAATATTGTTTTGAACATATTTCATTGCATCATTCATTTTACTCAGCCGGTGCAGCAGACGATTCACATGCCTTTCGGTCATCTCATCACTAATTAGTTGGAGTTCATGGAGCTAGATGTCTCTCGGGGGCGGCTGGAGCCCATGACCGTTGCCTACTCTCGGATTTCTTCACGCTCTTTCATGAAGACGGGATTAGCGGTTGGTTCAGCGGGAGTCCGATGGCGCAATGGTCGTGCTCTTGGTGAGGGACCAAGGGCTCGCCAAAGGGGAGCCGCACATACACTAGTTCCTGCGGCGGCTGATGCCGAGGAGGATATTACGGAGCCTGATTCTCCGACATTCGAGGAGTCTGTGGATACCCATCTTGAGGAACTGCATATGGAGATGGCTACCCTGACCACTAAGGTTAACGTGATGCAGGCGACTCTGGATACTCTGGTGGATTTGGTGAGCTCTTGGGTGACGAGTCACCCGTCTCCGTTTGTTCCTCCTGCTGCGGATATTCCTGCGGATATTGTTGCGTCTGCTGATGCTCCTGCTCCTGCTACTACATCTGCCCCTCCTTCTGATCCTATCGACGTTTCTGATCCTGCTCCTACTCCTTCGGGAGATGATACTTTTGAGTTCTTTGTATCTCTATGAAATGTGATCTTGTACGTTATATGGATGTTTGTCGTGAAGTCCCTTTTGTGAACTTCACTTTATTTTGGATGTATGATATACTGCTTCTCTCTATTATCTTTCATTTTTCGAATCCAGATTGTTATCTTATGTTGATATTTGTGTGATTTAGGGGGAGTACCCCTCGGGTTTATCGTGTTTGTTTAGTGCACCAATTAAGGGGGAGTTTTTGTTTTGATATTTGACAAAGGGGGAGAAGTAAGTTGAAGTTTATACTTAATTAGGAAGGAGATTCATGTTTAGTTATATATGAATTTGCTATTTTTGCTTATGATCAAGTAAGATGAATTTTATGCGTAGTTAATAACAATATTGTCATTTACTGTTAGCTCATGCCTATTGCTATTTGCTGCTTATCATCTTATTATTATGGTGTGTTGGAAATTAGCCTAAACTCAAATAGATTCTCAAACATCAAAAAAGGGGGAGATTGTTGATGCAATCATGCCCTAGATGTTTTCAATATATTGACAACTATTTAAGTTTAGGTTAATACGTTTGGATCGAACGTGTGCTGCAAGTTTTACAGGAAGAAGTCCAAGAAGGTCGAATATCGGAGTCTTGCCAGGAAAAGTCCTTGCAGGTCAGAAAACAGGGTGTAAGGAAAGAGAAGGTCGAGGACCGGAGTCTTGGCAAGAAAGTGCAGGGATGCATTCATTTGGCACGAGGTATTAGTTAGGAAACTAGCAAGTAATCGATTGGTAAATCGATTGAGGCGCATAACTATGGAATAGAATACTGCTGAATTTATCAGCCGATCGATTGGAGGAAACCAATCGATCGGCCAATCGATTGATAGCCTCTGCGCGAGACCACAGAAGGAACTTGGATCGATCCACCGATCGATTGGAGGAATCCAATCGATCGGCCGATCGATTCACATGCTTTCTACACAAGAACATAGTGCGAACATGGATCGATTAGTCGATCGATTGGAGATAACCAATCGATCGGTCCATCGATTCACAAGGTTTCCACACGAAGGAGCAGTGCGATTTTGAATCGATCAGTCGATTGATTGGAGGTAACCAATCGATCGGCCGATCGATTGAATCCACTTCTGTACCTATGAAATATGCGGCTGAACCGATCCAGTGTTGGCCCAATCGATCATGATGACGCTCAACGACTATATTTGAATTAATTGGAGATGTGCTCAATCGATCGACGACGACGATCACGTGAGAAATGACTACTTTTGAAGACAAATAAAAAGGGTAGATGCACTGTAGCAAATATAACACTTGAATACTTATTGTGCTAAGCAAAAAGAGAGCTCTCTAAGTGACTTCAAAGCAAAAGATTTTGAGTCTCTTCCTTCTAAGCTTAGA
Organism: Zingiber officinale; assembly: GCF_018446385.1. Lineage (NCBI taxonomy): Eukaryota > Viridiplantae > Streptophyta > Magnoliopsida > Zingiberales > Zingiberaceae > Zingiber > Zingiber officinale. Next base: position 22,852,281 of record NC_055995.1, read on the forward strand.
TCTCATCTTGTAAGAGGAAGAGATAATCTTGTAAAGGTTTCTCCACCTTCGTTTGTGATAAGGTGAAGGAGAAGTTTATATTGGAGCTTGATCGTGTGGGTGTGTACCTTGGATTAGTCACCTCAAGGAGGTGGAGACCAAGTAAACCAAGGAGTTAGCATTGTTTTTCTTGTCTTTCATTTCTCTCTAGCTATTTGCTTTCTCTAACAAGTTGTAGGTGAAAAATCAAAGAAAGGCTATTCACCCTCCCCCCCCCCCCCTCTCTAGCCAAACACAAAGGTCCTATCATTTTATCCCACTTTAGGCGCCTGGACCCCTTCCAAGTGCCCCAACCAAGGCTATAAATATAGCCTTGGTCCAGAAGCTAAAGAATTACAAGCATTTACTGAACAACACTTGTACACGCTTTCCTCTTTGTTTAGATTCTTCCTTTTTGTATGTAAATTGCTGTAAAGAGGCTTCTCCGCCTGAAAAAGAAAGTAGTGCGATTCATTTCCTTGGATTAATAACCTCCCTGGTTGTAACCAAATAAAAACTCTGTGCCTCGGTCTTTCAGTTAATTTCTTCTTTTGTTTATGCAAGTGTTCTTTTAAGTCGGAGAAAGGTTCATTTGTTTTAATTTATGCAGGGGTTAATCAACCCCCTTCTAGTTGGCCAACGATCCTAACATCCTAGCGGGGCTAGGCAGTGAAGAACTAGTTGAGAACTAGGCAATGAAAGTTCTAACGAGGCTAGACAAGAGAAAAGTCCAAGTGGATCAAAAGTTGACCAGACACTTAGTGATAAAAAATCTAACGGGAAATTGACATGAGATGAAAAGTCCAAGTTGATCAAGGATTGACCGGGCACTTGGTGAAGAAACCCTAACAGGTCATGATTGATTGAATGCTAGGCAATGGGAAGTCTTTGTTGGGACCTTGACGTTCGCTAGTGGGGAGGTGAATAGCGTCTCACCCAAATCATCGCTTCCTACGCTTGTTAGTGCACAACGGAAACAAAAATACTAACAAACAAAAGCAAAGCTAACCCTAGAAAATAATAAACAAGAAGCAAACCCAATGACACGTTGTTTAACGTGGTTCAGAGATAAAGCTCCTACTCCACGGTTGTCCGTAAGGTGGACGATCCCGATCCGTCGGTGGATGACTCCCCGGAAAACCTCCGGCTAGCTCGTGTAGCTCCTTGTGGGTGGAGAAACCTCACCACAAACTCTCACCAAGGACTCTTAAGAAGCTAGGGCACTGGTAGACTACTAATAGGAGTTAACCACATCTATTTCGTCAGCTATAACCAAGCTCCCAAGCTTTGGTTATATAGGCCGCGGGTTGAAAACCCCGCCTACCAGTCGACTGCCAAAACATGTAGTCGACTGCCCTTTGTGGAAATTCGACCGTTACATCCCAACGGCTCGATACTAGTCGACTGCTAAAACATGCAGTCGACTGATCCACACTGACCGAACGAACAGAACCATTCTGTTTGCACCCAGTCGATTGCGCGGTTGACTGCACCAGTCGCCTGCTAAAACATGCAGTCGACTACTACAGTAGCGCTACAGTACTGCTACAGTAACACTATAATAAAACCCTAAACTAGGATTTTACTCCGAGTACAATCTCTCATGCACTCATACCCTCACCCTTATGACTCACTTGATGCTTCTTTGCAGCCTTGACCTCTTGCTTTCAAGCCTACTTCCTTTGGCTCTTGTCCCTCGGATGCATTCAAGCCCGCGGCTCGTCCCAATGCCATCCTTCGCGTATGCCTCGAAGTCGCTTCCCTCGGCCCTTGTCCTCGCTGCCTTGTCCACGGTCTCTCAGATGCTCCATCCTTCACCGGACCCGAAGCCATCAACCTGAGTCACATGTGTATCCTGTAAACCTGCACAACTCAAATACACATATCAAATATAAGGATGAACCTAACTTAAACCCTTTGCCTAAACATCAAAACACATGGTCGCACGAACCATTGGGATTGCTCCAACAATCTCCCCCTTTTTGATATTTTGGCAATACGTTTACGTTAGGGAAAACAATAGCAAATAAATATGCTAAAACAAATGGACTTACGTTGCCAAGACTACACACTTGGACTTACACCGCCGTGCCAAGGTTACACACTTGGACTTACAACGCCGAATGGACTTACGATGCCAAGGCTACACACTTGGACTTACAACGCCGAATGGACTTACGATGCCAAGGCTACACACTTGGACTTACAACGCCGAATGAACTTATATTGTCAATGCTACACACTTGGACTTACACCGCCGAAAGAAAATGCAACATGCATCAGAACCTATCCCAAGGCTCCCCCTACACCTATGCTCCCTAATGAGCTAGGATTTTACCACAGGGCTTTTTAAGAACCTATCGCAAGGCTCCCCCTATGCAAAGACACTAAGGTTTTCCTAACTAAACCTTACTTCTCCCCCTTTTCCTAACATCCAAAAAGCTTTCCAACAATATCTCAATTGTTGAAAACTTATCATCCAACTGACCGTAAACTCATGTATGTATCCCCCATGGATCCCATACATCTATACGAGCTGACCCGGTCAAAATTCAGTGTTGAAAACACTTTTAGACTGATATCAGTCGACTGACCCCATGAAAATAAGCTTACAGAGGCATTCTGTGCTCAAAAATACTGTTACCAGTCGACTGGTAACTGTACCAGTCGACTGGTACACTATTTATGAAAAAATTAATCTTTTCTGGTCAACTTCAGAAATGCGCCAGAAATTCTATAGACATTCAAAAAATCCCAAATTTTGTGAAGATGTCTATTATATCAATGTCTACTTGGAAAAAATATATAGAAAAATATATCTATCACCAATCCCAAGATTGACACAAAATACAAAACTAGCTAAAAAGTTCAATTGAACCTTGACCTAAAGTCCTAGTTTTGACTTCCTCTTGATGTATTTGCCCATATTAACCCACAATGCATCCCTAGCATTGGTTTATATGACATCTTTACATCCAAAACCAATTATCATACTATATAACCCCAATGTCATATTTTCAAGCATGAAACACAACTCATGTGTGCCAATTCCCTAGGTTTGAGACTCAAATCGGGTTCCAAATCACTTGGCACATTCCATGACCCAACCTAGACTCCCAAGTAAAACCCACTTGAGATCCATTTTCCATGGGTCCCAAATTGACTCTTTGAGCTCCCCCTAGAGCTCTTAACCTTAGCCACCTCCCTAGGTGACTCACCCACAATGGCTAGGCCACATCGGTGCACCTCCGGTGACACTTGACCTAACTTAACTTTTTTAACCTTGGACACTTTGTCCTTGGTTAATTTTTCCTTACATTTAAATGACTTTCCCTTGCCATTTATTGGCTTCTCCTTGCTATAGTCATATGCAACCCTAGCATAAGACTTTCCCTTAGCTTTGGATGATCCTCCCTTGCCATGATCATTTGTCACCCTAGCATATGATCTCTCTTTGGCCTTTGAGGTGCTAGATCGGTATCCCAAACCCGATCTATCATTGTTGAGTCTTTGACTACCCAACATCATATTTAATCCCTTAGATCCAATAGTGAATCTCTTAAGGAATTTCTCTAAATTATCAAGCTTTGACTTCAAAGCTTGATTTTCCCTTTCTAGGTTCCTAAACCTAGAGTCAACATGTCTACCTTGGACATTTCTAGACCTACCCTTTCTACGCATGTGTCTCCCCTTCTTGGGATTAATGCCTAAGTTCTCCTTAGGTCTACCATTACTAGATTTATCATGAATGGGTCTTCTATAGTTATGATCTACATTTACCCTATTTCTATCATGATATTTAAAACCAAAATTTTGCATGGGTAAATAATGGAAATTATTTCTAGCATGCATGGGAGTATAAGAATTTGAATTACATTTCAAGTTAGGGTATACCTCCCTTACCCTTGAAGCTCCCCCTTGATTTGAGCTCCTTTTCTTCTCCAATTTCTTTAGATGCGCAAGCTTCTTAATTTCCCCCTTCTTGGGGCATTTGTTGTGGTAGTGTCCCTTCTCCCCACACGTGAAGCACACAATGCGCAATCTCCTCCTTTGAGCTTCTTTATTCCTACAACCCTTGTTAGTGTTTAAATTAACTTGAATGAGTTTAGGATTTACCTCTTTCTTACCCAATGGACACCTACTCTTGTAGTGTCCTTTTTCATTACAACCGAAGCAAATTATGTTGTTCTTTGACTTCACTTCGGTGGAGGTGCTTGCTATGTTAACTTCCAAGACTTCTTCTTCTTCACTTGTCTTGGAATCTTCTTCAATTCTTGAAGATGTAGATGATGCCTCATCTTCCTTCTCCTCCTCGGATGTTGAGCATGACTCAACTTCCGTTTGCTCCACCTCCTCTTCTTGAGCTACTAAGCCCATCTCTTTGGGCTCCACATCCGATTGGTCCTTCTTCTCCTCTTGGACCACTTCATCAATTTCTTCAGACTTTTCTTCTTCTTCTTCTTCTTGTGTAGGCATAGGCTCTTCCCATTTAACCTTCTTTATCTTGCTCCACAAATCATGGGCGTTCTCATATTTACCTATACGGCTCATCACATTAGAAGGCAACATATTAATTAAAATTGATATTACCTTATTGTTTGCCTCCGATCTTGTGGTTTGCTCCTCCGTCCAATGATGCGATCGGAGTTTCTTCCCTTTCTTGTCCTTTGGGACTTCAAATGGCTCTTCGACCACCATCATGGTGTCCCAATCCGTGTTGAAGAAGACCTCCATCTTCATTATCCAATATGTGATGTCCCCAAGGCTTCCTCCTTCAAACTTTGGAGGTTCAATCAAGTCGGTCATCATGTGCTTCCTTGGCGGTTAGTCCAACGGAGAGCGGCCTCGCTCTGATACCACTTGTTAGGACCTTGACGTTTGCTAGAGGGGGGAGTGAATAGCGTCTCACCCAAATCGTCGCTTCCTACGCTTGTTAGTGCACAGCGGAAACAAAAATACTAACAAACAATAGCAAAGCTAACCCTAGAAAACAATAAACAAGAAGCAAACCCAATGACACATTGTTTAACGTGGTTCAGAGATAAAGCTCCTACTCCACGGTTGTCTGTAAGGTGGACGATCCCGATCCGTCGGTGGATGACTCCTCGAAAAACCTCCGGCTAGCTCGTGTAGCTCCTTGTGGGTGAAGAAACCTCGCCACAAACTCTCACCAAGGACTCTTGAGAAGCTAGGGCACTGGTAGACTACTAACAGGGGTTAACCACCTCTATTTCGTCAGCTATAACCAAACTCCCAAGCTTTGGTTATATAGGTCGCGGGTTGAAAACCCTGCCTACCAGTCGACTACCAAAACATGCAGTCGACTGCCCTCTGTGGAAATTAGACCATTATATCCCAACGGCTTGATACCAGTCGACTGCTAAAACTTGCAGTCGACTGCTAAAACTTGCAGTCGACTGCTAAAACATGCAGTTGACTGATCCACACTGACCGAACGAACAGAACCATTCTGTTCGCACCCAGTCGACTACACGGTCAACTACACCAGTCGCCTGCTAAAACATGCAGTCGACTACTACAGTAGCGCTACAGTACTGCTACAGTAACACTACAACAACGCTACAGTAAAATCCTAAAACTAGGATTTTACTCCGAGTACAATCTCTCGTGCACTCGTACCCTCACCCTTATGACTCACTTGATGCTTCTTTGCAGCCTTGACCTCTTACCTTCAAGCCTACTTCCTTTGGCTCTCGTCCCTCGGATGCATTCAAGCCCGCGGCTCGTCCCAATGCCATCCTTCATGTATGCCTCGAAGTCGCTTCCCTCGGCCCTTGTCCTCGCTGCCTTGTCCACTGTCCCTCAGATGCTCCATCCTTCACCGGACCCGAAGCCATCAACCTGAGTCACATGTGTATCCTGTAAACCTGCACAACTCAAATACACATATCAAATATAAGGATGAACCTAACTTAAACCCTTTGTCCAAACACCAAAACACATGATCGCACGAACCATTGGGATTGCTCCAACAATCTCTACGAGTTATAGTTGACTAGATATTAGGCAAAGGAACCCTAAACGCTAATTTTGGATGTTAGGATTATGCAAACGATTAGGAGGTTGATTCACGAAAAATAGAAAGTGCTGAATCGATCAAGTAGATTGCCTAATCGTTGGTAACTGTTCTAATCAATTAGGTTGATTACTTAATCAATTAGGAGTTATTTTCGTGATGCATAGAAAGATGTTGAATCGATTAGGCTAATCAATTCAGCATGACCAAATCGATTAGGGTAATCAATTGAGAGTTTTGTTATGACAACACAAAAGGTGTTGAGATCGATTGGGCAATCGATTAAGGTCAAATCAATTGATTAAAGGCCTTTTCGTGATAGCATAGAAAGTCTCAGAATCAATTGTGCAATCAGTTGGAGGCTTCCTAATCAATTGGTATGATTCGCAATCGATTAAACATTCGAAAAAGAGTCGTTCTATAGGTTTTTGAATAATTGTCTGATGTAACAATCGATTAAGAGTAAGCATAATCAATTATGATGTGTTTTCCAACCCAAGAAAAACCCTAGAAAAGGAGATTTCTCGAGGTGTTCAAGCTGCCATTTCTCGGTGATTTTGGAATGAAGTGCTACTGCATTTCCGAGTCAATAAGAAGCATTTTTGAGTAATATGAGATTAAGAGTAATGTATTCATTGTATTTGTATTTACTTTCTTGTTCTTGTTTATTCTCGTGTTTTCTTTTTGTATTCTCATGCTTCAGCTTATTGGAGACCTCCGCCTCCAGAAAGGAAGTCTTCTTTTTGTGAGAGTGAGGAGCGGATCCTTGGATTATTCATCTCAAAGAGGTAGATTAACATGTAAAACAAAGGTGTCAACTTTCCTAAGTATAGAATTTACCTTAAATTTTATATTTATGTAAAAAAAACTTTTGCAACTACTACCCTATTCCTTTCATAAATTTAGATTAGTACTTTTTAAAATTTAGGGAATGAAATTTATTTTCTAAATATGAAAACATGATTTAATTTGGGAGAGAGAAAAAATAAAGAAAATGGATTGGGAAGTGAAACATAGAAATTACATATGAAGAGAGAAAAAAAAAAGTAAATTAAAGAGAATGAAGAAAATAATAAATAAAATGAAGATAATGTAAATTTTAAGATAGTTAATATAATGTCTAGTGAAAAGTGATTATTTAAATTTAATAAATTAGATGATTTACCTTAAATTTTAAAGATATTTATAGAGAAAATAGTGTGGATACTTAGCATTACTTTAAGTATTCCGTTATAAATCAAATTCAAAGAAGTGATCGAAGCTATTCATCCCTTATATCTCTCTATATGTCCTAACAATATAATCATCGTAGATTATGCTAAGTACCACCTATGATAGTTCACTCAAGTCCAACCCAATATGTCACCTAACAATGCAATCGTGTTCAAGCCCAATTGCTTCTTCTGTGTTGGCATGAGAATTGACTAACGGATGTGTTAGAGTGAGTGAATCACTTTTTTACCACAATTTCAACCCAATTGTCTTTATATTATGAATTATCAACTTAATTTTTTCTATAAATATGTTTTTATTTATTTTTAAATATTAGGCATTTATTTGAAATTTAATATGTCCATATTTCCTATATTAAGTTTACTAGGAAGAAAGAGACAAAAACTGAACATTTTAATTCCATTCAACCCATGCAATTTTTTCTCCAAGGGTCCAAAATAAATTTCTAATAAATGAAAAATAATTTGGTCATTTTAGTATTTTTTTTTAAATTTTTATATATATAATGTGAACTTAATATATTAGATGCAAAAATAAGAAAGGTAATATTGTTTTTTCTTTTCAATTACAATATTATTTTCCTTAGATGATTATATTTAACTTTTTTTTTAAAAAAATTATGTTTGCTATCTGTTCATGGAAAAATATGTCATTTTGAAATAAGAATTAATTATACGAGGACTATGCCTATTTATTTATTTTACATATATCACAATAAAGTTATTTGATAATTGAAAAATATTAATTCTAAAAATATATAAAAATCCCACCAGGAACAACCAAATTTAAGTCTCTATTAATGGCTTCGCCACCTATACTGCACTCGGGCCCTATCCGTTGATACCATTGTCGTGTTGCCACGTCAGCATCCCCCCTCTCCTTCCTTGCTGCGCGTACGTTTTAAGACGCACGCTCGTCTCCTCTGTTCCCCGCCACTACTCTTCACTCCTCTGATCTCATTTCGCTCGAACCACTATGAACCTGCTCCTCCGTCCGATCTCTGAGATGGCGTGACCTCACGAATCTCGAGGCATTTCCTGCCTACACTCGTCGGAGAACATCTAGAGAGGACTTGTCTCTGCTCCCTTCTCGCCGGCGTCGCCGCTGCTTATCTCAATTCCGGCGAGTCTTACTTCATCGATTCATCGTCTTCAAGACATCAGATACGAGCACGGATTTTACCGATTATCCTTTGATTTTTCGCTTTTAGTTTTTGAGAAATCTGGGCGGTAGAGGAATAGTGGATTAGTATATAGATTTGAGTAAATGGCGGAGGAAAAGCCTAACTCAAAGCCGGTGCTCCAGAAGCCTCCCGGTTATCGCGACCCGCAGGCGCCACCACCGACCGTTCCGAAGCCGCCTCCCCGGCGGCGGCCGCTGCCCCCATCTTTTCGCCAGCCCGGGAAGGCGTTGCCCCGCCGCCACCGTTCTCGGCGATCCTTCTGGTGCCGGTTCTGCTGCTGGGCCTCCGCAGTGGTCCTCGCCTTCGCCGCGCTCATCGCGGTCGCCGCCGGGCTCACCTACCTCTGGTTTCAGCCACGGTTCCCCTCCTTCCGCCTCGAGTTGCTCAACGCCACCCGCCTCCGAGTCACCTCCAGGCCCGACGGCACCTTCCTCGACGCAGCCACCGCTGTTGGGATCCTCATTTCGAACCCTAACGGCAAGATTATTCTTGATTACGGAGACGGGGAGGCGCGGGTGAGGGTGGTCGACGATGACGGGGACGTAGACGTAGGGGTGGCAAAGGTCGCAGGGTTCGAGCAGGGCAGAAGAAATCGGACGGTCGTGCGCTTTTGGACGGCGGGCAAGTCGGTGGCGGTGGATGAGATTGCCGGGGGGAGGATCCAAGGGGGGTTCAGGAGCAAGGAGGTGAAGCTCGGGCTAAGTCTGAGAACGAGGGTGGGGCTTCGGGTGGGCGATGCTAGCACCGGGAAGGTGCCGATCCGAGTGGGGTGCGGCCCGGTGAGCTTAAAGCAGGGGGTGAGCCATGGGACTCTCCCCTCGTGTCGCTTCTACTTGTTCAGATGGTATGCTCTCCGTCTCCTCTGCTTCAAATTTCTGTTACTTCTTTACTTCTCATCATTGTTTGCTGAATTCGTGCCCCTTTCCTTCAAGAATATGGTTGTTTCGTTGAACCTCCATGTGCCTACATTTCTGCAATGGAACTTAATTTTACTACAATCTAATTCCCTTTTTCTCTCTGATAATTAACATGTGAAGCTTAGAACAAGTCTGCCATCCTATTATTTGAACTTTGCAGCTCTATTTCCAGTAGGATATAGGATATTTGAATCAGAAAATGTTTGTTGTTAACAAGAATTTGTTCTTCTGGCGTTCTTGATCAAACTGATCTGTGGTAATAAAACTTGTAGTGGAAATGCAACTTCTATTGAAATATGTTGCTAGGTCTCGTCTTGAAACTTGTTAATTCTTGGCAATTCCAGAATTAATCAATGCTTTTTTCCTTTTAAATTTTCGATAATTAAGGCTACTCTCTACAGATGTGTTGCAGGAATTAGCATAATGAATTTCAAGATATCTTTTATAGGATTAGGTGTCTTGTCAAGATAACCATTAATCTTAACATTGATTGGCATTCTTTCCTAAATCCTTTTCCATGCTGACTGAGGATATATTTATTTAAGACCTTTCTAAAGAACGTTTTTGTTTATCTTAAATATAACAAATTAATATATTGATTATTGAATATGACAGTAATACTCTACTTTGCACAGGTCACACTAGCTGCATATCAAACGTAAACAACTGCATAACGAAGTAGATTGTTACTTTTTTGTTTGGTTTAGTGCAACTTATGTAAATGAACCTATAACTTTTTTTTTCTCGTATGAAGTGAATGTGTATATCTTAAATAATTTTTTAATCTGTTACCATTTTAAAAGAAAGTTCATAGCAACCAAGAGATAGTATTGATTGCCAATAATTGTGATGAAGTGAGTCTAACTATTAGTACCAAAGTTGCTAATAATTGTAACGAAGCGTATCTAACTTATTGTACCAAAGTAGATTTGGGGAATTAGAGAAGTTAGAGATGGATCTTTGGTTGAGCCACATATTTGTAGGTATGATGTGGTAGTCTATTCTTTTCCTTAGGCAGTAGGATCCACCTATTGCAACTATGAAATCTTAGCGTGACAGATGCAGATGACCTTTCAGGAAGCTCGATAATGAAGCATGATCCTACTGATGTGCTTTGTTTCTTTTGTTTGCTATAGAGCACCCATATTTTCACATGCACATGTCTCCTATAATTAAGGGATTAAAAAAAACCTCATTTTTCCCTTGAAATGTCGTGCATATCTTAAAACTATTCTTTGGTAGTCAAAAACCTTTGATCCTTTTAATTGCCTATAACACACTAGTTTATGGAACACAAGACAAACTGTAGGCCTGAAATTTCATCAATTGTTGAACAGATTCTTTCAGACATCAGAACTCTCTTCATTTCAAACTAACTACACAATCTCAAAGATATCAGAACTTTCTACACTCGAGTAAGACTCATTCATCTTCGTAAAAAGAATGAAAGTAGGCTCACCTTGTCAAGTCCATTCTACTAGTCAAACTTATGTTCTTAATGACAAGTAATAGATTAGTCATGGGGTTAATATGATAATTACAACATCTATTAAGTTGCTTCCGTATGGTTAATTTTGCACAAGCTACATGCTATTGAAGTAAAGATCCATTATTCTTCTCTTTATCCAACAATTTCAGGATTAACTTGCACTGAGAAGGCTCATATAATCACTGGGAGAAAATTGGCGAGCTGAGTTGAGTATCTTGCACTGTATTTTCCTGAAAGGTTTGTATTTTTGCAAATAGTTATTATTTTTCAAAGAAACGTAAATAATTATTTGGGTAAACCTTTTCTCTACTTGTATAATATATTGATACTCAACATAGCACCACTATTTCAACATGCACCTCTTTTATATTTGACAAACAACTTCTATCCTTCATCACCATTTTTATATCCTTTATGCTAAATCTTTGCATAGTCATTATATGTATAAAGTTACTCTTCTTGTAACCAATGCTATAAACATATTTCTTCATCTATATCAAATGTTTATCATATTTAGCTCTTTAATCTAAAATTCTCTAAATTTTCTAGAACTAGTAAACGATGGAAGCTTGTGCTTATCAACTAAATTTCGGACTCATACAAATAGCAAAGTTTCAATATAATGAAGGTTAATCCTAATCATTTGAAAATATATAGTGTTATGATTCTAAAGAGAGTTAATTTCTGGTTCATATATATTTTGTAGATGCAATGGAATAGAATTGGAACAAATCATTTTTGATCGAATCAATTTATGGTGGAAAACCTATTTTAGGAGAATGATGATTTCATTCCATCATTTCATAACTTTTGAAATAAAATGAAATATTCCACCTCAATATCTCTCTCTCTATATAATATGAATAAAGCAAATAATGCAAATAAAGTGCAAAATGCAACGCAAAGAGAAGAAAAGAAAGGTAGCAGCAAAAGGAGGCTAGCGAATTATATTGTAAAAAATTTAGGTTTATAAAGGAAAAAAGAAATATAAATAGACAATAAAGTAATAACAAAAGATTAATTTATCCTTATATAATAATTTATCATATACTAATATCTCCTCAAACTCATGATGTACTAACAGAAAGCATTAAGAATTTATTAAACAAAAATTGAAATCGTTCTATGGAATGCGAGTAAGTCTGCAATTTGTATGGAAGATGATATAAATGGCAAAGTGATGGTACCATTTTGATAGTGATGACGAGTAAAATGACAATCAATCTTGATATGCTTGGTGCACTCATGAAAGATAAAATTGTGAGTAATTTGAGTAACACTTGAGTTGTCACAATGCATAAGGGTAGAGTTCGAGAGAAAAACACCCATATCAACAAGTAGCCAACGTAATCAAACAATTTCAATAGTAGTAGGCCATATCACAATATTCTACTTCGGTAGAAGAACGAGAGACAACATCTTGCTTTTTACTCTTCCAAAAACTAAGGAAATCTTCCAAGAAAATAGGAAATCCTGTGGTAAACTTACAATATATAGAATCACCATCCTAATATGTATTTGACTAGGCAGACAAGGTAGAAATGGAAGGATAAAGAAGATTATGAAACTAGGTACCTCAAAGATATTGAAGGATGCGAAGCATAACTCCCCAATGTATCGAAGTGGGAGAAGTAATAAATTGACTAACAATATGTACAACATAAGCAATGTCAGGTCCAGTGATGGTAAGATATACTAGACTGTCAACTAGAGTGCGATATAAAGATGGATCTAGTAAGGGAACACCATCAGTAGAAGTGTACAGAGCATTAACCTTAAGTGGAGTATCAACAATGTGAGTGTCAGATAGATGAACTTGCTTTAGAATATCACCAATATATTTGGATTGTGAGAGAAGATAGCCATGAGGAAATAAGCTACTTTAAGTCCTAAAAAATAATAATACAGAGGACCCAAATCTTTCATATCAAACTCACGAGCCAAATGTAGTTTCAACTATTCTATTCCAATTAAATCATCCTTTGTAATAATCATGTCATCAACATAAAGAGAGAGTAATGTGCGATATAACGAAGTACAACGAACAAAAAGAGTAGAGTCATACTTGCTAGAAAGAAAGTCAAGAGATCCAATCACAATGGAAAATTTATCAAACCAAGCTCGAGGAGCTTGTTTAAAGCCATAAAGAGCTTTCTTTAGCATGCAAACTTCACTAGGATTATGAGTGACACCTGGTGGAGACACCATGTAGACTTCTTCTTGAATATTTCCATTTAAAAAGTATTTTTAACATCTATATGAAAAATAGACCATTGATAAACTGATATAACTGCAATGAGAGTACGAATAGTAATAAGCTTGAAAATTGGAGAAAAGGTTTCCTCATAATCTATACATTACAATTGGGAAAATCCTTTAGCAATCAAACGAGCTTTATATCGCTCAACTGACCCATCAAATTTAGTTTTGATCTTATACACCCATCTTAAACCAATCGCACACTTCCCCAATGGAAGAGGAACAAGATCCTAAGTACCTGTTTGATATAAAGCAGAAATTTTTTCCGCCATAGCCAACAACTAAAGAGGATCAAGAGCCGTCTCTCTATGAGGATCAAGATTCCAAGTAAGGTTTTGAATACAATGTACATTAGATAGAGATAGATTAGACGTATAAATAGAGTCAACACTAGCTAATGATGTGGGAGAACCATCAACGATCGTTATTGACACAGAAGGAGGTGAATTTATAGATATAAAAGAATTGACATTAGGTAACATATAATACGAAGCTCCAGAATCAAGGATCTAGATAGAGGAATGTATACCTGAGGTACCATTAGAGGGCAAATCTATGTGAGAAAAGGCAGATATGGTATGTGGTTGAGATACAAGGAACTTCTGAAACTGTTCGCTAATAGTAGCACCAAATGCAGGTTGACTGGATTGACTGAATGGGGTTGTGGAACCAAAGACGCTCCCAAATGCTGGTTGTGTTTGCTGAAATGTACTGTCAAATGGACTTGATTGGTTTGGAGATGAACCAAAAGTCCCAAAGGCTGACTTTTGTCCAAACAAAAAAGAGCCACCAAATGAAGAGGAAGCACTGCTGAAAGCAGGAGTTGATGCTACACCAAAGGCAAGCATTGTGCTCCCATAAGCCGGATCTGGTGAAGCACCAAAGACAGGTGTTGATGGTTGTCCAAAGACTACAATAGACGTGCCTCCAAAAATTGAACTCCCATTCTAGGTACCAAACGGATTTAGACTTCCAAAGGGTCTGCGTGTAAATGGATTAGCAGCAGTACTACTTGTTTGCCCAAACATCGGATGTGAACCAAATAGACTAGTTGAAGATTGATCGAAATAATTACTAGAACCGAACATGGCTGCAGAGTGACGAGATCTCCTAGACGACCGGATAACAATTAGGGTTACTGCAGCACCACGAGCACAACTTACAAAATGGCAGAGAAAAATCGACGACTGAGACGAACAAGGAATGTGTGATTTGCCTCGTCACCTCGCTTGATCGGATCACCAATGTTCAAGAGAAATTTGCAGCCCAACATAGATTGTTGTGGTTGACTACCGGAATGCCATAGAGATGACAGAATCAATAGTCATGTTTTTCGATCGTCGGGTGGACTTAAAGAACTCAAAATCTAATTTCCGCCATTCAAAATGTAACTCTAAATGTGAGGAACATTCTCGCAAAGTTTTAAGGCGATCCAACGATTGAAACTCAAGAAAATACAATTCTTTTATAGTCACCTTAAAGAATTTTGAAATCAAACTATTTCATAGTTCACCAAGAGAGGAGATGAGAAGATAAATTGGTTCTGCTACCATGTGAACAAAGCAAATAATGCAAATAGAGTGCAAAAGACAACACAAAGGAGAGAAAGAGGTAGCTGCAAAAGGCGACTAACAAAATGTATTGCAAAAAACTTAGGTTTACAAAGGAAAAGAGAAAAAAATATAAATAGATAATAAAGTAATAATAAAAGACTAATCTTCCTTTATATAATAGTTTATCATATACTAACATATAAAATGATGTTATGTTGGGCGTTGTAGGCGTGCGCGCCTAGCATAACTCAAATTTTTATAATCTTTTTGTTATTTTTTTTTGGCTTGCCAGTTATCCCAATCAGTCTTTAGAATTTAGGAGTTGAGTTATAGCATTAAATATAAAAAATAGCTTAGGTGCTCATTAGGTGCGCGATATATGTGCACCTCTCTACATGGAAAATGTCTCCATTCATTAGAGGTGCCTCCTATACAAAGAGAGAGAGTTGATATGCTGCGTGACTCTTGCTGCGTGATTATGCACGAATTTTACCATAGCATATTTTTTTATTGTTTTTCTACTATAGCAGTGACAGACGTTAAATTTATGTTGTAGTAGTTACGGAACCGTAATTGTTATAATATAGTCGTGATTTGTTTAATCACGTTGAAGCAGCTATGAATATGTAGCTGTTACAATATTAATTAAGTCTGTATTGTAGCAGTTATGAACTCTAGGTGCTACAATGTGATCATGATTGTGTTGAATCACGTTGTAGCATTTACGATTTCGTAGCTTTTATAATGTTAAGTTTGTATTTTAGCTGTTATGGAATCATAACTGCTATAACGTGATCATGATTTGTTCAATCATATTGTAGTAGCTTCGGACTCATAGCTGCTACAATGTTAAGTTTCTGTTCTAACAATTACGAAACTGTAGCTGCTACAACATGATTGTAATTTGTTCAATCACGTTGTAGCAACTACGAGTTTGTAACTGCTACAACATTAAGTCTATGTTGTAACTACGGACTCGTAGTTGCTATAACATGATTAAATAAATCACAGTCATGTTGTAGTAATTATAGTTTCATCGTTGCTACAATATAGATTTGATGTTCGCCATTGCTACAATAAAATTTTTTTGCTATAGTGAAAATCGCTTATCAAGACTCTATATATATAATTTTCCTCAATGAACGATTTTTTTAATCCTATCTTATAAAAAAAATCTTCTAAAATAGACACAAGGATCCTATTCAATGACTCCTATAACGTATTCAATTCTCCTCATGCTCTTGAAGCTCATCCTTTTTATGATAAATATTCCGCTTGCATCGAAATGATCGAGCATTTGTCAATCTTAGATGTATCCATATCAATGGAATGTGTGACTCATTATTTCGATGAATCATTTTTCAAACAGAAGGAGATTCTAAAAATACTTACTCAAGTCGCTCAAGATTTTTGGTCTTCATCCGAACTTGATGAAAATAATTGAGTCGCTTCTTATAGATTCACTGAGAATGATTCTGATCTAATTCATAGCCTATTGGAACTAGAAGATGCTATGGAACGAATGACATGGATCAACTTGGAAAATGGAAAAATTTGTACAGGAATCTAGCAACAAACAAGGAATTAATCTAGTTTATCCTTTATTGATTGAATAAACTCTTTTCTTTGTCACTATCAGAAATACTCCGATCCACATCTATGAACTCCAATGATATTATTGTTCTGGACCATTATCAATGAAGATCCAAGTAAAATGCGCACTTCTTTAAGAATAAAAAAAATAATCTAAAAATATTGGGTTGATTGGTCATACGTTGCGAATGCTTTCTGATTTATTTTGATGATTGGTGAAAAAATTTTATGAGATCGAGTTAATTATTTCAGGATTAGTCAGTATAAATCGGGGATATATGATGTTAACTTAAATAAATAAAATATAGGATTTCAAATATTCATAAAGGTTTTGTTGACTTAGAATTCTTTAATCAGATTTGCGTAACAACCAATTATCCATGGCGAAATGGTCGTTTCTCCATGCCAATATGGACTCTGGAAGACTGGGGCCTAAGTGTTAATCAAATTAACGAGTCACGCCCATCAGTCACAATTTCCAACGATTTTAATTAAATTAATCATATTAAAAATTTATCATACGACGTAAAAAATTAGAAGGGTGTTTTTCTTAATGCAATCGTAAAAGGGAGTTTTTTTTTTTCCATTTATTATCAAAGCATCGGCGATCATATTACCCTATTCCAAAATTATTTTTATTTTTCAGTGAGACCATAATCGTTATACAATTGTAGCAGATATAAAATATTAGGTACTATAATTACAAGATTATCATATGATCTTGTAGCTCATATAGAATATATATATGTTAATTAGTACCGATTAGAAATAAATTATTTATGAGGTAGTAATCACGATTTATAGCTACTATCAGTTGTGGATTTAGATAAAAATTTAAGGGGGGTTAGATAAAATTTAAGCGGTGTAACTTCCGAAAGTGATATAGTCAACTAAGATTCGTTTCCTTTTGGCAGCTAAAGAAATGTTCATCCGAAACCTAATAGAATTTTTGTGTAAAGGCAGTCAATATCTTAAATTGGGTCAGATCAAAATTGAGAACCAAATTCGAAAATTGTAAAGATAGTTAAGATGTTACTATATTTGAGCAAGGTACACAATATATTCTAGATCAACAAGTGAATAGTAGATTTTTATGCGGATTACCATCATAATCCTTTGGTCATGTTGATTTATAGGATTTCTACAAATCATCATACGTGATAATAATTTGACAAAACAAGCATTAATCGTGGTCAATTTTCATTTTTTATGAGACAAATCATTTGTTTTTTTTGTAGAATGGGAAAAGTTCAGCTCCTAATACTCAGGGCAACAAAAAACTAGCATTAAAAAAAAGAAAAAGGAAAGAACCAGCTTGTGAAACCAGTTAAATCAGACGCAAACAATGCTCAATCAGATAAAATAGTAAAATATACTTGATTTTATCATATTTTTGAGAACTCAAATAGGGAAATTAGGATTCTAGTTTAAAAAAATAGAAAAAAAAATGATAATATAGGGAAAATTTTCATATCCCAGACCTAGAGTTCGGATCAAAATGCTCATAAAAATGAGCCAAATTTTCAACCAAATAGTTCTCCAAATCTCTCTCGTAAAAACATGTAGGGAAAAGACACTATAATTTAATAGTTTTCAAATAAAATGGTAGCTTCAACATAAATCATCGTCATTGTTCTTTACCTGTTACTACAGGGGTACCAAATGCAAACAAAATGAAGTGAAAAAGGTTACCAGCATCAACAATGAACGCATTGTTAGGAGTCGCGACAAATATCGCTTGAGCAGCATCCGCCATCTTTGGTGGCCTAAAATTCCCAAATCTGAATAGAAATTGCAAATAGAGGCACGGATCGAAGCCCAAATTGCAACTCAATAAAAGAAATCGAAGAAAGGGAAGGGAGAAAGCATATATGAGGAGGCTGATGTCGGGCATGCCGAGGCGGGAAGTGGAGACGACATATCCAAAGATAAATCTTGTTGAGTTTTAATTCAAACTATTTCTTTGCTTATTGTAATATATAGATGTATGTATTTAGTCCCACATTGCTAAGTAAAGAAAGGTTGGAAGGCCTTATATATGGAGCCCTTTCATCCTTGCTTAGCAAAGTTAAGGGGACCTATACGCATGCGCGGGCCGAGCCCAAATCAGGTGATTTCGGGGGGTTCGAGCAGGAAATCCATAAACCGGGCGCGACGCACGCGATCATCGCGCGCAAGGGGAGGGTGCAAATCCCCCGCTCGTGGGCCTCAGGCGACCTGGTTTGTTTTTGCCAGTCTTTGGTTCGCTGGCAAGGCTTGGTTCTGTCCCGCGCGTGAGGAAGTTCTATCCCACGCGAGAGGAAGTGGCTCAGAAAGCACTTCGTTCGCTGCTTCAGACCTCTGTTCCTGGTTAAACAGACAGTCAAGCTTTCTGCTTCCCTCTCTTGTGCGTGCATTGCCTTCTTCTTCTCTTCCGAGTTTTCCCTTGTTCTGAGGCTTGGTTCCGCGATCTGAGGTTGAGTTTGAGTGCGACGTTCGTCTTGGAGTGCACCTACGGACGACGCGAGTGGTTGCACCGTGGGTGGCAATAAATTCTCTAAACACAGTCGGCATGTCGACGCTTCAACCGGAGATACATTTTCTCGACCTCTCTTTTATTTACCTGTTTACTACATCCTTGCTGTTTTGGTGCAATTTTACTACTATTAGTGCTCTCCTTTCAACAATATTTTTAGAGAATTTATTGTAAGCATCAATAGACATGATGAATGATAGGGTAACGGGGTCTGATGAGGCTAGCGCTAGACCCGAAAGATTTTTCGGGCAAAAGTTCAGACGTTGGCAACAACGGATGAAATTTTGGCTTACTACACTAGGGCTATTCTCCGTTATAGAAACAGATCCTCCTTCACCTGATGAAGAGGAACCTGCCTATAGTACTACCTTACAGAGGTTTAAGGAAAGGGATTACCTCTGCCATGGGAGGATCTTGTCTGCCCTCTCAGACGCACTATTTGATCTATACTGCTCAACATCTTCGGCTAAAGAGCTGTGGAAATCTTTGGATAAAAAATACAACTCCAAAGATTTTGATTTAGAAAAGTATACCGTGGCAAAATTTCTAAACTTCAAAATGGTAGAAGGCAAATCTGTGGTTGAGCAGACACATGAATTCCAAGTTCAAATTCATGGTCTTGCTGAAGAAGATATGCCATTACCTGAAAAATTTCAGGTCTTATCTATCATCGAAAAATTGCCTCCGAGTTGGGAAGATTTTGGCATGACTCTTAAACATAGGAGAGGTAAAATCTCTCTAGAAGATTTGATGATTGCCTTAAATATCGAAGAAGAACATCGAAAGCAACATAAAGATGATGATAAAAGAATGCCTATGGATTTTATTCCAAAGGCAAACGTAGTAGTCTCATCTGACAAGAAAAAATATTCAAAAATCAGAAAATGAAGAACAAGATATGAAACCCAAACCAAAGATTCAAAAGAAAAATGGAACCAAGCCGTGCTGGGCATGTGGACAAGTTGGACATTATGCCAAATTCTGCCCTAAGAAAAACTAGAGCAATATGTCCAACACCAAGGCACAAGCAAATGTTGTGACTGCTAGTGACGACACCATCAATAGATTTGTTACCTTCAAACCTGAACTAAACTTGATCTATCAACCCAATGAATGGTTAGTTGATACAGGTGCTAATGTGCACTGTTGTGTTGATCGCTCTGCCTTCCTTCCTTATCAGGTAATTGAAGGCACTTCCGTGACCATGGGGAACCATTCTGCAGCCAGGGTGTTTGAGATAGGATAAGTTGACCTGAGGTTCACCTCTGGAAAAGTTCTGTCACTGCATGAGGTGCATCATGTTCCAGCGATCCGTCGGAATTTGATTAGCGGGTCAAAATTAGTCCGTGCTGGTTATGAGTTGAACTTTAAATGTAATAAAGTTGTAATATTACATTTAGGAACCTTTATTGGAAAATGTTACCTTAATGAAGATTTATTTAAACTCAATGTAAAAAATGCTACCTTAAATAAATCTACTGATATTGGTTGTTCATATAACATTGAATCTTATGATATATGACATGACAGATTAGGACATGTCAATTTTAATATCGTAAAAAGAATGATGAATCTAGACATGATTCCTAAGCATGCTATAAATAATAAGAAAAAATGTGAAGTTTGTGTGCAATATAAATGATATGGGTTAGGTTTCATGGGTCCCTGATAAGAGGGGGAAAGGAGATAACCAAACAGAGAAGGTAAGCTAATATCGGCTGGGATACACCTCATAAGGAGGTAGTTTTGTATCGACCGAAATATGCTTCCAAGAAGGGAGACCCATGTCAATTAGCGTATACCTAGAAGGAGGTAGGTTAATATCGACCGAGATATACCTCAAAAAGAGGTAGTTTTGTATTGACCGAGATATGCTTCCGAGAAGGAAGACCCATGTCAATTAGCATATACCTAGAAGGAGGTAGGTTAATATCGGCCGGGATATACCTCAAAAAGAGGTAGGTTTGTATCGACCGAGATATGCTTCCGAGAAGGAAGACCCATGTCAATTAGCGTATACCTAGAATGAGGTAGGTTAATATCGGCCGAGATATACCTCAAAAAGAGGTAGGTTTGTATCGACCGAGATATGCTTCTAAGAAGGAAGACCCATGTCAATTAGCGTATACCTAGAAGGAGGTAGGCTAATATCGGCCGGGATATACCTCAAAAGGAGGTAGGTTTGTATCGACCGAAATATGCTTTCAAGGAGGAAGACCCATGTCAATTAGCGTATACCTAGAAGGAGGTAGGCTAATATCGGCCGGGATATATCTCAAAAGGAGGTAGATTTGTATCGACCGAAATATGCTTTCAAGGAGGAAAACTCATATCGAGTGGCATATATCTCAAAAGAAGTAGACCAGTATCAGCCGGGATATACTTCCAAAGCGTGTAGACCAGTATCGGCCGGGAGATACTTTCAAGCGAGTAGACTAGTATCGGTCGGGATATACTTCCAAAGCAGGTAGGACAATATCGATCGAGACATGCCTTAAAGAAGAAAAGCCAATATCGGCCGGTTGATTAACACCTTGGAAAGATACTTGATAAAATATAGTCTAGTGCTAGCTAGGATAATTAACATAGAAGGGTGAGGACAGAAGCCTCATGAGGAATAATAATCATTAACTAAACCTAGTCAAGGTTAACTTCGACCGATACAAGGAACATTGGTATATTGAGCTATCCATGATATAATAGAAGCAGGAGGGGGGAGAAGAAACGATAGAAACAATTTAAAGGGACTCATGAGATAGGATAGAGGTAAATATTTCAAATAAAATAATTAATGAAGGTATCTGCAATGTATGATTATATGACAGGTATTATATATTTTGGCGGGAATTGTGTTTTTAGATTGTTTTGCAGGTGCTAAACGACAAAGAAGGTACATCTGGGGTACAAGAAAGATTCCTTAAAAGTCATTCACCACAAGTACGCAGCTTACGTCATCTCATAACAAACTCTATCAAACCGGGGTCCACTTCATGACTACGGAGGTTATATGAAGTGGTATAAAAAAGGAAATCCTCTCCGTTGTCTAGGTAAATTCACATCATCACGCACATTCGTAACCCTAATTTTGAACCACTGTTCATCTTCTTCTTCCACACCAAGAGAGATCACTAACTTGAGCGTCGGAGGGCCTAGCCAGGGATTCCCACCCTGGTCTTAGGTCACTGACAATAGTGTTGGCTGGTCTCTTGTGTGCAGGAGGTCTTGGGAGCTTCGAATTCGGGTGTCTCTTCGATTGGGTTTCTTTCTCGTTATCAGGTCTTCGTGTCGGGAGGGCATTGGGTGATCCTCTTCTTCCCAATCCGCTTTGGGTTTCTCGGATCAGCGTTCTCTAGGCATTCTTTTCCATCAACAGTGGGTTTCTTCTTCCGGATCTCTGTCTTGTCCAACTTCTTAGACAGGATCAAATTTGGCGCCGTCTGTGGGAACTTCACCTGAATCTGAGACTACAAGATGGAAGAGGCTGGAAAATCAAACCTACTCACCATTAGTCGAGAGGATCTGGATTTCCTCATCAATTCTCACGTACAAAAAGCCTTACAACAACAACAACAACAACTTCAAGCTCACACTGGAGCTACTCTACCAACAGCTCATAATCCGACGATTTCAACCACTGAGCATCGAAAAGGAAAGGAACCGGAAGAGGAGGAACATGCGTATTTTCCCCCAGCTGCTGTTTCTCCAACAAGACATCCACGAGCCTTTCTTCGCACTCCCATGGAGCAGGGGGTAGGAGGCCTGTGTTTCAGGAATCCTCTGGCGAAGCACCAGACATAGAAAAGCGTAAGATCAAAATGATAACTAGTGATAGCTCACCAGAGAAAGTCATCTCCCCATTCTCTCAGAGTGTACTAGATGATCCGCTTCCTAAGCGGTATCAAAATCTTCAGATCGGTGAGTACACTGGAATGACAGATCCAGTAGATCATTTATTGAAATTTGAGAATGTAGCATTATTACAACAATTCTCGGATGGGGTGAAATGTCGGATGTTCCTTACTACCCTCGGAGGAGTTGCACAACGCTGGTTCAAAAGATTGCCAGAGAAGTCTATTCGAAAATTCAAAGACTTTAAGAAAGTTTTTCTACACCATTTCTCCAGCAATAAGAGGTATCATAAGACTCCTTGGAGTCTATTTTCAATTAAACAAGCATCCAAAGAATCCATCCGAGTCTACATCAAAAGGTTCAATCAGGTAGCCATTGATGTACCTAATGCTACGACAGAAATCTTAGTGAGTGCTTTTTCTCAAGGTTTAAATGATAATGATTTATTTAAAGATTTAGTGAGAAATCCTCCTGTTAATTTTGATTCCTTGATTGAGCGTGCTACTGAATTCATTAATGTGGAAGAAGCTCAAGCCGCTCGTAGGAAGGAGGGTGTTACCTCTTCTCCCATCCAGGTTAAGGAGAAAGCTCCGACCCCTGTTCCTCCACCAAGAGGACTTAGAGCAACTCATCCACCTCACCGTCAATCAGAATATCATCCACAAACCGTACAACACGTGGAGATACAGCCAGAGGCACCAAGGAGATGGTGCACTTATCATAAAAGTAGCAGTCATCATACTGAAGACTGTTTTGTTTTAAGAAATAAACGAGCTAATAGGGAGTGTTATCAGAGGCAAAATTATTATTGACAACAGTACCCCAGGCATCAAAGCCCGCTCAAACTGGAATATCGCCCGGTCGAGCCTCGCCAGGACGCATTACCGACCCCAGCCGGTACAAGCCAAGTGTCGGAAAAAGCTCCTCCTGAAGCTATGACGACTCGACAGGAAGAAAACAGGAGTAATGCTGCTCGAGGAAATATCAATATGATTGCAGGCGGGCCCACTGATGGGGATTCTAATAGGGCCAGGAAAGCACATGCTCGAAGACTGGAAATTCATGCCGTAGGATGTAGCATGGAGCGAGCGGCTGGTCCTGAGATAAGTTTTGGGCCTAGGGATCTTAAAGGGCCAGAGATACCCCATGATGATGCCCTAATCATTAAAGCAGTAATAGCCAACTACGCTATTTCTCGTACCTTCATAGACACGGGTAGTTCTGTTAATATTATATTCAAGAAGGCTTTTGATCAATTATAGAATGACCCGAGTGAACTTCAACAGATGGTCACTCCTCTATGTGGATTCACAGGCAATGAAGTGCAACCGTTGGGACAAATAAAGTTGGCCATATCTCTAGGAGAGGAGCCTCTGATGAGAACAAGGAGATCTTATTTCATGGTGGTAGATGCCCCATCCTCTTATAACGTGATACTGGGTCGACCTGCCTTGAACGAGTTCAGGGCGGTTGTTTCTACTTTCTGTCAGAAAATTAAATTCCCTGTTTATGACCAATTTGGGGAGGTGCGAGGTGATCAGAAGACAACCCGAAAATGTTATGTAGAAATAGTTCAGGCTGAAGCTAACACTGCTCGGAAAATTCAAAGAATGGAAGTTAATGCCATTCAGGAGAAGCAGCCTGTTCTGGTTTATGAAGAAAAGGAAGAAGTTCAGATCCAGACCGGTCGGCCTGAAGCTACTACATATATTGCGGTTGATCTTGATCCCACTCTGAAAGCCGAACTGGTACAGTGCCTGAAGAAGAACAATGATGTATTTGCCTGGACGCCCAAAGAAGTCTCGGGCGTTTCTCCTGCAGTCATGAGGCATTCTTTACACGTCTTCCCAGATGCCCGCCCGGTCATGCAAAGAAAGAGGAATTTTAGCGCAGAACAGAACCAAATCATCAAAGAAGAGGTAACTAAACTTATGGAGGCTGGTTACATCAGGGAAGTACAATTTCCCAGCTGGTTAGCTAATGTGGTGTTAGTCTCTAAACCAGGAAACAAATGGCGAGTGTGCATTGATTTCCGAGATCTCAACAAGGCTTGCCCAAAAGATTATTATCCATTACCCAGGATCGATCAATTGGTAGACTCCACTGCTAGATGCGAGTACATCTCTATGCTAGATGCTTATCAAGGCTATCATCAAGTTCACTTAGCTAAAGAAGATCAAGAAAATGTCAGTTTTATAACATCTGAAGGTACTTATTGTTATAATGTTATACCCTTTGGACTAAATAATGCAGGAGCAACTTATCAAAGGCTTATGAATAAGGTCTTCCAGAAGCAGATTGGTAGAAATATGGAAGTATATGTTGATGATATCTTAATTAAGTCTCTTCAAGCTGCTGATCTGTGCAGGGACGTAGAGGAAACCTGCAAGTCATTGAGACAATATGGGCTCAAGTTAAATCCGAGCAAATGTTTATTCGGCGCGAAAGGAGGAAAATTCCTGGGATATATGGTGTCCGAACGGGGAATAGAAGTCAACCCGAACAAAGTCAAGGCACTTCAGAATATGGAGCCACTGCACAACATGAGAGAAGCTCAAAGATTGACCGGCCGGATTACAGCCTTGTCTAGGTTCATTTCCAAGTCGGCCGATCGTAGCTTCCATTTCTTTAAAATACTCAAAAAAGCCAATAAATTTCAGTGGAATGAGGAATGTGATAAGGCTTTCCAAGAGTTGAAAGATTATTTGTCTACTCTCCTATATTAGCTAAGTCTATAGTAGGAGAGACTCTTTAGGTATATTTGTCGGCTAATGAAAACGCTGTAGGCTCTGTATTAGTCAGACAAGAAGGAAAAGAACAACAACCTGTATATTTTTCTAGCCATTTATTAAAAGGAGCTGAGTATAGATATACTACGCTAGAGAAATTGGCTTATGCACTAGTCTTGACCGCTCGGAGGTTGCGCCCATATTTCTTGGCACATGAGATTATTGTATTAACCAACAGTACTCTCGGACGGGTGTTACTCAACCCAGAGGCATCAGGTCGGCTGATCAAATGGACGATTGAACTTCGAGAATATGATATTCAATATCAACCTCGCTCGGTCATCAAGGCACAAGCTCTAGCAGACTTCATTATAGAAGTTTAAGGCCCCGAGGAAGAAAACATTTGGAAAGTTTATGTAGATAGCTCCTCAACTAGACAAGACAGCGGAATTGGTGTTCTTCTTATATCTCCAAGGGAAGACAGACTTCAACTCTCTATTAGATTGAATTATAGAGCTACTGACAATGAAGCAGAATATGAAGCCTTGATAGCGGGATTGCAGG
Organism: Zingiber officinale; assembly: GCF_018446385.1. Taxonomy (NCBI): domain Eukaryota; kingdom Viridiplantae; phylum Streptophyta; class Magnoliopsida; order Zingiberales; family Zingiberaceae; genus Zingiber; species Zingiber officinale. The sequence goes on from NC_055995.1 coordinate 22,878,220, forward strand.
TCGCCCGGCATATAGTGGCAGCTCGAGTCCTTATCTATTCTGATTCTCAATTGGCAGCCCAACAACTATCAGGTAACTTTGAAATTAATATAGGCTCAGGTTATACGCTGAGACATTTGATAAGTTGAAGTCTCAGTTTCAAGAAGTGAATATACAAAAGGTTCCTCGATCTGAGAATCAGGTAGCAGATGAATTGGCTAAGTTGGCCTCTGCTATAGTACCATGGAGTCTAGATCGGCCCGTAGAACAAACTCTGTTAATATCTTGTATCAAAAGACAGGCTGAAGCAGAAATTCAAGGTGACTGGAGGGCTCAAATCATATTGTATTTACAGCAAGGTATTCTTCCAAGTAATACAGAACAGGCAAGGGTGTTTAAGAAGAGAGCTACTCAATACACTATGGTAGGAGAACAGTTATATAAGAGAGCTTTTTCTAGACCTTTGCTCAAGTGTATTGGTACAGAAGATATACAAGTTATTTTACAGGAAGTTTATCAAGGTTCATGTGGTAGTCATATAGGAGGAAGATCCTTGGCCCGTAAAATCTTATTAGCAGGATATTTCTGGCCTACTCTATACGAAGACGCCAACAAATTGGTAAGAACTTGTATGTCTTGCCAAAAACATCAAAATATTTTGCATCATCCCACACAGTTGTTGAAAACCTCTATAGTCTCATGTCCCTTTAATCAGTGGGGCATGGACATAGTAGACCCATTTCCTATGGCGACGGCATAAAGAAGGTTTTTATTGGTAGTAGTGGATTATTTTTCCAAATGGGTAGAAGCGGAACCCCTTGCCTGGATTACTGAAGATGCAGTTATTAAATTTCCGTGGAAAAATATCATATGCAGATTTGGTATTCCTTATAAATTAGTCTCTGATAATGGAAGACAATTTCAAGGAGATAGAATTTTAGCTTGGTGCAAAAGTTATGGTATTACTCAAGCTTTTACCTATGTGGCTTATCCGTAAAGTAATGGTCAAGCGGAAGTAACCAATAGAGAAATTATAAGGGGTTTAAAAATCAAACTGGATCATGTTGGAGGTAGCTGGGTAGATGAATTACCCAGCGTTCTTTGGGCATATCGTACTACACCTCGAGAAGCTACAGGAATCACACCCTTTCAATTAGTCTATGGGGGAGAGGCAATAGTTCCCATTGATGTGGGGATAGAATCTGATAGAAGATAATTATATGATGCAGACAATGAGGGTCTGTGACTCATGGAGCTGGATTTGATAGAGGAAATTAGAGATAAAGTTGCTGCTCGTCTAGTATCATACTGACAACGAATGAGACAAAATTACAACAAAAGGGTCATCCCCAGATTTTTCCAAGTAGGAGATTTAGTATGGAAGCGTGTTAAACCTGTCGGAGATGTCAGTAAGTTGGCACCGCAATGGGGAGGACCCTACAAAGTGGTGGAAAAGCTTGCATCAGGTTCCTATTATCTCCAAGATACTGAAGGAAGAATGCTGGAACGTCCCTGGAGTGCAAATCATTTACAACCTTACCGGACTTAACCAGAGTGAGACACTTAAGAATATATCAGAAGGAACAAATCATATTATCTGAAGTAAGTTCCCGATGAGAAGAAGACGAGTATTCTTATAGTTCATGTATTCCCTTTCTTTCAATAAAAGCAATGCAAGACAAATATCGCCACGGAGCTAAATGTGGCTCATACAGATTGACAAGTATTGGCAGAACTTTTATAATCTATGTTCGATCAATCAACAGTGGGGAATCTTAAAGACCTATTCGGCCCCTCCCCCCTTCTATGAGAAATCCAGAAATTTTAAAAATCATCATAAGGTCAGTGCAATCATAATTTTACAATAGAACATAGTCGATCGGGAAATCCCATGAAGTAACTCGGACGGGTCTTCATGGGAGGAACCGGAGACTTTAAACCATCATAAAACATAGTTGATTGGGAAATCCCATGAAGTAACTCGGACGGGTCTTCATGGGAGGAACCGGAGACTTTAAACCATCACAGAACATAGTCGATCGGGAAATCCCATGAAGTAACTCGGACGAGTCTTCATGGGAGGAACCGGAGACTTTAAACCATCATAAAACATAGTCGATCGGGAAATCCCATGAAGTAACTCAGACTGGTCTTCATGGGAGGAACCGGAGACTTTAAACCATCACAGAACATAGTCGATCGGGAAATCCCATGAAGTAACTCGGACGAGTCTTCATGGGAGGAACCGGAGACTTTAAACCATCACAGAACGTAGTCGATCGGGAAATCCCATGAAGTAACTCGGACGGGTCTTCATGGGAGGAACCGGAGACTTTAAACCATCATAGAACATAGTCGATCGGGAAATCCCATGAAGTAACTCGGACGGGTCTTCATGGGAGGAACCGGAGACTTCAAAGACTAATCAACCGGGATTACATTGGCATGGCAAATACAAAGTTATATGAATGTATTCATAAAATCGGTTGACATTTTACACTGGATTAGAAGCCAGGATTCAAGGGGGATTCTATGCATGTGACACGTTATTCATCTGGAAGCTCATTCATATGGAAATCTTTATTTAAAAATCGCCCGGAGTATTATACTCAGCTCGGAGCTCAGAAGTTTTATACAGTTCTTTATCTAAAATCACTCGGGATTATTCATTCTTTTGAAATATGAAGCACACTAGATGTTATCTGCAGAAGGATTCATCAAGACAAGGCTTAACTTCAAGAGATGAGCAAGGAATGCTCGAATAAAGCTTATACTTAATGTTCGGAAGCATTTCAAAAGAAGCATTCTCAAACCAGCACAATAGAGAAACAGGTAAGTATCAAAAATTTCCTATACACCGCAATCACTTAATTACCAAGTCTTGGTTACACTTCTTTTCATTACCAGTTTTTTCCATTACAAGTCTTTTATGAACAATCTTTTTAGATATCTAGAAAAGGACCTTTTAAATCTGCGGGTAGTTCTTCGTTAAGCCTGCGACGACTTATGAAAGAAGGGGGAGGTTCCTTGGGTAGATAGCCACCCTCTCTTAATTGTCGAAGAACTCCCGATACAGAATGATTTAAAGCACCCACTATCCTACGAACAAATTCTTGGGCAAACGCTGAAGACTTTAAATAAGCCAGACGCCACTCTTCCCATCGATTCTTCTCTTGCTCCTTATAGCTTTGAAAATCAGCTTGCAGTTTTGTATTTTGATCTTTTAAAGTATTCTTCTCTGATTTAAGCTGTTCCAATTCCTTCTGGAGCAGTGACAACTCAGCATCTTGAGCTTTCCTTTGCTCTTGTTCCTGTAGGATAGTGAAATCATGAGAGGCTAGGTCTTGATCTTGGTCAGAAAGACAAGCATTATGAAGCTTCTCTACTTTCTCTAAAAGAAGACTTTTATGAGAAGCATCAAAAAGAGCTTTCTCCTTTAAGGCAATCTCTAGTCGGAGACCAGAATGTAGTCGATCCACCTATAATTCCAAAGTTTTCCTTGCAAGCTCTTTATCTTTCAATAATTGATGGGACTCTTCCAATTCCTGTTTCAAGATCCCCAATTGTTGGTTTTGTAAGGCCACTTTCTCTTGCAACTGAGCCAGATCGCTATTAGAAGAAGGTAAAGTAGCCTTCAATGTCTCCAGTTGAGCTTTTAATTTATTGTTCTCCTGGTCCTTAGCCATAAGTAGCTGGTCGATATACAGACTTGAGGCAAGGAACTAAACAAAAGGATGATATAGTTAAATATGAGGATACGAAGTTGACAACATATAACTAGAAATACTTACAGCTACTGCCTGACGACTATGGCGGTCGACTCGATGTGGAAGACTAAGGCCTCTTAGTTGTTCTCGACCTTGTAGCCAAGTTCGACTAATAGGCCTTGTAGTTGCAAAGAACCATAGCTAGGTGGATCAAAGGATTGCCCCAATTGAGAAGGTAGACCCACAACCTATTTAAATAAAGGTCGGGGAATGGAGGAAGAAGGAGGTAGAGAAGAAGAAGATGCAATGAAAGGAAAAGAAATAGTAGAAACAAGAGAAGCAGAGGAAGAACTAGATGGAATAGAGGGTGACAATGCAGGAGAGGTTGATTCAGTTATGGAAACACTAATAGCTGAGGGAATGGCACTTGGAGAAGATCTTCGGCAAGGTGTCCATTTTGCTCGAGGCCCAGAAGCCAAAGGAGGCAAGGCCAATGCAAGAGGTGCAGAAGACACAGAAGGGATAACGACCATCTCAGAAGCAGAAGCAGAAGCAGAAGGAGCTGAAATAATAGAAGAAGAGGGGATAAGTAGACCGGGTCTCATCATCCTAAGAGAAGGATTAGAGATAATATGGGTAGGAGTTATCGGTGCCTTACCTCTCTCGAGAGAAATGGGCGCCGGGACAAGAGTAGCTTGTACAAAAGTACCAAAGAAATCACTAAAGGGAGAATCCTCAGTAAGCTTTGGCTTTTTAACTAAGGCAACAAAAGGCTCTTCTTCTTCCTCTTCCATGGCTGCGACAGCCTCTGCCCGTTGTTCTTCTTCAGATAGCAAACCCAAGGTGGAGGAATTAGGATTAGATTGGCGGGCGCACAACCATTCTTCTCCAAGATTATTGACAAAGAACTTAGTCATAGCAGGATTCTTATACATAAAGGCTAGAAGAAGAACATCAGCTGAAATACAGGAATTAAACACCGTTATAAAAGAGATATATTAATCAACAAATACGGACCGAAATGTTTATACATACCAAAAGATCCATCCAAAGGGGTATCAATATTGCTTATCCCGAAAGGAAACATTAAACCCTCCACAATTAGATGCGGCAAGCTGAATTTTGCTCCTCTCAGTTTAGGTAAGGCAGAAGCAACAAAGGGATCATTAAGAAGATTATGGGTGCTAGGAAGTGGAGGTAAATCATATATCCATTGGATGGGAAACGGAGGAGGAGAAGGGAGACGCATATAGAAAAATTTGTGATACCATTCCCCCTGAGGAGGAATTCGGTTGAATAGAATAGCCTTAGGACGAGATTGGAATTTGAAAACACCAACATCTACTCGACGAGGAATGAAGAAGTGATGAAAAAGACGAGGAGACAAGGGAAAATCTAACAGTTTGGATACCCCGATAAAACCCATAAGGATAGAAAAGGATTGAGGGACAAACTGATTAAGTGGAATATTAAAATAGAGACTAACATTACAGAAGAAAGGGTGAAGAGGAAATCGAAAACCTTGTAGGACTTGATCTCGGAAGATAGATATACACCCTAAGGGAGGAAGATGCGGACCATCATGAGGAGTGGGACGGGTTATATAAGAAGGAAAACCATAGGTCGCTTGTAAATCCACTTCTTCTGTATCTATAAGGTCGGAAACACACGAGAGAAACCAAGCAGGAGGGGAACTCGCCATAGTAGAAGGAAGAGAAATCAAGGGAGAGGAAGAGAGAAGTGGGAAGGCGAAAGCGAACTTCTTAAAACCCTTGTTTTCCCTTCGATCTTATGCTAAAACCCCCAAACAGGGATAGCAGAAGAAAACAAGAAGAGAAAAGGTACTCAGAATGCCAATCGTCATAAACGGGTGATAACATTAAAAGATAAAATCAAGAAAGAAAGGAGAAGTTAAGTAATCTTCCTCGAAAAATGCATAAAATTTTCCTAGATACAATTCTTAAGAAAGTTTGACAGATATAAAGAAAAATTGGGTAGGTAATTATAAGCTCGGATTATTTAGCAGGAGTGGGGTACAAGGTATTAGTTAATGGACAAGACTTGGTAAATATTATCGAACGAGGCTTATAAATATAAATCGGGCGATCATAATAGATCGACCGAAATAAATACCATCCAAATGTGTCGACCAAAGGCTTATCGCGATAGGTCAAGTAGCATACACTATGATAAAACCATACGAAAATTTATTAATACATGAGATAACATACGTAGATATAAGCGTAAGTCGATCAAGTAAAATAAATCGGCCGATATTGAGAATATCATAATAAAACTGCACCAGATCGGACGTGACATAATGGATCTTTGAAATATCGGACGGTACTTATCAACCTTGATATATACCGTCCGGTCATGAGGAAACAATCTAAAACATAATAATTTGTTGGGTGAAGTTGTATGATGACCAATCAAGCAACATTTGACATATTTAAACAAAAAAGATGACTGTCGTAAGAAAAAGTGAAATTAACAATGAAAAAGGGATAATCAGCGTCACATAAGTTTTGTCAGATTGTCATCCCAGAGTTTTGGTCCCCCTTTTTACAAGAATTTGAATTTAAGTCATACTAAAGTCAGCTGAGGGTATAGATCAGGGGGTTTGTTCTCAATAAGTTTGCGACGATTTAGGAAATTAGGAGGAGGGTCACGAGATAAGTAGCTCTCCTCTCGTAATTGTTGAATCATCCCTTTAGCTCCCGCAGTAAAGGCTGATAAGATGGACTTCACGATCGGCCTATTGAATTCAGGAGATTCAATCATGGCGGTGGCCCGTTCCTTGTAACAAGTATCTTCGTTCTCCTTGTAGACCACCAGAGCCGTTTGGGAAGTCTTCAGTTCATTCTCTTTGACAGAAACCTTGGTTTTAACTGAATTAAGGGAGGTGTTCAAGGAAGCTATTTCATCTTCCTTTAGCTGCAGGACTTTGAGTTTTTCAGCCAATTCTGCTTCATAATCAGCCTTTAGTTCGCCAATTTTGGAAGTTAATTCTTGGTTGAGGTCCGTAGCCGATTTGAATTGTGCTTGAAGACTTTCAATCTGGGCTTCAAGTTGCTTCTTGGTAGCATCAGAAAGCGCAGCAGAAGATAACTCAGTAACATGTTGTCTCAGCTTGTCATTCTCGGACCTTAGTTTCTTGTTATCGTTGTATAAATTGTGCATCAGTCGAGATAAGCCCATGTTTTCCATCCATCGCTAGAAATATAATGAAAGGTCAGGAGATAACCGCTAAAGAAATAGGGAGCAGGCGTTGGTAAATATACCTGATTCTCCCTATGGGAGAAACGATCAATTGTTTCAGAAGTATTGAGTTCTTCAAAAATGGGATGAACTTCATTCCAATTGCCAGCAAAGGAACCTCCTAACAATATGGGGAGGATAGGAATCGTAGAAGAACCAGCAGAGAAGGAGGAAGTAGGGATAGAAGGAGGAGCAAAGACTAAATAAGAAGAAGGTGAGGAGGGTAATGATCCAGAAGTTGGAATAGATAGGGGAAAAGTGAAAGAGACATCACCAGAAGCACTAACATTAGAGAAGGGTGAGGCAGGAAAACTAAGAGAAGGGTAGAGTTCGACCAACGTAGGTTCATCAGAAGGAGGGTCAGCAGGAACAAAACCTTCTGAAACCTATTCATTAGCCGGAAGGACAAGCACTACAACAAAAACCCTCATAGACATCGGTGGAACAACAACGATTTTAAGCAAAAATCGATGTCTTTGAGTATTTTACACCGGTTTTTCCAAAAATCGGTGTCTATGAGCACAGATTTTCGCTCATAGACATCGGTTTTTTAGGCGATATCTATGAGCGCCTTTTTTTCGTTAATAGACACCTATTTTAATAGCGGTTTTTAAAATCCTATGTCTATGATAAAATAAAATAATTTAATTTTTCCACCCATACTTAGCCGAAATTTGCAACACTTCACTCTTCCCTCCAAACCTAAACCTATATCGCGCCGTCCACCCATACTTAGCCCTAAACCTATATCGCCGCGACGCCACCACCACTTTCCTCCGGCCATCTCTCTCAGCCTCATCTCCCTCTTCTCCTTCTAGATCGACGTACTTGCCTCTTCCGATCAGGATCAAAACCACTTGCTTCGGTCCTAAGAAAAACCGCAGCATAAATCGTTCCGTTCTGTCTCCTCATCCGATCATCTCTTCCTCCTCCTCCTCCCTCTCTTCGCTCTTCCCGGCTGAGGCAGGGGCCAACGAGATCCTAACAGCGAGAGGACTCCCACGACCACATCCGAAGTTAGGCAAGATAACTTACTTATAAAAACTAAACTTTACCGACCCGTTCATTGTAGCCCTAAACACGCCGAACAACATCGAACCACACCATCTCCACTTGCGATCGCTGTTCCTCTCGGCGTTGTCGCTCCACCAAATTGGCGAAGCACCTCACCGACGACCGAGCTCTCCGCTAGGCGCCACCTCACGCAGGCGGTTCTCAAGGGGCAGTGCGCCTAGACATGGATTCCTGCCACCACCTCACGACGGTGCTACCATCGCGTGAGGACTCGTAGAGGCAACACTGGAAAGGGGAAACGCAAGGAAAGGCAAATTCATTCCCTTTATGATTGTGCGAGATCTGTGAGGTAAGGTGGTAGGAACTTAGGAGGTGTGGATCGTTTCTCTTAGGTGCAGAGATTGGTGAAATGATTTGCGAAAGGTTTACGTTCTTTAGAGCCTTGTTCGGTTGAGGTTTCATTGGGGATTTCTTAGTTTGAATCGCGTGGTTTCTGAGTTTTTTCCCTGCGTTCTATTATCGATGGAAATGGATTTCCGGTGGTCTACTCTGTGGTGAATCTTGTGGATTTCGCCTGTCTGTGAATGAGATTGTACTCGGTTTCCCCTGAGATTTATCAATTTGAATCGAAGGTTCATCGAAGTGCGGTTGAAATCGCCTGATTTCTGGATTTCAATATCTGGTCGGTGTATTCGGTTATTGTTGAAGCTTGATAACCACTGGAATGTTCTTAATACAAATCTTGCAATGTTTGATTGACTGTGTATGAGTTTTTAATCGAGTTCCACCGTATTGTTGCTGCTGTAAGTGTTTTGCACGTCTTGCACGTTACTTGTTCGTTGATATGCTTGGCTTAATGGCTGGTTGGTGGAATGTGTCATGAATTGGGATTTCTATGGAGCTCTGGTGTGTTGATTCTTGCGACATCTTCGAGATGAATTTGAGATTTGTTTTGCTTTTCGGTTCGGACTTAATTGTGGTGTACTGGACTCTGAAATTTTGTTTGGAAGTGGGGGTGACCTTTGAAGCTGGAAGGTCCGTTTATGGTGGCTGGGATTTCAAACACGATTTGAAATTGTAGTTAAGCTTCTCTCTTCGGAATTGTTACGGTGTTGATGGGTTTGATTTTGATGGGTTCTAATTTTCTCCGAGCAGAGGTGTTTTGATTGTGGTTTTTGGTAGAAGTTCAAAAATCTAATCCTTGGTTGTTACTAGTTCTGTGATCTAATACCCTGTATGATTGCATGCTTTTCTTAAAAATCGTGACTGCTTTCTACCATGATAATATGAATATTCTGTGATAGTTTCCTGGGTTTTGATACGCATGCTTATATTGTGTATAGCTATGCTGTATGAAATACGGATAAGGAATGGGCACTGTGAATGGATATGTTGAATGTAAGAATGAAATAGCTAGGCATGATAAATTGTCACATGATAAGGTAGTTGTTTATGGTTTTCTACATAGCTAATAGAATGAGTATAAGCATATGTGGCGACAGTACGGGATGGGTGACCCGGGATGAGCTCCGGAGAGGACCCATCCAAACATGACTGATAAATTATATATGATAGCTTCAGCTATATGACTGACTGCATGTTCTCTAGGAGGTACCTCTAGGTTCATGGGACTGTTGATTGGCTAACTATTGACTGGCTAACTATTGACTGACTCTAATTGTGGTTACCGGATATGTGACATATTCACTCTATTAGCTATGGGGTATCACTTGTACCCGTTTATTAATATTTTCTTTTTATTTAGTAATTAATACATTCTGTTTCTCTATTTGACTTCTAGTTGCTATCTCTACTATTTCATGGATGTCCTTTTATTCATAATGAATTGTGTTTGCTGGGCCGTAGACTCATGATGTCTACATTATAGGTGAGGATGATTCTCAGGAAAGTGAGAGTAATTTGAGGAAGGCTTTTGAGGAAGCAGAGAAAAATGCACCCTCAATTATCTTCATTGATGAGATTGATTCCATTGTTCAGGAGCGTATATACGATGAGTTTGTAGAGAAAGCAAAAGTCCGTGCCTTAAAACGCATTGTTGGAGACCCCTTTAAAAAGGGTGTTGAACAAGGTCCTCAGGTATCCTCCTTTTTCTGTCTTTGTTCTCTCTGAAAGGTAGAAACTGCCGTATTTGTTTGTGTCTTAATTTATGTGCTCATACTAATTTTCATCTCATTTGATTGCTGTTTGATCGTGCATAACTCGTATAAAACATGTATGAAAAAGTCGTCTAGCTTCTTAACAAAGAAGTTCTGAAACCTGTCCATATTGATTACTTTCGTTCTTCACACATATCTCAGATTGATGAGGAGAAGTTTAGCAAGATCTTGCGTTACATCAAATCGGGAATCAATAGTGGTGCTACGCTAGTAACAGGTGGAGATCGAATTGGAAACAAAGGTTATTACATTCAGCCGACCATCTTCTCTGATGTACAAGTATGGCTTAGTCCTTAAATCTATAAAGGTTTGGTAAACTCTCAATCTGCATTTGTGATGACAGTTGTGATATTTGAAATTTATAGGATGAAATGAAAATAGCACAAGATGAGATCTTCGGTCTTGTTCAATCGATCCTTAAGTTCAGGCAAGTGCAACATCTTATGCCAGTCTTCTTGATGTGTACAATATCAAGATGAAATTTTAGATTATATTAGTCTTTTTTTATTTAATTTCCATTAAGCTGATGTGGTTGTGTATATTGAACCCAATTGATCTTATCATGCTTTAAATTTTTGGATTTCATCATTAAGTTAACGGCTAATTTGATAATGCTATGAAGAAAGTTGCTGAGGGAGAATATTTTCTAAATAACTAATGAATAATTTCAAGGTAATTTGTGTAAGTTCAAAAAATAATTTACTTGGTAAAATATATTGAAATTGAAGTTTCTGTGAGGTCAATTGAACCCACAACCCTTCATATGCCTCCACCCTTGTATAAATGTATAACAAATGTCATGCTTGTACTTGTTGAAAAATATTTTGCAGATATGTTTTTAAGTTACTAATCAAATTCACTTGAAGCTGGAATGAGTTTATTTTTGTAATTAGTTAAATTATTTTGAACGTGATTGTATTTTAAATTTGTTTATTGCCTCTAATCTTATGCCTACACTAGCATAAGATTTCGTCGCTTTTGTTAATGTCCTTACAGATTGATCTGCAAATATTGAAGGTTGTCGCTCTTGAGCATCCTAATGATATTGATGCTACAGCGGAATCTATTATTGTAGAAATTCTACCCTCAATTGCCACTTCTCATGAATCATCATTCGCTCTACAAGATGCAAATGAAGTGGTTCGTGTCTCAACTTCAGGTAATGCTTCTTTTGTTCTCTAGTTGATGTCCAAAAATTTTGTGCTATAAGTTCTAATTCTTTTCTTGCTATACACCTGTTGCAGGAAAAAACATGGATTTCCAAATCATTTTATTGTTTTCATGTATTTATACTCTTTTTTTTTTAATTTTGCAGATGGAAAGGGTAAGCAGCCTATGTTTTATGAACATCAAGAAGAGGAACGAACATCAAATCATCTATCTGGGAATGAGCTTGTAGTTTGGGAAAATACAGTTTCTAGTCATGGTCCAACCTCTGCCTCTGCCAATACAGGCTCATCTTATTCGAAACAATATCTATTAGTGTTAATCGAATGAGCTTGTATTTGAGCTTGTAGTTTGTGCAACTTAATTGATGTTCTACCTTGATGTGTACAGTATCTATTAGCTTTTGATGTAAAAAGAATATTTGTGTATTTTATGGATACTCTTGTAAGAAGAATATTTATGTAATTTGTAAATATTTGTGTATTTTATGGATACTGTTGGAAGAAGAATATTTGTGTAATTTATGAATATTTGTGTTTTCTTGGATACTGTCGGTTTTTCACTGTTTCGGAAATCGAACTTGTGTTGTTAAACAATACTGATATTACATCGGTTTTCCACCGCTGTAAAACCGATGTCATTAACTAATATTACATCGGTTGTATACCGCTGCCAAAGCTGTGTTATTAACATATAATATTACATCGGTTTTACACCCGATGTCGTTAAGTGATACTACACCGGTTTTAACCCGATGTCTAAAATGGCAGACCTTTTACATCGGCTTCATAGACATCGGTCAAAAATGTAATAGACACCAGTGGAAAACCGATGTCTATGAGGGTTTTTGTTGTAGTGAAGCCTCCTTTTGGACGGAGGAATTCTAGTAAGTTTGCGCCCCGGGCGTTTGCCAGTAACAAGTTCAGCTATTGATTTATTGGGGCTACCAGAAGACGTGAGTTCAATGATGGGAAGAGGGGCAGATGAGGAAACAGCAGCAGCCACTGGTGAAGTAACAGCGGGTAAAGAAATGGCAAGGATCTCTACAGAAGGACCTTCAGGAGCCTCAAGAGCTTCAAGAACCCCCAAAGAGCTGGATGCCTCAGCTAAAGGAGTCGGCTCTTCGAGTGAAGGGGGAGGAATAATAGCAGCCAGAAGTTCGGCTTCTTTGGCACGAATTGCGTCCTCTTCCAGACGTAATTCTTCGTCAATCAAAGCGTCATAAAAGCTCTCCACTACATAGAAAAGAAAAATAGTTTAGTTAGTTAAAAGCAAGAAGAAAGAAACAAGGTGTTACCTAAAGGGACTTGAGTATCAGGTTTGACGGGGCTTAAGCCAAATAGGTATAGAAGATCGACTCTCAGCCACTTGGGAATAGAAAGTCGATGGCTTAACAACTTCTCACAATAAATAGGAAAAGCGGGATGAAGATGAAACTCCTTGACGTCGGGCAAGGGGGGTAAGAAGGATTTCCAGGCATGAGACCAAGGAATGAGTCCTGGAAACTTTATGAAGAAAAAATGGGATTTCCAAGCTTTGAGAGACGAGGGCATATCCTCAAAAAGAATCATTTTAGTTCGCGACTGAAACAGGAAAACACCAGGTTCTGAACACTTGGGATAAGAAAACATGAAGAAATTTTGAGGAGTAGGAGGAATATCTCGTAAACGAAATAGCATGTAAGTACCACATAGATAGCGAAATGCATTGGGGGCAAATTGTTGCAAAAGAATATCAAAATACTGGCTTATTTTGATCAAGAAAGGAGGAATGAGAAACCTTAAACCTCCTATCAACTAATCCTTGAAAAAGGTCACGCAATTAGCAGGAGGATGATGAGGACGATCATCCGATGTTGGGATTATGATGCCGTACTCCCGCGGGATTTCATACTGACGACGGATGGTTAGCCTAGCATTTTTATCAAAAGAAGAAGACATGTGGACGTACCAAGGAGCAATTGCTTCCTCAGCCATGGACAAGAGTAGAGGCCAATAAAACAACAAGATTACTTACTGAAAACAAGAAAGAAGATCGCCAAGAAATGGTGAGCATGGGTTTGGTCGAAGACTGCAGCGAGAAAAGAACGCTAAGGAAAAGAAAAGAAAGGACAAAGTTGAAAAGAAGACGAAGGGTTTAGGGTTTGAAAAACACATAATCGTCGTCAGATCAAAACGCCTTTATCTCAGCAGACGCTGAGGATCACATGAAATAGGCGAAGGCTTACGTGACATGGCGGTGAGAGAAAGTATAAAGAAACATTTATATTGGATGTGACAGATCGGATCACGCTGGGTTGGTAACACCTCATTGTACACTTATAACATTCTTTTACCCGAAGAAGAGCCAATCACCAACCAAGAAGTTTCGAAAGGAAACGTAATTAACTGGACATAATAAAGGGGAAAGGACTGACTTTTGACTAAGTCCAGGCTAAGGATGAAAACATTTAAGGATAGAGATTTAGGCGAATAACAGATTTTAAATTAACATCCTTATAAAATGCAAACTAGCATTGATCAAAATAATTTTATATTGGCCGGCATAACTTTGGTTATGCTAGACAAGTATAATATCAGTTTAAATAACATTGTTTATAATCAATGAGACAATATTGGTTGGTATAATGTTGGTCACAATAGATAAATATAACATCGACCAAGACAGTCTTGTTTATGACAGATAAGCTGATATTGGTTGGTATAACAATAGCTATAATATAGAAGTATTTCAACGGTTAAGATAGCCTCAGCCATGATAAATGACACATAGAATATACGAAGGGGTAATGAACATAACATCACATTTATTCTTATAAATCAGAGAAGGATTCAATAGAATTACTTAATTTAATACAAAATCTTGTTTTTACACTTGGAATCTGGTCAGGTACATAACATTACATTTCCCCCCAGAACATTAAACCTTAAACAAATAACAGAAATTACAAACATAAGCCCTTGAGATGCTTAGAAAGTTTTAGTCCCACTATAGTCAAACTTACCATGGAGCAGAAGTGGAAACATTTTACCCAACGCAGAAGAAGCTCGTCCGAGCTTGTCAAGGCGCATAAGTGGCAATATTTTGCCCGAGACAATGAGGATTGTGGAGTAGAAAGGTTCAAGGGAAAGGGGAAGGGGATAAATCTATTCAGGCCATGATGGAAAAGTAGTTGAAAGAGCCTCTCCCCAAGCCCTAGAGTTCTGCAACCAGAGCCACCCAGCTTAGCCCGTCGGCAATATGTGCTGTGCCCTTCTCGCGACATCCATGGGCTATTCAGTTGGCCCTCCATGAGTAGTGAAAATCTCTCTGAAGTTTCTTGAGCCTTCAAAACCTTGGCACCTTTGGATGAAAAGTCTGGACTTTGAGAAGCTTCATCTCTTAAAACAATCCCTTGAACCCTAGAGTTAGCCGAAGCAAAAATTGGAATAAACTCATATATAGATCTCGCCTTGTCCGACAAAAGTCGCCTCCAAAGAGGAGGATCCAAGACCATAACCTTAGCAAAGAAAGTTAGCAAGCAAGGAAAAGAACTAAGGTGGGCGGTGAACGAAGAGAAGGTTGTAACCCTATTTAAATGATCAAAAGACTCAAGGAATCACTGTACTGAGGTTCACGGGATCACTATACTTAGTTTCATCAGATAGTTGTACACAAAATCTGTGAGGTCATTTCAATATCTGGGACAGAGTCACGGGTAGGATAAGACAAAATTAGACTTGTGTCTAGTCAGTCGTCTACACCTCCTTCGACTAGACTTGAAGGGAAGGCTAGTGATATGGGTTAGGTTTCATGGGTCCTTGATAAGAGGGGGAAAGGAGATAACCAAACGGAGAAGGTAAGCTAATATCGGCCGGGATATACCTCAAAAGGAGGTAATTTTGTATCGACCGAAATATGCTTCCAAGAAGGGAGACTCATGTCAATTAGCGTATACCTAGAAGGAGATAGATTAATATCGACCGAGATATACCTCAAAAAGAGGTAGTTTTGTATCGACCGAGATATGCTTCCGAGAAGGAAGACCCATGTCAATTAGCGTATACCTAGAAGGAGGTAGGTTAATATCGGCCGGGATATACCTCAAAAAGAGATAGGTTTGTATCGACCGAGATATGCTTCCGAGAAGGAAGACCCATGTCAATTAGCATATACCTAGAAAGAGGTAGGTTAATATTAGTCGGGATATACCTCAAAAAGAGGTAGGTTTGTTTCGACCGAGATATACTTCCACGAAGGAAGACCCATGTCAATTAGCGTATACCTAGAAGGAGGTAGGCTAATATCAGCCGGGATATACCTCAAAAGGAGGTAGGTTTGTATCGACCGAAATATGCTTTAAAGGAGGAAGACCCATGTCAATTAGCGTATACCTAGAAGGAGGTAGGCTAATATCGGCCGGAATATACCTCAAAAGGAGGTAGGTTTGTATCGATCGAAATATGCTTTCAAGGAGGAAAACTCATATCGAGTGGCATGTATCTCAAAAGAAGTAGACCAGTATCGGCCGGGATATACTTCCAAAGCGTGTAGACCAGTATCGGCCGGGAGATACTTTCAAGCGAGTAGACTAGTATCGGCCGGGATATACTTCCAAAGCAGGTAGGACAATATCGATCGAGACATGCCTTAAAGAAGAAAAGCCAATACCGACCGGTTGATTAACACCTTGGAAAGATACTTGATAAAATATAGTCTAGTGCTAGCTAGGATAATTAACATAGAAGGGCGAGGACAGAAGCCTCATGAGGAATAATAATCATTAACTAAACCTAGTCAAGGTTAACTTCGACCGATACAAGGAACATTGGTATATTGACCTATCCATGATATAATAGAAGCAGGAGGGGGGAGAAGAAACGATATAAACACTTTAAAGGGACTCATGAGATAGGATAGAGGTAAATATTTCAAATAAAATAATTAATGAAGGTATCTGCAATGTATGATTATATGACAGGTATTATATATTTTGGCGGGAATTGTGTTTTTAGATTGTTTTGTAGGTGCTAAACGACAAAGAAGGTACATCTTGGGTACAAGAAAGATTCCTTAAAAGTCATTCACCACAAGTACGCAGCTTACGTCATCTCATAACAAACTCTAACAAACTGGGGTCCACTTCATGACTACGGAGGTTATATGAAGTGGTATAAAAAGGGAAATCCTCTCCGTTGGCTAGGTAAATTCACATCATCACGCACATTCGTAACCCTAATTTTGAACTACTGTTCATCTTCTTCTTCCACACCAAGAGAGATCACCAACTTGAGCGTCGGAGGGCCTAGCCAGGGATTCCCACCCCGGTCTTAAGTCACTGACAATAGTGTTGGCTGGTCTCTTGTGTGCGGGAGGTCTAGGGAGCTTTGAATTCGGGTGTCTCTTTGATTGGGTTTCTTTCTCGTCATCAGGTCTTCGTGCCGGGAGAACATTGGGTGATCCTATTCTTCCCAATCCGCTTTGGGTTTCTCGGATCGGCGTTATCTAGGCATTCTTCTCCATCAAAAGTGGGTTTCTTCTTCCGGATCTCGGTCTTGTCCAGTTTCTTAGACAGGATCAAAAAACAAACCCGAAAACCATTCAAATCAGTTGATAGAAATTCTGATATTTTAGAATTGATTCATACTGACTGTTGTGAGTTTAACGGTGTAATAACGAGAGACCATAAAAGGTATTTCGTTACCTTCATTGATGATTACTCTCGTTATTGTTATGTTTATTTGCTGAAAACTAAGGATGAAGCTTTAGATAAATTTATGTTTTTTAAATCTGAAGCTGAAAATCAAACAAATAAAACTATTAAGAGGTTAAGGTCTGATAGGGGTGGAGAGTTTACCTCAAACCTGTTTCAAAAATTTTGTCAAGATACAGGTATAATTCACGAGGTAACTGCTCCATATAGTTCTCAATCCACCGGTATAGCAGAACGAAAAAATTGAACCCTTGAAGATATGATTAATTCCATGTTAGGCAGTTCTGGGTTACCCAACTTCATGTGGGGGGAGGCTCTATACACTGCATGCCATGTGTTGAATAGAGTCCCCATGAAGTCAAGGGACAAAAACCCATATGAGCTTTGGAAAGGCCTGAGGACAAGTTTGAAATACCTTAAAGTGTGGGGGTGCCTTGCAAAGGTACTAGTACTTGAACACAGAAGGAAAAAAGTTGGTCCAAAGACCGTAGATGGTATCTTCTTGGGTTATGCTCAAAATAGTATTGCATATAGGTTTCTGATTATTAAATCTGAAATTTCTGGAATAGATGTAAATACTATTGTAGAACTTCGTGATGCTACATTTTTTGAGGATATATTTCCTATGAAGATGAGAACACCTCAGTCTATATCTAGTATTCCTACTAGAGATATGCCTGCTTCCGTAGAGGTCCCATTATCTGTAGAAGGTACACCTTCCTCAAGTCACTCTAGACTAGATGAATCTAGTGAGCATACAGAACTGAGAAGGAGCAAGAGGCAACGTGTGTCTACGGATTTAGGCCAGGACTTTATCACCTATAATATAGAAGGTGACCCTGTGACATATAGAGATGCTATGACTTCTCCTGAAGCTAAGCACTGCAAAGAGGCCATTAAAAGTGAAATGGACTCTATTATCTCTAATTCCACTTGGGAGTTGGTAGATTTACCTCCTAGGTGTACCACTATAGGATGTAAATGGGTGTTTAAAAAAAAACTAAAACCTGATGGGTCAGTAGATAAATTCAAAGCCCGCCTAGTTACTAAGGGATTCAAACAGAAAGAAGGGATTCATTATTTTGACACTTATTCTCCTGTTACCAGAATTACTACAATCCGAGTGTTAATAGCATTGACATCCATATAGCATCTTGAGGTCCATCAAATGGATGTCAAAATGGCATTCCTAAATGGAGATCTTGAAGAAGAGATATATATGGATCAACCTGAGGGACATGTAGTTTTTAGAAATGAGAATAAAATCTGTAGGTTAGTCAAATCTCTTTATGGTTTGAAGCAAGCCCCAAAGCAGTAGCACGAAAAATTTGATAGAGTTATGCTATCGTTTGACTTTGAAATGAATGACACTGATAAATGTGTGTATGCTAAAATGAAAGGTGATAATTGTATTATCTTATGTTTATATGTAGATGATATTCTACTTTTTGGTTCTAACTTTTCTATTATTAATGAGACTAAGGCTCTCTTATGTGGTAAGTTTGATAGGAAGGATATGGGTTGTGCTGACATGATTTTAGGGCTGAAGTTGACTTGTTCAACTGATGGAATAGCAATTTCTCAGTCACTCTATGTTGAGAGAGTATTAGAAAAATATGACTATAGCCAAGTTAAATCTGTCGTCACACCCTATGATCCTTCAAAAACTCTCCACAAGAATAAGAGTGGTGTGGCAGTATCTCAATTAAAATACTCACAAATAATAGGTAGTCTAATGTATTTAGCAATTGTTCTAGACCTGATATTTCTTTTGCTATAACGAAATTGAGCATGTTTACCAGCTGTCCGGACAGAACGCATTGGGATGCATTAGACAGAGTACTCAAATACCTAAAAGGCACTAAATCCTTGGGCTTGTGGTATGGGAGATTCTCTGCAGTCCTGGAGGGATATAGTGATGCTAGTTGGATAGCTGACACTACTCAGTGTAAAGGCATTACTGGTTATGTCTTTACACTTGGAGGCGGTGCAGTTGCTTGGAGGTCTGTTAAACAGACGATTATAACCCGTTCTACATCTGAGGTAGAATTGTGTGCTTTGGATACCACAGTAACTGAAGCTGATTGGCTTAAGGGTGTTCTTTCTGAAATTCCCTTGATGATGAAGCCAATACCTTCTATTTCAGTACACTGTGATAATCAAACAACAATAGCTCATATTAGAAGCTTCAAGTATAACCAGAAACAGAAGAAACATGTACGAATAAGATTAAAGTCTATTCGTGAGCTAGTGTCTCTTGGAGTGGTGTCATTGGACTTTGTAAGTTCAAAAGATAATATTGCTGATTCACTCACTAAAGGACTTGATTCTGAGAAAATCAAGAGATCCAGTAAGGGAATGGGACTGAGGCCTATCCTGGTTTTACCTATAGTGGCAACCCAACCTATCTGATTGGAGATCCCAAGAAGTAGGTTCAATGTGGTATAAACAAGTTATAAGGTGAACCGTAAGCATCAAATTGATGAGATGTAATCTCATAGTCTCTTCCCTGGATAGATGCTTGACTGCTAGTAAGGATGAGCTTAGGAGCTCTTAATGAGTTCAAGGTCTTAATGACAGGATGCTCGCAGTACATCCTTGGAGAACTCACCTATGTAAGTGTAACTGTGTGGCCGCAATGTGGGGGGTCTAGGCAAGTCTCCTTAGCACTTATGAAACAAGATTCGGTGGCATGGCCGTAATGCACCAACCCAGAAGGATTCAACCGTCGCCCGTGATGAGTTGTTACCAATTGATTTTCACATATAAAAGGTTTAAGATCAAGACTGAGTTCTCTTCAAACCTATGTAAATAAGATTGGTGTAGTTAGGTGAAAATTCAAACCAGAAGGTATTTTCACTAAAAGCTCATTGCAACCAAGCCTCAGAACATATCTTTATTTTCGACCAAAATAATTTGAATTAGTGGGGGATTGTTGAGTTTTAATTCAAACTATTTCTTTGCTTATTGTAATGCATAGATGTATGCATTTAGTCCCACATTGCTAAGCAAAGAAAGGTTGGAAGGCCTTATATATGGAGCCCTTCCATCCTTGCTTAGCAAAGTTAAGGGGACATACATGCATGCGCGAGCCGAGCCCAAATCAAGTGGTTTCGGGGGGTTCGAGACGGAAATCCATAAACTGGGTGCGACGCACGCGATCATCGCGCGCAGGGGGGGGTGCAAATCCCCCGCTCGTGGGCCTCACGCTTGCAGGCGACTTGGTTTGTTTTTGCCAGTCTTTGGTTCGCTGGCAAGGCTTGGTTCTGTCCCGCGCGTTAGGAAGCAACGCACGGTTTGGTTCTATCCCACGCGAGAGGAAGCGACGCACCCGCGCGTCAGGAAGCGGAAGCAAAGAAGCGACGCACCCGCGCGTCAGAAAGTGGAAGCGACGCACGCTTTGCTTCATTCACTGCTTCAGAGTGTATAAATACACTGCCTTTGTTCCTTGTTAAACAGACACTCAAGCTTTCTGCTTCCCTCTCTAGTGTGTGCACTGCCTTCTTCTTCTCTTCTGAGTTTTCCCTTGTTCTGAGGCTTGGTTCCGCGATCTGAGGTTGAGTTCGAGTGCGACATTCGTCTTGGAGTGCACCTACGGACGACACGAGTGGTTGTCGGATCTTGGGAGAATTTTTCCGGAGAGCCTCTGCACCGTGGGCGGTAATAAATTCTTTAAAGACAGTCGGCACACCGACGCTTCAACCGGAGATACATTTTCTCGACCTCTCTTTTATTTACCTGTTTACTGCATGCTTGCTGTTTTGGTGCAATTTTACTACTGTTAGTGCTCTCCTTTCACCAACAAATCCAACCTTGAATCTGGAGCTATGTAGGACAGCGACGAAGAGGGCATTGAAGATCCCCGGTGAGGTGGTGCATGCGTGTTTTCTTAGATCTAGAAGATGCAGCCGAAGGCCTCATCGGACGTAGGTCGTCTGAGAGCTTGCCATCACTTCTGCTTCCACACCGACCTGGAGCTGCTCAATCGATGGATTGGTGGATGGGCAATAGTGGCAGATCCAGACACAGTCGTCTTCTTATGCTTCTTTGCGACTCTGCAGTCTACTCTACTGCTCGAGCTCGTCTTCCTCCTGACCCCTTAGACTACAGCCTGCAGGCGGAGCACTGAAAGCTTGGAATTGAGGTAGGGGTTGCAAACAGAGAGTCAGTGAGGTATACTAGTGGAATTTCTAGGAATAAAGGGGTGCTTCCGCACACCCCGCGCCCCCTTGCCTCCGCCACTGGCTACTATAATATAATATTGATATATATATATATATATAATTGTGTAGTAACTATGATCCTATACCTACTATAATATAATATTGACCAGAAATAAAGTATTTATGTTGTAGTTGTTATGATTCATACTTGCTTAAATATAATATTATTAGTTCCCAAGGCATAGCATAGTTAGGGGCACATGGTTTCGTGGTTGAGAGGTCCAGAGTTCGATCCTCATGATATCATTACCATGGGATTAGCATCTGTAACTACATTTACCTTCCTTTATATCCGTGGGACCGTCTCTAGGGGGACCGTTGATGTGGCAGTTCCATATTTTTAAATATAATATTATTAGTATTGATTAGAACTTAAATGTCTATGTTATAGTAATTATGAAGTGTAGCTGCTATAATATATATATTATAAGAGTTGAAGTATCTATATTGTAGTAATTATAATCATGTTATAACCATCGCAGTAATAATAATAATAATATTTTTAAAAATAAAAATATACTGAAGATATTATTTAATAATAAATAAAAAAACCTCCTTTTCACTATTCTAATATAAAAATAGAAAATTCATTACAATAGAAATATTTAAGAATAATTATCTACTCGCGCTTAAAAAAGAGGAAGGTGATTTATATTTTCCATGCTAAAGACGACACCTAATGCTGGGAGGCCCGGGCCATTATATGCTTATAGGTGACTCATATCTAATTGAATTCAATGCGAGGGACATCATGGATAAAAAGGAAAAAATAGTGAAAAAATTTTGTTAAAGTTTTTCATAACAAAATTATGTTAAAATTTTTTTGTAATAGAATTCTATTACGAATTTTTCAGATTTATTTTGACATGTTATGGTTTGAGCACTATTTATAGGGATCATTATGAACCTATTGGAAGTATCATCATTATGGTGTGGATTCTTTTGTGTAAAGAGAATTATAATAAAGCTTCAATCATTTTATGGAGTAGGCACGGCGCCGAACCATGGTAACTCTCCTTCTTTTTCTTTCGTGTTAGAGGTTGAGAGGTGTTGCCCCCTCTTTGCACAACAATTGGTATCAGAGTGAGGTGTTGATGAATTTCTTCAACATGTCGGGGACATCTTCTATAAAGTTTGATATGATGAAGTTTGACGGAATTGGAAACTTCAGATTATAGCAGAAAAAGGTCAAGGACTTGTTGGTGCAACAAAACATGATGAAGACACTAGGAGAAGGAAAACCGAAAAGCATGGAGAGTTCAGATTGGGAAGAACTTAAGGTGAAGGCAGTGACAACAATTAGGCTTTATCTTAAGGATGATGTGATGTATCATGTCATGGACGAGGAGTCACCGATGATAGTTTAACAAAAGTTAAAAAGTTGGTACATGTCAAAGTCATTAACAAATAAACTGTATCTCAAGCAAAAATTATACAGACTGAAGATGAGAGAGGGAATCGATCTACACCAACACATTAACTTATTCAACCATATCCTGAACGATTTGAAGCTAGTTGATGTGAAGATCAAGGACGAAGGCATGACACTGATGTTGCTAAATTCTCTACCTTCATCTCCTACGTATGAGAATTTGGTTACTACTTTGATGTGAGGTAGAAAATTTTTAAATTGGAGGAGATCACAGGTGCGTTGATAGATTTACATTAAAGGAAGAAAATATGTGATGAAGTTTCTCAGGAAGAAGGACTTGTGGTAAATAGCAACCAAGAGTGTGGTAGGAGAAAATCTTGTCATGGATCAGCTAGCGATAACAAGGCTCATTCTAAGTCAAGAAGAAAGAAGGTGATCACTTTCTACAAGTGTGGAGGAAAAGATCATATGAAGAGAGATTGTCCAGAGATAAAGAAACATATTACAAAAAACAAAGGTAGTTCAGTGAAGTTTGTAAACATAGTTGAAGAGGAAAATTTAGAGAACGATGATGGAGATATGCTATTAATTATATCGAGTTTGAAGTAGCTGATGGACGCATAGATCTTAGACTCTATATGTTAATATCATATGACTCCAAACAAGGAGTGATTTGACACTTATAGACCAGTAAATTCTAGTTCAACGTTGATGGAAAATAATGCATCATGCAGACTTATGAACATAGTGAATGTCAGAATCAAGATATTTGATGATGTGATTAAAACCCTATATGATGTCAGATATATACCAGAGATAAGGAAGAACTTTTAATTTCACTAGACACACTAGATGATATTTGTTGTAGTTACAAATTAGTGAGCGAGGTGATAAAGGTCTACAAGGGTGCCCTAACAGTAATAAAATGATAGAAATTAGCAGGGAACGTCTACAAGTTGATAGGGACTATAGTTGTAGGTGGAATTGCCTCGGTGGAGTATGAATCAAACATTATTATCTTGTGGCATATGCAGTTAGGGTATATGAATAAATGTGAGATACTAGAACTTTACAAGAGAGATTTATTAAATGTGTTAAGATGTGCAAGTTTGAATTCTATAAATTCTCTGTTATTAAAAAATAGAACAAAGTGTAATTCAAGATGATAACACACAAGACGGAGGGATTCTAGACTATGTATATATGAACTTCTTAGGACCAGCCAGTGTAGCATCATGAGGAGGGTACTTGTATTTTGTGAGTTTTACTGATAATTACTCATAAAAGGTTTGAGTATACTTTATGCGTCACAAGTCGAAAACTTTTGCAAAGTTTAAACTGTGGAAAAATGAAGTGGAGAACTAGACCGAAAGAAAGATCAAATGTCTTATGTCAGATAATGAGACTGAGTACATGAATTCAAAGTTTTAGGAATTTTGTGAGCAAGATGGAATTATAAGGCATTTCTTAGTTCGTTGAACACCACATCAGAAACGTGTGGTAGAAAGGTTGAATAGGACAATCATTGAGAAGGCAAGATGTCTCAGGTTGAATGCAAACCTAGCAAAGCATTTTAGACAAAAGTGGTTAACATGGCATGTTAGCTCATTAATAGATCACCAAGGGCAACACTAGAAGATAAAGTATCAGAGGAAGTATGGATAGAGAATCCAGTAGATTACTCTCAACTTCGAGTTTTTGGATGTCTAGCTTATATGCATATATCTAGTGAGAAAAGATTAAAGCTAGATACAGAGTCAAAGCAATGCATTTTTCTAGAGTACTAGTGATGTGCGTAGATCTTATGATCATTTATATATGTTTTGACACACATTCACTTACTTTATTCACGTATATTTTATGCATGTTCACCTCTCTTAGCATATATTCAGCATAAATACTCTTTTGTTCGGAGATCTGCCATTTGTTCTATTTTGTGTTGACAGGGATAACTTTCGGAGCAAAAATAGCAATTGTCGACGCACCAGAACGAGGCAGAGAACACGACTGTGCAACCTTGCACGACCGTGTGGCCAAACAGAAGAAGGAAAGTGCACGACCGTGCAATCTTGCACGGCCGTGCGGCCAACCAGAGAAGGATCAGAGCGATGAAAGAAAGCTAATGAAAGAAAAACTATACTTACAGAAAAAGAAGAATGAAAAAGCAGAGCGATGTCAGATTGTCTTCGCAGCGTCGCAGGAGCACCAGAGATCAAATTGAGAGTTGTGTCTTCCTGCAAGAAAACGTTAGTCCGGAGGTAAATATATATCTCCTACAACACAGAGTATTAGCACATTTTAAATTTAAATACAATATTAATTAGATTCCGTCTCTCCGAGACTGGAATCTAGTTAAGATCTCGATTATAGTTCTGAAATGGTTCTAAGTCGGATCAGCGCCTAATGTTCCCTTCCCGGGAACGCGTCCTCATAGTCACTCCCCTCCAATGACTTACCTCCACTTAACTGCCAGACGTCCGGTCATTCCTTTGACCCATCTGAGCTTTGTGCCAGCTATCCGGTCAGCTCGTCGACCTAGCTGGACTTCGTGTCAGCTACCTGGTCAGCCCGTCGACCTAGCTGAGCTTCCCTACAACATTGAGTTAGCACAGTATTAACAGAACCTAGGGTTAGCTCCTAGGGCCGCCTAGCTTCACTCACTAGGACTTTCATTGCCTGGCTTCACTCACTCACTAGGACTTCCTCCTCCTAGCTTCACTCACTAGGGTCTGGCTTCACTCACCAGGACTTCCTCCACCTAGCTTCACTCACTAGGGCCCGGCTTCACTCACCGGGACTTCCATCACCTAGCTTCACTCACTAGGGTCCAACTTCACTCACCGGGACTTCCACTTTACCTAACCTTTGATTAGGACTTACCTTTGCTAGTCATCTGGTCCTGATAGACTTCTCTCTCCCAAACATCAGGTCCTGTTTGGGTCAACCCTTGGTCATATTGTCAAATATAGAAACCTTAGAGGTGGATTGTACCAACATAGGCAATGAGAAGTCCCAACGAGTCACGGATGACTCTAGGTTTAGGTAAAGGAATCCTAAACTTAAGTTGAATTAAAGGTTGGACAATCGATTAGGGTAATCGATTAGACCCAAAGTAATTGATCAGAGTAATCAATTAGGAGTTCTTCGCAAGAGCACAGAAGGGCGAGGAATCGATTGGGTAATTGATTGGCTCATGGTAATCAATTAGGACAATTGATTAGGATCTATTTCTCTCACGAACAGAAAGCCTTGAATCAATTAGGGAAATCAGTGAAGGCTAAGCTAATGGATTGACCCAATTGATTGGCAATAGCCTTCTCGCTAATAGAGGGCCACTAAATCAATGCCCAATCGATTGGTAGAAAGTTGCACGAGAATAGAAAACTTCTGAATCAATTAAGGCAATCGATTAGAAGTTGTCGAATCAATTGATATGGCTCACCAATTGATTATATGGGTGAAAAGAGCCATTATGCAAGTTTTAAATGGTTAAGCTGACATGATAATCAATTGAGGGTAAGCCAATTGATTAAGAGGCATCGAAGTAACCTTAGAAAAGGGGTTTTCATGAAAATTTAAAAATACTTAGTTTATTCGGTTCATGGGAGTTTTGGAGCAAAGTGTTGTTGCATTTACATCCACCAAGAGGAAATCCAAAGCTAGAATAGAGCAAGCAATGCAAGGTTCCTCATTGTAAACCCTAAAAGTCATTCTCGATTGTATTTGGTCTTTATGTTCTTTTTTCCTTGTTATATTCTTATGCTTGAGATTGTATGAGGATTCTCTGCCTCTAGGAAGGAGGTGTTGGTGTAATTAATGTTAAGGATTTTGATGTTGACAATGTACCTAAGTTTGGTCAGTTTGACCAAGAGATGACTCAAATAATCGTTGATGTTTGGAAGAAAGAAGTTTAATCAGGATGACTAGCAAGGGTACCTCCTAACTAGATGTTAGGCAAGGCAAAGTCTAGACAGGTTTATAGGACCAGATTGTTGGGATGTATACTATAAGCCTAGTTTTTGTATGAACATCTGTTTTGAAATATTTTGAAATGAGAGTCACTTTGGTCAAATGTCTATATTTTATATATCGATGTAATTTTCTATTTAATTTATATTGTAGATAACATGGTGTGTGGTGCCACATATAAGATCATGTTATCAGTTTCTTATAAATTATAAATAGTCGTTCACAACCAAGATGGATAGGGACAAACCATTGGAACGGTTGTAGTGTAATTTGGTATTAGTTTATCTTGACTATAAAATTACACTAGTACACTATGTGTGTATTGAGTAGGACCATTTGAGGTTGTTCGATTTGTACTGACTACATAAAAGAACAGAACCTTTGTTATTATGGATGTGCATCCTCTTAATCCCTATATAATAACAAGCACGTATACTTAGTATTTATTTCTTTAACTTATCAATGGGTGAGATTTATTCGTTAAATCAATAGGTCCGATGAGTTGGGATATAGTATTATTTATATGGTGTGTTGTTGATTATAGAAGGAATTTGTGTCCTAATTATTTAGGCTGATGATGTCCCCTTGAGGAGCTCATAAGGATTATCATGTAAACCCTGCAGGTGGACTTAGTCCGGCATGATAATAAAGTTGAGTGGTACTACTCTTGGACTCAGATGTTAATTAACTGAGTTGTTAGTAACTCATTTAATTAACGGACATACGATATCTTAAACACGGGGAGATTAACACACTCATAATAAGAAGGAGTCCATATTGTAATATGGGATTGGTGCGGTAGTTCAATAATAACCATTGAGTGGTATGAGTTATTATTGATGGACTTGATTTGGGTGTTCAGGGCGAACACGGGAAACCCAAGTCCATCAGGAGACCTAAATCAATTCCTCCTCTAGGTCCCTATTGTAGCCTCTATATATAAAGTCTCGCAACCATCCATCCATAACCGAGTTTGGTTTAACTTGGTTTGGTTTAACTTAACTTGATTTGGTTTAACTTAACTTGGTTTGGTTTAACTTAACTTGGTTTGGTTTAACTTAACTTGGTTTGGTTTAACTTAACTTGGTTTAGTTTAACTTAACTTGTTTAGATTTTTTCTAAATAATTTTTTTTTAATTTTTCTTTCCTTGTAACCGATGACAAGTCTATAAAAAGGAGTAGGATGTGGCCCCTAAAACCTAACTTTCTAATTCTCCACAATCTTCTTCTCTCTTTGTGGTCGGCGCCCCTCTTCCACCTAGGGCCGGCGCCGCATCCACCTCTTCTTCTCCTTGTGGCCAGCGCCACCTTCAACCCCACCTAGGGTCGGTGCCACCTCCACCAAGGGTCGCCCCCTTTCCTCTCCTAGCTAGGGTCGGCGACACTTCTTCATCTTGGTGGCGGCAGCTTGAAGAAAAGGAAGAATAGGAACACATGGAAGAAGAGGAGGAAGAAGAAGAAGATTACAAGGTGCCCCATCCTAGAGACTCCTTTTTGTGGCTGGCGATTTTGGAAGAGAAGAGAAGGAGGGTGGTTTTGTTCTTGGTAGATCGTCGCTCACACGACGTCCAAGAAGAGGAGAGGAATACGGCAGAAGATCAAGAGATCTTTAACTACAAAGAAAAGGTACAACTAGTTCTTTAATTCCGCTGCGTATCTAGTCTCGTTTTTCTTTGTATCGATTTTGCATATCGATTTTGAATACCAACACAAGAGGCCAACGATCTTGTAATTCGATCAAGGTGTGATTTGATCATTCAAGAACTTGCTTGATTGATCAAACACATGTTTGATCGAATATGCGTGTTGCTAGGAAAAGTTCTGTTCTTTTACAATTTTTTTTGTACAGGGAAATCTAAACAGAACAGAATTCCAACGCCTTTCACAGATATCTAGTAAGGGCAAGTGCTAACTGGAGGTTAAACAAGGCAAAGTCTAGGCAGGTTTATAGGACTGAATGTTTGTCAAGGATAAGTCCTGACAGGAGATTAGGCAACGCAAAGTCCAAACAGGTTTGTAGGACCGGATGTCTAGCAAGGGTAAGTCTAAGCAGGACAAAGGTGACCGAATACTTGGCAAGGGGAAATCCTAGGGGCATGAACCCTAGGTGGTGAGATCCTAAGGAGTATGTTTTATGTAATAAAGTCTTGGATGCAATCCAAGCATAAAGCCTAGTAGATCTGGTATACTTACAGGAGTGTGTCTTGATCATAAAGGATTGACCCTTAGGCGGTTGACTTTCAAGCAAAAGGTAAGACTAGTCACTCAGGTAGCCTTATAGGAGTGCAATTTGATTCTAAGGAATTGACCCTTAGATGGTAGACTTGGAGGAGGGACCTCTAAGAAAAAGGTATGTCTAATAGGTTAGGTAGACTTATAAATATAGACTAGATTGCTTATTTGTGTTTTATATAATTGTTTTGCAGGAATTTGGAGCTGGAAGCAAAATAGAGAACAAACAAACATAAATGGGTGAACCAGACTTGAATCAGCTCCAACCAAACCCAAACCGATTTAGTAGACCAAACCAATAGTTCGGTAGACCAACTGAGTTCAGTTCTAGATTGCTGAGTTGTCAGAAATATTGACATAGAAGCTGATGTGGAAAAAGATTTGGTTCAACTTGATGATTTGGATGAGGATAAGGATAAGTCAGATAATGTGGATAAAGATAAGGTTTGATCAAGATATGACTTCATCTAGATAAGAGTTTATCTAGATAAGAGTTTATCTAGATAAGGATCTGATCCAACTTTATAAAAGGAGACGAAGGCTCTATGTTCATGAACATCATTTCTCTACTCTATGGTCTTCAACTCTGCACTCAAAAGACAACAAGACTTTGCTGTGCGACTGGAGAAGTTCTAGGAAGAGTGTGAGGCACTCATGACTTTCAGACTGATCGGTGACACTTTGTTTGTATCATACATGTATATGCTATTGGTTATATTGCTCAGGTATTATGAGCAGATCTAATGTTGATCCCTAGTGAGTTTACTGATCACTATACCATATGTGTCGCTTCAAAATTGAGTATGTACATTTGTTATGCCAGTTATAGTTATGTGTATTTGTTATGTCAGTTATGGTTATGTACATTGGGTATGTCTTATTTGATCATATTATTATTTCCCTACTGAGACTATATACTTTGATCTCTATGTTTTATATAGATCATGCACTATCTTGTCTATTACTCGCTAAGTGACTTGCACTCATCACCCTATTTATGTATTGTCCTTTTCCTCAGGTAGCTGGTAGATGAATGTGGAGTTGCTTAGAGTATCCTGTCTGTCGGTCCCACGTCACATCAGAAAATAGTCTTTACTTTGCTCTTGTTTTCTTATAAGCTTTCCTTATAGTATTGATATTGTATTGATGTTTAGCCATGTGACTACTTTATCGTTTTTGGTATTTTGTTGTGTTTAAGTCGTGTCGGCACGCATTGTATCATTTTAATTTGTGTGACTTTCCTATGTCTTCCACTGTGATTTTTGTTATAGCTGAGTGAGCTATTTATTATTTTATTTTATATTCCAGCTATGTGGTCTGTGTATACAACTGTGTGGTTATTGATCCAGCTGTGTGGGCTGCATATTAAACTGTGCCATTGTGTTTTATTTCCATCCATGTGGACTGTAGGCTGAGTGGCTATGTATGCACTATGAAACCTTCTTCTAGGAGATGGAGAAGCCTCGTATAAGCAAATACACAAACAAATACGAGAAATACAATAAGACCAAAGAAATAAGTACAGCAATAAAGGACCTTTGCTTTTGATCTCTTGTTGCTGTGAATTGCCTCTTGATACTTGGAAAGTGCAACAACACCTATCACCAAGAAGTTTCAAAAACTAGCGATGAAGAGCAGATAAGAAGAGCTTTGGATATAAATCTTTAATGAGCATTATATCCCACAGATTAGGGCTCCCAATCGATTGACCTTATCCCCAATCGATTGCCACATTAGATCCGAGAACATCCGGTCATCCAAACCTCCCAACAGCTCTTTTCTTATTCTCCCAATCAATCACCTAATCAATTAAGAGGCTTTAATCGATCACTTGATCGATTATAAAGCCCACTGTGCATCATGAAAAATTCCCCTCAATCGATTAGTCAATCGATTGAGGATGCCCTCGATCGATTGCCCAATCGATCTAGGTGATTAGAGACATATTATTCTCATGAACCACTTCTCCTAATCGATTACCTAATTGATTAAACTTCTTGTGATAAAATCAACTCCCCAATCGATTGCCCAATCAATTGGAGAGCTGAATCGATTGACCAATTGATTCAACACCTCTCTGTGCTCGCGATTTATTCCTCCAATCGATTATCCAATCAATTGGTGAAGGCTTAATCAATTGGCTAATTGATTCAGCCTTCTCCTCTCTCATGATACACAACTCTCAATCGATCAATTAATCGATTGGCTTTAGCTCAATCGATTACTCAATCAATTGTCCAACCCTAACTCACTTAACCTGAGTCTAGGGTTTCCTTGCCCAACCTTTGGTCAACCGTAACCTGTTGGAACTTTTTCACCAAATGTCCGGTCAACCTTTTAACCCACTTGAACTTTCTCTTATGTTAACTTCCCATTGGACTTTCGATCATCAAGTGCGGTTCTCCTTGATCCACATGGATTTTTCTCTTGCCTAACCTTAGTTAGGTCTTTTCTTTGCCAACATATTGTTCTCCTTGACCCACTTAGACTTTCCTTTGCCTAACCACAGTTAGGACTTTCCTTTGCCAACATGTAGCCCTTCTTGACTTACTTAGACTTTTCTTTACCTACGTGTGATCCTCATTGACCCACTTAGATTTTTCTTTAGTTAAACCTCGAGTTATGACTTTACTTTGCCTAACCTCTAGTTAGGACTTTCTAGTTAAGTATCCAGTCCTCCATGACTTACTTGACTCCTGTCTTACATATCATCAAATATCTAGTTTACCTTGACATATTTGATATTTTCTCACATATTGTCCCACGTATTGTCTAAACATAAAAAATCAAGCTTGAACATATTTAAACTTTGTCAAACTGGTCAACCTTGACCTAAGGATGATTGTACTAACATTAAAATGTGTAGAGCTCTAAATAAGCTTCGTTTCTCATCCAAGATCACCTCTTTCTAATATCCAAGACAAAAGTTATGATCTTTGGAAGTTTGCTACGTCGGAACTCCTCATTTCATGCTCACTCTCTGTTCTTACGACCGTCAAGTGTCCGGTTAACTTTTGACCTACTTGAACTTTATATTTGCCAAATTCCCATTGGACTTCCAATCATCAAGTGCGGTCCTTCTTGACCGACTTGGATTTTTCTTTTGCTTAACCTCAGTTAGTATTTTCCTTTGCAACGCACAGTCCTTGACCCACTTGAATTTTCTTTTGTCTAACCGCAGTTAGGATCTTTCTTGTCAATGTGTGACTTTCTTTGACTCACTTGGGCTTTCTTTTGTCTAATCACAGTTAGGAATTTACCTTTGCCTAACCCTAGAGTTAGGACTTTGCCTTTGCCTAACTCTCGACTTAGGACTTTGTCATACCTAACCTCCAGTTAGGACTTTCCAGTTAAGTATCTGGTCCTCCATGACCTACTTGACTTCTCTCTCACACATTATCAAATATCTGATCCACCTTAAGTTACTTGACATCTTCTTCGAATATCGTCCAATCATCTAAACTCAAACTCGAATCTACTCAACCTTAGTCAAATTGATTAACCTTGACCCGAGAACGATTGCACCAATAATCTCCCAACAGACTATTCCCTTTTATTTGACAATATCAAAAGTTAAAGATAAATCATTTAATAAATAATTTATTAATTATTGAATGCAAATTAAATATTAAAAGGGAATATATAATAGATTTGACTCTTCTATTCTATTTTATTTAATTTTAGTTTTAATTTTAATTTTAATCAACCCTAACCTAACTAAAACCATATGCTTTGGTTCAAGTTTGTTAAAACATGTCGAAATTTCCAGAAGCTTCTGTGCTTTCCGACTGTTAGCTCCTTTTAAACCGTAGCTTAGTTTGAATTTAATTATTTTTTATACTATTTAATTTTTTAAAAATATTTAAAATTTTAAGCTTTGATATTATAAATTTATTTGTTTATTTTAAAATTTTTTTTTATTTATTTATCAACTTAGTTTACAAACTTTTTCATGAATATTATTTAGAAATATATTTTTGAATATTAACTAATATTTTGAGGATTAAACAAAAGGAATCACAGAGTGCTAATGCCACAACTAATAAATTATTTAAAACGTCCATAAAATCTAAACTAAGCAATCAGTTTACCACCCTCTGGCAGTAATAATGAAATGACAGAAATAAATGATCCTATGGCCTAGGTATCATATATGTCGCTAAAACAAAGAGCTATCCTTAATTAAGTACTTATAAATAAAACATCTGATCTTTAAGGACAATGCAATAATTAAGATATAGGGTATTATTATATTAAATTATGGGATCGAAATTCGACATATATGAGCATCTCCTTCTTCATATCTTGACCACGTACTAATGATTAGTAGTCATCCGTGATTTACCTCCTCTAAATTTATCTAAGGACGGATTGACGGGTTGATGAGGACTCTCAGGATGGGTAAATCGTCTTTTGTCACATTAGAAACAAAAACGTCTAGACCTAATAAAATTAAGTGAATACCAAGATGATAATCATTTTATTTTGATCTCAGGCCCCAAGATGCGCATTCTTAGAAAGAATCAAATGATATTAAATTTATTACACGTCGTTTTATCTTGAATTTTGTAAGAAGTTATTTTTACCACAGACGTCAAACTTATTTATAGTATTTAGTTCATTTAGCATCCTATTATTAGAAGTCAAGTAGTAATTGTCTTTAACATGAAGCATCATACATCCATGACAAATGAGGGTTAGTGAAGTTAAAGTTGTCAAAAAAGAATTCGATCCGAGTTGATTTAAAAAAATCAAGTTCAAGTTAGTTTTGGATTGGAGAATTGTTGGATTGAAGATTTTTGGATCAATTCGGATGGAGTTGAATTTAAATTTTAATGAGCTTTTAGAGGTTCAATTAAATTTTATTTTAAAAATTACTTTTATGCATATTAATGTTAGAATTATAATAATAGAATATTGAGATAAGAATGAAGAATTATAGAAAAAATAATAAAAATAAATTATTTTTAATTGGGTTATTTGATAAGATTTGAATTGGTTGGATTTGGATTCAAATTTAGGGATTTCATCTTGTATTTAGATTTAAGTCATATTTGAACAGATTGAGATTTTTTTATAAATTTTATTTTAATTCAACCCAAATCCAATCCGATCCATACAAATGGACCCAAGATTCATACGAATGGACCCGGCCTAATTGAAGTAGCCAACCGTATAAGCAAGTGGTCTTCCAAATTCATGATTATACTCCTGGAAGTTTTCATGATTTTAATTAATTTTATTGCAATCCGAAAGCAAATGAAGCAGCGGAGAACTTTTATGATTGTAATTTACGATCAGAAAAAACTTAAAAGTCCCGTTACTCTCCTCGATCTGATGCCGACATATCTCTGTTCTTGTTGTAGAAATCAAAATAAAGTTTTTTTTTAATGATATTATTACTAAAATTAATATATTTATTTATACAAATTATAATAAAAAGATTAAATAAGACATACAATCATAATAATTATAAACATAACAATATAATACACTTGAAAATATTATTTTTCCTATTTGATAATAAATCTCAATTGATTGAAATTAATTAGAGATTATTTTCATTATTATCATTAACTCCGATAAACTCAACAGGAGTGCCTGAATGTTGAGTTTGAGTACTAACTTGGTGAAACGTTGTCTAAATAATGACTTGGTAAATATATTAGTAATTTGATTCTTCCGTAGAGATATAAGAAACCAAAAGTTATCGAGTCGCCACACGCTCGCGAACAAAATGAAAATCAATCTCTACATGCTTGGTACAAGCATGAAAAATAGGATTTGCTGCAAGATAAGTTGCTCCAATATTATCACACCATATTTTTGGCGTAGTAGTTGGGAAAAAGTGTAATTCTAAAAGAAGAGATTGTAGCCAAATAATTTCTGACATTGCGTTAGCGATAGCTTTATATTCAGCTTCAGTACTCGAGCGAGAGACTGTAGGTTGCTTCTTTGAAAGTCAGGAAACAAGATTTCGCCTAAGAAATATAGCATATCCACTAGTAGAACGTCTATCTTCGGGAGATCCAACCCAATCTGCATCATTATAGACAATCAACTCTCGTGAAGACTGACGATATAATAGAAGATCATGTAGAATAGTGTCTTTGAGATATTGAAAAATTCTCTTAACACCTTCCCAATGATGTTCAGTAGGAGCATGCATAAATTGACAAGCACGATTCACAGCGAAAGCAATATCGGGTCATGTAATTGTGGCATATTGTAGGGCACCAACAATACTACGATAAATCTAGGGGTCAGACATCGAAGAGGAGGATGAAGGTGCAGTGAAACCACCCTCAATGATTGGTGTGGAGATAGGACGTGAACCATCTATTTTAGCTCGTTGTAGGAGCCCAGTAATGTATTTGCTCTGAGAGAGAAGACAACCTTTAGAATGTAAAAGAAACTCTATGCCAAAGAAAAAATGAGCATTGCCAAGATCCCGAATAGGAAACTCTTAACAGAGAAATGTAGTAAAGTAATAATGTTATTGATGTGCGTAGATTGTATACACTTATTAGCATGTTTTGACGCACATTCACATACTTTGAGCATGCTTGATCTATGCATTTTCATACTTTCAGCTTTCCTTTTTAGCATATTTACTCTCTTTGTTCGGAGATCTGCTTTTGTGTATTTTTTTTTGTACGCAGGAGTCGAATCTGGTGAAAGATGCGTGTTTGAGGCGAAGTCTGCAAGCAAAGCGATGGAGGAAGCCACGACACTTGAACCCTACATGGCCCTGCCATGGGGGGTTGCCCAGGCCGTGTAAGGATGAGAGGCCGTGTAGCTGCACCAGAGAAGGAAGTTGGCAAGGCCGTGTGAACCTCACACGGCCGTGCCAAGTTTTAAAGTCGAAGGAAGCCTGGACCGTGTACACCACATGACCATGTCAATTTTCCAGAGACAGAAGAAGCCTCGGCCGTGTGTGCTACACGACTGTGTGAGGTTTCCAAATAGCAGGAGTGTGTTGGCCGTGTGCACCACACGGCCGTGCCAGGTTTCCAGAGGTGAAGACAGTGCAGGCCGTGTGGATCTACACGACCGTGCAAGGGGAGCTTTGATAAAGGCAAGCCACGACCGTGTACCTCACACGACCGTGTGAGATTAGCAGAGAAGAGAGTCGAGTAGGCCGTGTGAACCTCACACGGTCGTGCCTCGGGGCCGTGTGGCGCCCAAACCCCTCTTCTATATAAGGTCTCCTTCAAAATTTGAAAGGGGATCTTCTCCCTTTTAGGGGGAATTGAAGATTTGGGTGTTCCTCCACCTTCTTGGAGGGATTTCCGGCGATTCCAAGGGCGGATCTTCAATACTTCGACTCCGAGGAGCGAGGATTGGATCCGAAGACGGTTCTTCATCGTAGATAAGCTTTTCTTCCTTCTTTTTCTTGGATTTGGGGATCAAGATGTTTATATTTTCTTCTTCTTTTGGATTCTTTCCTTGTTCCATGGATTAGATCTCTTGTTCAAGGATGGAGGGAGTATTTGTAATGGGGATTTGATGTAAACTCTTGTGAATTTGCCAAGATTCCTATTTCTATACTTTTGCCCTATTTGTATCTATTATTTCTTGTGTGGATTGTTTAGATTAGGGCTTAATTACCATGCTAGATTGAATGTTTGAATATCTTGTGGATCTTGTATGGATTACTTCTCATTCGATTTTCCGAGGGATCTTCGTGACAGGAACATGCCATTGTAAGGACGTTTGAGGGGAAATCTTGAGAGGGAAATTAGGTATTTCAAGAGAGTAGGATAGATTGTATGCGTTAATCTTTATATCTAATGGGGTTGAAAAGTAGTGATTTCTATGTTGATTTTCTGAGGGAAGCATGCGTAAGGTGCAAGCCCGTGTAAGGACAACACAGGGTTTACTCCTAATTGATCACATCTAGATATATTTTCAGTCCTAGGTCGGTTGCCTATTACAAGAGGGAACCGACAACCTTCTACAAATAATGGACAATTGAGGAATATGATTTGGTAGATCCTACATTGAATGACATTAGAAAGAAACCAAAACTCTTAGAACATACCTTTATCATTGCCCTTATTCTTGTTTCTTATTCTTTTGTTTCTTTGTTACTTTTCATAGTTATACTTAGACTTTGTCAATCCATTGATTTGTTGCCTAGCTAATTCACGTTGAGATATTCTTAGTGCTTATTCCAGTCCCTGTGGATACGATAATCTTTTATATTACTTGCGAAATTTCCGTACACTTGCGAAGGTCAACAGTTATTTTGATCACTGCCATTGATTAATATATCATCTACATAAATCAGAACAAATATTAAAAATTCCTCATTATATTTGTAAAATAGGGAAGAGTCTGTTTTTAAGGCAGAAAATCCCTGAGTATGAAGCTAGGTAGATAGACGATGAAACCATGCATGAGGTGCTTGTCGAAGACCATATATAGACTTCTGAAGTTGGCACACATGTGTTGAAAGTAACGGGTGGATGAATCCAGGAGATTGCTCTATATAAACAGTTTCTTCAAGGTGGCTATGAAGGAAAGCATTGGAAATATCTAATTGGCATATTGGTCAATTGGAGCTTACAGCTATAAATAGTAGCAATATGATAGTTGTAATTTTGATGACTGGACTAAAAGTATCATTGAAATTAATACCTGGCTGTTGATTAAAGCCTTTAGCAACAAGGTAAGCTTTGTAATGTTCAATAGAACCATATGCACGATACTTAATTCGGTAAACCCATTAAGAACCCACAATATTCATAGATGGGGTACGAGGGACTAAGCTCCAGCTTGCATTACGAAGAAGAGCATCAAATTCAGTAGCCATTGCAGCACGCCAATTTGGATCTTTGACTGCCTGTGTAAAACTAGAAGGTTCAACAAAATTTGAAGAAGCAAGAAGAGCACGTGGAAGAGGATGACGAGTGGAAACTGGTTGACATCATGCATAAATATCGCTTAGGGGAAGCATCCGCCGAGGAATATCATCATCATAGATACTCGGAGATGAGTGGTCAGACGGATGAGAATCAGAACTAGAGTGGATCACCACTAGCCGCCGAGTCTACAGTAACTTATGGAGATGGAGCAGGACCCAAGATACTATCCCCCCTTGTACTTTCAATATGTCCTGATGACTCAATATATGGGGCTTCTATCATATTGCTTGGTGATATTAGATAGTTGCTTTGATTATCTGAAGGAGGATTTGAGGTAGCAACTGCAAACGGAAACAGAGATTCATCAAATGTAACATGTCGAGAAATATATATCCGACCGGTCAAAATATGGAGGCAACGGTATCCATGATGCAAATTACTATAACCAAAGAAAACACATTATAAAGAGCGAGGGTTTAAGTTGTGCTTAGAGTAAGGTCATAGCCAAGGATAACATGCGCAACCAAAGATATGAAAGAATGAGTAATTTGGAAGACAATTATAAAGTCTTTCCAAGGGGCACTTATTTTGAAGTAGTGGAGTGGGTAAACGATTGATAAGGTAGACTGTTGTTTGGACGACATCATCCTAAAATTTAAGTGGAATCGAGGCATGATTAAGAAGAGCTAAGGCAGTTTCAACCACATGATGATGTTTCCTCTCGACAGATCTATTTTGTTCAGGAGTGTGGGGACAAGAGACTCGATGGATGATGCTAGAGGAAGTAAGATGATGATGAAGTGCTTGATACTCTCCACCCCAATCAGAATGAAGGGAGAGGATTTTACGATCAAAATAGCGCTCAACTTATTTTTGAAAGTGACAAAAAATATCAAAGAGATCAGACTTTCTTTTCATAGAAAAAATTCAAGTAAACTTGCTGAAATTATCAATAAAAATAACATAATAAAGAAAACCTTGATTAGATAGAATAGGAGTAGGACGCACACATCAGAGTGAATAATTTCTAAAGGAAAACTAGAAGTGCGAGAAGAAGACACAAAAGGTAATTTATGAGATTTTGCTTTCATGCAAGCCTCACATAAATGAGAAGAAAAGGCTAAAGAAATTGGTAAACCATACTGGTTAATGATATTTTGAACAACACGTAGAGACGGATGACCAAGACGTGTGCACCAAGAGAATTTATCAGTGCGTTCTCCAATAAACGTATTAGTATAGGTGGGATGAAGATGATAAAGATCGTCTTTAATATTTCCTCGGAGTAGAATATTTCTTGTTGTGAGATCCTTCACAAGACAATGATGAGGATGAAATTTAAAGAACACATTATTATCAAGATCAAACTGACGGACAAAAAGTAAATATTTAGTAATAGAAGGAACATGAAGAGTGTTGTGCATGCAAAAAGTATGACCATATGAATGAAAGGATATGTTTCCAATGTGAGCAATTTGCAAACCTGACCCATTGACTATTTATAACATGTCGGGTCCATGATAAGGTGAAGCTTCTGTAAAAATATTATATTCCGGTGTAATATGATGAGTTTTTCCAGAATCCAGATGCCATCTTGGGGTTTCAGGAACTGATGACGTTGCATTAGGAGGGATGGAGAGTGATAATGCTCTAGAATTAGATGATTGAGTACTAGATTGCCAAGATGAGGGAGAGGATTGACTTGATGATACAGGTCCTCCAAAAAAATTTGAATCATATCTTTTATAACAATTTTGAGCATAATGACCATAATTGAAGCAAATCTGACAGCGTCCTCGACCCCAACCTCTGAAACCTCCAAACTGATTTTGGTGACCATATTGGGGAGGAGGCTGATTATGTTGATCAGGTTGTGGAGCCTTGCTAATCATGTGTGCTGATAAAGATAGAGAATCTGACATCCTTTGATATTGTATTTGTAGAAGTCTTTCATGAGAGGATAATATACCATGAAGTGTTTCAAGTGACACTTGATCCATGCGAGTCATCACGTTGGGAATAAAGCTATCATGCACGCCCCAGAGGAGTTCCTGCCAGAGGAAAATCCGGGAGCATCTCCCCTGTACCAGTGACAATCTGAAGCATACATACATACAAAATACATCAGCCACATACGACTAGAATATATATACACAACCACACAGTTATATATATACATTAAACAACCCACTCGACTGTACTAAAACAAAACCAACATAGTGGAAAAAATGATAGAGAAAAATGTAAGGTGATCGGTGGTCGGCTTGAAGGGAAGTTGGATAGACGGCACCCCCAAATCGATGCTTCCTACACTTGTGAACTTGTGCAGCGGAAATACAAACAACAAACAAGCTAAAGACTAAAACTAAGAAAGGAAATGTAAACCGCTACCACGTTCGTTTTGTTGATACAGTCTGACCTGGCTGTTGTTTTGATGTTGACACTGATTTAAGTTTGTATCAGATATTAATTAAACTCAGACTGATTAATGATCAAGGTTGATCATGTGGAGAGGAAAAGTCCAAGTACGGACACTTGGCACGCGAAGTCGGAGAGGGCTCGGTAGCTCGTTCTCCGGACTAGGTCAGAGAGGGCTCGGTAGCTCGTTCTCTGGACCGGACGAAGTCGGAGAGGGCTCGGTAGCTCATTCTCCAGACTAGGTCAGAGAGGGCTCGGTAGCTCGTTCTCTCACCCGGACGATGGAGTCGGAGAGGGCTCGATAGCTCGTTCTCCGGACTAGGTCAGAGAGGGCTCGGTAGCTCATTCTCTAGACCAGGAAGACGTTAGGGTTTAGGGCTGGGAAGCTCTAAAACCAACAGAGGCATTGGATCGGTCTGTTGACTGATCCAGTGATACTTTGGCTGTCTGGATCGGTTTGTCGACCGATCCAGTGATACTTTGGTTATCTGATCGGTCTGTGGACCGATCAGTAACCACACAGAAACTTTTTGTGAGTTATCTGATCGGTCTCGTGACCGATCAGTAACCACACAGAAGCTTTCTGTGGGTTATCTGATCGGTCTGGTGACCGATCAGTAAGAAAACGATGAGATTCAGAGAAATAGGGGGATCGGTCTGTGGATCGATCCACCTATAGGCTGATCGGTCCACAGACTGATCAGCATCATCCCAGACCAATCAGGATGTCTCCTGATCGGTCCAGAGGGTTATGGATCGGTCTGTTGACCGATCCACAACGATGTCGTTTGTCTTCTGCTGTTTCTCTGCGATTTCTGATTCATCTGATCTAACCATCTGTTGTAAGATTTTTGAGTTACAGATTGCAGGTGTCGTGCCAATGCTTGAATCTTAAATCTGATCTACTTTCCTTGTGCCACAGATAAAGGAAAAAGTTGGATGAGTTAAAGGAGCAGCAGGAGAGGCAACGAAGATGTGTGTGGCGGTGGCTAGGCAACTAATTAAGAACCTGCTTTAAAACCTTTAAGAACTATGCTTTGGTTTTGTGAAATGTAATACAATATGGGTGACTTGATGTTGAGTTTTTATTTATTTTGTCATCATGTTATGAAACCATGTTAGTGTAGTTCAGGTTTTAATTAAGTTAAGAAAAATGATTTTAAGTCTTCCGCTGTGATATGTACGTTGAGTATCGTAGCCCCGTCCCTTAGGGTTAGCAGGGAGGGCGGGCGTTACAGGTTGGTATCAGAGCCAGGTTATTGTCAGCTCACTACACACACATCAAGCCTCCTACCTACCGCTCCAAGTAAGAATGTTTATGCTAAATTTACTTGTTATATGCTTATGTTTAATTTTCTTGTTACATGTTTATGCTTAATTTTCATGATTATATGACTTATGCTCTATTTTTTTTCTTTCTTGTTATATTGCCTATGCTTCATTTTCTTTACTACATTGCTTATGCTTTATTTCCTTATGTTACATTGTTTGTCATTATATTCCTTATTTTTCCTTATGTTGTTTATGCTTTAGTTTCATGTTCTACTTGCTTATGCTTTATTCTATACTTTTAGTTATAAATTAGATTAGGATTACATATTGGTAGGTTAGGAATAATACCAGAACAAATAGATAGAAACAAAACAATAGGTTAGATTGGCTAAAAACGATAACCACTTACACTAGTCTGTTTGTCCTTATTTAGATAAACATGGTTAGGACACGCAATGCCCGAACCGGAGGAACAGTGACTCCACCAGATCTGACACAGGTAGTCGCAGACCTCCAGCATCAGATCGCAGAGCAACAGCAGCTGATCACTACCTTAATGGGTCAGCAAGGCAACCCAGTCACCCCACCGGTGAATCCACTACCTGTTGTACCTACAGGCAGCCCCTACTCCGATGGTCCGACAAGAGGCCTATCTGATTCAGTGGCAAAGGCTTAAGCCGGAAGCATTCTCGGGAAACTGTGAACCATGGGATGCGCAAGCCTGGCTCAAAACCGTGGAGAACATAATGGAATTATTGGATTGGACTGAACACGAGAAGGTCAAATGCGCGTCGTTCTGTCTTACCGGAGATGCCCGGATGTGGTGGGACAGAGTAAAGGAGAAAAGACAAATAAACCAAATGCAGTGGACAGATTTTGAGACAGAGTTCTTAGAGGAATTCTTCCATATGCGAGTGACCAACAAACACTATGACGAGTTCACTGAGTTCCGGCAAGGTGATCTGTCAGTTAATGAAGCCGTTAAGAGGTTCAACCGCCTAGCCCGACTGTGCCCAGAACTGGTACGAACTGAAAAAGAAAGGGTCCGGTTAATGTTAAAGATGCTCCGACCCGAGATAGCTCTGAACGTAGCCGGCGGAGTTAATAGACCGCAGACTGCAGAGGAGCTAGTCAGCAGTGCCCTGATTACCGAGCACTATCAGGAAGCAATGAACAAGGGCAAGAACCAAGCACTGACCGGAGGACAAAAATCGCACAATACCAGAGCCGACTGGAAAGGAAACTCAGGTGGAAAGAGGAAACAGTGGAATAAATCCAAAGGTGGCCCAGCCAATAAACAGATCAAGTACCCTCAGTGTGCCACATGTGGGAAGATGCATTCTGGAGTATGTCGTCTGAGCACCAGAAAGTGCTACAACTGCGGAAAGGAAGGTCATTTGATAAGAGATTGCCCTACTCAGCCTCAGGCACCACCTTCGCAGAACTTCCAGAGCAGGAGTGCCCCCGCACAGCTTCACCAGATGCAAGCTGCCATAGAAGAGACTTCAATCAGCCAAGGAAGATTGGAGGCCCCTCCCAATGCCAGAATCTACTCACTTACCCAGGAAGACGTGGCGAACGCCTCTACTGTTGTCACAGGTCAGCTACTTATTTATAATCAGTACGCTGTAGTATTATTTGATACCGGGGCAACACACTCGTTCGTCTCAACACCTTTTATGAAGAAGCTAGATATACCACTCCGAACTCTAGAGGACACGTTCTTAACAACCTTACCATCCGGGGAGATTATGCCATCGAACCACATGCTGCAAGCAGTACTCATTCGGATCGCAAACAGAGAACTCTACTGCAATTTGATAGTACTCGATATGCAGGATTATGACATAATTTTGGGCATGGATTTCCTTAGCAAGTACGGCGCTTCAATCGAGTGCCGCAAAAGAAAAGTGATTTTCCGACCCGAAAATGAACCAGAGTTTGAATTTTACGGGGAATCAAAAGGAACGGAGAAGTTATTGTCATCTATTAAAGCACAAAGGATGTTAGATAAAGGATGTATGGGGTTTCTAGCACATGTGGTTGATACCAATCAAGTCAAAGACCCGAAGTTGGAAGACGTTAGAATAGTATGCAACTACCCAAAAGTATTTCCTGATGAACTACCAGGGTTGGCCCCTGACAGGGAGATAGAATTCGGAATCGAATTGATTCCTGGTACTCAGCCGATCTCGAAAGCACCTTATCGTATGGCTCCGGCTGAACTAAAGGAACTTCAGGAACAATTATCCGAATTACTCGACAAGGGACTTATTCGTCCTAGTCACTCTCCATGGGGAGCTCCGGTGCTATTCGTAAAGAAGAAGGATGGGTCTATGCGAATGTGTATAGACTACCGAGCGCTGAATAATGTGACGATCAAGAGTCGGTACCCACTCCCACGGATCGATAACCTGTTTGATCAACTGAAGGGTGCGACTGTTTTCTCAAAGATAGATCTACGATCCGGTTATCATCAAGTGAAGGTGAAACCAGATGATATACCAAAAACGACATTTCAAACCCGATATGGACACTATGAGTTCATAGTTATGCCTTTCGGAGTAACCAACGCTCCTGCAGTATTTATGGACCTGATGAATCAAGTATTTACGGCCTATCTTGATAAATTTGTGATCGTCTTCATTGATGATATACTTATCTACTCGAGAACTCCAGAAGAACATGCCGAACACCTAAATACTGTACTACAGATCCTTCAAGAGAAACAACTATATGCAAAATTCTCCAAATGCGAGTTTTGGCTTGACCGGGTAATATTTCTAGGTCATGTCATTTCCAAAGATGGAGTTATGGTGGATCCAAGTAAAATCGAAGCTGTAAATAACTGGAACCGACCAAGGAATGCCAGCGAAGTCAGGAGTTTTCTCGGACTAGCAGGTTATTACAGGAAATTCGTAGAGAATTTCTCCAAAATCGCAGCCCCTATGACAGCCCTCACCAAGAAAAATATAAAGTATGAATGGACAGAAGCTTGCGAGAAGAGTTTCGCGGAATTAAAAAGGAGACTGACCAGTGCTCCGATTCTTACTCTTCCGGAAACCAACAGAGGTTTCGATATGTACAGCGATGCTTCCATCACAGGACTTGGAGCTGTACTTATGCAGGATGGCAAAGTCATTGCCTACGCTTCTAGACAACTTAAAGA
This sequence comes from Zingiber officinale, assembly GCF_018446385.1. Lineage (NCBI taxonomy): Eukaryota > Viridiplantae > Streptophyta > Magnoliopsida > Zingiberales > Zingiberaceae > Zingiber > Zingiber officinale. The sequence goes on from NC_055995.1 coordinate 22,922,742, forward strand.
ACATGAGAAGAATTATCCCATTCACGACTTAGAACTAGCAGCCGTGGTCTTCGCTCTCAAAATATGGAGACATTATTTATATGGAACTCAGTGTAAGATTTATACCGACCATCAGAGTCTGAAATATTTCTTCACGCAAAAAGATCTGAATATGAGGCAACGTCGATGACTCGAGCTAGTTAAAGATTACGACTGCGAGATTCTTTATCACCCAGGAAAGGCGAACAAAGTGGCCGATGCACTCAGCCGAAAGTTCAGTGCCACCTGATGCAACTATTTTAAAGTTCGAGGACGAACTTTTTATGAGGTACGGGGTACTGTAATACCCACTAAACTTGTAAGATAAATATATGAATGTGGGATTTTTCCTTAGAAAAATAATAGGAAGTGAGTTGGAGCAAAAAGAAATAAAATGAAATAAAAAGAAGAGGAGGTCAAGGATTGAACCATAAACCTCTTATATTATATTTCATAGAATTAATTAGTAGAAACCAATTGGGATAGAGAGAAGATATTGATAGCAAAGGAGGGAAACTCATGATAAAGGTAAGAGTAAAAGCTAGCCAAAAGAAAATAAGAAAAGAGCAAGAGAAGGGCAACTTGCCTTCCTCCCTTTCTCTCCCTCTTCCTCTTTGATTTTTGCCGAAAACTTAAAGAGGAATTAAGGGGATTCATTCCCCCTTATTTTATCATGAATGGTGAGAATAAATAGAAAATAAAATAAATGTAATAAAAATAGAAAATGGGTTAAGGGAGAAGGAAAGCAAAAATCAATTTTGCTACCTCTTCCCCCTTAACATAAAAGAGAGCAAGAAAAGAGAAAATTATTTTTCTCTCATTTTCTCTCATTCATCCTCTCCCTCACCGAGAACACCTCAGTCCCCTCTCCTCCACCTTTGGCCCCAAAGCCAAGGTTTTCTCCTAGGAAGCCTAAGATACAAGGAGGACTAAGCAAGGGAATCAAGGGAAAAGGAACTAGAAGAAGAGGCTATTTCTTCTCCACCATACCTTAGATCCACAAGCTTAAAGGATGTAAGCTTCCCCTCACCTGTGGTACAAGGCTTTTATGTGATTTTCGGATTCTATAAGGATTAGAAAACCTAGGAAAGAATTTAAGAAAATTCGGCTAAAGAAAGGGTTTTCAAATCTAGGATGATTTAAACAAGTCCTTATTTCATGATATTCTTTCTATGCTATGTAGGAAGGATTTTATTCATGTTTTTATACTTAAATGATGCTTGATCAGAGGAGTACCTAACTCTAGAATTTCGGCCAAAAATATGTTAAGAAGGTTAGGGAAAAATATTGTTTAACTAAACTAGTACAAAATTTCTCCCATGAACTACTAAGGGTTTTTATTGGTTTTCTTGCTTGAAAGTTACTTGAAACCAAAGAAATCCATTTATATGTTTCGGCCAAGAAAAGGGCTTAGGGTTAGGAAGACCTTTAAATTTAAATAACCATGTTTGTATGATAGAATATAGAGTTCTCTTAAAGAATTGCATGTTGTACATTGCTAGAAATTCATGAACTCTTATTTTAGATTTTCGGCCATGATAAGATGGATAGTTTAGAAAAGCTTAAACAAAATTCTAAATGCTCAAGACCTCTGTGATATTATGATATGAAAGTTGTTTAATGCTCTTATGTTTAAATTGAGTATAGAAAATTAGTTACATGATATATGACATGTAAGATCACAAGGGTCCTAGCTTGTTTATGAACCAACTTTTTATATGATGTTCTTAGTAATTTTTTCCATGAAACTTACTTAGGTTTTCCATGCTTTAGGCCACTTAAAACTTAGTTTAGAGATTGGTAGGTTTCGGCCATAAGGAGAAATAAAAGAAAAAGGGAAAGAAACCTAGAAAGCCTAAAACACAATTCACATGTATGTTTATTATGCTTGTCCTTACACATGCTATGAAACTTGTATAATTTCTCATGCTTTTAGGATATTTGAAGCAAGTTTATATTCTGTGAGTTTCGGCCAAGTAGGGTTTAAAAGACCTAGAGGCCTTAGAAATGAAACCAAATGTGTTAAAAGTGCTTCTTATGAAAATATGATAAGGTGTTGATTGTGTCACATATTTGTATAATTTTTCCATGACCTAAATGGATCATTGTGTGTTTCGGCCATGAAGGAATAGATGCCCTAGAAACCCTAGAACAAGAATTAAATATGCTTATGTCACTCTACATGAAATATGATAAGTAGAAAACCAAAGTTCTCATACTATATGTTGTTTAATGACCTAAATGAGGCTAGGGTAAGTTTCGGCCATACCTATTGTATGATGTCTTGTTATGAATTTATACATGATGTTAGTTCAAGTTCACATGCTTGTATGTTTGTTTTTAGCCCTAATGAACACTTGTTAAAAGTTTGATCAAGATATACGTTAAGGGCTTGAAGGACTTAAGAACTAGCTCAATATGCTTACTATGCTATTTGAAAAAAATGCTATAAATATGGTTTAAGGTTTCCATGCTTTCATGACATTTGGGACCTTGTTTATATACTGATAGGGTTCGGCCACATGAGTTTAAGGTCTTGGAGAACTTAGAAACCAAGTAAATCATACTTATAATGCTTCCTATGAAATTCATGTAATGATAATTTAGGTTTCACATGCTTAGAGGTTGTTTTTACCTAAATTGAGACCTAAGGGGGTTCGGCCATGATAGGAACCCAAGGGTTTAGGAAGCTTAGAACCCAAGTTAACTATGTTACCATGTTTCTTATGATAGTATAATCACATGATACACCCTTATGCTTAACCATGTATGCTTGTGATTTATACTTTTTTATGATATGATATGTGGATAGAGATATGCATATTTTAATGATATGTTATGTGCTTAGAAATATGCATGTTTTAATGATATGTTATGTGCTTAGAAATATGCATGCTTTAATGATATGCTAAGTGCTTAGAATATGCATACTTTTATGATATGCTATGTGAGTAGAAATATGCATGCTTTAATGATATGCTATGTGCTTAGAATATGAATGTTTTTATGATATGCTATGTGGATAGAAATATGCATGCTTTAATGATATACTACATGTTTAAGTGATGCATACTTTCTATGATATGATGTATGCCTAAGTGATGCATACTTTCTTAAGACATGATGTATGCCTAAGTGATGCATACTTTTATGATATGATGTATGCCTAAGTGATGCATACTTTCTTAAGACATGATGTATGCCTAAGTGATGCATACTTTTTTATGATATGATGTATGCCTAAGTGATGCATACTTTTATGACATAATGTATGCCTAAGTGATGCATACTTTTATGCTATGCTATGTGACTAGATGATGCATTTTTATACATGCTACTTTACTTTGTAAGGCTTGTACCAAGGGTGGACTCCTAATCAGTCTATAGGCCTTGCTTTGTGATCTAGGCTAAGCCTTGCTTTGTGATCTAGGCTAATAAGGGATGGGCTCCTTAGTACACCCCTAAGCCTTGCTTTGTGATCTGGGCTAAGCCTTGCTTTGTGATCTAGGCTAATAAGGGATGGACTCTTCAAGTACGCCACTAGGCCATGCTTTGTGATCTTGACCTAGTTCCTAGTATGATTCAAGACTTGCTACCTTGGATATACTTAGGACGCGCGCATCTATGTTATGTATGTATGGTACAAGCCGGGGCCCTAATTATGTTGATATTATGTTCAAGTATATATATGTAAGAAGAAAATGGTTTTAAAAGATCATGAGACATGCACATGTTTTTCGGATACATGTTTTTTAAAATCATGTTGCATATGATATATGATTATGTTGTGTTGAGGCTATGATTTAAGATATGCCATGATATGATTATGTTATGTTTCATGCTATGTTTTAAGAGATGATATGCCATGATATGATTATGTTATGTTTCATGCTATGTTTTAAGAGATAATATGTCATGATATGATTATGTTATGTTTCATGCTATGCTTTAAGAGATGATATGCCATGACTAGTTACAATGTTAGTTATGTTGCATGATAAGCTTAAAGAGTATGATATGTTATGCCATGACTAGTTGAGATCATGTTAAGTTGAGACATTATTTGATTATGTGTTGATTGTTGGTTTTAGTGAGTATGAAAGGAACTTACTGAGCCATGAGTGCTCATAGCTTACTTTCCTTGTGCCACAGATAAAGGAAAAAGTTGGATGAGTTAAAGGAGCAGCAGGAGGGGCAACGAAGATGTGTGTGGCGGTGGCTAGGCAACTAATTAAGAACCTGCTTTAAAACCTTTAAGAACTATGCTTTGGTTTTGTGAAATGTAATACAATATGGGTGACTTGATGTTGAGTTTTTATTTATTTTGTCATCATGTTATGAAACCATGTTAGTGTAGTTCGGGTTTTAATTAAGTTAAGAAAAATGATTTTAAGTCTTCCGCTGTGATATGTACGTTGAGTATCGTAGCCCCGTCCCTTAGGGTTAGCAGGGAGGGCGGGCGTTACAGGTCAGAGAGGGCTCGGTAGCTCATTCTCTAGACCAGGAAGACGTTGGGGTTTAGGGCTGGGAAGCTCTAAAACCAACAGAGGCATTGGATCGGTCTGTTGACCGATCCAGTGATACTTTGGCTGGCTGGATCGGTCTGTCGACCGATCCAGTGATACTTTGGTTATCTGATCGGTCTGTGGACCGATCAGTAACCACACAGAAACTTTCTGTGAGTTATCTGATCGGTCTCGTGACCGATCAGTAACCACACAGAAGCTTTCTGTGGGTTATCTGATCGGTCTAGTGACCGATCAGTAAGAAAATGATGAGATTCAGAGCAATAGGGGGATCGGTCTGTGGATCGATCCACCTATAGGCTGATCGGTCCACAGACTGATCAGCATCATCCCAGACCGATCAGGATGTCTCCTGATCGGTCCAGAGGGTTATGGATCGGTCTGTTGACCGATCCACAATGATGTCGTTTGTCTTCTGCTGTTTCTCTGCGATTTCTGATTCATCTGATCTAACCATCTGTTGTAAGATTTTTGAGTTACAGATTGCAGGTGTCGTGCCAATGCTTGAATTTAAATTAAGCTCCATCAGAAGAATAAGACCAAGTGATCTTTCTGCTGTGTTTCGCTGCAAATTATGCAATTGGAGCGTCAACGTTCACTGGCTGCGATCAGTTGGCAACAACTTGATTCTTGCTTATTGGTTCGAGCTCAGAGACACCAGTGAAGACCATGGATGGTATTGGTGTGAGTTCAGAGAATCAGATGAGGAGGAAGAGTGATTGGCGATGCCTGAGTTGGTCGCAGTGATTCGATACAGGTGACAGTGATTCGGCTCTGGCTGAAGACAGTGAGAAAGCAGAGGAATAAGAAGAAGGAAGAAGAGAGGTTTTGTAACAAGGATTTTGAAAAACTCTCTGTCGATCAAGCAAGGGGATGTGTGTTTGAGCTCTTGGCTGAGGAACCTTCTGTCTTTGCGCTTTGCTTTCATCGTGGCTGTAAGTTGATTGTTCATTCATTTTAGCCACTAAACTCTGTAAGTCTTGTGCTTCATTTCAAATATTTTCTGAGACTTTGTGGAGAGGTTACTCCACGGAGAAGGAGAAATACTTAGTCGGAATTTATCCGGGGTGTGATCTACCGAAAGATCAAGGGATCGTCCACCTTACGGACACGCCGAGGAGTAGGGGCAAGTTATCCCCGAACCTCGTACATCCTTGTTGTGTTAGTGGTGGGTTGTTTCTTTTCCTTGCATCAGTTTTCCTTTTGTTTATTTCCGCTGTGCTAACAAATTTTTGTGAGGAATTAATTGAGTTTTAGTGGAGGCTATTCACACCCCCCCCTCTCTAGCCATCCGAAGGTCCTAACAAGTGGTATCAGAGTAAGGCGCTCTTCATCCGGATTAACACCCTAAAGAGCAAGAAGATGGCTATGAAGGAAGGTTTTAGCACCAATCGTCCTCCCTACTTTGACTGAGCGGACTTCCAATATTGGAAGAGCCGTATGGAGTATTATCTCAAGACCGACATCTCCATGTGGTTCTCGGTCAAGGAAGGGTTCACACCTCCAAAGGACGAAGAAGGTAAGGAACTAGAGTCGTCAAGGTGGTCCGCCGAGCAAACTCGCAAAGGACAAGCCGATGCCAAGGCAGTGGTCACTCTACAATGTGGGATAGCCAAAGATCAACTTGTCAAGGTAGGTCCATTTGTGAGCGCAAAGGATTTGTGGAACAAGCTCATCGAGCTCCAAGAAGGAACCCGAGACTCTCGGATCGCCAAGAGAGACTTGTTCCTAAACCAACTACAAAATCTCACCATGAAGGAGAACGAAACGGTAAGTGAACTACACGGAAGGTTCGAAGAGATCATCAATGGTCTTCATTCCGTAGATGAACGCGTAGAGAATCGCGATCTTGTAAGGTACGCTCTCAAAGCCTTTCCGAGGAATGCCTTGTGGTCATCTATGGTAGATGCCTACAAGGTCTCCAAGGACCTTTCAATTGTTAAATTAGATGAATTCTTTTGTGAAATGGAACTTCATGAACTTGCTAACAAGGGTCAAAAAGAGAAAGGTATTGCCTTAGTTGCAGGAGAAAAGAGCAAGGATGGAAGAAGGAAGAAAGAAAAGAAGAAGGAGAAAGAGATACCTACATCCTCATCCTCTTCCGAGTCCGATGATGAAGGTGGATCATCATCAAGCGAGATGGCCAACTTCGTAAGGAGAATCATGAGAAGGAGCCGGAGATACAAAGGGAAAGGCAAGTCTATTGATCAAAATGTTGATAAGACTATGTTACGTGTTATGAGTGTAGCAAGAAAGGACACTATCGGAGCAAGTGTCCAAAACTCAAGAAGAAGGAGGAAAGGGCCAAGAAGAAGAAAGCTCTCAAAGCTACTTGGGATGAATCCTCCTTAAGCTCATCGGAGGAAGAGAAGGAGAAAAGCACTCGTCAATTGACGCTCATGGCAAGGGAGGAATCGGATTCCGGAAGTGATACATCAGCCGCGGCTTCATCATCTTCGGATGATGAAGAGGTAACCTCTCCTCACTTAGAAAAATGCTATAAAACTATTGCACATTTATCTACTTTGCTTAAGAAATCAAAAACTGAAATCAAATCATTAAAAGATGAAGTAGAACACTTGAAGACTCTTAAGGAAGATGAGGTTGATGACCTACATCAAGAGCTTCTTGAGGATGAAAACAAAGCCTTAAAGAGTGAAGTCGAGAAACTCAAGAAAATGCTTGAGAAATTCTCAACTAGCTCTAAGACCTTAGATATGATTCTAAATGCCCAAAGGGCGGTCTACAACAAGGCTGGGTTAGGATATCAACCTAAGGAGTCTAGTTTCATTTCCCTAGTGTCTAGAACCCAATTTCATAGATCACATGCTTCTAGGGTTCATGAGAATAGGAAGGGTGTGACCAAGGCATGGGTTCCTAGGTCTTTCATTGTAGATGCATTAGGTCCCAAGATTTGGGTACCTAAAACATCTATCTTTCGTGTCTTGTAGGCATTTGTCAAGGGGGAGCATCTATCAACTTGGTTTGTTGATAGTGGATGCTCCAAGCACATGACCGGGGACAAGTCACTCTTTACTACCCTTCAAAACAAAAATAGAGGTAATGTGTCCTTTGGTAATAATGGTAGCCTTAAGGTTATAGGAGTTGGAGATATTCATATATCCGAATGTCTCCAAATCAAAAATGTCCTTCTAGTCAAGGGGATGACCTTTAATCTCCTAAGTGTCAGCCAATTGTGTGATACGGGTTACACAATTGAGTTTCATTCAAGTCAATGTCTGGTCAAACACATTGACACACTTGACACGGTACTAGTAGGCACAAGGGTAGATAACATTTATCAAGTATCTTTTAAAAGTGCTACGAATGCCTCTGCTAAGTGTTTCATGTCAAAAGAAGAAGAATCATGGCTGTGGCATAGGAGGTTGGCCCACGTAAACATGAAGAATATTCGAAAGCTGGCCAACAAAGGATTAGTGCGAGACTTACCAAGCATCAAGTACCAAAAGACAAAATTATGTGATGCATGTCAAAAGGGTAAGAAAACAAAAGCGTCTCATAAAGGTAAAAGCGCTGTAAGTACAGCTACTGCTTTAGATTTATTGCATATGGATTTGTTTGATTGCAGTAATGTTATTTCATTGAATGGAAGTAGATATTGCTTAGTGATCATTGATGACTTTACTAGATATACATGGACTTTCTTTTTGAAAAATAAGGATCAAACCATAGATGTTTTTGTTTCTTTTTGTAGAAGAACTGAAAATGAAAAATCAACAACAATTAAAACAATTAGAAGTGATCATGGTGGGGAATTTCAAAACCATAGATTTTTAGAATTTTGTCAAGAAAAAGGATATAGGCATGAGTTCTCTACTCCAAGGACCCCACAACAAAATGGGGTGGTGGAGAGAAAGAACCGAGTCTTGCAAGAGGCTGCACGAAGCATGCTCAATGAGTACTCACTACCGAGCTACTTATGGGCTGAAGCTGTAAATACCGCTTGCTATGTATAAAACCGAGTCTTGATACATAGGTTTTTAGGAAAGACTCCCCATGAAATTTGGTTTGGGAGAACCGCTATAATTAAACATCTTAGGGTGTTTGGTTGTAAGGTGTTTATCTTGAACATCAAGGATCATCTTGGAAAGTTCACGGCTAAGGCTGACGAAGGGATACTAGTCGGGTACTCTCTCATCAGCAAAGTCTATCGAGTCTACAACAATAGGACTAAATTAATTGAAGAGTCCTCGGATGTAGCATTTGAAGAAATTCCTAAATCAAATGATCAATCAAGGGATGTAGGAGAAATTCAATTTGAACTTAGAAATCTAAGTTTAAATGATCAGAACATAGAAAGAGTCAAAATTGACTCCGATGATGATGAGCAAAGGCGAGAGAGGGTTCAGTCTGATCCTTTGCCTGATACTGAGCCCTTGCCTGTGTCTAGTGAGACCACTCATGAGGCACCGCCAACACCAAGGCAATCTAGGATAGCCTCTAGTCATCCCCAAGACCAGATTGTGGGAGACATTCAACAAGGGGTTAGGACTAGGTCATTCTTTAAAAATGAGTCTAATGAGGTCGCCTTGATCTCAGAAATCGAACCAAAATTAGTTGATGAGGCATTGCACGATCCTGATTGGATTATAGCTATGCAAGATGAGTTAGGGCAATTTGAAAGGAGCCAAGTGTGGGACTTAGTTCCTAGACCTAAGAAGACCACCATTATTGGAACCAAATGGGTCTTCAAAAATAAGTTAAACCAAAAGGGAGAAGTCGTAAGAAACAAGGCAAGACTTGTAGCCAAGGGCTATAGTCAAGTCGAAGGCCTCGATTATGATGAGACTTATGCTCCCGTGGCTCGATTAGAGTCCATTCATTTAATGCTAGCTTTTGCTGCACATAGAGGCTTCAAGATCTATCAAATGGATGTTAAATCGGCCTTCTTAAATGGTTTCATTAAAGAAGAGGTCTATGTTGAACAACCACCGGGGTTTGTGAATACCGAAGCTCCAAACCACGTGTACAAGCTCAAGAAAGCTCTTTATGGGATTAAACAAACACCTCGAGCATGGTACGAAAGATTGTCAACTTACTTACTAGAAAAGGGTTTTGTAAGAGGTCAAATTGACCCAACACTATTTCTGCGTAGAGATGGTGAAAACATATTTGTAGCCCAGGTGTATGTCGATGACATAATTTGTGGCTCAAATAATAAGGACTATTTGAATGAATTTATCACTCACATGGAAAGTGAGTTTGAGATGAGTCTGGTGGGAGAATTGACATTTTTCCTTGGACTTGAAATCAAACAAACTCGAGATGACATCTATGTCCATCAGACGAAATACACTCAAGAGATGCTCAAGAAATTCAAAATGAGTGACTCTAAGGAAGTATCCACTCCAATGGCGACGAACACTCGCCTTGACAATGATGAGAGTGGAAAACCAGTTGATCTAACGCAATATAGAAGCATGATCGGTAGTCTTCTATATCTCACAGCTAGTCGACCGGACATACTTTTTGCTGTGGGCATGTGCGCTAGATACCAAGTCTGTGCCAAGGAATCTCATTTAATTGCAGTTAAGAGAATCCTGAGATACTTTAAGGGCACAATTAGAGTAGGTCTTTGGTACCCTCGTACGGAGTCTTTTGACTTGATAGGTTATACCGACTCCGATTATGCTGGGTGCAAATTGGATCGGAAAAGCACTAGTGGGGGTTGCCAATTTTTAGGTTCATCATTGGTTAGTTGGTCAAGTCGGAAGCAACATTGTGTTGCTCTCTCCACAACCGAGGCTGAATACATTGCCATGGGAGAGAGTGTATCACAATTGTTGTGGATGATGCACACCCTAGAAGATTATGGGCTTTCATATAAGGGAGTGCAAGTGTTGTGTGATAATATCAGCACAATAAACCTAACAAAAAATCCAGTCCATCATTCAAGGACCAAACATATTGAAGTGCGTCATCACTTCATTAGAGATCACGTAGCTAGGGGAGTCATTGCACTCACATATGTTGAGTCAAAGTCAAACCTAGCCGATATTTTCACCAAACCTCTTCCGGAAAATGAATTTAGTCATTTGAGGAGAGAATTGGGAATGTGTTTGGCTCAATAGGTCATTAGGACCACGTCATGATCAATAAGGACAATTAAAACGATAAGAAAAAAATGGGAAATTAATTTGGGCAACTTGGGAACATCTCACACAAACTATAAGGTTTAACAAATTATTTTTGTTTACTAGAAATGGGGTGAGATGCTAGGATCAGCCGAATTATTCAAAATGTATCATGCATCCCTTGAATAATTAGGTTGAAGAAACATAAATTGAGTATGGGGAAGACCATTACATAATTCATGTGTATTTGGTTCCTAGATCTTACTCATATATTCCAACCAAGGAAACTTGGTTGGACCTTTACTTGGAAATTATGTAACTTTGGTTGATGGACTGCTTGATACCTTTGATTGATACTTTTCATGATTTTGATTGAAACTAGGACAAGTCCTTGAAATAATGATAGCAATTTGGTTATATTTTGACAAACTTGAAACTGAACATAACAAGGTCAAAAATTTCAGTTTTCAAGCCTTGAGTTGTCTTCTTTTCTAAATGTCTGAAACTTTCGGGCTATAAACAATTTTAGACCATAATCTTTAGGAAATAGGTATGCTTGTAGATTGTTCAGGTCCTAGGTACTGAACTTGGAAGTTTTACTGGAAAAACTTCTACGAATTATCGAACACCTCTACGAATTTCAGTTACTGAAATTACTGGAGAAACTTCAGTATCAGACACTGATCGGTCTACAGCCCGATCAGAAGAAGGTGGATCGGTCTGTCGACCGATCCAAAAATCTCTCCAGACCCTTCTGTTTGTAATCTGATCGGTCCAGGGACTGATCAGGTTCGTTTTGTACGCCAGGAAGCCTACTGATCGGTCTACAGACCGATCAGGAGTTCCCTGATCGGTCCGGGGACCGATCAGGTCAGTCTTGTACGCAGAGAGGGCTACTGATCATCTTCTGATCGGTCCACAGACCGATCAGGAGGTTCCCTGATCGGTCCAGAGACCGATCAGGAGGTTCCCTGATCGGACTGGTGACCGATCAGGAAGTTTCTGATATCTCCTGATCGGACAGCCGTCCGATCATTTCAACACCTGTAGCCGATCTCTCTTAAATCTTCCCGATCCTTTCTCTTTTCCTTTCACGCTGAAGCCCTAGCCGACACTTTCCTACACCTCAACTCTCCTCTTCTCTTTGCTCGCCGAAGCCCTAGCCAAAGCCCTAGATAAAAGATACTTCAATGGGACCAAGGTAACTCCATACTTCCCTAGAACTACTTACCTTAGCTTTTCAGTTTAATTTCTCACTGTAGCTGTGCATTTTGTTTTGGCTTTCGGTTTTTGGTGGCTCCGGTGCTCACTTATTTGCCCCATTGTTTCACATTGTTAAACCTTAGGAAGAAACAAGTGGGTGAAGGAACCTCTAAGTCACCTGAGAAGTCTAAGTCTAAGGCTCCCTCCCGACCTCAACCATCTGTCTCCGGGAGATTCCCAAACCACCATTATGAACAAGCCTTTAAACAACAGACCTTCAAATTGCTCCCTTGTAGGTCTGTGGATCGAAAATTCATGGACGAATTTTGTCCATCTGTGTCAGAAATCATTGCCTATTACAAACTTGATTCACTTGTCTATTTAGAACGAGATATCAATTATGACTTAGTATCTGAGTTTTATAACAATCTTCATCAAACTAATGATGTAAGTTATAAAACAAAAGTTGCTAAGCAGACTCTTGATTTCAGTTTCTCAGCTTTCTTTGATTATCTAGCTTGCCGGAGGTGTTCAGGGAATGTCTTTTCTATATATCCTGATTTACCAGACCCCTTACCTTCTCCTTTTGATATCTCATCTGACTCCATCTATGAGTATTTCTTCGGACATCCTAGACCAGGTGGACTAGATGAGTTAGATGTTGATTTTCCTACCTTTGCAGCCCTACGACTATCTGCCTCAGATTACATTCTCTTTAAGATTGTCACGAACTGCCTTCTGCCAATCACATCTAAACCCCTGTCTGAGATCCGACCTTATCATTGCCTGATGCTTTATGGATTGCGTCGGCGTCTCGACTTTGACATCATGTCTAGCATCTATTCTTCGATCATCTCCTATAGTGAGCCAAACAGCTTCACTGTTTATATGCCTTATGGGCACATAATTACAGATTGGCTCGAGACCCTTCAGATTGATGTCTCCAAGGGTAGAATAGTCAAGATGGTCAGGCAGGACTGTAGACTTGGGAAACGGGCATTTTCCAAGTCTGGCATTATATGACAGAATGGGGAGGTTCGGTGGAAGGATGGGAGAGCACTAGGTGAGTTACCGCGGGCACCTCCACGACAGGTTGCGCCGTTCGCTCCTCCTCCGCGCCGGACGATGGAGAGGCGAGATCCCGATCGCTACCGGCGGATCGCCGGCCGGAGAGCGCATTGATCGACGATGAGGCTGCTGTTCTTTGAGCTCCACAGGGCTGCGTTCGGATTGACCGATACGATGATTTACGCAATGATTGGCGACACATCAGCGATTATGGGATGGATGGCCGATACCCTCCTCAGATTTGCTATCCATCCTCGGCAGCATGCCACCTCAGGACCCACCTCCTCCGATGATGCTGATGCTCCTCATGATGATGAGGCTGATTGATACACATTGTTCTATGCTGTCATTTTGATTATCTATGTTTTGGATGTTGTTTGTTGGATACTTATGTCTGACCTGGATACTTGCTGATTTCATATATTTATGCTGCTCATTTTCTGGTTTTTCTTTATGTTTCACTTCCTATTGGCTATTAATATGCTGTTCATATGTCATGTCTTGTATGTCTCTTATTTCTTTATTACTGTCTTATAATATACTTAGAGGGCATTCTAGGTGGATTAAGAAAAAGACAGTATGGGCTAAGGGGGAGTCCTTTAACGTTTTCTTACCTAATTCGCACCTTTTCGGTGTTTGACAAAGGGGGAGAAGATAACTAAGTTTAGAGATAAATGAAAGTTTGGTTTTAGGGGGAGGATCTTGATTCCCCTATCCTTACATGGTGTTGTATCTGTCTTAGGGGGAGGATCAGTTTGGTTTTAGGGGGAGGATCTTGATTCCCCTATCCTTACATGGTGTTGTATCTGTCTTAGGGGGAGGATCTTGATTCCACTAAAATTAGGGAAATATGAACATTTCTGATCTAAACTTAAATCGTGTTGTCAAACAACAAAAAGGGGGAGATTATTGATATAGTCTGACCTGGCTGTTGTTTTAATGTTGACACTGATTTAAGTTTGTATCAGATATTAATTAAACTCATACTGATTAATGATCAAGGTTGATCATATGGAGAGGAAAAGTCCAAGTACGGACACTTGGCACGCGAAGTCGAAGAGGGCTCGGTAGCTCGTTCTCCGGACTAGGTCAGAGAGGGCTCGATAGCTCGTTCTCTGGACCGGACGAAGTCAGAGAGGGCTCGACAGCTCGTTCTTCGGACTAGGTCAGAGAGGGCTCGGTAGCTCATTCTCTGGACCGGACGAAGTCGGAGAGAGCTCGGCAGCTCGTTCTCCAGACTAGGTCAGAGAGGGCTCGGTAGCTCGTTCTCTGACCCGGATGATGGAGTCGGAGAGGGCTCGGTAGCTCATTCTCCGGACTAGGTCAGAGAGGGCTCGGTAGCTCGTTCTCTAGACCAGGAAGACGTTAGGGTTTAGGGCTGGGAAGCTCTAAAACCAACAGAGGCATTAGATCGGTCTATTGACCGATCCAGTGATACTTTGGCTGTCTGGATCGGTCTGTCGACCGATCCAGTGATACCTTGGTTATCTGATCGGTCTGTGGACCGATTAGTAACCACACAGAAGCTTTCTGTGGGTTATCTGATTGGTCTGGTGACCGATCAGTAAGAAAACGATGAGATTCAGAGAAATAGGGGGATTGGTCTGTGGATTGATCCACCTATAGGCTGATCGGTCCATAGACTGATCAGCATCATCCCAGACCGATCAAGATGTCTCCTGATCGGTCTAGAGGGTTATGGATCGGTCTGTTGACTGATCCACAACGATGTCGTTTGTCTTCTGCTGTTTCTCTGCGATTTCTGATTCATCTGATCTAACCATCTGCTGTAAGCTTTTTGAGTTACAGATTGCAGGTGTCGTGCCAATGCTTGAATTCAAATTAAGCTCCATCAGAAGAATAAGACCAAGTGATCTTTCTGCTGTGTTTCGCTGCAAATTGTGCAATTGGAGCGTCAACGTTCACTGGCTGCGATCAGTTGGCAACAGCTTGACTCTTGCTTATTGGTTCGAGCTCAGAGATACCAGTGAAGACCATGGATGGTATTGGTGTGAGTTCAGAGAACCAGATGAGGAGGAAGAGTGATTGGCGATGCCTGAGTTGGTCGTAGTGATTCGATACAGATGACAGTGATTCGGCTCTGGCCGAAGACAGTGAGAAAGTAGAGGAATAAGAAGAAGGAAGAAGAGAGGTTTTGTAACAAGGATTTTGAAAAACTCTCTGTCGATCAAGCAAGGGGCTGTGTGTTTGAGCTCTTGGCTGAGGAACCTTCTGTCTTTGCGCTTTGCTTTCATCGTGGCTGTAAGTTGATTGTTCATTCTTTTTAGCCACTAAACTCTGTAAGTCTTGTGCTTCATTTCAAATCTTTTCTGAGACTTTGTGGAGAGGTTACTCCACTGAGAAGGAGAAATACTTAGCCAGAATTTATCCGGGGTGTGATCTACCGAAAGATCAAGGAATCGTCCACCTTACGGACACGCCGAGGAGTAGGGGCAAGTTATCCCCGAACCTCGTACATCCTTGTTGTGTTAGTGGTGGGTTGTTTCTTTTCCTTGCATCAGTTTTTCTTTTGTTTATTTTTGCTGTGCTAACAAATTTTTGTGAGGAATTAATTGAGTTTTAGTGGAGGCTATTCACACCCCCCCCTCTCTAGCCATCCGAAGGTCCTAACACGTTTATCGTGGTTCGGAGATTAGAGCTCCTACTCCACGGCGTGTCCTTGAGATGGACGTTCCCGATCCATCGGTGGATTAACCCCCGGCAAACTCCGGCTATCTCAAGTCACTCCTTATGGGTGGAGAAACCTCACCACAACACCAACCAAGACTCTTGAGACTAGTAGACTACTAATAGAGATTAACCACCTCTATTTCGTCCGAGATAACCAAGCTTCCAAGCCTTGGTTATATAGGCCGCGGGTTGAAAACCTCGCCTACTAGTCGACTGCCAAAACATGCAGTCGACTGCCCTTTGTGGAAATTCAACTGTTACATCCTAACGACTTGATACCAGTCGACTGCTAAAACTAGTAGTTGACTGCTCCACACTAGCTGAGCGAACAGAAGCATTCTGTTCGCTCCCAATCGATTGCACTAGTCAACTGATGAAACATGCAGTCGACTGTGTTGGGACCGAAATGTAGCTAGAGGGGGGGGGGGTGAATAGCTCTTCGCAATCTTGTGCTCTTCGTTGTTTTGTTTCTTCGATGATGTGCAGCGGAAATAGAAGAAAACAAACACACAACGCTAACACAAGGGATTACTTGGTATCCACCTCAAGAAGAGGTGACTAATCCAAGGATCCACACACTCACGCACCCTCCACTATGAAATCACTCCTTTACGGTAACTACCGAAGGTGGAGAAGCCTTACAACACTCTCAATACAATAAGAAATAAAGAGAAGTAAATACAAGGGAAAAGCTTACAAGATTTACACAAGAAACCCTAGCTTCTTCTTCTTGTTGTAACTTGCCTCTTGACTTGGAAGTGCCTCCAAGATCCTTCAAGAACTGGCATGAGAGTGGAGAAGAAAGTTGTGGAGAAATCACCTGTGTCGCTTGTGGAGTGGAATCAAAGAAGTACTGAGAAAAACGCTTGCTAACGTCTTTATCTGCGCCAACGGTCGAATCCCAATCGATTGGATTGCTCCCAATTGATTGGGGAGGCTTTGGATCGATCGGCTGATCGATCCAGAGTGCCTCTGTGCTCCCGGGAATTGCCTGGATCGATCGGCCGATCGATCCAGGGCTTATCGCTTGAAATCGCAACTCCCAATCGATCGGTTGATCGATTGGAGGCTCTGAATCGATCGGCCGATAGATCCAGAGTTGTTCTGTGTGATCGCGAGCTTCATCTAATTGATCCACCGATCGATTGGGAGGAGGATTGTCGCGGGAACTCACCCAATCGATCAGTCGATCGATTGGGCATGAGCAAATTGATCGGCTAATCGATCCAGCTCATAGTTTTGCCCAAAACCAAGTCCAAAGTCCCCTAAACCAACATCCGGTCAACCATGACCTGTTGATACATCATGCCTAGCATCCGATCACCCTTGACCTGCTAGGACTCCCTCACCAAGTGTTCGGTCAATCCCTTTGGCCAACTTGGACTTTTCTCCTCGTGCCAAGTATCCGGTCAATCACTTTGACCTTCTTGGACTTTCACCAGATGTCTGGTCAACCTTGACCCATCTGGATATCCTCGTGCATGGCTTCACTCACTGGGACTTTCCCATGTCTGGCTTCACTCACCAGGACTTTCACTTGCCTAGCTTCACTCACTAGGTCTTTCACATGGCTTCACTCACCAGGATTTTCACTAGCCTAGCTTCACTCACTAGGTCTTTCACCTGGCTTCACTCACCAGGATTTTTTTCTGCCTAGCTTCACTCACTAGGACTTTCTACAACTGCCTGGCTTCACTCACCAGGACTTTCATCTGACTTCACTCACCAGGACTTTCTTCTGCCTAACCTCCCAATTAGGACCTTCACCTGTCTTCACTCACCACACTACAAGAAAACCCCTCATAGACATCGGTTTTCCACCGCTGTCTATTATATTTTCGACCGATGTCTATGAAGGCGATGTAAAAGGTCTGTCATTTTAGACATCGGGTTATAACCGGTGTAGTATCACTTAACGATATCGGGTGTAAAACCGATGTAATATTATATGTTAATAACACCAGTTTTGGCAGCGGTATATGACCGATGTAATATTAGTTAATGACACCGGTTTTGCAGCGGTCGAAAACCGATGTAATATTAGTATTATTTAACGACACAAATTCGATTTTTGAAATAGTGAAAACCAATATTATCACTAAGCAAATCATAAAATTAAGTTAATATTATTAATTCACTAAGAAAATCACAAATAAAAATGCACCGATGTATCTAAACACACCAAGTCAATATCCATATAACCAACACATAAATATTCTTCTTACAACATAAAAAAGATAATAGATATTGTGCACATCAAGTCAGTATCCACAAATTACACATAACTATTTTTCTTACAATATCAAAAGATAATAGATAGTACACAAATATTCTTCTTACTGGTGCCAACGTTATCCTTCTTGCTCTGTGCAGAGATTTAACTAAATCTTCCCCGGTAGTTTTATTTATTAATAGATAATTCTCTTTATCTATTACTGGATGGGCACCTCTGCTTGTTTGATGTCCTGAGGGTGACAACTGATTGGTGATTCTTTGTAAAGGAGGCCTCCATCTTAAAGGAGCCACTGTAGGCTTTGGGAACTTAATTTGCAACATCTTCTTGGTTGTCCTCTCACCATTAATTGATTCTTCAGTTCTCTTACTTGAATAGAATAAAATAGTCAATATGGATATAAAGCAGTTTGTTGTTTACATAAGGGAAATTAAAGATGCTGTAAATTTTACTCAAATAGAGATTGAGAATAAGATAAGTAACCTTTTACTGGTAATTTTTACTTATTTGCTCAACTTCTTTGATCTGCATATTTGAAATAATCTATTATAAGATAACTGATTTATACAAAGGCTCTGCTAGTGAAACTATAAAAGTCAATTCATCTGTAAATTCAAAAGGTGTTCAAATTTCAAATTTAATTGCAAACGGCCGAGCATGCACTACTTCATCAGCAACTAAGTATGATAGCAAACCTGTGAATACAAGAACCCAATCAAATGGATGCACCAGTAGATGTTCCTCCCACTCTATAGGAGTTGCTGAAAATGGGCACTATAACTCTGATTTAGCTTCTTTTCGAGAATCTGATCATGGAATTACAACAGAAACTACTCTAGCAAGCTCAAAAGGTGGGTTCCAAGCGTCAAAAAACCATAGTGTGCTTTCTGATTCAGGGGCAGCTCCAACTCCCAGAGTGGAAACTCTGGAAATTACTAGTAAGAAAGAACAAGTAGTCGAATGCTTATTGCCCCGTGGACTAGTAAATTCTGGAAATATATGTTTTTTAAATGCAACAATGCAAGGACTTCTTTCCTGTCCACCGTTTGTTCAACTTTTGCAGGAGTTAAGGAATCAAAGTATCTCAAAGGTTTGAATCACTTGAACCACTATACCAGCTCTTATGTAGTCTTTATCTTTTTATAATCTATTCCTTATTTCTCTTCCTGTTGCAGATTGGCTTTCCGACATTGCATGCATTTGTCAATTTTATATGTCAATTTGACCTTGGCCTGCATATTCCTTGACCTCTTAGATATAACTACAATCTTGATAAAAATTAAATAGAATCGAAGTAAAAGGAATAATATTTATCCAACTCCAAGGCATCAAAAGAAAATCAGAATATCAATGGAAGAAGTAACAAATAACATTTGATCTTCACATACTTAAGAACAAATACTATGACAAATTGCCAAATAAAAACAAATGTCACATAATTGCACAAATAAAATTGAAAAAGAAAATCATCGTTTATACAGATAAGACATGTCAATTCCTCACCCAAGTAGAATCATTTACCACACTTTACCTCAATATTAATAACCATTAAATTGATGGGATAATTGACCAAGATCCTGATACAAATAGTAAAGTGTAATAGCAAAGTGTATAAATACAACCTGATTTAGATTAGGAATACTGAGAGAATGACCAAAATATAGAGAAAATATCAGTGAAATTTGTAAGGTAATCAAATATAGTATTTCAAGTTCTCTCTGCAATCTATCTAAAACTTACAAAAATTCTATTAGTAATTTCTTGTTATCAAAGAGGTTGAGACGAGACATGCATAAGAATACAGAAAACTAGGTGTTATGCAACTTGTATTAGAACAATCTGCCAGCAATGTGTCCTATTCTTCTACAAAACAAAACTGTTATTGTCTTCTCAGAAAATGGGATAATATGAATGAGTACCAAAGAATTAACAAGAGATTAATAGAAGTGAACTGATAATACTTAAGACTACTGATTTACGAAGGAAAACATACTCATACAGGGGATCCAAATGCAGAAAAATAGGAATAAGCATTACAATAGAATTCTTACAAACACAGGAAAATAGGAACAATAATTAAAATTGAATTGTTAATCACATCAAAAGGTCCAAACCAATTCAAGTTTATCCCGTACTGCATATAATACAAATAATCATTTAAGTAATCTTCATCATGAAATCTTTGTAAACATGAATTGCTTATAAGTAACATCATAATAGAAAAAGTTTTTCTGATAGGCTTTCAAGCTTAAAGCATAAAGCAAGCTAAACTCGCATGCACGTCTTGTATAAACAAGCATAACATAAATATTTATTTGGTACTAACATTATGCCTGATAGAAACAATATGTCGAAACATAAGGTACTAAAAAGATGGTTCCAGATAACAGGCGGTTGACCACAGCCCAACACTTAGCCAAAGGCTCAGACAATCACCATTAAAATAATATTACAATAGAGGAGAATATTAAATTAAGAATTACTAATATCACCTTTTAGAGCAATGTTGAAACACCATCTTCTTCAAAATGCTGCTAAATCTTGAATTGTGATTGAGCTTAAAGATTATTCTCATATTTCAAGTTGATACTACACCAAAGGAATAAGCAAAGAGTGATACAACATGCTAGTATGAAAAACAATCTAAAACATAGATTTAAATAGCTTAGATTTCATTGCCAACAGCTAGCCAGCACATCTGAGTGCAATGTGTTCACATACCTCCTATATGGTCGCCTCAACCTTCTTATTGTGTTGCTGCTCTAATACTCCCCAAACAGCCTAGGGCGACGCTGTGGTATACATGAGTATACCAACAGGTTCCAGTGACCTGCTACATTTTATGATGAGACAACCAAGCTACATAATAA
The DNA here is from genome assembly GCF_018446385.1 of Zingiber officinale. NCBI lineage: Eukaryota > Viridiplantae > Streptophyta > Magnoliopsida > Zingiberales > Zingiberaceae > Zingiber > Zingiber officinale. The sequence goes on from NC_055995.1 coordinate 22,943,446, forward strand.
ACAGGAGAGAACTTGAAGACTCAACATAAAATTATATTATTCTCCAAGTAACCTTTACCACCGATTATTTAGCTTACGAGACGGTAACTCGTCTCAACAGTTATGTCAAGTTAGAAGACAATCCCAAGTATTGGAAGTTATCACAACAAAAAAGACGATAGTAAGGGATACATACCACTAGCACATGACAAAGAATTTCCAAGTTACAAAAACTATAATCAATCTGCAACACATTAAACAAGAAACGAATCCCACCTTTCTATTTGCAATTGCTCCAAAAGTTAATTGTTTAGGCTCCCCACCAGACGGGGTTAAAACATGGAGTTCATTTTCCCTGACATATGCAAGCATGCTTCCATCTGGTGACAGATGCGGGTCAATAATTGGCGAGCTAGCACAACATGTAAGCTTGAGCTCTGGCTCTAAGCCTGATATTTCCTAGAAATATACCTGATGAAACAGATAGCGATCACTTAATATATCATAATCAAAGAAGAAAGTTTAAGATCAACAGGTAGAAAGGCACGCAGAATAGCTACTTGTGATGAAGCATTTTAATGTTCAAAACAGAAATTGCTTCAAATACAATTGACCTATTAGTTGAATGTCAACACTTGCTCATTAAATCAGGAAATAGGGCAGAGCACATACCCCATTTGGCAATGGCACCATGATAGTGGGCTTCCCTGGAGCGGAGCAAGAAGAGGACGTCGACCTCGATTTCCACTCGTACCTCGTGACTCCCAATCCCCTCTCCCTTGACCTCTCTCGCCTCAGCTTCTCTTCAGCCGAGAGATTACTCTCATCGAGGCCGCCTCCATCAGGCGGGCAAATCACAAGCTCCTGCCGCCGTGAGGCAACGTCAAAGGTGAAGACTTTACGGTGGAGGGTACCATCGGGGCTGAAGAGATAGGAGATCAAGCGCCCATCGGGGCTGAAGCTGATGGAAGAGGGAGCGACGTATCCCGTAAGAGGGTACTGGACGATCTCCTTCACGGGAAAGAGGAAAGAGTCTTCCTCGAAATCAGTAAGGGGCATCTCGGCTTCGCAGTGGTGCGGCTTCTTCGAAAAAGTCTCCTTCTAGCCGTCCTCCATGGCTGCCTTGTCCTGCATCAAGAATGGAAGATATGCAGGGGGAGAGGAAGGGCCGGAGAGGCCGCCGGAACAAGAAGGAGTCACCGGGCGTCGAACCCTAGGAATTCGGATGGCGATCAGATCGGGGAAACGAGGGGATCTAGCTCTCACTTCACTAATATAGTAATGGTGCTAGCTTGCTAGGCCCTCCTTGGAGCGGAGAAAGAAGGACCAGTACTCCTGCACCTTATCTCGCATGATCGATCCCATCTTAAGGTTCACTGCCCGCTTGCCTTTCACTTCCGCCGAGCCCATCACCCACACGAACCAGTAGACCGCGACAGCGCCGAGGATCGCCGTCGTCCACATCGCCGTCGAGAGATTCATTGCTCGTCTTTCAAATGTTAACTCCTAAAAGGAGGATGCGGAGGATTAGAGTTTCGATTTATGGTGGGCGAGGAGAAGCCCAAAAGAAATGGCGCTAAGAAAGTCCGCCAGAATTTTGGTTCATAGACACCGGGTTTTAAAAACCGCGGTTAAAATCGATGTCTATTAATGGAAAAAAGGCGCTCATAGACATTGGCTAAAAAAACCGATGTCTATGAGCAAAAATCTGCGCTCATAGACACCGGTTTATGGAAAAACCGGTGTAAAATACTCAAAGACATCGGTTTTTGCTTAAAATCGATGTTGTTCCACCGATATCTATGATGATTTTTCTTGTAGTGCCAGGATTTTCCAGTCAAGTATCCAGTCAACCTTGACCTACTTGACTCTCCTTCGCAATCTCCCCACATGAACAATTGTACCTGCAATCTCCATGTATCGTCTCCATGTATTGTCAAACATCGAAACCCAAACATCAAGACTCGAGCTTGAACCAATTCAAGCTCAGTCAACCAGGTCAACCTTAACCTAGGGAATATTGCACCAACAATCTCCCACTTTTTGATGTTTGACAATACCTCCTTTAAGTTAGGCTAATCCCATAGCCTCAAACTCCTTCATGCCAATATATGAATGAGGATTCCCTTCATTCTCCTCCTTTCCTAGAGGGCAAACTCCCTCTTAGGTAATGAAGGCCTAACTTAATTCTACATTCTCCCCCTATTGGCATACATCAAAAACTCTCCTCCTGAAGAGTTACCCAACATTGTTCACAACTTCACTCATTGTTTACAACATAATAACGAAGGTCCCATACCCGTCATTATTCTTAACATGCTCATCCTTGAGCATATACTGTAGGTGCAGTGGAGGCCGGCATGAGGGGGGTGAATTGTTGAAAACAAAAATAAACTATACCCTCCTCGTGCTTTCAACTCAATTAGTGCAATAGTAAATAAAGCAGTAAAGTAATAAAGCAGTAAATAGAAAAGAAACAGGAATTTAACCTAGTTACAACCAAGGAGGTTGTTAATCCAGGGCAATGAGAAACGCACTAAAAAAAACCTCCTTTACTGAAGGCGGAGAAGCATTTTACAACTTTGGAAGCTTAGAACTATTGCTAGGAATGGCTACACGATTGATTGCTTGAGTTGTATTGAATTCCTAGCTCCAGGGGCCTTTAAATAGCCTCTGGAAATCTGATCTCAAGGGTCTAAGGCGCCTCCAATAGAGGTCCAAGGCGCCTCCAATGGGTGAGCGGATAAAACTTTATCCGCAGCGCAAACGGTCAAAACTGACCTGTTGAAGGCGCCTTCAAAAAGGCTGAAGGCGCCTTCAAGCTGGAGGCGCCTCCAAGCCTGATGGAGGCGCCTCCAAGCTGGAAGCTCGAATTCCAGCTTGCTTCTTTGCTTCGCTTTGACTTCTGATGCTCCGATCTTTTGGGTGATTGCGGCCAACCGGAATAGGGCTCACCCGAACCCAATTCCTGGCCTTCTCCTCGAGCAGGCTTCCGTCCGGGTTCTCGTCCCTCGAACGCCGTGCACGTTCTTCTCGCTCCACTGGAGTACTCTTCCGCAACTCTCTCGTCCTTCGGACGCACCGAGCCCGTCGGCTCCCTTCCCGTGTCGTCCTTGCGTCTTCCGCTCGACTTCCTACGCTCCTAAGCTCCTACACACTCAGACACAGGGATCAAACAAAGCAGGACCTAACCAACTTGATTGATCACATCAAAACTACCACGGGGTCTAACAATCTCTCCCTTTTTGATGTGCATCAACCAAAGTTCAAGTTAGGGCAAAAACAGACACAAAAAGTAATTTTAAAGAAAAATTACTAAACTAGTATGTTAAGCATAAGTTTTGCAATAAATAAAATTACAACACATTTTAGAAAAATATTAAAATTTCAAACTTTCTAACTCCCCCTTAACTTGTAACATTTCTCTCCCCCTTTGATCACAGCAAAAAAGGGGTGATAACTCAAAAAAATATTTTAGAAAAAAAAAATTTAACTTTAGATAAAATTTATATTTAATAAAAATGATATCTCAGAAAATTGAATTTTTCAAAAAAAAATTCTAAGTAAGAATGAGGTTTTTGAAAAAAATTTCTAAGTCAAATAAATTTTTGAATTTTTAAAAAAAAATTTCAAGTCAAATGAATTTTTTGAATTTTCCAAGGAAAAATTAATTTTTAAAAATAATTCTTAGTAAAAATAACTGAGATTTAAAGAAAATTCTAAGAAAAAAAATCTATGACTTTTCACAATAATTTCTAAGTCAAAATCGATTTTTTAGAATTTTTCAAAAATGTTTGAAAAACTTTCAAAGCATTATTTAATTCTTGTTTAATGCTTTTTCAGAAAGTTAATTAAATATTTTATTTCAATATTTTAGCTTTTAGGTCGTGGCGAGGCACTAGGCCTTCTTGGTTATTGGAGCAACAACCACTTCCTTAGACAAAACTTTCATAAATAATTTTAATATTTAATTTTCTCACTGTAAGTTTTTAACTAAAAGAGAAATTTAAACTAGCAAAGATTTTGGAACCCAATAAAGGTTCCTTCCTACATGGTTGGTCAAAAACTTAGGGGGTACATGATTTTTGGGCACTTTTCTAAGTTGACCCTGGTGTTTTCTAATTTACCAATTTAATTTTTCATAAATTCTTAATTTTGATTTAGGAAATTTATTTAAGCATGCATCATGATATTTCAATTTCTCAATTTCAACTTTTAATTTTTCATTTTCTAACTTTAAATTATTATACTTTTCTACTGGGCATGTTTTTGCAAGGATCAATTTCAATTCAGTATTTTCTTTTTCTAATTGATCTAATTCTTTGAACAGAGACTTGATAAATTTAAAAGACTGAGTCGGGGTTAGATTGCGTACGTTACTTTCCTGATCTGGTGACGCTCCCCCTTCATTGCTGCTTGCTTCTTCTGATGTTCCTCCTCCTTCATCGATGCTCATCTCTGAGCTAGACGTTTCTTCTAGCTGATGGTTGGCCATCAGTGCTATTCCCGAGAATTCTTTGACTTCTGATTCGGAGGACGATGAATCTGTTGGTTAAACCTAGGAAAACGTACCGGTTCCACTATACAAAAATTTTTGTACAAGTGTCGAACCTTTCCTTAAATAACCTATTGTGTTCTTTAGAAGTTAAATAAGGAATCGCAGACGGAACTAAACATCATTGATTCCAAATTTAACTTATCTGTTCTTAATGGTTTAGATTTGAATCGCAAGCGGAACTTAACACTATTGATTCAAATCTACCTAGGTTATTAATTCCATAAATATTAATTTCCAAAATTGACTTCCAGGACTGCATGGCGAGGCACATGGCCTTCTTGGATATGGGAGCAACCACCACCGCCTAGGCAAAGCCTTTTAAGGAAAGCTAATATTTATTTCCTTAAATAACTCTAGGTTAACCAAAAAGAACAATCGAATCACAAATTCGAAAAAAAGAAAACACAAAATCGAAAAATAAATTCGATAAACTAGATCTAATTGCCTCTTGTATTTAGAATTCATACAAAGAAAAATAACTAGTATGATGCGGAAGAAAAATACTAGTTATACCTTCTCTTTGTAAGCTAATGACCTCGAGATCTTCTGCCGTATTCCTCGCCTCGCCTTGGACGTCGTGTGGGCGACGATCCTCCAAGATGAACACCACCCAAAAGCTTCTTCCTTCTTCTTCTAAAATCCGGCCACCACCACCACCAAGGAGAAGAGAGCAAAGGGAGAGGAAGAAGGGAGAGGGCCGGCCACACCAAGAGATCACCCAAGCAAAAGAATAAGAGTTGTATCTCATGAAGCCCCCTCACCCCTTCTTTTATATTACTTGCCCAAGGCAAATAAGGAAAAACCTTTTACAAAAAATAAAATCATCCAAGAGTTTTTCCTTTTTCCATTTTATTTTTCCTTTTCTTTCCTCTTGATTGAATCAATCACCCATCAATGGTTATGATCAATCTTATTTGGTTTAGGATTGAATTTGGTTTAATCCTATTGGCCGGCCCTTGCTTGGGTACCAAGCAAGGTGGTCGGCCATAATTAAAAGGAAAGAAAAAATAATTTTTAAAAATTTTACAAGAAGAAATCCTCTTATAAAATTTACAAGCTCTCTTTTCTAAAGTATGAGTTAAAAAAGGAAAGTTTCTAAAAATTAAAACCATGTTTTAAAATTTAAAAACTCTCTTATAAAATTTCCTTTTTTAACATGGTTATAGAAAATTTAAATTTTAAAACTTCTTTTTTTTTTTTTTTCTTAAACCATAAGGATGGTTAAAAAAGGAAAGTTTTAAAATCTTTTAAACCTTCTATTTAAACATGTGGCCTAATTCAAATAAGGAAAGTTTTAAAAATTAAAATCTCTCTTTTAAAACTTATAGTTTTCTACAAAGAGAAGATTTTAAAAATTCAAAACAACCCTCCCTTTTTGAATTATTATGGCCGACCCCTACAAGCTTGGTCACCAAGCTATAGGGTCGGCCCCTTCAAGAGGATGTGGCCGGCCATTGCTTGGTCACCAAGCAATGGTCCGGCCCCCTTCTTGGACACCAAGAAGAGCCTTACATTTGGATGGACTTGAGGCTATAATGAGGCTACGACAGGAACCTAGAGGAGAAATTGGTTTTAGCCTTCCGATGAGCTTGAGTATCTCATGTTCGCCCCGAACACACAACTCAAGTTCATCGATAATTACTCATTCCACTAGAGAGTTATTACCGCACTACCGCACCAATCCCAAATTACATTATGGGCTCCTTCTTATCATGAGTGTGTTAGTCTCCCTGTGTTTAAGATTATGAATGTCCACTAATTTAGTAAGTTACTGACAACTCACTTAATTAATATCTAGCTCCAAGAGTAGTACCACTCAACTTTATTGTCATGTCGGACTAGGTCCACCTGCAGGGTTTAACATGACAATCCTTATGAGCTCCTCTTGGGGACATTCTCAACCTAGATAACTAGGACACATATTCCTTCTATAATCAACAACACACACTATAAGTAATATCATTTCCCAACTTATCGGGCATATTGATTTATCGAGCTAAACCTCACCCTTTGATAAATCAAAGAAATAAATATTAAATATATGTTCTTGTTATTATATTAGGATTAAGAGCACACACTTCCATAATAACTAAGGTTTAGTTCTTTTACTAAGTCAGTACAAAAAGAACATACCTAAATGATCTTACTCAATACACTTAAAGTGTATTAGTGTAATTTATTAGTCAAGATAAACTAATACTTAATTACACTACGACTATACTGATAGTTTTCCTTTCTATCTTAGTCGCGAGCAACTATTTATAATTTATAGAGAACCGACAACATGATCTTCTGAGTGTGGCACCACTCTCCATGTTGTCTACTATATAAATTAATTCAACAATTACATTTAATAAATAAATGTAGATATTGACCAATGTGATTCTTTTACTTTAACAAATAAATATTTACAAAAGCTAGGCTTTTAGTATACACTCTAACAGAATCATCCCACGTGGCCTTTAGGTTGTGTTTGGGTCGAGCTGGATTCTTGCTCCTTTCCTTATCCTTCTGTTTGCTCTTCAATTTTGGGCAGTCCTCCTTGATGTGTCCTTCTTCGTTGCAGTTGTAGCAACGAATCGTCCTTTTCTTTCGTTGATGCCTCTGCGATCTAAACTTATTAGTATTAAAAAAATTATTGAAGCGTCTTACCAGTAGTGTCGCTTCGGATTCGTCGACCGAGGCTTCTGAGTCAGAACCGTTTATTTTTGCCTTTAAGGCAATGTTTTGACTGGTCTTCTCCACTCCATTGGGCTCTGCAACTCGAGATTCGTGAAGTTCAAAAGTAGAAAACAATTGTTCTGAAGTACTTACCTCGAAGTCCTTAGAGATGTAATACGCATCTACTAAGGAGGCCCAATCGAGAGTTCTCGGGAAAGCGTTAAGCGTGTATCGGATCGAGTCCCGGTTCGTTACTTCTTCTCCATGGTTGTTGAGTTGAGTTATCAGCTCTTTGATCCTTGCTTGGAGTTGCGCTACCTTCTCGCCTTGGTTCATCCAGAGGTTCGTCAACTGGGTCCGCAGGATGTCACGCCTCGCTAGCTTTGCTTCGGAGGTACCTTCGTGAAGCTCCAGGAATTTTTCCCAGAGATCTTTCACGGAGTCGTAGCTTCCGATCCGATTTTCCTCCTGAGGCGGCAGAACGCTGAGTAGGTGGAGCTCAGCCTTTCCATTGGCGACGAAATCTGCTTGCTCCTTTTTCATCCAGGTGTTTTCCTTCTTATCTTTCGGAACTGCATAGTCATATTTCATTATTAAAAGAATGTCAAATTCAGTTTTAAAAAATACCTCCATTTTGTGCTTCCATGTGGCGAAGTCTCCGTCGAACTTCGGGGGATGGATGTTCGCTCTGGCCATCGTCTTGATCGTAGTGCTTCAGTTGGCGATTAGTCCTTTTGAGGCGATCAGGCTCTAATACCAATTTTAGGTGCAGCGGAGGCCAGCAAGAGGGGGGTGAATTGCTGAAAACAAAAATAAATTATACCCTCCTCGTGCTTTCAACTCAATTAGTGCAATAGTAAATAAAGCAGTAAAGTAATAAAGCAGTAAACAAAAAAAAAATAGGAGTTTAACCTGGTTACAACCAAGGAGGTTGTTAATCCAGGGCAATGAGAAGAGCACTAAAAAAAATCTCCTTTACTGAAGGCGGAGAAGCCTTTTACAACTTTGGAAGCTTAGAACTATTGCTAGGAATGACTATACGATTGATTGCTTGAGTTGTATTGAATTCCTAGCTCCATGGGCCTTTAAATAGCCTCTGTAAATCTGATCTCAAGGGTCCAAGGCGCCTCCAATAGAGGTCCAAGGCACCTCCAATGGGTGAGAGGATAAAACTTTATCCGCAGGGCAAACGGTAAAACTGACCTGTTGAAGGCGCCTTTAATAAGGCTGAAGGCGCCTTCAAGCTGGAGGCGCCTCCAAGCCTGATGGAGGCGCCTCCAAGCTGGCAGCTCGAATTCCAGCTTACTTCTTTGCTTCACTTTGACTTCCGACGCTCCGATCTTTTGGGTGATTACGGCCAACCGGAATAGGGCTCACCCAAACCCAATTCCCGGCCTTCTCCTCGAGCAGACTTCCGTCCGGCTTCTCGTCCCTCGAACGCCGTGCACATTCTTCTCGCTCCACTGGAGTACTCTTCCGCAGCTCTCTCGTCCTTCGGACGCACTGAGCCCGTCGACTCCCTTCTCTTGTCGTCCTTCTCGCTAGTTGCGTCTTCCACTCGACTTCCTGCGCTCCTAAGCTCCTGCACACTCAGACATAGGGATCAAACAAAGCAGGACCTAACCAACTTGGTTGATCACATTAAAACTACCACGGGGTCCAACATATACCACTTGGTATATTCATACACTATTCAAATGAAGGTATCATACCCTTCACTTTCATCAAATGCTCATCCATGAGCATATACCACGTGAACAATGAAGATATCCACTCTCCATTGTAGGCAAATGCCCAACCTTGAGCATTTACGCTAAGGAAGGTTAACCACCTCCCAAGGTATATGAAAAATAGATTTTCATGTCCTTAAAGAGTAACTCCCCCTAAAAACATGCACGTAACTTCTGTCATTGCACCCACAATGATTTAGAATCCCTAAACATATAGGAAACCCAAATTTAAAAGTGTTTGAGGTTCAAAAATTCAATAATAAAACCAAACCTCAACCTAAGCCTCTACTTAGTTTTACTTAACCAATCCATCCTTGTTTTCATCATGAAAACTCCCTCTAAAGGTATACAAATGTTTCTGAGGGGTTAGGAATCGCTACATAGACAAAAAAATGTTGAAAATAAGCTTTCCCAGCCAAAATCAGCACTTGAATCGATTGAAGTTGGGTCCCAATCGATTGAACCCTGCTGAATCGATCCACTGATCGATTTAGACTGCGTGGATCGATCGGCTGATCGATCCAGCGAGCTTCTGCTTGTGGGAAAACTCTTCTTAATCGATCGCCCGATCGATTGAGGCACTCCAATCGATCGGGTGATCGATTGGAGCTCTGAAAAATTGAAAATTTATTTCAGTGAATTTCAGAAACTCCCCTACAATTCTACAAAAATCGAAAAATCATGAAAATTCATGTAGACATTCCTTGGGGCATATACTATCAAGGAAAAATAGTTTTCTATGAAAATATTTTCTATTTTCAAAGATAGACACAAACTTGAAAACTTGTAAAAGGTTTAGTGTTTTCTTCCAAGTTTGTGCTCAACTATTCAATGATGATTACTATCAAAAGATAGTCTTCATCAAGGTTTTCCAAAGCATATTTAAAATCATTTTCAAAACCAATATCCAACCATATTCTTTGGGCTCAATGCACATGACTTGTACATTAGCTTTTTTAATGATTGGAAAACACATAACTATGTGTTCTGATGAACTTAAAACTCAAAAGAATGCACTAAATCAACATCTTGAGTTTTGTTTATCATCCTAACATCTCACTTGTATCTAATGTGTACGAAACCACATACAAGTCACCTTATAGTTCTTTAGTGAGATGTAAACTTTATTTTTGCCCTAATCTAGGGATCATACATATCTATCTAGGCATTTTGAGATTAGGAACATCCACCAAGGATGTTACTTGTTAATGAATGTCATTTGTACTTAGTTTGCAAGGAATTAAAATAATACATGATGCGTTATGACATACATCAAAGATAAATAATTTTCAAAAGAAAATTTCCTATGACTACATGATGTATGTATGACATGACATAGTATTTTTGTGTTTTTCATAATAAGGCATGAGTGCAAGAATAAATATGATGTCATGACATATGATGGGAAAACAAAGCATGAAAACTTAGCATAAATAAAATACCTAGAATGACTATCTAAGTATCCTTAAACCTTAGCTAACTTAAAGTTTAAACCTAGATTTCCCACTATTTCCTAAAAAAAATGCCAAAACCCAATTTTGACATTTCCTTTGCTTTTCCTATACTGTGCCAATTTAAATTAAGCATATTCCTCAAATTTTTGCACAAATTACTCTTTTAAAGAGTAACAAATTAAAATAAGGCTTAGATTTGCCTTTAACTTCCCAATAAAATGCCAAAATCCCAATTTGACATTTCTTTACGATTCTCCCACTTACGCCAATTTAATTTAAAATCAATTTTCTCAAATTATGGCACACTTTACTCATTTCAAGAGTAAATCATAATCCTTTTCATTTTCAAAGGTTAACAATAACCTTGAAAATGCTCTCCGAGTGTCAACTTCATCAAAGTTGGGTTAACTACCCTTCTAATCGGAGTTGACACTCTCTAACCCATCTAAGGGTAGAGAAAATACTCCTAGGAACCCAAAATCTATTGGTGCTCCTTGGATGCTCTAGATATTCACTAGGGATAACTTCCCTAGATACCTTCCTAGTGACCTTGTTAGGCTTCTTAGAGTCCTTAGTCATCTTTTATAGGTCAACTCCAGAGATTTCTTCCCTTATGACCTTCTTTGTGACTTTCTTAGACTTCTTAGAAGCCTTAGTCACATTTGTTGTTGAAAAAATATTTCTAGGGATAACTTCCCTTATATTTTTGACTTGACCATTAGGCCTAGGGTTAGTTCCATAACTATATGGAACTCTATGGTAAGAAGGCACATCCTTTTTGGTTTTAGATTTGTATCCCAAACCTCTATGACCCTTGGATGACCCTTGTTGTCCTAAACCTAGATTTTGCTCATTTTGCCCTTTTAGGATATTTTCCATCCTTTTTAGGATCTTTTCTAATTTATCAAGTCTTGTCCTCAAGACTTGACTTTCCATCATTAAATCCTTAGTTTTTGGTTTTTCAATGAATCCATGACCATTTTTATTTCTAGACCTATAACTAAAATTCTTAGTTTCCTTGCTTAGATTTTCATCTACCTTCCTAACCCTAGGTGTGGTAGTTTTATCATGTAGAGCCACATGTTTTTCTTGAATGGTATCATGCTTCCTATTTTTATGGAAATAGCATTAAAATGATAAAAATTTGAATTAGCATACTTTTTACCATTATTTAAACGGGTGGCTCAATAAACGATACCTTTCGTTTTACCTTGGAGGCTCCCCCTTGAGTTGTGCTTCTTCGCTTAGGCTTGACCGCCTTCTTCCCCTTAGGACATTGACTTCTATAATGTCCCTTTTGGTTGCACAAGAAGCACGTAATGTGCTCCTTGTTCTTCTTGGTTGTGGAGGTGGTCTCCTTGGGCTTCTCCTTGCTCTTTGGTGCCACTTGACCCTTCTTCTTGGCCAATTTAGGGCACTTGCTCTTGTAGTGCCCATGTTCCCTACACTCAAAACATATAATGTGATTTTTATTTTTAATTGAACTAGTTATACCTTCATGTGTAGGGATGACACTTGATCCTCCTTTTGATCCGAAGGTAGATGCTTCCTCTTGATCTGACAATGATGCTTCTCCAATAGATTTGACTTGACTTGTGGAGGATGCATTGTCTTCTTCTCCACTTGACCCGGATGTAGAAGCTCCTTCTTCTTCTTGGTCCGATGTCAACAAAGGTCTCTCCCCCTCAATCCTAGAGGTGGAGACTTCATCATCTTCATCTTGTACATGGAACAAAGAGTATGCTCCTTCTTTGCTCTTTTCATTGCATTCCTTCGGAAGTTGAGCATCTCTCAACTTTGGAGTCCTCTTCCTCTTCATCTTGACCCACGAAGTCACCCTCTTTGGATTCTTCTTGAGTTGGTACAGTGGAGGGGATCTCATGAATCGTTTCCAATTTGCTCCAAAGCTCCTTGGCATCTTTGAATTCTCCGACTTGAGTCAAAATATTGCTTGGCAATAAATTGACCAACAACTTGGTCACTTTGTCATTTGCCTCGCTCCTTTGAATTTGCTTTTGGCTCCACTTGCTCCTCTTGAGAGTTTTGCCCTTTGAATTTGTTGGAGTCTCAAAACCTTCCATGAGAGCAAACCATTGCTCTATCTCCACCATCAAGAAATTCTCGATCCTTGATCTCCAAAGATCGAAGCTCACCATTGTGAATGGTGGAGACACCCTTGTATCGAACCCAAGACCGTCTTGGAATTCCATGTTGAAGTTGAGCCTTTTGATGAAGTCTTTGACTTGTAGAATTGCTCCAACTTCTTCACCCTCTAGCTTGTTGCCCCTTCCGGCGATGATTCCGGTGAAGAGCGGCCTTGCTCTGATACCACTTGTTGGGACCGAAATGTAGCTAGAGGGGGGGGGGCGTGAATAGCTCTTCGCAATCTTGTACTCTTTGTTGTTTTGTTTCTTCGATGATGTGCAGCGGAAATACAAGAAAATAAACACACAACGTTAACACAAGGGATTTACTTGGTATCCACCTCAAGAAGAGGTGACTAATCCAAGGATCCACACACTCACGCACCCTCCACTATGAAATCACTCCTTTACGGTAACTACCAAAGGCGGAGAAGCCTTACAACACTCTCAATACAACAAGAAATAAAGAGAAGCAAATACAAGGGAAAAGCTTACAAGATTTACACAAGAAACCCTAACCCTAGCTTCTTCTTCTTGTTGTAACTCGCCTCTTGACTTAGACGTGCCTCCAAGATCCTTCAAGAACTGGAATGAGAGTGGAGAAGAAAGCTGTGGAGAAATCGCTTGTGTCGCTCGTGGAGTGGAATCGAAGAAGTGATAAGAAAAACTCTCGCCAACGTCTTTATCTGCGTCAACGGTAGAATCCCAATCGATTGGATTGCTCCCAATTGATTGGGAAGGCTTTGGATCGATCGGCTGATCGATCCAGAGCGCCTTTATGCTCTCGGGAATTGCCTGAATCGATCGGCCAATCGATCCAGGGCTTATCGCGGGAAATCGCAGCTCCCAATCGATCGGCTAATCGATTGGAGGCTCTGAATAGATCGACCGATCGATCCAGATCTATTCTGTGCGATCGCGAGCTTCTCCCAATCAATCCACCGATTGGTTGGGAGGAGGCTTGTCGCGGGGACTCACCCAATTGATTAGCTGATCGATTGGGCATGAGCCAATCGATCGACTGATTGATCCAGCTCGTGGTTTTGCCCAAAACCAAGTCCAAAGTCCCCTAAACCAACATCCGGTCAACCATGACCTGTTGGTACATCATGCCTAGCATCCGATCACCCTCGACCTGCTAGGACTCCCTCACCAAGTGTCCGGTCAATCCCTTTGACCCACTTTGACTTTTCTCCTCGTGCTAAGTATTCGGTTAATCCCTTTGACCTACTTGGACTTTCACCAGATGTCTGGTCAACCTTGACCCATCTGAATTTCATCGTGCTTGGCTTCACTCACCGGGACTTTCCCCTGCCTGGCTTCACTCACCAGGATTTTCTTCTACCTAGCTTCACTCACTAGGACTTTCCACAACTGTCTGGCTTCACTCACCAGGACTTTCTTCTGCCTAACCTCCCAGTTAGGACTTTCACTTGGCTTCACTCACTAGGATTTTCCAGTCAAGTATCCAATCAACCTTGACCTACTTGACTCTCCTTCGCAATCTCCCCACATGAACGATTACGCATACAATCTCCATATATCATCTCCATGTATTGTCAAACATCGAAACCCAAAGATCAAGACTCGAGTTTGAACCAATTCAAGCTCAATCAACCTTGACCTAGGGAATATTGCACCAATAGATTAGTACCGAGTACATTCTCACAGCACTCGGACCCTCACCCTTACGACTCATTTGACGCTTCCTTCGCAGCCTTGACCTTTTGCATTCAAGCCTACTTCCTCTTTAGCTCTCGTCCCTCGGATGCATACAAGCCCGTGGCTCGTCTCCAATGCCATCCTTCGCGTATGCCTCAAAGTCGCTTCCCTCGACCCTTGTCCTCGCTACCTTGTCCACGGTCCCTCGAATGCATACAAGCCCGTGGCTTATCCTCAATGCCATCCTTCATCGAACCCGAAGCCATCAACCTGAGTCACATGTGTATCCTGTAGTCCTGCACAACTCAAGTACACATATCAAATACAAGGGTGAACCTAACTTAAACCTTTGCTTAAACACCAAAACACATGGTCGCACGGACCATTGGGATTGCTCCAACAATCTCCCCCTTTTTTATGTTTGACAATACATTTAAGTTAGGAAAAACATAATAGCAAAACAATATGCTAAAACAATGTACTTACATTGCCAAGGCTACACACTTGGACTTACACTGCCAAATAGACTTACGTTGCCAAGGCTACACACTTGGACTTGCACCGCCGAAACAATGCACCATGCATTGGAACCTATCCCAAGGCTCCCCCTACACCTAAGCTCCTCATTGAGCTAGGATTTTTTACAATGGGCATTTTAAAAACCTATCTCAAGGCTCCCCCTACACCTACGCTCCCCATTGAGCTAGGATTTTACCACAGGGCTTTTTAAGAACCTATCACAAGGCTCCCCCTACGCAAAGGCACTAAGGTTTTCCCAACTAAATCTTACTTCTCCCTCTTTGCCTAACATCCAAAAAGCTTTTAAACAATATCCCAATTGTTGAAAACTTGTCATCTAAATTGACCCTAAACTCGTGTGTTCATCCCCCATGGATCTCATACATATATGAGCTGACCTGGTCAAAACCAATGCTGAAAACAATTTCAGACTGGTATCAGTCGACTGCCCCAATCGATTGGCCTCATCGAAACAACACACAAAACCATTCTGTGCTCGATTTTCACTGTTACCAGTCAACTGGTAACTGTACCAGTCGATTGGCACCCCTTTTCAGCCCTTTTCAGCACTTTTGATCCAATTTCAAAAATGCACCATTAAATCCACAGGCCTCCAAAAATCTTCAAATTTTGTGGAGAGGTCTGTCTTACCCATGTCTACTTGGAAAAAATACATTCAAAAATGAATCTATCACCAATCCCAAGATTGACACAAAATCCAAAACTAGCTAAATTGTTCAATTGAACCTTGACCTAAAGTCCTAATTTTGGCTTCCTTTTGATGTATTTGCCCATACTAACCCACAATGCATCCCTAGCATTGGTTTATATGACATCTATACATCTAAAACCAATTATCATGCTATATGACCCCAATGTCATATTTCTAAGCATGAAACATAACCCATGTGTTCCAATTTCCTAGATTTGAGATTCAAGTCCGTCTCCAAACCATTTGGCACACTCCATGACTCCCCTAAACTCCCAAGTAAAACCCACTTGAGATCAATTGGCTATGGGTCCCAAATTGACTCTTTGAGCTCCCCCTAGAGCTCTTAACCTTAGCCACCTCCCTAGGTGACTCATCCACAATGGCTAGGCCACATCGGTGCACCTCCGGTGACACTTGGCCTACAAACCTAACCTTCTTAACCTTGGACACCTTATCCTTGGTTAATTTAACCTTACCATTAAATGACTTTCCCTTGCCATTTATTGGCTTCTCCTTGCTATAGTCATATGCAACCCTAGCATACAACTTTCCCTTAGCATTGGAGACACTAGATCGGTATCCCAAATACGATCTATCATTGTTGGGTCTTTGACTACCCAACACCATGCCTAAACCCTTAGATCCAACATTAAATCTTTCTAGGGTTTTCTCCAATTTATCAGGCTTTGCCTTCAAAGCTTGATTTTTCCTTTCTAGGTTCCTAACCCTAGAATTGACTTGTCCACATTGGACATTCCTAGACCTACCCCTCCTAGGCATGTGTCTCCCCTTCTTGGGATTAATGCCTAGGTTCTCCATTACCTTCTTCTCCTTAGGTAATGAGAATTTAACGTGTCTAGGTCTATCATGCATGGATCTCCTAGGGTTACAATCGACATTTACCCTATTCCTATCATGATATTTAAATCTAAAATTTTGCATGGGCATACTATGATTAACAAAATCATTTCTCCTATCATGCATGGAAGAGTTTAAATTTGACTTAAACTTCAAGTTAGGATATACCTCCCTTACCCTTGAAGCTCCCCCTTGACTCTTGCTTCTCTTCTTCTCCCATTTCTTCAAATGCTCTAACTTTTTAAACTCTCCCTTCCTTGAGCATCTTGTGTGGTAATGACCCCGCTCACCATACGTAAAGCACACTATGTGCTTTTTCTCCTTCTTCTTCCTACAACTTAAATTAGATTCAAAATGAATTGAATTGAGTTTAGGAGATACCTTCTTCTTACCCATAGGACATCTACTTTTGTAGTGCCCCCTTTCATTGCACCCGAAGCACACAATGTGATCTTTTGATTTTGCTTCGGTGGAAGTGCTCACTAGGTTGATTTCTAATACTTCTTCTTCTTCTTCACTTGTCTTGGATTCTTCTTCAACCTTTGAGGATGTATCCTCATCCACACTAGTGGATGATATTTCTTTATTCTTCTCCTCTTCGGAAGTTGAGTGCTCGTCACCTTCCGGTTGCTCCTCCTCATCTTGAGTCATTAAGCCCATCTCCTTGGGCTCTTCTTCTTCTTGTGTAGGCATAGGTTCTTCCCATTGAACCTTCTTTATCTTGTTCCACAAATCGTAGGCGTTCTCGTATTTACCTACACGGCTCATCACGTCATTAGGCAAAATATCAATTAATATAGATATTACCTTGTCATTTGCCTTTGACCATGAGGTTTGCTCCTCCGTCTAATGTCGTGGTCGGAGCTTCTTCCCTTTCTTGTCCTTCGGGACTTCGAACGGATCTTTGACCACCATCATGGTGTCCCAATCCGTGTCGAAGAAGACCTCCATCTTCATCATCCAATATGTGATGTCCCATAAGCCTCTACCTTCAAGCTTTGGCGGTTCAATTAAGTCGGTCATCTTTGCTTCCTTGGCGGTTAGTCCAATGGAGAACGGCCTCACTCTGATACCACTTGTAAGGTGATTGGTGGTCGGTTTGAAGGGGGTTGGATAGACGGCACCCCCAAATCGATGCTTCCTACACTTGTTAGCTTGCACAACAGAAATACAAACAACAAACAAGATAAAGACTAAAACTAAGAAAGGAAATGCAAACCGCTAACATGTTCATTTAATGTGGTTCGGAGATTAGAGCTCCTACTTCACGGCGTGTCCTTGAGGTGGACGATCCCGATCCGTCGGTGGATAAGCCCCCGGCAAACTCCGACTATCTCAAGTCATTCCTTGTGGGTGGAGAAACCTCACCACAACACCAACCAAGACTCTTGAGACTAGTAGACTACTAGTAGAGATTAACCACCTCTATTTCGTCAGAGATAACCAAGCTTCCAAGCCTTGGTTATATAGGCCGCGAGTTGAAAACCCCGCCTACCACTTGACTACCAAAACATGCAGTCGACTGCCCTCTATGGAAATTCGACTGTTACATCCCAACGGCTCGATACCAGTCGACTGCTCCACACTGGCTGAGCGAACAGAAGCATTCTGTTCGCTCCCAATCGACTGCACCAGTCGACTGATGAAACATGCAGTCGACTGGTACCGAGTGCATTCTCTCACAGCACTCGGACCCTCACCCTTACGACTCATTTGACGCTTCCTTCGCACCCTTGACCTTTTTCCTTCAAGCCTACTTCCTCTTTAGCTCTCGTCCCTCGGATGCATACAAGCCCACGGCTCGTCTCCAATGCCATCCTTCACGTATGCCTCGAAGTCGCTTCCCTTGGCCCTTGCCTTGTCCACGGTCCCTCGGATGCATACAAGCCCACGGCTTATCCCTAATGTCATCCTTCACCGGACCCGAAGCCATCAACCTGAGTCACATGTATATCCTGCAGTCCTGCGCAAACTCAAGTACACATATCAAATACAATGGTGAACCTAACTTAAACCCTTTGCCCAAACACTAAAACACATGGTCGCATGGACCATTGGGATTGCTCCAACAAAAAACTCATACAAATCAAATCGACACACTGCTAGCCGACTAGGCTTTATACAACAACCACAAACAATACAAAATAACACATAACAACACTCCAGAAATAAAACCGGAATATAAAATGCTAAATACACTGAATACATAAACTAAACAAAGTACTAAAGAAACCAGAAAACATGTCTTCGAATGTAACATGAAAACCAGTAGACAAGATACTCCAAGCGACTCTACAAATATCTACCTGATGCTTGAAATAAAAATATATCAATAGTGTGAGTTCAACAACTCAACATATATCAATAGACAGGCATAATAAGTTATAACTAACAGTAATAATTATGCGGTATAGTTTTCTGAACAATAAAGAAAATGCAACTGAAAAGGGTTGAAGAAAACTATACTCACCAGGGCATCATATATGAACATAAGGGTATTCAGACCAGATACAGCATGTCACCTGTATGCATGTCAAACATATGCAAACACCAAAATGCAGCAACCAATATGCAGCAATCACAAGCAATAAATGCAATCATGCAAAATAATACAAAATGACATGTGTCACCCCTGACGCCAGTCAGTTATCTCACACGCGATGGTGAGACCGAATGGGTAGGGCTATGACAATTATGCACTCTGCCATCACTGCTCCTGAGTGACCGAGTGGATAGGATATTGTTGGAGTACTCCTATCCTCCTACCCCAAACATAGTGGGGGAGTGCAATGCTCTCATTTCCCTAAGACAGTCTAGAGGAGGGATCCCTGTCGTGCTACCACGTTGCGTCACACTACCCATGAGTGGACCAGTGGAGCACTAGCAGAACAAACTGCCACACACCCTGCCTGATGTACCACTAATCCATGAGTGGTTGTGTGTGCAGATCATGTAACTAGTGATGTGCTCAACAATAATGGAGCCAACAATCGTACAACATGCAATCATGCAAGATGGTGCATGACACTAAGTATGTAAATCCTGATTGTAACCACCTCTACATAATAAGTGCCAAAAAGAAAAAAGAATCCTACAACTATGATCTAGGTATCACAAATCTAGATACATATGCCAGATAATAAAATCTAGAAAGCTAGTCCTAAACACAGTAAAACATAGTATGTCACCACCTCTAGGAACAAAATACATATGGCAATAATCAAGAGTATATAAACATGTATGCATATCTGACAAGAATATAGGCAAACTAAAGGAACCAAATAGTGACATACCGAAGCACATGCAAACATAATAATTACTACTAGCTATAAACTATTATGCATATCCAAAATGACCATATCAAAGAGATAAGTCATAAGTACCTGCCTCAAAAAGAAGATCATATCCATAAATCCTACATCGAGATGTTCGTCTCGAATCAAAGTTATATATATATATATATATATATATATATATATATATATATATATATATATATATATATATATATATATATATATATATATATATATATATATATATATATATATATATATATATATATATATTATTTAGCTAAATTCATATGAATTAAACGGCTAAATAAAATACACAAACCTAATTAGGGAAAACCCTAATCTATCGTAGACATTAACCCTACCTAAATTTAATCCATCGGTCAATTAGGGTTAGTTTCATTAACCCTAATCCTTTCCATTAACTATCATAAAGGTTATCAACCTATTCTACTTAACCAAACCCATATAAAATTTATACCCAAACATACCTACCTTAATACTAATTGCTTCCCTGACAATTTACTACCATGAATGCTTGCTACAGGAAGTTGGTATTGTTGTCCTCCAATGAAACCACCTCAGATCTGTACAGATGAAAAGCAAGAATAGACAACAAGAAGATAAGGGATTCTAGTTATCCCCAATGAAAAGGATGAAGGAAAAACTATGGCATCTAGGGCACCACGTATCCCTGTTCATACCTACGGGACACTTGCTCGAGGTGAAATCTAGGACATGGTAGAGGTGTGATGGGAAACATGTATGGCAATAATCAAGAGTATATAAACATGTATGCATATCAGACAAGAATATCGACAAACTACAGGAACCAAATAGTGACATACCGAAGCACATACAAACATAATAATTACTACTAGCTATAAATTATTATGCATATCTAAAATGACTATATCAAAGCGATAAGTCAGAAGTACCCGCTTCAAAAAGAAGATCGTATCCAGAAATCCTACGTCGAGACGCTCGTCTCGAATCAGAGTCCTGCATCATATATATATATATATATATATATATATATATATATATATATATATATATATATATATATATATATATATATATATATATATATATAGATAAATTCATATAAATTAAACGGCTAAATAAAATACCCAAACCTAATTAGGGAAAACCCTAATCGATCGTAGACATTAACCCTACCTAAATTTAATCCATTGGTCAATTAGGGTTAGTTTCATTAACCCTAATTCTTTCCATTAACTATCATAAAGGTTACTCAACCTATTCTACTTAACCAAATCTATATAAAATTTATACCCAAACATACCTACCTCAATACTAATTGCTTCCCTGGCAATTTACTACCATGAATGCTTGCCACTGGAAGTTGGTATTGTTGTCCTCCAATGAAACCACCTCAGATCTATACAGAGGAAAAGCAAGAGCACACAACAAGAAGAAAAGGGATTCTAGTTATCCCCAATGAAAAGGATGAAGGAAAAACTATGGCATCTAGGGAACCACGTATCCCTGTTCATACCTGCGGGACACTGGCTCAAGGTGAAATCTAGGGCACGACAGAGGTGTGATGGGAAACTAGCAACTCAGCGAGATCGGTAGTGTGCGTGGATCTGGTGGAGGGATGGAGGCAAATCAAAAAGGGAGGAAGGGAGATGGGACCAAAGAGCTGGATCGATCGCTGGCTGGAGCTAGGACAAAGGGGAAGGTCAGACCTTGCGCCGGTGATGGGAGGAAGAGAGGAGAGAGCTGTTAGGATGTATACTAAAAGCCTAGCTTTTTGTATGAACATTTATTTTGAAATGAGAATCACATTGGTCAAATGTTTACATTTAGTAAAATACAGTTGTCCATTTAATTTATATTGTAGATAACATAATGGGTGGTGTCACACAGAAGATCATGTTATTAGTTCCTTAAAAATTATAAATAGTAGCTCACAACCAAGATGGATTGGGACAAACCATTGGAATGGTTGTAGTGTAATTTGGTACTAGTTTATCTTGACAATAAAATTACACTAGTACACTATGTGTGTATTGAGCAGGACCATTTGAGGTTATTCCTTTTATACTGACTGCATAAAAGAACATAACCTCTGTTATTATGGATGTGCGTACTCTTAATCCTGATATAATAACAAGCACATATACTTAGTATTTATTTCTTTAATTTATCAATGGGTGAGATTTATTCGTTAAATCAATAGGTCCGATAAGTTGGAAAATAATATTATTTATATGGTGTGTTGTTGATAATAGAAGAAAACTGTGTCTTAGTTATCTAGGTTGATGATGTCCCCTTGAGGAGCTCATAAGGATTATCATGTAAACCCTACAGGTGGACTTAGTCCGACATGACAATGAAGTTGAGTGGTACTACTCTTGGAGCTAGATATTAATTAAGTGAGTTGTCAGTAACTCATTTAATTAATGAACATTCGATATCTTAAACACAGGGAGGTTAACACACTCATGATAAGAAGGAGCCCATAATGTAATATGGGATTGGTGCGATAGTCAATAATAACTCTTTAGTGGTATGAGTTATTATTGATGAACTTGTGTTGGGTGTTCGGGTCGAACACAGGAAGCTTAAGCTCATCAGGAGGTCACAATCAATTCCTCCTCTAGGTCCCTGTTGTAGCCTCTATGTATAAAGCCTCATATCCACCCAAGACCACTTCTTACCCAGTAATGGGTCGGTCACATCCTTGCTTGGTGCCCAAGCAAGGGGCCGGCCAAGCCTTGCTTTGAGCCCAAGAGGTGGCCGACCAAGCCTTGCTTGGTGCCCAAGCAAGGGGCTGGCCACAAGGGAATTAAAAGAGAGTTTTAATTTAAAAATCTTTCCTATTTTGTAGTCATCTACAATTGTTTAAAAGAGAGATTTTAATTTTAAAATTTTCCTTTTATAGCCGGCCACAAGGGAATTAAAAGAGAGTTTTAATTTTAAATTTTTTCCTTTTTTGTAGTAATTTACAATTGTTTAAAAGAGAGATTTTAATTTTAAAACTTTTCTTTTATAGCCATCCACAAGGAATTAAAAGAGAGTTTTAATTTTAAAATCTTTCCTTTTTTGTAGTCATCGACAATTGTTTAAAAGAGAGATTTTAATTTTAAAACTTTCCTTTTATAGCCATCCACAAGGAATTAAAAGAGAGTTTTAATTTTAAAATATTTCCTTTTTGTAGTCATCTACAATTGTTTAAAAGAGAAAATTTAATTTTAAAACTTTCCTTTTATTTCCATCCACAAATGGATTTAAAAGAGAAATTTTAATTTTAAAATCTTTCCTTTTATAGCTATCCACAAAGGCATTTAAAAAAGAGATTTTAATTTTAAATTTTTTCCGTTTTTGTTGCCCTAGCTCTGGCTGGCCATGATTGGAATTAAAAGGAAGTTTTAATTATGTTTAAAACTTTCCTTTTTAGCATTCACCAAGGATTATAAAAGAGAGGTAGATGGTGCCTTATAGGGTAACACAACCTAAAGTGTCCTCTTCTATTTTCCTTGGTGGTCGGCCCCCTTTCTCCTCTTCTCCCTTTGCTTTCTTCCCTTAAGGTCGGTGGCACATCAAGGCTTCACCTCCTTGTGGTCGGTTTCTTGGAGAAGAAGAAGAAGAGAAGGAGGCTCCCTATTCTAGCATCCCTTTGGTGGCCGAAAGTTTTGGAGGCAATTGAAGTGGTTCAGGTGGTGTTGTCTCGGTAGATCGTTACCCACACGACGTCCAAGAGGAGGAGAAGAATACAGCATAAGTGTTAGGACCGAAATGTAGCTAGAGGGGGGTGAATAGCTCGTCATGATCTCGTGCTTGTCGTTGCTTTCTTCTTGTGATAATGTGCAGCGAAAAATACAAGAAACAACACACTACAATGCTAACACGTAGATTTATTTGGTATCTACCTCAAGAAGAGGTGACTAGTCCAAGGATTCACACACTCACACACCCTCCACTATGAAAACCCTCCTTTATGATAACTACCAAAGGCGGAGAAGTCTTACAAGCTCACAATACAATAATAAGAAAGAAAGAAGCAAAATACAAGTGAATCTTATAAGATTAAAATGAAACCCTAGCTTCTTCTTCTTCTTATTGTAACTCGCCTCTTGACTTAGACGTGCCTCCAAGAACCTTCAAGATCTTGCGGTGAGAGTGGAGAAAATCGCCCTAAGCTGTAGCTATAGTCATGTGTCGAAGAGGATCAAAGAAGTGCTGAGAAAAATGCTCGCCAACGTCTTTATTTGCACCAATGGTCGAATCCCAATAGATTGGATTACTCCCAATCAATTGGGGAGGCTTTGGATCGATCGGACGATCGATCCAGAGCGCCTCTGTGCTCTCTGGAATCTCCCTGAATCGATTGCCTGATCGATTCAAGGCTTCTCGAGCGATTTCCAGTGCTCCAATCGATCGGTCGATCGATTGGAGGTTTCAATCGATCAACTGATCGATTTAGAAGCTTACTGTTCGCTCAGAAACTCTCCCAATCGATTGACCAATCGATTGGGGAAGTTTTGATCGATTACCCAATCAATCCAGAGCTTTTCTGCACAAACTCACGTCAACCAATCGATTGACCAATCGATTAAACCCCCCAATCGATTGTCCAATCAATTGAAACCCATAAAAATGTGTAGAGCTTGAAATTAGCTTCATTTCACATCCGAGATCACCTCATTCCGATATCCGAGACAAAAGTTATGGCCTTCGGAAGTTTACTACGTCCGAATTTAGTTCCATGCCAACTCCCTATTGGACTTACGACCGCTAAGAGTTCGGTCAACTTTTGACCCATCTGGACTTTCTCTTTGCCAACTTTTCGTTGGACTTCTAATCACCAAGTATGGTCCTCCGTGACCCACTTAGATTTACCGTCTCATGCCAAGTGTCCGGTCCTCCATGACCCACTTGGACTTTCACCAGATGTCTTGTCATCCTTGAACCATCTGGATTTTCTGTGCCTGACTTGACTCACCAAGACTTTAACTTCTGCCTAGCTTCACTCACTAGGACTTTCCCGACTGCCTGACTTCACTCACAAGACTTTCCATCTACTTGGCTTCTCACCAGGACTTCCCAAATGCTTGGCTCCTCACCAGGACTTTCTCCTTTACCAAGATCACACATGGACTTTCTAATTTACCTAACCTCCAGTTAGGACTTCCATACGCCTAACTTCCAATTAGAACTTCCATACGCCTAACCTCCAGTTAGGACTTCCATCACTGCCTAAACTCCAGTTAGGACTTCCACCACTGCCTAAACTCTAGTTAGGACTTCCACAATCAAGTCTCTTGTCATCCCTGACCTACTTGACTTATATTCTCATCAACCTGGTCAACCCTTTGACCATCTCCACAATCGAACGATTGCTTCAGCAATCTCCTTATATTGTCAAACATCAAAACTCAACTCCTGACTCAAGCTTGACTCAACTCAAGCTTAGTCAAACTGGTCAAACTTGACCAAGGGAAATTGCACCAACAAGAAGATCAAGAGGTCTTTGTATACGAAGGAAGATACAACTAGTTCTTTATTCTGCAGCGCAACTAGTTTAGTTTTTCTTTGTATGGAACTAAAATACCAACACAAGAGGCTAGCGATTTTGTGTTTCGATTTTGTACTTCGATTGAGGTCTCTCTAGTTAAACCTAGGGTTTACTGTGAGGAGTTTAAATATTTAATTTCTTTGAAAAACTTTATCTAGTAAGTGGTGGATGATCCCATAACGAAGAAGGCCGAGTGTCTCGCTAACAACCTGGAAGTCAATCCTTGAAATAAATATTTAATCAACTTCTGTAATATTGTTTAACTTTTGATGAACACATGGGTTGAACTTGGATTAATAATGTTAAGTTTCCTTTGCAATCCAAGTTTAACTTCTGAAGATTACATGGGTTGAACTTGGATTAATAATGTTAAGTTTCGTTTGCAATCTAAGTTTAACTTATGAAAAACACATGGGTTGCTAGAAAAAGTTTTGTGCTTGTACAAATTTTTGTACAGGGGAAATAGAACGGAATTTCGAGTAGCACCCAACAAGAGCATCAGTGTCGGTACTACTCAGCTGTGAGAGGCTGCAGTGGGGATGGGGCGTCGCGAAGAAGAGGAAAGAATTGGGATGAGAGGAGTTCGGGCGGCGCGAGCTCGACGAAGAGGAAGAAGGGTTTTCGGCAAGGGAAGAATTAGGCACGGGTAGAAATAGGAAAAGGAAAAGAAGAAAAGGAAAATAAATTAATTTAGGAAACTTAGGTTTGGTTTAATCAAACCCTAAGTACTTTTCTAAATCAACTCCTATTTTGGTATTTCTAAACAGGCTTTTCCCATGCCTATTATTTCATCCTCACAAACTACCTCATACGAGTTCTGAAAAATCCTCGGAAAATTTCTAAAAATTCCTAAAAATTTCAATAAGATTATTCCTCTTTTAAATCTTATTATTTTATTTTTATTTGTTACAATATTTTATATATCATATTGAGGGTTTAAACCTGCAAGAACATGCATTAATAGTTTTGAATCAAAGACTGGATGTTCAATTGCAGCTAGGTTATTGGCAATGGTCTTGACTAATTGCATATAGTCATTGATGAAGGCATCTCCTCGTTGTACAGACTGGAATTGTAGACGAAGCTGGAGAACTCGTGCTTGAGAGTGAGATGTAAAAGAATGATCAAGAGCTTCCCAAACCTGACGCGAAGTGTTGAGCCCAACGAGCATAGGAAGTATAGACATAGTAATTGATGAAATTAACCAAGTCAAGACTAAATTGATCTTCTTAAATCAAATAGTATTGGATGAATCATCTTTTTGAGGTGGGGATAAACTACCATCAACATGACCAAGTAAATCATGAACACAAAGTAAAGGAAGAAATTGTAATTTCTATATTAAATAATTATCATGGTCAAGTTTAACGGAGAAAGAAAGAACCATGGGAATTGAAAAAGAGGTATTTTGTGATGGTCAAGAGATTTCAATAGACTCAAGAGAAGACATTTTTTTTCACTTTTTATGTCTTTTTTCTCTCTTTTGTTTTATCTACTTTTTTTTCATTTTTTTTCTCTCTCATTTTTTTTCACGTCTTTTTTCTCATTTTTTTCTGCATTTTTTTCACATTTTTTCCTCTCGTTTTTCAAAGAAAAGACTAAACATACGAGGAAAAAAATAAAAATAAAAAATTGTTACTGTAATTATCGAAGTTCCCGAGGTTGTCGTACAAAATTGGCAAGAAAGGGCGTTGGCGATGATATTGCAAGATGTTGCTGGAGCACGCTGATCTTTGGGTTGCTCCAAGTTGCTGTTGTGCTCCAAGATGTTCACATTGTTATTGACTAATGTTGTAAAAATCTAGTGTTGGAATTGAGGTGTTGGAAAAGGAATTAAAGAAGGAAAAAGTTAAATTTTGAGGGAAGATAAGGAAAAGGAAAGATTATGACTGATACCATGTAAAAAATTAATAAGTAGAGGAAAGAAACAATATAAAAATTTTTTTGATGATATTATTATTAAAGCCAATTGATTTATTTATACAAATTATCCAAAACAATAATATAAAGATTAAATAAGACATACAATTATAATAATTATAAATATAGTAATATAATAAATTTAAAAATATTTTTTTTTTTATTTGATTCATGTTATCTTAATTGTACCTAATATAATAAATTTTAATGGATTGAAATCAATTAGCTCCAATTTCCATTACTGTCATTACTTGTTCAGTCACGTCCGGCCGGCGAGTGCTCTCATTTTGTCGGAATGCTTCTTGACGACCGCAGCCACCGAGGGATTCTGCGGAAGCACGATCCCAAAACCGTCATCGTAATTCTCCATGCCCTCCGGGAACAGTTGCCAAAACAGTCCGCCTGCCAAAGAGTAGCTGACGCTCGCGATCCTATAAACAGTGTCGTACACCGCCGAGTAGTAGTTGTTCCGCAACTGCTCGGAGAAGTCCGGGTCCATCCTATTCTTCCCGAACTCCCCCAGCACCATCGGCTTCTGCAACACCTTCATCGAGTCATCGGAATGGCTCCACAGATACTGCCGCATGAACTCTTTTTGATTCTCCTCGCTCTGTTGCGGCAACCATGCATCTGGGTAGACATGGATGGTCGTAAAGTCAATCTCGTTGACTTGGTGAGCAGTGATGAAGTCGGTGCCCATCTGATATGCATTAGGGTTGTATCGTTGGATCTTGTCCGGGGTGGAACTCCCATAGAAGCCCACCATCCCTGTCCCGAGGAGGTGCTTGCTGTCTATTGACTTGGTGTATGCCGCCATCTCTTGGATCCAAGCCTACGTACAAATTAAAGAAATATATGACCGTCAACCATTATATCTATATATATATATATCGATCATTAATTAATTATATTAATTTGGAGGTACGCACGGTGACTGTTCGGCCGGAGACGTCGACCTCACAAGTGGGCTCGTTCATGAGCTCCCAAGCCATGATCGTGGGATCATCTCTGTAAGCTACGTTGGTGTAAGTGTTCACTCTCGTTAACACTTTCTGTACGTTATTCTTGTAGTATTCCTTGATGATAGGATTGGTGTAGAAATCATCGTCGGTCGATACATTTGCACCGGCAGCGCGAGACCATTGCACGTACTGTGCTCTGCCCCCGAGGTCCTTCCAGTTGTTCACCAAGGCCAAGATCAGATGGAACCCTTGGTTTTTAGCCTCCGATACCACGAAATCCAGAGCCTGTACGGAATTAATTAGTTAATTAATTTGATATTTTATATATATATATATATATATATATATATAATATTTCATATTTTGGAATGCTCGTTTGTTTATACGTACTTTGAAGACGTTTTCGTTGTAAACACCCGGCGACTGCTGAAGCGCCCACTCGCCGCCGTCCTTGTAGGCCATGGTCCGGCAGACGGAGAGCCCCGCGGCCGCCGCCTCCCGGAACGCTGTAGAGACCCTGCTGGCCTCTGGAGACGGCGACGTCGCCGCTTCGATCATCATCCAGTAAGCGTTGAAGCCGTTGAAGAGGAACACCGACCCGTCGTCCCTCAGTAACTGGTTGCCCTTTCTCGACACAAAAGCGGTCGCTGGAGTCGTAAATACGGCGCCGGCTATGGCCAAGAGTGCAAGCAGATAGCAACGATAAGGGAGCACAGTCATGTATCCTGCCATGTTCGCTAGCTGTTAGAGATGGAAAAAGAATTGTGAATATAAATACGGAGAATGATAAATCTAGTTTAAGGAGGTGGTAATGAAAATTGAGTTCTTGCCACAAGAAAAAATAAAAAAAATAAGATATCTGGTCATGAAATTTTTCCACCGGCCGGATAAATTGGGAAAAACACACGGCTGGCGTATCTGTATGACAAATATCCTACTGCAACATCATAATCCCGGGAGGAGTTCTTGTCACAGAAGGAAAAAAAAATAGAAATAGAAAATCTAATCGAAATAAATGCACAATATAATAAATACATCATACGTTTGGTATGATGGTATTCATGGAAATAAGGCTTTTGCTGATTGCCAAAAGTGTGAAAATAAATCATTAGTTGCGTGCTTTACTATCATTGAATGAAATAATAAATCCATTAAAAAATGTTTAGGACGAGAAATTAAGGCAAGTGCAATAAATTCTGACGAAAATTGTTATATATATATATATATATATATATATATAAAAGGATTTTTATAAATTTGAAGGAATTAACGAGTAGAGGAAAAGATTCAAGTTATCTAGATTTTATTATGTATTTTTTAACTTATCCAGATCTTATTTTATTTTCTAGTTTGATTGTTCAAATAGTTTGATATGGGTTATGATGAGTGGACTCAGAAGACGATGACGTGGTAGTCAAGGTCAAGCTGATGGAATAGTTAAAGTCAAAGTGATGTGACAATCCTATTCGAGAAAGGACAACACCCCTTTACTCAATTCTGATTAATCACTCAGACCAGTGCTAATAAGGTTCTCAGATTCAACCAGATCAGGTTATAATCCGGTCAGGAAAAGACAATTTGCCTTTAAGCAGGATGAACTAGGGAATTTAGTATCTTAAGGCGAATAAAATTGAGGTCGACCGGCCTCAAGTGCCGGCCGGAATAATCTACTCACTCTACGATGAACCAACCATAGGTATGGTCAGGAGAAGAGCAAAACTCCTTATTTCGTATAAGTTCTCCTGCACACGCTTTGGCGACCCTGATTACCGATCACCCTAATCAATTTCCAGGTAACAATGCGCTTATATGCATTTGTCTGATCACAAAAAGTAGACAAGTTTAGACACCCTGGCCATGCAGAAATTTGGCAGGGCAAAGGCATATTGGGATTCAACTTAGTATACTGATCGAACCTCTCAGAGCATAGCTGTGTTTTCTCTTAGTAGAGCGTCATATGCTTTGTCAGGCAAAAGGACGACCGGGCCTGAAGTATTCATCCTGTTATCACCTGGAAAGAATTCCATCCAAGCAAAGGCTCTTAAGACATCCCGAGAGCATGCAATACTTTATTATTTCACAAGCAGATTCCCAACATGACTAAAGCAATATATCATTCTTCGAACAGATATCTCAAGGATGTCCAGAATATAGCAAAATATAATCAAGCAGATTATGCAGAATACAACCGAACATCCCTACAATCAAATATCCCAATCCAGCGGCCGACTTAAGGACCGACCAAAATATATTCAGCAGATAATATCCTAACGAGGTGGTCTGGCTTAATGACAAGCTGGGTCGTAACAGAGCATGCTATACAGAGTATAACTAAGTGGTTAAGGCAGGAGCAGACCCAAAGGAGGCCAGGCTTAGCAACCACCCGAAACATACTTAATAAACGACATTTTAACTAACAGTCTATTAGAACAATAACTACATGTCAGGGAATATTCTTTTGGAAGCTTCTCTAGGGACCATCGTGTCTCCTATCAGTGGACCATTTATAACAACATATCCCTCCATCGATGTCAGTTATAAAAGAAGCTATAAATGACAAAAGAGGTACATCAATGGGTAAAAGGAAGATTCCTCGGATAATTATGATGTATTACCTAACAAACCATAACACACTCTGCCACTGTTACATTCCCGTAAGTGCACGGGTACGTCATCAGTAATACAAAAGATATCGAACTCATAAGGACTAGTTATAATCAGTAGTGATCTTTCACGTAGAATTAGCTAAACAATTGGCTAAGACAAGTTACGTGCAAGGTAAAAGAAACAAAGCTTAGAACAGGAAAGTGAAAGAGGAACTTAGTTTTGGGGGGTGTTGTAGGAGTTTAGTTTCATTGTGATGTTTATCAATGTAACACGGTTCACTAATTCACTATCCTCAATTCACATGCATTTGTAAGAAGTGGTCGGTTCTCCCCTGCAGAGGACAACTGACAGGACATTTAGATCAACATCACTAGCAATTATATAGGAATGATTTTTATGAAGTCCGTTAACGGGTTACCCCTGTCACTAGGGCTCCATCGGTCATACATCACAAGAGCACACGCACTAGTCAATAAACATAGAGATGAAGATGATAATTACACACAACTACCCACTTCCTTGTAGGGTCTTGCTTCTTCTATCAAGGTGATACCTTAAACATCCGTTAACGGGTTACCCCTATCACTAGGGCCCCTCAGTCATATGATCTAGGGCATCCCTTTATGGGAACCATAAATTCGTACAAACATTATTAGGTTTAAAATGCATAGATCAAGGTGAAAAAATGCATAGATCAAGCATGAGTAAAGTATGTGAATGTGCATCAAATCATGCATAAGAGTGTATATAATCTACGTGCATCACACCCCCAGATTTAAATCTTTGCTCGTCCTCAAGGAAAATGTTGCAATCTAAATTCACGT
This sequence comes from Zingiber officinale, assembly GCF_018446385.1. Classification (NCBI taxonomy): domain Eukaryota; kingdom Viridiplantae; phylum Streptophyta; class Magnoliopsida; order Zingiberales; family Zingiberaceae; genus Zingiber; species Zingiber officinale. The sequence continues at coordinate 22,974,880 of NC_055995.1, forward strand.
GCTCCTATAATGCATCATAATCCCTAGTGCACTTTTCTAACTCTATCAACTAATTTCATTTGCGGGCTTGATTGTGGAGCAATCTAAATATGGTCTAAGCATAAGTTCTTGTGCACAGTGCAATGAGTGACCCAAACTGTTTAAGTTTCAATCTCTATCCTAGTCAAATCATCATCTAATTGAGTTCTAACGTTCCCAGTGATAGGCATGTACCTGCCACACACTTGGTTCATCTTCCTTAAACTACACAAGGTCTCAAAAGATTACTCGGAATCAAGAGAAACATAACATTTATTTCCCCAGTAAGCTTGTTAGAGTGTATACTAAAAGTCTAGCTTTTTGTAAACATTTATTTTTGAAATAAAAGAATCACATTGGTCAAATGTCTACATTAAACTGCTAACTATAGTTGTTCAACTAATTTATATTGTAAATAACATGGTGTGTGGTGTCACGCACAGAAGATCATGTTATCAGTTCCTTATAAATTATAAACAGTAACTCACGACTAAGATGGATAGGAACAAACCATTGGAATAGTCGTAGTGTAATTTGGTATTAGTTTATCTTGATTATAAAATTACACTAGTACACTATGAGTGTATTGAGCAGGACCATTTGAGGTAGTTTCTTTTTATACTGACTAAATAAAAGAACAAGACCTCTGTTATTATGAAAGTGTGTGCTCTTAATCCTGATATAATAACAAGCACATATACTTAATATTTATTTCTTTAATTTATCAAAGAGTGTGATTTAGTTCGATAAATTAATAGGCCCAATAAGTTGGGAAATAATATTATTTATAGTGTGTGTTGTTGATTATAGAAGGAAACTGTGTCCTAGGAATCTAGGTTGATGATGTCCCCAAGAGGCTCATAAGGATTGTTATGTAAACCCTGCAGGTGGACTTAGTTCGACATGACAATAAGGTTGAGTGGTACTACTCTTGGAACTATTAATTAAAGTAAGTTGTCAGTAACTCATTTAATTAGTGGACATTCAATATCTTAAACATAGGGAGACTAACACACTCATGATAAGAAGGAGCCCAAAATGTAATTTGGGATTGGTGCGGTAGTTCAATAATAGCTCTTTAGTGGTATGAGTTATTATTGATGAACTTGAGTTGGGTGTTCGGGGTGAAGACGGGAAGTTCAAGTTCATTAGGAGACCATGTTAGTTAGAGCCCTAGAGCCAATCATTTGATGATTGTTGTATGGACTCGTTGTATCATATTCTTATATATATAAAGACATTTGTTTATGGTTATTATGCTTACTTGTATTGGTGCCAAATAACTATGTATAATAGCGTCCTTGAGTAGAAGGTTCTTACCTATATCAATCGGTTAGTTGAATCGATAGTGAGATGATATAGGGAACACTACTCTTAATCATTCCTAGTCAAGTATTAGCATTCAGGGACAATGTTAATGTGACGAGACTAGCATGTAGGTCAACTCGATGACTTGATCTCACAAGTCATGGATATAGAGATATCAAGTTGACACATGGGTATGCATTGGAGAATGTATACTGAATGACCCGCCATGAGAAAGTATCATGGATCGTTATATGAGTGTCATATACTTTCTCATGTGGCTATTAGTATGACTATTACTCCTTGGACCTGAAGTCACCATGGTTCCCTACATAAGGAGTTACATACTTTGGCTTCGTCAAACGTCACCTGTAATTGGGTGGACTATAAAGGCGATTACTGGGTATGTAACAAATTATGCGGAGGGATGTGAGTGATGTAGATGGAATCTATCCCTCCTATATGACTGGAGAGACATCGATATTCTTGATAGAGTGAGACCACTAAGTGCATGACCATGCCCAAATGAGTCAATATGAGATGTTGAACTCATTTGATTGAGTGAGTCTACTTGGGATTCAAGATTTAGATTGATTAAAGGATGACACGGTCTATGCCTCATATTGATCAATCTAGATATCAAGGATAGAAGGACACTTGTCATATATTGTGAAGAGTCACAATTAGTAGTCACAAGGTGATGTTGGATCTCAACATTCTTATAACTTGGGTAGTAATGATGTGTTGCTAGATACCGCTCATTACTTATGCTTCTAAATGGGTTTAGGAGCATTGCCAATGTTATAAGAACCTATAGGGTCACACACAAAGGGTAATTAGATGGAGATTAGGTTCATTTGATGAACCTAAAGGATTAGGTCCATGTGATGAACCAAATTGGATTAAGAGTAATCCAAATTAAGCTAATTGAGTTGGACTCAATTTTGTTCATGTGTTAGATGAGTCTAATTTGGACTTAGACTCATTGAGTCAATTTAATTCAATTAATATAGATTCATTAAATTAAAATTGACTTGAACCAATGGTTAGATTTGATCAACCATGGGAGAGAAGTGGTCAAGTTTGACTTGACTTGAGAGGAAGATGAAGAGTCAAGTTTGACTTGACCATTTGCCACCTCATAGGTGAGTTGGCAAAGAGTGGACCAATAATGATGCTCCACATCATCATGGTTGCTTAAGTGGGATGCCACCTCATGGGAGTTACCAAGAGTTGTGACTCTTGGTATTCCATGGAGGTTATTAACCTCATTCATGTGGCCGTCCATTCATTAATTGGGTGAGTTTCTTTTTTTTGTGTAACTCTCATCTTCTTCCTCAAGCTCTCTCTTCTCTCCCTCTCCTCCACCTTGGCTGAACCTTTCAAAGGTGCTAGCACACCTTTTGCTTGGTTTCTCCATCTCTTTCTTGTGTGGATACACATAGAGGAGTATCTACTTTGATACTCTCGAGATCCGGTGAACCTTCAACGAGCGGGATTAGCGAAGGGCGTCGCATCAAGGGTAAAGCTCTTCTCCTTTGTAGATCTAGTTTAAATCTAGGCTAGAAACTCGTACTCGAAGTTTTACGTAAATTTTTTTCTTCGCACGGATCCGGTGGCGGGGTTTCGGGGTTTCCGCAACGCAAAAAGCGATTTTTACAACCCCGAAAAACCCAATAGTGGTATCAGAGCCACGTACGAAGCGCGTACGAGTTTTTGTTTGTATTTTTATGAAAAATATCATTTCTGTAATATCCTGTAAATTTACTGTTTTTATAGATATTATGGGGCGTAGAAGTAAAGCACAAGAGTTTAGACACTTGTAGGTTTCGACTACCGAGAAAATTTTTCCGAAACGGCAAGGTTTCATCCCAAATCATTTTGGGACAGTGGGCTATGTTGGATCGAGACGCGCTAGAGGGGGGGTGAATAGCACTCGCGGCTATTTGTTCGATTATCGGAATCGTAAAACTATCAAAGTAAATTTACGCAGCGGAAGTAACGAACGCAATCACAGAAGAACACAAGTAGTTTTACTTCGTTCGGAGCCTAGGTCGACTCCTACTCGAAGGCCCGCGATCCTTGATCGCTTTCGGTGGGCAACACTTATAAGTACGAAAAAGGAGTACAAGATTTACAATTAGTACAGTAATTAAAAACAAGTATACCGACGACAGAATCGTAATCTCGAAGCTCCTGGTCGTCGTGGACTTGTAACAGCACTTCAGGGTCGTTGAATGAGCAGCACGCAGCACAAGGATTGCTTGGAAGTTGTGTTCTGAAGCTGCTGGTCGAGACCCCTTATAAAGGGGGTTCAAGGCGCCTTACACTGTTCACCAAGGCGCCTTGAACGAGCCGAGTCACCCGCGTGGATCAGCACGGACCTGGTCGAACTCTATCTGGTTTAAGGCGCCTTCAGCCTATCCAAGGCGCCTTCAACCTCCGGTTCAAGGCGCCTTGATCTCCATTCAAGGCGCCTCCAGTCTGCTGCGCTGGCCTTTTCCTGGCTCGCACCCGAGGCGCCTCCAAGCTCCATGGAGGCGCCTCGGACACTGTTCATCCGAGTCCTTCTTTGTGTTTTTGGTACATGCAAGTATGTTAATCCAAAGATACCTGCAACACAAAGTTAACACAAAATAATAGTATGAATATGAAATTATGATAGTCTCTGACTGTTTCCAACGGAAACCCTAGGTCGACCCGACGCCATCTGTTCCTACGGGAACGCGTCCTCACCTACTCCTCTCGGAGATTTTACAGTGCTTTGCGATCCTCCAGATCGATGGACTTTGCTCGGACTCGATGCTCCCGAACTTTCTGTGAACATCCGCTTCACCGGCCAGTTCAGACTTTCACCGTTCGCGACACTGGGACTTTCCACCAGGGTTACCACCCCTAGGACTTTGCCTGAAGCCATCGACCGCCAAGACTTTCCGCATAGGGTTACCACCCCTATGACCTAGGGTTACCACCCCTAGGGTTTTACCTGCCTAACCTTTCAGCAAACACTGTCAGATAACAAAGCACCTTAACTTTGAATCCTTTGCCATTATCAAAACTTAGGTTCGATCGTCGGATGCTTCCCGCACCAACAATCTCCCCCTTTTTGATTATGGCAACACGTAATTCAAAGTTAAGAAAAACAACATATGTAATAACTGCATAAAGTTAACCAAGCCTAAGTAAATAAACTTCAAACGCAATAACAGTTAAGCTGGAAACTTTTAACTTTGTAATATAAGACTCCCCCTTAATAAAAGCCCTCCTTTTATTAAATACTTGAATTTAACTTTACTTTACCTACTCTCTGCTTTGAATTTTCCTTTAACTTTAATTTACCTACTCTCCCCCTTTGCCATATATCAAAAAATAAACCAGTTTGAGAGTAGATTTGTATTTTCTGAAGGAATATTTTCAAAGAGGGATAACAATGAATTTTCTTCTTAGATTTCCAAATTTGAAAATACTTGGCTATATATTTAGCTTTCGAAATGATTTGTATCGAGAAAATATTTTGTCAAATAGCTAAATTTAGAGTACAATCTAACTGAGTCTAGTTAAAATAGTCTTAAAACTAACTAAGTTTGAAAATATGAGTATTTGAATTTTTAATAAAGGGATTTGCTTAGAAGTTATAAAATATGAGGTCACTTGAAAACTTTAAAATGTTATAAGAAGTTGACCAGATTTTTAAATACTCAATTACATGGACAAGTTTTGAAAAACTGTAATTAAGTTTTGAATATGCGTTTTGAAGAAACTTTGATATTAAAAAATATTTAGTTTTAGGACAGAGGGAGTAGCAGTAGTTTGTTTTCTAGTCCAAGCATGAGTCAAATTAAATTATTGAGTTTAATTTGATTAAGTATCAGAGCCTTTAAAATAATCAGGTAAAGTAATTTGATTAGAACCTTAAAGTACAATCATGCTTAAACAACAAATTGAAACACACTTTTCCCAATTGTCTAACCTTTAGCTACTTGCTGATTGCCTAGAGGGCAGTAGCTTTCACATGGTTAGTCAAATTAAGTCCATTTGGTCCAGTTAGAGTTGGCTAGAGCTGGAAGACTTGACTTGATTATTATTTATGATGTGTTTAACGCCCAGACTCATATTGATGCACAAATATAAGCATTCCTGAGTCCAGGCTGTACCCTATGCATCTCACGCCTTTCTAAGTTTTTCAAACACAAGCAAGGTAGACCTAGGTGTTTGTGAGATGCTCTGGCTTTAATCTAGAGGAACATGATTTCTAGGGGAAAACTTAGGCTAGTTCCAAATGTTGAAAATCTAACAAAATTGGAGTTTTGAACACTATTTTACCTAGAATTTGAATGAGTGATAAGTAAGCTCAGATTTTTGTGAAACTGAATAAGCATGCAAATAAGTACATTCACAGAATAAGGAAGTCTAAACAAGTGAGACAACAATCCACAGAATAATGCATAACAGAGTCATATCAAATAGCAGGATCATCTGCTCGAGGAGAGCTAGCTGGAGGATCATGGGGCTGCTCAGGTGCTGGCTGACCTAGCCGTCGTATCTCGTCACGAAGGGACGTAAATCCGGCAGCCATCTCGGATCGAATAGAGAGAACTATCCGTCGTGTCTGGATGGACTCAACCTCGAGTCGAGCTAGTCTGTCCTCGACGGAGAGTGAGGAAGAGGTCGAAGGTCCAGCTGAGGTGGATGGTCTGGCAGACGGGGAGGGATCCGCGAAAAGATCCTCAGCTAAGAAATCAGCCCACTCCTCTCCCTCGCCTGGTAAATCATCTGCTGCTGGAGCGATAGGGGCAGCTGCCTGTTGTGGTCGTCCTATCCATCAGCTGTGATATCGGCACTGGCTAGTCTACAACTACGGGATCCTAGCTCATCATATATAGTAAGAGGAATGATTGTTCCTCTGGTTACATCTATACCCTCTATCGTCGAAAAGAAGCGTGTCAGAATATGACAATAGGGCATGTGGACTATCTTGGAGGTGACTGTCCCAGATGCACAGATAATGTTCTGGAACATATGCAGGGCAATATCGATGTCAAACCGATGACACAGGGCGTACAAGAAGAATGAGTGTGAAGATCTCATCTTCGGGACATCCCGAGATGAGATCGGCAGAATACATGCTGTCAGGACCCTATACATCATGTAGTCCTGAATCCGAAGAGTAACTGACCTGACCTCAGTCAAGTCAGCAGGTCTCTCTCCCTCGAGGAAATACGTATAGATAGTATCTAACGTAATGTGGGAGTAAGGATCGCCAAATGGCAGATCCCTACTGGGATAGCATAGAAAGGTAGACTCAGAAGCCCTAAGACCTAGGGTGGTGCGTAGCAGAGTGGGAGTAAGCTCAATGTCCACGCCAGAAACTCTGGTGCTGTACCTATTATCATCAATCCTCTCAAGATTGTGATAAAACTGGGCACATAACTCCTGGTTTACTGTATCGGTGCAGTAAACCAATTGATCCAGTTGATAGTGCTCTATCATTTGAATAGTTGGTTGACAATACTGGGTATAAAAAGTCTTATTCACATATCTAGGCTTGATAGGTTCAAAGATGTAATTAGCAAAGGTATCCCTAAGATGTATAGTCGGGAATCTGATATCTGCTGATGGAATTCTAGCTGGATTAAGATCAACATGTCAGCGTTTCCTATTTTGAACGATTTTACCAAAAATTGACAGAAATAAGCAAAAGTTCTAAGTAAAACTTGATCGGAAGGGATTAGGATTATACCTAGGAGGCATTGTCACGTAGAGAGGGAAAAACACCGGTTGAGGGCGCCTTAGTTGGGAGGAAACCGCACGAGTAACGCGTGCTTGGCGTCGACAGAAAACGAACAGAAAGGCTTCTGTTCGTTTTGATATAAAGTGTTGAAGGCGCCTTAAACCAAGGTTTAAGGCGCCTTATATAAGTTGGAGGCGCCTCGGGTTGATCCGAGGCGCCTTAAGACGAAGCGGCGGGAATTTTCCCGCCGCTTTCTAAGGCGCCTCCTTTTGATGGGAGGCGCCTCTGATAAGCTCCACCCGATTTTTTTTTTTTTTTAATTTAATTTTGAAGAGGTTTTGAAATAATTGAGTTTTAGAATTGATTTTTTTTTTTTTAAATCATTTTGAAATTTGAGTTTTAAAATGATTTTGAAATTTGAGTTTTAAAATTGATTTTGAAATTTGAGTTTTAAAATTGATTTTGAAAATTGAGTTTTAAAATTGATTTTGAAATTTGAGTTTTAGAATTGATTTTGAAAATGATTTTTAAAATTGATTTTGAAAATGATTTTTAAAATTGATTTTGAAAATTGAGTTTTAAAATTGATTTTGAAATTGATTTTGAAGATTGATTTTTAAAATTGATTTTGAAAATTGAGTTTTAAAATTGATTTTGAAAATGATTTTTAAGATTGATTTTGAAAATTGATTTTTAAAATTGATTTTGAAAATGATTTTTAAAATTGATTTTGAAAATGAGTTTTAAAATTGATTTTGAAAATGAGTTTTAAAATTGATTTTGAAAATTGAGTTTTAAAATAAATTTTGAAAATGATTTTTAAAATTGATTTTGAAAATTGAGTTTTAAAATTGATTTTGAAAATGAGTTTTAAAATTGATTTTGAAATTGAGTTTTAAAATTGATTTTGAAAATTGAGTTTTAAAATAATTTTGAAATTGAGTTTTGAAAGGATTTTTTTTTTTTAAATAATTTTCAAATGAATTTTATTACTTAGTCATCTCACCCGATCTAAATTTTCAATCAGGGAATCCTATGATTGATGTGAGATGATTTATTGTTGAATTCAAGAGTTTGGTTTAACTTTGTGTTAGATTCAGATTTGGCTTTGGGTTCAACAAGTAAGCATTCTTTGGATAAACTTCTGGGCTATGGTGAGTCACAAGGAGCTCATTAAAGTAACCATGCCTTCGAGGTTTTCCAAATAGTCCTACCCATTGAACTTAATACCAATCCTTGGTCTAACTAGTCAGGATTCATTTAAGGGTAGCTTCGGTCAGTTCCACTTGGCCAAATGCACCAGGTCGAAGTCATATCTTCCTAGACATGCGATGCCCAAGTTTTCCTAACGTACTATCATCCAAAAACTTCACCAGTACTGTGGTTCAAGTTAACCTTAGTCCGTTTTAATCTAACCTTAATTACCCTGCCGGGTAATCTACTCTTGTTTTACCCATTTCGGGTAGATTAGGTTCAGTTACCCTGCCGGGTAGTTTAGTTGGGGGTGCCAGCGAGTCTGGATCCTCCATCTTTATTTTAATTTCAAATCTTGAATTTTTAACTTAATTTTGAAGTTGATTTTAATTTTGAGTTTTGAATTTATAATTTAATTTTGAATTTCAATTTCGAATCTTGAATTTAATTTTAATTTTTAATTTCAATTTCGAATTTAATTTTTAATTTTTAATTTTAATTTCGAATTTTGAATTTTGAATTTTGAATTTTAATTTCGAATTTTGAATTTAATTTTTTAATTTTAATTTCGAATTTTGAATTTTGAATTTAACTTTAATTTCAATTTAGATTTTAGAATTTTAAATTTTTAGGATTGTCTTTCTTTTTGCTCCCCCTGGATCATGGCCTCGATATGGTCTATCGAGGTAGTATATTTGATCCTTCGGAACCCAGTATTGGCCAAGTCCAACTTGATTGACCAAGTTAGACTTGGAGACCCATGCTTGGACTGATTTAATACTTTGTTTGTTTATTAGTGATAAATAAGATCTATATTTACTTTTGTATCCCAACCCAGTTCTGTTGTAGACGGCTCTTTGTGTCCCAAGAATCAAGTCCAAATTCTTGGAGCCCAAAGTAAACCATTTTAAGGTATTTTCTAAATCTTTAACCTTATTTGTTAAACTTGAATTTTCTTCCTCAAGTTTTTGAACTTGAGTTGGAAATTCAATCTGACTCTGGTCAGGTAAGGGTTTGGTGTCAGCCACTTCTTTAAGGACACTTACTTCCTTTAGAAGTGACTTAACTTTCAGGTTTGACTTAGCTAATTTGCGCAATAAATAGCTAACTAAACTGTTCAACCGGGAGATACTTACAGCGGGGTCTGGTCCTTCGGAAACGGATACGGATCTGTGGCTTTTCTCGGACTCTGCCTCAAACTCGCTCTCGCATCCGGATTCGACGACTTGGTCCCGGGCCATTAATGCGAGTAGACTCGTTTGTTCGAGCTCGTCGTCGTCGTCCTCTGATGAAGATTCGTCCCATGTTGCCTTAAGGACCTTTTTCCTTCTTTGCTTTTTGATCTCCTTCAGGTTGGGGCAGTTGGATTTGATGTGCCCTTTTTGGTTACACCCGTAGCATGTAACTTCAAACTTCATCTTTGTATTTTGTGGGCCTTCCTTTGATTTTACTGCCTTCTTTAGATCTCTTTTGTCAAATCCTTTCGTCTTGTAAAGCTTCTTCACGAGGTTTACCAGCTCGGTTATAATGTCACCTTCCTGGTTCAGCTTCCGATGCTGGTTCGGTTCTCCGTCGTGGTCTTGGTTCCCGGGTTCGGCTTGTACCTGCAACCAACGCAATACCTTTCTCGGTAGGCTGTGCATTAGTCTGCTCATGAAGTTCAAATTCACTAAAAAGTTCATCTAGTTTTAAAGAAGATAAATCCTTGGAAACTTTGTAGGCATCTACCATTGATGCCCACAATGTATTCCTTGGAAACGAGTTTAGGGCATACCTTATTACGTCCCGATTTTCTATCTTCTGGCCAATTCCGTGAAGAGAGTTAAGGATGTCTTGTATTCTCGCGTGAAGAGAACTTGCCGTTTCGCCTTCCTGCATTTTTAGATTATATAATTTATTAAGTAAAAGATCTCTTTTACTTACCTTGGTGTCGTCAGTGCCTTCGTGGAGTTCGATGAGCTTTTCCCAGAGTTCTTTTGCGGAGGAGAATGGACCGACTCTGTTGAGCTCTTCTTTGGTAAGACCACATTGGATGGTGCAGGTGGCTTTTGCGTCAGCTTCCACCTTTTTGATAAATGCTGGCTCCCAATTTTCACAGGGTGTAGGCTTACCGTCGGTACCAGTTGGCAGTTCCAGTCCTGTTTTGATGATCATCCAGGTATCGAACTGGATCTTCAGATATATCTCCATTCGCCCCTTCCAATACCCGAAGTCTTCTCCAGAAAATAGTGGGGGACGAACGGTGCTATATCCTTCTTGTTGGGCCATTTTAGATCTAAAAGAACAAAAACAACAAAATCTATTCCAAGACTGAGTCTTGGATTAGTAGTGCGAGAGTAAAGGATAATAAAAACGAACTCGAGTGGTGTTGCACCTAGCAAAAGTCGATTCGAGGGAAACAAAAATTAGAATATAGCTATAAGGCTAAATTCTAATTCGACTCCGAAAACGAAAAAAAAACTGCGAAAAATTTGTTTTGAAAGGTGTTTGCACCAATTCAAAACGACCCCGCTCTGATACCAATTGTTGGATCGAGACGCGCTAGAGGGGGGGTGAATAGCGCTCACGGCTATTTGTTCGATTATCGGAATCGTAAAACTATCAAAGTAAATTTACGCAGCGGAAGTAACGAACGCAATCACAGAAGAACACAAGTAGTTTTACTTCGTTCGGAGCCTAGGTCGACTCCTACTCGAAGGCCCGCGATCCTTGATCGCTTTCGGTGGGCAACACTTATAAGTACGAAAAAGGAGTACAAGATTTACAATTAGTACAGTAATTAAAAACAAGTATACCGACGACAGAATCGTAATCTCGAAGCTCCTGGTCGTCGTGGACTTGTAACAGCACTTCAGGGTCGTTGAATGAGCAGCACGCAGCACAAGGATTGCTTGGAAGATGTGTTCTGAAGCTGCTGGTCGAGACCCCTTATAAAGGGGGTTCAAGGCGCCTTACACTGTTCACCAAGGCGCCTTGAACGAGCCGAGTCACCCGCGTGGATCAGCACAGACCTGGTCGAACTCTATCTGGTTTAAGGCGCCTTTAGCCTATCCAAGGCGCCTTCAACCTCCGGTTCAAGGCGCCTTGATCTCCATTCAAGGCGCCTCCAGTCTGCTGCGCTGGCCTTTTCCTGGCGCCTCAAGCTCCATGGGCGCTCGGACATTGCTCATCCGAGTCCTTCTTTGTGTTTTGGTACACCTGCAAGTATGTTAATCCAAAGATACCTGCAACACAAAGTTAACACAAAATAATAGTATGAATATGAAATTATGACAGTCTCCGGACTGTCCGGGTCTGACTTCGGGTTTCCAACCGGAAACCCTAGGTCGACCCGACGCCTACTGTTCCCTCTACGGGGAACGCGCCCTCACCTACTCCTCTCAGGAGATTTTACCTGTTGCCAGTACGATCCTCCAGATCGACTGGACTTTTGCTCGGCACTCGATGCTCCCGGACTTTCTGCTGAACATCCGCTTCACCGGCCAGTTCAGACTTTCACCTGGTTCGCGACACCAGGACTTTCCACCTAGGGTTACCACCCCCTAGGACTTTTGCCTGAAGCCATCGACCTGCCAAGACTTTCCGCATAGGGTTACCACCCCCTATGACCTAGGGTTACCACCCCCTAGGGTTTTACCTTACCTAACCGCAGTTAGGACTTTCCTGAAACACTCAGCAAAAGCTGTCAGATAACAAAGCACCTTAACTTTGAATCCTTTGCCATTATCAAAACTTAGGTTCGATCGTCGGATGCTTCCCGCACCAACAGGCTAAGGCGCTGTAGGATCGCTTAGGAACACTCGCGATGGTTATATCGCGGGTAGGGGTGCTGCCCCTAACCCTGCAAGGGGCTTCGTTCCGCGATTGCGCCCGAAAATCGCTAAACGGGACCGCCGAGAACTTTTACTCATAAAATCGTAAAAATATTAGACAAAAATTACAGAAATTTATGGAAATTATATAATTTAGAATTGTGTATCATTTTGTGATGGTCATGGCCCAAAAGACCCCAATTTGATTGGAAATTGTGTTGTAATTCATAATACGGTCTGCGTGCCGTCATGTGATTGTGTGTGTTGTATATTTGATACGCGACCTGCACGTCATGCCTTTCTATTTATTTATTCCTGTTGTAAATAGTTTAGACTCGAATGTAACTCAAGTTTCACCTTTTGTAATGTACAAAATGAGGCGGTGGAAGGTTCACTCGAGACGGAGTTACGAGGAGGGTGCGAGCAACACAAGGTGGTCAAAGGAAGGAGCTTGAGAAGTTGTTGACCTTAGGTTGACCATCCGATCTTCTCATTGGCTTAAGAAGATTGTAGTAGGGCCATGACTAATCAAAAAATTAATTAATTGCTTGTGTGTGTGTATGTGATGCATGCTAGATTAGTAATTAATTAGTGTCTTAACGATTAGATTAGATCTAAGTCACGCACATGATGCACCTCCACGATTAGATTAGATCTAAATCGAGTATATGATACACATCGTCGATTAGATTAGATCTCAATCGCGTCAACTCAAAAATGCCTACCATGTCGTGATACCTATCACTACCTCGATCACATGTTGTTGTTGAATCTACTAAAGCAGAGCAACACATATTATCTTGGTAGGGTACGGAGGGACAATCTTGGTCCCGCCTATCAACGCATGGGTGAGTAAAAACTCAATTAGATTGAGTACAACTAGTTAAATCAAGTTTAACTGTAGGCATTTATCCAATAGTTGGAAGATGGGATAAAATCACGTTTATATTAACTCTTGGGTGTATTAGCCAAAGAAAACTCGAGTTTTAATATAAATGTGGATCTTGATCCTATATACAAGAGTTGCATAGAGATGTAATTGGTAATTAGTTACCTACCGATCATACTAAGTCTTGGGCGATTTAGCCAAAACTAACTCAGGGCATAGTATGATGTGGATCTTGTCCCACATGAATTATAGAATTCAGTGGGAGCATCATTTAATTAAAGGCCTAATTAGATGATTAATTGGAATATGATATTTATTTTCTGCATTTTTCTGTTGTAGATTACCATGTCGTCAAACACGAACTCCTTCTCCCTGCGTTCTGTCCTCGATAAGGACAAGCTCAATGGAGCTAACTTCCTGGACTAGTACAGGAACCTGAGAATCGTTCTCACATAGGAACGAAAACTGTATGTTCTAGAGCAGCTCATTCCCAAGGCACCTCCTACCACTGCCACATGAACTGATCGAGATGCTTACAAGAAGCATCAAGATGACGCATTAGATGTGTCCTGTCTAATGTCCGCGACCATGAACTATGAGCTTCAGAAGCAACATGAGTTGATGGATGCTTATGATACAGTTGAACATCTGCGTCAACTATATCAAGGACAAGCAAGGCACGAGAGATTCGAGATCTCTAAGGCACTATTTTAGTGCAAGATGCAAGATGGGACTCCCGTTGGCCCATATGTACTCAAGATGATTGGGTACATAGAAAACCTATAGAGGTTGGGATTTCCCCTTGGCCAAGAGTTGGCCACTGACTTGATCTTGTAGTCCTTGCCAGAGAGCTACAATCAGTTTGTCATGAGCTACAACATGAACGAAATTGACAAGCCACTGCCCAAGCTGCTTAACATGTTAAGAATTGTTGAGCTAAACCTTAAGAAGGTTAAGCCCAACTCTATTCTGATGGTTCAGAAACACAAGGGTAAGGGCAAGCCCAAAGGAAAGGGAAAGTCCCAAGCCAAGGGCAAAGGCAAGGCACTGAAACCCAAAGGAGGGGTCGCCAAGGATGCTACCTGCTTCTACTGCGGTTAGACCGGGCACTAGAAGAGGAACTGCAAAATCTACATGGAAGATCTTAAGAAGAAGAGAAGTGTGACTTCCACTTCAGGTATATATGTTATAGAAGTCAATCTATCTATTTCTTCATCATGGGTATTAGATACCGGATGTGCTTCTCACATTTGTACTGATGTGCAGGTGCTGAGAAATAGCAGGGCATTGAAGAAGGGCGAGGTGGACCTACGCGTAGGCAATGGAGCACGGGTTGCTGCTGTTGCTGTAGGAACTTATTCTCTATCTCTACCCTCTGGGCTTGTACTAGAATTAGATGATTGTTGTTATGTGTCTGCTTTGACTAAGAACATTATATCAGTTTCTTGTTTAGGCTTTTCATTTATAATAAAGAACAAATGTTGTTCAGTTTATTTAAATGATATGTTCTATTGTAGTGCACCTCTGATGAACGGACTCTATATTCTAGACCTTGAGAACCCTATCTATAACATAAGTACAAAGAGGTTCAAGTCAAATGACATGAACCAAACCTATATCTGGCACTGTCGCTTAGGTCATATAAATGACAAACGCTTATCCCAACTCCATAAAGATGGTTTGTTGGACTCAATTGATATTGAATCATATGAGACATGCGAGTCATGCCTACTGGCCAAGATGACCAAGACTCCCTTTAGTGGACACAGCGAGAGAGCGACTGACTTATTAGGACTTATACATAGTGATGTATGTGGACCTTTCAATGTCGCTGCTAGGGGTGGTTATAGGTACTCTACTACATTTACTGATGATTTCAGTAGATATGGTTATGTGTATATGATGACACATAAGTCAGAATCCTTTAAAAAGTTCAAAGAATTCAAGAATGAAGTACAAAACCAGCTTGGCAAGAGTATTAAGATACTTCGATCAGATCGAGGTGGTGAATACCTTAGCCATGAGTTTCGTGACAATCTAGCTGAGTGTGGGATTCTATCTCAACTCACTCCTCCTAGAACACCACAGTGGAATGGTGTATCCGAAAGGAGGAACCGTACCTTATTAGATATGGTACGGTCTATGATGAGTTACACAGATCTTCCCATGTATCTTTGGGGCTATGCTCTAGACACAACAACCTTTATTCTCAACTGAGTTCCATATAAGGCTGTAATAAAGACACCATATAGGATATAGACTGGGAGAGATGCCCAGGTGTCTTTTATGAGGATTTGGGATTGTGGGGCTTACGTTAGATGTCAAGTCTCGGACAAATTGGGACCCAAATATGATAAGTGCTATTTTATTGGATATCCCAAGGAAACGAAGGGATATTATTTCTACATTCCCAGTCAACATAAGATAGTTGTGGCTAAGACTGGGGTATTTCTAGAAAGGGATTTTGTTTCTAGAAAAACTAGTGGGAGTACGTTCGATCTTGAAGAAGTTCAAGATGTGAACCATAGCACTGAAGCCTCGATGGAAGTTGAACTGGAACCACAAAGTGTTGTGGATGATGTTCCACAAGGAGTTGAGGAACAACAACCAGTTCAAGTAGACATACCTCTTCGCAGGTCTGATAGGGTACGTCGTCAGCCTGAGAGATATTCATTTCTCTTGTCTGACCATGATGACGTTGTGCTCATTGAGGATGAGCCTACCTCCTATCAGGAAGCTGTGATGAGACCAGATTCTGAGAAATGGCTAGAGGCCATGAAATCCGAGATGGAATCCATGTACACTAACCAAGTATGGACTTTGGTTGATCCACCTGAAGGGGTCAAACCCATTGGGTGTAAGTGGGTCTTTAAGAGAAAGACTGACATGGATGGATTTATTTATAAGGGTCGCTTGGTAGCTAGAGGTTTCAAGTAAATTCATGGTATTGACTATGATGAAACCTTTTCTTCAGTAGCGATGTTTAAGTCCATTCGGATCATGCTTGTTATTGCAGCGTACCACAATTATGAGATCTGGTAGATGGATGTCAAAACAGCGTTTCTGAATGGAAACCTGCTCAAGGATGTGTACATGACACAACCTGAGGGTTTTGTAGATCCACAGCATACTGGCAGAGTATGCAAGCTGCATATGTCCATTTATGGACTAAAGCAAGCTTCTCGGAGCTGGAATCTTCGATTCGATGATGCAATCAAACAGTTTGGTTTCATCAAGAATGAAGATGAACCTTGTGTCTACAAGAAGGTTGTAGGGAATACAGTTCTCTTCCTTATATTGTATGTGGATGACATACTACTCATTGGGAAAGACATCCCTTTACTACAGTCTGTCAAGACTTGGCTAGGGACTTATTTCTCAATGAAGTACTTAGGTGAAGTGTCCCGCATTCTAGGCATACAGATATATAGAGATAGATCTACGAGATTGCTTGGCCTAAGTCAGAGTACATACATTGACAAGGTATTACTTCGGTTTGCCATGCAAAACTCCAAGAAGGGATTTCTGCCGATGTCACATAGTATGAGTCTTTCGAAAACTCAAAGTCCCTCTTCTAGAGAGGAGAGAGACCGCATGGATCAGATCCTTTATACTTCAGCCATAGGATCTATCATGTACGCCATGCTATGTATTCGTCCTGATGTCTCATATGCTTTGAGCATGATGAGTAGATACCAGTCAAATCCAAGTGAAAGTCACTGGATAACGGTCAATGTTGGAGTGTATACTTAAAAGTTTAGCTTTTGTACACATTTATTTTGAAATAAAGAATCACATTGGTCAAATGTTTACATTTATTTGTTAAATGTAATTGTTCAATTAATTTATATAGTAGATAACATGGAGTGTGGAGTCACACTTAGAAGATCATGTTGTTGGTTCTCTATAAATTATAAACAGTTGCTCACGACTAAGATGGAAAAAAATAAACCATCAGAATAGACGTAGTGTAATTAAGTATTAGTTTATCTTCACTAATAAATTACACTGATACACTTTAAGTGTATTGAGTAGGATCATTTAGGTAAGTTCTTTTTGTACTGACTTAGTAAAAGAACTAGACCTTAGTTATCATGGAAGTGTGTGCTCTTAATCCTAATATAATAACAAGCATGTATATTTAATATTTATTTCTTTGACTTATCAAAGGGCGAGGTTTAGCTCGATAAATCAATATGCCCGATAAGTTGGGAAATGATATTACTTATAGTATGTGTTTTTTATTATAGAAGGAATCTATGCCCTAGTTATCTAGGTTGAGAATGTCCCCAAGAGGAGCTCATAAGGATTGCCATGTTAAACCCTGCAGGTGGACCTAGTCCAACATGACAATAAAGTTGAGTGGTACTACTCTTGGAGCTAGATATTAATTAAATGAGTTGTCAGTAACTCACTTAATTAGTGGGCATTCGTAATCTTAAACACAGGGAGACTAACCCACTCATGATAAGGAGCCCATAATGTAATTTGGGATTGGTGCGGTAGTGCGGTAATAACTCTCTAGTGGAATGAGTTATTATCGATGAACTTGAGTTGTATGTTCGGGGCGAGCACGGGATACTCGAGCTCATCGGAAGGCCAAAACCAATTTCTCCTCTAGGTCCCTGTTGTAGCCTCAATAAAGCCTCAAGTCCATCCAAAGAAAAGTCTATCTTGGTGTCCAAGAAGGGGTCGGTTCATTGCTTGGTGACCAAGCAATGGCCGACCACATATTCTCTAGAAGTGGCCGGCCCTTGCCTTGGGCAAGGGGGCCGGCTGCAATATTTAAATTAGGAAGGTTGTTTTTGAATTTTTAAATTTCCTCAGATATTTACAATTTGTAAAAAGAGAAATTTTAAAAATTTATAAAATTTTCCTAATTTAAATTAGGCCACAAGGTTTTAAAAGAGAGTTGTAAAATTTATAAAACTTTATTTTAAAAAGAAATATTATTAGAGATGTTTTAAATTTTAAAACTTGGTTTTAAATTTTAAAACTTTCCTTTTAATATCCACATTAGAAAAAAAAAGAGTTTGTAAAATTTTATTAGAAGTTTTCTTCTTTTAAAATTTTATAAATTTTTTTTCTTTCTTTCCCTTTTAATAAGTGGCCGGCCACCTTGATTGGTGCCCAAGCAAGGGGCCGGTCAAATAATTAAACATCAACAAATAGTTGTTTAATTATTAAATCAATCTAGGATTGATTAATTAAAAGGAAAGAAAAAGAAAAAATTAAAAGGAAATAGGAATGAGTCTAATTTTTTATAAAACTCTTTCCATAATTTTTCGTTGGGAAACTAATATAAAAAGGGGGGAAGGGGAGACCTTAAAAAACATAACAATTGATATTGTGTTGTTGGAGATCATCAAGTGGCCGACCCCTCTCCCTCTCTTCCCTTTGCTCTCTTTTGCTCTTTTGTGGTGGTGGTGGCCGAATTCTAGAGAAGGAGGAGAAGCTTTCCGGGTGGTGTTCGTCTTGGAGGATTGTCGCCCACACGACGTCCAAGAGGAGGCGAGGGATACGGCAGAAGATCTCGAGGTTTTTAGCATACAAGGAAGAGGTATAACTAGTATTTAATTTTCACATCATACTAATTAATTTTTATTTGTATAAATACCAAATACAAGAGGCATTCGATTCTTATTTTTCGAATTTAATTTCGATGTTGTGTTATCTTTCTTTTTCTCTTGTGATTTGATTTTTCCTTTTGGTTAACCTAGAGTTATATAAGGAAATTAAATATTAACTTTCCTTAAAAGGCTTTGTCTAGTCGGTGGTGGTTGCTCCCATATCCAAGAAGGCCAAGTGCCTCGCCATGCAGTACTAGAAGCCAATTTTGGAAACTAATATTTAATTGAATTTATAACCTAGGTGATTTGGATCAAACGTGTTAAGTTTCGCAGGAGATCCAAATCTAAACCTAAAAGAACATATAAGTTAAACTTGGAATCAAACGTGTTAAGTTCCGCAGGAGATACAAGTTTAACTTAAAAGAACACATGGTAGTTAGGAAAGGTTCAGATCACATACAAAATTTTTGTACAGTGGAGCCATTGGGTTTTCCGAGTAGCAACCAACAATTGGTATCAGGTTTTGCCTCTGTGTATTTGGTATTATTTTAATTATGCACATGTCATACATAATTTAGGCAGGTTAATAGTAGGATGTGCTAACTTTGTGGATGCAGGATCCAACTATTATGGCTTATAGTTATTATGTGTGTGATTGGACCCTTGGACATGTCAAGGGCATTTATTATGTGTGCATGATTGTATTATAAAATACAGCAGGAGCTGTATTTAGTTTTATTAGGATTTTATTTTTTGATCAAGATACATGTACATTCCTTTTATGGAATATAGGATCGATGGATGTAAATTTTATTTTATGTTTGATCTAGTTTACATGTACATTCCTTCGAGGAATATAGGATCGAAAAATGTAAAATTTTATTTATGTCGTGGATCGAATCTTGCAAGGCGTGGAACCTTTTGAGGATCAGAGTGGCGTAGCGGAACAAGGAGCAAGATGGATGCGACAACTAGACCCGGTGGCGGTGGCCAGAGATGGCAGCAGCTAGGGATGACGACACACGGAGGACAACAATAGATAAAAGCCATAATAGTTGAAAATTAGTTTTTCTATTTATTGCTTTTATATTGTGCTGTGTGTGAATGTTAGTGTACATATTTAGTAGGCTAGCATCATCAAAATTCCTCACTTTAAATAACTAAGTGGGAGAGGGATTTGTTTTAGTGAATTCCACGGTCTCCATTACTGGTTTGTAAGTGATGCAAACAAACTTGCGCGTTGGCTCTGAGTGCCTTCCTCCATATCGGATGAGTTTATTTGCGGATCACTAGACCAAACTTCCATTTCGGATGACTATAGGAAATTAATTAAGAGCGTGTGATCTTCCCCATCGGAAGGGGCACAATCTTATTAATGGACTTAGTGTCAAGTAATGGTATACACTTAGGCACGTCTAATAGTATCCTCCCCATCGGAGTCACTGCTATTATTTGTGTGACCGAAGGAAACCAACTATTAATTTTATTTGTCAAAAAGTTAGGTTGACAAGATAATAAAATTAATGGGATATACCCTCCTTTTACAAATGTTGAATTTGTATACGTCCACACTATCGTGACATACAAAATTCACGGTGTTTTAAGGTGTTGGTTAATTTAAAATAGTATTGTTTGAGGAATCAATATTATTCTAAATTTAGAGTTCCGACCAAAATTTATTTTGTGATTCTTAGGATGACTTTCAACCCACTGGCCATTATTCTAAAAGAAAACAGACTTACTAGTCCCAACTATATAGATTGGAAAAGAAACCTGGACATTGTTTTAACTGCTAAGGGCTATAAGTTTGTACTGTCAGAGGAATGCCCAGAAACACCTAACAATGATTTTACCCCAGAGGAGATTCAGTATCATAGTAAATGGGTAAAAGCTGATGAGATGGTGCGGTGTTACATCTTGGCTTCGATGCCAAATGTATTGCAACATCAGCATCAAGACTTACCAACAACCTATGATATAATGAACAATCTCAAGGAATTCTTCGGACATCAGAATCGGGCTGCTAGGCAAGAGGCAATGAGAAAACTGATGACAGCCACCATGACTGAGGGGACTCCCGTGAGGGATCATATTCTCAAGATGATGGCTTACTTAAACGAAATACAAGTTCTTGGAGGGGAAATTGATGGGGAAACCCAGGTCGATATCATCCTCCAAATGCTGCCCAGAAGTTTTGAGCATTTTCGCCTGAACTATAATATGAATAAAAGGATGTATTCATTTGCGGAACTTCTGATAGAACTTCAGGCAGCCGAAGGGTTGTTTCGTCAACATTCTCAAATTCACTATGCTGAAAATGGTTCTACTTCTAAGCCGAAAGGCAAGAAGGAGAAGAAACAAAATGGATCAGCAAAGAAGGTGAATAAACCTCAAGGTACAGGACAAAAAGATGGAATAAAGAAGCCGAAGGGCAAGTGCTTTTTGGAAGGCGGACTGTCCTCGTAGGAAACAGAACAATAAAGGTATATCTCATACTCTAGTAGTTGAAACATGTTTAGTGGTGTTATCTACCAGCATCTGGTGTGTAGATACGGGAGCCACTGATCATGTCTGTAATTCTTTGCAGGGGTTCCAGGAAACCCGGCGACTATTTGATAGAGAGATAACTGTCTATATGGGCAATGCTACTAAGGTGGCGGCTGTTGCAGTGGGAGGCGTCTGCTTATCATTTGATAGGAATAGGAAATTGGTTTTAAGGAATTGTCTTTATGTACCCAGTTTTAGAAAGAATTTAATTTTAGTTTCTAAACTGTATTTGGATGGATATTCAGTTTCCTTTAGTAACAATGTGGTTATAAAGAGAAATAAAGTGATTATCTATTCTGGTGCATTGGTTGGTAATTTATATACTTTAAATCCAATTTCTCCCATAAAGCAAAATATGAAAATTAATAACACATCTTCTAACTCTAATAAGAGAAAAGAACCTTCGGAAATGAACCAAACACATCTTTGGCATCTAAGGCTTGGTCATATTAACTTAAGTAGGATTTAAAGGCTTGTAGCCGATGGACTCTTGGGTCCATTAGAGTTGGAAAACTTTCCAACGTGAGAATCCTGCTTGGAAGGTAAGATGACCAAGAGACCTTTTAAGGCCAAGGGGTATAGAGCCAAAGAAGCGTTAGAATTGGTTCATTCTGATTTGTGTGGTCCTATGTCTATCTAGGCTAGAGGTGGCTTTGAATATTTTATCTCTTTTATAGACGATTATTCAAGATATGGATACATTTACCTAATGCGTTGCAAGTCTGAGTGCTTTGATAAGTTCAAAGAGTACAAGGCTGATGTGGAGAAACGTCTAGGTAAAAGTATCAAGACACTACGATCTGATCGTGGTGGCGAATACCTCTTAGGAGAGTTTAGGAATTACTTATCAGAGGCCGGGATTCAATCCCAATTGTCCGCACCTGGTACACCTCAACAGAATGGTGTGGCAGAACGAAGGAATAAGACTCTTATGGATATGGTTAGATCGATGATGAGTTATTCAGAATTACCAAATTCGTTTTGGGGATACACTTTGGAAACAGCAGCGCACATTCTGAACTTAGTACCTTCTAAATCAGTATCTTCTACTCCCACAGAATTATGGAATGGGCAGAAGCCCAGTCTAAGACATATTCGGATTTGGGGTAGTCCAGCACATGTGCTGAAACAAGATGCTGATAAGTTAGAATCTCGTACAGAAGTTCGTATGTTTGTGGGGTATCCCAGAGGAATGAAAGGTGGTTTATTTTATAGTCCTAAAGACCAGAAGGTCATTGTTAGCACCAATGCCCAGTTTTTAGAAGAAGACTATATAATGGATCACAAGCCCAGTAGTAAAATTGCTCTAGAAGAACTTAGAGAGGACACGTCTACTTCAGTACCAACAGTACAAGATGAAGTACCACAAGAGACTGCAACACGTGTCACACATGATACACAACCACAGACGGTGCCTCGTCGTAGTGGGAGGGTTGTAAGGTAGCCCGAGAGATTCATGTTTTTGGGTGAGTCTTCGGACTTGATCCCAGGCAAACATGAACCAGATCCCTGGATATATGATGAAACACTCCAAGATATAGATGCAGTATCTTGGCAAAAGGCAATGAATTCCGAAATAGAATCTATGTATTCTAATAAAGTCTGGGAGCTTCTAGAACCACCTGATGGTGTAAAAGTCATTGGATGCAAGTGGATCTATAAAAAGAAAAGAGGGACAGATGGGAAGGTAGAAACCTTCAAAGCAAGGCTTGTTGCGAAGGGGTACACTCAGAAAGAGGGAATCGATTATGAGGAGACCTTTTCGCCTGTAGCTATGCTTAAGTCTATCCGGATACTCTTATCCATTGTCGCTCATATGGATTATGAGATTTGGCAAATGGATGTCAAGACAGCTTTCCTTAATGGAAGTCTTGAAGAAAACATCCATATGAAGCAACCAGAAGGGTTCATTGAAAAGGGCAAAGAGCATCTAGTGTGCAAGCTTAATCGGTCCATTTATGGACTGAAGCAAGCTTCAAGATCTTGGAACATCCGGTTTAATGAAGTAATCCAGTCATATGGATTTATTCAGTGTCCGGATGAGTCTTGTGTATACAAGAAGTGTAACGGAAACATGGTGGTATTTCTTGTACTATACGTAGATGATATTTTGTTAATTGGCAACAATGTCAAGGTATTATCAGACGTAAGGGTATGGTTGTCCAAACAATTTGATATGAAGGACTTAGGAGAATGTGCACACATCCTTGGGATCAAAGTTATAAGGGATCGCAAGAAAAGAATGTTGTGTCTATCCCAAGCTTTATATATAGATACAATTCTTGCTCGTTTTAGCATGCAAAACTCCAAGAAAGGTTTCTTACCTTTTAGGCATGGAGTAGCCTTATCTAAAGAGATGTCTCCAAAAACATCAAAGGAGATTGAGGACATGAAGGCAGTTCCTTATGTTCGGCTGTAGGAAACCTTATGTATGCAATGTTGTGTACGAGACCTGATATCTGTTTTGCCGTGGGCATGGTTCAGATATCAAAGTAACCCTGGACAAGGACATTGGACTGCAGTAAAGCATATATTAAAGTACCCGAGAAGGACTAGAGATTATATGCTAGTTTACCAAGCAGACGATTTACTCCCTGTGGGTTACACGGATTCGAACTTCCAATCAGATAGGGACAACAGTAAGTCTACATCAGGCTATGTGTTTACTTTAGGAGGTGGAGCCATTGCATGGAGGAGTGTTAAGAAGAAATGCGTCTCAGACTCAACCATAGAAGCTGAGTATGTGGCAGCCTCTGAGGCAGCCAAAGAAGGTGTATGGCTCAGGAACTTTTTAATGGACTTAGATGTGATTCCTGGTTTGCCCAAGATCGTCACAATTTATTGTGATAATAGTGGAGCAGTTGCAAACTTGAAGGAACCACGAGCCCATAAGGCAAGTAAACATATAAAGCGCAAGTACCACCTGATACGAGACATCGTCAAGCGAGGAGAAGTTGTCGTCGCCAAGATAGCATCAGCAGATAACCTAGCAGATCCTTTCACTAAGGCCCTTCCGGGGAAAGCTTTTGATCGGCATGTGGAGGGGATGGGAATCAGATGTATGGCAACAGATATGGCAACTTAGACTTTTAGTATAAGTGGGAGATTGTTGGAGTGTATACTTAAAAGTTTAGCTTTTGTACACATTTATTTTGAAATAAAAAATCACATTGGTCAAATGTTTACATTTATTTGTTAAATATAATTGTTCAATTAATTTATATAGTAGATAACATGGAGTGTGGAGTCACACTTAGAAGATCATGTTGTCGGTTCTCTATAAATTATAAACAGTTGCTCACGACTAAGATGGAAAGGAACAAACCATCAGAATAGACGTAGTGTAATTAAGTATTAGTTTATCTTGACTAATAAATTACACTGATACACTTTAAGTGTATTTAGTAGGATCATTTAGGTAAGTTCTTTTTGTACTGACTTAGTAAAAGAACTAGACCTTAGTTATCATGGAAGTGTGTGCTCTTAATCCTAATATAATAACAAGCATGTATATTTAATATTTATTTATTTGACTTATCAAAGGGTGAGGTTTAGCTCGATAAATCAATATGCCCGATAAGTTGAGAAATGATATTACTTATAGTATGTGTTGTTGATTATAGAAGGAATCTGTGTCTTAGTTATCTAGGTTGAGAATGTCCCCAAGAGGACCTCATAAGGATTGCCATGTTAAACCCTGCAGGTGGACCTAGTCCAACATGACAATAAAGTTAAGTGATACTACTCTTGGAGCTAGATATTAATTAAATGAGTTGTCAGTAACTCACTTAATTAGTGGACATTCATAATCTTAAACACAGGGAGACTAACACACTCATGATAAGAAGGAGCCCATAATGTAATTTGGGATTGGTGCGGTAGTGCGGTAATAACTCTCTAGTGGAATGAGTTATTATCGATGAACTTGAGTTGTGTGTTCGGGGCGAGCACGGGATACTCGAGCTCATTGGAAGGCCAAAACCAATTTCTCCTCTAGGTCCCTGTTGTAGCCTCAATAAAGCCTCAAGTCTATCCAAAGAAAAGCCTATCTTGGTGTCCAAGAAGGGGCCGGTTCATTGCTTGGTGACCAAGCAATGGCCGGCCACATATTCTCTAGAAGTGGCCGGCCCTTGCCTTGGGCAAGGGGGCCGGCCGCAATATTTAAATTAGGAAGGTTGTTTTTGAATTTTTAAATTTTCTCAGATATTTACAATTTATAAAAAGAGAGATTTTTAAAATTTATAAAAATTTTCTAATTTAAATTAGGCCACATGGTTTTAAAAGAGAGTTGTAAAATTTATAAAACTTTCTTTTAAAAAGAAATATTATTAGAGATGTTTTAAATTTTAAAACTTGGTTTTAAATTTTAAAACTTTCCTTTTAATATCCACATTAGAAAAAAAAAAAGAGTTTGTAAAATTTTATTAGAAGTTTTCTTCTTTTAAAATTTTATAAATTTTTTTTCTTTCTTTCCCTTTTAATAAGTGGCCGACCACCTTGCTTGGTGCCCAAGCAAGGGGCCGGTCAAATAATTAAACATCAACAAATAGTTGTTTAATTATTAAATCAATCTAGGATTGATTAATTAAAAGGAAAGAAAAAGATAAAATTAAAAGGAAATAGGAATGAGTCTAATTTTTTTATAAAACTTTTTCCATAATTTTCCGTTGGGAAACTAATATAAAAAGGGGGGAAGGGGAGGCCTTGAAAAACATAACAATTGATATTGTGTTGTTGGAGATCATCAAGTGGTCGGCCCTCTCCCTCTCTTCCCTTTGCTCTCCTTTGCTCTTTTGTGGTGGTGGTGGTCGAATTCTAGAGAAGGAGGAGAAGCTTTCCGGGTGGTGTTCGTCTTGGAGGATTGTCACCCACATGACGTCCAAGAGGAGGCGAGGGATACGGCAAAAGATCTCGAGGTTTTTAGTATAACTAGTATTTAATTTCCACATCATACTAGTTAATTTTTCTTTGTATAAATACCAAATACAAGAGGCATTCGATTCTTGTTTTTCGAATTTAATTTCGATGTTGTGTTATCTTTCTTTTTCTCTTGTGATTTGATTGTTCCTTTTGGTTAACCTAGAGTTATATAAGGAAATTAAATATTAACTTTCCTTAAAAGGCTTTGTCTAGTCGGTGGTGGTTGCTCCCATATCCAAGAAGGCCAAGTGCCTCGCCATCCAGTACTGGATGCCAATTTTGGAAACTAATATTTAATTGAATTTATAACCTAGGTGATTTGGATCAAACGTGTTAAGTTCCGCAGGAGATCCAAATCTAAACCTAAAAGAATATATAAGTTAAACTTGGAATCAAACGTGTTAAGTTCCGCAGGAGATACAAGTTTAACTTAAAAGAACACATGGTAGCTAGGAAAGGTTCAGATCACGTACAAAATTTTTGTACAGTGGAGCCATTGAGTTTTCCGAGTAGCAACCAACAGTCAAGAATATTCTTAAGTACTTGAGAAGGACTAAAGAATATTTCTTGATATATGTAGGCGATGACGAGCTAGCTGTAAAGGGTTATAGTGATGCTAGCTTCCAAACTGATCAGGATGATTATCGATCGCAGTAAGGGTTCGTGTTTTGCATAAATGGTGGTGCTGTGAGCTGGAAGAGTTCGAAGCAGGACACAGTAGTTGATTCTACAACAGAGACCGAGTATATTGCTGCATCAGAAGCAGCAAAGGAGGCAGTTTGGATTCGCAAGTTCATTACTAAACTTGGGGTGGTTCCTAGCATAGCTGATCCCATAGAGCTCTATTGTGACAACAATGGAGAAATAGCACAGGCTAAGGAACCTCGCTCACACCAGCGGACCAAACACATACTACGGCGCTTCTATCTCATTCGAGAGATCATCGATAGAGGAGATGTGAAGATTTACAGAGTACCCACTGAGGCTAACATCGCAGATCCCTTGACCAAGGCTTTGGCACAGAGAAAGCATGATGGTCACACTTGGTCATTGGGCCTTAGAGCCTATACTGATTGGCACTAGTGCTAGTGGGAGATTGTTAGTTAGAGCCCTAGAGCCAATCATTTGATGATTGTTGTATGGACTCGTTGTATCATATTCTTATATATATAAAGACATTTGTTTATGGTTATTATGCTTACTTGTATTGGTGCCAAATAACTATGTATAATAGCGTCCTTGAGTAGAAGGTTCTTACCTATATCAATCGGTTAGTTGAATCGATAGTGAGATGATATAGGGAACACTACTCTTAATCATTCCTAGTCAAGTATTAGCATTCAGGGACAATGTTAATGCGATGAGACTAGCATGTAGGTCAACTCGATGACTTGATCTCACAAGTCATATATATAGAGATATCAAGTTGACACATGGGAATGCATTGGAGAATGTATACTGAATGACCCACCATGAGAAAGTATCATGGATCGTTATATGAGTGTCATATACTTTCTCATGTGGCTATTAGTATGACTATTAGTCATTGGACCTGAAGTCATCATGGTTCCCTACATAATGAGTTGCATACTTTGGCTTCGTCAAACGTCACCCGTAACTGGTGGACTATAAAGGCGATTACTGGGTATGTAACAAATTATGTGGAGGGATGTGAGTGATGTAGATGGGATCTATCCCTCCTATATGACGGGAGAGACATCGATATTCTTGATAGAGTGAGACGACTAAGTGCATGACCATGCCCAAATGAGTCAATATGAGATGTTGAGCTCATTTGATTGAGTGAGTCTACTTGGGATTCAAGATTTAGATTGATTAGAGGATGACACGGTCTATGCCTCACATTGATCAATCTAGATGTCAAGGATAGAAGGACACTTGTCATATATTGTGAAGAGTCACAATTAGTAGTCACAAGGTGATGTTGGATCTCAACATTCTTATAACTTGGGTAGTAATGATGTGTTGCTAGATACCGCTCATTACTTATGCTTCTAAATGTGTTTAGGAGCATTGCCAATGTTATAAGAACCTATAGGGTCACACACAAAGGGCAATTAGATGGAGATTAGGCTCATTTGATGAACCTAAAGGATTAGGTCCATGTGATGAATCCAATTGGATTAAGAGTAATCCAAATTAGGCTAATTGAGTTGGACTCAATTTTGTTCATGTGTTAGATGAGTCTAATTTGGACTTAGACTCATTGAGTCAATTTAATTTAATGAATATAGATTCATTAAATTAAAATTGACTTAAACCAATGGTTAGATTTGATCAACCATGGGAGAGAAGTGGTCAAGTTTGACTTGACTTGAGAGGAAGATGAAGAGTCAAGTTTGACTTGACCATTTGCCACCTCATAGGTGAGTTGGCAAAGAGTGGACCAATGATGATGCTCCACATCATCATGGTTGCTTAAGTGGGATGCCACCTCATGGGAGTTACCAAGAGTTGTGACTCTTGGTATTCCATGGAGGTTATTAACCTCATTCATGTGGCCGGCCACTCATTCATTGGGTGAGTTTCATTTTTTTGTGTAACTCTCATCTTCTTCCTCAAGCTCTCTCTTCTCTCCCTCTCCTCCACCTTGGTCGAACCTTTCAAAGGTGCTAGCACACCTTTTGTTTGGTTTCTCCATCTCTTGCTTGTGTGGATACACATAGAGGATTATCTACTTTGATACTCTCGAGATCCGGTGAACCTTGGATGAGCGGGATTAACGAAGGGCATCGCATCAAGGGTAAAGCTTTTCTCCTTTGTAGATCTAGTTTAGATCTAGGCTAGAAACTCGTACTCGAAGTTTTACGTAAATTTTATTTCTTCGCACGGATCCGGTGGCGGGGTTTCGGGGTTTCCACAACGCAAAAAGTAGTTTTTACGGCCCGAAAAACCCAACAGACCATAACCAATTCCTCCTCTCAATCCCTATTGTAGCCTCTTATATATAGCCTTATATCCACCCAAATCCTAGCCACTTAGCCCATGCTAGGGGCCGATCCCTATCCTTGCTTGGAGCCCAAGCAAGGGCCCAGATAAGCCAAGCTTGGAGCTAAGGCTAGGGCCGGCCAAGCCTTGCTTGGTGCCCAAGCAAGGGGTCGGCCAAGTGTGAAAAGGGAAGAGAGATTTTATTAAAAATAAAATCTTGATAAAATCTTTCCTTTTATGTTTTCAGCCACATGGTTTTAAAAGAGAGTTTTAAATTTTAAAATCTTTCCATTTATAGATTTTCTACAAAGGATTAAAAGAGAGATTAGATATCTTTTCTTATTTGTAATTATCTATAATGTGAAAGAAAGATTTTAATTTTTTGACAAAACTTTCCTTTTTGTAACCATGATATAAAAGGAGTTTTATTTTTATCTCTTATCTTTTATAGATATCCATAAAAGGATTTAAAAGAGAGAGATTTTAATTTATAAAACGTTCCTTTTATAGCCAACCACAAAAAGGATTTATAAAAGAGAGATTTTAATTTTTGTTTAAAATCTTTCCTTGTTTGGTTTTACAAGAGGTGGCCTGCCAATATAGAGTAATTAAAGGAAGTTTTATTTTTGTTATAAAACTTTCCTTTTTTGGATTCACCAAGGCTATAAAAGAGGGGGTGAGGGTGCCTTTATGAGACACACAACCTATTCTATTGTTCCTTCCTCCATCCTTGGTGGCTGGCCCTACCTCTTTTCTTTCTCTTCTTCATTGTGGTCGGTGGCATCTTCCTTTGTAGAGCACTTGGTGGCCAGTAGCTTGGAGGTGAAGAAGTAGAGAAAGGAGGCATTGTTTTCTAGCATCCCTTGGAGCATTGTGGTGGTGGCCGAAACTTGGAAGCAAGGAAGGCTTTGGTGGTTTTCTTCTTGGTAGATCATTGCCCACACGACATACAAAAAATAAGAGGAATACAATAGAAGATCAAGAGGTTGTTGCTTACTAAGAAAGGTATAACTAGTAGTTTTATTCCACATAATACTAGTTTTCTTTGTATGAATTTTGAAATACCAAACACAAGAGGCTAACGATTCTAGGTTTCAAATTTATGATTCGAGTTTGCATTTTTTTTGTTTTTGGATTTTGTGATTCGATTGTTCTTAATGGTTAAACCTAGGGTTACTATAAGGAGATTAAATATTGAATTTCTTTGAAAGGCTTTCTCGGGGCAGTGGTGGATGATCCCATACCCAAGAAGGCCAAGTGCCTCGCCATGTTTGACCTGGGAGCCAATCTCTGAAATAAATATTTAATCAAATTTGTAACATGGGTGGATTTGGATTAATAATGTTAAGCATCATTTGCGATCCAAGTCTAAACCTCTTTGAACAGATAAGTTGATTTTGGAATCAATAATGTTAAGTTCTGTTTATAATTCCAAATTTAATTTTTAAAGAACACAATAGGTTGTTAGGAATGATTCAGGACTTGTACAAAATTTTTGTACAGGGGAACCAGTACGATATTCCGAGTAGCAACCAACAATTGGTATCAGAGCTAGGGTTTGCCTTTGTGTGTTTGGTTTTCAGTTTAATTATGCACATGTCATACATATTTTAGGCTGGATAATAGTAGGATATGCTAACTCTGTGGTTGTAGGCTCGAACTATTATGGCTTAATGTGATTGTGTGTGATTGGACCCTTGGACATGTCAAGGGCATTTTTTGTGTGTGCATGATTGCATATATTAAATACAGCAGGAACTGTATTAATTTTAGGATTTTACATTTTTGGTTCGATCTAGATTACATGTACATTCCTTTTTGGAATATATGATCGATATATGTAAAATTCTATTTTTGTCGTGGATCGTATCCTTGCGAGGCATGGTGCTATTTGATGACCAGAGGCGCAGCGGAAAAGGAAGCAAGAAAGATGTGGCGACAAGACCCGATTGAGGTGGCTAAAGATGGCAGCAGCTAGGGTTGGCAGCACACAGAGGACAGTGATGGAAGAAGCCATAATAGTTGTAAAATTATTTTTCCATATTTATTGCTTTTATTTGCTATGATGTGTGCTTGCATGATAAAATCCTCATCTTAAATAACTAAGTGGGAGAGGGATTAGTAAATAAATTCCATGGTCTCCATTAATGGTTTGTAAGTGATGCAACAAACTTGCGTGTTGGCTCTGAGTGTCTCCCTCCACAACGGATGAGTTTATTTGCAGATCACTAGAACAAACTTCCTTTATGGATGGTTATAGGAAATCATTTAGGAGCGTGTGATCTTCTCTAACTGAAGGGACACAATCCTATTTAATGGACTAAGTATCAAGTAATGGTATACACTTAGACGCATTCAATAGTATCATCTCCAACGGAGTCACTGCTATTTTTTTTGCGTGACCAAAGGAAAACCAACTATTAATTTTATTTGTCATAAATTTAGGATGACAAGATAATCAAACTAACGGGTAAAACCTCCTCTTACAAATGTTTGAATTTGTATACGTCCACACTAACGTGGCATGTAAAATTCATGGTATTTTGAGGTGTTGGCAAATTTAAATAATATTGTTTGAGGAATCAATATTATTCTAAATTTAGAGTCTTGACCAAAAGTTTATTTTGTGATTCTTAGGATGACTTTTAACCCACTAGCTATTATACTAAAAGAGAACAAACTTACTGGTCCCAACTACAAAGATTGGAAAAGAAACATGGACATTATCCTAACTGCTGAAGGCTATAAGTTTATACTGTTAGAGGTCTACCCTAATGTGCCTAATAGTGATTTTAGTGAAGAGGAGATTGAGTATCATAAGAAATTGGTAAAGGCAAATGAGATGGCACGGTGTTATATTTTGGCTTCAATGTCAAATGTGCTGCAACATCAGCATTAGGATTTACCAACTGCTTATGACATGATGAACAATCTCAAGGATCTCTTCGGACACCAGGATCGGGCTGCTAGGTAAGAAGCAATGAGAAACTTAATGACAGCCACCATATCAGAAGGGACACCCATAAGGGATCATATCCTAAAGATGATTGCTTACTTGAACGAGATACAAATCCTTAGAGCTGAAATCGATGGGGCAACCCAGGTCGATATTATTCTCCAAACGTTACCCAGAAGTTTTGAGTAGTTCCGCCTGAACTATAATATGAATAAAAGGATGTATTCATTGGCAGAACTACTGACAGAACTTCAGGAAATAGAAGGGCTATTTCATCATAATTCTTAAATTCACTTTGCTAAAAATGTTTCTACTTCTAAGTCGAAAGGCAAGAAGAAGAATAAGAAACAAGTTGGCTCAGCAAAGAAGGTGAATAGATCTCTAGGTGCTGGACCGAAAGCTGGAGTAAAGAAGCCGAAAGGCAAGTGCTTTATTTGCAAGCAAACTGGACATTGGAAGGCGGGCTGTCCTCGTAGGAGAGAGAACAATAAAGGTATATCTTATTCTCTAGTAGTTGAAACATGTTTAGCGGTGTTATCTACCAACACCTGATGTGTAGATACAGGAGCCACTGATCATGTCTGCAATACATTGCAGGGGTTCCAGGAAACCGACGACTATATGAGAGAGAGATAACCATCTACATGAGCAATGCTACGAAAGTGGCGGCTGTTGCAGTGGGAGACATCTACTTATCATTCGATAGGAATAGAACTTTTGTTTTGAGAAATTGTCTTTATGTACCAACTTTTAGAAAGAATTTAATTTCAGTTTCTAAACTGTTTGTGGATGGGTATACTGTTTCTTTTGATGACAAAGTGGTTGTCAAGAAAAATAGGACAATTATCTATTATGGTACATTAGTTGGCAATTTGTATACTCTAAATCCAATATCTCTCATAAAGCAACAAATGAAAATTAATAGCACATCTTCTAATTCTAATAAAAGAAAGGAACCTTCAGAAATGAACCAAACATATCTTTGGCATCTAAGGCTTGGTCATATTAACTTAAGTAGGATTCAAAGGCTAATAGTCGATGGACTCTTGGGTTCATTAGTGTTGGAAAACTTTCCAACTTGTGAATCTTGTTTGGAAGGTAAAATGACTAAGAGACATTTTAAGGCCAAGGGGTATAGGGCCAAAAATGTGTTAGAATTGGTTCATTCTGATTTGTGTGGTCCTATGTCTATCCAGACAAGAGGTGGTTTCGAATATTTTATCTCTTTCATAGACGACTATTCGAGATATGAGTACATTTACTTGATGCGCCACAAGTCTGAATGCTTTGATAAGTTCAAAGAGTATAAGGCTGATGTGGAGAAATGTCATGATAAAAGTATCAAGACACTACGGTCTGATCGTGGTGAATACCTCTTTGGAGAATTTAGGAATTACTTATCAGAGGCTGGGATACAATCCCAATTGTTTGCACTTGGTACACCCTAACAAAATGGTGTGGTAGAATGAAGGAATATGACTCTTATAGAAATGGTTAGATCGATGATGAGTTATTCAAAATTACCAAATTCATTTTGGGGATATGCTCTGGAAACAGCAGTGTACATTCTAAATATGACACCTTCTAAATCAGTACCCTCTACTCCCATGGAATTATGGAATGGGCGTAAGCCTAGTCTGAGTCATATTCGAATATGGGGAAGTCCAACACATGTGCTGAAGGGAGATACTGACAAGTTGAATCACGTACAAAAGTTTGTCTGTTTGTGGGATATCCTAAAGGAACGAAAGGTGGTTTGTTTTATAATCCTAAAAATCAGAAGATCATTGTTAGCACCAATGCTCGATTTTTAGAGGAAGATTATGTAATGAACCATAATCCCATGAGTGAAATTATTCTAGAAGAAATTAGAGAGGACACGTCTAGTCTAGTACCAACAATATAAGATGAAATATCACAAGAAGCTGCAACATGTATCACAAATGATACACAACCACAGACAGTGCCTCGTCGTAGTGGGAGGGTTGTGAGGCAACCTGAAAGATTCATGTTTTTAGGAGAGTCTTCGGACTTGATCCCAGGTAAACATGAACTTGATCCCCGTACATATGACGAAGCACTCCAAAATAAAGATGCAGCATCTTGGCAAAGAGCAATAAATTCAGAAATAGAATCTATGTATTCTAACAAAGTCTGGGAGCTAGTAGAACCATCAAATAGTGTAAAAGCTATTGGATGTAAGTGGATCTACAAAAGGAAAAGAGGGATAGATGGGAAGGTGGAATCCTTCAAAGCAAGGCTTGTTGCGAAAGGATACACTCAGAAAGAAGGAATCGATTATGAGGAAACCTTTTCGCCAGTAGCTATGCTTAAGTCTATCCGAATACTCTTATCTATTGCCGCTCATATGGATTATGAGGTTTGGCAAATAGATGTCAAGACATCTTTTCTTAACGGAAGTCTTGAAGAGAACATCCATATGAAGCAACTAGAGGGGTTCATAGAAAAGGGCAAAGAGCATCTAGTTTGTAAGCTAAATCGGTCTATTTATGGACTGAAGCAAGCTTCAAGGTCTTGGAACATCCGGTTTAATGAAGTAATCCAGTCGTATCGATTTATTCAGGATGAGTCTTGTGTATACAAGAAGTGTGATGGAAACGTGATGGTATTTCTTGTATTATATGTAGATGGCATTTTGTTAGTTGGAAACAATATCAAAGTGCTGTTGGAAGTAAGGGTATGGTTGTCCAAGAAATTTGATATGAAGGACTTAGGAGAATGTGCACATATTCTCGGGATCAAAGTAATAAGGGATCACAAGAAAAGAATGTTGTGCTTATCCCAAGCTTCATATATCGATACAATCCTAGCTCGTTTTAGCATGCAAGATTGCAAGAAAGGTTTTCTACCTTTCAGACATGGAGTAGCTTTATCCAAAGAGATGTCTCCGAAGATATCAAAGGAGATAGAGGACATGAAGGCAGTTCCTTATGCTTCGACTATTGGAAGCCTAATGTATGCAATGCTATGTATGAGACCGGATATCTATTTTACTGTGGGCATGGTTAGCAGATATCAAAGTAACCTTGCACATTGGACTGCTGTAAAACATATATTAAAGTACCTGAGAAGGACTAAAGATTATATGCTAGTTTACCAGTCAGATGATTTGCTCCTTGTGGGTTACACAGATTCTGACTTTCAATCAGATAGGGACAATAGTAAGTCTACATCAAGCTATGTATTTACTTTAGGAGGTAGAGCCATTGCATGGAGGAGTGTTAAGCAGAAATGCGTTTCAGACTCAACCATGGAAGCTGAGTATGTGGCAGCCTCTGAGGTAGCCAAAGAAGCTGTGTGGCTCAGGAACTTCTTGATGGACTTAGATGTGATTCCTGGTTTGCCCAAAATCATCGCAATTTATTGTGATAATAGCGGTGCAGTAGCAAACTCGAAGGAACCATGATCCCATAAGGCGAGTAAACACATAGAGCGCAAGTACCACCTGATACAAGACATCGTAAAGCGAGGAGAAGTTGTTATCGCCAAGATTACATCAGCAGATAACTTGGCAGATCCTGTCACTAAGGCCCTTTCAGCGAAAGCTTTTGATCGACATGTTGAAGGAATGAGAATAAGATGTATGACAACGTTTATGGCAGCATAGTCTTTTAGTATAATTGGGAGATTGTTAGAGTGTATACTAAAAGCCTAGCTGTTTGTAAACATTTATTTTTGAAATAAAAGAATCACATTGGTCAAATGTCTACATTTATATGCTAAGTGTAGTTGTTCAATTAATTTATATTGTAAATAACATGGTGTGTGGTGTTACACACAGAAGATCATGTTATCAGTTCCTTATAAATTATAAACAATAGCTCACGACTAAGATGGATAGGAACAAACTATTGGAATAGTCGTAGTGTTATTTGGTATTAGTTTATCTTGACTATAAAATTATACTAGTACACTATGAGTGTATTGAGCAGGACCATTTGAGGTAGTTTCTTTTTATACTAACTAAATAAAAGAACAAGACCTCTGTTATTATGGAAGTGTGTGCTTTTAATCTTGATATAATAACAAGCACATATACTTAATATTTATTTTTTTAATTTATCAAAGAGTGCGATTTAGTTTGATAAATCAATAGGCCTGATAAGTTGGGAAATAATATTATTTATAGTGTGTGTTGTTGATTATAGAAGGAAACTGTGTCTTAGGAATCTAGGTTGATGATGTCCCCAAGAGGAACTCATAAGGATTGTCATATAAACCCTATAGGTGGACTTAGTTCGACATGACAATAAAGTTGAGTGGTACTACTCTTGGAACTAGATATTAATTAAAGTAAGTTGTCAGTAACTCATTTAATTAGTGGGCATTCAATATCTTAAACACAGGGAGACTAACACACTCATGACAGGAAGGAGCCCAAAATGTAATTTGGGATTGGTGCGGTAGTTCAATAATATCTCTTTAGTGGTATGAGTTATTATTGATGAACTTGAGTTGGGTGTTCAGGGCGAAGACAGGAAGCTCAAGTTCATCGGGAGACCATAACCAATTCCTCCTCTCGGTCCCTATTGTAGCCTTTTATATATAGACTTATATCCACCCAAAGCCTAGCCACTTAGCCCATGCTAGGGGTCGACCCCTATCCTTGCTTGGAGCCCAAGCAAGGGGTTGGCCAAGCCAAGCTTGGAGCTAAGGCTAGGGCCGACCAAGCCTTGCTTGGTGCCCAAGCAAGGGGTCGACCAAGTGTGAAAAGGGAAGAGGGATTTTATTAAAAATAAAATTTTGATAAAATCTTTCCTTTTATGTTTTCATCCACATGATTTTAAAAGAGAGTTTTAAATTTTAAAATCTTTCCTTTTATAGATTTTCTACAAAGGATTAAAAGAGAGATTAGATATCTTTCCTTATTTGTAGTTATCTATAATCTGAAAGAAAAATTTAATTATTTGACAAAACTTTCCTTTTTGTAACCATGATATAAAAGGAGTTTTATTTTTATCTCTTTTCTTTTATAGATATCCATAAAAGGATTTAAAAG
The DNA here is from genome assembly GCF_018446385.1 of Zingiber officinale. Classification (NCBI taxonomy): domain Eukaryota; kingdom Viridiplantae; phylum Streptophyta; class Magnoliopsida; order Zingiberales; family Zingiberaceae; genus Zingiber; species Zingiber officinale. Next base: position 23,011,791 of record NC_055995.1, read on the forward strand.
AGAGAGATTTTAATTTTTAAAATGTTCTTTTTATAGCCAACCACAAAAGGGATTTATAAAAGAGAGATTTTAATTTTTGTTTAAAATATTTCCTTGTTTGGTTTTACAAGAGGTGGCCGACCAATATAGAGTAATTAAAGGAAGTTTTATTTTTGTTATAAAACTTTCATTTTTTGGATTCACCAAGGAATATAAAAGAGGGAGAGAGGATGCCTTCATGAGACACACAACCTATTCTATTGTTCCTCTCCTCCATCCTTGGTGGCTGGCCCTACCTCTTCTCTTTCTCTTCTTCATTGTGGCCGGCGACATCTTCCTTTGTGGAGCACTTGGTGGCCAGTAGCTTGGAGGTGAAGAAATAGAGGAAGGAGGCATTGTTATCTAGCATCCCTTGAAGCATTGTGATGGTGGCCGAAACTTGGAAGCAAGGAAGGCTTTGGTGGTTTTCTTCTTGGTAGATCGTCGCCCACACGACGTCCAAAAAAAGAAGAGAAATACAATAGAAGATCAAGAGGTTGTTGCTTACTAAGAAAGGTATAACTAGTAGTTTTATTCCGCATCATACTAATTTTCTTTGTATGAATTTTGAAATACCAAACACAAGAGGCTAACGATTCTAAGTTTCGAATTTATGATTTGAGTTTGTATTTTTTTTTGTTTTTCGATCTTGTGATTCGATTGTTCTTAATGGTTAAACCTAGGGTTACTATAAGGAGATTAAATATTGAATTTCTTTGAAAGGCTTTGTCGAGGTAGTGGTGGATGATTCCATACCCAAGAAGGCCAAGTGCCTCGCCATGTTTGACCTGGGAGCTGATCTCTGAAATAAATATTTAATCAAATTTGTAACATGGGTGGATTTGGATTAATAATGTTAAGCATCGTTTGCGATCCAAGTCTAAACCTCTCTGAACAGATAAGTTGAATTTGAAATCAATAATGTTAAGTTCTGTTTGCGATTCCAAATTTAATTTCTAAAGAACACAATAGGTTGTTAGGAATGGTTCAAGACTTGTACAAAATTTTTGTACAGAGGAACCAGTACGATATTTCGAGTAGCAGCCAACAAAGGTAACTCGGTCTCAAAGGGATAAATTGTTAGTTTTCACTCATGATAACTATTTTTTTATCCCTTATTCATACGATTTTTTTTTTATCTTTTTTCTCTTTTTTTTTTAATTTTGGTGCTTTAAAGGTGTAGCATTAACACAAATGCAAAAATATAAATACAAATGTAGGGATTTTGATTTTTCTAAATGAGTTGACATGATCTGAGGTTATCTAGTAACCAAAATATAATCCAAGAAATCACCATGGGAACTACAGTACTAAATAAATAGTATAAATCATGGCTATTCCAATGATATCAACCATTTAAGCTTAAGTAAAATGAAAGTAAGATCTTTAAGGATATGCCAAAATTCAAACTGTAAAATATGGTGCTCAAATAATAATTAAATAATAAGGTTATTTGATAAATAATCTTATTAGATTTTTCAGGAATTTTCAGAAATTTTCTGAGAATTTTTCGGAGCTCGTTTGACGTATTTTGAGGGGATCAATTATTAGGTTATAGGAGAGCCTGTTTGGATATCCCAATTAAGTGGGAGTTGATTGAGGAGTTAACTTAGGTTTTAATGAATTTAAACCTAAGTACAAATTTTCGATTCTTTTCTTTTCTTCTCCCTCACTGGCGCACGCCTTCTCACCCAATCCCCTTTCTCATCTTCTTCACCCGTGCCCTAACTAACCTCCATCTCTTCTCACCGGCGCTGACTGCCCAAGCCTCAATCCGACCATTGTTCTTTCATCCCTGGCCTCATAACTCGCCGGAAACCAAGCACACGAGCTACCTCTTCACCGTGCCTTAGCTGTCACTCTTCCTCTCCTCTCCCGATCTTTTCCTTTTCCTCTTCGCATCGATGCCCTTCTCACGCGATCTCACCCGATCGCCGATTGGTGTTTCCGTTGCCTCGTCGAGGGCTAGCATCGGTCGATGGTCGGCTCGTAGCGTCTTCGATCCCCCGTCGGTTGAGCTATTTTCTCCTCCTCTGATCACCGATTTCGTCCGACCGTTGCCCCTTTGAGTCGCTGCCGTGTGGGTGGATCTCTGGCCAAGAAGGGAGGTCCTAGCCATAGCCTCGACCTCCTTGTTGCCGTGCGTCTGCATAGAATGAAGATTTCGATCAGAATCTCCTAAATCGCAACCATTAGACGAGTTTCTTGGTTCACAAAGGGTACGGTGAGTTCCTTTATCCCTACCCTTCCTTTTGTTTAATTATTGGTCACTGATGTGTTATCTAACCATAAAATTTTGGTTACAGAATTTATAGATATGTAGATTTAGGTGTTCTACCATATTTCCGACCAAATTTGTTCAATGGGTGGCAGTTGGAATTGTGGGTGATTGTTGGAGAAGCTTGGTTATAGGGTATGTAGGTGATTTCATGATTTCGGTTTGGATCTATAGCTTGTTTAAAAATTCAGATTTGGGTCAATTGATTAGTAAGAGTTGGTTAGCTGGATTTGGATTAGAATCTGTGATGGTAATGGAATGCATTCATTTATGGGTTGAAGATGAAATAGATTAGTTAGGTTGATTTACTCCATGGATTTAATAATGGGGTAATTGAAGTTACACTAGCTTAACTCTAGGTTAAGTGGTGAATTGTATTAGTAAGACCTAAACATTAATTTAGGATTAATCAAAGATCGTGTTTGATTAGAGTTACCCTAGTTCGTTTGGGGATTTTATTTAGCTACTTAATTCATATGAATTTAGCAAAATAAAATATATATATTGATTGATGCAGGACTTTAGTATGGGACGAGCATCACAGCGTGGGATGTATTTTAGCACGATCGACAGATTAAGGCGGATACTTCATGCTTTATCTCTTTAGTATTTTGACCCTAGTGCATGAGCTTTATATTCAGATAGATATTGTGTTTATCTTGACTCCACTCTTATTTTTCCTACGTTTGATACTTCCACTCAATGTTTGAGCTACTCGTTTCTATGTCGATACAATCTCTTGTTGCTATCTATATGACATTTAGCAGATACCAGACACTAGATACTAGATACTGGATATATAGATACTAGATACAAGATATTAGATATTGGATATGGACATCTGATACCATGTTTACTTGCTTTGACCGCTATTGATATATGTTTCTTATTGAGCATGATGGCTTCATGTAGCATACCTGATTTATGTTTATATATATATATATATGATGACTACTGCATTTTATGCTAGGTTATTAATTTTAATATATTTTTGTTGAATGATAATAGTTGGATAGAAAGAATAAAAATCATAACTATAGAAGATATCCGATCATTTAATGGGTATGGGTATACCCATCGGAGATCTTATACCCGATGGGTATGGGGACAGAGGATATAGAATCCGACCCGAACCCGACCCATTGCCATCCCTCCTATACATATGTTAGGGGATTAGTTGATAGTGGGTGTTATGGATTTTAGAGGTAGTTAATTTATCCACAGTTAGCTAAGTAGCAGTGTAGGGGTAGCAGAAGTAGGGTGAGCTCATACCCACAGAGTCATTACTGTCTATTTGGTAGTGGATCATTTTGTAGTTTTATAAGGGAAGCATCGATCTCCCATGGTTGGAGATTTATTTATGATGGTTGGATGGAGTGGTATATGAGTATATTACTTGTTTGTTACCCTTGGATGAGAATCCCTGGGTTGAGTAGTAAATTTAGGGACCAAATTTTTGTTAGTGGGGGAGAATGTAAAATACGATATCTAGATAATAATTAAATAATAAGGTTGTTTGAGAAATAATTTTATTAGATTTTTCAAGATTTTTTAGAAATTTTTCTATATTTAAACAGAGTCTGTGTGATACATTTAAGGAGATGGATCAATTGGGTTAGAAGAAAGTCTATTTAGAATAATCGTTTAGGTGGGAGTTGATTGAGGAATTAACTTAAGGTTTAATTAATCTAAACCTAAGTTGCGATTATAAAACCTATTATTTTTCCTTCTACTCTTTTACTCCACCCGAACCCCTCCTCCCTCTCCCTCTCACGTCGACTCCTTCTCCCTCTTTGTGCTGCCGCCGGCCATCACAGCCCGTCTCCCATCGTCGATGCCACCACCGTTGTCATCCTAGTAACCGCGAGCCCCTCTGCCAGCATCGCGTGGCCTTCTTTCCCCTCCTCGACCGCGAATTCGACCCGAATTTGACCTTGCCGTCGAGTGTCCTACTCTTCTTCCCCGATCCAAGCTGAGCACTGCCTACCTTCCCGGATCAACACCACTCTGATCGCCGGATATTGCTACCCTGATCCTCCACCAGCTGAGAGTTATTGCCTCGTTCCTCCATATCCCCTTCTTCGACGTTTGAGCCATTCTACACGGTGAAGTCTTTGACAAAGGCAGGGAGTCGTGATCTAGTCATCGATCCCGTCGCCACCACCGGATCACCGTGGCATCGCCGCCCTTCTGTGGAGTCGAGCATGGCGACGGCGCAGTGTTGCCCTCTTCGAGTCACTGCCCCATGTGGGCAGATCTACGTCCAAGAGGGGAGATCCCAGTCATAGCCTCGATCTCCTTGTTGTCGCACATCTGTGCAGTGCGTCTCTGACCATCGGACTACACTACTTCTGTCAAATCTTTTCCCCGCCGCTTCGATGTGAAGCTCCTGGCCAGAATCTCCTAAATCAAAGCCACTAGAAGAGTTTCTTAGTTCACAAAGGGTACGGTGAGTTTCTTTATGTCTACCCTTCCTTTTGTTCGACCGTCGGTCCCTGATGTTATCCGACCACCATGTTTGGTTGCAGATCCATAGTTGTGGAAATCGAGTGTTCTACCAGATTCCAGCCACCATCCTTCTCTATGATTGGTGCTTGATCCTATCTTCTGTTCCAGGGAGAAGGTTCCGGCCAAATTTGTTCAAGGGGTGTTAATTATTGGGTGGCTGCCGAAAAGGTGGGGGATTGTTGGAGAAGCTTGGCTATAGGGTATGTAGTTGATTTCATGAATTTGGCTTGGATCTATAGCTTGTTGTTTGAAACTAAGATTTGGGTCAGTAGTTTGGTATGCATTTGAATCTAATGCTAATATAGATCTAGTTTTGGAGGATTGGTTAGCTGGATTATGATTATAATCTGTGAAGGTGATGACTGTTGGATCTAAAAGAATTTAGATATCTCCACAATTGCATGATATTGTCCACTTTGGGCCTAAGCCCTCATGGTTTTGCTCTTGGGCTCTACCCAAAAGGTCTCATGCCAATGGAGATATCTTTTCTCTTATAAACCCATGATCTTTCCCATGTGTTTCCAATATGAGATTATGTTTGCAACCTTGCAACCCCAACAATCCCCCCTCAAACAAAGGACCATAGGCTTCCCACGTTCGATCCTCAACCCACCAGGTCTTCTTGCCCCTCGGTCCACCCGACCTACTAGGACTTCCTTGCCTAGTCGCAACTAGGACTTCCTGCCTGGTGTCTGGTCCTCTTGATCCAAACATAGGAGCCCCCACTTTCTTTGTTTGAGGTCAATATTGTACCCACATGGCTCAATCAGACCATAGCTCTTGTGCACAATCGGCGGTTAAACCTTCTGGCAGTCCGGGCTCTGATACCAATTGTTGGACCGTTGGGCCGGCTAGAAGGGGGGTTGAATAGCCTAAAAAAAATAAACAGAAAAGACCCTTCTCGAACTTTCAACAGAACACTTGCATAAAGTAAATTAGTAATAAATAAAAAGCAGAAAGAAGAGGCTCACAATTTGACTTGGTTACAACCAAGGAGGTTGTTAATCCAAGGAATGAATGTGCACTAAAATATCTCCTTCAGGCGGAGAAGCCTCTTACAGCAGTGAAAGCACAAAAGACAGAAGCTAAACTAGAACAGATGTACACAAGTGTTTGGAATGTAAATTTCTGAGTTGATTCAAGGCTTCTGGACCAAGGCTATATTTATAGCCTTGGTCGGGGCGCCTGGAAGGGTTCCGGGCGCCCTGGGGGGATAAAACTTTATCCCCCAACGTTCAGATCGCGTAAATCGCGATCCTGGTCAAAATCAGGGTCCGGGCGCCCCGGACTGTTCCGGACACCCCAGAGCCCAAAGTCAACAGCGTTGACTTTTTTGTCCGGGACCTCTTCTCTAGTTCAGTCCCTCCTCGGTCCGGTTCTTCTCCTCCGGATCCGCTCGCTTGGGTGATCTCTACCATCCGAAAAAGGGCTCACCCGAACCCAACTTCCGGTCTTCTCGAGCGAGCTTCCCTCCGGCTTCTCGTCCCTCGGAATCGCTGCGTGTTTCATTCTCGTCCGCCGGCGTACTCATCCGCAGTCTTCGTCCCTCGGACGCACCGCGTGCCGTCCTTCTCGCTAGCTGCGTCTCTTGCTCCTCGAGCAATCTTCCGCTCCAGCTTTCGTCCCTCGGAACCACCGCACGCTTCCTTCTCGTCCGCCGGTGTACTCTTCCGCAACACCTCGTCCCTCGGACTGCCGTCCTTCTCGCTAGCTGCGTCTTCCGCTCGACTACCTGTGTTCCTAAGCTCCTGCACACTTAGACACAAGGTTAAAATAAACAGGACCTACCTTAACTTGTTGATCACACCAAAATAACCTTGGGGTTCCAACAATCTCTCCCTTTTTGGTGTGATCAACCCAAGTTAAGCTAGGGTTAAAATAGACATAAAATTGAATTAAGTAAATTAACTTAAATTGCAATTTAAGTGCAAAAAGATAGAAAAAATTAAATCTATCTACCTCCCCCTAGACTTATACTTTCCCTTCTCCCCCTTTGATCACAAAAAAATGGGGTTCCAAGAAAAATAATCTAAGGGTTAAAGACTTAGAAAAAGTATTTCAAAAAAAATCTAAATTTTTCTAAGTAATTAAAGCTGAGATTTCTAGTTTCAAGAAAAAAATTCTTAACTTAGGAAAAAAATAATTTTTGAGAATATTTCTAAGTATATAAATAAAATCCAAAAAAAATCCTAACTTACATTTGTAAGTATTTTTTTTTTAAATGACTTAGGCAAAAAAAATTCTAAGTAGGTAAATTTCTAATTTGAAATAAAATGTTTTGAATAACCTTTTTCAAACACTAATTAATTCTTGTCTTAATGCTTCATTAGTAAGTTAATTAAACATTTATTTCAATATTTTGGCTTCCAGGTCGTGGCGAGGCAGTAGGCCTTCTTGGTTATTGGAGCAACAACCACTTCCTTAGACAAAGCCTCATAAAGAAATTCTTTGTTTAATTTTCTCACTTAAAGCGCTAATTTTACTTTTAAAATTAATTTAAGCATGATTTAGGAACCCAATATAGGTTCCAACCTACTGAATTAACTAAAAAGTTTTTAGGGACATATTTTCTTGAAATGTTCCTAATTTGTCCCGGGTGATATTTAAAGTACCAATTTAAATTATTAAATCTTCTAACATTGGTTTTAGATGAACATGCATAATTGTTTAAGTTATCTATTTGAATTTTCAAATCATCATTTTCAAATTTCAATATTTCATTTGCTATTTTTAATTTATCCAATTCTTCTAAGGGACAAGATTTAGCTAGAATTACTTTTAAATTTTTATTTTCACTTTCTAATTTGCAGCAATCTTTTGTTAAAAGTTTAACGAACTTGAACATTTTATCGGGAGGAAGAGATCGTACCTGACTTACCTTGTCGATCTCGTTGTCCGTTTCTCCCCCTGAGCTGCTGCTTTCTTCTGACGTGTCTTCCCCTTCATCGATGCTCTCGATGCTCATTTAGGAAGAGCTTGAATCGCAGTCATCGTCTTGATGACTCGCCATCAGTGCGAGTCTGGAAAATGCTTCGACTTCCGATTCGGACGAGGTATCGTCCCACGTCACCTTCAGGGCCTTTCGTTTTTGGATAGGCTTCTTACCCTTTTCCTTGTCTCTGTTCTTCAGCTTGGGGCAGTTGTCCTTGACATGCCCTTCTTCGTCGCAATGGTAGCAGCAGATAGTTCTTTTCTTTCTACCCTGTGGATGGTTAGTTTTTCTAGAATTGTATAACTTCTTAAATCGTCTTACCATCATTACCATTTCCTCGTCGTCGAGAGAAGATTCCGATTCAGGTTCGTCTCTCGAAGCTTTGAGGGCGACGTTGTTCTTTGGCTCCCTCATTCCTGCACATCTTGACTCATGCACTTCAAATGTTGAAAAAAATTCTTCTAATGAAATTGTTTCTAAGTCCTTCGAAATGTAAAAAGCATCTACTAGTGATGCCCATTTTGAATTTCTAGGGAAGGAATTTAAAGCGTACCTGAGCGAATCTCGGTTACTTACTTCTTCTCCGAGATTCGAAAGTCCGGTGATGAACTCCTGTATCCTCGAGTGTAGATGTGCAATTGTTTCACCTTCTTCAAGACGAAGGTTGGTGAGCTGGTTACGAAGTAAGTCCCGTCTCGCAAGCTTGGCTTCGGATGTTCCTTCGTGTAATTCAAGGAACTTCTCCCAAAGCTCCTTTGCTGAGTTGTAGGTGCCGACACGGTTGACTTCTTGTGGCGGAAGTATGGTTAGCAGATGGAATTCTGCTTTCTTGTTTGCCACGTACTCGGCCTGCTCTTTCTTTGTCCATTGATTTTTCGCTTTGCCCTCGGGAGCTTCAAAATCATGTTCCATTGTTAGTAATAAATCAAAATCGGTACCAAAAATACCTCCATGTGCTTCTTCCAGCTTGCAAAGTCCCCCTCGAATTTTGGTGAGTGGATGTTAGATCCGGCCATCTCGTTGCTTCGTTCGGCGATTAGTCCTCCTGAAGCGTCTCGGCTCTGATACCAATTGTTGGATCAAAAAGAATTTAGATATCTCCACAATTGCATGATATTATCCACTTTGGGCCTAAGCCCTCATGGTTTTGCTCTTGGGCTCTACCCAAAAGGCCTCATGCCAATGGAGATATCTTTTCTCTTATAAACCCATGATCTTTCCCATGTGTTTCCAATATGGGACTATGTTTGCAACCTTGCAACCCCAACAATGACATGGATTGATTCATTGGTTGATGATGAAATAGATTAATTAGGTTGATAATATGACATAATTAAGGTTAATTAGGGATTAAACCTAATCAATCTATGGATTTGGATGTATCAAGGTTAATTGTCTCAATTAGGGTTTTCCCTAATTAGGATGAGTTTTGGGTTTAGCTAATTGTTGTATATGTGATTAGCTAAACTGTATATTATGTGGTTTGTAGGATGTTGATTTGAGATGAGCGTCTTGACGTGGGATTGTTTAGCACGATCTACATATCAAAAGCGGATATTTCTTCCTTGGCCTCTTTAGTTCCTTGAACTCAATGCATGGTTATTATTGGTTGATGGATTAGGTTGCTTTACCTTAAATCTATCCGTATTGTTATCCCGATTGATACTTGTGCTTGACCTTTAAGATGATCTATTTATTTCAAATACAGTCTTAACTTTTGGATATCTATACTCTGTTGTGTATATACATGTAGAGTATATATAGTAGAGCATATCTTATTGATTGAGTTAACAAGATGTTATGCATTTGATGTTGAGTTATACATGGTTGGTATACGTTGTAGGAGTCACCAGGTTGATTGTCCATTTGTATGTTGTGTGTGTATACTTGTCCGGTGTGGTTATTGAGGTTTCTTGTTGATATACCTATGTGGTTGTGTGCATGTGTCTGGTATGATATTGGAGGTATTATGTTGATTGTACCTTCATTGTAGGTTGCGTATGTGTATGGTGTGTACGTGTCTGGTGATGCTACTTACTGTACATGATATTTAGTAGACACTTGTTAGATCTAACCTTACCTATAGATATAGGTGTTTGATGGATCATGTACTGGAGGTATTTATGATGGATTGAGGTGTTGCATTGATGATGATTGTGTCGATATTGTGTCGGTATGATGATTATTTATATCATGTGTATCATTGCATCATATGCACACTGACAACCATTGCGCTCTTGTGGTATGAGCTAGTTGACAGTCATATATACACGATGGGTGGCAAGGAGGAGTGTGGAGGCATATACTGTTGGTGCAATATCCCTCAGGTCAAGGGTGACCTGGTTAACCAAGCTGAGTCTTGGTTAGGGTTTAGATGTTTGACAATAAGATATTGATCGAAGAAGAGTCAAGTAGGTCAAGGTTGACCGGATACCTGACTGGGAAGTCCTAACTGGCATGTTAGGCAGAAGGAAATCCTGGTGAGTGAAGCCAGGTGAAAGTCCTAGTGAGTGAAGCTAGGCAGAAGGAAATCCTGGTGAGTGAAGTCAGGTGAAAGTCCTAGTGAGTGAAGCTAGGCAGAAGGAAATCCTGGTGAGTGAAGCCAGGTGAAAGTCCTAGTGAGTGAAGCTAAGCAGAAGGAAATCCTGGTGAGTGAAGCCAGGTGAAAGTCCTAGTGAGTGAAGCTAGGTGAAAGTCCTGGTGAGTGAAGCCAGGCAAGGAAGGAAATCCAGATGGATCAAGGATGATCGGGCATCTGGTGTTGGGAAGTCCAAGTAGGTCAAAGGGATTGACTGGATACTTGGCAAGGAAGGAAGTCCAGATGGGTCAAGGTTGACCAGACATCTGGTGGAAGTCCAAGTAGGTCAATGGAGTGACCGGATACTTGGCACGACGAGTAAAAGTCCAAGTGGGTCAAAGGGATTGACCGGACACTTGGTGGGGAGTCTGGCAGGTCAGGAGTGACGGATGCGAGGCATGATGTACCAACAGTCAAGGTTGACCGGATGTTGGTTAGGAGGTTTGGGACTTGGTTTTGGGCAAAACCAAGTTGGATCGATCCGTGGATCGATCCAGATGTGGAATCGATCGGTGGATCGATCCGTATTCTTCCAGCCAACGAGCCTCGGATCGATCCGTGGATCGATCGAGGATCTCGATCGATCAGTCGATCGGTCGAGAGCTGCTTCGCGCGATAAGCGTGGATCGATCCGTGGATCGATCCGCGCTTTGGATCGATCCGTGGATCAATCCAAAGCCTCCCGATCGATTGGGAACATTCGAATCGATCGGGATCCGACCGTTGCGTCGTGTTTAAAGCCGCAGGCCTTCGGCATCTCTTCACGAGCTCTTCTCAGATTCATTCCAGCTCCTCCACAGCTCTCTACAAACACGTGATCGCCAGTTCTTGAAGGTTCTTGGAGGCTTTCCAAGTCAAGGCGGATCTATTGCAAGAGGAAGAAGTTAGGGTTAGGGTTTTCTTGCACATCTTGTAAGCTTTTGCTTAACTTGTATTTCCTTTCTTCTTCTTGTATTGAGAGTGTTGTAGGGCTTCTCCCCCTTTGGTAGTTACCATAAAAGTGTTATTCATAGTGGAGGGTGTGTGCGTTGGTGTGGATCCTGGATTAGTCACCTCTTGTGAGGTGGATACCAAGTAAAATCCTAGTGTTAGCGTTTTGTGTTTGTTTCCGTATTTTCCGCTGCACATCCAAGAAGAAACAAGCAACGCCAAGCAACGGCGAGCGACGAGCTATTCACCCCCCCTCTAGCTACTTTTGGTCCTAACAAGTGGTATCAGAGCAAGGCCGCTCTTCACCGGAATCATCGCCGGAAGGGTCAAGCATATCAAGAAAAGCTAGAGGGTGAAGAAGTTGGAGCAAATTCTTCAAGTTCAAGACTTCATCAAGCTCAACTTCAAGATGCAATTCCAAGATGGACTTGGATTTGACACAAGGGTGGCTCCACCATACACTTTCACAAGTTTTGATTCTTGGAGATCAAGAATTGAAAACTTTCTTATGATGGAGATAGAGCAATGGTTTGCTCTAATGGAAGGCTTCAAAGCTCCAACGAACTCCAAGGGCAAGCTTCTAAAGAAAAGCAGATGGAGCTCGGAGCAAATTCAAAGGGGCGAGGCAAATGACAAAGTGACCAAGCTTTTGGTCAACTTATTGCCTAGCCACATCTTGGCTCAAGTTGGAGAATTCGAAGATGCCAAGGAGCTTTGGAGCAAATTGGCCAAGCTTCATGAAGAGATCCCCTCCACTGTACGAGATCAAGAAGAATCCAGAGAGGGTGACTCTTTGGAGCAAGACCAAGAGGAGGATTCCGAGGTTGAGAGATGCTCAACCTCCGAAGAAGAGGAAATCCAAGAAGCTTCATCCTCAAGGGAATGCAACGAAGGGAACAAGGAGAGAGCATACTCCTTGTTTCATATTCAAGATGATGAAGCCTCCACCTCTAGGATTGAGGGGGAGCAATCCTTGGTGACACCGGATCAAGAAGAAGGAGAAGCTTCTACATCCGGGTCAAGAGAAGAAGAGGAGGAAGAAGCTTCTACCTCCACAAGTCAAGAAAAATCAAATGGAGGAGAATCAAGGTCCGATCAAGAGGAAGCTTCTACCTCCGGATACAAAGGAAAAGATGCCACCCCTACAAGCAAAGGTATAAATATTTCAATTAATAATAAAAATCATATTATATGCTTTGAATGTAGGGAACATGGGCACTACAAGAGCAAGTGTCCTAAATTGGCCAAGAAGAAGGGCCAAGTGGCACAAAAGGGCAAGGTGAAGCCCAAGGAGACCATCCCCAACACAAAGAAGAGCAAGGAGCATATTATATGCTTCTCTTGCAATCAAAAGGGGCATTATCGTAGTCAATGCCCCAAGGGGAAGAAGAAGGTCAAGGCTCAAGGAGGCACTAGTCAAGGGGGAGCCTTCAAGGTAAAAAGGAAGGTAACTTTCATTGAGCCTATTCCTTTGCAAAATGGTAAAAAGCATGATAGTTCTAATTTTTATCATTTTAATGCAATTTACCATAAGAATAGAAAGCATGAGGGCTTTAAGGAAAAGCATGTGGCCCTACATGCTAAGACTATCACTCCTAGGGTTAGGAATGTAGGTAAAAGTCTAGGCAATAACTCTAAGGATTTTAGATACAAGCCTAAAAACCAACATGCTCATGGACTTAATGAAAAACCAAATTCTAAGGATTTAATGATAGAAAATCAAGTCTTGAGATCAAGACTTGATAAAATGGAAAAGACCCTAAAAAGGATGGAAAATATCCTAAAAGGGCAAAATGAGCAAAACCTAGGGCTAGGAAAGTCAAAGCCATCAAATAGCCATAGAGGTTTGGGATACAAACCAAAGGCTAAGAAGGATGTGCCTAGTTATCATAGGGTTCCATATAGTTATGGAACAAACCCTAGGTTTAGTGGTCAAGTCAAGAATACTAGGGAAGTCATCCCTAAGAGTATTTTTGCAACCAAAGTGACTAAGACTTCTAAGAAGTCTAAGAAAGTCACTAACAAGGTCACAAGGGAGGCTATCCCTAGGGTTGACCTAGAAAATGTGACCAAGGCTTCTAAGAAGCCCAACAAGGTCACTAGGAAGGTATCTAGGGAAGTTATCTCTAGTGAGTACCTAGAGCATCCAAGGAGCACCAATAGGTGTTGGGTTCCTAGGAGCATCTTCTCTACCCCATAGATGGGTTAGAGAGTGTCAACTCCGATTAGAAGGGTAGTTAACCCAACTTTGAGGAAATTGACACTCAAGGAGCATTTTCAAGGTTTTTGTTAACCTTTGAAAATGAAATGGAACTATTATTTACTCCTTGAAAGAGTAAAATGTGCCTAGTGGTGAAATTTTGATTTTAATCTTAAAAGGCACATATTGGGAAATTCATAAGAGCTACCAAGTTGGGATTTTGGTATGTTCTTAGGAAATTTAAGGCAATCCGGGCCTTAACTTTAAAGTGCTACTCTTGTGGAAAAATGAAATATGCCAACATTTGAGGAATATGCTTAATTTCAATTGGCATAAATTAATCAAGGGAATTAGAAATGCCAATTTAGGTTTTGGCGTTTTCTTGACGCACTTAAGGGCAATCTAGATTTAAGTTGTAAGTTTAGCTAAGGTTTTAAGGATACTTAGATAGCTAATCTAGGTATATTTTATTTATGCTAAATCTTGCCATGATTGTTTTGCCCATCATATGCCATGACATCATGTCTACTTTTGCATTCATGACTTATTATGAAAAATACAAAAATACCATGTCATGACATTCATACATCATGTAGTTATAGGATATTTTCTTTTGAAAATTATTTCCTTTTGATGTATGCCATAACATTATCATGCATTAGTTTAATTTCTTGTAATTAAGGATAAATGGCATTTAACAACACTTATTAACAAGTGACATCCTAGGTGGATGTCTAATATCTTTGAAATGCTTAGATAGATATGCATGATCCCTAGAATAGGGCAAAACCAAAATCTTACATCTCACAAGGACTATAAGATGACTTGTATGTGTTTTAGTGCACATTAGATACAAGTGAGATGTTAGGAAGATGAACAAAACTCAAAATGTTGATTTAGTGCATTCTTTTGAGTTTTAGGTTCATCAAAACACATAGTTATGTATTTTCCCATCATTGGGAAAGCTAATGTACAAGTCATGTGCATTATGCCCAAGGAACATGATGGGATATTGGTTTTGAAAATGTTTTTAAAATGTTTTTGGAAAACCTTGGTGAAGGCTATCTTTTGATAGTAATCACCATTGAATAGTTAGACACAAACTTGAAGAAAACACTAAAGTTTTTGCAAGTTTTCAAGTTTGTGTCAATCTTTGAAAATATGATGTATTTTCATAGAAAACTATTTTTCCTTGATAATATATGCCCTAAACAATGTCTACACAAAATTTCATAATTTTTGGATTTTTGTAGAATTTTCTAGGGGTTTCTGAAGTTGACTGAAATGGAATTTCAGCAACTATCAGAGCTCCGATCGATCCATGGATCGATTGGAGTGCCTGAATCGATCCATGGATCGATTCAGAAGGCATTTCCCGCGAGCAGAAGCTCGCTGGATCGATCAGTCGTCTGAATCGATCGGTGGATCGATTCAGAAGGGTTCAATCGATTGGACTCCAATCGATTGAGTTTTCTGATTTTGGCTGGGAAAGCCTGATTTCAGCACTTTGAACCTATTTTAGTCTAGGTAACCATTCCAAACCCTTAAAATATATTTGTATACATAAAAAGGGTGTTTTCGTGTTGAAAACAAGGATGGAATGGTTAAGGAAGACTTCATTGAAGTTTAGGTTGAGGTTTGTTTCAAACTTTGAACATTTGAACCTCAAAACTTCTAAATTTGGGTTTCCTAAAGGTTTAGGATTTCCAAGTCATTGTTGGTGCAATGACAGAAGTTACCACCATGTCTTTAGGGGGAGGGACTCTTTAAAGGCATGAAAATTATTTTTCATGAACCTTGGAAGGTGGTTAACCTTCTGTTGTGAACTTGCTCAAGGTTGAGCATTTAAACTTGACATGGGGATAAATGGGGAGTGGATATCCTCATCATTTCAAGTGGCAACTCAAGTGGTTGAAAATGCTCAAGGTTGGGTATTTGTCAACATTGAGGGAGAAGTTAAGGATAATGAAGGGTATGGGACCTTCAATATTGAGTTGATCACAATGAGTGAAATTGTGATCACGATGAGCAACTCTTCAGGGGGAGAGTCTTCAACAAATGGAGTTGTTGAAGTGTGCCCAAAATTGGAGCATAGGTTGATGTGTGTCCAAAGACGGGTTGATGTTTTTTGTAGGGGGTTGATGTGTGCCAATAGGGGGAGAATGAAAGGAAGTAAGTTAGGTTCTCATTACATAGAGGGAGTTTGCCCTCTTAGGGGGAGAATGGAAAGCTTAATTTATGGGTTCATTACCTAGTGGCATGAAGAAGGAGGCTATAGGATTAGCCTAACTTACATGTGGGATTGTAAGTGTTATTGTGGTATTGTCAAACATCAAAAAGGGGGAGATTGTTGGTGCAATATCCCTCAGGTCAAGGGTGACCTGGTTAACCAAGCTGAGTCTTGGTTAGGGTTTAGATGTTTGACAATAAGATATTGATCGAAGAAGAGTCAAGTAGGTCAAGGTTGACCGGATACTTGACTGGGAAGTCCTAACTGGCATGTTAGGCAGAAGGAAATCCTGGTGAGTGAAGTCAGGTGAAAGTCCTAGTGAGTGAAGCTAGGCAGAAGGAAATCCTGGTGAGTGAAGCCAGGTGAAAGTCCTAGTGAGTGAAGCTAGGCAGAAGGAAATCCTGGTGAGTGAAGCCAGGTGAAAGTCCTAGTGAGTGAAGCTAGGCAGAAGGAAATCCTGGTGAGTGAAGCCAGGTGAAAGTCCTAGTGAGTGAAGCTAGGCAGAAGGAAATCCTGGTGAGTGAAGCCAGGTGAAAGTCCTAGTGTGAAAGTCCTGGTGAGTGAAGCCAGGCAAGGGAAAATCCAGATGGATCAAGGATGATCGGACATCCGGTGTTGGGAAGTCCAAGTAGGTCAAAGGATTGACTGGATACTTGGCAAGAAGGAAGTCCAGATGGGTCAAGGTTGACCAGACATCTGGTGGAAGTCCAAGTAGGTCAATGGAGTGACCGGATACTTGGCACGACGAGTAAAAGTCCAAGTGGGTCAAAGGGATTGACCGACACTTGGTGGGGAGTCTGGCAGTCAAGGGAGTGACCAGATGCGAGGCATGATGTACCAACAGTCAAGGTTGACCGGATGTTGGTTAGGAGGTTTGGGACTTGGTTTGGGCAAAATCAAGTTCGGATCGATCCGTGGATCGATTCGGATGTGACTGGATCGGGATGATCCATTCTGGATCAGAGGAGCTTGGATCGATCCGTGATCGATCCAGAGGTCCCGATCGATCACCGATCGATCGGACGAGGTCGCCAGCGATAAGCGCGGATCGATCCGTGGATCGATCCAGCGCTTCAGAAGCTCGCTGGATCGATCCGTGGATCGATCCAAAGCCTCCCGATCGATTGGGAACATTCGAATCGATCGGGATCCGACCGTTGGCGTCGTTAAAGGCCGCAGGCGAGCGTGGTCTTTCACGAGCTCTTCTCAGATTCATTCCAGCTCCTCCACGCTCTCTACAAGCACGTGATCGCCAGTTCTTGAAGGTTCTTGGAGGCTTTCCAAGTCAAGAGGCGGATCTATTGCAAGAGGAAGAAGTTAGGGTTAGGGTTTTTACTGCACATCTTGTAAGCTTTTGCTTAACTTGTATTTCCCTTTCTTCTTCTTGTATTGAGAGTGTTGTAGGGCTTCTCCGCCTTTGGTAGTTACCATAAAGGAGTGTTATTCATAGTGGAGGGTGTGTGCGTTGGTGTGGATCCTTGGATTAGTCACCTCTTGTGAGGTGGATACCAAGTAAAATCCTAGTGTTAGCGTTTTGTGTTTGTTTCTGTATTTTCCGCTGCACATCCAAGAAGAAACAAGCAACGCCAAGCAACGAAGCGCACCGAGCGAACGCGACGAGCTATTCACCCCCCCTCTAGCTACTTTTGGTCCTAACATATACGCGACGGGCGATGCGCATATGGTCCCCAACGACAACCTGGACAACGAAGGTGTCCAGTTGGATGACAAGGAAGTAGGAACCGCGACGATCCCCTGCTAGAGAAAGGCGGGTGATGAAGTCTCACCCCACTCAGAGGAAGGACGCGAGTGGGTACGGGCAGGGGTCTGCAATGTAGAGGTTGCTGAACGGGATGAAGCTTCCCCTCGATGCCTCTTGCATCGTATTAGAGGCTCGGCTAAGGTAACCAACTCCGAGGGCACCACAATTGGCAACATTGAAGGTCGATTATGAGGAAGTTCATATGTAATGGTTGTGACATTGCTAGCCATTGTTTGACTTGCTCCAACCTCACTGGCCACCACATGGTTCCCTCCCAATTCGTCGGTCGGATCGTCGGATTGGTCAACCAGCTATAGGCCATGACTCGGCAACTCGGCAACTCGGCAACGCCAATGACGTTAATCTTTGCATCCACGAGCTTTCCCTTGCCACTCAGACATGCCCTCAACATGGTTTGAGCTGCAAAAAAGGAGAAAAAAACAGTTAGATTCAAAGATTGAGAGAAGAAAGAGCATACCTAAGGTGAGAGGCAGTCACGTTCGAATTGGGCTCGGCCCAAACACGTATAAGACACTTTGCAACAACAGTCGATGAATATGATACTTTTGACCGCCCAAGTTGGAAGTTGCTTGAAGATAGTCTGATCGGCTTTGATATCTACTGAGCGATGGATGCTTCATCACTTCCATCTGCCAGCTGGTCAGGAAGTCGAGTTGATCGGGAAAATGAACGAAAAAGTAGTGCTCTCTCCAATGCTTGTTGGAGGATAACATTTTATCAAAAAAGACGACCCCCACTCAGAATTGAAAGAGAAAGGCCCCCGGTTCGGATAACTTGGGATAGTAAAAATAATGGAATACCCTAGGTGTTAAAGGGATGTCGTGCAGAGAGAACAACACGACCACCCCACATAGCAACCTGAAGGAGCTAGGCACTAATTGGTGCAAGGAGATACGGAATTATTTACACACGACTGAGAAGAAAGGGTGAACGGGAAAATGAAGATCTGCGCAAAATTGGTCCAAGAAGGGCAAAAAGCTAGCAAGAGGTAAATGAGGCCGGTCATTGGCTGAAGGTATAGTGATTTGATAATCGGAGAGGAAACGATACTCGACTTCTTCTAGTCAATTTCATCACCGTTGAACTTGGATCAGGTAGAAGTGTATCAAAGCCCGTGGATGGACGCAAGAGGCTGAGTGGAAACAAACATAGAAAACTGAGAAACAAGCGAAGGAAAGGCTTACTAAGAAAGATCACCGACGAAGATGAGGAGAAGGAGAAGCGTCAAAGAACGTGCTCGAGAATGAAAACGCAAGGAAGTATGAAGATGACGACAAACAAATAAGGGCTTGTAAATCCCATGGGTGACCGCTCTGAGTCGTCCAATCGAGGGTTGTAGAAAACAAGGTCAAGATCTGATCATGGAATTTGAAAAGAAGCCTATCACATCAACCGTGGATATCCGCCTATCACATCAAGCGTACGACGATAGAAATTGGGGCACGTGGCGACTGGCGACAGGGAAGCATTAATGGGGCTTAATTAAAAGGAATGAGCAGTGTGCTCAGTCAGAATGGCCAAAGATTTGCACAATCTTCCAGAAATTGAGATGGCGTCAGCAACCATTACAAGGCACACGTCCGAGAAAGCGACAAGATCTAAAAAATTGCTAAGTGTCGCTGCCAACAACCCCGATCCGCACAGAGCTCTGACCACGAAATAGCCGAATGATGACTCTAGCCCCAAGTCAACAAGAAATAACCGAGCAACGACTCTAAACTTACGGCGGTGAGTGATAGCTGAGCGGTGTCTCTAAACTCAAGGGAAGAACCAACTTCAGTGTTCGTCATAACTGAGCTACAGCTCTAAGCTTAGATCAGTAAGATAAAGCAGAATGACAACTATGGAGATTATATAAGCCGATTGGAAGCTTGAGAACAGAGAATACCCGGTCAAGGGAAGGTCACCAGAGACACTGCTCGTCCAATCAGTCGAACTTACAGCCTCCTTCAACTAGACTTGAGGGGGAGGCTTGTGATGCGGTGATAAGGGGGATCCACCAAGTGTAGGTCAAGGACAGAGATAGTAGCCGACGTGGAGGTCAAAGTCAAGGTAGTTAAAATCAAGGCAATCAATGCCAAGAAACCAACGGGCCCACCAAAAGTGGACCAAGCGGAGGTAGATTTTAGCTGCCGATTGGTCTTGATTGGTTCGGTCGGCTAGGAAGCTCAGTAGAGTGGATCACTCGTCCGAACGGGACCACTATACCTAGAATATCATATTCTCACAACTGACAAAGCGTGTGCTAGGTCGACCAGAGCTCATATCCAGTCGAGCTAGAGACAATCGGCCAAACCAAACTACTATGAAGAAGAGCAGCTAAGGTCGACCAAGCGGGGAGTCTCGGCCGAGCGACTCCCTCGCTAGGCCAAACAGTGGGACCGCTCCCATATCTCATAATATCCCATTAGGAGGTAATGTCGCTGACAATAGGGCATGATCAATAGGCAATCGTACGACGGAACCTTTTACGATCATATCAGAGATTTGCATACCTTGTTAAGGTATAGTGTCAAAGACACTTTTCTGACATGTCCTTTCATAGGACAGTTGGAAAAACGTGTCCACGTCTTGAGGAGAGTGCACGCCGCCTACTACAACACTATATAAAGGGGGGGTCCATATACCGACAGAGGTATATGCTATTCATTATATGTTTATACTTTTACTGCTACTACGTTGCTCTGCTTTCTTCTATTATTCTGGTGACTGACTTGAACGTCGGAGGGTCAACGCCGGAGACTTCTCCCTGGCCCGGTACTGATATTTCTTGTGCTGCAGATCAGAGCGGAGTTTTCATGAGATCAACAAAGGAGTCATATCCCTAGCTAGCCTTTTTCACGATTTTCAAACAGGATCATTTATTATTGGAGGAATCATGTTGATTATATCTGTGATGTGTGTGTGAACTACTGAGTTACCATTAGGAAGGAATATTTCAACAAGCCTTTGGGTTGCCTATATTTTTAAATGCTTAGTGTCATCCATATTAAATATCCATCAAGAGGAATAAAAGTCATCCGGGAAAAGTTTACTTTAATTAAAATGATATTATCAATGAGGTTATATTAAAAGTGCGAGGAAGATAAAAAGAAGATTCTTGGTAATTAATAAATGAATTATCAGGTGATTAACTCTCTTATATAACCTGATGAGGAAGAAAGTGAAAAATTCAAGAAAAATATATAAAAGACAATAATAAAAAAAATCTAAAAATTAAAATACTAAATCTACTCCTGATGAATTTTTCATTTTTTTCATCGTTATTTATTTACAGATCGCTACAATCACATCAACTCTCTGACCAAGTACATCGATAAAGTTGTTCTCAAATTTCTCATTACATCAAGTCCTTGTGAACCTTCGTCAACTGCTCCATTGTTCGAGAGATGATTCGACTATATTGTGAGAAAAAAAAATCATCAAGGACCATTGACTAGGGTGTGGTCCTGGTTGGACGAGTGCACATTTGAAATGTGTGATGGGAAAGAGGGGACTTATACATCTATTTCCCTCCTTTAGAGGGTAAAAATAATGGTACCACGCTAAAGGATGATATTAATGAGAACTCTTTATACACTCAGAAAAAAAAAAAAAAAAAAAAATTGGGAAAGAGAACTCTTTACGCATTCAAAAAATAATTAATCAGGTTAACTAATATTAAACTTGAGGTGATCGATTCTACTAGAATAAATCGAGAAGCGCTTACAGCGGGCAGCCTAGAAGTTCAATATCATTTAGTTATGTGCTTCATTTGGAGGAAAAATTCTTACAAATTCATCATAGCTGGAGTTCGAACTACGAATACCTGAGCAACAACCTAGATACTCTACCACTGCACTATAACCCCGGGGACAACTCTTTATGCACTCGAGATCTAGCATATGGTTGATGAATATCCCATTTAAAAGTCATAAATGAGCATATATTAAATCTTAGGCAAATATCATCATTTACAGGTGTAGTGTGAGTGCTCCATTTCCAATTAAAATAAAAGACACCCCGTTTAATGTAAATCATTTAAAATACCCTTACATTATTTGATTATTCAATCGTGTAAAAATTATATATAAATTTCTATAACATGTACAAAAATTATATACTACCTTCTATATGACAAATTGTGATAGCTAAAATTGCTAAGTGTCATGAAGTTTCTATCCGTTGTTTTCTTATTGAAATATTATTTTAATTAAATAATCATTTAGAAAAATAAAATTAAAATGATATAAAATATATTGTTGTAGAAGCTAACAACCGACTTATATACATTATAAAAAGTACAAATCCTCTAGATAGTAAAGTACGATCTAAAAGATGGACAACTCCATTCATTGGTGGGATCCCATGGACCCCACTTTTTATACAAGTGTGGCTCATAATATCCCACCAATAAGTGACCCCTCGTTTAGGAGTGGACTAGATGTACAAGTCCTGTGGATCCCATTCCCCATTATAAAAGCTAGCAACTAACTTATACACATTATAAAAATTAGCAACTAATTTCTACATAATATAAAAGATACATGCTAACTTCTAGCATGTATAAAAATTATTTCTACACGATTGATTATAATTAAATAATGTTCATTTAACATTTACATTGATTATTTTGTCCGTTGAAATACTATTGTGCTTAAGTTATCATTGTTCGTTTTAAATCTACATTGATTATTTTGTCCGTTGAAATACTATTGTGCTTAAGTTATCATTGTTCGTTGAAATACTATTTTACCTAAGTTATCATTCAGAAAGGAAAAAGTAAAATAATATAAAATTTCTATTATATAAACTAACAACTAACTTCTACCTATCATAGAAACTAGTAAATAATCTTTACATATTGTAAAAGCTTGCTAATTTTTATACGATCAAATGATCAAATAATACAAGAGTTTTGAACTGTTTAAGTCACATGGAAAGCCAATTTAATTTTAATTGGAAATAGAACACTCATACGATCAAAATGAATGTAAATAATGGCTGTCTTTTGATTTTTGCCAAAAATATCTTTTTAAGCTCTTTATTTTTTTAATATTTCTTAAATTATAAGATTCTCGATCGGTTCAAATAATTGCGCTACATTTTATGTAAAACTAAAAGTCTAGGGATAATTATACAGATTTGGACTTTCTGAAATAACTAGATAAAATAATTTTAAAACAAAAGGTCAAAAAAGAAATACAAAATTGATAGGTTTTTTTTTTGTCGCTGCAAAATCAGCCGATAAATCGGTGTCCGCATGACTGTCTCAAATAACGGTGAGCGGTTCGATAGGGAATAAATCACCGATATCCTGAAAACAGTCGTCTTGATCCTGCCACGTAGATGAGCTGAGCTCGAGTTTTTCAGAGCTGAGGAAGCCGTGGCTCAACTCTTCGGATACGAAGCTTGTACGAGACAAGTCGTTGTGGTATAGGCTCGGCTCCGCTGCGCCGAAGTCGAGGAAATTGTAGTGTGGCGTCGCCTCTTCGATGGGCAAAAAGGCCCAGTGTTGCCACGGTAAGCCGAGCTCGGCGACGTCGGAGTCTGTGGAAGTCGTCGGAGACCTCGGCTTTCCGGCCACCTCCATCGATGCGGTGGTGGAGGAAGTGAAGCCTCGCAGGACTGAGGTCGGGGAGGAGAGGATTCGCGACTCGTCGCCGGAGTCGTAGCCTCCCCCGTACATGGAGGTGAGGTTGCTGGTGGAGAGACACTTTTTAGGAGGTGGGGGAAAAAGCGGATGAGAAGGTAGCGCGAGGGCGGCGGGCGGTTTCTGCGAGAAGTTGGTGTCAGCGTCAGGGCCGCGGAGTCGGATGGCGGCCGAGTCGTACACCTTGGCTGCCTCCTCGGCGGTGTCGAACGTGCCGAGCCACACCCGAACGCGCCGCCACGGGTCGCGTATCTCCGCCGCGTACCTGCCCCATGGCCGCCGTCGGACGCCGCGGAACCCGTGCGCACCGCCATCGCCACCAACGGCCACAGAACCAGGCCCCTTCTTTCTCTTCCTGGTGGGCTCGTCCTCTCCAGCGGCCTCGGGGCGGTGCTCGAAACGAATCTCCTGGACGTAACGGCGGATGCGGCAGCACTCTGACTCCTCGTCGTCGGAGTCAGTGGCGTCGAGGTCGTCGCAGAAGATTCTGAGGGTGCGCGGCCTGGAGCCGCCGTCCCATTGCCGGTGCGTCCTGAGCGACGGGAAAGCCTTGGGGGTTACTTCGACATGCTCCGTTGGCTTAACGGGCACCATCAACGACATCGTCGCATCCATTTCTTAGCTCGTACCGTTTATTCTATAATTCGCATCTAGCCACTTGCTCAATTCCTCCCCTGCAATTAAACCATCGAAGAAATCAACAGACACAACCACAAAGAATCCAACGTAAAGCATCCAGAGGAAACAAAGAGTGACAAAAAAAGCTCGACAAAAAAGCAAAAGAATAAGAAAGAAGCGAGAATATATATCCAGGAAAGGTAGCTTCCAGCACAAATCCAATCTCGGCTTTGTAAATAACTAAAAAAGAAGGAACGAAGAAGTAACTGGAAATTGAAAAACAAAAACGAGAGCAAAGGAATGGAATGAATGCAGGAAAGCAGCAGCACATGGGGTTTAGAAGGCGTTCGAGCTGCAGAGGGAGTGGAGAGGTCAGTGGCGGTGGTAAGGACGCAGAGAGAGTAGGAGTAGCTAGCTAATGTCAGAAGGAGTGGTGGTGGCGGCGGTTGGAGCACAGAATTCGAGCACGCAGCGGAAACAACAGAGAAGAGGAGACAGTGGGCTGGGCGCTGGTGTGGGTATTCGATTCGGGTGCTTTGTAAGTTGCTGCTGCCGCTCTGTCCAATTCAGTATCGCCGTTGGAACTTGGAATAGTAGGTAGTAAGAAAGTTACTTATTTACTTTACCCCAACCATTTTTAAAAAATTCATTTTCAATTTCAACTTACCCTTTTTTCGTAAATGGCGCAAAGGTTAAAAAAAATTATCTTTTTTTATTTTTTTTATCGATTTATCAAAATATATTTTTTAATCTACTATTTAGTCCAATGTTAAATTATATATATATATATATATATATATTTATTTATAATTTCGAAGAAAACTTAATCTTTTTCTTTTTATATTTAGAAATAAATAAATATATATATATAATATATATATATATATATATATATATATATATATATATTATACAATAAGACATCTTTGACAAGACAAAAACATTTTAACGAACAAGATATTACTTTAGTTCAGCAAATCAAACAACTGGTTAAAACTATCCCTAAGTTAACTTTACCTCTTGACTCAGATTATTTAATTATTGAAACAGATGGTTGTGAGACTGGTTGGGATGGTATCTTATATCATAAAAATTCCAAATATGAACCTAAATCATCAGAAGCTTTATATCGTTATGCCTCTGGAAAATACCATGAAAAGGACACTTAACATCATTATATTATGAAATTTTAGCTGTTATTTACTGCTTAGAAGCTTTTAGACTATTTATTTGTAACAAATCAAAAATCCTTATTAGAATAGACTGTGAAGCCATAGTCAAATATAGTCAACAAACTAAAATAGTCAGAAAAGGTCTCAGTACAAAGCGTTGGTTAAAATTTACAGATACCATAATCAATAAAGGACTTAAGATACAATGAGAACATATTAAAGGGGTTAATAATTCTTTAGCAGATACATTATCAAGATTGTTACATTAACATTTTTAATCCTTACAGGATGGATAGACCAAGGAAAGTTCGTACTTTTTCCACCAAAACCATGCGTTTTGGCACTCAAGATTTACAACTTTTCACACAACCAGAAGATCAATTTCGATTTGTTGGCAGAGATAGACTTGACCACATCCAAAATTGTCTTATTGACAATATTTGGCATATCCCTACACTTCCAGGAAGCTCTGGACATAAAATTACAGTAATAAATGCTCTTTCCAACTACTTTCTTACCACTATCCAGAAACTAGCAGGAAAGAAATTTTCCTGTTACGTGGTCTTTTCAGGACCCGAGGCAGGGGTATACTCTACATGGGAAGAAACCAATTTAGCCATTCAAAACCTAGAACATCCATACTTTAAAGGCTACTATTCACTTGATGAGGCTTTTACAGCAGCCAGAGCCCATCTAGGACCACATTTCTTTGTGAGTACAACTCTGCAAACAACACCAATACAAGCTACTAGCCCTGATACAAATACTTTTACTTATGCTCAAGTTGTGTAACATACTCATGAGAATAGTCTGACAGAACCTTCAACAGAACACACCAATACTCCTATTAGACCAGATTACCTAACTTTGGCTCAACTTAAAGAACAAAATAAGGCTACAGCTTTACAAAGAGCATCTGAGATGCGCCTGGCAGGTTTCCCAAATACTATTCCTGAAGATATTCATACTTATGTTCGCAGTCTGGCTGAAAAATCTACTCTACAAACGTTTATAAAATTATGTGAAGCCCTAAAAGCTTTTCACAAAACACCTCCTGAAGGAATGACTATTGTATATGAAGCTGAGTTCAGCCCAAAACTTAAATTCCAGAAGAAAGGACCACCTTGCATAGAATCAGATAAATATGGATGTCAATGCCAGCTTCTCTATGCTTTTAGAAGAGCTAACATGGATTATGAATCCTACATTACTACGGCTTACAAAGGGAGACAAATTACCCCTTTTACTCTTCTTGATTATGGCCTCTTACATAAATTCTGGATTCATGACCCAGATTCAGTTAAAGATTTCCCAAAGAAACTTGGTACTGTTATTTCTACTACTTTAGAAGAAGAAGAAACGTTTGTAGTATGCACATTTGATAGTACTCCTCCAGAGTGGCTGGACCTCAAGATAGAGCCAGCCCGACATTTAGTAAAAATTGACGTAAATGAAGTTGGCGGTTACCAAGCCGAGTTACATGACTATCCTGCAGACCCAGACTGTGATTGGGAAGCTCCTCCCTCCTTTTCAGATCAACTCAAACATTGGAGAGCTTCAGTCCAAGGGACGCATTGGGGCTGGGACAGACTTGAAGATCCTGATACCTATCTCCTGGTTGGCGAATCATTCACTGAAAAAATTTATTGGCCAAAAGATATGGGTACCAGATTTTTTCCTTTTCACTTTACTACACAGCATACTACCCTGTTTCAACATTACCAGAAGAAGACAGAGAGAATGAGTAACAAGAGGTTAGCAAGTTCTTCCCTTTCAGCTAGAGCCTATCGACCTGCCTTAGCCAGACACAGAGCACCAAATCAAGCTTCCAGCTCACAAGCACCATCTTTAGACTCAACCGGAGAAGACAACATTGATAATATGATGGACAGCTAAGAATGACAACCACCTTACTCAACAGTGCCACCACTACTCTACAGCTATATGATTGACAGCTAAGAATGACAACCACCGTACTCAACAGTATCACCACTACTCAACAGTGCCACCACTCACCAATGTCTCCACTAAAACCAATACTACTTTCCACCTGTCTCTTTTGCAGATGCCTTCCTTTCACCCTAAACAACACCTTCCTTCTGTAGGATCGAAAAGAATTTAGATATCTCCACAATGACACGATATTGTCCACTTTGGGCCTAAGCCCTCATGGTTTTGCTCTTGGGCTCTACCCAAAAGGCCTCATGCCAAATGAAGATATCTGTTTCTTATAAATCCATGATCTTTTCCATGTGTTTTCAATATGGGACTATGTTTGCAATCTTGCAACCCCAACACCTTCCACCTGTCTTACTTTCCAAGATGCTTTCCTTCCCTCCTAAGCAAATGTTTTCCTTCCTCCCGAAGACATCTCTCTACTCTTGCCTATAAAAGGCCATCTTCCTCTGCCTCCCAAGGCATTCCCCGAAGCACAACCCTCTCTCACTCTTTACCTCCTCAAGCTCTTGCAACTCCCTTTCCAGCTCTCTTTCAAAGCCCTTCTTTTCTCCCTGTAAGTATGTAAAATATGTCAATTTCAGTATGTAATTTTCAATATGTAATGTCTTTTAAAAATTTCGGTCTCAGTATGTAAAAACTATGTAATTATTAGTTTGCTGAGTGTAATCCCTGTAAAATTTCTCCACTACATAAATCTATGCTTGTTTTATAATGACAATCTACGTTTAAAAACATTCTGTCTCTCTCTTCTTGGTTCTTTT
Organism: Zingiber officinale; assembly: GCF_018446385.1. NCBI lineage: Eukaryota > Viridiplantae > Streptophyta > Magnoliopsida > Zingiberales > Zingiberaceae > Zingiber > Zingiber officinale. Next base: position 23,039,390 of record NC_055995.1, read on the forward strand.
CCTCAGTCCTTGTCTTAGTAACCTACTGGTGAACAATAACTGTATCAGGAATAACCAAAATCATATAAGACCTGTGCGGGCTAAGTAAGAAGGGTAGGAACCCAAAATCTTACGCATAAGCCGGGGCACTAATTGAAAGGTGATGACCTGAACAGGTGAGGCTCCCTGGAAAACAAACAAGAAAAGAAAGCAGTTTAGTAATATATATATGACTTTGTACTCTGTATTTATATAAGTATTAATTTTGAATTTAATAATATAATTAATTTTTTTTCTTAATTTTTATATGGTATCAGAGTGGCACTCCTTCTCTCACCTAATTTTTTCTATCGTTCTATGTTACTGTTTCTTGTTGCGGCTACCGTCTTCTATTGCCGTTGTCGATTTCGGCGCAGACATCTTTTTCTACTAATTTCGGTGCTGACACCCTATGCTATCGATGATCGTGTCTAAAGGCTAGGGAGATGGTGCGTTGGCTCAGATCGATGGTTTGTTGACCTACATAAGACCTCCTTAACTGGTGATGGAACTCCTCAACGATCCTGTGCACAATCCGACAATATGACAAAGCGTTAGTAATCCAAGATCAGGATGGGAATCTCTAGATAGACCCTCCGATGTTCAAGTTAGTATGATTTTGAGAAGGTAGATCAAGAACAATAGAGAGTTCTTGCGCGAAAATAGGGTTTAGATGTTAATGTTTACGTATCTTGCCAACGGAGAGAATTCTCCTTTTTATACCACCTCACCTAATCTCCACAATCATGAGATGGTCCTTGATATGAGAGGTTGTTAGTAGATGAAAGAAAGTACAACATGAATGTTCTATAGTGATAGTCCGAGGAATCTTTTTCTTACCCATAGATGTACATCTTTTGTTGTTTATGCTTCGCGCTATTATTGAGGCGATTGAGAAAATATGCTGTTATAATTAATATGGGAAACATAATAATGTTCGAAGAAGACCTCAAAGGAATATTTCCTGATAATTCTGTCAGGCTGTTAGAATGTTGTCTGTTTCTTATTTGCTGAATGTATCTCAACCGGTCCACAAGGCCAGCTATAGTATTAATCTGCTATATCATATATTAAATATTGCCAATATCTGTTCAGAGGTTAATATAGTATTCATAGTGTGCCAGAGATCCATTCAAGGAGTCATATGATAAATTATGTATGTTAGAGCTTTATTTTAGATAACTTAAACTCGATCGACCTGTGCCTGACCAAACGGATATGTATAATTTCCTAAGGAAAAGGGGTCTTTAAGCCCATATGGTGTTTGACTGGCTGGGCATACACAGAGATCCTTATGCTCGACCGGCCTCTATCCGACTTACCTTATGTTAAGAACTTTATGGGGCACAGTGTCCTTAAATTCATTCGGTATTTACCCGGTCGGGCGTAGGCGAAGTCTTATGTTTGATCGACCTTTGTTTGGCCAGTCTTATACTAAGAGTTTCATAAGACCAAATGTCCATAAGCCCATCCTATCTTTGCCCGGCCAGGCATATACGAAGAGCCTTATATTCGACTGACTTTTATTTAGTCAGTCTTATACTAAGAACTTTATGAGGCTTAGTGTCTTTAAGCCCGCCTAGTCTCTACCCATCCGGGCGTACACAGAAAGCCTTATATTCAATCAACCATTGTTTGGCCAGTATTATGCTGAGAGTTTCATAAGACCAAGTATCCTTAAGCCTATCTGGTCTTTGCCCGGCCGGGCGTAGACAGAGCGTAGACAGAGAGCCGTATGTTCAACCAGTCTTTATCTGACCAATCTTATACTAAGAACTTTATGAAGCTAAGTGTCTTTAAGCACACCTGGTCTCTACCAGGTTGGGCGTACATGGAAAGCTTGATGTTCAACCGGCCTTTGTTCGGCCATTTTTATACTAAGAGTTTTATAAGGCTAAGCACTTAGAGCTTGGTCAGGTTTTTATCGGGCCAGGTTCCCTTGTACTCGGTGAATCACTTGACTAATTGAGTACATTATATCTTGACGTTTAGAGTAAAACACTAGAGTCCTTATATCCGAGCGATTTCATGGCCGATCGACTTTATTTGAGCGTCCTACTTTGTAACCACTCAAGTAGGACCCTAGAGTTTTAACGCAGGGTGATCGACAAAATCATATGGGAAGCCCCTCCTCATTCTGACTTTGACCCCGCATCATCTTGACTTTGACCACCACGTCATCTTCAAGATCTGCTCATTATAACCCGTATCACTAGCCTCCCGTTCAAGTCTAGTTGAAGGAGATGTAAATGACTAACTTGACTCAAGTTCTATTTTTTGCACCTCTGCCTTCTCACCAGGGTCGTCCAGCAATTCGTACTTCCACCTATTCCAAAGACACTTGGTGATTTTTTCAAAGATTGCTCACTAACAAGTGATTATTTAGAAAGGAGGGAGTACCAAGGATCTTCAAAAATATATTTTATTTTTAAAAATGTGTCACTTGTCATATCCATCATAAATGCTCATTTATAGATGAGTGTCATGTGACACTAGTACTCAATTTGCGATAACGTCTTCTGACATTCTCTACTTCGTATGACACAATAGCATGCCCCCCTTTACAAATCAATGACTCTCCTTAGTCAAACCATTTCAATCTAACTATGGCATTAAACTCTCCTTTTTATAAAACCCTAGGCGCTGTGAGTTCTTCTCCCTTCGCCCTTCCTCCTTTTGAGTTTGTTTTCTTTGACAACCTATCTTCTTTCGTCTATCTTCTCCAGTGATCTTCCTTGCTCTGTATTCCTTCTTACTCGAATCTCAAACAACCCAGTAAGTTGTTCACTTTCTATCTAAGATTTGTTCTATCATGGCTTATGAGTCTTTCGTCCCGTGGTATACTTCCACTTTTTCAAGCTTTGATGCCTTTGATCGGGCCTATCTCTATTCCCAATAGGAAATTCCTCATAATTATCGCATTCGTCTTCCTTCTCCAACTGATCGCCCTCACCTTCCTCCTGATAACCATATTATTTTTTTTCGACCAATTAGTGGCTGGTTTACATTTCCCTGTCCAGTCATTTCTATAAGAAGTAAGTCAGTATTTCTACATCCCACTCCAACAATTTGTGTCGAATGCATTCCGTTATATGTGTGGAATGTTCATGTTATTCTGCCTATTTGAAATGTCTCCTACTCCCTGCAATCTTTATCTATTTTTTCTAAAAAATTAGAATTCGGGGTTTTCCTCTTCCAGTCCCGACCGAAAGAAGTCTTCTTCGAGGGCATGCCATCTTCGAATAAGGGCTAGAAGTCACACTTCTTCATCCTAGAAACACCAACTCCTGCTACTTGTTCTATTAATTGGTCATCTTTCTTTCCCCCTCTTCCTGACCCTACAAAATTGAAAAAGGATCCCATCTACCTTTCATATCTTCCCAAGCTAAGCTATCAATGCTTTAGCATTCACAAGTGGCTACAAGAGGGCTTTTTGTATCTTTTTAGTTTGAGACCCGTTCAAAAGAGACTACCCTATCCCTTTGGTAAGTTTTGGTAATTTTGATACTTACACTATCTCTAAGGTATTTTTTTATTTTATGCAGTGTATGCTATTCTTTCGTCCCTGATCGATGAATCAATTGGTCTAAAAAATGTGGAGCTTTGTGCCAAGGAATAAGAATTATTGACCGAGCGGGGTTTACTAGTACCCCGTCCTTCTGATGAGGCCTCTACAGATCTCATAGATGAGACGAACACAACTGGAGTATCTAGAAGTTACCTTCGAAACCTTCCCCGAACCCTGTGAACTCTTCTCCAGAGAAGGAAGCATCTCCCAAGAGACAACATAAGAAGCACAAGTTAACCCTTGTCCCTTCTCCTACGAAGCAAGTCATCCTACTCAGTTTGTTCTTGCTCAGGGAGATATAAGAGAACAGTCCCTCCAACAGACCTTGGCTATCCTTTATCCTATCCTACTGACTCCTACTCTCAACCAACCTCAAGAGGACACTTCCTTACTAGGCTGTTCTCTAGATCCCATCCTCTTTATATCTCCTGGCCCGAGTACTACCTTTGCTGCTCCGAAGAATCTTCCCCAATCCTCAATTATTTTTTCTTTGCCTTTTACCCAAGCTTCCTTTTATCCGACATCTCTTCTTCCTTCCACCCTCCCGATATTATTAGGAGGTCGCTTAATAGATGCTTGGACATAGGTCAAAATCCAACTTAGCAAACTCACACCCATAGAGCTGGCAGATGAATTTTCATATGAGCAGACCAAGGTATCATCACTTAGTCAATTATCTTTATCTCCTTTTTGATACTCATAACTATGATTATTTTTCAGCATTGGGAAATTAGTACGAGCATCACTCAATAATTACATGATTTAGCGAAAGAGAATGAGTTGTTGAAACAACAAACCTCTGCAGCGATTTCTACGCAAACCTCAGAGCGAATAAAAGAATTATCTGCTCAACTGAAAGAAGCTCAAGAGTTGGCCAAAGCTGAGCGTGAGAAGATGACTCAGTGGAAGACTACCTCGGAAACTCTAAGGCTCAACTTCAATCAGAAACGAACATCAGAGAAGACATAAAGATAAAGCTAGTCGAGCAGATTACTAAGAATGAGCGGTTATGCGCTCAACTACATAAATTAAAGTCTCTTCACACAACCGAGCTAGCTACCAAGGAAGTTGAGTTGATGACTCAAAAGGCTGAGAAAGATTCCTTACTCTCCAATTTATTGACTACTTAATTTGAAGCAATGACCGCCCGAGCGACGTTAACCACTTATCGAGTGGGAGAGGATGAGCGATTTAAAGCGAGAAAGACAGTTCTTTTCCATACCCATGAATTCAATGTGCCCATTGTTAACTCCATTTCTAGAGCTCTTTTTCTTAGAGCCGAAGGAGCAATGACACAATTAAAAGAGAGTGGATATCTAACCTCCAATCCTTCAACCAACTTTCTGGACTATAAAAAGATACTTCATGCTGCCTCGTCTGACTTACTTCCTTATTTTTCTTAATGTACTTTAATTTTTCTTACATGTTCAAGTTGGTTCTTAACACCTACTAAACTTTTGTTGCATGTTCAAATCTTTGGTTAAACTTATCGACTGTATTTTTATTATCATTATTTATATTACCAAATTTTGCTACGTAACCCCCACCATTTTCACTATTCGGGCTCTATAGTAAAGATAATTTGGCCTTGTTAGGATAAAAACTTGGATAAAATGAGACAATGCCTCTCAGGATCACTCGCCTGGGCTAAACGAACTATCACATGCGACATCCATTTGGCCAAGGACGTCAATCCTATGGTGGACCGAACTGGAGATTTGTTTGAGTTCATACTCGTCTGAACATAAGCCTTAAAAAAGGACTAACTATAATATTCATGGTCTACTCAATTAAAGGAATATGGGAGTAGTCGAAATTAAACCCGTTCAGTATAACATCACTTAGTATATCCCAGACCAATGTGATCTGGGCTAGCACATTTACCTAGTATTACCCAGACGAATTTTGAAAAATCGTCCGAGCTTAAGACTAGCAAGGACTAATCATGCTTTCCCCTTAAGAAATTACACAGAATGTTGTACTTACCTCAGTAAAAACATTGACTCTTCTAGTTAAATGCCCGTCGAATTAGTTCTCGTTGGGGGTTTTATCATTAGTGACACGTGTGTATGCATCATCATAGGTATACCACCTTTTACTTATCTATTACTTTTTTCGATAATCGGACAGTTCACAACCGAGCTTGTCTTTTCATTATTGTAATCCAATGGTTCAAATCGAGAGACATTTATGAGGAATCCTTATAAAATCTTTGTGAGAAAAAGATAAAAATTCTGAAGCTTTAATTTCTTCTTGTGTTTTGTTGTTACTTCTCCTTCAACCCTTAGCCTCTCTCTTCCTCTGTTTGTTTTACAACCTTTTCTTTCACAAATGGATGTGACTGATGAATGGTATACATAGTATTCTTCTAGTTTTACCATCGACGACGCTTATGACCTCACCCTTAACTATGGTCTCCCCACCTACATAGTTATTCCTATTGAAAATAATCACTCTCACCTTCCTCCTCCAGAAAGTGTGGCCATGTTTAGGGAACATATCATATCTGGGCTCTGTTTTCCCCTTTATCTATTCTTTATCAACGTTAGCCAATACTTTAGTATCCTACTCCACCAACTTATCTCTCAATCCTTCCTCATCTTATGTGGTGTTGTTATCATTTTTCATATGTTAAGCATCCCTTTATTTCCTCATCTCTTTTACCACTATTTTATTCCCCGACAAATAGCAAATGGGCTATTCAAGTTTCAAGCTCACCCTAAAGCGATTTTATTTAACAAGGTGTCAGCTCAGGAGGAATGGAAGGATAAATATTTCTTCATTCGTCCTCCAACCTCTTCACTTTTTATCACAACTTGGTAATAAAATCTTCCTCCTATCCCTAACTTAGGTAACATTTCCACTGATCCCATACTTCGAGAAGCTTTAGAGAAACTAAAAGGTGCTAAATTCAATTTACCCGTGCTGACCATAGAAAGTTTATTATTTACTTTTAGGCTAACTCTAGTCAATCTGGAACTAAGTACCCCCTTCGGTAAGTAAAAATCCCTATCTTCTTCTTACATAATTATTTATTATTCATCAATCCTTTGTGGTATAAGCTTTTCACTTTCACTCATTTTTATAGTTGAGGTTATTCTCCCATCTTTCTTGTATAAAAACACTCGATTAACAAGAGTAGCCTTAACCAAGATAGCGGAGGATTTATTGAAGGAGTGTCAACTTGAACAAACCTCCACCTCTAAGGGTCTACTCCCCCTAGCTAAACCCATTCAGGAGTCCCCTTCCAACTCCTCGAAGTCGGACACCCCTCTCGTTATTTAGCGCCAAAAACTTCAAACAGAGGCTTTAAGCTCAGACATGCACGAGCATCCCCTCCCCAAAAGGTCTTGCCTCGCTTTGGCAGAGATCTCTTATGATCGACGTAAAGAGCCTGAGTCTCAAAAACATAGTTGTTCTCATTTTACAATTGCCATGATGAGGCTAGGCTTTCTCATACCTATGTCTCACACAATTCCTCCAGTTATTCAGCCTCCCGAGACAACATCAACTTCTACCACTACTCAGCCAATTCCCCCACTAGCTTTAAGCATTGCTTCAACTACTCCCTGCTCTAAGTGTTCATACAATAAGAGATCGACCAGCCATGTATATGAAGAATTAGTACCTGATCAGGGTCCTGGGTTAGCTAGACCAACATCAGAATCTCTACCTATCCAATCAGCTCCAATTCATTCACAACTGCCTGAAACTCCTCTTGCTCTTCCCTCAAGACCTACGTTTTCAATTAGTTCTCCATGTCTCTTTCATCATTCTGTTGGGTTACCATTCCAACAGGGAATGGACGCTATTTCACCCTTACCTTATGGGATACTCAAGTTGAAGGGCTCATTAGTTGAATCATGGGTGCAAACACACAATCAAGCTCAAAGAAAGACGATCTCCAAGTATTTTGAAGAACACAACCAGAATGCCACTGCAGTAAGTTTATAACTAAGTTTTCTTAAGTTACTTTTATAAACTATAGCTTTTCCATTATTCTATTCAATTCTACACCTCTAAATTACACTTGGGCCAACTGGTTGTGGATTTGAAAAGGGTCAACAAAGTTTTGAAAGATCACGTGGCAGAATTACAGGCTACTTCCACCATTCCCGATAATAAGAAGATCCTCTTGCAGAAGAAAATAAGGGAACATGATGAGTTTATTTTTAGTAAAGAAAAGACTTTATAAGACTGCCAGCGGTTATTGAAATTTCAAACAATGGACAAATAGAGCTTAGAGCTTCAGTTGCAATGTAGTGAGTCCAAGATCCAAGTGGAGAGAGTAATGAAAGAGAAAGCTCTTTCAGATCTAGCTCACAAGTCTACTTTGCTAGAAGAGCTGAGGCTTAGACATGCATCTTGTTCTCCTGAGCTAATTCAGGAGCTATCCTCTAAGAATTTTGTGCTACTACAGCAACAAACAAAATTAGATGCACGAGAAGCTTAGATGGCATCCCTACAAGCCTAGTTAGACGCTGCAAAGACTGAAATGAACACCGCTTAGGCTAAATTATCCACTTAAAACCCTAAACCCTAAACCCTAGTTAGACGCTGCAAAGACTGAAATGAACACCGCTTAGGCTAAATTATCCACTTATAAAGCTCGGGAGGATGAACATATAGATATAGGGAGGAAAGCTTATCTAGACTCCATTGATTTTAAAAGAAAATTAGCTAAGAGATTTTTCAAAACACTTGACCATGCCGTGGGAGGAGTGATTCGACAATTGCAGGAGAGTGGCCATCTATCCTCAGAACTTTCTCACCGATTCATAGACCAACACCGACTCCTTAGAGAACTCCTAGGGGTTCTCTTGAGCAAGTATAATTAAAGTTTTTCATGCAGGGACATGTAACTATATGTGATTATTGAAAGAAAATCATAACTAAATATTGAGTTGTGCATGGAGTAGTATTGGGTAACACCTGTTCTTCTTGCGTATCTTCAGAATCACCAATATTACTGATAAGATTAGATCCCACGTGTATTCCTTGTTCAGTATACATTAATCCATATAAAATGTTGGGCGAGACAATAACATTGAATAGAATAATCCAACTTCCATACATCGTCAAGTAATCTTCATAATGAATTCTCGGATGGAATAATAAGTTGGTCAACCACATAGTACCGAGCGAAATAAACCAACCGGACTTTTATAGGTAATTTTCATAAAGAGTTTCCAGATTGAATAATAAATTGGACGGATATATAATGTTGAGCGAAATAAACAGCTCAGCCAGTTATAAGCAATTTTCGTAATGAATTCCTAAACTGAATAATGAACCGGATGAGCATATAATACTAAGTGAAATAAATAGCCTAGCTAGTTATAGACAATTTTTATAATGAATTCCTAAACTGAATAATGAACCGGACGGGCATATAATGTTGAGAAAAATAGACAACCTAGCTAATTATAGGCAGTTTTCATAATGAACTCCTAAACTGAATAATGAACCAGACGAGCATATAATGATGAGCGAAATAAATAGTCCAGATAATTGTGAGCCCTTAATATTAGAATCTATCTATGATAAATATTTGTTTATAATCTGTCCAAGATCTCGGAAGCTTAGAACAGACCTGACTACTTGCAGATTTAAGAATTTGTATGCGTGAGAACACTCCTACCCATACTTGAGTTTAAAGTCGCAGTTCGACTGTATAGAGTTTAAAGTTGAGTTCGACTATGTAGAATTTAAAGTCGAGTTCGATTGTATAGAGTTTAAAGTCTTAGTTCGACTATATACAGTTTAAAGTCATAGTTTGACTATATAAAGTTTAAAGTCATGTTCGACTGAGATGAAGTTTAAAGTCGCGTTCGACTGAGATGAAGTTTAAAGTTGCATTTGACTGTATAGAGTTTAAATTCATAGTTCGACTGTATAGAGTTTAAAGTTGAGTTCGAATGTATAGAGTTTAAAGTCGAGTTTGATTGAGATGAAGTTTAAAGTCGTGTTCGACTATATAGAGTTTAAAGTCGAGTTCAATTGAGATGAATCCGCCTGCAATTTTCATTAAATATATAAAAATTGAATAAAATACAAGAGTAAGTTATAGACATACTTGTCAAGCTCTATAAAGTTGTAAATGATTGGCACTCCAAGGCCTATCCAATCTCCTGCCTTCAACCTCTTCAAGATAGTAAGAACCAGAGGCGAGCTTTTATACCACCTTGAATGGTCCTCCCCATTGTGACTCTAGTTTATTAACATCTTCGACCAGTTTGATACGCTTCCAGATCAGATTGCCCACCTAAAAAAAATTTAGGAATAACCCTTCTATTATAGTTTTGTCTCATCCTTTGACGATATGACATAAGCTGAGCTGCTACCTTATTCTGGACTTCTTCTATCAGGTCAAGCTCGATAAGATGTTGGTCGACATTATCTTCTTCAAACAAACACCTGTGATCAGATTCTACCCCTATTTCGATCGGGACCACTGCCTCACTACCATAAACTAGGTGGAAAGGAGTTATATCTGTCGATTCTCAAGGAGTTGTGCGATATGCCCATAATACACTAGGTAATTCATCTACCCAATTGACCCCAACATGATCCAATTTAGTCTTAAGCCCTTTGATAATTTTTCTATTTGTTACTTCAACTTATCAATTGCTTTGTAGATAAGCTACAAAAGTAAAGATCTATGTAATACCATATCCCAAATACCATTCTCGGATCCTTCTTCCCTAGAATTGCCTCCCATTAACTGAAACCAACTTATGTGGAATGTTGAATCTGCAGATAATATGTTGCCATAAGAATTTAATAACTATTTGCTTAGTTATTTTAGCTAAGGGATCAACTTCCATCCATTTTAAGAAATAATCTATTGCTACCAATAAAAATCTCCCTTGATCAGATGATAATAGAAATGGTCCTACTATATCTGTACCCCATTGATCAAATGGGAAAGAGACAATAGAGGTTTTGAGTAACTTTGTAGGATGATGTCAGATATTCTGATGCATTTGACAGGATAAATAAGTCCTTACTAGTTGAGATGCATCCTTCTATAAGATAGGCCAAAAATACCTGATCAATAATACCTTCCGGGCAAGAGACCGACTCTCACATGACTTCCACAGGAGCCCTTCTTGAGCACCAATTATAGTGAATCAGCCAGCCCTTCTTGAGCATACGTGTTTGTTCTCCATCAATTGGTAGAGTGTCCTACTGTAAGAATAAGATGATTGACATTCTCCAATCACTTTGTAGCTCCAAATTAGCATGCCGCTTAATGCAAGATACTAATAATATTTGCTCAACAGGCTTATCCAAATTCCATAGAATTATGGCAGAGGCTAATTTAGCTAACTTATTTACTATTTGATTGTCTGATGGGGAATTTTCTGTATAACTACTTCTTGAAATTCAGCCTTTAGCTTGTTGAATGCCTCCTCATATAACTTGAGTCATTCATTGTTGATCTCAAAATTGCTGAATAATTATTGAGCAACCAACTGAGAATCTGAATAGATTAATACCTAAGCAGCTCCTATGTGCCATGCAACTTGCAACCCAGCTATTAATGCCTCATAGTCTTCTTCATTATTGGTAGCCTAATAATTTAATCGAACAGATAATTACATTCGATCTTCATTGGGTGATATAACAAGAATACCTATCCCACTGCCCTGTCAGGTAGAAGATCCATCCACATATATCTTTCAAGTTTCCTCAATTTCAGGACCTTGCACTTCTATTATGAAAATATCTAGGGCCTGAGCTTTGATGGCTACTCGAGGTTGGTATTATATATCATATTCACTGAGTTCAGTCGTCCATTTGGTCAATCTCCCGAATGCCTTAGGGTTAATAAGCACTCGACTGAAAGTGTTGTTAGTTAATACGATGATTGAATGCCACAAAAAATAAGGACACAACCTCTGAGCAGCTAAGACCAATCCATATGCTAATTTCTTAAGTGCAGTGTAGTGACACTCTGCTCCCTTTAATAAATAACTAAAAAAGTATACAGGTTGTTGTTCCTTTCCCTCCTGCCTCACCAATACTAAACTAATAGTATGCTCATTAGATGACAAGTAAACCCATGAAGTTTCACCCATTATTGGCTTAGCTAGGATGGGCAGAGCTAACAAATAATTCTTCAGCTCCTCGAATGCCTTATCACAGTCAGCATCCCACTGGAATTTGATTGCTTGACGAAGTATTTTAAAGAAGGGCAGACTTTGATCAACTGATCGGGAGATGAAGCGAGATAGTACAGTAATTCGTCTAGTCAATCTTTGGGTCTCCTTCAAGTTGCATGGGGGAGACATGTTCTATAGAGCTTGTACTTTACTAGGATTAGCTTCGATCCCTCACTCAATGACTATGTAGCCTAGGAATCTCCCACTTCTAGCTCCAAACAAGCATTTGCAAGGGTTGACCTTGAGCCTATACTACCTCAAAGTTCTGCAGGTTTCTTCTATGTCCTCGATATGATCTATAGACTGAAGAGATTTGATAAGAATATCGTCCACGTAGACTTCCATGTTCCGCCCAATTTACTTCTGAAAGACCTTGTTTATGAGCCTTTGATAGGTAGTCCCTGCATTCTTTAGTCAGAATGACATAACATTATAACAATAAGTGCCCTCGACTATTATGAAGCTGATATTTTCCTAGTCCTCCTTGGCGAGTGGAACTTGGTGGTATCCTTGATAAACATCAAGCATACAAATGAATTCACAACCGGAAGTAGAATCTACTACTTGATCGATACGAGGCAGGGGATAATAATCCTTCAGATTATGAGTACCTGTCTGATGGTATGTGCACCACTTTCTTGAAGTTTCCTGAGGAACCTCCACATGTTGCACAGCTTGAGGCAATGATTCTTGATGACAGTATTGAGGACCTGCTAGAGGTCCCTTGGATGGAGGGGCACGTAATGCTGGGCACTCAATGGCTGGAACGGGAATGGGTGTGGTGCTCTCCTTCTTTCGGGTAGCATGTACTTCTTCAACATTAATAAATTCAATTGTTCATTCAATCAGTAGATCAAAGTTGGTTGGAGGCTTTCTAATAAAATCATGAAAAAATCATTGTCGGTGAGCTCTTGAGAAAAGGTGTTCACTAAAATCTTTGTGGTAGTTGTGGGAACATCCATAGCCACGTGATTGAATATCTTATTATAGGCTTGAAGTATCACTTTAGGCCCCTGTTTGAGCAAAAAAAGGCTCCAGGGGGTTTTGTAGTGGTGTCGGTTACTAGAGAAATGATGGAAAAATACTTTGCGGAAGTCCTTGAAATGGCGATTCGACAACCATTTAAATCATCATTGGGATGTCCCACCGAATGTAGTGAGGAACATTTGGCATTGAACGCCATCCATAAATGGTTAAAGAAGAGTAGTGTTTTCAAATTTGAGGAGATCATCTTCTGGATTGGTTGTCCCCGAATATTCTCCTATATTTATATTCTGATAATATTTTAGCAATGGATCATCCAGTATCCGTTGAGAGAACATGGCAATAATTCACTCAGGGGAGCTATCACTAGCTATTGCTTTTCTTTTGCACCTATCTCGGAAAGTTGCTTCTCCAAAAGACTCCTATAGTACTCCTCCTTGGCCCAATTGCTCAAGCGTGTGTGAAAAAGTGCTCAGGGATGCTAGATTGGTGAAAGAGGAGCCGAAAGAAAATGAGTAGGGCCTTCCTCTTGCACTCCTCTTTCTTGCTAGTGTGTTGTTGTTGACACTACAGGATTGGGTGGCAGAAGAGTATTACCAATAGCAACTTATTGCTACTGTAATGTTTTTTACACTCGAGCCTCGACGATCATCTCAAATTCCTCCGGCTTTAGAGTAAGAGTTGTGAGTTTTCTAGCCTCTTTCATCTCGAAGTCTCAGATTCAGGCGAAGATTCCCACAACAACGTCAAATTTGATCCTGTTTGAAGGCTAGGGAGATGGCGCACTGGCTTAGATTGATGGTTTGTTGACCAGTATAAGACCTTCGTAATTGGAGATGGAACTCTTCAAAGATCCTGTGCACAATACGACAATCTGACAAAACCTTAGTGACCTAAGATTAGGGTGGGGATCCATGGCTAGGCCCTTTGATGCTTAAGTCAGTATGATTTCGAGATGGTGGATCAAGAATAGTAGAGAAAGTTCTTGTAAGAAAATAGGGTTTAGATGCCAATATTTGTGTACCTTGCTAACGGAGAAAATTTCCCTTTTAATACCACCTCACCTAACCTCCACAATCATGAGGTTTTCCCCGGTATGAGAGTTTGTTAGCAAATGAAAGAAAGTATAGCCTGGGTGTTCCATAGTGATAGTCCAAGGAATCTTTTTCCTATCCATAGATGTACCTCGTTTGTTGTTTATGCTTTACACCATTATTGAGGCAGTTGAGAAAATATGTTGTTATAATTAATATGAGAAACATAATAACCTTCAAAGAATGTCTCAAAGGAATATTCCCCAATAATTTTTTCAGGCTGTTAGAATGTTGTCTGCTTCTTATTTGCTGAATGTATCTCGGCCTGTCCATAAGGATGGAAGTAGTATTAATCTGCTCTGTCATATGTTAAATACTGCCCATATTTGTTTAGAGGTTAATATAGTATTCATATGTGCCAAAGATCCATTCAAGGAGCCATATGATAAATTATGTATGTCAGAGCTTTATTTAAGGTAACTTAAATTTGGTCAACCTGTGCCTGACTGAATGGATATGTAGAATTTCCTAAGGATAAGGGTCTTTAAGCCTATTCGGTCTTTGCCATGCTAAGCGTACATAGAGATCCTTATGCTCGATCAGCCTCTATCTGACCTACCTTATACTAAAAACTTTATGAGGTCCAGTGTCCTTAAACCCGCTTGGTCTTAATCCGACCGAATGTAGGTGGAGAGCCATATGTTCGACTGGCCTTTGTCTGGCTAGTCTTATACTGAGAGTTTCATAAGACCTTGTCTTTGCCTGGCCAAGCATAGATGGAGAGCTTTATGTTCGACTGACCTTTGTTCGATCAGTCTTATACTAAGAACTTTATGAGGCTAAGTGTCTTTAAGCCGGCCCGGTCTCTACCCGGTCGGGTGTACACGGAAAGCCTTATGTTTGATCGACCTTTGTCTAGCCAATCTTATATTTAGAGTTTCATAAGACCAAGTGTTCTTAATCTCGTCCGGTCTTTGTCTGGCCGGGCATAGACGGAGAGCCTTATGTTCGACCGACCTTTGTTCGACCAGTCTTATACTGAGAACTTTATAAGGCTAAGTGTCTTTAAGCCCATCTGGTCTCTATCCGGCAGGGCGTACATGGAAAGCCCGATGTTTGATTGGCCTTTGTTCAGCCAGTTTTATAAGTCAAAGCACTTAGAGCTCGGTTAGGTTTTCACCGGTCCAGGTTCCCTTGCACTCGGCCAACTACTTGACTAATCAAGTACATTATTTCCTGAAGTCTAGAGTAAAATACTAGAATCCTTATATCTGAGCGTCTTCACGGTCGATCAACTTTATTTAAGCGTCCTAATATGTAACCACTCTGGTAGGACCCTAGAGTTTTAACGCGGGGTGATCGACAAAATCATATGGAAAGTGGCCCCCCTCATTCCGACTTTGATCTCTATGTCATCTTGACTTTGACCATCATGTCATTTTCAAGATCTGCTCATTATAACCCGTATCAACTGATTTCGGTATGGACACTATTTTCTATCAATTTCAGTACTGACACTCTGTCCTGTTGATTTCGGCACTGACACTCTTTTCCGTTGATTTCAGCATTGACATTATTTTCTATCAATTTTGGAACTGATGCCTTATGCTACCAATTTTAGCGCCGACGCTCTTTTCTTTCGATTTCGATACCGACGCCTTGTGTTGCCGATTTCGACCCTAATGTCCTTTTCTACTGATTTTGACACTGTCGTCTTGTGCTGCCGATTTCTATGTTTAACATCATTTTCTGCCTCGGATTCTTTAAGTGACCATAGGTCATCTTTGTAAGGAACTAGTGTTGGGATGTATACTATAGGCCTAGCTTTTGTATGAACATCTGTTTTGAAATATTTTGAAATGAGAATCACGTTGGTCAAATGTTTGCATTTTATATTTATATATATCTCAATGCAGTTGTCCATTTAATTTATATTGTGGATAACATGGTGTGTGGTGTCACACAGAAGATCATATTATCAGTTCCTTATAAATTATAAATAGTAGCTCACAACCAAAATGGATTGAGACAAATCATTGGAACAGTTGTAGTGTAATTTGGTGTTAGTCTGTCTTGACTATAAAATTACACTAGTACACTTTGTGTGTATTGAGTAGGACCATTCGAGGTTGTTCGATTTGTACTGACTACATAAAATAACAGAACCTCTGTTATTATGGATGTGCGTCCTCTTAATCCCGATATAATAACAAGCACATATACTTAGTATTTATTTCTTTAACTTATCAATGGGTGAGATTTATTCGTTAAATCAATAGGCCTAATGAGTTGGGAGATTGTATTATTTATATAGTGTGTTGTTGATTATAGAAGGAATCTGTGTCCTAATTATTTAGGTTGATGATGTCCCCTTGAGGAGCTCATAAGGATTATCATGTAAACCCTGCAGGTAGACTTAGTCCGGCATGATAATAAAGTTGGGTGGTACTATTCTTGGAATCAGATGTTAATTATTTGGGTTGTCAGTAACTCAATTAATTAATGGACATACGATATCTTAAACATAGGGAGATTAACACACTCATGATAAGAAAGAGCCCATATTATAATATGGGATTGGTGCGGTAGTTCAATAATAACCCTTTATTGGTATGAGTTATTATCGATGGACTTGGGTTGGGTGTTCGGGCCGAACACAGGAAGCCCAAGCCCTGATGCCCAAGCCCATTCGGAGGCCTAAACCAATTTCTCCTCTAGGTCCCTGTTGTAGCCTCTATATAAAGCCTCGTATCCACCCATCCATAACTAGGTTTGGTTTAACTTAGTTTAGTTTAACTTGATTTAGTTTAACTTGGTTTGGTTTAACTTGGTTATAGAAAGAGAGATTTTTTCTAAACAGAATTCTATTATTTTTCTTTCTTTGTAATCGACGGCAAAGGTTATAAAAGGAGTAGGTGGTACCCCCTAAAACCTAATTTTTCACAATTCCCTTCTCCCTTGATGCAATAACTAGAAATTAATAACACATCTTCTAATTCTAATAAGAGAAAGCAACCTTCGAAAATGAACCAAACATATCTTTGGCATCTAAGGTTGGGTCATATAAACTTGAGTAGGATTCAAAGGTTAATAGCTGATGGACCATTGGGTTCATTGGTAGTGGAAAACTTTCCAACCTACAAGTCTTGCCTGGAAGGAAAAATGAACAAAAGGCCTTTTAAGGCAAAAGGGTATAGAGCCAAAGAAGTGTTGGAATTTTTCATTCTGATTTGTGTGGGCCTATGACTATCCAGGCAAGAGGTGGTTTCGAATATTTTGTCTCTTTTATAGTGACTATTCGAGATATGAGTACATTTACTTGATGCGCCACAAGTCTGAGTGCTTTGATAAGTTCAAAGAGTACAAGACTGATGTGGAGAAACGTCATGGTAAAAGTATCAAGACACTACGGTCTGATCGTGGTGGAGAGTACCTCTTAGGAGAGTTTAGGAGTTACTTATTAGAGGCCAAGATTCAATCTCAATTGTCTGCACTTGGTACACCCCAACAGAATGGTGTGGCGAAATGAAGGAATATGACTCTTATGGAAATGGTTAGATCAATGATGAGTTATTCAGAATTACCAAATTCATTTTGGGGATATGATCTGGAAACGGCGGCGTACATTCTGAACTTGGTACCTTTTAAGTCAATACCCTCTACTCCCATAAAATTATGGAATGGGCATAAGCCTAGTTTAAAACACATTCAGATTTGGGGTAGTCTAGCACATGTGCGGAAGGGACACGCTGATAAGTTGGAATCACATACAGAAGTTCGCTTGTTCGTGGGATATCTTAGAGGAACGAAAGGTGGTTTGTTTTATAGTCCTAAAGATCAGAAGGTCATTGTTAGCACCAATGCCCGATTTTTAGAAGAGGACTATGTAATGAACCACAAGCCCATGAATAAAATTGTTCTTGAGTAAATAAGAGAGGACACTTCTATTTTAGTACCAATGGTACAAGATGAGATACCACAAGTAATTGCAACACGTGTCACAAATGATGCACAATTACAGATAGTGCCTCGTTGTAGTGGGAGAGTTATTAGACAACCTGATAGATTCATGTTTTGGAAGAGTCTTTGGACTTGATCTGTAACGACCCGCCTTCTACTGACTAGGCTGTGAGGCCGATCGCTACATTATGCTGTGCTAAATTACTATTGCGAAAATCTGGATTGATTAAAATTTTACTAAACTGATTACTGTAAAATCTGAACTTAATATTCTAGGTGTACCTAGGAGTTGTACACATGCTAGGGAAGATAATCTATGCCTCTCGGATGTCCTGCTAGCTGTAATCAGGCATTTCAATCGATCCATGAATCGATTGGGCTGTTGGATCGATCCAGTGATTGATCCGCATCCGCACGAGAAAAACTCGGATCGGTCGATGCGACCGATCCATAAGCTATATTATACGTATGCGGTGGATCGGTCTGCCGCCGATCCAGAGTACATGATCGGTCGGTGAGCCGATCGATTAACTCACCGATCGGTCGGTGACCGTCGGTGGCTCTATCTCTCTGTTATCGGATCGGTGGTGACCGACCGATCCATAACAGACGCTAACTCTGTTGGTGGACGGTTGGTCAGGTGGCCGATCGGTGACACAACAATTCGATCGATCGTAGATCGATCGGGTTCGATTTGAACGGAACCCACGATTTAGACTATTTTGTGCCTCAATCACATTACATGTTCTAAGATGGCTAGGAAACACTCTAACAACCACAACTAACATTCTAACATCATAAAAAACAATGTTCTAAGCATAATAGAGTGCATGGTTAACTAATTCATAGCGATCAACATACTAAAGTGCAAATTGCTAAACCACTAAAAAGTACTAATGTTTAAACAAAGCTTGCTAGAGTTCCCTAAGATCTTCTTTCCAAGTTCCTGCCCACACACATCTTCGTAGCATTGCCCTCCAGCCTTCGCTAGTCCATCTTTCCTTTACCTTTATCTGCAGTATAAGGAAAAGAAAGTATCTATAAGCTTTCACTTAGTAAGAAACCATCTACCTCACTAAAACATGCATACGATGCATTTATGCTTTTAAAAAAAAACATGCTATCAAACATATGTCAAACTTGTTAAAACATGGCATACTGAAATCACTGAACATGAACACCAAAGCATGGCATACAAAGCTAACCATAACTATCATGTGTAACAATAAAGAAAACGGAGCCGAATATGAATTAAGCTAGTTTGGAACTGAATTTAAACTCAACTAACATAACTGATCTTTGTGAGTTTTGAAAAACTATAATATAATAGATTAAAATACATAATCATACTGCTAGTGGGCCCGACAACTGTACATGTTATGCGCGCATCCTTAACTAGACCCCGGGTTGCAAATCCCAAATTTAGTAAGGTTTACTAGGTTATCTAAACCTAGGGACCGACTATGGGAGCCCAGCCCAATGGATATCTAATCCTGTACAGTGCCCCTACTGGAAGTAAAATACTGGATCATAGCTAATTAATTTACCTTGCTTTTACTAGGTTATCTGAACCTAGAGGCGACTATGGGTGCCCACCCATTAGACCGTAGTCCCATATATGCTGTGGCAAGGCTAACTAAACTATTTAAATGCTTCTATTGCATTTACTGAGCTATTAAAATGCCTAAGTTGCATTTTTCTGTGCTAAATAATTTAATCGAACACTTAGTATGCACTAATTCGCATCCTTGTGCCGAAAGTCTATATATTACTAAACTAAAACATGGAATTCACACGGAAGCTACTTATACTGCAGGTGAGGGGTTTCTTACCTCCTGTTTGGATTTTCTTACGATTCTAATCGCTGGATTTCCGGAGGAGACGATCCTTTCGACGATCTTCTCGCGTCTATGCATTCCTCTCGCGGAGGGGAGCGTCCTCGTGTCGAAGTCGTCGCCGGAAAGTGTCCTTGGGCCGAACCTCAGCCTTCCTTGTGGTTGACGCTGAGAGAGGGAGAGGAGAAGTGGGCGGCGGAATTAGGTTGGGGTGGAGAAAGCTACGATCCAAGAAAAATAACTCTTCACCTAATTATTTCCTATTTATATTAAGTGATAATTTCGGCCCAACTCCAACTTAAATAAAATTGTTTCCCTTTCCTTTCAGCACGGCCCTGCTGGGTTCACTTGGTTACCATGGTTCACCATAAGTCGTAGGACCCAATAGGTCTCGGGTTCAATTCCCGCTTAAGCTATTTTCGTTTTCTATTTATTTTTTCTACTTCCGCTACTCTAAAAATTCCATAAAAATATATTCTAAAATTCCAGAAAAATCATAGAATATTTATAAAATAGTTTTGAGAATTTTCGGGCATTACAATCCCCCATACCTTATAAAAAGTTCATCCTCGAACTTAGAATAATTCTGGGTACTTCTGTCTCATGCTGGCTTCTGTCTCCCAAATTGCCTTTTCTGCTGTGTGACTGTGCCAATAACCTTGACTAATGGTACTTCCTTGTTCCTCAATTTCTTAACTGCTCGGTCTATTATCTGAATAGGCCGACTGTCATAGTTGAGGTCTTCGCGGATCTGTACCGACTGGGGCTCAATCACCTGGGTAGCATCTGGAATATGCTTCTTCAGCATAGAGACATGAAATACATTGTGAACAGCTGACATTTCCTGGGGTAGCTCTAGCTCATATGCTACCTTGCCCACTATTCTGCTGATAAGGTATGGTCCCACATATCGAGGACTTAGCTTGCCCTTCTTCCCAAAACGCATTACTTCCTTCATGGGAGCTAATCTAAGGAACACTGAATCCCCAACTGAAAACTCTAAGGGTCTGCGCCGTGTATCAGCATAGCTTTTCTGGCGGCTCTGAGCTGTCTCTATCCTCTGCGGATCTGCTGTATAGCTGCTGTGGTATCTGCCACTAGATCTGTCTGAAGTTCTAGTTCTTTCTGCTCACCACTCTCATACCAGCAGACTGGAGATCTACACCTCCGCCCATAGAGAGCCTCGTAAGGTGCCATGCCGATAGTGGCATGATAGCTGTTGTTGTATGCAAATTCTGCTAGACTCAGATATTTGCACCAACTTCCTTTGAAATCTAGGGCACATGCTTGGAGCATATCTTCGAGTACCTGATTTACTCGCTCCGTGCATCCATCATGTTCGAGGATGGAAGGCATGCTAAACTTTAACCGTACCCAAAGTCGCATGTACACTCCCAAGTGTGATGTGAATCTACTATCTCTGTCAAAATAATGGTTCGTGGGACTCCATGTAGTCTAACGATCTCCTTGAGATACAATTGAGCTAGTTGTTCCATGGAGTAGGATATCCCGATAGCTAAGAAGTGGGCTGATTTAGTTAACATGTCAACTACTACCCGATGGTATCAAAACCGTTCGTAGTTCGGGTAGTCCCACTATGAAATCCATAGAAATGTCGTCCCACTTCCATTCGGGATCGAATGGGCTGCAAAACTCCTCTGGTCTCGATGTTACGCCTTGACCCTCCGGAAGTTAGGCGGTCTTGACATATCGAGCGATGTCTCTCTTCATCCCAGGCCACCAAAAACGCTTCCTCAAGTCCTGGTACATCTTGGTGGAACCTGGATGCATCGCATAGGGAGTCTTGTGAGCCTCATCTAAAATCTTCCTTCTGAGTTCCTCCTGATCTGGAACACATAATCTGTCGCCAAAATACAGCACCCAGCTAGCTGACACTCTGAACTCTCCGCTTTCTGTTTCTGCTAATCCTTGCTTGATTTTCTGAATTTCAGGATCCTGTTCCTGAGTTGTCTGGATGTCACCAAGCAAGGTAGACTCTAATGTCATAGTAGAGAGCTGTCCGACTATGAGTTCAAGACTGAAATCTGTGATCTCTTTATGTAGGGGCGGTGACATGGCTGCTAGAGATAATAGGGCAGCACTGGACTTTCTGCTAAGGGCGTCTGCTACCCTATTTACTTTTCCTGGGTGGTAGAGGATGTCTATATCATAGTCCTTGACCAGCTCTAGCCATCTGCGTTGCCGCATATTTAGATCCTTCTGAGTGAAGAAGTACTTCAGACTCTGATGATCTGTATATACCCTGCACTGAGCTCCATACAAGTAATGTCTCCAAATTTTGAGAGCGAACACCACTGCTGCAAGCTCGAGGTCATGAGTGGGGTAATTTCTCTCATAATCCTTGAGTTGTCTGGAGGCATAGGCGATCACCTTGCCATTTTGCATCAGCACTGCTCCTAGTCCCAACTTCGAGGCATCACTATATATATCAAAGCTGTCTATATTTTCTTGTAGAGTCAGAATAGGTGCACTGGTCAATCTCCTCTTCAGCTCGCTGAAACTGTTGTCACAGTCCTCTGTCCACTGAAATTTTCTGTTCTTTCTGGTAAGAGCTGTCAGTGGGGAGGCTATCCTGGAGAAGTCCTCTACGAATTTTCTGTAATAGCCTGCTAATCCCAGAAAGCTTCTGATCTCACTGGCATTCTTGGGTCTCTTCCAGTTACTCACAGCTTCTATTTTACTAGGATCTACCATGATACCATCCCTTGAGATGATGTGACCCAGGAAGGCTACCTGATCTAACCAAAATTTACATTTTGTGAACTTGGCGTACAACTGGTTCTGCTGAAGGGTCCACAGTACTATTCTCAGGTGCTCTGCGTGTTCTTCCTGAGTTCCTGAATAGATAAGAATGTCATCGATGAACACGATAACGAACTTATCTAAGTATTCTCTGAATACCCTGTTCATGAGGTCCATGAAGGTAGCTGGAGCATTTGTCACGCCGAAGGGCATGACTACGAACTCGTAATGTCCGTATCTAGTCCTGAAGGCTGTCTTGGGTATATCCCCTTCTTTGACCTTCACCTGATGATAACCCGATCTGAGGTCTATCTTAGAGAACACTTCGCTCCTTTAGGCGATCAAACGGTCATCAATTACGGAAGAGGATACCTTCTTGATGGTGACTTGGTTCGGTGCCTCGTCTATACACAGGCGCATGCTCCCATCCTTCTTCTTCACGAACAATACAGGCGCTCCCCATGGTGAGTGACTTGGACGTATGAAGCCTTTGTCAAGCAGCTCCTGTAGTTGTTCATGAAGTTCCTTCATTTCTGCTGGAGCCATGCGGTAAGGCGCTTTGGAGATAGGATTTGTGCCAGGAATGAGCTCTATCTCAAATTCGATCTCCCTGTCTGGTGCTAAGCCTGGTAACTCTTCAGGGAAAACAGCTGGGTAGTCACATACGACTCGGACCTCTGCTAGCTGTTGGTCCTTGTCCTGACTGGTATTGACTGCATGTGCTAAAAATCTCGTACATCCTGAATCCATTAACCTTTGTGCCTTCATAGCTGAGAGAAACTTCTTGACCTTTCTCTTGGGTTCTCCGATGAACTCGAACTGTGCTTCTGCTTCGGGTTGGAATGTGACTTTCTGCTTACGACACTCGATGGAGGCACCGTATTTGATCAAGAAATCCATCCCGAAGATGACATCGTAGTCAGTCATATTTAGCACTATCAGATCACAAAAGAGTTCTCTGTCTGCTATAATGACTGGCACTGCTCTAAGCCAGTGCGTGGATGTCATAATTTCTCCTGAAGGTAGCGTTGTCAGAAACTGACTGCTGAGTACCTCTGGAGGTACTGCTAACTTCTCGACAAATGCCCTGGATATATATGAATGGGTTGCCCCAGTATCGAATAAGACAGTTGTACTTTGCTGTAAAATACTAATCTGACCTGTAACAACTGTCGAGGCATTTGCTATGTCCTCTCTGGTGAGTGAGTAGATCCGTGCATTTGTCGTAGCTGGAGGGGCTTCTAATCTGCCCTGGCTGATGTGCGGACCATCTAAAATGGCCTGCATCTGATGTAACTGAGCTGGCTGGCCTCCGTACTGAATCGGTTGTGGTGGAGGAAAGCTGGCCTTGTTCGGACACTGCTTGGCCATATGCCCTTCCTGTCCGCATTCAAAGCATCCTCGTGTGCCCTTACGACAAACTCCAGGATGGAATTTCCCACAAGTAGCACACTTTGGATAATTGGGCTGCGGGTCCTCCTTTTGGGTAACTCCTGGTTTGCACTTGTTGTTGGAGTTCCCTTTCCAGTTAGAGCCATGGGAGCTATGACCCTGCTGAGTACCGAGCCTCCTTGACCTTTGGATTACGGGAAAACTTGCTGCTGCTTGATCTCGCTCGTAGTGCTCGGTGATCGAGCACTACTTACTAGTTCCTCGTGGTTTGTGGCTTATGGATGCCTCCAGCCACGTTCATTGCTATTTCGGCCTTAGCATCTTGAGCATCAACCGGACTCTTTCTTTTTCTGTGCTGACCATCTGGGCACAACAAGCCAACCTATTGAATTTCTTCACGGCTTCCTCAACGGATAGGTTGCCCCTGACGAAACTCGGTGAACTCATCGTAGTGGCGGTTTGTGACCCGCATGTGAAAAAACTCCTCGAAGAATTCTTTCGAAGTCAACCCATGACATCGATTCCTTTGGCCGCTCGATTCTCTCCACCACATCTGGCGTCCCTGTCGAAGTGAAGGAGGCACACTTCACTTTTTCCTATTCCGGCCAGTCCAAAAGCTCCATCGTCCTCTCCAGTGTTTTGAACCATGCTTGAGCATCCCATGGTTCGCTAGTGCCTGAAAAATTCTCGGGCTTAACTCTCTGCCACTGGATCAGGTAAGCTTCCCTCTTTGCCTCTGCTACTGGGGCTGCTAGTGCTGTAGGCTGGACTGGTGGAACCTCTATAAATGCTGGGGTTGCTAGGTCAGGTTCAGGGGTGACAGTGGGAGTATTCTGCTGATTAGCCCTAAGAGTGGCTATTTCTTGCTGCTGATCAGCTAGCTACTGTTGTAACTGAGCCACTAATGCTGTAAGATCTGGGGGAGGCACTGAACTGCCTGTCTCTTGCTGGGGCTCAGTAGCTGGTGCCCTCTTAGCTGGGCGTCCTCGTGCCATTTCTAGATACACAGAAGACATATATAACTAAAGCATTCATGTTTGTAGAATTTCTACTATCATGTTTAGCTAGCTACTATAAACATGTTAAAGCTATCGTATATAAGCATGCTATAATTATCCATAAACATGAAAGCAAGACATAATTAAAGTAGGGGTATTCTTACTTGGAAGCTGCAGGTTCAATGCTGATGTGTGTGTAGGAAGTATAGAACCTCACTCTGATACCACTCTGTAACGACCCGCCTTCTACTGACTAGGCTGTGAGGCCGATTGCTACATTATGCTATGCTAAATTACTATTGCGGAAATCTGGATTGATTAAAATTTTACTAAACTGATTACTGTAAAATCTGAACTTAATATTCTAGGTGTACCTAGGAGTTGTACACATGCTAGGGAAGATAATCTATGCCTCTCGGATGTCCTGCTAGCTGTAATCAGGCATTTCAATCGATCCATGAATCGATTGGGGCATCCGGATCGATCCAGTGATCGATCCGACAATCTGATACGCGGAGAAAAACTCGATCGATCGGTGACCGATCCATAAGCTATATTATACAGATGCGGTTGGATCGGTCTCACCGCCGATCCGAGTATGATCGGTCGGTGGACCGATCGATGGCTCACGATCGGTCGGTGGCCGTCGGTGAGCTTCACTCTGTCAGCATCGGATCGGTCGGTGGCCGATCCATAACAGACGCTAACTCTCGCGGCATTTGTATTGGTCGAATAACCGATCCAATGGCTCAACCCAATTCGATCGATCAGATCGATCCGGTTCGATTTCAACGGAACCCACGATTTGATTATTTCGTGCCTCAATCACATTACATGTTCTAAGATGGCTAGGAAACACTCTAACAACCACAACTAACATTCTAACATCATAAAGAACAATGTTCTAAGCATAATAGAGTGCATGGTTAACTAATTCATAGCGATCAACATACTAAAGTGCAAATTGCTAAAACACTAAAAAGTACTAATGTTTAAACAAAGCTTGCTAGAGTTCCCTAAGATCTTCTTTCCAAGTTCCTGCCCACACACATCTTCGTAGCATTGCCCTCCAGCCTTCGCTAGTCCATCTTTCCTTTACCTTTATCTGCAGTATAAGGAAAAGAAAGTATCTATAAGCTTTCGCTTAGTAAAAAACCATCTACCTCACTAAAACATGCATACGATGCACTTATGCTTTTAAAAAAAACATGCTATCAAACATATGTCAAACTTGTTAAAATATGGCATACTGAAATCACTGAACATGAACACCAAAGCATGGCATACAAAGCTAACCATAACTATCATGTGTAACAATAAAGAAAACGGAGCTGAACATGAATTAAGCTAGTCTGGAACTGAATTCAAATTCAACTAACATAACTGATCTTTGTGAGTTTTGAAAAACTATAATATAATAGATTAAAATACATAATCATACTGCTAGTGGGCCCGGCAACTGTACATGCTATGCGCGCATCCTTAACTAGACCCCGGGTTGCAAATCCCGAATTTAGTAAGGTTTACTAGGTTATCTAAACCTAGGGACCGACTATGGGAGCCCAGCCCAATGGATATCTAATCCTGTACAGTGCCCCTACTGGAAGTAAAATACTGGATCATAGCTAATTAATTTACCTTGTTTTTACTAGGTTATCTGAACCTAGAGGCGACTATGGGTGCCCACCCATTGGACCGTAGTCCCATATATGCTGTGGCAAGGCTAACTAAACTATTTAAATACTTTTATTGCATTTACTGAGCTATTAAAATGCCTAAGTTGTATTTTTCTGTGCTAAATAATTTAATCGAACACTTAGTATGCACTAATTCGCATCCTTGTGCTTGAAGTCTACATATTACTAAACTAAAACATGGAATTCACACGGAAGCTACTTATACTGCAGGTGAGGGATTTCTTACCTCCTGTTTGGATTTTCTTACGATTCTAATCGCTGGATTTCCGGAGGAGACGATCCTTTCGACGATCTTCTCGCGTCTATGCGTTCCTCTCGTGGAGGGGAGCGTCCTCGTGTCGAAGTCATCGTCGGAAAGTGTCCTTGGGCCGAACCTCAGCCTTCCTTGTGGTTGGCGCCGAGAGAGGGAGAGGAGAAGTGGGCGGCGGAATTAGGTTGGGGTGGAGAAAGCTACGATCCAAGAAAAATAACTCTTCACCTAATTATTTCCTATTTATATTAAGTGATAATTCCGGCCCAACTCCAACTTAAATAAAATTGTTTCCCTTTCCTTTCAGCACAGCCCTGCTGGGTTCACTTGGTTACCATGGTTCACCATAAGTCGTAGGACCCAATAGGTCTCGGGTTCAATTCCCGCTTAAGCTATTTTCGTTTTCTATTTATTTTTGCTACTTCCGCTACTCTAAAAATTCCATAAAAATATTCTAAAATTCCAGAAAAATCATAGAATATTTCTAAAATAGTTTTGAGAATTTTCGGGCGTTACATGATCCCTGGAGAACATGAAGCTGATCCCTGGACATATGATGAAGCACTCCAAGATAAAAATGCAACATCTTGGCAAAGTGCAATGAACACTAAAATATAATCTATGTATTCTAATCAGGTCTAGGAGCTTGTAGAACCACCAAATGGTGTAAAAGTCATTGGATGTAAATGGATCTACAAAAGGAAAAGAGGAACAGACATGAAGGTGGAAACCTTTAAAGTGAGTCTTGTTGCGAAGGGGTATACTCAGAAAGAGGGAATCGATTATGAGGAAACTGTTGGTTGCTACTCGGAAAGCCTATAGGTTCCACTGTACAAAAATTTTGTACAAAGGTCTGAACCTTTTCCTAGCTACCATATGTTCTTTTAAATTAAATTTTGGATCGTCTGCGGAACTTAACACGTTTGATCCAAAACTTAATCTATTTGTTCTTTTAGGTTTTGACTTGGATCTCCTGCGGAACTTAACACGTTCGACCCAAGTCTCCTTAAGTTATTAATTCCATTAAATATTAATTTCCATAAAAGGTTCCCAGTACTGACGTGGCGAGGCACATGGCCTTCTTGGATATGGGAGCAACCACCACCGACTAGACAAAACCTTTAATAGAAAGCTAATATTTAATTTCCTAAAATAACTTTAGGTTAACCAAAGAGAACAATCAAATCACAAGGAAAAGAAAGAAACAAAAGAACACAACTTCAAAAAACCATATTCGAAATTCTAGAACGTAAGCCTCTTGTATTTGGTATTATTTCCATAAATAACTAGCATGATGCGGAAATAGAAATTACTAGTTATACCTTGTAGAAAAACCTCTTGATCTTCTACCGTATTCCTCTTCTAACCTCGGACGTTGTGTGGGCAACGATCTACCGAGATGAGAAACCACCAACCACCTTCTTCTCCTCCAAGCAAGGTTCGGCCACAAAGGAAGAACTTTACCAAAGAAGAAAATCAAAATACTAACCAAGCTCCAAGAGATGCTAGCTTTCTCTCCTTCTTCTTCTTCTTCTCCAAGTAGTATCCGCAAGAACCACCACAAAGAGGGAGAGAACCACAAGAGGAAGAGAGGGAGAGGGTAATGGCCGGCCACAACACCAAGGAAAAGGGGAGAGAAAACAATAGAGGTTGTGTCTTGTGAAGGCACCCTCACCCCTTCTTTTATATTCCTTGGCCTAGGCAAATTAGGAAATTTAATTACAATAAAATTTCCTTAATTTCCTTGACTTGATTTATTTGAGAAAAATAAAATAAAATTTCCCAAATAAACTCTAATGGCCGGCCACATCAAGAGGAAGCAAAATTGGACAAGTTTTAATCAACAATTAAAACTTTCCTTATTTGTTTCCGGAAATTTTAAAAAATAAAATTTCTCTTTAAAAATCTCTTCATGGTTAATAAAAGGAAATATCTATAATTTTAATTTTATTAACATGTGAATAATTTTAAAGAGAAAATAAAAATCTCTCCAATCTACAAATAAGGAAAGAGATCTAATCTCTTTCTTTAATCTTTTGTAAATCTTTTACAAGAGAGATATTTTAATTTTAATTCTCTTTAAATTATATCTTCCACATAATAATAAAATCTAAAATTAAATTTTCTTTTTAATTAATTATGGCCGGCCCTACTAGCTTGGGTTCAAGCTAGGGCCGGCCACCTTAAACCCAAGCTTAGGCCGGCCCTAGCTTGGTTCCCAAGCTAGCTTAGGCCGGCCCTAGCTTGGTTCCCAAGCTAGCTTGGCCGGCCCCCTTTAGGTGGGTATAGAAGGTGGGTATATGTGGGTATAGTACTCTATAAATAAGAGGCTACGATAGGGACCGAGAGGAGGAATTGGTTTTGGTCTCCCGATAAAATTAAGCATCCCATGTTCGCCCCGAACACACAACTTAATTTTATCAATGATAATTCATTTCACTAGAGAACTATCATTGAACTACCGCACCAATCCCAAATTACATTTTTGAGCTCCTTCTTATTATGAGTGTGTTAGTCTCCCTGTGTTTAAGATATCGAATGTCCACTAATTAAGTGAGTTACTGACAACTCATTTAATTAATATCTAAGTCCAAGAGTAGTACCACTCAACCTTATTATCATGTCGGACTAAGTCCACCTGCAGGGTTTAACATGACAATCTTTATGAGCTCCTCTTGAGGACATTATCAACCTAGTATCACTAGGACACAGTTTCCTTCTATAATCAACAACACACACTATAAGTGATATCATTTCCCAACTTATCGGGTTTATTGATTCATCGAACTAAATCTCACCCATTGATAAATTAAAGAAATAAATATCAAATATATGTGCTTGTTATTATATTAGGATTAAGAGCACACACTTCCATAATAACTGAGGTCTTTGTTCCTTTATAAAGTCAGTATAAAAGAAACGACCTCAAATGGTCCTACTCAATACACTCTGAGTGTACTAGTGTAATTATATAGTCAAGATAAACTAATACCTAATTACACTACGACCTTCTAATGGTTTGTTCCTTTCCATTTTGGTCATGAGCTACTGTTTATAATTTATAAGGTACTGATAACATCATCTTCTGCATGTGACACCACATACTATGTTATCTACAATATAAATTAATTGAACAAATGTAGATAAATTGACCAAATGTGATTCTTTATTTAACATAAATGTTTACAAAAGCTTAGGCTTTCAGTATACACTCCAACAATCTCCCACTTATACTAATGACTAAGCTGCCATATCTTCTGCCATACATCTGATTCCCATTCCCTCCACATGCCGATCGAAAGCTTTTGCCGGAAGGGCCTTAGTGAAAGGATCTGCCAGGTTATCTGCTGATGCAATCTTGGCGATGACAACTTCTCCTCGCTTCACGATATCTCGTATCAGGTGGTACTTGCGCTCTATATGTTTACTTGCCTTATGAGCTCGTGGTTCCTTCGAGTTTGCAACTGCACCACTATTATCACAATAAATTGTGATGATTTTGGGCAAACCAGGAATCACATCTAAGTCCATTAGAAAGTTCCTGAGCCATACTGCTTCTTTAGCTGCCTCAGAGGCTGCTACATACTCAGCTTCCATGGTTGAGTCTGAAACGCATTTCTGCTTAACACTCCTCCATGAAATGGCTCCACCTCCTAAAGTAAACACATAGCCTGATGTAGACTTACTATTGTCCCTATCTGATTGGAAATCTGAATCCGTGTAACCCACAGGGAGCAAATCGTCTGCTTGGTAAACTAGCATATAATCTCTAGTCCTTCTCAGGTACTTTAATATATGCTTTACCGCAGTCCAATGTCCTTGTCCAGGTTACTCGATATCTGTGACCATGCCTCTGCAAAACGGATATCGGTCTCGTATATAGCATTGCATACATTAGGCTTCCTACAGAAAGCATAAGGAACTGCTTTCATGTCCTCTATCTCTTTTGATGTCTTTGGAGACATCTCTTTAGATAGAGCTACTCCATGTCTAAAGGTAAGAAACCTTTCTTAGAGTCTTGCATGCTAAAACGAGCAAGGATTGTATCTATATATGAAGCTTGGGATAGACACAACATTCTTTTCTTGCGATCCCTTATAACTTTGATCCCAAGAATGTGTGCACATTCTCCTAAGTCCTTCATATCAAATTGTTTGGACAACCATACCCTTACGTCCGATAATACCTTGGCATTATTGTCAATTAACAAAATATCATCTACGTATAGTACAAGAAATACCACCACATTTCCGTTACACTTCTTAAATACACAAGACTCATCCAGACACTGAATAAATCCATATGACTGGATTACTTCATTAAACCGGATGTTCCAAGACCTTGAAGCTTGCTTCAGTCCATAAATGGACCGATTGAGCTTGCACACTAGATGCTCTTTGCCTTTTTCAATGAACCCTTCTGGTTGCTTCATATGGATGTTCTCTTCAAGACTTCCATTAAGGAAAGCTGTCTTGACATCCATTTGCCAAATCTCATAATCCATATGAGCAGCAATGGATAAGAGTATCCGGATAGACTTAAGCATGGCTACCGGTGAAAAAGTCTCCTCATAATCGATTCCCTCTTTCTGAGTGTACCCTTTCGCAACAAGCCTAGCTTTGAAGGTTTCTGCCTTCCCGTCTGTCCCTCTTTTCCTTTTGTAAATCCACTTGCATCCAACGACTTTTACACCATCGGGTGGTTCTACAAGCTCCCAGACCTTATTAGAGTACATAGACTCTATTTCAGAATTCATTGCTTTTTGCCAAGATATTGCATCTATATCTTGGAGTGCTTCTCATATGACCGGGGATCAGGTTCGTGTTTCCGGGATCAAGTCCAAGACTCTCCCAAAACATGAATCTTTCAGTCGCCTCACAACCCTCCCACTACGACGAGGCCTGTCCGTGGTTGTGTATCATGTGTGACACGTGTTGCGGTCTCTTGTGGTACTTCATCTTGTCCTGTTGATACTGAAGTAGACATGTCCTCTCTAAGTTCTTCTAAAACGACTTTACTCTGGGCTTGTGATCCATTATATAGTCTTCTTCTAAAAGCGGGCATTGGTGCTAACAATGACCTTCCGGTCTTTAGGACTATAAAATAAACTACCTTCGTTCCTTTGGGATATCCTACAAACACGCGAACTTCATGACGAGATTCTAACTTATCAAGATCTGGTTTCACATGTCTTTGGACTACCAAATCGAATATGTCTTAGACGGGTTTTCGTCCATTCCACAATTCTATGGGAGTAGAAGAAACTGATTTAGAAGGTACTAAGTTCGGAACATATACTGCTGTTTCCAGAGCATATCCCAAAAATTAATTCTCAATAACTCATCATCGATCTAACCATCTCCATAAGAGTCCTATTCCTTCGCTCTGCCACACCATTCTGTAGGGGTGTTCCAGGTGCAGAAATTGGGATTGAATCCCAGCCTCTGATAAGTAATTCCTAAACTCTCCTAAGAGGTATTCGCCACCACGATCAGATCGTAGTGTCTTGATACTTTTACCTAATCGTTTCTCCACATCAGCCTTGTATTCTTTGAATTTGTCAAAGTATTCGGACTTGCGGCGCATTAGGTAAATGTATCCATATCTTGAATAATCGTCTATGAAAGAGACAAAATATTCAAAACCTCCTCTTGCCTGGACAGACATAGGACCACACAAATCAGAGTGAACCAACTCTAACACTTCTTTGGCTCTATACCCCTTGGCCTTGAACGGCCTCTTGGTCATTTTACCTTCTAAGCAAGATTCACAAGTTGGAAAATTTTCCAACTCTAATGAACTTAAAAGTCCATCGGCTATAAGCCTCTGAATCCTACTTAAGTTAATATGACCAAGCCTTAGATGCCAAAGATATGCTTGGTTCATTTCTGAAGGTTCTTTTCTCTTTTTAGAATTAGAAGATGAATTATAAATTTCCATGTTTTGCTTTGTGGAAGAATTTGGATTTAAAATATACAAATTGCCAACTAATGCACCAGAACAGATAATCACTTTATTTCTTTTAATAACTACATCGTTACTGAAAGAAACTGAATATCCATCTAAAAACAGTTTAGAACCGAAATTAAATTCTTTCTAAAACTGGGTACATAAAGACAATTTCTTAAAACCAAATTTCTATTTCTTCTAAAAGATAAGTAGACGTCTCCCCACTGCAATGCCGCCACCTTAGTAGCATTGCCCATGTAGACAGTAATCTCCCTTCAGATAGTCGTCGGGTTTTGAACCCCTGCAAGGAATTGCAGACATGATCAGTGGCTCCCGTATCTACACACCAGGTGCTGGTAGATAACACCGCTAAACATGTTTCAACAACTAGAGCATGAGATATACCTTTGTTTTGGTTCTTACGAGGACAGTCCGCCTTCCAATGCCCTGACTGTTTGCAGATGAAGCACTTGCCCTTCGGCTTCTTCACTCCAGCTTTAAATCCTGTACTCTGAGATTTATTCACTTTCTTTGCTGAACCAGCTTGTTTCTTCTTCTTCTTTCCTTTCGGTTTAGAAGTAGAACCATTTTCAACATAGTGAATTTGAGCATTGTGACGAAATAACCCTTCTGCTGCTTGAAGTTCTGTCAGTAGTTCCCCTAATGAATAAATCCTTTTATTCATATTATAGTTCAGGCGGAACTGCTCAAAACTTCTAGGTAGCGTTTGGAGAATCATATCGATCTGGGTTTCCCCATCAATTTCTCCTCCAAGGATCTGTATTTCGTTCAGATAAGCCATCATCTTTAGGATATGATCCCTTACAGGAGTACCCTCTTGCATGGTGGCTGTCATTATCTTTCTCATAGCTTCTTGTCTAGAAGCCCTATCCTGATGACCAAAGAGTTCCTTGAGATTGTTCATAATATCATAAGCTGTTGGTAAATCTTTATGCTGATGTTGCAATACATTTGACATTGAAGCCAAAATGTAACACCGCGCCATCTCATCTGCTTTTACCCATTTCCTATGATATTCAATCTCCTCTTGGGTAGATTCACCAGTGGGTGCATCAGGGCAATGCTCAGTCAGTACAAATTTATAGCTTTCAGCAGTAAGAACAATGTCCAGGTTTCTTTTCCAATCTATGTAATTAGGTCCAGTAAGTCTATTTTGTTGAAGTATGATGGACAGTGGGTTGAAAGTCATCCTAAGAATCACAAATAACTTTTGGTCAGAACTCTAAATTTAGAATAATATTGATTCCTCAAACAATACTATTTTAAATTAACCAACACCTTAAAACACCGTGAATTTTGTATGCCACGTTAGTGTGGACGTATACAAATTCAACATTTGTAAAAGGAGGGTTTTAACCCATTAATTTTATTATCTTGTCAACCTAACTTTTTGACAAATAAAATTAATAGTTGGTATTATTTGGTCACACAAATAATAGCAGTGACTCCGTTGAGGAGGATACTATTAGATGTGTCTAAGTGTACACCATTACTTGACACTAAGTCCATTAATAAGATTATGCCCCTTCCGTTGGGGAAGATCACACGCTCTTAATTAACTTCCTATAGTCATCCAAATATGGAAGTCTGTTCTAGTGATCCGTAAACAAGCTCATCCGTTATGGAGGAAGGCACTCAGAGCCAACGCGCAAGCTTGTTTGCATCACTTACAAACCAGTAATGGAGACCATGAGATTTACTTAAAAATCCCTCTCCCACTTAGTTATTTATAAATGAGGAATTTTAACTATGCTAGCATACTAAACTTGTAAACTAACATGCACACACAGCACAATATAAAAGCAATAAATAGAAAATCTAATTTTCAACTATTATGGCTTTTATCTTTAATTGTCCTCCGTGTGTTGTCATCCGAAGCTACTGCCATATTTGGCCACCGCCACCGGGTCTAACTGTCGCATCCATCTTGCTCCGAGTTCCGCTGCGCCTCTGGTCCTTAGAAGGTTCCACGCCTTGCAAGATTCGATCCGCGACATAAATAGAATTTTACATTTTGATCCTATATTCCATAAAAGGAATGTACATGTATCTAGATCAAAAAATAAAATCCTAATAAAACTAAATACAGCTCCTGCTGTATTTTAATACAATCATGCACACACATATAAATTGCCCTTGACATGTCCAAGGGTCCAATCACACACATAATTAATTAAAAGCCATAATAGTTGGATCCTGCATCCATAGAGTTAGCACATCCTACTATTAACTGCCTAAATTATGTATGACATGTGCATAATTAAACTAAATACCAAATACACAGAGGCAAAACCCTAGCTCTGATACCAATTGTTGGTTGCTACTCGGAAAGCCTATAGGTTCCACTGTACAAAAATTTTGTACAAAGGTCTGAACTTTTTCCTAGCTACCATGTGTTCTTTTAAATTAAATTTTGGATCGCCTGCGGAACTTAACACGTTTGATCCAAAACTTAATCTATTTGTTCTTTTAGGTTTTGACTTGGATCTCCTGCGGAACTTAACACGTTCGACCCAAGTCTCCTTAAGTTATTAATTCCATTAAATATTAATTTCTATAAAAGGTTCCCAGTACTGACGTGGCGAGGCACATGGCCTTCTTGGATATGGGAGCAACCACCACCGACTAGACAAAACCTTTAATAGAAAGCTAATATTTAATTTCCTAAAATAACTTTAGGTTAACCAAAGAGAACAATCAAATCACAAGGAAAAGAAAGAAACAAAAGAACACAACTTCGAAAAAACATATTCGAAATTCTAGAACGTAAGCCTCTTGTATTTAGTATTATTTCCATAAATAACTAGCATGATGCGGAAATAGAAATTACTAGTTATACCTTGTAGAAAAACCTCTTGATCTTCTACCGTATTCCTCTTCTAACCTCGGACGTTGTGTGGGCAACGATCTACCGAGATGAGAAACCACCAACCACCTTCTTCTCCTCCAAGCAAGGTTCGGCCACAAAGGAAGAACTTTACCAAAGAAGAAAATCAAAATACTAACCAAGCTCCAAGAGATGCTAGCTTTCTCTCCTTCTTCTTCTTCTTCTCCAAGTAGTATCCGGCCACCACAAGAACTCCAAGAGAGAGAAGTTCGGCCACCACAAGAGGAAGAGAGGGAGAGGTAATCGGCCACAACACCAAGGAAAAGGGGAGAGAAAACAATAGAGGTTGTGTCTTGTGAAGGCACCCTCACCCCTTCTTTTATATTCCTTGGCCTAGGCAAATTAGGAAATTTAATTACAATAAAATTTCCTTAATTGCCTTGACATGATTTATTTGAGAAAAATAAAATAAAATTTCCCAAATAAACTCTAATGGCCGGCCACATCAAGAGGAAGCAAAATTGGACAAGTTTTAATCAACAATTAAAACTTTCCTTATTTGTTTCCGGAAATTTTAAAAAATAAAATTTCTCTTTAAAAATCTCTTCATGGTTAATAAAAGGAAATATCTATAATTTTAATTTTATTAACATGTGAATAATTTTAAAGAGAAAATAAAAATCTCTCCAATCTACAAATAAGGAAAGAGATCTAATCTCTTTCTTTAATCTTTTGTAAATCTTTTACAAGAGAGATATTTTAATTTTAATTCTCTTTAAATTATATCTTCCACATAATAATAAAATCTAAAATTAAATTTCTTTTTTATTTAATTATGGCCGGCCCTACTAGCTTGGGTTCAAGCTAGGGCCGACCACCTGCTTAGGCCGGCCCTAGCTTGGTTCCCAAGCTAGCTTGGCCGGCCCCTTTAGGTGGGTATAGAAGGTGGGTATATGTGGGTATAGTACTCTATAAATAAGAGGCTACGATAGGGACCGAGAGGAGGAATTGGTTTTGGTCTCCGATAAAATTAAGCATCCCATGCCCGAACACACAACTTAATTTTATCAATGATAATTCATTTCACTAGAGAACTATCATTGAACTACCGCACCAATCCCAAATTACATTTTGAGCTCCTTCTTATTATGAGTGTGTTAGTCTCCTGTGTTTAAGATATCGAATGTCCACTAATTAAGTGAGTTACTGACAACTCATTTAATTAATATCTAAGTCCAAGAGTAGTACCACTCAACCTTATTATCATGTCGGACTAAGTCCACTGCAGGTTTAACATGACAATCTTTATGAGCTCCTCTTGAGGACATTATCAACCTAGTATCACTAGGACACGGTTTCCTTCTATAATCAACAACACACACTATGAGTGATACCATTTCCCAATTTATCGGGTTTATTGATTCATCGAACTAAATCTCACCCATTGATAAATTAAAGAAATAAATATCAAACATATGTGCTTG
The DNA here is from genome assembly GCF_018446385.1 of Zingiber officinale. Classification (NCBI taxonomy): domain Eukaryota; kingdom Viridiplantae; phylum Streptophyta; class Magnoliopsida; order Zingiberales; family Zingiberaceae; genus Zingiber; species Zingiber officinale. The sequence continues at coordinate 23,076,338 of NC_055995.1, forward strand.
TTATTATATTAGGATTAAGAGCACACACTTCCATAATAACTGAGGTCTTTGTTCCTTTATAAAGTCAGTATAAAAGGAACGACCTCAAATGGTCCTACTCAATACACTCTGAGTGTACTAGTGTAATTATATAGTCAAGATAAACTAATACCTAATTACACTACGACTTTCTAATGGTTTGTTCCTTTCCATTCTGGTCGTGAGCTACTGTTTATAATTTATAAGGTACTGATAACATCATCTTCTGTATGTGACACCACATACTATGTTATCTACAATATAAATTAAATAAACAACTACAAACAAATGTAGATAATTAGACCAAATGTGATTCTTTATTCATAATGAATGTTTACAAAGCTTAGGCTTTCAGTATACACTCCAACAGAAACTTTTTCGCCGGTAGCCATGCTTAAGTCTATCCGAATTCTTTTATCTATTGCTGCTCATATGGATTATGAGGTTTGGAAAATGGATGTCAAGACAGCTTTCCTTAACAAAAGTCTTGAAGAAAACATCTATATGAAGCAACCAGAGGGATTCATTGCGAAGGGCAAAGAACATCTTGTATGTAAGCTCAATCGGTCGATTTATGGACTGAAGCAAGTTTCGAGATCTTGAAACATCCGGTTTTATGAAGTGATCCAGTCTTATTGATTCATTCAGTATCCAGATGAGTCTTGTGTATACAAGAAAAGTGATGGAAACATGGTGGTATTTCTTGTACTATACGTAGATGACATTTTGCTCATTTACAACAATGTCAAAGTGTTGTCAGACGTAAGAGTATGGATGTCCAAGCAATTTGATATGAAGGACTTGGGAGAATATGGACATATTCTTGAGATCAAAGTAATAAGGGATCGCAAGAAAAGGATGTTGTGCTTATCTCAAGCTTCATACATCGATACTATCCTAGCTCGTTTTAGCATGCAAAACTCTAAGAAAGGTTTTCTACCTTTTCAGCATGGAGTACCTTTATCTAAAGAGATGTGCCCTAAGACATCAAAGGAGATAAAGGAGATGAAGGCAGTTTCTTATGCTTCGCCTATAGGAAGCCTAATGTATGCGATGCTATGTATGAGACCGGATATCTGTTTTATCGTGGGCATGGTTAGCAGATATCAAAGTAACCCAAGATTGGGGCATTGGACTACCGTAAAGCATATATTAAAGTACTTGAAAAGGACTAGAGATTATATGCTGGGTTACCAGGCAGATGATTTGCTCCCTATGGGTTACACGAATTCAGACTTCTAATCGCATAGGGACAACAGTAAATCAACCTCGGGATATGTGTTTACTTTGGGAGGTGGAGCCATAGCATGGAGGAGTGTTAAGCAGAAATGCGTTTCAGACTCCACCATGAAAATTGAGTATGTGGCAGCCTCTGAGGCAGCCAAAGAAGCTGTATGGCTCAGAAAATTCTTGATGGACTTAGATGTGATTCCTGATTTGCCCAAAATTATCACAATTTATTATGACAACAGTGGTGCAGTAGCAAACTCGAAGGAACCACGAGCCCATAAGGCAAGTAAACACATTGAGCGTAAGTACCACCTGATACGAGACATCGTAAAACGAGGAGAAGTTGTTGTCGCCAAGATTACATCAGCAGATAACCTGGCATATCCTTTCACTAATGCCCTTCAGGCGAGAGTTTTTTATAAGCATGTTGAGGGGATGAGAATCAGATGTATGACAACATTTATGGAAGCATAGTCTTTTAGTATAAGTGGGAGATTGTTGGGATGTATACTATAAGTCTAGCTTCTGTATGAACATTTATTTTGAAATATTTTGAAATGAGAATCACGTTGGTCAAATGTTTGCATTTTATATTTATATATATGTCAATGCAGTTGTCCATTTAATTTATATTGTAGATAACATGGTGTGTGATGTCACACAAAAAGTCATGTTATCAATTCCTTATAAATTATAAATAGTAGCTCACAACCAAAATGGATTGGGACAAACCATTGGAATGATTGTAGTGTAATTTGGTATTAATCTGTCTTGACTATAAAATTACACTAGTACACTTTGTGTGTATTGAGCAGGACCATTTGAGGTTGTTCGATTTGTATTGACTACATAAAAGAACAGAACCTCTGTTATTATGGATATGTGTTTTCTTAATCCAGATATAATAACAAGCACGTATACTTAGTATTTATTTCTTTAACTTATCAATTGGTGAGATTTATTCGTTAAATCAATTGACCCGATGAGTTGGGAGATAGCATTATTTATATGGTGTGTTGTTGATTATAGAAGGAATCCGTGTTCTAATTATTTAGGTTGATGATGTCCCCTTGAGGAGCTCATAAGGATTATCATGTAAACCCTGCAGGTGGATTTAGTCCGGCATGATAATAAAGTTGAGTGGTACTACTCTTGGAATCAGATGTTAATTAATTGGGTTGTCAGTAACTCAATTAATTAACGGACATACGATATTTTAAACATAGGGAGATTAACGCACTCATGATAAGAAGGAGCCCATATTGTAATATGAGATTGGTGCTGTAGTTCAATAATAACCCTTTAGTGGTATGAGTTATTATTGATGGACTTGGGTTGGGTGTTCGGGCCGAACACAGGAAGCCCAAGCCCATTAGGAGGCCTAAACCAATTCCTCCTCTAGGTCCCTGTTGTAGCCTCTATATAAAGCCTCGCATCCACCCATCCATAACTGGGTTTGGTTTAACTTGGTTTGGTTTAACTTGGTTATAGAAAGGGAGATTTTTTCTAAACAGAATTTTGTTATTTTTCTTTCTTTGTAACCGACAGCAAAGGTTATAAAAGGAGTAGGTAGTGCCCCCTAAAACCTAATTTTCCACAATTCCCTTCTCCCTTGCTTGTGGCCGGCACCACCTCCTCTTCACCTAGGGTCGGCACCACCTTCACCAAGGGCCAGCGCCCCTTCCTCCTTACCTAGGGCTGGCAGTCTCCTCCACCTTGCTAAGGGCCCGCGCCCCCTCTACTCCTTGGTGGGCAGCGACTTGATGAAGAGGAAGAAGAGGAAGAAGAAGAGAAGGAAAAAGATTAGAAGGTGTCCCATCCTAGAGTCTCCTTTTGTAGCCGACGATTTGGAAACTGAGAAGAGAAGGAGGGTGGTGTTGTCTTGGTAGATCGTCTCCCACACGACGTCCAAGAAGAGGAGAGGAATACGGTAGAATATCAAGAGGTCTTTAGCTACAAAGAAAAGGTACAACTAGTTCTTAATTATGCTGCATAATTAGTTAGTTTTCTTTGTATCTTTTTTTGGAATACTAACACAAGAGGCCAGCGATCTTGTAATTCGATCAAAGTGTGCTTTGATCATTCAATAACTTGCTTGATTGATCAAACATGCGGGTTGCTAGGAAAAGTTCTGTTCTTATACAATTTTTTGTATAGTGAAATTGAAACAGAACAGAATTCCAGCACCTTTAACTAGGGTGCTAAACATGCGAAAATGTAGTGGAAAATATCTAGTTCCTCCAGAAGATCCATTCAAAAGGAAACTATATACTAAGTTTCTACATGAAAAAGGAGTTATGCCTTTGTTGTATGCCCTTCGTAATCCCGATAGCAATGTTTCTTTAGATGCATATCTTAGCATGATCAAGTGGTCATACCTCTATGGCATCCACACGAACAAGCCTCATTTATCTCACAAACTCACAAAATAGAGAATGAAACAACCAAAGGTTGTGCTAGCAACCCTTCTTGGAAGTTTCGGCCAAGTGAAGAGAGGAGGAGGAAGAAGAGTAAGAACACTAAAAACTCATCATAAAAATGAATCCAAAAATCCCTGATTATAGATTCATGAAATTTCCTTATACCTTAATGTCAATTATTTTAATTGACATTAATATTTGTCTTCATCCAATGAATCCAATGCATCCAATGCATGAGAAATTCAAATTGTTTACTATTCATCCAATGCATGAGTAATTCAAGTTATACACTCCTCTTTCTTCATGAATTCAAATTCCTGAAATCACTTAATGAGTCCAACTCGTTAATCATCAATCCATTGACCCAATGAGTGTAATTCAAATTGGACTCAATCCAATAGTTAGATTCAATTGAGTCTAACTCAATGAGTCTAATTTGAATTAGATTTAATCTAATGATCCATCATATGAATCTATCTCCATTAACTTATTCTTTGTGTGCGACCCAATAGGTTATCGTAACATTGGCAATGTATCCAAATCAACATTTAGATACATAAGCAATGAGTGACATCTAGCAAGACATCATTGCTACCCAAGTGACAAAAATGTCGAGATCCGACTAAATTTTTTTCGTGGCTATTATCTTGTATGACTCGATCCTTCTATCCTTGATATCTAGATTGATCAATGATGCATAGACCGTGTCATTCTATTATCAATCTTTGTGTTTCTTAATATCTAAGTAAACACACTCAATCAAATAGACTCAATATCTCATATTGACTCATTTAAGCATGATTATGCATTATTATGTCCTACTAATCAAGGGTCCCACAGATATCACTTCCGTTATATGGAAGGGATAGATCCCATCTATATCACTCACATCCCTCTGCAAAACTTATTGCATATTCAGTGATAGACTTTATGGTCCACCCTGTTATAGGTGACGTTTGTCGATACCAAAGTATACAACTCCTTATGTAGGGAACCATAGTGACTTCAGGTTTAAGGACTATTCATATTAATAGTCACATGAGAATGTTTATGACACTCATATAATGATCCATGAAACATTCTCATAGCGAGTCATTCAGTATATATTCTCTAATATATACTCATGTGTCAACTTGATATCTCATATCCATGACTTGTGAGATTAAGTTATCCGTTAACCTACATGCTAGTTTCAATGTATTAATATTGTCCTTGCATATTAATGTTTGACTAGGAATACTTAAGAGTAGTGTTCTATATATATCTACAATATCTCACTCTCAATTCAACCAATTGATATGTTGTAGATTAGAACCTCCCGCTCTAGGACATTATTATACTTATTCATTTGGAACTGAATTGAAGTAAATATAATAACCAATTTTACCTTTATTAATAATGAAATATGATACAAAAGGAGCCTTTACAATCATCTTATAATTGGTACTAGGGCTAATACTAACAATCTCCTACTAGTACTAGTGCCAATTACTGAAATATCTAGACCCAGTGACCTATGATGACCATCGTGCTTCCTCTGTGCCAAAGCCTTGGTTAAGGGATCAGCAATGTTAGCATCGATCGATACTCTGTATATCCTCACATCTCATCTATTGACGATCTCTCGAATGAGATGGAACTGCTATAGTACCTAATACCCAGCACCACCATTTAAAGAAAATACATACCCTAACTGGGATCTATAATCATCCTTGTCAGTTTGGAAACTCGCATTAGTGTAACCCTTTACGGCAAGCTCTTCATCGCCTCCAAATATCAAGAAATAATCTTGAGTTCTTCTCAAGTACTTAAGAATATTCTTGACTGCTGTCCAGTGACCTTCACCTGGATTTGACTAGTATCTGCTCTTCATGCTTAACACATACGAGACATTTGGGTGAGTACAAAGCATGGTGCACATGATAGACCCTATAGCAGATGCATAAGGAATCTGATCCATGCGGTCCCTTTCTTCCTTATAAGAGGGCATTGAGTCTTCGAAAGACTAACACCATGTGGCATAGCTAGGAATCCCTTCTTGGAATTCTCTATGGAAAAATGTTTAAGCACCTTGTCAATGTATGTACTCTTTCTTAGACCAAGAAATCTTTTAGATCTATCTCTATAGATCTTAAGGCTTAAAATGTAGGCTGCTTCACCTAAGTCTTTCATTGAAAAATAATTCCCAAGCCAAATCTTCACCGACTGAAGAGTAGGGATATAATTTTCAATGAGAAGTATGTCATCTACATACAATATGAGAAAGATAACTGTGGCCCCATTAACCCTCTTGTAGACATTAGGTTCATCTTCATGGACTGTACGACTAAACAAATGTAAAACTAAATATTTTGTAGTATTAAATACTTTAACTCTATCTCAGGAAAGAAAAAATGTACCTTGGTCATCATAGGAAAACTAATTTCATGGGCAAGCTTAATAGCCTCTTTTATTGACTAATTTGCAAAAAATAGCAATTAGGGATCAAAGCATTTGAAACAGTAACAATCACATTGAAGATACAATACTAATGTCTTAGAAATTCTTTTACTTGCATAAGTCCATCACTTTCTAGTATAGTAGGAATGCCAACTTTTTTCATTGTTTCTCTAGTTGTAGTTTTGTCTCCCATTACTTGAATGTTGTATGGATGACAAAATAATGAAAAGGTTGGATAATTTTATTAGCAAAAATTACATTTGATGAATCATTGAGGGGAAGTTCTACATCTGTTAGATTAAATATTGTGAATAGACACAAACAAGAAATGCCCATTATCAAGAAGATTTGACCTTGTGCAAGAAAATTATTTTGATAAATTCATTAGAACTAGTTCTATGGTTATACACAAACTAATTAAATCTTTTTGTGTAGATTTTCTATGTAATTTTTGATTTGATGACATAAAAGTATTGTTATGGTAAATAGGAAAAATTTTAAAAAGTTAAGCCAACAGAATTTTTATATTTATTCTAGCAATCTCTCATCTAAATGAAATATTAATACATTGCATGTGATTTTCATATTAATAAGAGGTATGCATATTCATAGATTATTGTACAAAATACAAACAACAAATAGTAGGTGCTTCTAGAAAATTACTAGATTATTGTACAAAGAGCTATACCTCTATGTGGTGGATGGAAGTGGCAAGGAGAGCTTCGCCAATAGCTACAAAGACTAGGATTTCCTACAAAACTATGTAAAAAGTAGAAAAAGAATTTTAATTAAAAATTCCTAATGATCAACCTTATAAATGGGAACCTGAGAGATTAACATGCTATGCAATGAGCAACAGAAGGTGGATTTTTAATAAGGAACTAAATCATGAATAGTCTACAATTCCTCATCTTTCGGGAGAAAATTAAGAGAAGTTGTAATCTATGGGAACATCTGTTGGGTGCTACTTGAAATACCGTTCTGTTTCCCTTGTACAAAAAAAAAATTTGTATAAGCACAGAACTTTTCCTAGCAACCCATGTGCTCTTCAGAAGCTAAACTTGGATTGGAGACGAAACTTAACATTTTTACTCCAAGTTCGTTCTACAAAGTTAAACCTGGATTGGAATCGAAACTTAACATTTTTACTCCAAGTTCAACCCTTGTGTTCTTCTGAAGTTAAACCATATTACAGAAGTTTATTAAATATTTATTTCAAAGATCGACTTCCAGATCGTAGGCGAGGCACTAGGCCTTCTTGGTTATGGGATCATCCACCACTTCTTAGACAAAGTCTTTCAAAGAAATTGAATATTTAAACTTCTCACAGTAACCTTAGGTTTAACTACAGAGACCTCAATCAAAGCACAAGATCGAAACACAAATCGAAGCACAAAAATGAAAACATGAAATCGCTAGCCTCTTGTGTTGGTATTTTAGGATCCATACAAAGAAAACAAAACTAGTTGTACTGCGGAATAAATAACTAGTTGTACCTTTCTTCGTAGACAAAGACCTCTTGATCTTCTGCCATATTCCTCTCCTCTTCTTAGACGTCGTGTGGGCGATGATCTACCAAGACAAAAAAACCCGAACCCTTTTTGTTTCCAAGCCGTCTACCACCAAAGGATGCAAAGAAAAGAATGTGTTCTTCTTCTTCTTCTCCTCCAAACCGTCGGCCACCAAGGTGCTTTGTCTCTTCGTTTTCTTTTCCACCAAGCTCTGGCCACCAAGAGAAGATGGGGCGCCAGCCCTCGAGGGAAGAAAAGGGAAGAAGAAAAGAAGTGGAGTGCCGATCCTAGAGGAAATAAAAGAAAGAATGGGGCGCCGACCTTAAGGGAAAGGAGAGGGATTTTAGTTGTGGAGAGAAACTTATCAATTCTTAATTGAATTGTTGATTGTTGTGGCACAACCTCCTCTCCTTTTATAACCCTTTGCCCCTGATAAAAAAAAAGGAGAAAAAGTAATAGATTTTTTTTTTAGAAAAAATCTCTAGAAAAGAATTAACATAATTATTTTTAGAAAAATTTCTTAAGAAAGAATTAATATAATTCTTTTTAGAAAATTTATAAGAAAGAATCAACATAATTCTTTTAAGAAAAATCTCTAGGAAAGAATTAATATAATTCTTTTTAGAAAAATTTCTTAAGAAAGAATTAATATAATTCTTTTTAGAAAATTTCTTAAGAAAGAATTAATATAATTCTTTTTAAAAAATCTCTAATTCTATTGAGAAAAAACCTCCCCCTTTTTTTCTTTTTTTTTTTCCTTTTCTTTTCCTTTTGGTTTGGCCGGCCCCTTGTTTGGGCACCAAGCAAGGCTTGGCCGGCCCCTTTCTTGGGTAGGAAGCAAGGCTTGGCTGGCCCCTTGCTCGAGCACCAAGCAAGGATGTGGCCGACCCCTTTCTTGTGTGGGAAGCAAAACAAAAACGGGTGAATGCGAGGTTTTATAGAGGCTACAACAGGGACCGAGAGGAGGAATTGGTTTTGGCCTCCTGATGGACTTGAGCTTCCTATGTTCGACTTGAACACCGAACTCAAGTTCATCAATAATAACTCATACCACTAAAGAGTTATTATTGAACTACCGCACTAATCTCATATTACAATATCGACTCCTTATCATGAGTGCGTTAGTCTCCCTGTGTTTAAAATATCGTATGTCCGTTAGTTAAATGAGTTACTGATAACTCACTTAATTAACATCTAGCTCCAAGAAGAGAACCACTCAATCTTATTATCATGTCAGACTAAGTCCACCTACAGGGTTTACATGATAATCCTTATCAGCTCCTCAAGGGGACATTATCAACCTAGATCAGTAGGACACAGTTTCCTTTTATAATCAACAACACACCATATAAATAATATTATTTTTCTACTTATCGGGCCTATTAATTTAACTGAATAAATCTCACCCATTGATACATTAAAGAAATAAATACTAAGTATATGTGTTTGTTATTATATGGGGATTAAGAGTATGCACATCCATAATAACAGAGATTTTATTCTTTTATGCAGTCAGTATAAAAGGAACAACCTCAAATGGTCATACTCAATACACACATAGTGTACTACTGTAATTTTATAGTCAAGATAAACTAATACCAAATCACACTACAATCATTCCAATGGTTTGTCCCAATCCATCTTAGTTGTGAGCTACTATTTATAATTTATAAGGAACTGATAACATTTTCTTTTGTGTGACACCATACACCATGTTATCTACAATATAAATTAAATGGACAACTACATTTAAATAAATGCAGACATTTGACCAATGTGATTCCTATTAAAGGTACAAAGTGGTTACAAGATAACACCACAGAAGTTTTATTTCTTGGTTCCATGAACATGTAAGTACCATAAATATTAGCATGTTTATTATTGAACACAAGAACTTTAAGGCTTTTAATAATTAAACCCCCTTATGATGAATTGTAGGTTACAAATACAACATCATCTTCCTCCAATCAATTATCAAAAAGAGTGAAGTTGTTGGCAAATGGACCTAGCAAGCAAGTGCTAAAATACTTTAGTTATATGATCGATGGGGTCACTTATTACACGAAAGAACGTGATAATGTTACAGTTGTTCAAAACTCGAGTGTAAGCTTGCTGGCACAAACAATGCAAGTTGCAAGTTCAAAGGATAAGAATCCAATTATAATAGACATGATGTATTATGGTGTGATACAAGAAATATGGGAGCTCAATTACCATGATTTTCGAGTTCCAATGTTTAAGTGTGATTGGGTAGAGAATAACACTGGTATTAGAGTAGATGATAATGGTTTCACCTTGGTAAATCTTAAGAGAATGGGATTCAAATCCGACCCATTTATCTTGGCCACTCAAGCAAAGCAAGTATTTTATGTAGAAGACCCTCAAGATCCCACATGGTCTATTGTACTTTCAACTACAAATAGAGAGTATTTTGAATACATCACTGATGATAAGTTGGGAGATCCTTCAATCCACTACCAATGCTTCACAAAAGGGATGCCATCAATGGATATTGACGAAACTGATGACAATGAACCATCCTGTATTCGTGGATATTGTGATGGGATTTGGGTTGACAATGAGAATTTTTAGTTTGGTAACTTTATGTATGGTTTATATATATGACTATTTACTTTATTTTGGTAACTTTGGTTCATTGTTTGGTAGTAGTTTTTTTTTAAAATATACGAATGTTTACTTTGTTGTGATTTTGAATGATATGCTCTGCTCTATTTCAAATTCTCACCGTTATGATTAGGTTTTCGACACAATGAACACTAGAAAAAAGGCCCATTTAGCACGTGAAGATGATAAGTATTCACACACAAATGCAAAAGACAAAGAACAAGATCAAAAAGAGGGTGCTGAGGATAGCCAGGACATAGGATCAGACGGGACGACCCAAACAACAAGATCAAAAAGAGGTCGTACACAAATGAATAAGCTTGTTGTTCAAAGGATTCAGGGAGTCAAACAAAGTGTCAAATTTAATGAGTATGGACAGCCAGTTGGCGAAAAGGCTTCTGAATTGCAAAGTTTTTTTGGTGTGCTTGCTCGAGAAAAAGTTAATATTAATTACAACTCTTGGAAGCAAGTGCCGAATGAAGTTAAGAACATGATATGGGAATCCGCCAATGTAAGTAACATGAAACTTTCTTATGTGATGCATTTTTTTCTGTTCTGTTATTTATATACTTAAGATATTTGTTTGTGTAGTTGACATACCAACTGGACCCAAAATGGAGGAATGGGTGTTTGATCTCTGCAAACACCAAGTGGCGTCAGTATAAAACTCACCTCACCAGGAAATTCATCCAGCCAAATAGAAATAATCTGAAGCTTCTCAATAAGGTACCTCAAGGGCATTGCATTTCACGTGAAGATTGGAGTAGTTTTGTGATTAATCGGATGTGTGAAGACTTTATAGTAAGTTGTTTAAGGTGGTCTTTTTAAATTCTAGTTGATATATGTGGTTATAATTCATCTATCACTATGTAGAGGAAAAGTGAACTACAAAGTGAGAGAAGCAAGGCAAACTTATACCCTCATCGTCTTTCTCGAAAAGGATATGCGGGTTTGTCTGAAGAAATAGTAAGTATTTAGTTAACATTAATAAATTCCTACTTATGGTTGTCATAGTTGGTGTTGAGTACGTTGACTTCATGTGGTTTTTGGTATCAGTCCAGTGTTTTATGTGATGACGAAGAGATAAACAGAGCCATCCTCTGGAAGAAAGGGCGGCTCAACAAAGCTGGGGAATATGTTGGCGATGAGTTGAAGCAAACAGTGAATAAGATTGTAAGCAAAAGTATACATAAATCGCTTATTTTGTACATATATGATATATGTATATATTTAAAGTTATTGTATTTGGATGCATGACAGGATGATTATATTGTCCAAAAGAAGGATGGTAAGATGCCCTTTACCAAACCATTTGAGGATATTCTCACGAAGGCCTTGAATTCTAACGAACATGGTGGATGTGTGAGAGGCATAGGAGCAAATGTCACTCCATCATCCTTCTTCAAGCTTGCTAGAGGGAAGGTGCAAATTGATAAGGCTGCCTATGAAAGGCAACAGAAAGAGTTTAAGGAGGCAAAAGCTATGCTTTCTGATCAAGGTGACAGAATAGAAAAATTGGAAGCAATGGTGTTGAAACTTTCTGGTCGAGAATTTGAGAGTGAGGAGAAGGGTAGCTGCTCAGTTAAACCACAATGCCTCCTCGATATAAAACCTGAAGTTGAACGTCATACGCGCCTCTCAAATGAAGGCCTAGAAGAACATGATGATGATGATGTGAAAGTTATTGAGAAGGATTCGGCTTTACAGGTTAAATTTATATTTCACGTTGATATTATTATCCCATCGTTAGTATCTAATGAATCTGGCAGTGATGTTGAAGATTCATAAATTGTTTGTCTTATAGGGAAAAGCAGTGATGTTGTTATTGCAGCCTAACGACAAGACTGTTGCATATGGGACAATTGTCTCTGTTAATGGACCTGACAACTTTATTGATGATGTTCCATTACCTGTGAATTGCATGAGGATTGCCATTGATAAAGCAATTGATAAATCAGCACCACTGCCTGTTGCAATCCCGTCTGCATGTCAGAGTATTGGGGATGCTGTAGGTGGCCATGTGGCTTGGCCTGTGCACTTAATCAGCATGCGGGATGAGGTAAATGTGATAAAGTGTTGTCTAAATTTTGTTTACATTTAAAGTATGTCACATATCTAATATATATATGGTTGCATCTACATATGTAGAAGACCAGGAAGAAACAAGTTGACAACAGACAAGAGAAGTCTAAGTTACAATCGTCCAATGTGCCAAGACCCTTACACATCTTATATAGTTATTTTCAGCGTCTTGATGAAACAGAGAATGTGATTTTGGAATTAGTTCCTGATGTATTTGGCATGGAGCGCACAGTCCATGTTAATTGCGATGGCATATTTCCCTTTTGTGAATTGAAGCCAATCACAGACACTTGCATAGTTGTGTATATGTGGTAAGCTTTCAATTGAATTGGACTTTATTTATGTGTTTCATTAATTTAGATTTCATCATTTTTTTGGGATATTTTCTGTCTCACTAGTCTCCTCTCTTGTAATCCTTGTCGTCTTTATGTTTGACATTTTGATGAATCATGGCTTGTCTACTATATCTCATTACACAGATTCACCAAATGTTGCCTCCCTATGAATGCATGCTGCCTCAAGTTTTTGTACAACTTCCCAGTCACCTAGAATTTCAATCTTTCATACAGATGAAACACTTTGTACTCTTTGTACACCATATTGAGTGATCAGGAATCAGTTTGGATCATTCACTCAAACTAGGAAATTATATCTCTAATTTACAGATTTGTGAACTCAATAGTTTCAGAAAGCATATGGTGAATTATGATAGAGAGAACATGTTGTTGTGGCACTGTACTAGGTATTAAAGTCTAGCGATAGAATGATTTAAGCTGCTTACCACCTCATGGATGCAGACACACTTGCCACGGGTTCCCGAAAGGCATGAAGCATTTTAAAGCATAAATATGAATTATTACCATGTCTACTTGATAGCAAGATTATCTAATCACATGGATGTTAGTACCAAAACCTGTGGAAACATTATTGACAAACCAAACTATGTATAAGGGAGAAATATAGATAACATTAGAGTTCCGAGATTGAATGCCCTGGAACCACATTTTAATATCAGCTCTCGACGTTTAGAATGTGTAGCCTAGTGACATTCTCATCCATTGCGTGGTTATTGCAAATAACCATTCTTGAGCTCAGATCCACTCTTTGTAGGCATCTATATAGAAAGATGCAGGAAAAGATGTTGCTGCAAGATTTCAGATTGGTGGATCCAATGCCTGTGGAATATGTACCATCAAGAAATCAGAATAGAGATTTCATCCAAGAACAGTTGAATAAAAGGGCTTGTTACTTAAGCAGTAGGCTAATTGGTACCTCATCTGGTCAATTGGTTGTTGTGCCATGCAACGTTGGGTGAGTAAGAATAACATTATATATCACTCTCACTTGCATATTTTGAGAACTTGCAAGATGCATATATACACTAATTATATTTCTTTGTGTAGTTTTCACTGGATTTTGACTATCATCAATGTTGAGAAGGAGATTATTTTTTTGTTGGATCCTCTTAGTTACCGCATTCGTGATCAAGATTGGAAATATGTTGTCAACATGTAAGTTTTTTAGCTTCTTTTCTTACCTTTGTTGAAACATGTAAGTATTTTGATGTGACAATACAATTCCCACGGGTTATATGCATGTAGGGCCTTGAAAATGTATAATGCGGAGGCTGGAAGGAAAGGGAAAAAACAACCAACATGGGTAGCTGTCAAGGTATGTCCTTTTGATTAGCAACTGTTTCACTATCCTTGAAGGAGTTATTCCAATATTTCTTTTCTAACATAGGCTCCTCAACAACCGGATGCGGAGCAATGTGGTTTTTATATCATGCGATATATGAAAGATATAATTAAAAATTTTGGAGTTGACCACAAGGATTCACTTCCAGCAATGGTAATAATACAATATTTACCCCTGGTGATTTTGATAATTTCGATTTAGTTCCCCTGGTGCTTGCTATGATTTTTTGATACAAACCGGATGCTATGCTTTTGTTACAATGATTTTTTTTATACAAACCGAATGCTATGCTTTTGTTACAAACCAGATACTAGTTGGAGACTAAATGATTGCCTAAGAAGAAAGGAATTAGAGATTAGGAGATGCAGTGAGTAGAGTGGCTGGATAAGCTATCTTAAATGGTAACCTTAGGATTAAAGGATTTGATTACATTTTTTGAACCTGCTCAACTTCCTCTAAATATCTAACACATTGATACTCGAATTTAACCTAACCTATTAAGATAAATGGGTAATCAATACTAATCCTTATTTTGATTGTTTAAATGTTGGGCTCCTGTTCATAGCAAAAGGTTCATTTTGTGACTCTAAACTAAATTTTTTTTTTTAATTGTTTAAGTGTATTTTCTGAATTTTGAGAACCAATTTTTTTTTGTACATCTACCATCAAGTATGACCCTACTTTATTAGATGCTATCATGTTTCTTTTTTTGCTTCAATTGACAATCTGGTGGTTCGCAGAATCTGGAGTGTGGACAATCTGTTAAGGTTGTCTTTAATCAGATTTCGATTGTGCTACTAAAGATTCATAAATGAATATTTGTCAATCTAATCAGCTGGTTTGGCTTAAGAATAAGATCAGTAATAGACAACCAAAGTCTAGTAAAAATGCCCTCAAAAGTAACTAGAGTGGCCGAAAAGAGGGAATTAGAATTGGAGAAAGAGATGGAGATTATTAAGGATATCAATGTATATATTAGTCTCTTTCTCTCTTTCCTAACAACTTAGCTTTTAGGGTAAATAGTCAGCCAATCAAATTTGAGAGAAAAAGAGAGGAGAACCTTCACTAGTGCAATTGCCGACCATGCACCACTCTTGTTGTCCGCTGTGCTGTAAGGCAGAGTTGACGGATGTAAGTGTGATATGTTAGGATCTTTATGTTCTTGAATTTGGGATCGTTTCCAAGGTTTTTCTGAAGTAAAATTGCTGCTTAGGATCTCAGTGTCCTATCATAATCGATGTTTCTGAGTTTTGTGACCTTGTGCCCTATGATTACAGTAATTGGCTAGTTTGCATCAAGAAAATTCCCTGCTCTTGATAAGAAAGAAGACCATTAAATAGCTTCCTGATTGTGAATACTTCATTACTTGTAAATTAACCAGATATACACTTTTCAGTTGATCTGTTACAGTAAAAGCCAGTAATAGAAACTACTTAACTAGATATACACTTTTAGACCCTCATCTTCATGCACATGGCTAACTGTAACCCGCGAGGTCTTCCGACTTTGTGTTTTTCAGTTCAGGGTCTACTAGTTTACTTATCTCTTCTGGGTTTTGAAGATACTTTGTGGCCTGTATAACATAGAAGAACAATGAGCCATGGATATATAACATGAATCTACTAATATGAATCACAAACTGTTGGATCAAGAAGGATATATCTTGAGACTAGCGAACCCAAAGGGCAAACAATGTTATGTCTTTTCCAACTAATGAATCTACAAAGGGAAGATAATTTTGAAAGAAACTTGTGATTTGCAGCGAGGCTATGGTTTCCTCAGTTGGGATGTGATAAGGTAGCTAAATAGAGGTAATACAACCTTTAACTTACCCTGACTATTGTATGAACTGATTAGAGGGCTCGTTGAGAATTAAGCTTCTAAACTACATGGAACAAATGATTATCGGAAGTTAGTAGGAAATAAGAACAAATTTGGGTTTATGCCCTCAGTATCTGTTACAAGAAGCTGATGCTGTTTTTGAGTATCAAATATTTTCAAATATGCATCTTACCCAATTTATCAGACACCCTCTTTCCTTGCAATATGGAGGTCTTCCACTGATTATTTCCAGTAAAACTACTCCAAAAGCAAAGATGTTAGCTTGAATTTCCATTTCTTGTTGCTCTCGAGGAACATTATATTCTGGAAGAGAGACTCTGCTGAAGTAACCAGTACTTTTCTTAGATTCTGAGAAAATAATTTTTCAGCTCTCAAAATCAACCAACTGCAAAAGAAATGTAAGAGGGTTTTATAATCTTAATCCATTCCGCTAATACAAAGATGTGAAAAAACAGAAACCAAGTTAGCAGCAAAAATCACTGAAGGAATTATCTGGGAAAGATGAAAGCCGCAAAAAAAGCTCAGACTTGAGTCATGATTTGCTGCAGTTCCACTTAATTAACACTTTCACTGCATATCAACCCACCTTGTGTTTGCCTGCTTCATTGATTGCGTGGTGATGGTGAATTTTATAGCTTTTGCTCCTTATTGTATTATGTCTATTAGCCATGTGTATACAAAGGGCACAGTTGCATTCTTGCTTATGAGATTTGGAAGATGGCATCAGAGGTAGTACAATAAATAGTATATCTCTTCATTTGCTTGTTAACTATGAACATTTTCTTTGTTCTTCTATACTTCCTTCACTGTTATATTCGTTATCTTCCACAGCAGCCTTTAAAAACTCAGTATTCTATTTTATTTGATACATGCACACATTTGTTTTAGTTATTTGACATATGGTGGATTTATGTGTTTTTATAGTTTACAAATCTCAAGTACTCCAGAGTTGAAATTGATGAAGTGCGGTTCGAGTGGGCTGAATGCATGCTAGATTACATTTGAGACAGTTGTACCTTGATGTGTTAACAGAATGTTATACTTTGATTTTGATATCTATTAGCTAGCTTTTGATGTAAAAAGAATGTTTGGGTATTTTATGGATATTGTTGTAAGAAGATTATTTATATAATTTGAGAATATTTGTGTATTTTATGGATATTATTGAATGAAGAATATTTGTACAATTTGTGAATATTTGTATATTTTTTTTTGTTATTGTTGGTTTTAAAATCAAATCTGTGCTGTTAAAAAATATACATATTACATCGGTTTTCCACCGATGTAAAACCGGTCTTATAAAGTAATATTACATCGGTCATTTACCGCTGCCAAAACTGGTGTTATTAACATACAATATTACATTGGTTTTACACCGTTGATGAAACGGTGTCGTTAAGTGATACTACACCGGTTAATAACCGATTCGAAGACCGGTGTCGTTAAGTGATACTACACCGGTTTTAACCCGATGTCTAAAATGGCAGACTTTTAACATGGGCTTCATAGACATCGGTCGAAAATCAAATAGACACCGGTGGAAAACCGATGTCTATGAAGGTTTTTGTTGTAGTGAGTGATCCGCAAACAAACTCATCTAATGTGGAGGAAGGCACTCAGAGCCAACACACAACTTTGAATCCATCACTTACAAAACAGTAACGGAGACCGTGGAATTTAATTAAATAAACCCTCTCCCACTTAGTTATTTAAAATCGAGAAATTTTAATCATGCACGCACATCACAACACACATCATAGCACACATCACAACACATAAAACAGCATATAAAGGCAATAAATATGATAATAAAATTTCCAACTATTATGGCATCATCCAACACTGTCCTCCAATATGCTGCCATTGGATCAAGCCGTCGTGTATGCCGCCAATGGATCAAGTCGTTGCGTCTATCTCGCTTCCTTCTCGGCCGCGCCTCTGGTCCTCAAAATAGCACCACGCATAGCAAGGATACAAGCCGCAACAAAAATAAAATTTTACATTTATCAATCCTATATTCCACAAGGGAATGTACATGTAATCTAGATCGAATAGAATATAAAACAATAATAATAATAATACAGCAACCGACCATATTTAATTATTACAATCATGCACACATAACAAACTCGACATGCCCGAGGGTTCAAATTACACACAAGCACACAAAATCCATAATAGTTGGATCTAGGATGCCTGCAACCACAGAGTTAATCTATCTTGCACATCCTACTATTATCCGACCTAAACTTATGTATAAGCAGTGCATAATTTAACCGAAAACCAAACACACAGAGGCAGAAAACTAGCTCTGATACCACTTGCTGGGTGCTACTTGGAATATCGTTCTGTTTCCCCTGTAAAAAAAAAAATTTGTATAGGCACAAAACTTTTCCTAGCAACCCATGTGCTCTTCAGAAGTTAAACTTGGATTGGAAATGAAACTTAACATTTTTAATCCAAGTTCGTTCTTCAAAGTTAAACCTGGATTGGAAACGAAACTTAACATTTTTACTCCAAGTTCAACCCTTGTGTTCTTCTGAAGTTAAACCATATTACAAAAGTTGATTAAATATTTATTTCAAGGATCGGCTTCCATGCTGTAGGCGAGGCACTAGGCCTTCTTGGTTATGGGATCATCCACCACTTCCTAGACAAAGCCTTTCAAAGAAATTAAATATTTAAACTTCTCACAGTAACCTTAGGTTTAACTATAGAGACCTCAATCAAAGCACAAGAACGAAACACAAATCGAAGCACAAAAATGAAAACACGAAATCGCTAGCCTCTTGTGTTGGTATTTTAGGATCCATACAAAGAAAACAAAACTAGTTGTACTGCGGAATAAATAACTAGTTGTACCTTTCTTCGTAGACAAAGACCTCTTGATCTTCTGCCATATTCCTCTCCTCTTCTTGGACGTCATGTGGGCGATGATCTACCAAGATAAAAACACCCGAACCCTTTTTGTTTTCAAGCCGTCTACCACCAAAGGATGCAAAGAAAAGAACGCCTTCTTCTTCTTCTTCTCCTCTAAACCGCCGGCCACCAAGGTGCTTTGTCTCTTCATTTTCTTTTCCACCAAGCTCTGGCCACCAAGAGAAGATGGGGCGCCAGCTCTCGAGGGAAGAAAAGGGAAGAAGAAAAGAAGTGGAGCGCCGACCCTAGAGGAAAGAAAAGAATGAATGGGGCTCCAACCTTTAGGGAAAGAAGAGGGTTTTTAGTTGTGGAGAGAAACTTATCAATTCTTAATTGAATTGTTGATTGATATGGCACAACCTCCTCTCCTTGTATAACCCTTTGCCCGAGATAAAAAAAAAAGGAGAAAAAGTAATAGATTTTTTTTAGAAAAAATCTCTAGAAAAGAATTAACATAATTATTTTTAGAAAAATTTCTTACGAAAGAATTAGTATAATTCTTTTTAGAAAAATCTCTAGGAAAGAATTAACATAATTCTTTTTAAAAAAATTTCTTAAGAAAGAATTAATATAATTCTTTTTAGAAAATTTCTTAAGAAAGAATTAATATAATTCATTTTAGAAAAATCTCTAATTCTGTTGAGAAAAAATCTCCCTTTTTTTTCTTTTCTTTTTCTTTTCTTTTCTTTTCCTTTTGGTTTGGCCGACCCCTTGCTTGGGTACCAAGCAAGGCTTTCCTAGCCCCTTTCTTGGGTAGGAAGCAAGGCTTGGCTGACCCCTTGCTCGGGCACCAAGCAAGGATGTGGTCGGCCCCTTTCTTGGGTAGGAAGTAAAATCAAAAGTAGTGAATACGAGGCTTTATAGAGGCTACAACAGGCACCGAGAGGAGGAATTGGTTTTCACCTCCTGATGGACTTGAGCTTCTTGTGTTCGACCCGAACACCGAACTCAAGTTCATCAATAATAACTCATACCACTAAAGAGTTATTATTGAACTATCGCACCAATCCCATATTACAATATGGGCTCCTTCTTATCATGAGTGTGTTAGTCTCCCTGTGTTTAAGATATCGTATGTCCATTAATTAAATGAGTTATTGATAACTCAATTAACATCTAGCTCCAGGAGTAGTACCACTCAACGTTATTATCATGTCGGATTAAGTCCACCTGCAGGGTTTACATGATAATCCTTATCAGCTCCTCAAGGGGACATCATCAACCTAGATCACTAGAACATAGTTTCCTTTTATAATCAACAACACACCATATAAATAATAGTATTTCCTAACTTATCGGGCCTATTATTTAACTAAATAAATCTCACCCTTTGATAAATTAAAGAAATAAATACTAAGTATATGTGCTTGTTATTATATCGGGATTAAGAGTACGCACATCCATAATAATAGAGGTTTTATTCTTTTATGCAGCCAGTATAAAAGGAATAACCTCAAATGGTCTTACTCAATACACACATAGTGTACTAGTGTAATTTTATAGTCAAGATAAACTAATACCAAATCACACTACAACCATTCCAATGGTTTGTCCCAATCCATCTTGGTTGTGAGTCACTATTTATAATTTATAAGGAACTGATAACATTATCTTCTGTGTGACACAACACACCATGTTATCTACAATATAAATTAAATGGATAACTGCATTTAACTAAATGCAGACATTTGACCAATGCAATTCTTATTTCAAAATAAATATTCATACAAAAAGGTAGGATTTTAGTATACATCCTAATAACATCACCAACTAAATTATTATTAGATAAATTCTTGTTTGATGAAACAGAATCAATTAGAGTCAAATATTTTATTTTTAAAATATAGAAAATGTGATCTTTCTAGAGTAACTTATAAGGCAACGAGACTTGGGCAGTTTGTGAGAGTTGTGATACCACCAAACAAATTATTGTTTTCCAAATTCCTGCAACAAAATTTAACAATCATGAGGCATAATAAAATTTCTCTAACCTTTCAAAGTATCTAATTTAGTTGTTTCAAAAATAAATTGTAAATAATTTTAGAAAGAGGTATACAATGTGACCAGATTCTGAAGCAGTCCAATTTCCTCAGGAATCATATTGGACAAGTAGTTTTTTTGACAAATCACTAAAATCATTAGAGTTACATGTAGAAATAGATATAAATATCTATAAGTCCCTAGCGAAACTCCTCAATACTCCTTGAGTCTTTGAATTGTATGTTACCAGAAATCTTGTCAGCAAGATAATTTAGGGATTCAAGCATTTGCTCTAGCATTTTTCTTGACTTGATGCTTAAAGATAAGTCACACAAAATTTTTAGAAAATAAAGTTGAACAAAATTTTGCAAATTACTTGGAATTGTTAAATTGAACTCGCGAGACTCACAAAATTGACGACTTTGAAGATGCCCTTCTTATACCTCACATTAACCTCTTCCGCCAAGGTTTGCTCAAAAATTGATTCTTAGAAGAAATCTAAGGAAATTTCATCTCTAGTTTCAAGGAATGTGGAGCGAGAAAGGATTAAAAGCTCAAAAATCTAACCTTTGCGAACCTCTTGGCAGTGTCGGTCTACGAGCCAAAGAATAAGGTCACCTTCTTTTTCCCCAAATCTGTATCTTCCCTATCCCACACCATCTTCTTGGCCCGCTTATCCCCCGACACTAGCAGTGCCACCACCTGAGCTGACTCTTTGCTATCACCGACTCTAGCTTTCCTCTTCCTGAGTTACTGCGCTAGAGATCAACGAGTGGTCTTTTCTAACGGGTCAAGAAGGAAACAGATATGAGAGGTAGAATCGAGATCAGAAACACATCCATTGATGGAATCTTCTTTGAACTTTCATTTCTTTGATTCCTCCATCATCGCCACTCTCCTCCTCCTATTTCTCTTCATGAAGGCAAATGCCTTCAAGGACTCCATGGAGAATTAGTCTTAGAACTGGATGACCACGAGAAAAATGGAGAAGAAGAGGATGCAAAGAGCTACATGATGAAAGGCTCTATTTATTAACGAATAAAAGAGAGAAAGATCGTAGGCAGAGAGGGTAAGAAAAATGCAGAGAGATAGGCGAAGAGATTGCAGGTTGGATGGAGATGTGTTTAGCCACAAAGGGTTCGATAGGAGAGGAGGAGCCATAGATCGAAGGGATTCGAAGGAGAAAGCGAAGAGGTCAGTAGTGGAGGGGAGGAGGGCTGGCCGACATAAAGGGGGTTCACAAGTGTGAAGAGATCAGGAAAGAAAAATATGAAGTAGGCAAAAAGATCGTACGTTGGATAGAAATGATTAGGGATCGGGAAGGCAAGGGGGGAGGGAATGCGGTCGCAAAAAATTTTCTGGGAGAGGGAAAGAAAAGCACAGAGGCAAAAAAATAGTGAAGAGGAAAAAATGGTGAAGGAAAAAAAATGGTATTCAACAACACTTAATAGACAACGATTTTCAAAAATCATTGTCATAATCCCAAAAAAAGCACATAGACAACAGTTTTCAAAAATCATTGTCATAGCCTTCAAAAACCATTATCATAGCCCAAAAAAAGTATAAATAGACAATGATCTTTAAAAACCATAGAATATCAAATTTATACATGCATCTAATTTATATAAAAACTACTGTTATAGGTGAACAACCGTAGAATATCAAATGTGTAAGATGAAAAACTAAAAAATCTTACATCAAAGCCTCTCTGTAATATAACAGTCTACTCAGGTTATTATGTTAATGGATTCAAATTTCAAGTGACCCAACACCATTCACAAATGTTTATGTATAATTCTGGTGTTTGCGTAAAAGGATCCATAAAGTTCAATGATACTCAATTTGATTATTATGGTAGACTTAAGGAAATCATAGCAGCTGAGTATCCAGCTTTACCTTTAAAAAGGTGTGTGATCCTGTCTAAAATCTATGAGGTGGCGCATTGGCTCCGGTGAACGATGGTTATGATGAAGACACACTCCTAGAGATCTGAAAGAGCTCCTCAATGGTCCTACACACAGTGACACGAGCCAATAAAGCGTTAGTGACCTAAGACCGAGGTGGGAATCCTTGGCTAGGCCTTAGAAACGGAGTTTTGGATGCTAGAGTTTATGTACCTCATCAACGAAGAGAATCCCCCTTTTTATACTACCTCATATAATTAACCTGCGTAGTCATGAGGTAGTCCCCGATTTATTAGAGTTTTTTAAGACATGATGTCACCTTTAGGCTTCGTGCAATAATCCTTTAAGAAATCTTTTTTATACCCTAGATGTACCTCTTTTATCATTTATGACCCATATTACTGATGCAGTATGAATAGGTATATATTCCTATAACTGAAGAAGCTTCTAGAGAATGTTTCCCACCAAATTTGCCAAACTATCATACTTGTATGCTATCTTCTGTTAAACATGTCTCGGTCGGTCATTCAAGCCGGTCATGTATATAGTGAGAATACCTTGTTAAGCATATTTCAGCTGGTCAATCAAGTCGGTTGTGTATATAATGAGCATATCTTCTGTGGAGCATATTTCTGTAACACCCACGAAATGATAAGCTATACCTATGGGTATTTTTTTTAGAATAAAAGAGAAAAAAAGAAGAGAAATGGAACTAGAAACCAAAATGAAATAAAAAGAAAGAGAGGTTAAGACTTGAACCTTGAACCTCCCACAAATGATAGAGTTTAATTGGTGTATGATAATCACTAGAGTAATAAATAATATATGAATAGAAAAGAATGAAAATAGTAGTTAAAAGTAAGAATATAATTAAGTAAAGGAACAAGAGAAAAGCAAGTAGCTTTCCTCCTCTTCCTCTTGGTTAAGAAAAGAAGCAAGCAAAAGACAAGTTGTCTTTCTTCCTTCTTCTCTATTTTCATGGGAATTAAGAGAGTGAGGAGATAGAGGAGTTAAGGGGATGAATGGGGACATGTTCATTCTCATTGGGAATAAATAGGAATGAGAGAAGAAAAGGGAAAGAGAGTTGGTTAATTCTTCCTTCTTCTTCTTCCTCCTCCTTCCTTCTCCTTCTTCCTTCTCCACCGAGACCTAAACCTCTTCCTCTCTCATTTCCGAAAATCCAAGCTAAGTTTCTTCTTGCTAAGAAAAACAAATTCACAAGAAGGAGTCATCAAGATCTACTCCTTACAAGCAAGAGAAGAAAGGAGAAAACTAAGAAGAGAAGTTTCGTTTTCCTCTTCACAAGGGTACCATCTTCCTTAGGAAAAACAAGCAACAAGTTGTAAGTATCCCCTCACCTGTGGTACAAGTTGTTTACGTGTGTTCCATGAGGTTAGAATGCTTAAAAACCTAGGATCACTTTTTGGAAATTTCGGCCAAAAACTTGAACAAAGGTTTTAGATAAAGTTTAAGACCAACTAAGCATGCTCACTATGTTCTTATGATATGTACCCTAGTATAGGAGTTAGTGAATGTTTCTTATGCTTGTATGCTTACCTAAAACTTAGATCCATGCTCTTGAACTTTCGGCCAAGTGTGAATAAAAGATTAGGAAGGCTTAAGACCTAAACTAAATATGCTCACTATGTCTTTATGATATGTACCCTATGATAAGAGATTAGTTTGGTGTTTTTATGCTTGTATGATGCTTTAAACCTAAATCTATGCTCATGAAGTGTTCGGCCATGATAGAGAAATTGACTAAGAGAGGTTAAAAATTTAGTCTACCATGATCATGAATTGCTTATTAATATGTTATGAAGAGTACTTAGTGTTTTTCACACTTGTATGATTTTTGGAACCTAAATACATGCCACCTTAGGGAATTAGGGTTTTGGCCATGATCAATTTTAGGGTGGTCCAAGGAAGCTTAAAAATAAAACCTAGCATGCTCATGAATCCCCTTATGATATGATATGAAGTTAGCTAGATATTCATGCTTGTATGTTGTTTAGAGCTTGATTTTCTTCTTCATGAACTTTCGGCCATGATCAAATTTAGGGTCCAAGGAAGCTCAAAAATTAAACCTAGCATGCTCATGAATCCCCTTATGATATGATATGAAGTTAGCTAGATATTTATGCTTGTATGTTGTTTAGAGATTGATTTTCTTCTTCATGAACTTTCGGCCATGATCAAATTTAGGGTCCAAGGAAGCTTAAAAATTAAACCTAGCATGCTCATGAATCCCCTTATGATATGATATGAAGTTAGCTAGATATTCATGCTTGTATGTTGTTTAGAGCTTGATTTTCTTCTTCATGAACTTTCGGCCATGATCAAATTTAGGGTCCAAGGAAGCTTAAAAATTAAACCTAGCATGCTCATGAATCCCCTTATGATATGATATGAAGTTAGCTAGATATTCATGCTTGTATGTTGTTTAGAGCTTGATTTTCTTCTTCATGAACTTTCGGCCATGATAAGGATCAAGACCTAGGAAAGCTTAAAAATTGGATTAACATGCTTATGACCTTCCTTATAATATGATATGAAGTTAACATGAGATTCTTATGCTTGTATGTTGTTAGAGCTTAATTCCCTTCTTCATGAACTTTCGGCCATGATAAGGATCAAGACCTAGGAAAGCTTAAAAATTGGATTAACATGCTTATGACTTTCCTTATGATATGATATGAAGTTAACATGAGATTCTTATGCTTGTATGTTGTTTAGAGTTTAAGTTCACACTCCTTGAACTTTCGGCCATGATGGGATTAGAAGCCTAGATGTGCCTCACATGCTACGTTATGAATTTAGAGATGTTATTTAATGATTCCATGCATGATTATGTTTTTCTATGATAGGTGATGTGTTCATTTATGTATACCTATGAACCATGCATGATAATGTCTCTTATGATGTGCTATATGCTCAAGTATGCATGCTTTATGATATGACAAGTAATATGCTCATTTATGTATGCTTATGATCCATGCATGATAATGTCTCTTATGATGTGCTATGTGCTCAAGTATGCATGCTTTATGATATGATAAGTAAAGGCCTAAGAGTTGCTTCCCTATTTGTTGGGATTAAGAGCACTCTCTATGATATGACAAGTGAAGGCCTAAGAGTTGCTTCCCCTTGGGGACTAAGAGCACTCTTCATGATATGATAAGATATGATATGCTATGCTATGACATGAACCATGATATGCTATTTTACTTTGTATGGCTTGTACCAAGGGTGTGCTCCATAAGCGCCCCTAGGCCGACGGACTATGAACGAGTCTAGTAAAAAGGGATGAGCTCCTTAGTACGCCCCTAGGTCGACGGTCGTAGTACGGACCTAGTTCCCTAGTAGGTTCGGGGCTAGTTACCCTGTCCTAGGGATTGCGCGCATTTATGTATGTATGTGGTACAAGCCGGGTCCTCATGATGATATTATGTTCAAGTACTATATGATATATTTAAAGACATCTTACACATGACATGACACATGTTTTAAAAGATATCTTGCATGATATGATTTATGATATGATATGCTATGCCCTTATGATTTATATGACATGATGCTCTTATGATTTATGATATGATATGCTTTTATGATTTATATGACATGATGTTTTTTTTTATTGATGATATGATACATCATGATATTTCTTTATGATATGCTATGCCCTTATGATTTATATGACATGATGCTCTTATGATTTATGATATGATATAGCATGATGTTCTTTATGAGATGATATGTTATGATGCTATATTTTCACAATATGATGTTAGATGATTATGTTTCCATTGTTATATGCTTATGTGATTATGCTATGATATATGGTTTTTTTTAATAGGAAAGGATCTTACTAAGCCTATGTGCTTATAGCTTACTTTCCTTGTACCGCAGATAAAGGCAAAGAATGGATGAACTAGGGGAGCCGCAGGAGAGGCAAGAGATGTGTGTGGTGGTGGCTCGGCTAAGACAAATAAAAGACTTGCTTATGTTATTTTCTTTATGTTGACATGAACTAAGTTTATTTATGTTAATGTTCCGCATGACTTCATGATACTTCCGCTGTTTTACTTTAGAAAGAAATTTTAATATGCATGTATGTTTCCGCAAGTAGTAAAGTAACCCCGCCCTACTAGCAGGAGGGGCGAGCGTTACAAGTTGGTATTAGAGCCAGGTTAGCCTTCCCGCTACACACACATCAAGCCTTCATTCTGTCGCTCCAAGTAAGACTTTCTGTACTTACTCTATTCTATTTATGTATGATAGGAAATGTTTTAGTATCCATGAACCTAAGTATGACTGATATGGATTTCTTTTATGTATGATAAGCGATATTTAATGTGCACGAAAATAAGTAGGGATGACTCTAGACTTATGCTAGCCTTATTGTTATTTATGAAAATAGATATGGCTAGAAGACAGCGTAACAGGGCCGATGAGACAGTGACCCCACCAGATCTGACCCAGGTAACCACAGATCTCCAGCGTCAGATCACGGAACAACAACAAGTAATCACTGCTCTGATGAATCAGCAAGGAAACCCTGTCACCCCACCAGCAAATCAGAATGCAGTGCCCATCATACCAATAGCTGCACCAGTACCACCGGTAGCCCCTGCCCCAGTGGTCGGACAGGAGACCTACTTGATACAGTGGCTAAGGCTGAAGCCGGAGAACTTCTCGGGTACTTGTGAGCCATGGGACGCCCAAGCATGGTTCAAGACGGTGGAAAGTATTGTGGAATTGCTGGACTGACCCGTATCAGAAAAGATCAAATGCGTATCATTCTATTTTTCCGGAGATGCGAGAATGTGGTGGGAAAGAGTTAAGGCTAAGAGACAAGTTAATCTGATGAACTGGACAGACTTCGAGGCAGAGTCCACCCGCCTCGCTGCCTCGACTCTCCACCTCGATTTTCCACCATCTTGTCTATCTCCTCCTCGCTGCCTCGACTTTCTGTCATCTTCTCTGCCTCCTCCTCATCGACGTCGCCTCAACTTTCCGTCATCTTCACTACCTCCTCTTCACCAACGTAGCCTCTCTATACAAGTCATCATAGGATGCATTCTGAAATGATAAACGATCTTCCTTTAGTCATCAGATGCTCTTCTTTCTTTCTTTCAATCCGCCTCTCTATGCAAAATAACATGAAATAGTTTTGTTCCAACTAGAACCATATCACCAATTCAACATAAGATTTTAATGCTTATGATTATTTATACTTATTTCAAGGATCTAGCATACACTTGCTGAATTAGGGATTTTGGAAAATTTATGCCGTCGTACCAGAACATACTCACAATGCAGATTGCTAAATTAGGGCATGAATGTTGTTGACTAGAAATCGTTTTTCTTCATGTTCGATCTTTGCTCATGAAATTCTAGGAAATGAATGAAATTATAGCAAACCAGTATGATTAAGGATGCTTTTATTTCATGTTTCTTTAAGATAAAACCACCATTTTTATTTCATCTATCTATTTGATCCTGCATTTATTGTTTAGAGAATATGTTGTGTGCCTTTGATTGAGTTGTGTGCGTAGAAAACGTGGAATTGGTTGTTTCCTATTCGTTGTTATAATGTGAGATGAACGTGGTAATCTTTCTTCTCCCTTTTTCTTTCTACTGTTAAAATGACCTCCGAATTTTATTTTGCGGATTAAACTACAATATAAAATATTGAGTTTGGATAGACAAATATCTCATGATATCAAGTCCCTTTAAATGATAGCTAGATCATGACAAACATAAATCAAAAGCGTTCATGATTCTGTTTGGAACATTCATGCTAGCTGCTGTGTTCTTGTCCTTATAAAGATGGATAAACATATATTGTGATATGATTCACTTGCATAACATTACTAAGTTGTCTTTCATAATCATCATACTAATACATTTTTCCAAACAAACTCTTCTTTATATATGTTGGCATATTCTATTTAGTTCTGTAAGCAATCTAAATCGTCTCATATATGACTGAAGATGTATCATTAGTAAACAGCATAAAGAAGACCTTAATTGGTACTTTATTCTTTCATTCAAAATTGGACACAACATACTTCACCAAATGTTTGACCAGTTGGATTTTCAAGTTGCAACTTGTTACTTATTTGTATGTTTATCTCAGTAACTTTATTTAGGTTACCATTTCCATGGTTTCCTTTTGCAGGTTGGTGTTGTTTAGGCTGCATGGACTGGCACATCAAAAAGTGGAGCTGCAAAGGGACCCAATAGAAAATCATGGAAGCAAAGAACAGACATGTGCATGCGGCCTTTCTTGGTAAATGTTTCTTTTCTCCAAGAGATGCATTCATGCGAAAGTGCATAGAGGAACGAGCAAAGTTGTCTCTGTAGCAAGCAGTAATTCTAAGGATCTTAGGAATACTTTGCCATCTCTTGTTGATGATGATGCTTGTAGGACCATTGGACAACTGATTGCTGAAAGATTAAAGGATGCAGATGCAAACTAAGTTGGTTGAATATGATCCAATCACAAATTGGTTTAAAAATCTTGATGCTGCTTTCTCATAAATTAGTTCTTGTTATCATTTTGTATGAAGATTAAATCTGCTTTCTCATAATTATCTTTTTTAGATAGAATTAAAGAATGTCCACCCGAATCTTAAACCACAACTAATATAACTGATGATGCAATTAGTTAACATTGTGTTTGGCAATGAAGCTCGAGGTAGAGTGTCGGAATGGGCTTTGGAGTTATACCATTGAAAGTTAGAGTTTTTGTGCAATAAAATATAACTATTTAACAACTTCACACTATAGTATAGAACTTTCAACAACAACTTCAAACTATAGTACAAAATACAAGAAATGAGGTTCATGTTTTTACAAAGAATGAGGCAGCATAATCATCAAGAACAGATTAGTAAGTAAACAACATATATAAAATAAGTTTGGTATGTACACTTAAATGCTTTTGAATTATTATGATAACATTGCTGAATACGATTTGGTTGTAAAATTATATTGCTAGTGGTGACATTGGTAGTGGTATTGGGAATGAATTGGGTTGCAACAATGATATCAATATTGGTGCCAAAAAGTGATGATTTTGGTCATGTTTCTAGGTAATTATCTTAAAAGTATGTATTTCTAAAACACAAAAATATTACAAAAATAGACATAGTTGAATTAATAACTTTGTATTGTTTATTTACAAAAGTGTATCACGTTATTCTTGGTTGATCATATTGGAAAGTTTGGGTTGATAAGATTTTGATGGAAAAGGTCGACCTAATTCGACCAAATAATGAAATGTAGTTTCTCGATGACGCAATAGGAAGCGCAGTCGCATGATTATCTAAATTTATAATAATGTATGATTGATACATATTCTACTAATTTATGTAGATTGAAAGTTTAATCGTTGTTATGTAATAGCTTGTTTGTTAGAGATTTTCTATCTTATTATGGATCTTCAGATCTAATTTTGGTATAATGACTGATCATGTCTGAAGGCTGAGGAAATAGCACGCTGGCTCTGGTGGATGGCTTATCGACCAATGGAAGATTTCTTCAGCTTGGGACGAGACTTTCCTTCGATCCTGCATAGAATCTGATGATATAACGAAGCGTTAGCAACCCAAGACTAAGGAGTATGTGGAGAACTATGTGAGAATAGAGTTGTGGATGCCCATGAGTGTACCTTGCTAATGGAGAAGAACCCCTTTATATACCACTTATAATAGCCTCCGTAATCATGAGGTGGCATGGTTTGTTAGAGTTTGTTAGGTGATGGAAAGTATAATTATCTGAGGAATCTTTCATTCATCTACAGATATACCTCTTTTGTCGTTTGTGTCTTACACCATTCACAAGGTACTGAAGTAATATGTTGTCATAAGTGGTCTCCTGAAGGGAGATATAATACCCCTTGAACAAGATTCTAGAAGAATATTCTCTGACACGTGGTTGTTATCCTGACAGGTGGTTAGGATATTGTCAAATGTTGTATGATGAGTATATTTCGGATGGCCTTGAAGTCGACCATCTTTGTATCAAGCTATTTCATTATGTATCGAGTATTGTAAGGGACCTATTTAGAGACTCATATGATGCATTGAACATGCTCGGACGATATTCATTCGGTCGGGCATTTATGTGAAGTTATATGAGGTGAAGTGCCTCTTTAAGCCTGGACAACCTTCATTCGGTTGGGCGTTCATATGAATTTATATGAGGTGAAGTGCCTCTTTAAACCTGGACGACCTTCCTTCGGTCAGGACTTTATGTGAAGTTATATCAGGTGAAGTGCCTCTTTAAGCCTGAACGACTTTCATTAGGTCGAGCGTTCATATGAAGTTTTATGAGCCGAAGTGCCTCTTTAAGTCCAAACGACTTTCATTTGGTCGGGCGTTCATATGAAGTTATATGAGGCGAAGTACCTTTTTAAGCCCGGACGACCTTCATTTGGTCTGGCGTACATATGAAGTTATATGAGGCGAAGTGCCTCTCTAAACCCGGATGACCTTCCTTTGGTCGAGAGTTTATGTGAAGTTATACGAGGTGAAGTGTCTTTTTAAGCCCAGACGACCTTCATTCGGTTAGGCGTTCATATGAAGTTATATGAGGCGAAGTGCCTCTTTAAACCCGAACAACCTTCCTTCAGTCGAGAGTTTATGTGAAGTTATATCAGGTGAAGTGCCTCTTTAAGCTTGAACAACTTTCATTCGGTCGGGCGTTCATATGAATTTATATGAGGCAAAGTGCCTCTTTAAGTCCAAACAACTTTCATTCGGTCGGGCGTTCATATGAAGTTATATGAGGCGAAGTGCTTCTTTAAGCCCGGACGACCTTCATTTGGTCTGGCATACATATGAAGTTATATGAGGTGAAGTGCCTCTCTAAACCCGGATGACCTTCCTTTGGTCGGGCGTTTATGTGAAGTTATATGAGGTGAAGTGCCTCTTTAAGCCTGGCGACTTTCAATTGATCGGACGTTCATATGAAGTTATATGAGTCAAAGTGCCTCTTTAATCTCGGACGACTTTCATTCGGTCAGGCGTTCATATGAAGTTATATAGCGAAGTGCCTTTTTAAGCCCGGACGATTATCATTCAGTCCGGTGTTCATATGAAATTATATGAGGCGTAGTGCCTCTTTAAGCTCGAACGTCTTTCATTCGGTCGAGCGTTCATATGAAGTTATATGAGGCGAAGTGCCTCTTTAAGCCCGGATGACCTCCATTCGATCGTGCGTTGATATGAAGTTATATGAGGTGAAGTGCCTCTTTAAGCCCGGACAACCTTCATTCGGTTGGGCATTCATATGAAGTTTCATAAAGCTAAGTGCCTTTAACTTGGCCGACCCTTGAGTCGGACAGGCATGAAAAGGTTTATGAAACTAAGGGAGCCAAACTCGACCGATTTTTAGCTGGCCGATCTTATGTGTAGGATCGATGACGTGCTGGAGGAGGGGGGGGAGAGGGGGGGTGAATAGCACTCGTGGCTAATTCATTCATTTCACAAAACACACAGAATACGCAGCGAAATAAAAAAGGCAAAGACAAGCAACGCTAACAAGCTTTCTTTTACTTGGTTCGGAGCTCGTGGCGCCTCCTATTCCAAGACCCGCGATCGTTGATCGCTTACGTTGGGAAATCACTATAGATCTGGAAATAGATATAGATATTAAGTACAATTGCAATACAATAAAGTTACCAACAACAATAGAAATATAAGTCTTTCGTCAATTGTCGGAGTAGCGTCGGAGAGAGTAGCAGTTGTTCGTTCTTGATCTCGGAAATTATGTTTCGTCAGTGTTGTTGAAGCAACTGGTCGAGCCCTCCTTTTATAGCCAACCCAAACCTGATCTAGATCCACTGATCTCGAGATCAGGTTTAACTCGTCGCTGATAGGTCGACTGATACCCTGGTTCGGTGGACTGATCCCTCCTGGATCAGCCCCGCTTCCCACCCAGATTTTCCCGCTCCGGATAAGCCTTCGTTCGGTCGACTGATCCTGTCATTCGATCGATATATCAACTGATAATCTCTGTCCCGATCAACCCGGCCTAATCCAGTCGTCGTTTATCCTTGGTTCGATCGACTGAACTCGAGGTTCGGTCGACCGATCCCCTGGTCGAACCTGGTCTACTCGCTGGAACTCTGATCTTGCTGCTTGGAGGTTCGGTCGACTGAACTGAACATTCAGTCAACCGATCCTAGTCAAATATAACCCTGTACAAAGTGTTAGTCTCCTGCAAAATAAAGTTAGCACATAGCAGATAATATATAAATCATTAACCTGACAACCTTCGGACTGTCCAGTTCTAATTTCGGATTTCCTCTAAAATCCTAGGTCAAACCGACGCCTACTATTCCCTCACTGGGAATGTGTCCTCACCTACTCCTCTCAGGAAAAGTTACCTGTTGCCAGACCGGTCCCCCAGACCGACTGGACTTTCAGCCTAGGGTTACCACCCCCTAGGACCTAAGGTTACCACCCCTCAGGATTTTCCATAACCTAGGGTTACCACCCCCTAGGACATAGAGTTACATTCCCCTAGGGTTTCCCATAACCTAGGGTTACCACCCCCTAGAACATAGAGTTACATTCCCCTAGGGTTTCCCATAACCTAGGGTTACCACCCCCTAGGACCTAGGGTTACCACCCCTTAGAGTTTCCACCTGCCTAACCGCAGCTAGGACTTTTCCATCACCTAGGGTTACCGCCCCCTAGGACCTAGGGTTACCTTCCCCTAGCATTTTTCACCTGCCTAGAATTCACTAGGACTTTTGCCTAAGATAATTTAGGACTTTCCTGCAAGCTCAATCAATCTTGTTAAATCACTAGACAACTTAACTTTGGACCCTTTGGCATAATCAAAACCCAGGTTCGATCGTCTGGTGCTTCCTGCATCAACAATCTCCCCCTTTTTTATTATGACAACCTGGTTCAAAGTTAAGTAAAATATAACAATAAATAAAGGAATTTAAGTATGAACAATAATTTGTAAAAAACTCCCTTATGCTCTCTATATCATAATAATTATATTTAACTCTTAACTTTTAACTTTTCTCTTCCCCTTTGACACATATCAAAAAAGGAGAGAAGGTTGTTTGACAAAAAAAGCTTTTATTTTATTTAATTTAAAGCTCACCCTGAAGGGTAGCACTTAGAAAAAAAAACTTAGCTAATTTTTAAGCGTTGAAAGTGAGTTAGCTATTTCAAAAAAATTTAGCTAAACTTAGCTTTAAAAATAATTACTTTAAATAATACTTAGCTAAATTAGAAATGCTTTGAAAATACTTAGCTTTTTCAACAAAAACTTAACTAAACTTAAGCTTTGAAAATTACTTAGCTAAAAAAACTTAGCTAATCTTAAGTTTAGAACCTGTATTAGTTTTTTTAAATAACTTAGCTAAATTTTATCTTTGAAAATATTTTGATAAACACTTAACTTTAAAAATATTTTGATAAAAACTTAACTTTAAAGATATTTTGATAAAAATACTTAGCTAAGTAAATGATTTATTTGAAAAATACTTAAAATACTTTATCAAATACTTAGTTTTTGTCTTTTCAGGAATAATTTATTTTTTTCAAAAATAGTTTAAAAAATTGAATTTCCTCTTTTAGAAGTATTTTGAACTTTTGAAATGTTTAACTTTGTAAAACAATATTTTAACAAAATAAAAATTAATGTCTTAACCTTCCTTTCACTCCCCCTTAATTAATGCCAAAAATATTTGGGTCCTAGAGTCCCAGCATGTAAATCAAAAACATAAAAGTTATTATTTAGTTTCCTAATTTTTCATCTCACTCATTCTATGTTATTGATAAACCCAATTTTTGTCGTGAAATGGGTATCAAAAGAATTAAGTAACCGAATTCATTCTATATTAATGTAGCATAGAGATAACTCGGGTTGTCTCCCAACGAATGTAGCCGATGTTTGATATTTTAGGATTGATTTGTTATTGCTTTTGGGTTTTTGACAAGAAATTAGGGTTTTCGATTTCGTTGAGTTCTTAAACTAAAGAATGAAATAGCAAAATAAGTATGAAACTATATTTAATGCAATAAAAGAAATCACATCTATCTATTAATCATGAACCCACAATATATTGTCACTCTATGCTATGAATTACGCTATTGACAGATCTAAACATATTGGAAACTAAACGAAGGAAAAACAAGAACAAACCAAACTCAATTAATTACTAAAAATAGAAACTCGAATTTAGATTAACAGTAGTTGAATTCATCTCAAGAACCAAGCACAAACATTGGATCCAGATCTCTACCCAAGGAATTAACAAACATTCAGATGCATTGAAGACAATAAGAAATAGATCTAAACTTCGTCTAACCCTACCAATTCAGATGTATGAAACTAAACAGCCAAGAAAAACATAAACGAAGCTGGAAATTGGAAAACAAAAATACAGAAAGGGAATCTAGAAGAAGGAGATAAACCTGAGCGAGCTAGGGCATTCCCAAGCACTCACAGATCAGTGAGGAACCGATCAATTCAGACGATCAATTTAGTGGCACAGTTAAAGCAAGAAATCGATGAAAAAATCAAAAGGATCAGAAACGAAAATAGAAAGAATTGTCTCTCACCATTTGGTTGTGGTCGGAGCTTCACAGGAATAAGACTGTCGATGGAAGGAGAGGGAATCAGGATCAAACCTCCATATCACTCCACTTCTCAACTTCCTCTTCTTCGCTCAAGAATCGCAGCAGAATTGGCTTCTAGATCTAGATCAGAGGGATGAAGTGGTGTCGCCGGCGGTGGATAGTTTAGTTAATCCTAAGAAGATCGTACAGATTCCACTGTACAAAAATTTTGTACAAGTGTCGAACCTTTCCTAAATAACCTATTGTGTTCTTTAGAAGTTAAATTAGGAATCACAAACGAAACTTAACATTATTGATTCCAAATTTAACTTATCTGTTCTTAATGGTTTAGATTTAGATCGCAAGCGAAACTTAACACTATTGATCCAAATCAACCTATGTTATAAATTCAATTAAATATTAATTTCCAAAATTAGCTTCTAGGACTGCATGGCGAGGCACATGGCCTTCTTGGGTATGGGAGCATCCACCACCACCTAGACAAAGCCTTTTAAAGAAAGCTAATATTTAATTTCCTTATATAACTCTAAGTTTAACCAAAAGGAATAATCGAATCACAAATTCGAAAAACAAAAAGAAAACACAAACTCGAATTACAATTCGAAAAACTAGAATCTAATGCCTCTTGTGTTTGGAATTCATACAAAGAAAAATAAATAGCATGATGCGGAAGAAAATTACTAGTTATACCTTCTCTTTGTATGCTAATGACCTCAAGATCTTCTGCCGTATTCCTCGCCTCACCTTGGACGTTGTGTGGGCAACAATCCTCCAAGATGAACACCACCCAAAGAACTCCTCCTCCTTCTCTAAGTTTTGGCCACCACCACCACCAAGGAGCAAAAGAGAGCAAAGGGAAAAGAGAGGGAGAGAGGGAGAGAGGGAGAGAGGGTCGTTCACAATGAGGAGCTCCACCAAGAGAATAAGAATTGTTATGTCCTGAGGCCTCTCCTCCCCTTCTTTTATATTACTTGCCCAAGGAAAATAAGGAAAGATTTTTTACAAAAATTAAAATCTTCCCCTTGTTTTTTCTTTTCCCTTTTTATTTTTCCTTTTCTTTCCTCTTGATTGATTCAATCACCAAATCAATGATTGGATGATCTATTGATTGGCCGACCCCTTGCTTGGGCACCAAGCAAGGGTGGCCGACCACTTAAAAGGAAGGAAAACTTTTGTAAAAATTTTATAAGCAAAGAAGAAAAACTCTTATAAAATTTTACAAGCTCTCTTTTAAATTTCTCAATGTGGATGTTAAAAAAGGAAAGTTTTTTAAAAATTAAAACCAAGTTTTAAAATTTAAAACTTCTCTTCTAAAATTTTCTTTTTTAACATGGTTATAAAAAAAATTAAAATTTAAAACTTCTCTTCCTTTTTTCTAAAACCATGAGGATGGTTAAAAAAGGAAAGTTTTAAAAATTTTAAACTTTCTTTTAAACCATGTGGCCTAATTCAAATAAGGAAAGTTTTATATTTTAAAAACTCTCTTTTAAAACTTATAGTTTTATACAAAGAGAAGATTTTAAAAATTCAAAACACCCCTCCTTATTTGACATATCATGGTCGGCCCCTCTTTGCTTGGAAACCAAGCAAAGGGTCGGCCCCTTTGTGAAGGAGATTGGTCGGCCCCTTTGGCTTGGTCACCAAGCCATGGGCCGGCCTCTTCTTGGATACCAAGAAGGGCTTTATATGGGTGGACTTGAGGCTTTAATGAGGGTACGACATGGACCTAGAGGAGAAATTGGTTTTGGCCTTCCGATGAGCTTGAGTATCCCGTGTTCGCCCCGAACACATAACTCAAATTCATCAATAATAACTCATTCCACTAGAGAGTTATTATTGCACTACCGCACCAATCCCAAATTACATTATGGGCTCCTTCATATATGAATGTGTTAGTCTACCTGTGTTTAAGATAACGAATGTCTACTAATTAAGTAAGTTACTGACAACTCACTTAATTAATATCTAGCTCCAAGAGTAGTACCACTCAACTTCATTGTCATGTTGGACTAAGTCCACCTGCAGGGTTTAACATGACAATCCTTATGAGCTCCTCTTGGGGACATTCTCAACCTAGATAACTAGAACACAGATTCCTTCTATAATCAACAACACACACTATAAGTAATATCATTTCTCAACTTATCGGGCCTATTGATTTATCGAACTAAATCTCACCCTTTGATAAATTAAAAAAAATAAATACTAAATATATGTGCTTGTTATTATATTAGGATTAAGAGCACACACTTCCATAATAACTAAGGTCTAGTTCTTTTATTAAGTCAGTATAAAAAGAACTTACCTAAAATGGTCCTACTCAATACACTTAGAGTGTACTAGTGTAATTTATTAGTCAAGATAAACTAATACCTAATTACACTACGATAATTCCGATGGTTTGTTCCTTTCCATCTTAGTCGTGAGCAACTGTTTATAATTTATAAAGAACTAATAACATGATCTTTTGTGTGTGACACCACACACCATGTTATCTACAATATAAATTAATTGAACAACTACACTTAACAAATAAAATGTAGATATTTGACCAATGTGATTCTTTTATTTCATAAATTAATGTTTACAAAAACTAGGCTTTTAGTATATACTCTAACAATCTCCCACTTATACTAAAAGACTAAGCTGCCATATCTGCTATCATACTTCTGATTCTCATCCCCTCCACATGCCGATCAAAAGCTTTCGCCGGAAGGGCCTTAGTGAAAGGATCTGCCAAGTTATCTACTGATGCAATCTTGGCGATGACAACTTCTCCTCACTTGATGATGTCTCGTATCATGTGGTACTTGCGCTCTATTTGTTTACTTGCCTTATGGGCTCGTGGTTCCTTCGAGTTTGCAACTGTACCGCTATTATCACAATAAATTGTGATGATTTTGGGAAAACCAGGAATCACATCTAAGTCCATTAGGAAGTTCCTGAGCCATACAGCTTCTTTGGCTGCCTCAGAGGCTGCCACATACTCAGCTTCCATGGTTAAGTCTGAAACGCATTTCTGCTTAATACTCCTCTATGCAATGACTTCACCTCCTAAAGTAAACACATAGCCTAATGTAGACTTACTATTGTCCCTATCTGATTGGAAATCTGAATCTGTGTAACCCACAGGGAGCAAATCGTCTGCTTGGTAAACTAGCATATAATCTCTAGTCCTTCTAAGGTACTTCAATATATGCTTTACAGCAGTCCAATGTCCTTGTTCAGGGTTACTCTGATATCTGCTAACCATGCCCACGGCAAAACAGATATCAGGTCTCGTACACAGCATTACATACATAAGGCTTCCTACAGCCGAAGCATAAGGAACTGCCTTCATGTCCTCAATCTCCTTTGATGTCTTCGGGGACATCTCTTTAGATAAGGCTACTCCATGCCTAAAAGGTAAGAAACCTTTCTTAGAGTTTTGCATGCTAAAACGAGTAAGGATTGTATCTATATATAATGCTTGGGATATGCACAATATTCTTTTCTTGCGATCCCTTATAACTTTGATCCCAAAAATGTGTGCACATTCTCCTAAATCCTTCATATCAAATTGTTTGGACAACCATACCCTTATGTCCGATAATACCTTGACATTGTTGTCAATTAACAAAATATCATCTACGTATAGTACAAGAAATACCACCACGTTTCCGTTACACTTCTTGTATACACAAGACTCATCCGGACACTGAATAAATCCATATGACTGGATTACTTCATTAAACCGGATGTTCCAAGATCTTGAAGCTTGCTTCAGTCCATAAATGGACCGATTGAGCTTACATACTAGATGCTCTTTGCCCTTTTCAATGAACTCTTCTGGTTGCTTCATATGGATGTTTTCTTCAAGACTTCCATTAAGGAAAGTTGTCTTGACATCCATTTGCCAAATCTCATAATCCATATGAGCGGCAATAGATAAGAGTATCTGGATAAACTTAAGCATAGCTACCGGCGAAAAAGTCTCCTCATAATCGATTCCCTCTTTCTGAGTGTACCCTTTCGCAACAAGTCTTGCTTTGAAGGTTTCTACCTTCCCATATGTCCCTCTTTTCCTTTTATAGATCCACTTGCATCCAATGGCTTTTACACCATCAGGTAGTTCTACAAGCTCCCAGACCTTATTAGAATACATAGATTCTATTTCAGAATTCATTGCCTTTTGCCAAGATACTCATCTATATCTTGGAGTGCTTCATCATATGTCCGGGGATCAGGTTCATGTTTACCCGGGATCAAGTCCGAAGACTCTCTCAAAAACATGAATCTCTTAGGTTGCCTCACAACCCTCCCACTACGACGAGGCACCGTCTGTGGTTGTGTATCAAGTGTGACACGTGTTACAGTCTCTTGTGGTACTTCATCTTGTACTGTTGGTACTAAAGTAAACGTGTCCTCTCTTATTTCTTCTAGAATAATTTCACTCATGGGCTTATGGTTCATTACATAATCTTCCTCTAAAAATCAAGCATTGGTGCTAACAATGATCTTCTGATTTTTAGTATTATAAAACAAACCACCTTTCATTCCCTTAGGATATCCCACAAACAAACATACTTCTGTACGTGATTCCAACTTGTCAGTATCTCCCTTCAACACATGTGCTGGACTACCCCATATCCAGATATGATTCAGACTAGGCTTACGCTCATTCCATAATTCCATGGGAGTAGAAGGAACTGTTTTAGAAGGTACCATATTCAGAATGTATACTGCTGTTTCCAGAGCATATCCTCAAAATGAATTTGGTAATTCTGAATAACTCATCATCGATCTAACCATTTCCATAAGAGTCCTATTCCTACGTTCTGCTACACCATTCTGTTGGGGTGTACCAGGTGCAGACAATTGGGTTGGATCCCAGCTTCTGATAAGTAATTCCTAAACTCTCCAAAGAGGTATTCCCCACCACGGTTAGACCGTAGTGTCTTGATACTTTTACCAAGATGTTTCTGTAACGACCCACCTTTTAGGTACTAGGCTGTAAGGCCGATCGCTACAGTTATGCTGAGCTAACTGTGCGGAAAACTGATCTAATTTAAATTTTAGTTGCTAACTGATAACTGTTCCTGGTTCTACATGTACTGAAGGATGTAATCTAAAGTATACCTAACATATACTACATCCCCTATGGTCAAGGAGCTGAAATAAACGTTCTCCAGCTGTTATCAGACCTCCCAATCGATCCGTTGATCGATTGGAACGTCGGATCGATCCAGGGATCGATTCAGCCGGCTACTGTACGCGGGACATAAGTTGGATCGATCCAGTGATCGATCCAGCACGCTACTGTGCTCGGGACGATATTCTGGATCGATCGTCTGATCGATCCAGACTGACCAATCGATCCAGTGATCGATCCCCGAACCTTCTGTTCACGACAGAAATTGCTGGATCGATCGGATGATCGATTGGGACCCCCCAATCGATCCACCGATCGATTGGGGTGTCTGATTTTGCACTGAAACTCTGATTTCAGCACTGGTTCGTGCCAAAACCTCACACTACAACTATCTAATGCATAATAAACACTCTAATAACATATGACTAGCAATCTAACTTGTTATAGTGCATGGTTCTTTAATTTCTAGCATTGAACAACTTAAAATGCATAAAAAGCAAAATACTAAAAGTTCATAATTCTAAGCTAGAATGTTTAAGTCCCCTAAAGATCTTTGATTCCAGTTCC
Source organism: Zingiber officinale (assembly GCF_018446385.1). Taxonomy (NCBI): domain Eukaryota; kingdom Viridiplantae; phylum Streptophyta; class Magnoliopsida; order Zingiberales; family Zingiberaceae; genus Zingiber; species Zingiber officinale. The sequence goes on from NC_055995.1 coordinate 23,117,321, forward strand.
TGCCACACACACCATCTTTGCATTGCCCTCCAGCTTCCTCTGTTAGTCCATCTTTCCTTTACCTTTATCTGCAGTATAAGGAAAAGTAGAATCTGTAAGCTTAAAGCTTAGTAAGAAACCATCTACCTCACAAAAACATGCATTCGATGCAATATGCTTTTAAAACATGCTGTTTGAAATATGTACTGACTGAACTAAAATATGGCGTACCATCATACAATACATAGCAATCAAAGCTAGTCATGGCATACTATCATCTAAAGCATGTGTACATGAACTGAACATCGAGCTATCATACCCAATCATAGGAAAACTGGCTGAACATATAATGAGCTAAACTGAAGCTAAACTGATACCGAATTCAAACTCAACTAACATAACAAATTTTGAGTTTTGAAAACTAATTCATAATAAGTGAAAATACATAATCATGTTGTTTGGGCCCGGCAACTGTACTTGCTGTGCACGCATCCCTAACTAGACCCGGGTTTGCAAGTCCCGAATTTAGTAGGGTTAACTAGGTTATCTAAACCTAGGGACGACTGTGGGAGTCCAACCCAATGGATATCTGATCCAGTACAGTGCCACTGAAAATAAAATACTGAAATAGCTATTACCTGCTTATTCTATTGTTTCTAGGTTATCTGAACCTAGAGCTAGGTTATCTAAACCTAGAGGCGACTGTGGGAGCCCACCCATTGGATATCTGATCCATATAAGCTGTAATAAACTGAGAATACTGAATAGATACCGCTAAAGTATCTAACTGAGCTGTTAAAATGCCTATGGTGTATTTTTACTAAACTAGCTATTTTATCGAACACCTGGGATGCTCTAACTCTTTTCCTTATTAGGGAGACCACCTCTAGGCACCCGACGACATCTAACCTCCTATCTGAAGAGGGAAGACATGCCCGGCCCATCTAAAGGTGCTCAACTAAGTCCCTAATCTGCGAAGAGAGTTAAATACACCCTAGATATCGATAAAAACCGCATACATCCTAACTAAAGCATACAAACTCAAACGGAAGCTATTATACTGCATGTGAGGGGTTTCTTACCTCCTGTTCGTAATTTCTTACGATTCTATTCGCTAGAATTCCGGTGGAGATGATCTTCTCGACGTTCCGCTCGCGTCTTCGCGTTCCTCTCACGGAGAAGAACATTTTCCGTGTTGGAGTCGTCGCCGGACGGTGATCCGAGAGCCCTTGGGGCTTGGGCGCCGAGAGAGGAGGAGGAAGAGGAGTGGGCGGCGGTGAAGGTTTTTGGGAGAGGGATAGGTCACGGTGAAATTTGATGTTGCCGAACCAAGTTCTCAAAATAAACCAACCCCCAACTTAATCTTCCTATTTATACTAAGTAACTAATTCGGCCAACCCAATTATAAATATAATTGGTCCCCTTTCCTTTCAGCACGGCCCTGCTGGGTTCAACTGGTTCCCAACATTATCCCTAAGCCATAGGTCTCGGGTTCGATTCCCGCCTAAGCTATTTTGCGGTTCCAATTATTTTTGCTACTTCCGCTACTCGAAAAATTCCGGGAAAATATCTAAAAATTCCAGAAAAATCATAGAATAATTCTAATGCAAGTTTGAGAATTTTCGGGCGTTACAATCCCCCATACCTTATAAAAAGTTCGTCCTCGAACTTAGAACAATTCTGGGTACTTCTGTCTCATGCTGGCTTCTGTCTCCCAAGTTGCCTCTTCTGCTGTGTGACTGTGCCAAATGACTTTGACTAATGGTACTTGTTCCGCAATTTCTTAACTGCTCGGTCTATTATCTGAATAGGCCGACTATCATAGCTGAGGTCTTCGCGGATCTGTACCGACTGGGGCTCAATCACCTGGGTGGCATCTGGGGTATGCTTCTTCAGCATAGAGACATGAAATACGTTGTGGACAGCTGACATTTCCTGGGGTAGCTCTAGCTCATATGCTACCTTGCCCACTCTTCTGCTGATAAGGTATGGTCCCACATATCTGGGACTTAGCTTGCCCTTCTTCCCAAAACACATTACTCCCTTCATGGGAGCTACTCTGAGGAACACTGAATCCCCAACTGAAAACTCTAAGGGTCTGCGCCGTGTATCAGCATAGCTCTTCTGGCCGATCTGCTGTATGGCTGCTGTGGTATCTGCTACTAGATCTGTCTGAAGCTCTAGTTCTTTCTGTTCACCACTCTCATACCAGCAGATTGGAGATCTACACCTCCGCCCATAGAGAGCCTCGTAAGGTGCCATGCCGATAGTGGCCTGATAGCTGTTGTTGTATGCAAATTCTGCTAGACTCAGATATTTGCACCAACTTCCTTTGAAATCTAGGGCACATGCTCGGAGCATATCTTCGAGTACCTGATTTACTCTCTCCGTCTGACCATCTGTCTGAGGATGGAATGCTGTGCTGAACTTTAACTTAGTGCCCAACGCTGACTGTACACACTCCCAGAAGTGTGATGTGAATCTGCTATCTCTGTCTGAAATGATGGTCCGTGGGACTCCATGTAATCTGACGATCTCCTGGAGATACAACTGAGCGAGCTTCTCCATGGAGTAGGATATCCTGATAGCTAAGAAGTGGGCTGATTTAGTCAACCTGTCGACTATTACCCAGATGGCGTCAAAACCATTCGTGGTCCTGGGTAGTCCCACTATGAAATCCATGGAGATATCCTCCCACTTCCATTCTGGAATCAGAATCCTCTGAAGTAATCCGGTCGATGTTGCCTTGACCCTCTGACAGGTGAGGCGGATGCTAACATATCTGGCGATGTCTCGCTTCATCCGGGCCACCAAAATGGTTCTTGGTCTTGGTACATTTTGGGAACTGGATGCATCGCAAAGGGAGTCTTGTGAGCCTCATCTAAAATGCCTCGTAGCTCCTCGATCCGGAACAGAGTCTGTCACCAAAGTACAACACCCCGCTATCGGACACTCTGAATTCTCTACTTTCTGATTCTGCTAGTCCTTGCTTGATTTTCTGAATTTCAGGGTCCTGCTCCTGAGCTGACTGAATATCACCAAGTAAGGTAGACCCTAAGGTCATAGTAGAGAGCTGTCCAACGATGAGTTCGAGACCGAAATCTACGATCTCCTTCTGTAGGGGCGGTGACATGGCTGTAAGAGATAATAAGGTAGCACTGGATTTTCTGCTAAGTGTGTCGGCTACCTTATTGGCTTTCCCTGGATGGTAGAGGATGTCTATATCGTAGTCTTTGACCAGCTCAAGCCATCTGCGCTGTCGCATGTTCAGATCCTTCTGAGTGATGAAATACTTCAGACTCTGATGATCTGTATACACTCTGCACTGAGCTCCATATAAGTAATGTCTCCAAATTTTGAGAGCGAACACTACTGCTGCGAGCTCAAGGTCATGAGTAGGGTAATTCTTCTCATAATCTTTGAGTTGTCTGGAGGCATAGGCGATCACCTTGCCGTTTTACATCAGTACTGCTCCTAGTCCCAACTTAGAGGCATCACTATAGATGTCAAAGCTGCTGATGTTGTCTGGTAGAGCCAAAATGGGAGCACTGGTCAATCTCCTTTTTAGCTCGCTGACCGATTCCTCAACCAGGAATTTGATCTTCCTGTTCTTTACGGTAAGTGTCAAGGAGGAGGCTATCTGGAGAAGTCCTCTACAAACTTCTGTAATATCTTGCTAATCCCGAAAGCTCCGATTTGTTACCGGTTCTTAGGTGTCTTCCAGTTACTTACTGCTTCTATCTTGCTGGGATCTACCATAATACCATCCTTGGAGATGATGTGACCCAGGAAGGACACCTGATCTAGCCAAAATTCACATTTCGTGAACTTGGCGTATAGCTGGTTCTGCTGAAGGGTTTGCAATACTAGTTTCAGGTGTTCTGCGTGTTCTTCCTGAGTTCCTGAGTAGATAAGAATGTCATCGATAAACACAATAACAAACTTATCTAAATACTCCCTGAATACTCTGTTCATAAGATCCATGAATGTAGCTGGAGCATTGGTCACGCCAAAGGGCATGACCACGAACTCGTAATGTCCGTATCTGGTCCTAAATGTTGTCTTCGGTATATCACCCTCCTTGACTCTGACTTGGTGATATCCTGATCTGAGGTCAATCTTAGAGAACATTGCTGCTCCCTTTAACTGGTCGAGCAGGTCATCTATTCTGGGAAGAGGATACATGTTCTTGATCGTGACCTGATTCAATCCTCTGTATTCTATGCATAGCCGCATGCTTCCATCCTTCTTCTTCACGAACAGTAAAAGCGCTCCCCATGGTGAGTGACTAGGGCGTATGAAGCCCTTGTCAAGCAGCTCCTGTAGTTGCTCCTGAAGTTCCTTCAGTTCTGCTGGAGCCATGCGATATGGCGCTTTGGAGATAGGATTTGTACCGGGAATGAGCTCTATCTCAAAGTCAATCTCCCTGTCTGGTGCTAAGCCTGGTAACTCTTCAGGGAAGACTACTGGGTAGTCACATACGACTCGAACCTCTGCTAGCTGGTTCTTGTCTGGTGGCATTGACTACGTGTGCTAGGAATCAGATATCCCGAATCCGGAGCTTACGTCTTTCATAGCGGAGAAACTTCTTGGCCTTCTCTTTGGTTCTCCATGATTCAAATTGCACTGCTGCTTCAGGTTGGAAGATGACTTTCTATTTACGGCACTCTATGGTAGCACCATATTTGATCAAAAGTCCATTCCAAGGATAACGTCATAGTCGGTCATTTCTAGCACTATCGGATCACAAAAGAGCTCTCTGTCTGCTATAATGACACACCGCTCTGAGCCAATGCGTGGATGCCATGATCTCTCCTGAAGGTGTCAAAAATTGTCCACCGAGTACCTCCGAGGGTATTTCTAATTTTTCGGAGAACATCCCGGCTATATATGAATGGGTTGCCCAGATCAAATAGAACAGTAGCACTATACTGAAAATGCTAATGACCTGTGACAACTGTCGAGGCATTGGCTACGTCCTCTCTGGTGAGTGAGTAGATCCTCGCGTTCGCCATAGCTGGAGGGGCTTCTAATCTGCCCTGGCTGATAAGTGGACCTTCTAGAATGGCCTACATCTGATATAACTGAGCTGGCTGGCCTGCATACTGAATCTGCTGTGGCTGAGGAAGACCGGTCTTGTTCGGGCACTGCTTGGCCATGTGCCCTTCTTGTCCATTCAAGCATCCTCGTGTGCCCTTGCGACAAACCCTGGGTGGAATTTCCCACAAGTAGCACACTTTGGATAACCGGGTCGCTTGCTAGATGGTCCTCCTTTTGGGTCACTCCCCGATTTGCGCTTGCTGTTTGGAGTTCCCTTTCCAGTTGGAGTTGTGGCCTTGCTTTTTTTGAGTGTGAGAGTTTCCTTGGCCCTTGGACTCGAGGAGACTTGCTCCTGTTTATGCTTTTCTGGTAATGCTCTGTGGTCAAGGCACCGCTCACTAACTCCTCGTGGTTTGTGGCCTATGTATGCCACCACCCGCTCACTGCTATCTCTGGCCTCAGCATCTTGAGCATCAACCGGATTCGTTCCTTCTCTGTGCTGACTAGCTCTGGGCATAGACGAGCCAACCTGTTGAATTTCTTCACGGCTTCCTCAATTGAAAGGTTGCCCTGACGAAACTCAGTGAACTCGTCGTAGTGGCGGTTTGTAACCCGTATGTGAAAGAACTCCTCGAAGAACTCAGCCCATGACATCTGGTTCACTGGGCGCTTTGTTCTGATTCTTTCCCACCACATGCGTGCATCTCCTGTCAGGCAGAAGGAGGCACACTTCACCTTCTCGTGTTCTGGCCAGTCCAGAAGCTCCATCGTGCTCTCCAGTGTTTTGAACCAGGCTTGTGCATCCCATGGTTCACTAGTGCCTGAGAAGTTCTCTGGCTTGACTCGCTGCCACTGGATCAGATAGGCTTCCTTTCTTGGCTCAGTTGCTGGGGCTGCTGGTACTGGTGCCGGTGCTGGTGCTGTAGGCTGAGCTGGTGGAACCTCTAAGACTACCGGAGTCGTCAAATTCGGTTCCGGGGTGACTGTGGGGGTACTCTGCTGATTAGCCTTTAAGGTGGCTATTTCCTGTTGCTAGCTGCTGCTGTAACTGAGCCACCAATGCTGTAAGGTCTGGAGGAGGCACTGAACTGCCTGCCTCTTGCTGGGGCTCAGTAGCTAGTGCCCTTCTAGCTGGGCGTCCTCGTGCCATTTCTAAAGACATAGAGAACATAACATAACTAAGGTAATCACAGTTATATAACTACTGACATCATGTTCCAAAACTATCACATACTAACAAGCAGTAGACATATAAACATGAACTGTAATAACCAAAACAAGTAGCATAAATAAAGTAGAGGTATTCTTACTTGGAAGCTGTAGGTACAATGCTGATGTGTGTGTAGGAAGTATGGAACACTGCTCTGATACCACTCTGTAACGACCCGCCTTCTAGGTACTAGGCTGTAAGGCCGATCGCTACAGTTATGCTGAGCTAACTGTGCGGAAAACTGATCAAATTTAAATTTTAGTTGCTAACTGATAACTGTTCCTGGTTCCACATGTACTGAAGGATGTAATCTAAAGTATACCTAACATATACTACATCCCCTATGGTCAAGGAGCTGAAATAAACGTTCTCCAGCTGTTATCAGACCTCCCAATCGATCCGTTGATCGATTGGAACGTCGGATTGATCCAGGGATCGATTCAGCCGGCTACTGTACGCGGGACATAAGTTGGATCGATCCAGTGATCGATCCAGCACGCTACTGTGCTCGGGACAATATTCTAGATCGATCGGCTGATCGATCCAGACTGACCAATCGATCCAGTGATCGATCCCCGAACCTTCTGTTCGCGACAGAAATTGCTGGATCGATCGGATGATCGATTGGGACCCCCCAATCGATCCACCGATCGATTGGGGTGTCTGATTTTGCACTGAAACTCTGATTTCAGCACTGGTTCGTGCCAAAACCTCACACTACAACTATCTAATGCATAATAAACACTCTAATAACATATGACTAGCAATCTAACTTGTTATAGTGCATGGTTCTTTAATTTCTAGCATTGAACAACTTAAAATGCATAAAAAGCAAAATACTAAAAGTTCATAATTCTAAGCTAGAATGTTTAAGTCCCCTAAAGATATTTGATTCCAGTTCCTGCCACACACACCATCTTTGCATTGCCCTCCAGCTTCCTCTGTTAGTCTATCTTTCCTTTACCTTTATCTGCAGTATAAGGAAAAGTAGAATCTGTAAGCTTAAAGCTTAGTAAGAAACCATCTACCTCACAAAAACATGCATTCGATGCAATATGCTTTTAAAACATGCTGTTTGAAATATGTACTGACTGAACTAAAACATGGCGTACCATCATACAATACATAGCAATCAAATCTAGTCATGGCATACTATCATCTAAAGCATGTGTACATGAACTGAACATAGAGCTATCATACCCAATCATAGGAAAACTGGCTGAACATATAATGAGCTAAACTGAAGCTAAACTGATACCGAATTCAAACTCAACTAACATAACAAATTTTGAGTTTTGAAAACTAATTCATAATAAGTGAAAATACATAATCATGCTGTTTGGGCCCGACAACTGTACTTGCTGTGCGCGCATCCCTAACTAGACCCGGGTTTGCAAGTCCCGAATTTAGTAGGGTTAACTAGGTTATCTAAACCTAGGGACGACTGTGGGAGTCCAACCCAATGGATATCTGATCCAGTACAGTGCCACTGAAAATAAAATACTGAAATAGCTATTACCTGCTTATTCTATTGTTTCTAGGTTATCTGAACCTAGAGCTAGGTTATCTAAACCTAGAGGCGACTGTGGGAGCCCACCCATTGGATATCTGATCCATATAAGCTGTAATAAACTGAGAATACTGAATAGATACCTCTAAAGTATCTAACTGAGCTGTTAAAATGCCTATGGTGCATTTTTACTAAACTAGCTATTTTATTGAACACCTGGGATGCTCTAACTCTTTTCCTTATTAGGGAGACCACCTCTAGGCACCCGACGACATCTAACCTCCTATCTGAATAGGGAAGACATGCCCGGCCCATCTAAAGGTGCTCAACTAAGTCCCTAATCTGCGAAGAGAGTTAAATACACCCTAGATATCGATAAAAACCGCATACATCCTAACTAAAGCATACAAACTCAAACGGAAGCTATTATACTGCAGGTGAGGGGTTTCTTACCTCCTGTTCGTAATTTCTTACGATTCTATTCGCTAGAATTCCGGTGGAGATGATCTTCTCGACGATCCGCTCGCGTCTTCGCGTTCCTCTCGCGGAGAAGAACCTTTTCCGTGTTGGAGTCGTCGCCGGACGGTGATCCGAGAGCCCTTGGGGCTTGGGCGCCGAGAGAGGAGGAGGAAGAGGAGTGGGCGGCGGTGAAGGTTTTTGGGAGAGGGATAGGTCACGGTGAAATTTGATGTTGCCGAACCAAGTTCTCAAAATAAACCAACCCCCAACTTAATTTTCCTATTTATACTAAGTAACTAATTCGGCCAACCCAATTATAAATATAATTGGTCCCCTTTCCTTTCAGCACGGCCCTGCTGGGTTCAACTGGTTCCCAACATTATCCCTAAGCCATAGGTCTCGGGTTCGATTCCCGCCTAAGCTATTTTGCGGTTCCAATTATTTTTGCTACTTCCGCTACTCGGAAAATTCCGGAAAAATATCTAAAAATTCCAGAAAAATCATAGAATAATTCTAATGCAAGTTTGAGAATTTTCGGGCGTTACAGTTTCTCCATATCAACCCTATATTCTTTAAACTTATCAAAGCATTCAGACTTGCGGCGCATCAGGTAAATGTATCCGTATCTTGAATAATCGTCTATAAAGGAGATAAAGTATTCATAACCACCTCTTGCCTAGATAGACATAGGACCACACAAATCAGAATGAACCAGTTCTAACGCATCTTTGGCTCTATACCCCTCGGCCTTAAAAGGTCTCTTGGTCATTTTACCTTCCAAGCAAGATTCACAAGTTGGAAAGTTTTCCAACTCTAATATACCCAAGAGTCCATCGGCTATAAGCATTTGAATCCTACGTAAGTTAATATGACCAAGCCTTAGATGCCAAAGATATGTTTGGTTCATTTTTGAAGGTTCTTTTCTCTTATTAGAGTTAGAAGATGTGTTATTAATTTTCATTTGTTACTTTATGGGAGAAATTGGATTTAATGTATATATATTGCCAGCCAATGCACCAGAACAGATAATAACTCTATTTCTCTTTATAACCACATTGCTATTAAAAGAAACAGAATATCCATCCAAATATAGTTTAGAAACTGAAATTAAATTCTTTCTAAAACTGGGTATATAAAGACAATTTCTTAAAACCAAACTTCTATTCCTATCAAAAGATAAGTACACGTCTCCCACTGCAACAGTCGCCACCTTAGTAGCATTGTCCATGTAGACAGTTATCTCTCCTTCAAATAGTCATCGGGTTTCCTGGAACCCCTGCAAAAAGTTACAGACATGATCAGTGACTCCTGTATCTACACACCAGGTGCTGGTAGATAACACCGCTAAACATGTTTCAACTACTAGAGAATGAGATATACCTTTATTATTCTGATTCCTATGAGGACAGTCCGCCTTCCAATATCCTGACTGCTTGCAGATGAAGCACTTGCCCTTCGGCTTCTTCATTCCAGCCTTTTGTCCTATTTATTCACCTTCTTTGTTGAAAAGACCTGTTTCTTCTTCTTCTTGCCTGTCGACTTAGAAGTAGAACCATTTTCAGCATAGTGAATCTGAGAACGGTGACGAAATATATCTTCTGCTGCCTGTAGTTTTGTCAGAAGTTCCGCCAACGTATACTCCCTTTTATTCATGTTATAGTTCAGGCGGAACTACTCAAAACTTCTGGGTAGCGTTTGGAGAATTATATCGACCTAGGTTTCCCCATCGATTTCACCTCCAATGACTTGTATTTCGTTCAGATAAGTCATCATTTTGAGGATATGATCCCTTACGGGTGTCCCCTCTGTCATGGTGGCTGTCATTAACTTTCTCATTGCCTCTTACCTAGCAGTCCGACTCTGGTGCCTAAAGAGTTCTTTGAGATTGTTCATTATATCATAAGCAGTTGGTAAATCTTGATGCTGATGTTGCAATACATTTGACATTGAAGCCAAAATGTAACACCGCACCATCTCATCTGCTTTTACCCATTTCTTATGATACTCAATCTCCTCTAGGGTAGAATCACCATTAGGTGTATCTGGGCATACCTCTGACAATACAAACTTATAGCTTTCAGCAGTTAGAACAATGTCCAGGTTTCTTTTCCACTCTATATAGTTTAGACCAGTAAGTTTATTCTCTTTCAGTATAATAGCCAATCGGTTGAAAGACATCCTAAGAATCACAAAATAAACTTTGGTTAGGACTCTAAATTTAAAATAATATTGATTCCTCAAACAATACTATTTAAATTTACCAACACCTCAAAACATCGTGAATATTGCATGCCACGTTAGTGTGGATGCATACAAATTCAACATTTGTAAGAGGAGGGTGTAACCCATTAATTTTATTATCTTGTCATCCTAACTTTATGATAAATAAAATTAATAGTTGGTTTTCCTTTGGTCACACAAAACAATAGCAGTGACTACGTTGGGGAGGATACTATTGAATGCGTCTAAGTGTATACCATTACTTGATACTTAGTCCATTAAATAAGATTGTGCCCCTTCAGTTGGAGAAGATCACATGCTCCTAAATAATTTCTTATAACCATCCATAAAGGAAGTTTGATCTAGTGATCCGCAACAAACCCATATGTTGTGGAGGGAGGCACTCAGAGCCAACACGCAAGCTTGTTGCATCACTTACAAACTAGTAATGGAGACCGTAGAATTTATTTAAAAATCTCTCTCCCACTTAGTTATTTAAAGATGAGGAATTTTAACCTATGCTAGCATACATCACATGCACATACACACATCACAGTAAATAAAAGCAATAAATATGAAAATTAATTTTCCAACTATTATGACCTTTCTGTCACTGTTCTCTGTGTGCTCCAACCCTAGCTGCTGTCATCTTTAACCACCGCCAACGGGTCCAGTCATCGCATCTATCTTGCTTCTTATTCCGCTGCGCCTCTGGTCCTTCAATAGCACCACGCCTCGCAAGGATACGATCCGCGACAAATATAGAATTTTACATATATCGATCCTATATTCCATGAAGGAATGTACATGTATTCTAGATCGAACAAAAAAGTAAAATTCTAAAACTAATACAGCTCCTGCTGTATTTAATACATATAATCATGCACACACAAAATAATGCCCTTGACATGTCCAAGGGTCCAATCACACACAATATTTATATGTCATAATAGTTGGAGCCTACAACCACAAAGTTAGCACATCCTACTATTATCCTGCCTAAAATATGTATGACCACTACAACAAAAACCTTCATAGACATCGGTGGAACAACAACAATTTTAAGCAAAAACCGATGTATTTGAGTATTTTACATCGGTTTTTCCAAAAATCAGTGTCTATGAGCGCAGATTTTCGCTCATAGACATCGATTTTTTAGCCGATGTCTTTGAGCGCCTTTTTTCGTTAATAGACACCGAATTTAACAGCGGTTTTTTAAAACCCAATGTCTATGAACCAAAATAAAATAATATAATTTTTCCACCAATACTTAGCCAAAATTTACAACACTTCACTCTTCCCTCCAAACCTAAACCTATATCGTGCCGTCCACCGTATATCGTCGCAACGCCGCCACCACTTTCCTCCTCGCCGCTGGCCGTCCGACCATCTCTCTCAACCTCATCTCCCTCTTCCCCTTCCTAGATCGACGCCTCTTCCTCTCCCGATCAGGATCAAGACATGATGCCCTTGCTTCCCCTTCTTAGTCCATACTTTATCTTTTCCTTTATACTTCCTCCTGCTTTTGTGTTCGGTTATGCTCCCTTCCCATGAGGCTGCTTTCCTCCCAAAGTTGCCCAACCTCGCCACCATCTCCTTTGAGGAAGGCTACACCCAACTGTTCGGAGACTCCAACCTCATGCTTCACGACGACGGCCGGACTGTCCACCTCTCCCTCGACCAGCGAATAGGTTCTGTTAAAAGATTTTTTTTTTAAAAAAAAGGACATCTTTGAACCTACCTTGTTCCAGGGTTGCAGCACTTCGATGATTGCGTCGTCGACGGCAACGTACGACCTCGGTTGGGCTCCGACGACAGTGAGGAGCAGATGTACGTTTTGCATGGCGTCGTCGTCGCCCTCGGTTCCCGGCCCCTGGAGTCTCCTGGGTCTCTCTATGTCACCACCAGGTATCAGTGTCGCGTTGCTCACTTTCTTTCTTGGTGTTTCTGTCTGATGCGAATAGCTCCTTGTAGGAGAGTGATTTGGTTGAGTGACGCCGATAGAGGGAAAGGATACGCGGTGGATTTTTTGTCGTTGTCCCTTCACGCTGTATCGAGGGACGAGATGCCTACCCATTTCCTTGCATCTATACTCAGGTATTTGGTTTAAGATTGAGTTTTGTGATGTTCTATCTGAAGATAACAGGATTAAAGCACAAAATGTGATATATTTTTTCCCCTTATTCACTGCTTGGTAAACTTGAGTTTGTCACTTTGACTTAAATTTTTTGAGCATTAAAGGACCATTTTATCGATGGCTTCTCTAGTGATTTTCATTTTCTTGCTTATGCATGTTTGTTGGATGCTTGATAAGATTGAGACGGGTAATGAGGATGATGAAGAGGAGTCCGAAGACTCATATTCAGAAATAAATGGTGATTTGGTGTTGTCAAAAATCACTGAAATGAGACTTGTTCCTTCAGATGCTGGAAAATGTATCCTTGCTGTCATGCATGCTTTGTACTGTTTTCATTGGTTGCAACATTTTTATGTATCAAGTATGCATTACTAAATTCCTACTGTTCGCTTTCTCTTTAATGCAATTATGTGTGTGTTTGTCAAAGTTGCAAAGAATCTAATACACTAGGCAGTTAGTTGTCTGCTATGGATTTTGGTGATGGCATAAAAATGCTTTCTCATTAATGTAACTGTATTGTTCTAATTGTCCTGCAAGTTCATTGCATGGATTTGTGACTTATTGATTTCAATTTCTCAGACTTTGATTGTCTTCTTATCAAGTCTTCACAAAGAGATCACAGGTTCTATTTTTTATATGTTTGTTGATTTTAGATCCTCCTTGCATGCTGGTTTTTCCTTACTACTAAATAAACCTAAAAAATTGGGTGGTGCCACTTCATGTAATTAGACAAGGAAAAAGACTGATCATTACTCATTCTTGTGCATTTGGTGTGGATGTCTACATGCACTGAGAAGAAAGGCATTTATAGTTGTCCTTTTACTATTATTTTGAATTTGAAAGTTCGTATGCATCACTTTCTTTGTGGCATGGTGATGTTGCAAATGTAACATTTTTTTTGTGAAAGTTCATGAAATTTTCTTGTTTTGTACACAGATTTTACATCGACGACATTCTCTCAATTGGACTCTTGCATTATCTAATATATTTACATTTGATTATGCAGGAACTGGAAGGCAATACTCTGAATTTCAAATGATAACCAATCATAACAGCTTCCAAGGCAAAAGCTTACTGCTTCAGTCAATAGCAGAATATATGTGTCCTACAAGCTATTACCTATTCCGTGTTTCAGCACCAAAAACTTAAATTGTCTAAAACTAAATTTATTTCCTTTTGCTATACTGATGCTATTATCCTGTGATTATTATCTTATTATGCATGAATTTGAAGGTAATACTCAGAATTTTCAAATGATAATCAATCATGAATCCATGTCAAAAGCTTCCTTTGATACCACATTAGTGAATAACAGAATTTGTGCATCTCACAACTTATTATCGAGATTTACATGTTACTCACTGTCTTTAGTAACTAAAAGTAAGTTTCCTAACATAAATGCATTTCCTATTGGCACCCTCATACTATCATCTTAATTAGTGTGTTGCTAATATAACAAGTTCTGTGTGAATACTTGGCCTAGCTAAGTTTCTGCAACTGGGAGATTTCGTAACAACTTCATAAGTTAATGAAATCCTGTGAATCTTCATAAGCTAACCAATCATGATATTAACATTTCACAAAGACAAAAAGATTTCTTTCATTGACACCCATTAATCTATACCCAAATGTGTCCTACAAGCTATTACCTATTGTGTGTGTTACTAGATTAAAGTCAATGAAACTTCAATATATTGGTACATATAAACAAATTTTTATTGTTAAACTTTCGGCCATCTGGGAAGCATGGCTTTAGGTTTCCAGCCTACCTGATTAGTTTTGCAATTGGTATCTCTTGGTCCTGATAGCATATAAATTCTACAGTAGATATAATCACACTCTGTATCCCTTGATGGGCTAGTTATGTCATCAGGTTGAATTGTGAACTCTTACTCCCTAAATTGAATACCAAATAGTTTATTTATTTTGGATTCAGTTTGCAGGTTATGTTATATTCCTTAGTATGAGAAGCTTCGATTTGAATGGATTATCATTATGGAGGGTCACTCAAGGCACACTTGGATTAGGACTTTCAGTAGAGATTTTTAGATCAATTTTGATTTATTGTAGGATGAATCCAAGTTAATTTTAGGTTTGGGTTAATCTTAATTGTGCTTTAATCTTATTTGAGCCTTTTCTCATGATTTGGTTTGATTTTGATATTATTAAATTATCTTTTTGTCTTATGAGTATAAGTTTCACTGTGAGTTGAGCTAGATTGCTTTTGTTATTTTGGTGAAGTTTCATTGTGGTTGAGCTATATTGCTGTTACTATATTCACATCCAATGGCTTGAATTGTGATCTTGTTTGTATATCCACCATGTTTGTGATTAAATTTCAAATGGCGTGCATTGTCTACAGGAAGAGAATTGAACCATATTGGCAAAATGCTTTTGATTTATTTTTCTCTTTTAGCTTTTTGATGTTGTGAAAACAGGATGTGAATCACATATCCTTTTTAGACTTAAACATCTTGATATCAGTGATATAAGATCTTATACATAAAAAAAAAAACTACTTCTATTTATCTTATTTAGTTTGTATTGTCAAGGTACTCTGGTATGTTTGAAAAGGAGGTAAAGATTGCTTGTCTTGTTTGTCGCGACTGTTGTGATTGCAAAGCATATTCTAGAAGTCCAGCTAAAGATGGTTATAAGGTTTACTTACTTTTAACATGCAAAGTTTTATGAACATTATTTACTCTGTGAATGTTTTGTCATGAAAGTTTCCATTTATGTGATCTTCAGGATCTTGAAATTGTTCAGGAGCATAGGAAGACTGAGCATGCCGATAGTGATGAGATTTGTCTTGTCGATGTGACAACTGTCTACCCTATTAGTCATGGCAATTGGATTGTCCGACTTGTTCTCCTCTTGGAGCAAAAGAAGACTGGCATAAGGTTAACTTCATAGCCAATTATTGTTAAGTTAGAGACGGTTCTGTCAACTTTCATACTAGTCTAGAACTTTTATATGCACATGCAATTTGTATCATCTTCATGAACTGGCAAATGGTCAAAACAAGTTTAATAATAAGGAGCACACATATAGCTTGATATTTGAATTGCTTCCCTTGCTGAAACATATCTATCAGAACCAATTAAATGAGTTGGAAGTAAAGCAAGGGGATCAAGGTAAGCTTCAAAACAATTTCCTAGTTTCTTCCTCCAGTTAGATATCCTCTTGATCAATCTATCATCCAGAAGGTGGATTTTCTGGTGTACTTCTTCGAGTATATGAGCCTCACAATGAGCTTGTTAACTGGTATGTCTTCACATCTATAACACCTCTGAGAATTTCGTAATTTGCTATGTTTCTAAAATCATGGACATAATAACTGAATAATGTGTCCTGACCCTGTTTCTTAGATGGTCATTTGTAAACTTGTGCCTCTATTTTGCTTTAGCAAGTTTTAATTTTTAGGTCATATTATGTTCTTTGTTATCGTCTCATCATGCATTAAAATGTTCACTTGATTGATATTGTTTTCTTTTCTTGTTTCTCCCTTGGAACCAGTAATTATTGCAGGACTTCACTAGTGGATTTTCACAGAAGCTGCTCAAATTGCTCTTACAAACTTTGCTTAGATTGTTGCGGAAAGATAGTAAAGGGAACTGCTTCTCAGACACCTACAATTGATTCCTCCAAGGCTGGTAGGAGACAGGGGGCAAAGAAGTATGTCATCAGAGAAATTGTTGGGAAAAGACGGAGACGTTCCACAGGTGAGCGACCAGATAACTCATCTTTATCCACCGTTGAGTCTAATAGCACGGCTAAGAATCATGGAAGCAACATTCCTTGCCCATCCAAGGAATCTGGAGGTTGTGGAAACGATCTTCTTAAGTTAAGTTGCAGCATACCATTTGTTTGGTCTAAAATGGACTTCTCTTCTCTCTTTCAACTATGATTTTTGGTCTTGGTTTACTAATATATTATTTATGTGTTTTTACAGTTTACAAATCTCAATTATTCCAGAGTTGAAATTGATGAAGGCCGGTTCGAGTGGGTTGAATGCATGCTAGATTACATTTGAGTAGGAAAGCTATTTGATTTTTGAAAACTTTGGATGATCCATGCATTTGCATGGAATGTAAATTGTGGATACTACCTTGATGTGTACAATATCTATTATACCTTTTGATGTTGTAAAAAGAATATTTGTATATTTTATGGATACTGTTGTAAGAAAAATATTTATGTAATTTGTGGATACGGACTTGATGTGTACAATATCTATTATCTTTTTATGTTGTAAGAATAATATTTATGTGTTGATTATATGGATATTGACTTGTTTGTATAATATCGATTTTTCACTGTTTCAGAAATCGAATCTGTGTCGTTAAACAATACTGAAATTACATCGGTTTTCCACCGCTGCTAAAACCGGTGTCATTAACTAATATTACATCAGTTTTACACCGTTGCTGAAACAGTGTCGTTAAGTGATACTACACCGGTTTATAACCGATTCGAAAATCGATGTCGTTAAGTGATACTACACCGGTTATAAACCGATGTCTAAAATGACAGACCTTTTACATCGCCTTCATAGACATCGGTCGATTTTGTAATAGACAGCGGTGGAAAACTGATGTCTATGAGGGTTTTTCTTTTAGTGGACATGTGCATAATTAATTTGAATTCTAAACACACAGAGACAAACCCTAGCTCTGATACCAATTGTTAGTTAATCCTAGGAAGATCGTACCGGTTCCACTGTACAAAAATTTTGTACAAGTATCGAACCTTTTCTAAATAACCTATTGTGTTCTTTAGAAGTTAAATTAGGAATCACAAACGAAACTTAACATTATTGATTCCAAATTTAACTTATCTGTTCTTAATGGTTTAGATTTAGATCGCAAGCGAAACTTAACACTATTGATCCAAATCAACCTATGTTATAAATTCAATTAAATATTAATTTTCAAAATTGGCTTCCAGGACTGCATGGCGAGGCACATGGCTTTCTTGGGTATGGGAGCATCCACCACCGCCTAGACAAAGCCTTTTAAGGAAAACTAATATTTAATTTCCTTATATAACTCTAGGTTTAACCAAAAGGAACAATCGAATCACAAATTCAAAAAACAAAAAGAAAACACAAACTCGAATTACAATTCGAAAAACTAGAGTCTAATGCCTCTTGTGTTTAGAATTCATACAAAGAAAAATAACTAGCATGATGCGGAAGAAAATTACTAGTTATACCTTCTCTTTGTATGCTAATGACCTCAAGATCTTCTGCTGTATTCCTTGCCTCACCTTGGACGTTGTGTGGGCAACGATCCTCCAAGATGAACACCACCCAAAGAACTCCTCCTCCTTCTCTAAGTTTCGCCCACCACCACCACCAAGGAGCAAAAGAGAGCAAAGGGAAAAGAGAGGGAGAGAGGGCCGGCCACAATGAGGAGCTCCACCAAGAGAATAAGAATTGTTGTGTCATAAGGCCTCTCCTCCCCTTCTTTTATATTACTTGCCCATGGCAAATAAGGAAAGACTTTTTACAAAAATTAAAATCTTCCTCTTGTTTTTCCTTTTCTCTTTTTATTTTTCCTTTTCTTTCCTCTTGATTGATTCAATCACCAAATCAATGATTGGATGATCTATTGATTGGCCGACCCCTTGCTTGGGCACCAAGCAAGGGTGGCCGACCACTTAAAAGGAAGGAAAAACTTTTGTAAAAATTTTATAAGCAAAGAAGAAAAACTCTTATAAAATTTTACAAGCTCTCTTTTAAATTTCCCAATGTGGATGTTAAAAAAAGAAAGTTTTTTAAAAATTAAAGCCAAGTTTTAAAATTTAAAACTTCTCTTCTAAAATTTCCTTTTTTAACATGGTTATAAAAAAAATTAAAATTTAAAACTTCTCTTCCTTTTTTCTAAAACCATGAGGATAGTTAAAAAAGGAAAGTTTTAAAATTTTTAAACTTTCTTTTAAACCATGTAGCCTAATTCAAATAAGGAAAGTTTTATATTTTAAAAACTCTCTTTTAAAACTTGTAGTTTTCTACAAAGAGAAGATTTTAAAAATTCAAAACACCCCTCCTTATTTTACATATCATGGTCGGCCCCTCTTTGCTTGGACACCAAGCAAAGGGTCGGCCCCTTTGTGAAGGAGATTGGCCGGCCCCTTTGGCTTGGTCACCAAGCCATGGGCCGACCTCTTCTTGGATACCAAGAAAGGCTTTATATGAGTGGACTTGAGGTTTTAATGAGGCTACGACAGGGACCTAGAGGAGAAATTGGTTTTGACCTTCCGATGAGCTTAAGTATCCCGTGTTCGCCCCGAACACATAACTCAAGTTCATCAATAATAACTCATTCCACTAGAGAGTTATTATTGCACTACCGCACCAATCCCAAATTACATTATGGGCTCCTTCATATATGAGTGTGTTAGTTTTCCTGTGTTTAAGATAACGAATGTCCACTAATTAAGTAAGTTACTGACAACTCACTTAATTAATATCTAGCTCCAAGAGTAGTACCACTCAACTTCATTGTCATGTTGGACTAAGTCCACCTGCAGGGTTTAACATGACAATCCTTATGAGCTCCTCTTGAGGACATTCTCAACCTAGATAACTAGGACACAGATTCCTTCTATAATCAACAACACACACTATAAGTAATATCATTTTTCCAACTTATCGGGCCTATTGATTTATCGAACTAAATCTCACCCTTTGATAAGTTAAAGAAATAAATACTAAATATATGTACTTGTTATTATATTAGGATTAAGAGCACACACTTCCATAATAACTAAGGTCTAGTTCTTTTATTAAGTCAGTATAAAAAGAACTTACTTAAAATGGTCCTACTCAATACACTTAGAGTATATTAGTGTAATTTATTAGTCAAGATAAACTAATACCTAATTACACTAAGACTATTCCAATGGTTTGTTCCTTTCCATCTTAGTCGTAAGCAACTGTTTATAATTTATAAAGAACTAATAACATGATCTTCTGTGTGTGACACCACACACCATGTTATCTACAATATAAATTAATTGAACAACTACACTTAACAAATAAAATGTAGACATTTGACCAATGTGGTTCTTTTATTTCATAAATAAATGTTTACAAAAGCTAGGCTTTTAGTATACACTCTAACAGATAGGATGGTCGGAGGAAGGGAAGTGCCCTTGACCTCAGAAATCACCGACGGTGGAAGGATTGGGATCGAGGAAGAAGGATCGCTCCACCCCTGTCTCACGCAATCGCGATTCACTGTAGCATTTGACGAACCAACCTTTACTGTAGCTTCTTATTTCCTTTTGAATCTCATCAAATCTCAATCAATGGCTAAGAATGCTTCAGATCTCTTCTAACAGTTGGATCACTTCATATTTGGATCCAAAGCTCCATATCTTGATCAATGGCTCTGATCTACCCTCTCTTTAACTTGGATGGACCGGATCATGGTGAATGGCTCAAATCTCCTCAAATCTTGATTGGATGGTCTAGATTGCTTCAGAGCTTGATCTCTTCCATCAGCCCTAGATTTGAACCCAAATTTGATCTGATCGATCAAGTCCTTGCCCTTTGATGCCTACAAAGATTATATTCGAATATTAGAATCAAATATCGCAATAATGAGATCGTTTGTAATTAAATCCAAGAATAAATGTAATTCATGAAATGTGATGTAAATATGAGTTTAACCTATGAGAAGATCATAAAAGCATGCATTTATGAACCAAAATATTATGGCAAAATCATGGTTATCAAATTCCTCCACACTTATTTTTGCACGTCCCGGGCAAGCAAACAAAATAGAGAAACAACTAAGATTCATCTCCATAATAATTTCCTAGCAATACATAGAAGATGGTAAAAGGTAATTAACTAAGATCATCTAAAGATCACAAACAATCATGAATGTAATCCCTACAATTATCAATAAGCATGGTGGTTTCAATCCAATTGAAAAACTAAGCAAGATGCAATCTCACAAGGTATTCACCTATTCTAACTCTCACACTCAAACATGTGTATCAATGGAGCTCAACTCAATGTCACTCACAACATTTCACTACCATAAGCTTGCTTATTTTCTAATTCTCCACCACTATAAAGCATAGCATACATGAATCAAAAGGATTTGTTATGAATTGTAATGGAGTCAAAAAGAACAAGTGAAGTGAATGTAATTGGCAAAAGAAAAGGAATCAATGCAAAATTGAGAGTATTGGAAGAATACACTTGATGAGTTGACCATTTTGAGATGTATCAAAGAATTTATCATGGGGAATGAGGAGCGCCATTTGTCAATACCAACACAAAAGATCAAGCCAAATTATCTTTCAAATTGATAACCACCAAAGAATCTTGGCACGCTATATTCTCTACTTGATACTTTTTATTGCTATTGTTTCTTTTTTAACTTCAAGAATTGGGAAGATAAAATAATCTCAAATCACCTTATGAAGAAGAACTTCCCCCACACTTAAAATATTGACCGTCGTGGACAATGTAACACATCATACTATCCAATTACTTGATACTCTTCTAGCCACTATTTTTTCCCTTTCTTCATTCTGTAGGTTTTCTTTTTTTTTGTTAATTTAGTTTCAGAACTTAAGATTCAACAGAATTCTCAAGGTTCAAAGTTATAGAAATTCAGCAAAGCAATCAGATTCAAAGAAGTATTATAGAATTCTCATACTTCACAGTTTCAGAAATCTAGATAAGGTAAGCATATTCACAGAAGTTCAGTTTCCCAGAGATCAGGTTCAAATTCAATCTAAAAGAATTTCTCCATTTTGAATTTAGATTTAGAGAATTAAATCAGATTCAACATGGCAGTTTTTTTTTCAAAATTCAGATTCCAGAAAACTCTAGATTTTTCTTTGTTTCTGTTTCCTATTTTCCTTTCTTCCTATACAAAGAATGCTTATTTCTTGGATAGCTTTAGGAGCGCCTTCACATTGTATAGGTGGATTCAGATTTCAAATTCAACACTAGGTTACTTCTACATTCCTTATTTCAACACTCAACTCCATGAAACAGCTTTTCCAAAATTCAGATTCCAGATTTTGGTCACAAGAGGCTTGAGAAGATTAAAACATCACTTGTTACTAATTAAGAAAGAACTTAACTTGAGCTTTGCACTAATCAAGAAGCTGCATAAAATATTTGGCACATGGTAATCAAGACACTGAATTCAGGAACTCAAGAGATCAATTTTAGAAATCATACTCCCTGGATTAAGTTTCAGAATCTGTAAGGGAAGGAAATTCAGCTTGTGCCATGGAGATTCCAACATAACAAAGACTCCCATTTATCATTGAAATAATAGGAGGTTGAATTCTAACTTTGACTATTCAGAATCAACAAATTAACTTGGCAATAAGCAGGGCTTGGAGGTAAGAACTGCTACAATCAATTCCAGAATCAGATTCTTAGGTTTAGTTGTGCCATTGTAGAGATTCAGAGTTAGAATTCGAGTTCAATGGAGTTTCAAGAACCTTATAGCAGCCACACCATTCTCCAAGTACTACATCCCTTCATCTTATACACTTACAACACTCTATCCATCATTCTACTCCAAATTCTGCAACCCTTGGTTTTGCTACCTTCTATTTCTTTTTCTCTGTACATACGGATTAGAATTCTAAAAATTTAGACAAGGTCAGAAAGAACCTCCAAAGATCACAAAAGGGCATGTACTTCTTCTGAAGTTATCATTAGAATAGAATGGCAATAGGGTTTGGCAAACACATGTTCAACTTGATGCATACTCCTAATTTCAAAAATCTGATTCCGTTCTTCCATGTGTGTTTTTTTCTCTAGCTTTTCTTTTCCTTCTTTTCTGATAACAATCAGTGCCCATACAGCTTGAAGATGTATATATTACATATTCCTAGCTTTGCTTGAGCCTTCCATTGATTTAAGAATCGCAAAAGCAATGTGGCACACAATAGTTGATACAGACTATGTTTCCTGTAATGCAGTTTATTCCTAGGTTTCCTCAGCATCAACAAAAAGAGTGTGCATTTCATTAATAATTTTCAATGAACTTAGCTTAACAGGTTTCAGAATAACAGCTTAGAAGTTAGGTCCAAGAAAGTTGCAGGCTTTGAGTCATGCAGAAGTTGACCTTCAATTGAAAGAAGGAAAGAAACCAACTGGCAATGAACCAAGTTCTGAAATAACCATTCTATTCCTGCATTTCCTAGCTTCTGCAGTGACCATCTTCTCCATATTTTAGAATTTCTGAGTTCCAGAAATCTGATTATGGTAATTCTCAACTTTCAGTAATTAATTTCATCTTGATATTGATTCCAGCACTGAAATAAAGTTGGCAATTTCAGAATTCACCTCCAATCATTCTCTGTTTTCTTCAAATCTCACACAGATGTAGCTGGCAAATGTTGAAATTAGTTCCAGGATCTTATCCATAGTTTTTTTTTCCTTCTTCTGTTCTATTTTTTTATGTGTGACTCTATCCTCTCTTGACAGCTTCCACTTACTTGAACCTATGTTTGCAACTCTAAGAACCCGTCATCAATTCTTTCATGCTTTTAACTCCTTCCCATTCACATTACAAATTCTAATTGTCTCAAAGTCATTCTGCATTACATATTAAGAATCCATATTCAGATTTTTTTTTTCTTTGCTGATCAGTTTTCTATTTTTACCTCCTATATTTTTTTCAACTCATCCTCTAGTGCTTCCAGGAATCCAATCAAGAAATTCACCATTCACTTAAATAGCTCAGCTTCCAAAGCTTCGGAATTAAGCCACAGATCAGATCAGATTCCTCAGCTTGACAAGTTCAGCAATAAAATTAAGTAACTTAGTTCAACATATGATCAGGAACTCACGGTTCATGCATTCTATAACTTATCAAGTTTCAAAAAAAACAAATTTGCAGAAAGGTGTAAGCATCAATATCTCAGTTGAATCCTCAGGAACCTTTTAAAGACAGCTAGGTTCTTAAAAGTCTGAGAAACTAAATTTTCAGCAACCTTCGAAACTGTTAAAACACTTGCTCTTCCTTAGGATATGTGAGGTCTATTTTGACATCATTTGTTTTATTGATAACCCAAGAATAATTTCCTTCAAACAAACTAACCAAGTTGTGCCTCTTTTATTCCTGAATTATGATCAATGCATTAAACAAAATTCCCCAATTTAAGAATTTCAAACCAATTTGAAATAAGAAGCCTCATGGACTCAAAACATATGCATCAAGCTTCAATAGCAAAGGAATGAAATCATTCAAAATCTTCAAGATCTCTAAGCATAACCAAACCCTCCCCCACACTTAACCTTTGTCCACATCTCAGTCATGCTAACTCATTAAGAATTCAACCAAACTCTAAATGAAAGAATGTCAAAGAAAATATGGTGGAAGATATAATTGTTGAGTGAGTTATTCAATTGGCATTTGAAAGAAAAAGAATTCAAAGAATTGGAAAAGAAATATCCTTCATCATATTCATGCATACAAATGTTATTGTGATTTCAATAAGAAGCAAAGTAAGTTCTAGAGTTCAATTGTCATGAGTGCATATCACACAAAAAGATAATAAGGTATAGGCATGTAGTAGTCCTCTCTAGGTAATTTTTGCAATCTAACTTAATTAATCAAAATGGAATCCATCACCACACTAACCAATAGCATGCAAGTCAAGCATTCAATCATGTCCATTGACCTAAACTTGATGGTCAAACTTTAAAAAAAAAATTTACCTTCTTAAAAGTATTACTAGAATAATTCCATGGAAAATTTTATTCAAAATGAAATGCTATGTAGACTAAACAAAATGCAAAGTATGGAAGCAAAATGTAAATGTAAAGTATGAAACTAAAGATAAGTATAAAGCAAAAAGAAAAGCAAAGAATGAACTCCCCTTTATTCCCGGTGGTTGTAAACGATTTAGAAGTAGCATCCACACCGGTATTGGAATGGCCCTTCCCAGTGGTTGGAGTCGGTTAAGCAAAATCCAAGTTAGGAGTGGAATGATTGCATTTGAAGTAAAGACCGCTTCCTTCACCCTATTTTATTTTAAAGTTCTTCCCGGAGGTTGAAGGCGGTTCAGTTTAAGCATTCACTCCAGAAGCTTATAGTCTCCTACAAAATCAATGAAAGACAACACCTCTTGCAAGCATGGAAAAATATTAGTTTCTACACCACAGGGTTCAAGAAATGTATCATATCCAATAAAGTCAATTAATGGCACCTCTATGAAATTTTCTGATAAATTATAAGAAATATTAACCTTTTCATGTTGAAAGGTACCTGAAGGTTCTAGAATGGTGACTATGACCTCCTCATCATCAAGTAGTGGTTCAGGCTTCGGTGAATGTACAACCACAAGTAGTGATTCCTGGGTCCTTGCCTTCATAGCACAAGTCCCTACACTCTCATCATCCACATCTAGTTCAGGTGATTCTTGGGGTATTGCTTCCACTATGTAATCCCCTACACTTTCCTCATCATCCGCATTAGTACCTACATCATCAACAACATCTGCAACAATAGTATCAGCAGAGTCAGAAATTCTTACAACTACAGCATCACAACAAGAAATACTAGAGGAATCCCGTGGAGTAATGGAAACGAGATTAGGTCTATCAGAAATACTACAATCCCTCTTCTCAAGCACCTCGATATCCATAGGAATGGTCTCATCAACACTTATGGTAACCAGTTGTCCATTTCTAAATTGCTGAGGGTTGGTGGTCATGGTTTCCAAAAGTTTCATAGCTTCATCAGGAGTCTTGTCAATTAAGGCCCCTCCACTAGCTTTATCCACCACGTACAAATCAAATGGCAATAACCCATCATAAAAATGTATGACAAGCAACTGATCACTGATCTGATGCTAAGGACAACTGGAGCAAAGTTTCTTGAATCTCTTCCAATATTCATGCAATGTCTCCTCCTTGAATTGTTGAATACCGTGAATCCTCTTTCGCATAGCTATATAATCATTCTGAACTCCCTGTGGTCTTTTATATACTAGATATGACTCAGTAAATTGATTATGTGCAACCTCGTACCTAAAATATGAATTATCCACCCAATCAAAATTATAGGAATTAGGAAATGACTCATACCTATTTTGTTCTTCCATAGGTGAGTAGTACTGATGTTCAGGTTGATAGAACCAAGTTTGAGGCTGATAGTACTGATAATATAGATCCATGGTCAAAGAAATTTCCTGTTCTTACACTGAAACACTAGCAAATAAGATCAGAAGACATAAGAATATATAAGATCAAACACATGGATATATGAACATGAAAGCACTTTAACAATTTTTTTAGTTTTTAAAATAGAGAACAATCCTAAGACAATCAAACACCGCTAACATTCCCCGACAATGGCACCAATTTTGATAAATCCAATTTTTGTCATGAAATGGGTATCAAAAGAATTAAGTGACTGAATTCATTCTATACTAATGTAGCATAGAGATGACTCGAGTCATCTCCCAACTAATGTAGTCAATGTTTGATATTTTAGGATTGATTTGTTATTGCTTTTGGGTTTTTGACAAGAAATTGGGGTTTTGGATTTCATTGAATTCTTAAACTAAGGAATGCAATAGAAAAACAAGTATGAAACTAAATCTAATGCGATAAAAGAAATCATATCTATCTATTAATCATGAACCCACAACATATTGTCACTCTATGCTATGGATTACACCATTAACAGATCTAAACATATTGGAAACTAAACGAAGGCTAAACAAGAACAAACCAAACTCAATTAATTACTGAAAACAGAAACTCGAATTCAGATTAACAGTAGCTGAATTCATCTCAAGAACCAAGCACAAACATTGGATCCATATCTCTACCCAAGGAATTAGTAAACATTCAAATGCATTGAAAATAATAAGAAACAGATCTAAACTTCGTCTAACCCTACCAATTCAGATCTATGAAACTAAACAGCCAAGAAAAACATAAACGAAGCTGGAAATTGGAAAATAGAAATACAGAAAGGGAATCTAGAAGGAGATAAACTTGAGTGAGCTAGGGCATTCCCAATAACTCATAGATTAGTGAGGAATAGATCAATTCAGATGATTGATTCAGTGACATAGTTAAAGCAAGAAATCAATGCAAAAATCAAAAGGACCAGAAACGGAAACAAAAAAGAATTATCTCTCGCCATTTGGTTGTGGTCAGAGCTTCACAGGAATAAGACCGCCGATGGAAGGAGAGGGAATCGGGATCAAACCTCCAGATCACTCCACTTCTCAGCTTCTTCATGGTTATCAATTATCAAGCATGCTTAGCTTATGAGTGTGTGTGAGACGGAGTTAAATTAAGTTATTTATCTTTAACTCTAAAAAATATTTATGATATTGAAGTATATATTTAGATTTTAAAAATTATTAAGTTTGAGTTTGAAGATTTCAAAATTTTGAAGACAAAAGTATTTTAAATTTGAGTTTCAGAATAATTGAATTTTGAAGATTTTAAAATGTTGAAGTCAAAAGTATTTTAAATTTATGTTTTAGAATAATTGAACATTTACGTTTGAGTAATTAAATTTTGAATCTTAAAACTTTTTAAAAATATTTAAAAAATAATTATGATTAAGATTTTAAAAATTAAATTATTTGAAAATAATTTACTTTGATTAAGGAGTTTATAATTAATTGAAATTAATTATACTTTTGAAATTAATTATGATTTGAAACTAATTAACTTTTTGAAATTAATTATGATTTGACAATAATTAACATTTTAAAATTAATTATGATTTGAAAATAATTAACATTTTAAAATTAATTATGATTAATTAGATTTTGAAATTAATTATTAATTAAAATAACTTAGTTTAATTGAATTAATTTTTAGTTAACTTAATTGAGTTTAATTAATTTAAGTTTGGTTAACTACTTTATAATTTAAAGCTAGGGCCATCTCACTCTTTTCTAGATTTTCAATCAAGGAACCTTAATAGTTTTATGAAATGGTTAATTTAATCTTCAATTTAAATTCCAATCTAAGGATTGATCAACATTTGAGTTAGACTAATGTTTAATAGTCAGTTAATTAAATATTTATTTCAATAATTGACTTCCAAGTTGTGGTGAGACACTAGGTCTTCTTGGGTATGGGATCATCCACCACTTCTAGACAAAGCCTTTTAAAGAAATTAAATATTTAATTTTCTTTCTAAAAATCCTAGGTCTAACTAGTCAAGTGTGGATCAAGCATAAGTTCTTATTTATCCTAATCTAAGTATGCATAATGAAAAACAATACAGCAAACATCAGATAATTCTATTTTATGGGAAAGATTGTCTTTTTGTTGGCTCCCCCTAGATCATAGCCTCGATAAGGTCTATCAAGATAATGAATTTGATCCTTAGGGATCCAATATTGACCAAGTCCAACTTGATTAGTCATATTAGACTTTGGAACCCATGTTTGGACTGTTCTTCTATGTGTTCGATTAACAAGCGATAGATAAGATCTAAACTTACGGTTAGCCTTATATCCAAGTCCAGATCGATTATATACGGCTCTTTATTTTCCAAGAATCAGATCCAGATTCTTGGAACCCAAGGTGAATCGTTCCAATGTTCCCTTTAGTTCTTTGACTTGATCTTTCATACTGAAATTTTCTTTCTCAAGTTGTTGAACTTGAGTTGAAGTTCCAGTTTGAATAGGTTCGGTTAAAGAGCTTGGGCTAGTCACTTCCTTAAGGGTGGTTACCTCCTTTTAGAGTGACTTGACTTGGATATTTGACTTGGCTAATTTACACATTAAATAATTAATTAAATTGTACAATTTATCTACATGAGAAGATCTTACAGCGTTGTTTGGCCCTTAGGAAATAGATACGGATCTGTGGCTTCTCTCAGACTCGGTTTTTGATTCACTCTCATTTTCGGACTGGGACTCGGACTCGGACTCGACTTCAGCAACGTACGCTTGTACCGGTACAGCAAGGAAGCTCTCTTCTTTGTGTCCTTCTTTGTCTAACTCTTCTGATGACTTAGACCATGTTGGCTTCAATGCCTTCCTTCTTTCATGCTTCTGGTTTGGACATTCAGGCTTGTAGTGTCCCTTCTAGTTACAACCATAGCAGATAACTCCAGACTTAGTCTTCGAGTTCGATTGAGTCACCTTCTTCTTCTTGAGAGCTTTCCGAAATAGTTTGACTAGTTCGATGGTGCTTTCGTCTTTAAGATCCGATTCGTCTTTAGATTTGAGTTTGGTTCGATGCTTGATTTTTGGTTCCCTCTTTCTACTTGTACCTGCAATCAAAGCAATACCTTTCTCAGTCGGGCACTCATTAGTCTATTCATGAAGTTTGAATTCTGAAAAGAGTTCATCTAGTCTAATTGAGGAAAGGTCCTTAGATACCTTGTAAGCATCTACCATTGATGCCCACAAGGTGTTTCTCGGAAAAGCATTTAGTGCGTACCTTATGACGTCGTGGTTCTCCACTTTCTGTCCGATCGCGTGGAGTCCATTCAGAAGATCTTGTATGCAAGCATGAAGATGGCTCGCTGACTCACCTTCCTCCTTTTTTACATTATATAATTTATTTAATATTAACTTTCGTTTGTTTACCTTCATGTCAGAAGTGTCTTCGTGCAGCTCGATTAGTTTATTCCACAACTCCTTTGCACTGTTGAAGGGGCCGACCTGGTTCAGCTCTTCTTTTGTCAGGCTGCATTGTAGGGCTCGAGTCGCCTTGGCGTCAGCCTCGACATTCTTCATTAGACTCATCCCAGTTTTCCCATGATACTAGTTTGCCAGCGCTGTCGTGTGGAAGCGTAAGGCAGGTTTGGATGATTATCTACATCACTACCTCGGTCTTTAGATAGTACTCCATTCAACTCTTCCAGTAGCTAAAATCTTCTTCGGATAATAGAGATGGGTGTGCAGTGCTGTAGCCTTCTTGGTGGGTCATTGTAGAAGAAAATCTCATACACAAAAAGAAAAAATAACCAAATATCCCAAGACTTGGTCTTGGATTAGTAGTGCGGGAGAAAAATAAAACTAGAATCATTAATTTTAAAAAAAATATTAATAAAAATATTATTACAAATTTTGGTAATTGCGATATTTTGCTAATATTGACCAATAGTGAAGAGATGAAAATGAATTTTCAAAAATAATTTTGGAGGGAAAAACAAAAGACGTAAGAATCTTTCTTAAGAAAACACGGTATATGATTT
The DNA here is from genome assembly GCF_018446385.1 of Zingiber officinale. Taxonomy (NCBI): domain Eukaryota; kingdom Viridiplantae; phylum Streptophyta; class Magnoliopsida; order Zingiberales; family Zingiberaceae; genus Zingiber; species Zingiber officinale. The sequence goes on from NC_055995.1 coordinate 23,147,059, forward strand.
TATTTTTCAAAGAAGAACCCCCTGCTCGATTGGTGGTTTCACCAAATCAGAGCAACTTGGCTCTGATACCAATTATAGGATTGATGTCGTGCTAGATGGGGGTGAATAGCACTCATGGCTAATTCGTTCGTTTTGCAAAACACACAGAATACGCAGCGGAATAAAGAAGGAAAAGACAAGCAACGCTAACAAGCTTTCTTTTACTTGGTTCGGAGCCTGTGGCGACTCCTACTCAAAGGCCCGCGATCGTTGATCGCTTACGTTAGGCAATCACTATAGATCCAGAAATATATATAGATATTAAGTACAATTGCAATACAATAAAGTTACCGACAACAATAGAAATATAAGTCTTTCATCGATTGTCGGAGTAGCGTCGGAGAGAGTAGCAGTTGCTCATTCTTGATCTCAAAAATTATGTTTCATCGGTGTTATTGAAGCAACTGGTCGAGCCCTCCTTTTATAGTCAACCCAAACCTGATCCAAATCCACTGATCTCAGGATCAGGTTTGACTCGTCGTTGATCGATCAACCAATACCTTGGATCAGTTGACCGATCTTGCCAGGATTAGCCCCGCTTCCCGTCCAGATTTTGCCACTCTGGATAAGCCTTCATTCAGTCGACCAGTCCTATTATTCGGTCGACTGATCAGCCGATGATCTCTGTCCTGAACAACCCAGCCTGATCCAGTCGTCGCTTATCCTTGGTTCAGTCGACTGAACTCGAGGTTCGGTCAACCGATCCCCTGGTCGAACCTGGTCCACTCGCTGGAACTCTGATCTTGCTGCTTGGAGGTTCAGTCGACTGAACCGAACGTTCGATCGACTGATCCTGTTCGAATCTAACCCTGCATAAAGTGTTAGTCTCCTGCAAAATAGAGTTAGCACATAGCAGATAATATATAAATCATTAACCTAATAGCCTTCGAACTTTCTGATTCTGACTTTGGATTTCCTCCGAAATCCTAGGTCGAATCGACGCCTATTGTTCCCTCACCGGAGAACATATCCTCACCTACTCCTCTTAGGAGAAGTTACTTGTTGTCAGACCGTTCTTCCAGACCAATTAGATTTTTTGCCTAGGGTTACCACCCCTAGGACCTAGGGTTATCGTCCCCTAGGGTTTTCCATAACCTAGGGTTACTACCCCCTATGACCTAGGGTTACCTCCCCCTAGGGTTTTTCATAACCTAGGGTTATCACCCCCTATAACCTAGGGTTACCAACCCTTAGGGTTTCCACCTGCCTAATCACAGCTAGGACTTTTCCATCACCTAGGGTTACCGCCCCTAGGACCTAGGGTTACCTCCCCTTAGGGTTTTCCACCTACCTAAAATTCACTAAGACTTTTGCCTAAGACAACATAGGACTTTTTTGCAAGCTCAATTAACCTTGTTAGATCACTAGGCAACTTAACTTTAGACCTTTTGACATAATCAAAACCCAGGTTCGATCATCTGGTACTTCCTGCACCAACGTTATATGGTAAACACATCCAACCTTTGACCGGCCATTTTTCATCCAATCGGGTTAGACTTAAGCATCCGTGGTTAGAACCAGCTGGGTAGAACATCCCTATCCTAACTTTACCACCACATCATCATCTAGGTCCATTCATTATAACCCGTATCAATGAAAAATAATGATTTTTTTATTAATTTTGTACGGATCAGATTTGCACTAAATTTGTAAGATACAAAAAATTTAATAACCTTATAGAATTTTCTAAGAATTTATAGGAATTTTTTAGATTTTAAACGGAGTCTGTATGACACGTTTTAAGGGATGAATCTATTGGGCTAGGAGAAAGCCTATTTAGAATATCAATTAAGTTGAGAGTTGATTGAGAAAATCAACCTAAGTATATAAACATAAACCTAAGTTTTATTTCCTTCATTTCCATTTCTCCCGAGCCCTATTTTCGTTTGTGCCCCTTCTCTCTTGTGATCTCACCTCACCGCCTCCCTCATTGTAATCATCCATTGTCGATCGCCCACTTTGAGCCTGGATGTCATCCTCGACCAATCCACTGATGTTCTTTCTTCATACCATGAGAGGGAGAGAGGGAGGGAGAGATAGAGAGCTCTGACACTCTATGGCTGTGTCAATCCCTTGTTTACCTTTCATGGCCACACCATCTTCTTCGTCAGAGTGGTGTCATGGCCATAGACACCAACACCCAGCAATAACCAGCATTACTAGTGGCCATCCATGATTTGTGCACATCTTCACACCCTCCAGCCTCTCTATTGATCGTTGGCGTGCTCTACTGCCACATTTGAGGTAATCTATTAACCCTAGCGCACGATCTGAGTGTCAATCTATACTAAGTGTTGACTTGGGTTATTTAGTTTGGATGACAGCAACTCCACCTAGCACCAACCATGATTTCTGGCAGCAATTGACATCTTCATTGAAGGGCTTCATGTAGAGATTGAGGTGACTTTTTGTTCAGTTTTGGGGTTGATGTAGAGTTGATGACATTTCTGTAGTAGGTTGTTCTAATTTGTTGAGGAGAAGGGGATGTGTAAGGAATCAAATATGTTTTTATAGAATGGAAACCATTTTTCTGTATTATTTTGGTTATTAGTTATGGATGGTGATTTGTTGATTTGGGTAAGGGATATCAGATTAACATAGAGGTGTTTTCTAGATTTGATTATGTATTGATACTTAATTGGCTAAGGATCAAATGCATGATAGTAAAGGGATAGGTAATCGGTAATTTGTAACCTAATCTGATTAGTGAGATGGATTAAATTAGAGTCAATGTGAACTAGGCTAATTCAATCAAGGCAGTTGATTACTTAGAAATTTATCAATGGTTAGGGGTTTCCCCAATTTGTTAGGTTTGGAAGTCGGTTAAGCCTGATTTAATGATATGAGTTAGATTCGAGTTGAACAATAAGGGGAATTAACCAAGGTTAATTAATGATTTGGGGTTACCAATTTAATTCGGATTGTGTTTTAGCTATTTGTGATTTATGTAATTAGCTAATTACACATGTGATGCAAGACTCTGATTTATGATGAGTCGTTGTTCATGGGGGTTATTTTTGACATGCACTATATTTGAGATGGATACTTCTTCCTTAGCCTCTTTAGTTTATTGAACTTAGTGCGTGATTATTTTTAATTGATGGATTAGTTTGCTTTACCTTAAATCTATTCATTTTTATCCTGTTTGATATATATTTATTTAACCTTGAAGATGATTTAGTTAATGATTATATAGTCTTAACTTTGGGTATCTATACTCGGTAGAGTTTACACTTATTTGGTATGCACTGTAGGAGATACCATGTTGATTGATTGTATGCATGTAGTGTGTATACGTGTATGGTATACACTATAGGAGTTAATCTGATTGATTACATTTATGGTATTGCATAACCACTTGGGTAAGTTGTATGATGGGTGTTGCTTTGTACCTTGTGTTGTTGGTAGATACTTGTTGGATCTATGCATACATATAGATACATGTGGTTGATGAATCATATTTCGGGTTATATTTATGTTATTTGTGCATACGTGTCTAGTGTGTTTATTAGAAGAATCTGGTTGATTAAATCTATGTTATGTGTGCATGCATGTATGATGTGTTTATTGGAAGTATCAAGTCAATTAAACCTACATTGGGTGCGTACATGAGTTTGATGTGTACTATTAGAGGTATTATGATGATTATACCTATGTTGTAAGGTGAGTACGTGTATGGTATGTACATGTCTAGTGTTGTTACTTATTGCACTTGTTGTTTAGTAGACACTAGTTAGATCTACCCATACCTATAGACATAGGTGTTAGATGGATAATGTACTAGAGGTACTTATGTAGATTGGGATATTGCATTGATGATGATCATGTCCGTATCATAATTATTTACATTATCTTCATCATTGCACTGCATGCTGACAACCAAAATTTCCCTTATGGTTGAAAGAGTTGTATGTCATATTTGCTGTCCATTCGGCCACTCAGGGGAAGTGTAGCTTGGAGTTGAGTTCAACTTGTCCTGAGGTGCTGAGTCGGCTACTTAGTCATATACACTATTCATCTTGGTCACTAAAGAGTAGTGGTATCTGGAGGGGAGTACAATTGTCAGTGGTGGCTAGGGATGCGAGCAGTCAAGGACCTCGTCGCTATATAATGAGGTAGCTATTTAGTGAACTGTCAGCCTCAGCCACTCAAGAGTAGTGGTATTTGGAGGATAGTATAATTATCATTGTTCTGGTCTCTCAACCGCATAGGGGTCGTGGTCTCTTGAGGGGTGGATGTGAGTGACCATGTTGTATGCATGTGCATATGCATATGATGCGCGGTGCATCTTTCAGAGATATATCTGCATTTACTTGTGACTGTTGCATTTGCTTGAGATATGATTGTCGCATATAGTTGTCATGCTTTATACATATTCATTTATCATACATGTATATGCTATCAATTATGTTACTCAAGTGTTACGAGCAGATCTGTTATTGATTTCTAATGAGTTTACTTATTACTATATTGTGTATTAGTATGTGTATTTATTATGTCAGTTATAGGTATGTGCATTTATTATATCAGTTATGATTATGTGCATTGATTATATCATATATGATCATGTTCTTATTTCCTTTCTGAGATGTATACTTTAATCTCCATATTTTATATTGACCATGCACTATCATATCCTATTACCCGCTAAGTCACATGGGCTCATGACCTCGATTTGTACTTTTATGTTCCTCAGGTACATGTAGATGTTGCAAAGTCGCTTGGAGGATCTTGTTTGCCAGTCCCATGTCGCAACAAGTATTTTTTTCCGTTATGGCTTTTACTTGCATTATTGGTCTCCGCACTTGTACATGTAATAAATACTTTGTGTGTGGTGTTTAGCCTTGTGACTACTTTACCATTTTGGTACTTGTTGTGTTTAAGCAGTGTCAGTATGCAGAGTGTCATTTTGGATTATTTGGCTTTTCTATGTCTTCCGCTGTATTTTTATTATAGCCATGTGGGCTGCTTATTATTCTATTTTCTATTCCAGTCGTGTAGGCTGTGTATACAACTACGTGGTTGTTGATCCAGTCGTGCGGGTTGCATATTGATCTGCGTGGTTGTGTTTTATTTCAGCCGTATGGGCTATAGGTTATTTTACTTGTACAACCATGTGGCTATGTATCTAGGTTTCATATGTTGTCATAAAGGGAGAGATGCTCCCTTTTCCGAGCAGGGACTCCCTCGGGGCGTGACAAAATTTGTTATAAAATTTTGGTTTATTGTTTTTTCCAATGAAATTGATTTTTTTTTAAATATTGATAAGAACATTAACAACGTACATTTCACGCTTTGGATTAGAATATTAACAGCATGCATTTGCATGTTGCAGAAAACGCATTACATAGCGCACAACGTATGCCGCGAAAAACAATATCCACAGCACGAAAAGCACGTTGCGGATATTATTTTCTACGGTGTGCTTTGCGCACTGCGGATAATAATATCTATATTGTCCAATGCACACTGCGGATAATTTAGGACTTTCAATAACTTTTAATTGTGCAGCATGCAATGCGAGCTGCGGAAAGCAAATTTGTGCGCTGTGAAAAGCTATTATTGTTGTAGTGTAATTTCTATGATTAAACCCAAAATTGTGGAAGAATCCTTACTTGACTCAAACTGGATCTTAGCCATGCAAGAGGAATTGGCCCAATTCAAAAGAAATAAAGTATGGAACTTAGTCCCAATACCAAAAGACAAAAAGTTTATAGAAACAAAGTAGGTTTTTAGGAACAAACTAAACGAAAAAGGGGAAATTGTTAGAAATAAAGCTAGGTTAGTAGCTAAAGGGTTTAGCCAAGTAGAGGTGTTGGTCCCTTGGTGGTCGGCAAGATGGGAGGGGTGAATTACCCTGCAAAAACAAATTCAACCCTTTCTCAACTTATAGCTTAATAAAGAACACTTGTAATAAAAAACTAAGAGACTAATTACAGAGATAGGAACACAAGGAGACTTACTTGGCTTGCAATCAGAAGATTGCTAATCCAAGGAAAATAAAGTGCACTTTTATGATGATCTCCTTCGGGCGGAGTAGTCTCTTACAACGTTAACAACTCACAAATGAAAGTAGAATAGAAAAAAATGAATTACATGTTGTTTTTGAACTACTAAAATCAGAGCTATATTTATAGCACTGTTTCGGGCGCCTGAAAGGGTTTTGGGTGCCTAAAGTGGGATAGAATTCTATCTCCGATGCGTCGATCAATGTACGCGTTGATTCTGATAAAAGTTGAGTTCTGGGCGCCCGGAGTCTAGGCGCCTGGACTCCAGGTGCTCGGAATAGCTCCAGACGCCCGGACCCACAAAAGTCAACATGGTTGACTTTTTTGTTGCATGGTCTTTGCTCCGATTCTGCTCGCCTCGGTCCTGGTCTTCCACTTCAGTTCCACTCGCTTGGGTGATCTCTACCATCTGGAATAGGGCTCGCCCGAACCCAATTTCCGACCTTCTCCTCGAACAGTCTTCCTCCCCGACTTCTCGTCCCTCGAACATAGCATACATTCTTCTCATCCACCAGTGTACTCTTCAGCGGCACCTCGTCCCTCGGACGCACCGAGCATGTCGGCTCTCTCCCGTGTCATCCTTCTCGCTAACCGCATCTTCCGCTAGACTTCCTGTGCTCGTAAACTCCTGCACACTTAGACACAGGGGTTAAACCAAACATGACTTAACTTGTTTGATCACATCAAAACAACCTTAGGGTTCCAACAATCTCCCCCTTTTTGATTTAAGAAACTCAAGTTAAGCTAGGAAAAAAAAATATAATGTAAAAATAAATAATTTTACAAATAAGTGCAAAAAGGATTTTACAATTTGAAATTTGGATAATACCTCCCCCTAGACTTAATAGTCCCTTCTCACCCTTTGATCATATTAAAAATTAGGGTATCACAATAGGTCTAAGGGTAATTCTGATTTTTGTGCAAAAAAATTTCAAGAAAAAAAATTTTCTAAGTTTAAAGATAGAAAAATTTAAGTTAAACAGATTAAAAAAATAAGTTTTAACAAAACAATTTAAATGAAGTTTGTAATTAAAGACAAATTTCTAAGTGAAATTTGAAAAAGTTTTTAAATGAAGTTTGCAATTAAAATTTTTAATAAATGTTAAACCTTTGACAAATATTGAAAGCATTTAATTTAATTAATTATTTCATGCTTATCAGTTTGTCAATTAAATATTCAATTCAGAACTTGGCTTTCAGCCTGTGGCGAGGCACTAAGCCTTCTTGGTTATTAGATCATCAACCACTTCTAGACAAAACCTTTTAATGAATTCAAATATTTAATTTTCTACCTGAAAGTCATAAGTCTAATTTCACTTTTTAATTTAAACAAGTTTTTGAAACCCAATATAGGTTCCTTCCTACAAGGTTAATCAAGTATTTTCTAGGGATATAAGATTTTGTTACTTTTCTGATCTGACCTTTGTGAAATCTATAGTACCGGTTTAATCCTCTATTGTTTCTAAAAACAAGAACATTTGAACATGCAGAATTTTTCAAGTTTTCTATTTCTTTTTTTAACTTAACATTTTCAAGTTTTACTTTTTCAAAATCTTCTATTTGATATGATTTTACTAAAATTATTTTTATTTCTAAGTTTTCATTTTTCAATTTATCATTTTTAATTTTTAACTTGTACATAGATTTTGCCATAGACTTAATACCAAAATAGAGTTTATCAGGAGGTAAGAGGCATACCTCACTTACCCTATCAGACTTGAAGCTTGACTCTCCCCCTGCTTCGCTACATTCATCTGAAGTCGTTCCCCCTTCATCGATGCTGGCTTCTGAGGTGCTTTGCTCTTCATGACTTGCCATCAGTGCTAGTCCGGCATATTCTTTTATTTCTGACTCTGATGATGAGTTGTCGTCCCAAGTAGCAGTAGAGTCTTGTGTTTGTTTTGCTTGGGCATCTTGCCTTTTTCCTTTTTGAGTTCTGAGCAGTCCTCTTTTAAGTGTCCTTCCTTTTTGACACTGGTAGCATCGAACCCTTCTTCTATTTCTTGGATTTTTTATGTTCTGCATTTCTTTAAATTTATTAGATCTAAAGAATTTTCTGAATTTCCTTACCATGTAAGCTTCTTGATCTTCTTCTGAGTCTGACTCAAGTTCATCCTTCTTGGTTGCATTTAGTGCCATAATCTGGCTTGATTCTTTTGTTGTGTCTGCACATCTGGTTTCATGTAATTCTACAGTAGAAAAGAGTTCTTCTAAGGTACTTAGCTTCAGGTCCTTTGAGATGTAGTAGGCGTCGATTATCGAGGTCCATTCTGGAGTCCTAGGAAAGGCATTGAGTACGCAGCGCATCGAGTCCCGGTTGGTTACCGTGTAACCGAGGTTTTCGAGTCTGGTAATTAGTTCTTTGACCTTTGCGTGTAGATCAGCTACCTTCTCACCTTTTTCCAGACGGATATTCGTCAATTTGTTCTGAAGTATGTCTCATCTTGTGAGCTTGGTTTCTGATGTGCCGTCGTGGAGTTCCAGGAATTTTTCCCAGAGTTCTTTGGCCGACGAGTAGCACCCGATGTGGTTGACTTCTTAAGGCGGCAACACGCTCAACAAGTGATATTCCGCTCGGTTATTTGCTACGGAATCATTTTGTTCTTTCTTCGTCCAAAGACTCTCTTCCTTCTCCTCTCTGTTTTGATTCGTAGGAGCTACAAAGTCATACTTGATTATTAAACAAATCTCAAAGTTTGTTTTTAGAAATACCTCCATTCGTTGTTTCCAGTGTGCAAAGTCTCCCTCGAATTTTAGTAGAATGATGCTTGGTCCGGCCATTGATTTATTTGCTTCAATCGGCGGTTAGTCCTTCTGAAGCGTCCTTGCTCTGATACCACTTGTTAGTCCCATGGTGGCCGACAAGAGGGGAGGGGTGAATTGCCTTGCAAAAACAAACTCAACCCTTTCTCGACTTATAGCTTAATAAAGAACACTTATAATAAAAAACTAAAAGACTAACTACAGAGAAAGAAACACACGGAGACTTACTTGGTTTGCAATCAGAAGATTGCTAATCCTAGGAAAATGAAGCGCACTTTTATGACGATCTCCTTCGGACGGAGTAGCCTCTTACAACGTTAACAACTCGCAAATGAAAGTAGAACAGAAAGAAACGAATTACAAGTTGTTTTTGAACTACTAAAATCATAGCTATATTTATAGTACTGTTCTGCACGCCTGGAAGGATTTCGGGTGCCTGGAGTGAGATAAAATTCTATCCCTGACGCGTCAATCAACGTACACGTCGATTTTGATAAAAATTGAGTTTCGGGCGCCTAGAAGGGTTCCGGGCGCTTGGACTCTGAGCGCCCAGAAGGGTTCTGGGCGCCTAGACTCCGGGTGCCTGGACTCCGGGCGCCCGGAATGGCTCCGGGCGTCTAGACCCACAAAAGTCAACATAGTTGACTTTTCCAGTATGGGCCCTCTGCTCCGGTTTTGCTCACCTCGGTCCGGGTCTTCCACTCTGGTTCCGCTCGCTTGGGTGATCTCGGCCATCCGAAATAGGGCTCACCCAAACCCAATTTCCGGCCTTCTCCTCGAGCAGCCTTCCTCCCCGGCTTCTCGTCCCTAGAACATCGCGTACGTTCTTCTCGTCCACCGGTGTACTCTACCGCGGTACCTCGTCCCTTGGACGCACCGAACCTATCGGCTCTCTCCCATGTCGTCCTTCTCGTTAGCCGCATCTTCCGCTCGACTTCCGATGCTCCTAAACTCCTGTACACTTAGACATAGGGGTTAAACTAAACAGGACCTAACTTAACTTGTTTGATCACATCAAAATAATCTTGAGGTTCTAACAAGAGGTACTTGACTATGATGAAACTTATGCCCCAGTAGCTAAACTTGAGTTTATAAGAATGTTACTAAGTTATGCAGCTCACAAAGGGATTAAACTTTCTCAAATGGACGTAAAATTTACCTTTCTAAATGGGTTAATCAAAGAAGAAGTCTACGTAGGTCAACCATCGGGGTTTGAGAGTTTAGACCATCCTAACAATGTGTTTAAACTAAAGAAAACACTATATGGTCTAAAACAAGCTCCTAGGGTCTGGTATGAATGATTATCCACCTATTTGTTCTCTAAAGGTTTCAATCAAGATTGAGTTGACTCAAATCTATTTGTAAAAACTCTTAAAATAGACATTTTTATATGTAGACGATATAATTTTTAGATCAACAAATTTTAAATTTTTACAAGAATTTATTATCTTAATGGAACCAGAATTTGAAACGAGCTTAGTAGGTAAACTAACCTATTTCTTAGGTTTTCAAGTTAAACAAACAAATGAAGAAAATTATATTAATCAACAAAAATACACAAGATTTTCTTAAAAAGTTTGGAATGAAAAATTCTAAAGAGATAAAAATATAAATAGTCACTGACATAACTCTAGATAATGATCCAAATGGAAAATCAGTAGATCTAAAATATTATAAAAATATCACAGATAGTCTGTTATACTTAATTTATCATTCATTTAAGAAGTTAATTATATGACATTTACCCATAAAATAGACCATCCATGTCCCCTTTTCATGAAATGGATAGATTGGCTCAATCGTTAGCTTTCCCATATAAATAGGGGTTCCTTTTTAACTTTGTTCTGTTGATTTTGGCCACAATCAATATTTATCCTCTTCTTGTTGGTACCTAACTATATATGTTTGAAAGAAAATTATTTTTTTTTTTTGAAAAATTATAATTTGATTACTTTGAAAACATGCTAAAGAATATTGTATTTAGATTTAAAATTTAAGACATAATGACTATATAATAGTTTTGATTAAAATTAGAGTTAGTATCAACGGATTACAATGATCTCTTGAAGTATATTTTTATAAAGAAAATAATCATGTATCAATTATGATAAACTTTAAAAGATAAGTTTATCATAATCTCTTTTGGTGTCCTAGGGGCCTTCTCAAAGCCATGCGTAATAATGAAAGTCGGAGCGGATGTGGTATCGAAGTCTCTGGTCGAAAGTTTTTTTAGGATATTTTCGAGTGCCCTAATCACCCCCGGGCGCTTGGAATGCTGACGACGTGGTTGTACCTCGACGAAACTCAACTTCCAAATTTCATCCATTTTCGAGCGGTCGGACCAGTCCGAGTACTTGGACTCGATGTGTGTGTTAGGATGTATACTAAAAGCCTAGCTTTTGGTATAAACATTTATCTAGAAATAAAGAATCACATTGGTCAAATGTTTACATTTATTTGTTAAATGTAATTGTTCAATTAATTTATATAGTAGATAGCATGGAGTGTGGAGTCACACTTAGAAGATCATGTTGTCGGTTCTCTATAAATTATAAACAGTTGCTCACGACTAAGATGGAAAGGAACAAACCATCAGAATAGACGTAGTGTAATTAAGTATTAGTTTATCTTGACTAATAAATTACACTGATACACTTTAAGTGTATTGAGTAGGATCATTTAGGTAAGTTCTTTTTGTACTGACTTAGTAAAAGAACTAGACCTTAGTTATTATGGAAGTGTGTGCTCTTAATCCTAATATAATAACAAGCATGTATATTTAATATTTATTTCTTTGACTTATCAAAGGGTGAGGTTTAGCTCGATAAATCAATATGCCCGATAAGTTGAGAAATGATATTACGTATAGTGTGTGTTGTTGATTATAGAAGGAATCTGTGTCCTAGTTATCTAGGTTGAGAATGTCCCCAAGAGGAGCTCATAAGGATTGCCATGTTAAACCCTGCAGGTGGACCTAGTCCAACATGACAATAAAGTTGAGTGGTACTACTCTTGGAGCTAGATATTAATTAAATGAGTTGTCAGTAACTCACTTAATTAGTGGACATTCGTAATCTTAAACACAGGGAGACTAACACACTCATGATAAAAAGGAGCCCATAATGTAATTTAGGATTGGTGCGGTAGTGCGGTAATAACTCTCTAGTGGAATGAGTTATTATCGATGAACTTGAGTTGTGTGTTCGGGGCGAGCACGGGATACTCAAGCTCATCAGAAGGCCAAAACCAATTTCTCCTCTAGGTCCCTGTTGTAGCCTCAATAAAGCCTCAATTCCATCCAAAGAAAAGCCTATCTTGGTGTCCAAGAAGGGGCCGGTTCATTGCTTGGTGACCAAGCAATGGCCGGCCACATATTCTCTAGAAGTGGTCGGCCCTTGCCTTGGGCAAGGGGGTGGGCCGCAATATTTAAATTAGGAAGGTTGTTTTTGAATTTTTTAAATTTCCTCAGATATTTACAATTTGTAAAAAGATAGATTTTAAAAATTTATAAAATTTTCCTAATTTAAATTAGGCCACAAGGTTTTAAAAGAGAGTTGTAAAATTTATAAAACTTTCTTTTAAAAAGAAATATTATTAGAGATGTTTTAAATTTTAAAACTTGGTTTTAAATTTTAAAACTTTCCTTTTAATATCCACATTAGAAAAAAAAAAGTTTGTAAAATTTTATTAGAAGTTTTGTTCTTTTAAAATTTTATAAAAAAATTTTCTTTCTTTCCCTTTTTAATAAGTGGCCGGCCACCTTGCTTGGTGCCCAAGCAAGGGGCCGGTCAAATAATTAAACATCAACAAATAGTTGTTTAATTAATAAATCAATCTAGAATTGATTAATTAAAAGGAAAGAGAAAGGAAAAAATAAAAGGAAATAGGAATGAGTCTAATTTTTTATAAAACTCTTTCCATAATTTTTCGTTGGGAAACTAATATAAAAATGGGGGAAGGGGAGGCCTTGAAAAACATAACAATTGATATTGTGTTGTTGGAGATCAACAAGTGGCCGGCCCCTCTCCCTCTCTTCCCTTTGCTCTTTTTTGCTCCTTTGTGGTTGTGGTGGCCGAATTCTAGAGAAGGAGGAGAAGCTCTCCGGGTGGTGTTCGTCTTGGAGGATCATCGCCCACACGACGTCCAAGAGGAGGCGAGGGATACGACAGAAGATCTCGAGGTTTTTAGCATACAAGGAAGAGGTATAACTAGTATTTAATTTCCGCATCATACTAGTTAATTTTTCTTTGTATAAATACCAAATACAAGAGACATTCGATTCTTATTTTTCAAATTTAATTTCGATGTTGTGTTCTTTTTCTTTTTTCCTTGTGATTTGATTGTTCCTTTTGGTTAACCTAGAGTTATATAAGGAAATTAAATATTAACTTTCCTTAAAAGACTTTGTCTAGTCGGTGGTGGTTGCTCCCATATCCAAGAAGGCCAAGTGCTTCACCATGCAGTACTGGAAGCCAATTTTGGAAACTAATATTTAATTGAATTTATAACCTAGGTGATTTGGATCAAACGTGTTAAGTTCCGCAGGAGATCTAAATCTAAACCTAAAAGAACATATAAGTTAAACTTGGAATCAAACGTGTTAAGTTCCGCAGGAGATACAAGTTTAACTTAAAATAACACATGGTAGCTAGGAAAGGTTCAGATCACGTACAAAATTTTTGTACAGTGGAGCCATTGGGTTTTCCGAGTAGCAACCAACAATTGGTATCAGAGCTAGGGGTTTGCCTCTGTGTATTTGGTATTAGTTTAATTATGCGCATGTCATACGTAATTTAGGTAGGTTAATAGTAGGATGTGCTAACTTTGTGGATGCAGGATCCAACTATTATGACTTATAGTTATTATGTGTGTGATTGGACCCTTGAACATGTCAAGGGCATTTATTATGTGTACATGATTGTATTATAAAATACAGCAGGAGCTGTATTTAGTTTTATTAGGATTTTATTTTTTGATCTAGATACATGTACATTCCTTTTATGGAATATAGGATCGATGGATGTAAATTTTATTTTATGTTCAATCTAGTTTATATGTTCATTCCTTCGAGGAATATAGGATCGAAAAATGTAAAATTCTATTTATGTCGCGGATCGAATCTTGCAAGGCGTGGAACCTTTTAAGGATCAGAGGCGCAGCGGAACAAGGAGCAAGATGGATGCGACAACTAGACCCGATGGCGGTGGCCAAGGATGGCAGCAGCTAGGGTTGGCGACACACGGAGGACAGCAATAGATAAAAGCCATAATAGTTGAAAATTAGTTTTTCTATTTATTGCTTTTTATGCTGTGCTGTGTGTGCTTGTTAGTATGCATGTTAAGTAGGCTAGCATAGTCAAAATTCCTCACTTTAAATAACTAAGTGGGAGAGGGATTTATTTTTAAATAAATTCCACGGTCTCCATTACTGGTTTATAAGTGATGCAACAAGCTTGCGCGTTGGCTCTGAGTGCCTTCCTCCATATCGGATGAGCTTGTTTGCGGATCACTAGATTAAACTTTCATTTTGGATGACTATAGGAAGTTAATTAAGAGCGTGTGATCTTCCCCATCGGAAGGGGCACAATCTTATTAATGAACTTAGTGTCAAGTAATGGTATACACTTAGGCACGTCTAATAGTATCCTCCCCATCGGAGTCACTACTATTATTTGTGTGACCGAAGAAAACCAACTATTAATTTGTCAAATAAATAGGTTGACAAGATAATAAAATTAAAAACTCCTCTTACAAATGTTTGATTTTGTATACGTCCACACTATCATGGCATACAAAATTCACGGTGTTTGAGGTAATTTTATTTTGTCATAAAGATTTATTGACAAGATAATTAATGGGTAAAACCCTCCTCTTACAAATGTTTAAATTTTGTATACGTCCACACTATCGTGGCATGCAAAATTCACGGTGTTTGAGGTGTTGGTGAATTTAAATAATGTTGTTTGAGGAATCAATGTTATTTTAAATTTAAAAAGTTTTGACCAAATATTTGATCAAAGACAGATCAACTATTAATTTTATTCGTCATAAAGTAAAGTTGACAAGATAATAAAATTAATAGATAAAATCTCCTTTTTGATTTTATATACGTCCACACTATCGTGCCATACAAAATTCATGGGGATTTTAAAGAATTGATCTTGACTAAATATTTTTGTGATTCTTAGAATTTAAAATGTTTCTCAATTCCCTAGTTGTTATACTATAGAAAAGACTTAGTAGTCCCAATTATAATGATTGGAAATAGGACTTGGACATTAAGGTAGACTGTCTTCTTAGAACTAAGAACAATATAGGTGTATTTAATTCATTAGTTGAAACATGTTTAGTGGTGTTATCTACCAGAACCTGGAGTGTAGATACAGATGTCATTAATCATGTCCGCAATTCATTGCAGGGTTCCAGGAAACCCGACAACTAAATGAAAATAAAAACACCGTCCACATGGGCACTGCTGTAAAAGTGGCAGCTGTTGCAGTGGGAGATGTTTATCCTTTGATAAGAATAAAATATGGATTTTAAGTAATTGTCTTTCGTACCAAGTTTAGAAAGAACTAGTTTTCAGTTTCTAAACTATTCAAAGAACTTGATATTCTGCCTCTTTTAATAACAAAGTTGTTATTAAGAAAAAAAAGGGAAGTTATCTATTCTGGTACGTTGGTTGGCAATTTATAAATCCAATAACTCCCACGATGCAACAAATGGAAATTAGTAACACATCTTCTAACTTTAAGAGAAAGCAACCTTCGGAAATGAACCAATTATATCTTTGGCATCTAAGGCTAGGTTATATTAACTTGAGTAGGATTCATTGGTAGCTGATGAACTTTTGGGTTCATTGGTAGTGGAAATCTTTCCAACCTGCGAGTCTTACTTGGAAGGAAAAATAACCGAGAAGCTTTTAAGTATAAGGGGTATAGAGCCAAAGATACATTGGAATAGGTTCATTCTGATTTGTGTGATCCTATGACTATCCAGACAAGAGGTAGTATTGAATATTTCGTCTATTTTATAGACAACTATTCAAGATACAAATACATTTACTTAATGTGCCGCAAGACTAAGTGCTTTGATTAGTTCAAAGAGTACAAGGCTGATGCGGAGAAACGTTAAAGTAAAAGTATCAAGTCACTATGGTAAGATTGTAGTGGCAAGTACCTCTTGGGACAATTTAGGAGCTACTTATCAAAAGTAGGGATTCACTCCCAACTAACTGAACCTGGTACACCCCAACAGAATGGTGTAGTAGAAAGAAGGTATATGACTCTTATGGAAATAATTAGATTGTTGATGAGTTATTCAGAAAATTACCAAGTTCGTTTTAAGGATATACTCTGAAAAAGAAAGTGAACATAGTACCTTCCAAAATCAGAACTCTCTACTCATATAGAATTGCTGAATAGGCGTAAGCCTATTTTGAAGCATATTCGGATTCGGGTAATCCAGCACATATGCTGAAGAGAGACAATGATAAGTTGGATAGGAATTCACTTGTTTGTGGGTTATCCTAGAGAAACGAAAGTAGGTTTATAGTCTTAAAAATCAGAAGGTCATTGTTAGCATCAATGACTATTTTTTTTTAAGAGGATTATATAATGAATCACAAACCCATAAGTAAATTTGTTCTTAATAAAGGACACGTCTAATCTAGTACCAACTGTACAAGATGAAATATCACAAGAAACTACAACACGTATCACAATTGATACACAATTATAGACAGTGCCTAATCGTAGTGGGAGGGTTGTCAAACAACCTAAAAGATTCATGTTTTGGGAGAGTCTTTTGGACTTGATCCCAAATGAACATGAGCCTGATCCCGGACATATAATGAAGCACTCCAAGATAAAGATGCAGCATCTTAGCAAAGAGCAATGAATACAGAATTAGAATATATATATTCTAATCAAATCTGGTAGCTTGTAGAACCACCAGATGGTGTAAAAGCCAGTGGGTGAAAATAGGTCTACAATAGGAAAAGATGGAAAGACAGGAAGGTGGAAACTTTCAAAGCAAGACTTGATGAAAAAGGAAACTTTTTCACTGGTAGTCATGCTTAAGTCTATCCGGATTCTTTTATCTATTTGGCAAGTGGATGTCAAGACAGCGTTCCTTAATGGAAGTCTTGAAGAAAACATCCATATAAAGCAACCAGAAGGGTTCATTGCAAAGGGCAAAGAGCATCTTGTGTGCAAGCTCAATCAGTCTATGGACTGAGGCAAAGCTTCAAGGTCTTGGAACATCCGGTTTATCAAAGTAATCCAGACCTATGGACTTATTTAGTAACCGGATAAGTCTTGTGTATACAAAAAGTGTGATGGAAACGTAGTGGTATTTCTTGTACTATACGTAGATAACATTTTTGGTAGTTGGAAACAATATGAAAGTGTTGTCAGAAGTAAGGGTATGGTTGTCCAAACAATTCGATATGAAGCACCTGGGAGAATGTATATATTCTTGGGATCAAAGTAATAAGGGATCACAAGAAAAGAATATTTTACTTATCCCAAGCTTCATATATCGAAAAAAATCCTTGCTCGTTTTAAGCATGCAGAACTCCAAGAAAGGTTTCTTACATTTTGGACTTAGAGTAGCTTTATCTAAAGAGATGTCTCCGAAGACATCAAAGGAGATAGAGGAAATGAAGGCAGTTCTTTATGCTTCGGCTGTCGGAAGCCTAATGTATGCTATGTGTAACGACCACCCTTCTTACTACTATTACTCTCTAAGGATGACCGTTACTTAACTATTAACTCTACTTAACCGGTGTGATTAAAAACCACATGGAAACCCTACCAAAAAATTTCGACAGAGTCTCCCCTGTACCGGTGACCTTAAACTGACATACATAACATAATATACACAGCCACAGGCGGCTGGAACACATATCAAACACACAAAAGGAATAACATCACCACGCAGTTTAATGAAATCAAATCATGCAAGTAATGAATAGCGGAAACAAAATAAACATACAATTAACTAACAGCGGAAGACTAAATGACTCATCTAATACATTCTTAATAAATGACAATCTTAATAAATTCTTAAACTAAGTCTCAAGGCTTCCATAGTCCTGGCATCACACACCATCCGCGCCACCTTGTCGCCTTCCTTTCTATATCTTTTCCTTTCCTGTGCAGGAAGAGGAAGTGTAGTCTATAAGCAAAATTTGCTTAGTAAGCGCTATCTAACTCACAAAATCTCGATATGCATGAGGATATACTGAAATCTAAAACTGAATGCTCAAAAGGAAATCTACTCATGCTCGTCTACTAGTAAAAGAAACATACTAAAAGACTAAACATGTAAAGCAAAGCTATACAATCATGCTAACATAAAGAAAGCTAAACTTACTGAATTCTAAACATCTTCTGAATCTTATTTCACTTGCTTTTAGACTTATTATTTAATACTTATGTGAAACTTCTTTTACTTGTTCAGAAACTTATACTTATAATACTTCAAAATAGTAATCAACTTCTTCTTGGGCCCAGGCATAGTACCATCTTATGCGCGTTCCCTAATAGGTTAGGGTAGCGAGCCACCAATCCTAAAAGAGCAGACCTCGGTCTACCAGGGCCAAGACCTCGGAATTGGACACCTGGATTTGTTTAACGACAACCTCGGAAGTCGGGTACTAGCCTCTTCTTAAAAGTAAAATACTTATAATCTTAATTACTTCTTCTTTAAATGCCTCGGCATTTTAATAGGCACCTTGTGTGCCAAAAATCCCTAAAGTCTCGACTTTGGGGATCTACTTAAGGCCTTGGCCTTTTCTTTCTTTTCTTTATCTTTCTTATACTTTTCTTTATCTTTCTTATACTTTTCTTAAACTCAAAATACTGATAGGGTATTTTCCATATGCATCTATGAGTGAAACTAACTAGGTAACACACAATCATGCATATTAAAGTAGCAAAGAAACCTAAATCTATATTTTGCCACAAACTAATCACCTCAAGCTGGTATACAAAAAAGAAATCTAGTACCTTAATGCTTTAAAAGAAAAGTTGCTCATGTTATTCTAATAGCCAATGAGAAATACTGCTCGTGCTCTACTAATAGCATAAATGAAATCTGCATTTGCTAAAGAACTAAACTAAATCTGCACTTAATATTTTGCAAAGGAAACTGCTTATGTCCAGCTAACATCATAATGAAATCTGCACTTTAAATTCTGCAAAGGAAACTGATTATGTCCAGCTAATAACACAATGAAATCTGCACTAATCCTTAATCAAATCTGCACACTAATACTTAATAAAACTACACTATAAGCTTACAAAATCTGCTCTATGATTGGAGTTCTGTGTACAAGCTTAAACTAAAACTAAAACTGCACTATAAACTTGTTCATGCACCTTGTGGCTGTTCTTGTCGTGGGAATTGCTCTAAAGCTTATTTCACACCTTATGTGAAGCCAACTGTTCATATACCTCTTGAAATTTCGTGCCTATTAAAACTTCAAACATACCTCTTTAATTATAGAACTGTAATCAAATCTCTGCTACCTTTTTCAGCATTTTTAAGCCTGTAGGGAAGTCAAATATACCCAATTCAAATACTTAATGAAACAATCCAAATTCATTCCTTTCCATCTAAAACGTTAGAAGCCTTTGATTCCTTAACAGCATCACCAATTCTCAGATTAATCCCATTTTGTCCTACCAGATAGTTATCTGTGAACCTAAAAGCTAACATGAGGAAACATAATCATCTGTCATTTAATCCTAATCTACTGATGACTACCAGTAAATTTCTAGAAAATCCTAAAAGAAGATATAACAAAGTTCCTCACAGATTAATCCACTGGTAATGTCCTCATCTACCAAAAATAAGAGAAGAAACATGACAAGTATCATCCAAATTCAACCCATCATTCTTTTTCCCCAATCTAACCAAACTGGAATGAGGTACATGGCAGAAAACATGAATTCCCAATCTTCACAGAAAATTCAAAAAAACAAGAAGGAATACGAATCCGGAACTATCCTACTGCAGGTGAGTAGCAACTTACCTCTTGTTCTAGGACTTACAGCCAAAGAAGGTGGCTTCTAATACTTCTAGGGCTTGCGGAGGACTCAAGCTCTCGGCAACTCCTTCACCTCCACTTGTTCTCCTCGACAAGGTGATCACGATGGTAGAGAACCCTCTCGGATTTGGTCCTTGGCCGGCCGCCGGAGACGAGCCCTAGCTGGGGCTTCGTCGTCTTCGTTTTCGCCCGAACGCTGCGCGCCGTCGCGAGAGAAAGAGGAGAAGGAATTTTGTTTCGGGTAAATCAAGCCCTAAGTTCCTCTTTTATAACTTGGTGTTCTGTTAACTTGGTAAATAATTTTGCTATCAATTCTAAACAGAACCATCCGCTGGAATAGTTGGTCAGCCAGGTTTTGACCAAATCACAGGTCTGGGTTTCGAATCCCTCAGCCGCGCACCTTTTCCCAATTTATTTTAAATGTTCCAACTTCTGCTTAAATGGAATTTTTCTCCTTCTTTAATAAGAAATGATCGCTGGATCAGTTGGTTGGCCGCGTTCGGCTTAAGGCGCAGCTCGTGGGTTCGAATCCCGGTTGTAACTTATTTTCTTCCTATTATTTCTCGCTATTAACTTCTATTACTTAAATAAAATTCTTCCTTTATTAGATCAAATAATAACTTCTAGCCTAGTTGGTTAGCTCGGTTTTGCTCGAGTCAAGGGTTGCCGGTTCGAGCCTCGGCTTGGACATTTTTTGTCAAAACTTCTTTCTTTTGGTAAAAATACCAAATGACCTCCAAAAATTATATAAAAATACTCTAAAAATTTCTAAAAATCTCTAGAATTTTTCTAAAGCATTTCTAAAGTTTAATAAGATCTTTTAGGACTCCAAATCATGAAATTTGGGGTGTTACACTATGCACGAGATCATAAATCTGTTTTGCCAAGGGCATAGTTAGCAGATATCAAAGTAACCCTGGACAAGGACATTGGACTGCAGTAAAGCATATATTGAAGTACCTTAAAGGCACTTGAGATTATATGCTAGCTTACAAGGCAGTTAATTTGGTCCCTGTGGGTTGCACGAATTTTGACTTCCAATCGGATAGGGACAATAGTAAGTCAACCTCGGGATTTTGTGTTTACTTTAGGAGGTAAAAGTCATAACTATGGAAGAGTGATAAGCATAGGTGTTTTTCTGGACTCCACCATAGAAGCTGAGTATATGGCAAGCCTCAAAGGTAGTCATAAAAGTTGAATGACTCAATAACCTCAAGATAGACTTAGATATGATTTCTAGTTTGTCCAAAGATTATTACAATTTATTGTAATAATAGTGGTGCAGTAGCAAACTCGAAGAAACCATGAGTCTATAAGGCAAGTAAACACAATAGAGCGCAAGTACCACCCAATACGAGAAATCGTATAAACGAGGAAAAGTTGTTGCTGCATAGATTGCATCAGATGATGACCTATAGATCTATTCACTAAGGCCCTTAAGGCAAGAGCTTTTGATGGGCATGTTGAAGGGTTGGGATTCAGATGTATGGCAGCAGAAATGACAGCTTAGTCTTTTAGTATAAGTGGGAGATTGTTAGGATGTATACTAAAAGCCTAACTTTTGGTATAAACATTTATCTAGAAATAAAGAATCACATTGGTCAAATGTTTACATTTATTTGTTAAATGTAATTGTTCAATTAATTTATATAGTAGATAACATGGAGTGTGGAGTCACACTTAGAAGATCATGTTGTCGGTTCTCTATAAATTATAAACAGTTGCTCACGACTAAGATGGAAAGGAACAAACCATCAGAATAGACGTAGTGTAATTAAGTATTAGTTTATCTTGACTAATAAATTACACTGATACACTTTAAGTGTATTGAGTAGGATCATTTAGGTAAGTTCTTTTTGTACTGACTTAGTAAAAGAACTAGACCTTAGTTATTATGGAATGTGTGCTCTTAATCCTAATATAATAACAAGCATGTATATTTAATATTTATTTCTTTGACTTATCAAAGGGTGAGGTTTAGCTCGATAAATCAATATGCCCGATAAGTTAGGAAATGATATTACGTATAGTGTGTGTTGTTGATTATAGAAGGAATCTGTGTCCTAGTTATCTAGGTTGAGAATGTCCCCAAGAGGAGCTCATAAGGATTGTCATGTTAAACCCTGCAGGTGGACCTAGTCCAACATGACAATAAAGTTGAGTGGTACTACTCTTGGAGCTAGATATTAATTAAATGAGTTGTCAGTAACTCACTTATTTAGTGGACATTCGTAATCTTAAACACAGGGAGACTAACACACTCATGATAAGAAAGAGCTCATAATGTAATTTGGGATTGGTGCGGTAGTGCGGTAATAACTCTCTAGTGGAATGAGTTATTATCGATGAACTTGAGTTGTGTGTTCGGGGCGAGCACGGGATACTCAAGCTCATCAGAAGGCCAAAACCAATTTCTCTTCTAGGTCCCTGTTGTAGCCTCAATAAAGCCTCAAGTCCATCCAAAGAAAAGCCTATCTTGGTGTCCAAGAAGGGGCCGGTTCATTGCTTGGTGACCAAGCAATGGCCGGCCACATATTCTCTAGAAGTGGCCAGCCCTTGCCTTGGGCAAGGGGGGCGGCCGCAATATTTAAATTAGGAAGGCTGTTTTTGAATTTTTTTAAAATTTCCTCAGATATTTACAATTTGTAAAAAGAGAGATTTTAAAAATTTATAAAATTTTCCTAATTTAAATTAGGTCACAAGGTTTTAAAAGAGAGTTGTAAAATTTATAAAACTTTCTTTTAAAAAGAAATATTATTAGAGATGTTTTAAATTTTAAAACTTGGTTTTAAATTTTAAAACTTTCTTTTTAATATCCACATTAGAAAAAAAAGAGTTTGTAAAATTTTATTAGAAGTTTTGTTCTTTTAAAATTTTATAAAAAAATTTTCTTTCTTTCCCTTTTTAATAAGTGGTCGGTCACCTTGCTTGGTGCCCAAGCAAGGGGCCGGTCAAATAATTAAACATCAACAAATAGTTGTTTAATTAATAAATCAATCTAGGATTGATTAATTAAAAGGAAAGAGAAAGAAAAAAATAAAAGGAAATAGGAATGAGTCTAATTTTTTATAAAACTCTTTCCATAATTTTTCGTTGGGAAACTAATATAAAAAGGGGGGAAGGGGAGGCCTTGAAAAACATAACAATTGATATTGTGTTGTTGGAGATCATCAAGTGGTCGGCCCCTCTCCCTCTCTTCCCTTTGCTCTCTTTTGCTCCTTTGTGGTGGTGGTGGCCGAATTCTAGAGAAGGAGGAGAAGCTCTCCGGGTGGTGTTCGTCTTGGAGGATCGTCGCCCACACGACGTCCAAGAGGAGGCGAGGGATACGACAGAAGATCTCGAGGTTTTTAGCATACAAGGAAGAGGTATAACTAGTATTTAATTTCCGCATCATACTAGTTAATTTTTCTTTGTATAAATACCAAATACAAAAGGCATTCGATTCTTGTTTTTCGAATTTAATTTCGATGTTGTGTTCTTTTTCTTTTTTCCTTGTGATTTGATTATTCCTTTTGGTTAAACTAGAGTTATATAAGGAAATTAAATATTAACTTTCCTTAAAAGGCTTTTTCTAGTCGGTGGTGGTTGCTCCCATATCCAAGAAGGCCAAGTGCCTCGCCATGCAATACTGGAAGCCAATTTTGGAAACTAATATTTAATTGAATTTATAACCTAGGTGATTTGGATCAAACGTGTTAAGTTCCGCAGGAGATCTAAATCTAAACCTAAAAGAACATATAAGTTAAACTTGGAATCAAACGTGTTAAGTTCCGCAGGAGATACAAGTTTAACTTAAAATAACACATGGTAGCTAGGAAAGGTTCAGATCATGTACAAAATTTTTGTACAGTGGAGCCATTGGGTTTTCCGAGTAGCAACCAACAGTGTCAGCCAACCAATGTGCACCACCGCAGCTAGTCGTCCGGTGCTTCACATCCTTACCCAGGCACCTGGACCATCTCTGGGTGCTTGGATGTCCGAGCGCCTAGACACAATCCAGGTGCCTATAGCCCCCTTTTTCATCCACATTGCAACTTTGATTCCCTATAAAATATATTAGTCCAAGCAACAAAAATTATCCTACAAAACAGAGTTAGTACAAAAATATGATCAATTTATGACTTAGATCCTGTTTTCTTAGTCATGGTCTCAGCTTAGACTTCCCAAATGACTTTAAGTTGGACAACGCTATAGTCTCATTAGGACTCATCCTCACTAGATCTCTTTCTTGCAGTGACTTACCTCACTTACCATTTGCAGTCAATTTACTTATCTTTTGACCTACCAGATCTTTCCGCTAATTGTCAGGTTTATAGTCTCAACTGGACTTTGGTCAGTTGTTAAGTCCTACAGACCCAGCCAGACTTACCGTCAGATATTGAGTCACTCCTTGATCTATTTGGATTTCCCACCAGCTATCAAGTCCAACGGACCTAGTTTGATTTTAGCCTGATGTCAGATCTTCTTGACCTGTCAATTTCTACACACTTAATAAAGGTATCAGATCATACAGAACTTAACTTTAATTATTTTTCATTAATCAAAACATAAGTTCTATCATTTGTGCTTACTGCACCAACAGTTACAGCTCTATAGGAGAGGACGTAAAACTTTGTTTACTTCCAAACATGGTAATCACAGAATGATTAATCACCAAGCAAAATAGCATAATTGTTCAAGATCTTAAACTTAAAATTAATCAAAGCATCAAAGATGAAATTTTTTACTGTGGATCCATTTTCTCCTTTCTGAGCACCACTTGGCGCTCGTTGGACAACGATCATAGCATCGCCTCCGGCACACACTCCTCCTTTGTATGCCATCCCTTTTCACCCATGGAAAATCGATGGATTTGCTTGGATAATATAGTGGTCGTTGTTGTTTTTTGTTTTCTTCAACCTTTACATCCTTGACCTCAACGTCTTTTGCTTGTTTGTCCACAGATGACACCATAATGATGTGGTACAAAAATCTCACCGTGGTAACATGGTGGCAGTAATATACCTCGCAACCAAGAGCGATGATGTCAAAGTTTTCTCTTCGCTTTCTTCCATGACGTGGCAATCCTTGAAGAGAATAACAAAATCAAAAGGCTCGTCAGGAGTTGCCCCAGCGAAAACCTCTAATACCTAAGTCACCATAGTGTTACGATAGTAGAGTGAAAAGGAAAAAAATACTACCAGAGGTTGAATTAGTTAGTTTCCCTTCGGGTAGAGCATATGCTTGTCCTTTTATAAGTGTGAGGAACTTTGTAAAGATCATAGGGAGGCGGAAAAGAGATCATGGGAAGGTAGGGGAGAGACCATGGGAAGGTGATGATTCTAGCTCATGTCTGCTTTATGTCTTGTTGAACTCGATTAATGGAACTCAGTCAGACGGTCAGAACTAGGAATGACTCGTAGATGCCAGGAAGCTACAGTGATTGTGAATGCTATAATATTCAGGATGTACAGTGCTCGGGTGCATACGGGAATAGCACTCACTTGGGATAGGGATGCGCCTGGTGGTTAGTATGTCCAAATGTGTACGACAGTCAACTTACGAGCTAAGAATCCACCCAGACTTATGGACGGGGTCTACTTGGACATGCGGGGCACTTAGATTTCAATAGTAGGTGGGTCAACAGATCAGGAGGTCGAGATGCTCGGCAGGTTGAGAACTGCTTGATAACTCGGACGATTTCGAAAAGTAGGGTTCTCGACAAGTCGGATTGACTTTAAAATGTCCACTTGTGAAAGGCCATTCGAGCTCGGGCATTCTGGCCCTAGAGAGTTGGGCAGTCGTTTGACACCTCCAACCTACTCAGGCTTGAGTACTTGAGAGGTTAGGAGGTTAGTCGGATCAACTCATCCATTCAGCTTGGTCTAATTGAAATCATTCAGATGATTGGAAAGTTGACAACTGAAGAAGTCAGCCCGGTTCGGGATTTATCAACAAGTCAAGAAGTCGGAGTGCTCAACAGGTCAGGAGGTCTGCAACTGGAAGTGCTCAACAGTCGGATCAGCTCAAGCGGTCAGATGGAGTCAGGCTATCGGATCGACTTAGCCAATCGGCTCAAAGACTGTTGACACGCCTCATAGAATCTATGTCAACCAAGTCTTAGATCATACCACACAGACTTTCTATCCTATATGAACTCCCTATTAATCTAGTCAAGGATCCACCACGTTGACCTTAGTATATTTTCTTCCCCAATTCTTTTGTTTCTTCTTTTTCCTAAAATTTTCTCTATCTTATATTTTGGTTTTCTCTCAGTCCATGCCACAGAGTAAACAACTTTTGAATTCTTTTCTTTCTTCGATCCATACCTCTAGATATTCAATTCTATTAATCCTGAAAGTAACAAATCCAGATCCACAAAAATTATCTACCGGCTATCAGAGTAAGCCTATTAGCTGATGAATTTGATGATTTGGCCCTTCAATGTATAAGCGTATTAGTGCTTGATTTCGGCTCACTGAATTAAAAAGCCCATTAGTGGATGCATAGTCCACTCACTGCACTTCCAAGAAAACGATATCAACCCATTCCATTTGAACTTGGGCAATCCAATTTTAACTGCACAACTTGAAATATACCTTGAATCAATTCCACAACTAGTGGATGTTTCGTCATATGTGAATTAGAGTGCTCACAAGTTCATGTCCAACGACTATGCTTATATACGAGCAAATGCTCTCATTCGATTCCATATCAATTGGAATGAGTTGAAATTGCTAACAATCTTCTCTATCACTCGAGTAATTTAAATTTGTATATTAATTTATCATTCATTTAAGAAGTTAATTATATGGCAATTTACCTATAAAATAGACCATCCATGTCCTCCTTTCATTAATTGGACAGATTAATAGACTTTGGCTTAATCGTTAGCTTTTCCGGTGCCAAAAAGATGAATACGTTCGTCTCCAGTACCCCCGTCAATTTATCCCAGGATCAATACGGAGGAGGCCAATCACGAATGACTATTAACCTTTGGAATAATGACTAACACATAAGAGAAGTATTTACCTTGGTTTTATCGAGATTCGAATCCTAAACTTCATGGTAATCGTTAGCTCCCTCTCTCTCTCTCTTTCTCTCTCTCTCTCTCTCTCTCTATATATATATATATATTTGGTTCCTTTTAACTTTGTTCTCTTGATTTTGGCCACCATCAATATTTGTCCTCCTCTTGTTGGTACCTAATTATATAAGTTAGAAAGAAATTTTTTTTTTTTTGCAAAAATTATAATTTGATAACTTTGAGAACATACTAAAGAATTTTTTTTTTTAGATTTAAAATTTAAGAGATAATGAATATATAATAGTTTTGATTAAAATTAGAGTTAATTAGTATCAGTGAATTCCAATGATATCTTAAAGTGTATTTTATAAAGAAAATAATCATGTATCAATTATGATAAACTTTAAAATATAAGTGATTTTCAATAGTCTCTTTCACTATTTCCATCTTTTCAAATTTAAATATTTTTTTGTTGATAATTTAGTAGTTTTAGACAAAATTAAAGTATGACATCAAGCTCTATGATGTGGATATATGTCAAGGAGTTAGGAGGGATTAGGGAAAAAGGGAGAGGCACTTTGGTCATTTGACGATAGCACCCCTTTTAAGTTACTGTTTATGCTAAGGAAGGAAAGGGGGAGTCGTCGCCACGAACAGGGGAGGAGGGTTTTCTGCATCTCTCGCCGCCACCACCGATTGACAGTGCCACCGTCATTTTCCTCTCCACGCAGGGAACCTCATGCACGCCTCCACTCCTCTGCCTCTAGCCGCCGTCGACACCAGCTGCCGCCTCCCCCCTTTTTCTCCTCTCTTATCTTTGTTGATGCTCGACACCACCTTCTTCTTGGCGCCGCCACCGCCAGCCTCCTTCTCCTCTCTCCCTCACCTTTCGTCGGCGGGCACCTCCAGTCGCCCCTTCTCCTCACCTCACCCACCCAACCCCCGTCGCAAACGCCATCGCTGCTTCCTCTCGCGATGTCGTAGTCACCGGCTCTCCACCTAGGACACTGTTGTAAAATACGACACCCAATTAATAATTAAATTATAAGGTTATTTGGCGAATAACCTTAATGAAATTTTTAGGAATTTTTATAAATTTTCTGAGAATTTTTCGGAGCTTATATGATGTAGGTTAAGGGGATAAATTATTGGGCCAGGATAAAGCATGTTTAAGCTACCCGATTTAAACGAGGAAATGTTTATTTTCCTTAAATGTTTTTTCCCTCTTTCTTAAATTCTTCGTCGAACCTTTCTTCTTCCCGTGCCCTAACCTCGTCGATCCGCGCCATCCCCTTCCTCCCGTTCTCCGCCAACTTCGCTCTCGATCTCCCTCACCCTTCGCGACACCACCGCTCGGTTTCCTCTTCCTCCTCCACCCAATCCCTCTTCACCGCCGACGAGAATTCAACGTTGTCCATTGCTAAGAACCACCGTCGACGACGCTGGAGTATTTGCATCGCCGGTTACCTCTCCTCCGGCGTTCACCTCCTTGCTTTTCTCGCGCTGCCGCCGACCTTCATTGCGCCGATCCTTCTTCTCTTCGAGCCACCGCTGGCCAAACATTTTCTCCTCTGCCGACACAAACAACTCGCGGAGCATCTCGAGCCCTGTCGCATGTGCCCTAGTCACCCTTTGCCCTAGTTTGGGTTGGCCCTTCTCGCGATCAAGCTGCGAACAGCCTCCAAACCGGTTAGGGTTCTCCTTAATTAGGTTGGGTATTTTGTTTAGCTGTTTAATTCATTTGAATTTAGCTAAATAAAATATATATATATTGATTGATGCATGACTCTGATTTGAGACGAGCGTCTCGACGTCGGATTTGGTTTGGCACGATCTTCACAATAAAGGTGGGTACTTCTTACTTTGTCTCTTTAGTTCCTTGAACTTGGTGCATAAGCTATTTTTTGGATAAGGACTATTTTACCTTGACTCCACTCTTATTTTTCCTGTGCTTGATACTTCCACTCGATCTTTGAGAAACTCATTTCCATATCTATATAGTCTCTTGTTGTTGTTCATGATAGGTAGCAGATACTAGACACCATGTTTGTATGTTTTGACTGTTGTTTATTTGTGTACTATATTAAGCATACTGGCTTCATGTAGCATACCTAATTTCTGCTTATATTTGTATGATGACTGTTGTATTTGGGGCATCATATCATGGCATGCATGTCAACGATAAATTCTCCCTTACGGTCGAGAGAGTCGTTGACCAGGGGGGTCGTATCCTCGGCCACTCGAGAGAGTGGTAGCTGGAGTTGATGTCGCTTGTCTTGTCGTGCTTCCACTCGTTCACTCATAAGTAGTGATAGCTGGAGTTGCGAGCAGTAGGGACCCCCGTCGCAGATGTAGCTAGTTATCTACTATGCAACTGTCCTCTCGGCCACTCGAGAGAGTGGTAGCTGAAGTGGTGTACAGTCAGTCACTGACCCGGCCTCTCGACCATACAGGGGTCATGGTGCAAAGGGGTGGGCGGGAGTGACCATTCGTGCGTACGCTATTATTATACTTGCTTTGGCTACTGCTGTTTACATATGTTGTTATTGCTTACTTACTGTTGTTGCTTACTTATGCTACTATGCTTGCTTATTTTGAGATATCCCCTCATTGTAGGTGTTTAGTCCTTGATTTACTTATTGGAAGTTTGTATATATACCTTACATATTTCCTCTGTAGTTATGAGCAGTACTGTAGCAGATTTGTACTACTTCTTGTTGGAACCCCAAGGTGTTTTGATGTGATCAAACAAGTTAAGTTAGGTTCTGTTTTGTCTAACCCTTGTGTCTAAGTGTTCAGGAGCTTATGAACACAAGAAGTCGAGCGGAAGACACGGCTAACGAGAAGGACAACACGAGGAGAGAGCCGACAGGCTCGGTGGGTCCGAGGGACGAGGTGACCGCGGAAGAGTACACCGGTAGATGAGAAGAACATGTGTGGCATTCGAGGGATGAGAAACCGGGAAGGAAGGCTGCTCGAGGAGAAGGGCGGAACTTGGGTTCGGGTGAGCCCTATTCCGGATGGTCGAGATCACCCAAGCTAGCGGAGCTGGAACAGAAGACCCAGACCGAGACGAGTTGAACCGGAGTAGTGGAACCGGACCACAAAAAGTCAACTGGGTTGACTTAAGTGGTCCGGGTGCCCGGATCCATTCCAGGTGCCCGGACCGTCCGGGTGCTTGGAACCATTCCGTGCACGGACCGTCCGGGCGCTCGGAACCATTCCGGGCGCTCGGAAGTGGATTTTGACCAGATCGAGTTTTGACTCGATCTAAACATTGGGGAATGAAATTTTATCCCCCCCTAGGGTGCCCGGATCCTTCAGGGCGCCCCGACCAATGCTATAAATATAGCACTGATTAACACAGATTTTTTAACTCACTTGTAATCAGTTTCTTAGTGCTTTACTTTTCTGTCTGTGCTCTCAACGTTATAAGAGGCTACTCTGCCCAGAGGAGATAATCAGATACTACACCTTCTTTTCCTTGGATTAGCAAACCCCTGATTGCAAACCAAGTAAACCCTCTATGTCTAATCTCTTTTAATTAGTCTCGTCTCTTTTTTATTACAAGTGTTTGTTAATTAGTCGATATATCCGAGAAAGGTTAGATTTATTTTTGTAGGGAAATTCACCCCTCCTCTCTTGTCGGCCTCCAAAGGGACCAACAAATGGTATCAGAGCAAGGCGCTTCAAGAGGACTAACCGTCGATCAAAGGCACGAGATGGCTGGACCAAGCATCGTTCCACCAAAATTCGAGGGGGACTTCGCACAATGGAAGCATCGTATGGAGGTATTCCTAAGAACTAATTTCGAAATTTGGTTAATTATAAAGTATGGCTTTGTAGCTCCGACGAATCAGAATGGAGAAGAAAAAGAAGAGAACCAGTGGACAAAGAAGGAGAAGAGTGATTCCATAGCGAACAACCGTGCGGAATATCACCTGCTGAGCGTGTTGCCGCCTCAAGAAGTCAACCGCATTGGAAGCTACTCGTCGGCCAAAGAACTCTGGGAGAAGTTCTTGGAACTCCACGAAGGGACATCCGAAGCAAAACTGGCTAGAAGAGACATCCTCCAGAACAAATTGACGAACATCCGTCTGGAAAAAGGTGAGAAGGTAGCCGATCTACACGCGAAGGTAAAGGAATTGATTACTGGTGTCGAAAACCTCGGTGAAACGGTAACAAACTGGGGCACCATATGCTACGCACTCAATGCGTTTCCTAGAACTCTAGAATGGACGTCAATCATCGACACCTATTACATTTCAAGGACCTGGAGGTAAGTACCTTAGAAGAATTATTCTCTACACTTGAACTACATGAAACCAGGTGTGTAGGGAAAACAAAGAAATCAAGCCAGATGATCGCACTAAACGCAACCAAGAAGGATGAACCCGAGTCAGATTCAGAAGAGGATCAGGAAGTATATATGGTAAGAAACTTTAAAAAGTTTTTTAGATCTAATAAGTTTAAAGAAATGCAGAATAAAAAGAATCCAAGAAATAGAAGAAGGATGCGTTGCTACTGTAAAATACCGGAAATAGGCGAATATTAATAAGGGAATTTTCCGGAATTTTTGGAAATTTTTCGGGAATTTTTCGGAGCTCGTATGGACGAGTTAACGGGGATGAAAACGGGGCCCGGGGAAAAGCCTGTTTAGGCGACCCATTTAAACGAGGAAATGTTTATTTTATATTTCCTTTTTCTTTTTCCTTTATTTTTCCTTTTCCTCTCCGTTTCTTTTTCTCTCCCGTGCGTGCCCGACACTGCCTTCTCCCGTGCCCTAAACGGCGCCGAGTGGTTCCCCTCTCCTTCTTTTACTTCTTCTTCCGATTCCTCTCTTTTCATTTCTTCCTCTTCTCCCTCATGCGAATCCCTGTGCTCCTCGCTACAGCCGACGATCGCCAGCCGCACGACAGTGCCGACGCCGTGATCTTCTTGGCCGATTCGTCTCCGCCGGCCACCAGATCTCGGTCCCTTTTCCGATTTGCCGCCGTTATGCCCTAGCCGTTGTGTCTCGGCCGCGTTTTTTTTTCCACCTGACAGCGCCGGCGACGCACGAGGCCTTCCTTTGGTCGTTGAGCAGAGCCGCTCCTTCTCTACCCTAGCGCCGGTGCCACCGCCGGCTGCCAGATGCCCGACGCCGCACCTCTGCACAACCGCCACTTGAGGCCGTGCCACTGTGTACTGATCGCCACGGTTCCTCTACCCTAGGCCGAGCCTTCTTCCCGGTCGAAGCTAGCACAGCGATGTCAGTCGATTACCGACACTGAGTGAGACATAGCTGTTGGACACCACCATCTGGATCACAAGAAGGGTAGGTTGTGCCATTGATCACTACTCTTCTTCTTTGCATGATGATCGGTCATTGTGTTCCTTAGGTTGTGCTGCTTTGGTGGATCTGGAAATTTGGGTGTTGTGGGCTGCTCTTTGGTTCAGCAGCCACTCCTTTTGGCAGTGGACCAGTGATCACGATTGTGATTTTGAGGTAAGGTGTATTAATTTGGAATTTCTTAATGTGATTAGGAATTCGGATACGTATTGTAGTTAGATGATCATGTGGAGATTAATTCTTGTGGGAAGAATGATGGTCATATAATTAGGGTTTTGCCCTAATTTAGGATTAGAGATTTTATTTAGCTATTTGGAAGAGTTGTAGCTAAATAAAATATATTTCTATTTGTGACACAGGACTTTGACGCGAGACAAGTATCTCGGAGTCGGAATTGGACCTTTCTATTTTCGGAGGCGGGTACTTTGACTTATGTCTTTTGATATGCATGATAATATGTTTAACATATAACAGTAATTGTGTTACCTGTTTATTTCGGTTGGTCACTACATGATTAGTACATGTTGTTTGTTTATTTATTCTGCACTACATATTATCTACCTGATCACATATGCCTTAGGTAGTGACCTAACCACATGCTCTGTTATATTCTGGATCTAGGGTTTATTTGATACCCTCTTCGATTTGTGTGCCTTCTATTTGATACGTCTTCTTGTGGTACACACTTTGTATCTATTTATATGGATCATGCCATGTTATTCATGAGATTGCCATGTTCAGTATCATGCATCATGATTGCATGCTGTGCGATTGTCGGCTCTACTTTGGTTGAGCTCATCGCCAGTTACATGTACTGCACACATCACCCATGGATTTGTATATCTGGCTGGTGTGTGGCGGTTCTGCTGTTTGGCTCCGTTGGTCAGGCGACTCAGCGTGGTAGCCGGCAGTCAGTTCCGCTCTGTTTGGCTCCGTTGGCATTTAGGGTAGCAGCGTGGTAGCCGGCAGATGGTGGACTTTGTTTGGCTCCGTTGGTCAGGAGACTCAGCGTGGTAGCCGGCAGAGATATCCTCCCCGTGATGAGAGCATTGAGCTCCCCCATTTATGATTTGGGGTCACAGGACAGGAGTACTCCGACAGCATCCCGTTTACTCTGTCATTGCACAGGAGCATTGATTTCAGAGTATGGGGTTGACATATGCATTTATTGCATTTTTATTTGCTTGTGATTGCTGCACTTATATGCTGCATTTGTTTGGATGCATTGATTGACATGCATACAGGATTATGACTCACTCGGTCTGACGACCTGTTACCTTTATACTTTGATCCGGTCAATACAGTTATCTTCTGATTTCATTTCAGTTGCATTTATCCTCAGGAGACTGTACGCATGATTAGTGTTGTCTGTTATTTGTTTTATTATGCATATCAGTTGTACCTGCTGAGTGTTGGACTCACCCCGCCTCCATTGTTGATATATTTTCAGGTTGAGGCTGTCCGGAGCAGTTCCAGTCGCTGGCCCCCCATCTGCAAGTAGAGCTAGTTCCCTACTAGGTTGTTATTTGCTTTATTTTGGTTTTTCTTCCATCAGACTATGTTTTAGTTTGGTTTTGGATTTTATTTATGGATATTGTACGGATGGTTACCGTTTGATGGACTTTTGGATGGTTTGGTTTTTTTTATTCTACTATATGCCTGCCTGGACGGCAGAAGAGGTGAGTTCGTTGGATTTGAGCTTTACGAGTGTAGTGGAGTAGGGTGGATTTCGAGTCAGAGTCCTATTGTTATTGATTACTATTATTAACTGCGTGGTTGTGACAGCCAGAGGCTGAATATCTTTATAAACTGCGTGGTGTTTGTTTTTTTTTTATTTTTATTTTGTTATCATTCCAGCCGCCTGTGGCTGAAGTATATGTGGTATGTAGGAAGTTTCATATTGTCCGTCGTACAGGGGAGATGCTGCCGAAATTTCTTCGGACAGAGACTCCTCCGGGGCGTGACAATTTAGTGGTATCAGAGCCAAGTTATACGATACTTGCTATGTGTTCTGGATTTATACGATCTTTGTTTTCGTATTATGGATACTTTGAATAATCTGATATCAGTTTATTGGGTATCAGCGCGCCAAAGTTTGGCGATATTTATTTGATTTCCGTGTGTTGAATTTTCGGGATTTATCTGATACCAATTTATTTGGTATCAGAGCGGGTTATGATACCTGCTTTCGATGTTCTGGTGATTTATCGGATACCAGTTTTTGGGTATTCTGGATTTTTGGATTAGCCCAAGTTTGCGAGTCAAACTGGGTAGTTGTTTGAGTGACATGGATTTTTCCATTACGATTGGGTTTGGATTTCCGTTTCGGATTTATATGGATTTCCGTTGTTGTTCTCGATCGGAAATTTTGAGGTCAATTTGGGGACTGGACAGCGACGGAACATCTCCAGACGGCATATAGGTATGATGCTTAATTTTATAGTTTATGACAGGTATTAGCATTCTTTATTTAGTACCTGTCTGGTTGCTGTAGCACATATTTTTTTTTTGTGATGAGTTAG
Organism: Zingiber officinale; assembly: GCF_018446385.1. NCBI lineage: Eukaryota > Viridiplantae > Streptophyta > Magnoliopsida > Zingiberales > Zingiberaceae > Zingiber > Zingiber officinale. The sequence goes on from NC_055995.1 coordinate 23,181,784, forward strand.
CCATTGAGCATGGTTGACCTTAATAGAGATCAAGGATTATAGTCTCTGGTGATTTTTCACATCATACCATCAGTAGATTTTAGCTTCTGTTACTATTAGTAGGAGATGGAGGCACATACCAGCCTCTGCTATTGTTAGCTGGGTAGTGGATGATACCTACATATTTATGTTGTTTTAGCCAGTGGAGGTTTTATACTCATATCTTTTGGATATTAGGATACCCGATATGATGAAAAAATTGTTCATTAGGGGAGTTACCATGTTTGATCATTGTTGAGAATGGTTTGAGGTTGAGGGATATTGTGAGATCAGATATTTTGATGTGTTGATTTCTAATGATTTAAGAGAGTAAATGTTATGTGGTTGTTGATGATCTTTTAGTGGATAACTATTTTGATGATCTTTTATTTGGGTTGTCATTGATGGTGATATAGTGAGTATCATGTATGGTGTTCACAGGTTGATGTTTATAGTTGGTGATCAGATTATAAATTGGAAGCTAGAGAGTTTATGTGCCTATGAGATTTTTTATTTTAATAAATCTGGTTAATTGTGGTTAGTTAACAGGATGATAAAATTGATATTTGTTTCATCTGATATTGAACTATGTGGATAAATAATGATTTGATGTTTTGAATGCTAACTTACCCTCATGGAGAGTAGAGACTTATTCATCTGATAGTAGTGGGCTGATATTTTGAGGATAAAAAAAAAATGAGGGTGTCTTGATGATATTGAATTCTAGTTTTTTCTTTTGGGTCGTACACATTTATTCATATGATATTATGTGGATTGACATTCTCTAGTTTGAGATGATGTATTAGTGTTGAATTGACCCATGAACTGATTTAGTTATTTGATAATGTAGTATACCATTTGATCGTGGTTTGATATACCTTAGTTGCTTGTGGAGGATTAAGGTATTCTTGATTAGTTAGTAGATAGATGATTTAGTTTTGTTGGTTGATCAGTAGAGGATTGTCATACTCTATTCTTAGAGGTTTGAACCTTTAGGTTGTTTGTGCTTAGTTATGTATCTAGAGCACATTTGAGTACATGCTTTGTACTGACGTGGAAAGGACGGATTCAGCCGTATATCATTGTCGGCTTGGATAGGTTATAGAGGATCGATGTATCCTATTCCATGAAAACTTTGACCATGGACTGTATATATCTGGTGGGATAACTTAGAGGGTGCATTGGGATATATGACCCCGTTGATGTAAGGAAGTGTAGAGCTAATTGCTTAACACTTATGGGATACACTCGTTACTAGTGTATACTGGGAGAGTACATTTGGATTTATGATGATAAATTTTCCCTATTAGATATAGTCTTGGTAGTGTATGACATTGACTGGCAATGTTATACCACGGTGTGTATATTTTTCTTGTCCGATACTAGTTCCTTTGAACCTAGAGCAGGGTTGTTACTGGATGATTAGGCTGCTTTATTTTTGGGTTGCCTTTGATTGATGTATTCATGCTTGATACATATGCATGAATTTTGTTTAGATATACCGGTAACCCATGAGTGTTGGTAGCATAAGGTTGGTCTCTTTGGTTGAGCTGGTATGCTGATTTTGCATGTATATCATGATTGTTTTGGGTTGTAGGAGTCCTGTGGTAGACTGTCCATTTGCAAGTAGTATATGTATCCATGTTCTGATATGGTTTGAAGGCTCCTTGTGGATTATAGATATGTAGTTCGGAGTATGTATCCGGAGGTATTATTGAAGATAGCTTGTTGATTAAATCCGAGATGTAGTATAAGTACATCGGTGGTGTTTTGATGGAGGCATTTTGTCGATTTAATCTGAAATATGTGTATGTATGTGTTTGATGTGGTATCTGAGGTATCTTTTTGGATTATGTTTGATATGTGAGTGCACCTGGGTTTAGTATGCTTTATTGGAAGTATATGTTGGTTATACTCTTGGCATAGGTGAAGATATGTCATGTGAGGGTTGTTTGAGGTGTATTGTTGATTTTACCTACATTGATTTTGCACACGTGTTCGGTATGTATTGTTGGAGGTATCATACTGAATATACCTGAGTTGTGAGTATGTTTGGTGTATAATAATTGGAGGATTTTGTCGATCATACATATATTGTGTGAGTACGTGTGCCAGGTATATATTGGTAGCAGCATGATGATTTTACTTATGCTGAATGCAGAATGTGGAGTGACTGCATTATGTCATTTGTTGGATTTACCCATCAACTAATTTTCCTATCAGTGGATGACCCACTAGGATGCTGATAGAGTTGATGATGAATTTGATTAGTTACTAGGTTATTATATCCTAGGCTAACCACAGCGAATTATGGTAGAGAAATCTTGTACAGTCTCTAGCTGGATAGTTAGGTGCCTTGGGGTACTTGGGTATTGTTTTGTGGTGGAGCGTTGCTCCCACATATCACGGATTGCTGGTAGCGGAGCATTGCTCCTATATTTATTGCAGATACATATTTCAGATTATTTGTGGTGGAGTGTTGCTCCCACATGTTGAGGATTTCTTGTGGTAGAGCGTTGCTCCCACATATGTGGTGTTTCCTGTGATGGAGCGTTGCTCTCACTCTGGAGGATTTATTCTTTGGTGATTTATATTATTGATAATCAGATTTTTTTTTTCGATTTATTATTGGAGATCCTATGGATAGGAATTGTCTGTGATACGTACATTATGTGTCTCGGTTTTTGCCATAGAGGCTTACAGTGCCTTAGATGTTTTCAGGGACTCGATGATCCTGGTATGTCGAGGATGTTTGGATAGGTTTCCATTATCTTTGTGGACGATGTTGTGATCTATTACGGATCCGAGGTGAGTCACGTACGCTACCTTTGCATAGATCTAGAGATGATTCGACGAGAACATCTATATGTGATTATCAGTAGTGCTGGTTTGGATTGTTTTATGTGAGATGTTTGAGCCACACGGTCACCAATAGATGTATACCGTGGTTCCACATGAGATCGAGATTGTTACCGTCGGGAGTAGACGGAGTCAATAGAAGAGGCTTGGAACCTCCTTTGTTTGGCCGATATTTCCGGAGATACGTTGAGGGTTTCTCACGGATTGCTATGTCACTTACACGCCAGACCATGAAAGGCGTGAAGTTTATTTAGACTGAGGATTTCAAGATCAGCTTCTAGGAGCTGAAGCGAAGACTAGTGTCGGCTTCGATTTTTGGTTTTTACTTTCTGGAGAGGACGGATTTGTCCTCTACACCGACGCGTTTCTACAGGGTATGGGTGCTGTTCTGATGCAGCACGGTTGAGTATTCTTATATGCTTCTTGATAGTTGGGGGAGCCTGAGAAGAAAATACTCAGTTCATGATCTGGAGTTGACTGCTATTATTTTTGCCTGAAGATTTGGCGGCAGTACCTGTATGATATTACATTGAGATTCTCACTGACCATCGGAGTCTCAAATATCTGTTTCACTCAGAAGGAACTTAATCTTCGACCGAGGAGATAGATGGAGTTCCTGAAGGATTATGATTGTACCATTAGCTATCACCTGGGAAAAGCTAATGTGGTTGTCGATGCACTTAGCCAGAAGTCCAGAGGGACTTTAGCTTGCCACCGAGTTGTGGTCACATATTTGATTCAGGATTTCTCTGAGTTAGACCTTGAGGAGCAGGGACAGACAGAGCAGGGTATTCTTGTTACCATAGTTGCTCAGTTGTCGATCAGGACGAGAATCCCTAAGGCCCAGTTGTTGGGACCTCATAGAGGTCAGCGTGAGGCAGAGTTGGTCTATATTATCAGACAGAGGATGTCAGAGGCATAAGACTGCCAGAAGTGTTATGCTGACCGGAGACAGAGACCTTTAGAGTTCTCCATTTGCGACTAGGTATTTCTGCGAGTTTCACCCATGAAAGGGGTGAAGAGATTGACCTCAGAGGTAAGCTAGCTCCGCGATACATTGGACCTTTCCAGATCTCGGAAAGGATTGGAGCAGTAGCTTATCGGTTGGCACTATTGCCGTTCTTGGCAGGCGTTCACGCCGTATTCCACGTATCTACGCTGAAGAGATACGTACCCGATCTGATACATGTGTTGATAGATAATCTCAGTTCTCCTTTTAGCCTGTCGTCACCTATGAGGAGGTTCCGGTATGGATTCTAGACCGGAAGGAACGTCAGTTGCGGAATAAGACTATCCAGCTGGTTAAAGTCGGATGGCAGCATCATTCGGACGAGGAGGTTACTTGGGAGCTCGAGGATACGATCCGAGCTCGATATCCCCATCTTTTCACTTGAGGTGTGTGATTTAATTCACCGTTCAGCATTTATAATCGTTACCAGTTATTAGTACTTGCTGATGGTAGATATTGAAATTTGGGGACCAAATTTTTATTAGTGGGGGAGAATGTAAAATACCGGAAATAGGCGAATATTAATAAGGGAATTTTCCGGAATTTTTGGAAATTTTTCGGGAATTTTTCGGAGCTCGTATGGACGAGTTAACGGGGATGAAAACGGGGCCCGGGGAAAAGCCTGTTTAGGCGACCCATTTAAACGAGGAAATGTTTATTTTATATTTCCTTTTTCTTTTTCCTTTATTTTTCCTTTTCCTCTCCGTTTCTTTTTCTCTCCCGTGCGTGCCCAACACTGCCTTCTCCCGTGCCCTAAACGGCGCCGAGTGGTTCCCCTCTCCTTCTTTTACTTCTTCTTCCGATTCCTCTCTTTTCATTTCTTCCTCTTCTCCCTCATGCGAATCTCTGTGCTCCTCGCTACAGCCGACGATCGCCAGCCGCACGACAGTGCCGACGCCGTGATCTTCTTGGCCGATTCGTCTCCGCCGGCCACCAGATCTCGGTCCCTTTTCCGATTTGCCGCCGTTATGCCCTAGCCGTTGTGTCTCGGCCGCGTTTTTTTTTTCCACCTGACAGCGCCGGCGACGCACGAGGCCTTCCTTTGGTCGTTGAGCAGAGCCGCTCCTTCTCTACCCTAGCGCCGGTGCCACCGCCGGCTGCCAGATGCCCGACGCCGCACCTCTGCACAACCGCCACTTGAGGCCGTGCCACTGTGTACTGATCGCCACGGTTCCTCTACCCTAGGCCGAGCCTTCTTCCCGGTCGAAGCTAGCACAACGATGTCAGTCGATTACCGACACTGAGTGAGACATAGCTGTTGGACACCACCATCTGGATCACAAGAAGGGTAGGTTGTGCCATTGATCACTACTCTTCTTCTTTGCATGATGATCGGTCATTGTGTTCCTTAGGTTGTGCTGCTTTGGTGGATCTGGAAATTTGGGTGTTGTGGGCTGCTCTTTGGTTCAGCAGCCACTCCTTTTGGCAGTGGACCAGTGATCACGACTGTGATTTTGAGGTAAGGTGTATTAATTTGGAATTTCTTAATGTGATTAGGAATTCGGATACGTATTGTAGTTAGATGATCATGTGGAGATTAATTCTTGTGGGAAGAATGATGGTCATATGATTAGGGTTTTGCCCTAATTTAGGATTAGAGATTTTATTTAGCTATTTGGAAGAGTTGTAGCTAAATAAAATATATTTCTATTTGTGACACAGGACTTTGACGCGAGACAAGTATCTCGAGTCGAATTGGACCTTTCATTTTTCGGAGGCGGGTACTTGACTTATGTCTTTGATATGCATGATAATATGTTTAACATATAACAATAATTGTGTTTTCCGTTTATTTCGGTTGGTCACTACATGATTAGTACATGTTGTTTGTTTATTTATTCTGCACTGCATATTATCTACCTGATCACATATGCCTTAGGTAGTGACCTAACCACATGCTCTGTTATATTCTGGATCTAGGGTTTATTTGATACCCTCTTCGATTTGTGTGCCTTCTATTTGATACGTCTTCTTGTGGTACACACTTTGTATCTATTTATATGGATCATGCCATGTTATTCATGAGATTGCCATGTTCAGTATCATGCATCATGATTGCATGCTGTGCGATTGTCGGCTCTACTTTGGTTGAGCTCATCGCCAGTTACATGTACTGCACACATCACCCATGGATTTGTATATCTGGCTGGTGTGTGGCGGTTCTGCTGTTTGGCTCCGTTGGTCAGGCGACTCAGCGTGGTAGCCGGCAGTCAGTTCCGCTCTGTTTGGCTCCGTTGGCATTTAGGGTAGCAGCGTGGTAGCCGGCAGATGGTGGACTTTGTTTGGCTCCGTTGGTCAGGAGACTCAGCGTGGTAGCCGGCAGAGATATCCTCCCCGTCATCGTGTACCGGGAGATGAGAGCATTGAGCTCCCCCATTTATGATTTGGGGTCACAGGACAGGAGTACTCCGACAGCATTCCGTTTACTCTGTCATTGCACAGGAGCATTGATTTCAGAGTATGGGGTTGACATATGCATTTATTGCATTTTTATTTGCTTGTGATTGCTGCACTTATATGCTGCATTTGTTTGGATGCATTGATTGACATGCATACAGGATTATGACTCACTCGGTCTGACGACCTGTTACCTTTATACTTTGATCCGGTCAGTACAGTTATCTTCTGATTTCATTTCAGTTGCATTTATCCTCCTCATATTCATGAGACTGTACGCATGATTAGTGTTGTCTGTTATTTTCAGTTGTACCTGCTGAGTGTTGGACTCACCCCGCCTCCATTGTTGATATATTTTCAGGTTGAGGCTGTCCGGAGCAGTTCCAGTCGCTGGCCCCCCATCTGCAAGTAGAGCTAGTTCCCTACTAGGTTGTTATTTGCTTTATTTTGGTTTTTTCTTCCATCAGACTATGTTTTAGTTTGGTTTTGGATTTTATTTATGGATATTGTACGGATGGTTACCGTTTGATGGACTTTTGGATGGTTTGGTTTTTTTTATTCTACTATATGCCTGCCTGGACGGCAGAAGAGGTGAGTTCGTTGGATTTGAGCTTTACGAGTGTAGTGGAGTAGGGTGGATTTCGAGTCAGAGTCCTATTGTTATTGATTACTATTATTAACTGCGTGGTTGTGACAGCCAGAGGCTGAATATCTTTATAAACTGTGTGGTGTTTGTTTTTTTTTTATTTTTATTTTGTTATCATTCCAGCCGCCTGTGGCTGAAGTATATGTGGTATGTAGGAAGTTTCATATTGTCCGTCGTACAGGGGAGATGCTGCCGAAATTTCTTCGGACAGAGACTCCTCCGGGGCGTGACAGCTACTAGTGTTAAAGGGAAGGACACTTAAAAGAAGACTGCCCAGAACTAAAGAAGGACAAAGGTAAGATACCCATGAAGCACAAGAATCTAAAAGCAACTTGGGACGATAGTTCATCATCTGAATCCGAGATTCAAGAATATGTCGGGATAGCACTGATGGCAAGCTATGAAGGGAAAAGTACATCAGAACCCAACATCGATGAAGGGGGAGCGACCTCATATGAATGCAGCGAAGCAGGGGGAGAATCAGGCCTCAAGTCTGATATGGTAAGTGAGGTATGCCTCTTACCTCATGATCGACTTTACTTTGGTATTAAGGCTATGGCAAAATCCATGTATAAATTAGAAAATAAAAATAACAAATTAGAAAATGAAATTTTAGAAACCAAAAGAATTTTGGCAAAATCATGTCTAATAGAGGATTTTGATAAATTGAAACTTGAAAATGAAAAATTAAAAGAAGAAATAGAAAATTTGAAAAAGTCTACCTGTTCAAATATTTCTGCTTTTAAGAATTATAAAGGACTAAACTGGTACTATAGGTTTCACCAGAGTCAAATTAGAAAAATATCAAAAGCTTATGTACCTAGGAAATACTTGGTTAACCATGTAGACAGGAACCTCTATTGGGTTCCGAAAACATGTTTAACTTGAATTTAAAACTAAACTTAGCATCTTCAATGAGAAAGTTAAACAGATAATTTCTTTATGAGGCTTTGTTTAAGGAAGTGGTTGTTGCTCCAATAACCAAGAAGACCTAGTACCTCGCCACGACCTAGAAGCCAAAATACTGAAATCAAATGTTTAATTAACTTTCTGAAAAAGTATTAAAGTTAGAATTAAATAATACTTAAAAATTTTTAAACATTTGTTCTAAAAATCTTGTTTAACTTAGAAAATGTTTCTGTTGCAAATAATGCTTTAAAAGAGTTACTCAATTTGCTTTAGAAAACATATTCAAAAACTTAGAATTTTTTTTTAGTTAGAAAATTTTTACGTTGCAAATTAAAATATTGTCTTAAAGTTTTTTAAAAAAGATTTTTTGGTATCTATTCTGTCGCACAAAGTTGAAAAATTAACACATTTTTTTCTAACTAATTTTTTTTAAAAAAAAAAACTTAATTTTTTTAAGTTAGAATTTACCTTTGACTTGTTGAAAGGAACCCCATTTTTTATATGAACAAAAGGGGAGAAGAATGTTAAGTCTAGGGGGAGGTATATATTTCTTAAATATTGAAAAATCTTTGGACTTATTTGCAAATTAGCAATTTTTATTGCATATGTTTACCCTAACTTAACTTGGGTTGCTCACATCAAAAAGGGGGAGATTATTGGAACCCCAAGGTGTTTTGATGTAATCAAGCAAGTTAAGTTAGGTCCTGTTTTGTCTAACCCTTGTGTCTAAGTGTGCAGGAGCTTAGGAACACGGGAAGTCGAGCGAAAGACGCGGCTAACGAGAAGGACGACATGGGGAGAGAGCCGATGGACTCGGTGCGTCCGAGGGACGAGGTGACCGCGGAAGAGTATACCGGTGGACGAGAAGAATGTGCACGGCATTCGAGAGACGAGAAACCAGGAAGAAATGTTGCTCGAGGAGAAGGCCGGAACTTAGGTTCGGGTGAGCCCTATTCCGGATGGCCGAGATCACCCAAGCTAGCGGAGCCGGAACAGAAGACCCGAATCGAGACGAGCTGAATTGGAGCAGTGGAACCGGACCACAAAAAGTCAACTGGGTTAACTTAAGTGGTCCGGGCGCCCGGATCCATTCCGAGCGCCCGAAAGTGGATTTTGACCAGATCGAGTTTTGACTCGATCTGAACGTTGGGGGATAAAATTTTATCCCCCTAGGGCGCCCGGATCCTTCAGGGCGCCCCGACCAGTGCTATAAATATAGCACTGATTAGCACAGATTTTTTAACTCACTTGTAATCAGTTTCTTAGTGTTTTACTTTTCTGTCTGTGCTCTCAACGCTATAAGAGGCTACTCCGCCCAGAGGAGATCATCAGATACTGCGCCTTCTTTTCCTTGGATTAGCAATCCCCTGATTGCAAACCAAGTAAACTCTCTGTGTCTAATCTCTTTTAATTAGTCTCGTCTCTTTTTTATTACAAGTGTTTGTTAATTAGTTGATATATCCGAGAAAGGTTAGATTTATTTTTGTAAGGCAATTCACCCCTCCCCTCTTGCCGGCCTCCAAAAGGACCAACACTTCTGACCTTCTATTACTAGCTTAGGATATGGTTTCACGTATGAGCATTTATTATAGTTTTGTTTTAGTATCTGCTACTTCCCTTATGAGACTGTATTCCTTTTGGCATTCTCTATTTGTTTGTTTTGTTCATGCACTATCTTTCCTTACCCACTGAGTTCCAATACTCACCACCTCATAAATTAGTTTTCTTTCGCTAGGTGGTAGATAGATGATTGGGAAGTTGCTTGGAGAGTCCGGCTGCCAGTCCCACGTCACACTCGAGGACAGTCCCTTTTCGGTTTTATTTCTGTTTAGTGGTATAGTGACTTTGCGTATTTGCTTTCCAATAAATTGATGTGGATTTTGGAGTCTGGTATGGTCGTTATCAATATTCTAGTTAGTGACTTTGCTGGTCTTTCATTAGTACTATTTTGCATTTTTCCGCTGAGTTTACTTTCAGCCGTGTAGGCTTCTTTTTATACTACGTGGTTGTGTTTTTCATTCTATCCAGCCGAGTGGGTTGTATCTTTTAAACTGCATGGTTGTGTGCTTATATCCAGCCGTGTGGGCTGCAGATTATGTTTATATGTTGAGTATGTATGTATTTATTACTTCAGATTGTCACCGGTACAAGGGAGATGCTGTCGAAATTTTTCGATAGGGATTTCTCTGGGGGCATGACAATTTTTGGTATCAGGGTGGGTTTGCGATGTTTGTTTTTCGTATTTTGAATTTTTGAGTTAATCAGAGCAAGTTTACGACGTCTGTTATTTTTTGTGTCCTAGATTTTCGAATTGATCTGATACCAATTTAGTGGTATCAGAGCCTGGTTCGAGTCAAATGCTGGGTTTTGTGTTTTGGGGAATTTCGATCTAGTTTCGATTTACAATTTTTATAGTTAATCTGATATCAATTTTTGATATCAGAGTAGGTTTGCGATGCCTATTTTTTTTCGTGTTCTGGATTTTCGAGTTAATCTGATATCAATTTATGGTATCAGAGCCACAGGTTTACGAGACCTATTTTTCTGTGTTTTGGATTTCGCGATTTGGTTTCTCGATGTGACTTTTCAAGTTTTGGGACTAGGCAGCGGCAGGACTTCTCCAAGCTATAGGAGGTAATGTATATCTCTAGTGTTATTACCTTTAATAAAATGCTTATGGTTGTATGCTATCAAGCTAGCCTAGATCTGATCATAACATGCACATTCTTTGTTGGGTTAGCATTTAAGCATGTGATTCAGAATTTAAGCAAGGGTTAAGTATGAGAAAATGTGCATGTTGTGGCCTAGCAGATAGCTTTCTTTCTTCAATTAATTGGAGACCAGTTCTATCAAAGTCTACCTATTCATGACTATAGCTTTAGGCATTTAGCTACATAAAGATCCAACACTCCCCAGCTCCGTTGGTTCTAAAGTTTATTGTTGTAGTATCCAAATAAAGACAATAAGGATGGTTTAACATTGTTGTGACCTCAATACACTACTGTCCCAATTAGTACAGTGGTTAAGTGGTTATAGGAACTTAGTGCAAGCCTTCAAGTTTAGGCGATAACCTTTTAAGTCATTACCATATGCCCCAAGTTTGATGGTCTTTTTGAGCCAATACTAGAGGGCATCAGGAGCAAGATTTGAATAACTTTAATACATATCGGAACTTGCCCCAACAAGTCTCTAAAATCTAAATATTATAACCACTAAACGTTGCAAATTTGATTAGACAAAGTTGGTGCACCTATAAGCTACTGCCTGGTCATCTTAGATGCTAAGCACAAAATTTATGGAGCCTCAGTCCATCTTGAAAAGTAGAGGTGAGTAGCCTAAAAGACTTGAAGGCAGTTGAAGAAGACTGGCCAGACTCAGTAAGTCTGCTTGCACATTCATGCATACCAAGTGAACTTGTCCTCTAAACTTGGGAGGGGTGTTGTAGGTTGGATTGAGATCCGTGATTCACCTCACGTACTTGGTAGAGTTTGTAGCATCGTGAGTATGAAGCTTTGTTGTAGTAGTGGGTTTTCACCTTCAGGCAGATGGACAGTCGGAGTCCATTATATGGGCGATAGAGGTTTACTGATAGTGTGTAATATGGATTTTGGAGACAGTTAATTTATCCATAGATGACTAGATGGAAATATGGGAGTAACAGAAATAGGGTGAACTCATAACCCACAGAGTTCAATTACTGTTGGAAATTTGATCATGATACTATGATGGATTAATATATGAGTATGTTGTTTAGTTGTTATCCTTAGATGAGGATCCTTGGGTTGAGCAGTAAATTTGGGGACCAAATTTTTATTAGTAGAGGAAAATGTAAAATACAACACCCAATTAATAATTAAATAATAAGGTTATTTGGTGAATAACCTTAACGGAATTTTTAGGAATTTTTATAAATTTTCTGGGAATTTTTCGGAGCTTATATGATGTAGGTTAAGGGGATAAATTATTGGGCCAAGATAAAGTCTATTTAAGCTACTCGATTTAAACGAGGAAATATTTATTTTCCTCTTTCTTAAATTCTTCGCCGAACCTTTCTTCTTCCCGTGCCCTAACCTCGTCGATCCGCGCCATCCCCTTCCTCCCGTTCTCCGCTGACTTCGCTCCCGATCTCCCTCACCCTTCGCGACACCACCACCCGGTTTCCTCTTCCTCCACCCGATCCCTCTTCACCGTCGGCGAGAATTCAGCGTCGTCCATTGCTAAGAGCCACCGTCGGCGGCGGCGGCGGGAGGGGGGGCGCTGACGCTGGAGTATTTGCATCGCCGGTTACCTCTCCTCCGGCGTTGTCCTCCTTCCTTTTCTCGTGTTGTCGCCGACCTTCATTGCGCAGATCCTTCTTCTCTTCGAGCCACCGCCGGCCAAACGTTTTCTCCTCTGCCGACACAAACAGCTCACGGAGCATCTCGAGCCCTAACGCCTGTGCCCTAGTCACCCTTTGCCCTAGTTTGGATTGGCCCTTCTCGCAATCGAGCTGTGGACAGCCGCCGTGTTAGGATGTATACTAAAAGCCTAGCTTTTGGTATAAACATTTATCTAGAAATAAGAATCACATTGGTCAAATGTCTACATTTACGATAAATGTAGTTGCTCAATTAATTTATATTGTAGATAACATGGTGTATGGTGTCACACACAGAAGATAATGTTATCGGTTCCTTATAAATTATAAACAGTAGCTCACGACCAAGATGGAAAAGAACAAACCATTGGAAGGTCGTAGTGTAATTAGGTGTTAGTTTATCTTAACTATATAATTACACTAGTACACTTAGAGTGTATTGAGTAGGACCATTTGAGGTCGTTCCTTTTATACTGACTTTATGAAGGAACAAAGACCTCAGTTATTATGGAAGTGTGTGCTCTTAATCATAATATAATAACAAGCACATATATTTGATATTTATTTCTTTAATTTATCAATGAGTGAGATTTAGTTCGATAAATCAATAAGCCCGATAAGTTGGGAAATGATATCACTTATAGTGTGTGTTGTTGATTATAGAAGGAAACTGTGTCCTAGTGATCTAGGTTGAGAATGTCCCCAAGAGGAGCTCATAAGGATTGTCATGTTAAACCCTGCAGGTGGACTTAGTCCGACATGACGATGAGGTTGAGTGGTACTACTCTTGGACTAAGATATTAATTAAATGAGTTGTCAGTAACTCACTTAATTAGTGGACATTCGACATCTTAAACACAGGGAGACTAACACACTCATAATAAGAAGGAGCCCAAAAATGTAATTTGGGATTGGTGCAGTAGTTCAATAATAATTCTTTAGTGGAATGAATTATTATTGATGAAGTTAAGTTGTGTGTTCGGGGCGAACACGGGATGCTTAATTTCATCGGGAGACCAAAACCAATTCCTCCTCTCGGTCCCTATCGTAGCCTCTTGTATATAGAGATTTATACCCACCACATACCCACCTTCTTACCCATCCTATAGGGGTCGGTCAAGCTAGCTTGGAGACCAAGCTAGGGCCGGCCATGGTTTGGTTCATGGGTGAATTCATGTGGCCGGCCCTAGCTTGAACTCAAGCTTAGGTGGTCGGCCCTATTAAAATAAAAAGGAATTTTAATTTTAAAAAAAAAATTATGTGGATAACATGATTTAAAAGATAGTTTAAAAATTTAAATCTTTCCTTTTATAAGATTCTACAAAAGATTAAAAGAAGAGCTAAATCTCTTTCTTTATTTGTAGATTAAAAGCTTGATTTTAATTTTGGTAAAAACTTTCCTATTAATCATGTTTATTATTTAAAAGAAAGTTTAAAAATTAAAAATTCTCTTTTATTAGTTTCTACAAAAGATTAAGAAAAGATTTAATATCTTTCCTTATTTGTAGATTAAAAGAGATTTTAATTTTTAGAGATAACTTTATTTTTATCCACATGTTAAAAGAAAGATTTTAATTTATAAAATTTCCTTTTTATTAACCAATCATGAAGGGAAAAATTATTGGAGAAATTTTTTATAAATTTTCGGAAGCAAATAAGGAAGTTTTAATTTGTGTTTAAAATTTTATTTGCTTAGAAATTTTATGGTGTGGCCGGTCATTGTAAATTGAAAATAAAAATTATTTTTAATTAAATAAATAAATTTTCCTTTTCAATGGCAAAAGAATTAAGGAAGTTTTTATTAAATTTTCCTTATTTGCCAAGACCAAGGATTATAAAAGAGGCGGTAGAGAAGGCTTCATAGCGAACAACTTTATTCTATTTTCTCCCTCTTTTTCTTCCTTGGTGTGGCCGGCCATCCTCTCCTCCTCTCTTCTCTTTGATGGCCGAACCTCATCCTTCTTGTGGAGATTCATATGGTGGCCGGATCAAGTTTAGAGAAGAAGAAGAAGAAGGAGAGAAAGAAAGTTTTGTTTCTAGCATCCCTTGGAGCATGGTGGTGGTGGCCGAACCTCTTCATCCTAGGAGAAGTTTTGATGGCCGAAACTCGTAAGGAAGAAGAAGGTGCTTGGTGGTTCTCATCTCGGAAGATCGTTGCCCACACAACGTCCGAGGTTAGAAGAAGAATACGGTAGAAGATCAAGAGGTCTTTCTAAAAGGTATAACTAGTATTTTTCCTTTCCGCATCATACTAGTTATTTTTGGAAATAATACCAAATACAAGAGGCATGCGATTCTAGTATTTCAAATTTGTTTTCGATGTTGTGTTCTTTTGTTTTTTTTCTTTTCCTTGTGATTTGATTGTTCTTTTTGGTTGACCTAAAGTTATTTAAGGAAATTAAATATTAACTTTCCTTAAAAGGCTTTGTCTAGTCGGTGGTAGTTGTTCCCATATCCAAGAAGGTCATGTGCCTCGTCACGTCAGTACTGGAAGCCAATTTTAGAAATTAATATTTAATGAAATTAATAACCTAGGTGATTTGGATCGAACGTGTTAAGTTCCGCAGGAGATCCGAGTCTAAACCTAAAAGAATAAATAGATTAAACTTTGGATCAAACGTGTTAAGTTCCACAGGCGATCCAAGTTTAATTTAAAAGAACACATGGTAGCTAGGAAAAGGTTCAGACCTTTGTACAAAATTTTTGTACAGTGGAACCATTAGGTTTTCCGAGTAGCAACCAACACGCCGAACCAGAGCCCTTCTGCCCTTCAATATCGATTCCGCCGCCGGCAATTGAATCTAGGTGCCTTCTCCGCCTCCAATAGTACCGGCAATTGAATCTAGGTGCCTTCCCGCCTCCGATAGTGAACAACTGGAGAGCATCCGAAATTTGGTGAGTTTTGGTTTGGTTATTTCTGTTCTATTAGATCTAGATCCTAATTGTGGGATCAGGGGTATATCAAAGGGTTTGAGAATTGATCTTGTAGTAGATCATTGGATAATTTGGGTTTAGGTTTGAATCTGGTGGAGTAGTGGAACAATTAGGGTTAAGGAAACTAACCCTAGTTGACCGAATGACTGAATTTAGGAAGGGTTAATGTTTACGATCGGTTAGGGTTCTCCTTAATTAGGTTGGGTATTTTGTTTAGCTGTTTAATTCATTTGAATTTAGCTAAATAATATATATATATATATATATATATATATATATATATATATATATATATATATATTTTGATGTAAGACTCTAATTCAAGACGAGCGTCTCGACGTCGGATTTGGTTTGGCACGATCTTCGCAATAAAGCCGAGTACTTCTTATTTTGTCTCTTTAGTTCCTTGAACTTGGTGCATGAGCTATTTTTTGGATATGACTGTTTTACCTTGACTCCACTCTTATTTTTCCTCCGCTTGATACTTCCACTCGATTTTTGAGAAACTCATTTCCATATCTATATAGTCTCTCGTTGTTGTTCATGATAGGTAGCAGATACTAGATACCATGTTTGTATGTTTTGACAGTTATTTATTTATGTACTATATTGAGCATGCTGGCTTCATGTAGCATACCTAATTTCTGCTTATATTTGTATGACGACTGTTGTATTTGACGCATCATATCATGACATGCATGTCAACGACAAATTCTCCCTTACGGTCGAGAGAGTCGTTGACCAGGGTCGCATCCTCGGCCACTCGAAAGAGTGGTAGCTGGAGTTGATATCGCTTGTCCTGTCGTGCTTCCATAAGGTCACTCATAGGTTGTGATAGCTGGAGTTGTGAGCAGCAGGGACCCCCGTCACAGATGTAGCTAGTTAGCTACTATGCAACTGTCCCCTCGGCTACTCGAGAGAGTGGTAGCTGGAGTGGTGTACAGTCTGTTACTGACCCGGCCTCTCGACCATACAGGGGTCATGGTGCAGAGAGGTGGGCGGGAGTGACCATCCGTGCATATGCTGTTATTATACTTGCTTTGGCTGCTGCTGTTTACATATGCTGTTATTGCTTACTTACTATTGTTGCTCACTTATGCTGCTATGCTTGTTTATGTTGAGATATCCCCTCGTTGTAGGTGTTTAGTGCTTAGTTTACTTATTGGAAGTTTGTTTATATATCTTACATATTTCCTCTGTAGTTATAAGCAGTACTGTAGCAAATTAGTACTACTTCTGACTTTCTATTACTAGCCTAGGATATGGTTTCAGGTATGAACATTTATTTTGGTTTTGTTTTATTATCTGCTACTTCCCTTATGAGACTGTATTCCTTTTGGCATTCTCTATTTGTTTGTTTTGTTCATGCACTATCTTTCCTTACCCGCTGAGTTCCAATACTCACCATCTCACAAATTGGTTTTCTTTCGGCAGGTGACAGCTAGATGATTGAGAAGTTGCTTGGAGAGTCCCGGCTGCCAGTCCCACGTCTCACTCGAGGTAGTCCTTTTTCGATTTTATTAATGTTTAGTGGTATAGTGACTTTGCGTATTTGCTTTCCAATAAGTTGATGTGGATTTTGGAGTCTGGTCAGATCGTTACCAATATTTTAGTTAGTGGCTTTGCTGGTCTTTCATTCGTACTATTTTGCATTTTTCCGCTGAGTTTACTTTCAGCCGTGTAGGCTACTTTTTATACTGCGTGGTTGTGTTTTTCATTATGTCCAGCCGAGTGGGCTATATCTTTTAAATTGCATGGTTGTGTGCTTATATCCAGCCGTGTGGGTTGCGGATTATGTTTATATGTTGAGTATGTATGTCACGCCCCGGAAGAGTTCCTGTTCGAAGAAATTTCGGCAGCATCTCCCCTGTACGGCGGACAATATGAAACTTTACTACATCACCATATACCTCAGCCACATGCGGCTGGAATAATAACAATAATAAACAAACAATAACACAGACATCCACGTAATGTATATCAATTTCAGCCTCTAGCTGACACAACCACGCAGTTTAATAGTAAACAAACTGAACAGTGATAAGCAGACTCAAAACCAACTCTACTCCACTACACTCATAAAACTCAAATCCGACGATAAAATCAACTCACCTCTTCTTCCATCCAGGCAGGCATGTAGTAAAACAAATCTGAATAAAAATCATCGACAGTAACCATATAGTAAACTAATACAAGTCCAGATAGTGCGATATCCATAACACAAAAACCATAATCCAAGTGTATCAAACAGAACTAGTCTGATAAAGAAAACAAAAAGATAAACCACACGTCCTCGCGGTCTGTAGGGGACTAGAGACTGAAATTCTCTAGACAGCATCAACCTGAAAATAACAACGGAGGAGGGTGTGAGTCCAACACTCAGCGGGTAACAACTGATATGCATAATAAAGAAAATAATAGGCAGCACTAATCATGAGTACAGTCTCCTAACACAAGAAGGATAAATGCAACTAAAATAAAACAGGAGAAAACTGTACTTGTTGGATCGTGAAACGTCGATAGAGGGGGGGTGAATATCGATTCGAAAAACAACGAGTATAAGAGAGTTAAGCGCAGCGGAAATAAAACAGCTTAGACAGATGAACACGATGTTTTTACTTCGTTCGGAGCCTGTGACGACTCCTACTCGAAGGCCCGTACTCCTTGAGTACTTTCGTTGGGCAATCACTAGCAGTTCGAATATTATTACAATTTAAAGTACAGAAATGCTAATGAAAATAAAACAGATACCGACAAGAATTAAAAGACGAGGAAACGAGCGTATTGTCGGATCTTTGTTAGCGTCGCAGGAGCACAGAGCAGTAGAGCAAGCAGTCTGAGAGTTCTAAGTTGATAATTTGATCTCTGCCTCCGCCCCATCAGGCTCGGGGTGCCTGGATCCCTTCGGGCACCACGTGAGACGTGGCAAGTCCAACCAGCGAGCTCCAAGTGGCGATGCGCGGTCAGGATAATTTTTGCCTCCAGGGCGCCCGGGTGCCTCCAGGGCGCCCGGACCTTCGGGTGCCTGGACCACCTTTTTCCAGCGAACAACTTTCCTGCAAAACAAGGTTAGTCCGAGACAAAATAGATCCTGCAAAATAGAGTGTTAGCATAATTACAGTTCAACAAAGTAACAGCAAAGAGTATGACTTAGATTCCTTCTTTCCGAGACCGGAATCTAGTCACGATCTCGACTTATATATCCGAAATGGATCTAAGTCGGATCGACGCCTAATGTTCCCTTCCTGGGAACGCGTCCTCGCAGTCACTCCCCTCCAGTGACTTACCTCACTTACCTGTCAGACGTCCGGTCAGCCCTTCGACCCGTCTGGACTTCTTGCCAGCTATCCGGTCAGCCGAGGCAAATGGACCCTCCTCCGTCGACCCGCTTGGACTTCTCGCCAGCTATCCGGTCAGCCCGTCGACCTAGCTGGACTTCGTGCCAGACATCTGGTCAGTCCGTCGACCTGTTTAGACTTTTCCTGCACACTCGATCAGAGTGTTTAGACAACAATAAACTAACTTAACCTGATTTGTCATTCATCAAAGCCTAGGTTAAATCGTTAGTGCAAATCGCACCAACAATCTCCCCCTTTTTGATGGAATGACAACCTGGTTAAGTTAGTGTAAACATATGCATAAAACAACATGCATTTATGTGGTTTTAAAGTTAGTTTGTATTTTCAAATTGGTTTAGCTAACTTAACCACCTAACCCTCCCCCTTTGGCATTCATCAAAAATAAGCACGGATTAAGTAAGCATACACATAGATTTCAGACAAAGTAAGAAATAATGTCAAGTTAATCTGGGGGAGTTTAAAACATAGATTATTTTGCTTTTATTTCTTAAATCTAAAAAAAAACTAAGTCTTGAACCATAACTGATTTGTAACTTTGTAATTTTGAAAGATAGGTAATTTTCAAGTATAGTTTTTAAGGTCAAAGTTCAGTTTTCAAACATAATTTTTCAAAATCAAAATTTAAAAACTAAGTTTGAGAGATAGCTAATTTTTCAGGTATAGTTTTTTAAGGTTAAAGTTAAAATTCAAGTTTTCAAACATAAGTTGTTAAAATCCAATAACAAAGTAATTTTTAAAACTAATTTTTGTAAAATTTTAACTTTAAAATTAAAATGTCAGAATTAAGTAAAATCAAATTTTAAGAACTAGAGTTTTAAATTCAATTTTCAAAAACTAAGTCTAATCAATTTTCAATAAAAAGTAAAACAACTTAGTTTTTTAAAACTAGGTTTAAGAAATTTTTAAGAAAACATTTTTCAAACACAAATTTAAAGTATATTTAAATAAAGGAAAATTTTTAATTAATTCCTCCCCCTGAACTTGACATAAAATTTTGAAAGTATTTGCTAAAAATATTCAAAGTAGAATTAATTTTTAAAACAAAGGAGTTTTAAAAAAAAAATTAAAAAAATTCTTTTTCCAGAATCAAATTTTCAAAGTTCACGAGGACTAGTTTTAAAAACATGGTTTAACATACTTGAAAAGTTTGGTTTTCAAAATTAAGTTTGAAAAACCGAAGTAGTTTTATTTCTCCCCCTGAACCTGACATTAAATCAAATGTCTAACCAGTTTATTACTGACTGACTTATCAGAAGATAGCAGCTTTCACTTGGTTAGTCAAGTTAAGTTTAACTAAAACTTGATTAATGTATATTTTGTATTTAACGCCCAGACTTATATCGATGCACTGAAATAAGCATCTTAAGTCTTAGGCAAGTGGCCTATACATCTCACCCCTTTCTATGTTCGTCAAACACAAGCAAGGTAAGCCTAGGGTTTTGGTGAGATGCTCAAAACTAGTCCTATGGGTACATGCTTTCTAAGGATTTAAACTAGTCTAAGGCTAGAAATATATTTAAAAATCTAAAAATAGGAAAGTTTTGAAAACGAAATATGTTTTAACCTATAAGTTGAGAATAACCATTTTTGAAAAAAATTTTGAAATTTGAAACTCCTAGTCTATTAGACACATTCCTAGTTTTCTACGTAGATGGCTAAATTCATTTTCAGGGAGTGGTTTAGTGAATATGTCAGCTAAGTTTGACTTGGACTCAACGTATTTGAGCTCAATGTCACCCTTAGTAACATGATCCCTGATAAAGTGGTGCCTGATTTCAATGTGTTTGGTTCTTGAATGATGCACTGGATTTTTTGTTAAATTTATTGAGCTAATATTGTCAATTAAAACTTTTTACATTTGTGATTTTTAAGTTGAAATCCTTTAAGGTGTGCATCATCCATAATAATTGGGCTACACATTCTCCTATTGCTATGTATTCTGACTCAGTTGTAGACAGTGCAACACAATGTTGCTTTCTACTAAACCAGCTAATAAGTGATGGGCCTAGTAGTTGACATCCACCACTTGTGCTTTTGCGGTCTAATTTGCATCCAGCATAATCTGAATCAGAATATCCTATTAATTCAAAGTCATTGGTCCTAGGATACCAAATTCCTACGTTTGTTGTTCCCTTAAGATATCTAAAAATCCTTTTGACTTGAGTCAAATGGGATTCTTTAGCACAAGTTTGGTATCTTGCACACATACTAACTGCAAATAGGATATCAGGTCGGCTTGCAGTTAAGTAGAGTAGACTGCCTATTGCACTTCTATAATACTTTAAATATACTGGTTTTCCATTTGGGTCATTGTCTAAGATTGTGTTTACTGCCATGGGTGTTTTTATTTCTTTTGTATTTTCCATTCTAAATTTTTTAAGTAATTCTTTAGTGTATTTTTGTTGATAAATGTAATTTCCTTCATTTGTTTGTTTAATTTGTAATCCTAGAAAATATGACAATTTTCCTACTAAACTCATTTCAAATTCTTGTTCCATTAGGTTGATAAATTCTTCTAAAAAGTCTGAGTTAGTTGAACCAAATATTATATCATCTACATATATTCGTGCTATAAATATGTCATTTTTTAGTAATTTAACAAATAAGGTTGGGTCAATTTGACCTTGGTTGAATCCTTTGGACGTTAAGTAAGATGTCAGCCTTTCATACCATGCCCTAGGTGCTTGTTTAAGTCCATATAATGCTTTCTTTAATTTAAAAACATAATCAGGATGTTCTAGATTTTCAAATCCAGGAGGCTGACCTACATAAACTTCTTCTTTTATTAGTCCATTGAGAAAGACTGATTTAACATCCATTTGATATAGTTTGAATCCCTTATGGGCTGCATAACTTAGTAACATTCTAATGGATTCTAATCTGGCTACTGGGGCATAGGTTTCATCGTAGTCAAGTCCTTCAACTTGACTAAACCCTTTGGCAACTAGCCTAGCTTTATTCCTAGTAATTTCCCCAGATTCACTTAATTTGTTTCTAAATACCCATTTTGTTGCTATTATTTTCTTATCTTTAGGTGGTGGTACAAGATCCCAAACTTCATTACGCTCAAATTGAGCTAGTTCCTCTTGCATAGCGAAGATCCAATCTGGATCAAGTAGGGATTCAGCTACAGTTTTGGGTTCAATTTTTGAAATCAGGGAAATTTGACTTAGGTTCCTAAAGGATGATCTGGTCTGAACCGTTAGGTCTGGGTCACCAATTATTTGATTAGTTGGATGGTTAGGGTTGATTCTTATAGTTCTAGGAGGTTGATTTGCTTGAGTGTGTTCATCTTCTTCATGATTTAGGGATTGATTGGTTTCTTCAGAATTATTATTTTCAACAGGTTGAAGTTGAGTTTGTTCTTGGGTTTCTTCAAATTTTACATTTGTGGTTTCCTCGATTTTTAGCGTAATTTTATTATATATTCTGTAACCCCTACTGTTTAGAGAATATCCTACAAAAATTCCATTTTCTACTTTATAGGTAAATTTTCCTAAGTGTTCTCTAGTATTTAAGATGTAGGCTGGACATCCAAATACTTTGAAATATTTTATGTTGGGTTGTTTGTTATAGAATATTTCAAAGAAGGTTTTATTATGTCTTTTATTTAATGTTGTTCTATTTTGCACATAGCAGGCTGTTCTGCCCAAAAATATTTAGGTAGGTTATATTCATTTAACATAGTTCTAGAGGCTTCTAGTAAAGTTTTATTTTTTCTTTCTACAATTCCATTTTGTTGGGGGGTTTTAGGACACGAAAATTCGTGATGGTAGCCATTCTCAAGACAGAACTTGTTGAAATTATGATTTTTAAATTCTCCCCCGTTGTCACTTCTAATTCTTTTAATTTTAATATCTTTTTCGTTTCCAATTTGTTTGCAAAAGTTTGCAAAGATCTCAAAAGTTTCGTCTTTATGTTTTAAGAATTTAACCCAAGTAAACCTAGAATAGTCATCTATTATTACTAAGCAGTATAAGTTTCCATTTATGGATTTAACCCCATGGGAGTCAAAAAGGTCTAAATGTAGAAGTTCTAATATCGAGTAGGTTTGTGGTTGATTGGTTGGTTTGTGAGTGGATTTTGTTTGTTTACCTTGTTGACAAGCATTACATATGGTTGAATCTAGGTTAGGTAATTTCGGTAAGCCTCTTACTAGTCCATTTAATTTGCTTATATTTCTAAAGTTGGTGTGAGACATTCTCCTATGCCATAACCAAGTCTCTTCTTTTTGTGTTAAATAACATTTAATTGAAGAGGTGGTTAAGTTGATAGCATAGATGTTGTCTTTTCTAAAACCTTTTAGGCTTATAGTAGGAATATCTAGATGTTTGATTAAACACTCTGTGGATAGAAATTTAACCTTATACCTAGTATCACACAATTGACTTATACTCAGGAGATTGTATTTAAAATTCTCGACAAGTAGAACATTTGTAATTATGAAATCTGTTTTTAGTTCAATATTACCTATTCTGATCACCTTGAGTTTGCCGTTGTTTCCAAAGGCAACTGTTCCTAAGCTTTTGTAGGTGAGTTGAGTGAACTTGGTGTGATCTCCAGTCATGTGTTTGGAGCAACCACTGTCCAAAATCCACTTGATTTCCTACAATGAGTAGGATTTAAGGTTAGTCTTTAAAAATAGTTTTTCAGGTTAATTTGGTTTTAAAATAATTTTTTTTTAATAATTTTTTAGGTTAATTTGGTTTTAAAATTAAAAATAAATTAATCGTAATTCATTTTAATTCGAAATTCGATTAGTTCAAAAACTAATTCAGTTCGAAATTTAATTTAATTAATTTAATTTGAAATTTAATTTATTTAATTTGAAATTTAAATTAATTCAAAAATTAATTTAATTTGAAATTTCGAAATTTGATTTTGATCCTTAGTCATCTCACCCGATCTAAGTTGTCAATCAAGGAATCCTATAGTTTTGTGAGATGGATTGGATTTTTAATTATGGAGTTTTGGTTTAACTTGTGTTAGATTCAGTTTTAGCTTTGTTCTCTACAAACAGGCATTCTTCGGATAAACTTTTAAGTTTGGTGAGTCACATGGACGTCATTAGAAGTAACCAACCTTTCGAGGTTTTCCGAATAGTCCTATCCACGGAGCTTAGTACTAAACCTTGGTCTAACTGGTTGGGATTCATTTAAGGGTAGATTTGGTCAGTTCCACTTGGCCAAATGCACCAGATCGAAACCATATCTTTCTAGACATGCGATGCCCAAGCTTCCCTAACGTACTATCATCCAAAAACTTCACCAGTACCATGATTCAAGTTAAACTTGGTCTCTTTTTAGCTAATCCTAATTACCCTGCCGGGTTAGTTTGTTTAGGTTACCCTATCGGGTAAGTTAGTTTTGGAGGTGCCAGCTATTCTGGAGCCTCCCCCTGAATTATTGGTGTTTAATTTAAATTTTCGTTTTAGGTTTGTGTCGATTCCTTTTATAGTTATAATTAACTTGGTGATAATTTATATTTTGTTGAGTTTTAATGTTTTTAAATTTTGATTTCTTTGATTTGTGTTTTGGTTTTTGATTTAGTTTATTCGAGTTTATATAATATATTTTTTCTTTAGGTATGTAATATTGATTAATTCCTACTTGCGTGGTCAAACACGCTTTCGGAACCCAAGCTTGATTAGTTGATTTGTATTGGGTTATTAAAGACTTAAAGGTTTTATTTGAATTCGACTTGTATCCAAGTCCGGTTTTATTATAACATGCTTTTTGATTGTTCAGGATTAAGTCTAGATTTTTTGATCTTGTAGTGAATTTCTCTAGTATTTCTTTTAAGTTATTAATTTCTGATTTTAATGATGAATTATCTTCAAGTATTAGATCTTGAGTTGGATTAAAATGTTTTATTTGTTCCTTGAGGTCTTGATTTTCCTCAAGGAGTGATTTGTTTTCATTTTCTATTTTAATTAACTTACTATTTAAGCAGGAAATAATTTTTAAAAAAAAATTATTTAAATTAAAATATACCTCATCCGGGCCTTCGGAAACGAGTCCGGACTCGTGGCTTGATTCGGGTTCAGACCCGTCTTCATCTTCCGACTCATCTTCCGTTTCAGTTTCGCGGGCCATCAGCGCGAGATGGCTCTGGTGTTTCTGCTCCTCTGCCTCTGATTCGTCCGAGGAGTCGTCCCACGTTGCTTTGAGGGCCTTCTTTTTGGTTGGCTTCAGTTTGTCGAATTTCAGTCTTGGGCATTCGTTCTTGTAGTGCCCCTTTTTGTTGCATCCGAAGCACGTCACGTTCTTTTGTTCCGAGGGAGAACTGATCTTTTGAAGGTCCTTCTTCTCCTTGTGAACATTTTTCTTACCAGGTTCACCAGGTGTTCTTCGTCTTCGGTATCTTGATCAAAATCTTCTTCAGATTCAGGCTTGTTCTTCTTTTCTTTGGATGAGCCTGCAAATAAAGCAATACCTTTCTCGGCTCCAGCATTAGTTTGTTCATGTAATTCTAACTCACAAAAAAGCTCGTCTAATTTTAACTTAGATAAATTTTTTGAAATTTTGTAGGCATCTACGATTGATGCCCACAAGCTATTACGAGGAAAAGCATTTAGTGCGTACCTTATTAAATCTCTGTTTTCCATCTGGTGGCCTATCGCGTGGAGTCCGTTGAGGATGTCCTTGATTCTTGCATGCAGTTGACTTGCCGTTTCCCCTTCCTGCATTTTTATATTAAATATTTTATTTAAAAGTAGGTCTCTTTTTGTTACCTTCGCGTCACTTGTTCCTTCGTGCAACTCGATAAGTTTGTCCCACAATTCTTTAGCATTCTGATGTGGTCCGACCCGGTTCAGCTCTTCTCGTGTTAGGCCGCAGTGTAGCGTATTGATCGCTTTGTTTTCTGTCGACGCCTTTTTCCTCATGTCCGGAGTCCACTGTTCCGTGTCTAGTGGATTTCCGGAGTTGTCAGTTGGAGCTCGGTAGGCCTTTATAACGCTGAACCACTGATCGTAATCCGTCTTAAGGTATACTTTCATTCTTTTCTTCCAGTACGAAAAGTCATCCTCGTTGAATAGGGGAGGACGTACTGTGCTAAAGCCTTCTAGTTGAGACATTCTGCACACAAGTAAACAACGAAAAAGAATATCCCAAGACTTGGTCTTGGATTAGCTGTGCGGGAAAAAATGATAAGAATATCTAAATTAGTGTTACACCAATATAGATTTAATTGCAACGGAGAAAAAAAATTCCCAAATTAATAATAATATCAGATTAGAATTAAGCGTAAAAAAAATATTTTCACCCCCTGTCTGATTGGTGGTTGCACCAAATCAGAGCGGTACCTGCTCTGATACCACTTGTTGGATCGTGAAACGTCGATAGAGGGGGGGTGAATATCGATTCGAAAAACAACGAGTATAAGAGAGTTAAGCGCAGCGGAAATAAAACAGCTTAGACAGATGAACACGATGTTTTTACTTCGTTCGGAGCCTGTGACGACTCCTACTCGAAGGCCCGTACTCCTTGAGTACTTTCGTTGGGCAATCACTAGCAGTTCGAATATTATTACAATTTAAAGTACAGAAATGCTAATGAAAATAAAACAGATACCGACAAGAATTAAAAGACGAGGAAACGAGCATATTATCGGATCTTTGTTAGCGTCGCAGGAGCGCAGAGCAGTAGAGCAAGCAGTCTGAGAGTTCTGAGTTGATAATTTGATCTCTGCCTCTGCCCCATCTTTTATATGAAGCTCGGGGCGCCCTGGATCGCTTACAAGCGCCCTGGTGAGACGTGGCAAGTCCAACCAGCGAGCTCCAAGTGGCGATGCGCGGTCAGGATAATTTTTGCCTCCAGGGCGCCCGGGTGCCTCCCGGGCGCTCGGACCTCCGGGCGCCCGGACCACCTTTTTCCAGCGAACAACTTTCCTGCAAAACAAGGTTAGTCCGAGACAAAATAGATCCTGCAAAATAGAGTGTTAGCATAATTACAGTTCAACAAAGTAATAGCAAAGAGTATGACTTAGATTCCGTCTTTCCGAGACCGGAATCTAGTCACGATCTCGACTTAGATATCCGAAATGGATCTAAGCCGGATCGACGCCTAATGTTCCCTTCCTGGGAACGCGTCCTCGCAGTCACTCCCCTCCAGTGACTTACCTCACTTACCTGCCAGACGTCCGATCAGCCCTTCGACCCGTCTGGACTTCTTGCCAGCTATCCGGTCAGCCCGTCGACCTAGCTGGACTTCTCGCCAAGCGTCCGGTCAGCCCGTCGACCCGCTTAGACTTCTCGCCAGCTATCCGGTCAGCCCGTCGACCTAGCTGGACTTCGTGCCAGACATCTGGTCAGTCCGTCGACCTGTCTGGACTTTTCCTGCACACTCGATCAGAGTGTTTAGACAATAATAAACTAACTTAACCTGATTTGTCATTAATGAAAACCTGGGTTAAATCGTTAGTGCAAACCGCACCAACAGTACTAACCAGGACCAAGGTATAAGGACAATAGGGTCGTCAGACCGAAAGTGTCATAATCGTGTATGCATGTCAATCATATGCATCCATATAAATGCAGCAAGTAAATGCAGCAAACACAAGCAATAAATGCATCATGCATATGATGCAAATGTCATGGTCACCCCTGACGCCAGTCAGCCATGTCACACACAATGGTGAGACCGAGTGGGTAGTGCTGTGACAACCGTGCACTCTGCCATCACTGCTCCTGATGAGTGACCGAGTAGACGGGATGCGGTCGGAGTACACGCATACTCCTACCCCAAATCATAAATGGGGGAGCGCAATGCTTTCATCTTCCGGTACACCATGACGGGGAGGGATCCCTGACGTGCTACCATGCTGCGTCACACTACCCATGAGCGGACCAACGGAGCACCGAACAGAGTCAAACTGACGTGCTACCACGCTGCGTCACGCTACCCATGAGCGGACCAACGGAGCACCGACAGTGATGAAACTGGCGATGTGCTCAACAATAATAGAGCAGACTATCGCGCAGCATGCAATCATGCGAATGGTGCATGATGTTGGTGCAACCTTAGGTCAAGGTTGACCTGGTTGACCCGACTCGAGGTGACTTGACTCGAGTTGTATTTTGATGTTTGACTTGGGAAGATTGTCGGTGCAACCTTAGGTCAAGGTTGACCTAGTTGAGTTACATGTTGATGTTTGACACTCGCAAGAGAAGTTCTATTCTTGATATGGGACAAGAATAGATGTTTGGGAGATTATTGGTGCAACCGTAGGTCAAGGTTGACCTGGTTGACCTGATTCGGGAAAGAGTCCAAGTATGGAGCCTTGGCACTAGAAAAGTCCAAGTATGGAGACTTGGCACTGGAAAAGTCCAAGTATGGAGACTTGGCAACGAAAAAGTCCAAGTATGGAGACTTGGCACTAGAAAAGTCCAAGCAGGGAGCTTGGCACGCGAAAAGTCCAAGTATGGAGACTTGGCACGGGAAAAGTCCAAGTATGGAGACTTGGCACTAGAAAAGTCCAAGTATGGAGATTTGGCACTAGAAAAGTCCAAGTATGGAGACTTGGCGAGAATTGGCCCGGAGCTTGACGGGGAAGACCTAACTAGGATGTTAGGCGGTAGAAAAGTCCCAGTGAGTGAAGCAGGCGGTGGGAAAGTCCTAACCGAGATGTTAGGCGGTTGGAAAGTCTGGTGAGTGAAGCAAGTGAGAAAGTCCTAACTGGGATGTTAGGCGGTGGGAAATCCTGGTGAAGGCGGTGGAAAGTCTGGTGAGTGAAGCCGGGCAAGGAAAATCCAGATAGATCAAGGGTGATTGGACATCCGGTGTTGAGAAGTCCAAGTGAGTGAAGCTTGGCATATGGAGTCGGAGAGGGCTCGGTAGCTCGTTCTCCGAACTAGGTTAGAGAGGGCACTCTAAACCTAGGAGTTGGATCGGTCTGCAGACCGATCCAGTGAAACTCAGTGTTTCTGATCGGTCCGGTGACCGATCAGATTCCACTCAATAGCATATTGTGGAGTTCTGATCGGTCCCTGAACCGGTCATGGAGACGAAGCTGAGGCTCGATCGGTCTCCACGACCGATCGGAGACGCAGCCACGGTGGGAGAGTTGGGATCGGTGCGGGGACCGATCAGCCAGCTGATCAGTCCCCACGACCGATCAGGCAAGCCCCAGACCGATCAGGCTGAAGCCTGATCGGTCCAGGTTCTAGCCGTTGCGTTGCAACGGCTAGTTTCTTCGCTGTCTTCTTCGCAGGTATATTGGGGTCGAGGGCAGCTGCTGCACGTATCTTCTTCTTCTTTTCTACTGCTGCTGAAGCTTCTGCTTCAACTGAGCTTCGATTGAGCTCGCCTCCGAAGCTTCGCGTGAGCTTCCAGTCGTCGACTTGCTGCTGCGTTTGGGTTGTGAAGTTGCTGCTTCACCTCCAGTCGATAAGAAAGCAAGCAATTGGTAGAGCGCTATTGTATTCATATTATATTGCTTTTCTTACTGTTCTTGTACTCTTTATTTGCTGTTGCAAACGTTTGTGGCGAGGTTTCTCCACCCACAAGGAGTATATTGTATTAGCCGGTTCTCCGGGGACTCATCCACCGACGGATTGACTGGACTCGTCCACCTTACCGACACGCCGAGGAGTAGGAGCCCTAATCTCCGAACCTCGTTACATCCTTGTGTTAAGGTTTGGTTTTCTTCTCTTTCGTTTCTTTGTATTTTCCGCTGCGCTAACACGTTTTGTAGAAAGAAACGACGATTTGGGGTCGGCTATTCACACCCCCCTCTCTAGCCGCGTACAAAGGATCCTAACAAGTGGTATCAGAGCAAGGCCGCTCTTCGACGGATCAACACCCGGGGGAGCACGGGCTAGAGATGGATCTCTATGGAGAAGATGTCACGATTCAACCCTTCTACGAGTCTCACGACAACTTCACATATTGGAAGGTAAGGATGATGTATTTTCTTAGAACTAATATGTTACATTGGTTTTGTGTACAAGAAGGGTTTTCCCCTCCGATGGATGAGGAAGGAAAACCTATCAAGAAGAAGGAGTGGACGAAAGAGCAAATCCGACAATCCGAAATCAATGACGAGGTAACAAAAATTATTGAATTTGCTTTGCCTAATAATGTTTTGTGCAAGATAGATAAGTACAACAACGCCAAGGAATTGTGGAACAATTTGGCAAAATTCCATGAAAAGGAGCCTAGTGAGCCAAGTAGCTCACATCATGGAGGAAGCGAATTGGAAGTTGAGGGCTACTCAACATCCAAGGAAGAAGAGGAGGAGAGCTCTTGTTCAAGATCGAAGCA
This sequence comes from Zingiber officinale, assembly GCF_018446385.1. Taxonomy (NCBI): domain Eukaryota; kingdom Viridiplantae; phylum Streptophyta; class Magnoliopsida; order Zingiberales; family Zingiberaceae; genus Zingiber; species Zingiber officinale. The sequence goes on from NC_055995.1 coordinate 23,211,536, forward strand.
AGAAGAGGCATCTACCTCCGGAAGGGATGAAAAAGAAAGCTCATCTACATCCACAACCCTAGGTAACTCAAACACTGTAATTTCAAGAAAATTACACATAATGTGCTTTGAGTGTAGGGAATTTGGGCACTACAAGAGTAAGTGTCCAAAGAGGGTTAGGAAGACTCCACCGGCGCCAAAGGTCAAGAAAGCCGGAGTCCCGATACGCAAAGGCAAAGAGCACGTGGTGTGCTTTCAATGCAAGCGAAGGGGACATTATCGGAGTCAATGTCCGAGGGGGAGGCAATCTCACAAGGACAAGAGACCGAGCACTTTGATAGGGGGAGCTAAGGCAAACCCTAAGGTAACATTTAAGGCTCATTCGTGCAATTCTAGTAGGATACATGCTAGTAATTTTATTGCATTAGTCAATAATGATAAGCATGTTAACACTAGAAATCAATACATGTGCTTAGGTGATAAACATGTCAACCTAGATAGGGATACTACTAGGAATGCTAACCCTAGGATTAACAGTTCTAAGGTTAAGGAAAACCTAGGTAGAAACCCTAAATCAACTAGACACATGCCTAGGAACACCTCAAGAAAGAATGACAAATCAAAACTTGAGATAATAGAAAAGGAGAATCAAGTCTTGAGGTCAAGGCTTGATACCCTAGAAAAGGCCCTTAAAAATTTAGAGAAGTCAACCCTAGGGCCTAAGGGTCAAAAGTCCCAGGACAAGAAAGGTTTGGGTCACAAATCTAAGTCCCAAGTGGTCAAGCCCACTTACCACAATGTTCCATTCGATTATGGAACAAAACCTAGGGCTAGGAAGACCATTACCAAGGTTACAAGAGGAGTCACCCCTATAGTTGACCTTGATGAGACCCAAATGACCAAGGCTTCAAAGCCTAAGAGGGTCATTAGGAGGGTTGCTAGGGAAGTCATCCCTAGTGAATATTTAGTGAACCCAATGAGCTCAAATAGGTATTGGGTTCCTAGGAGCATCTTCTCTATCCCATAGATGGGTTAGAGAGTGTCAACTCCAATTAGAAGGGTAGTTAACCCAACTTTGAGGAAATTGACACTCAAGGAGCATTTTCAAGGTTTTGATAACCTTTGAAAATGAAAAAGAATTATTATTTACTCCTTGAAGAGTAAATTGTGCCATATTTGAAAAATATCGATTTTAATCTTATTTGGCACAATTTAAGAATACCTAGAGAAATATCATAATTGGGATTTTGGTTTTCTCTTAGGGATATATGGGCAATCTAGGGTTAGATTTTAAGTTAGCTAAGGCTAAGGATACTTAGATAGGGAATTTAGGTATTTTATTTGTGCTAACTTGCCATGATTGGTTGCCATATGTCATGCCATGACATCATATTTATTTTATTATCATTTGAAATGTCATGATAATGCTTAGGCTAGTTTATATGTCATACTTTATTTAAGTTTTCAAACTTTATGCCATGACATCATGACATTGGCACATGTTTTTACTTATGATATCATTATATGACATGTCATCATCTCTTGCATTATAATCAATGAAATTGATTTAAGGACAAACATATAATTTGATATTGAGATCAAATTGGTGTTTAGAAAATGCATGAGAACTTAGCCTAAGTTGACCTTAACCCATATCTCACATCAAATTGACTTGAATGTGGTTTGATACACCTTAGATGTGTGTGAGATATTATGATCATGAGTTAGGATCAAGGTGCATAGTCCTTGTACCTAGATGACCCTAATTCAAGAAATTAAGGATCATAGGGAAAGCTTGTGTACAAGTCATGTACATCTAGCCCTAAGATTATGGTCCTAAATTCAAAAGGGTTAAAATCATTTTGAAATTGATTTGAAAAACCTTGATGAAGCCATCCTCGTGATAGCACTCATCATTGAACATTGTGATACAAAGTTGAGTTAAACTTTGAACTATTTCAAAGTTTTTGAACTTTGTATCAAGATTGAAAAATGGAAACTATTTTCATAAAAAACTATTTTTCCTTGATAGAATATGGTATGAGGAATGTATCCTCAAAATTTCACAATTTTTCGAATTTTCTGAAATTTGTTGTGAGTTTCTGAATTTCGGGAGCGAAGAAATCAGAAACCGCCTGATCTGAACTTGGATCGACCGATCCAGGGAAGGCTGGATCGGTCTGGGGACCGATCCAGAGGGGTCTTGATCGGTCCGGTGACCGATCAGGTGTGCTGAACTTGCTGAATTTCGACTGTGGTCTGAAATTTCAGCTGTGGGAGTTGAGTTTCGGGTTTCTAAAGGTTTGAAACTCTCCAAGACATTGTTGGTGCAATGGTCAAGGGGGAGTTGACCTTTAGGGAGAGTTTTACCTATTAGTCAAGGGGGAGTTGACTTTTAGGGGGAGTTTTTACTCCTTAAGATTTTTGAGGTTTAGTGATATGGGATTATCACTAAGTTGATTGTTGAGTTTAGTATCAAGGGGGAAATTAAGAGTTTCAATGAAAGGTAAGGGACTTTCATTAGAAAGAAACTCTTGACCTTGATACCCTCATTTTTCTTTTTGATGTGTGTCAAAAAGGGGAGAGTGTTCATTGGAGAATTATTGGAGAACCCAAGTTAGGTTATCGGGTTAACCTAAGCTAGGGGAAGAATGTCAAGAATTGTTCGAGAAAAGAACATCGGAATTCTTTTTGATGTGTGTCAAAAAGGGGGAGAATTATTGGAGAACCCAAGTTAGGTTATCGGGTTAACCTAAGGGGAGAATGTCCGGAGAATGTTCAAGGAAAGAACATTGTACATTGGAAGATGGTTGGAAAACCTAAGTTAGGTTATCGGGTTAACCTAACTTGATTATGGGTTTTGTCAAACATCAAAATGGGGGAGATTGTTGGTGCAACCTTAGGTCAAGGTTGACCTGGTTGACCCTACTCGAGGTGACTTGACTCGAGTTGTATTTTGATGTTTGACTTGAGAAGATTGTCGGTGCAACCTTAGGTCAAGGTTGACCTAGTTGAGTTGCATGTTGATGTTTGACACTCGCAAGAGAAGTTCTATTCTTGATATGGGACAAGAATAGATGTTTGGGAGATTATTGGTGCAACCGTAGGTCAAGGTTGACCTGGTTGACCTGATTCGGGAAAGAGTCCAAGTATGGAGCCTTGGCACTGGAAAAGTCCAAGTATGGAGACTTGGCAACGGAAAAGTCCAAGTATGGAGACTTGGCACTGGAAAAGTCCAAGCAGGGAGCTTGGCACGCGAAAAGTCCAAGTATGGAGACTTGGCACGGGAAAAGTCCAAGTATGGAGACTTGGCACTAGAAAAGTCCAAGTATGGAGACTTGGCACGGAGAAGTCCAAGCAGGGAGCTTGGCACGAGGGAAAGACCTAACTGGGATGTTAGGCAGGTGGAAAAGTCCTGGTGAGTGAAGCCAGGCAGTGGGAAAGTCCTAACTGGGATGTTAGGCAGTTGGAAAGTCCTGGTGAGTGAAGCCAGGCAGTGAGAAAGTCCTAACTGGGATGTTAGGCGGTGTGGAAATCACGGTGAGTGAAGCCGGTGGAAAGTCCGGTGAGTGAAGCCAGGCAAGGGAAAATCCAGATAGATCAAGGGTGATCGGACATCTGGTGTTGAGAAGTCCAAGTGAGTGAAGCTTGGCATATGGAGTCGGAGAGGGCTCGGTAGCTCGTTCTCCGAACTAGGTTAGAGAGGGCACTCTAAACCTAGGAGTTGGATCGGTCTGCAGACCGATCCAGTGAAACTCAGTGTTTCCTGATCGGTCTGGTGACCGATCAGATTCCACTCGATAGCATCTGTGGAGTTCCGATCGGTCCAGAGCCGATCGGTGTGAAGGTGAAGAAGCTTCTGATCGGTCCGTGGACCGATCGGTGTATCTGATCGGTCTCCTGGCCGATCGAGAGGCGAAATCGCTCACTGGGAGGCTGGATCGGTCCGGGGACCGATCAGCCCTGATCGGTCCCCACGGCCGTCGAGCAACCGATCAGTGGCCTCGATCGGTCAGTTCTAAGCCGTTGCGTTGCAGCTAGTTTCTTCATTGTCTTCTTCGGTATATTGGGGTGAGGCGCTACGGATCTTCTTCTTCTTTTCTACTGAACTTCTGCTTCAACTGAGCTTCGATTGAGCTCGCCTCCGAAGCTTCACGTGAGCTTCCAGTCGTCGACTTGCTGCTGCGTTTGGGTTGTGAAGTTGCTGCTTCACCTCCAGTCGACAAGAAAGCAAGCAATTGGTAGAGCGCTATTGTATTCATATTGTATTGCTTTTCTTACTGTTCTTGTACTCTTTGTTTGCTGTTGCAAACGTTTGTGGCGAGGTTTCTCCACCCACAAGGAGTATATTGTATTAGCCGGCTCTCCGGGGACTCATCCACCGACGGATTGACTGGACTCGTCCACCTTACGGACACGCCGAGGAGTAGGAGCCCTAATCTCCGAACCTCGTTACATCCTTGTGTTAAGGTTTGGTTTTCTTCTCTTTCGTTTCTTTGTATTTTCCGCTGCGCTAACACGTTTTGTATAAAGAAACGACGATTTGGGGTCGGCTATTCACACCCCCCTCTCTAGCCGCGTACAAAGGATCCTAACACATGATACTAAGCATGGAAAAAATACTGAGCAGCATAGCAATAATCCATATACATGTAAAATATGTACCATCGGAAAGTGAATCAAATCAGAGTACATAGACCAGATAAGGTATCAAAATCCTAGGTCCTGAACATGATAAATAACCTGATTGTGTCACTACCTCTATAAATAGGCATAATCAGGTATACACTAGCATGATGTGCAAAATAAATAAACAAGCAAACATGTAACAGGTCAGGTAGTGATCAACCGAAGCAAATGAGAAATATAATCATTGCTATATGTTAAAAACATTATTATGCATATCAAAAGACATAAAGTCAAGTACCCGCCTCCAATAAGAAAAGTCCAAACAGGTCCAAATTCGACATCGAGAGGCTCGTCCCGCGTCAAAGTTCTGTGTCAATCACATAATTTTATTTAACTAATTACATATATAGCAAATAACTAAATAAGATTCCCAACCCTATTTAGGGAACCCCTAATCGAAGTACGATCACTAACTAACCAATTACACAGATTCCAACCTTTAAAGGAATCTGTTAGACATCCATATTAACCCAACATCTAGATTAAACTAACCTTAACAGCTTCCTCCTTTAAACCCTCAGCTGAACCAAGATCAGCCGCAGCAGAATGAAATCCCTAATCTGCCATATAAACCAAATCCACACAATTATCAATTCCTCCACAACAGAATCTGAGAACAGAAACACAACCTACCTCCAATCCAGATCAATGAGAGGAAGAAGAATTCGATATCCGAAAACTGGCACTGTGGCGCTATCCAAAGCCAGGACCCGTGTGTTCTTGCCGATGAACAGAGAGATAGATTGGTGCTAGGCTCGCGGCATCTTCGGCCTGGAGGGTCGGAGGAAAAATCGACGATGCTAGGGCACAAGGTCGGCGGTGTCGCAAGAGGGTGAGGGAGGCAGTAGCGCTAGGGCACAGAGGAGGGGCCGGCGATCGGCTGGCGTCGGCAGTGAAGTCGCCGTCGGTTGTTGGGTTCGATAGCAACACAGAGGGGAAAAAGGGGGGATCGGCTTAGCCGATTAGGGCACGGCTACGGTCGGCGAGGAAGACGCGAGGAAGATGGAGGGCGACACAAGATCAGGGAAGAGGAAACCATCGCGTGATGGTTTTGGCAAGGGGTCGGCGGCTCGGCACAAGGAGGAAGGGAGATCGCGCGTGAGAGGCTCAGTGAGGGCACGGGGAGGAGAAGAAAATAAATAAGAAAAAGGGAAAAGAAAATAAATAATTAAATAAATCTTTTCCTCACTTAAATGGGTAGCCTAAACAGGCTTTCCCGGGGTCCAGTTTTTATCCCCGTAAACTCGTCCATACGAGCTCCGAAAAATTTCCAAAAATTCCGAAAAATTCCCTTATTATTATTCTCTATTTTTCGGTATTTTACAATGTATGTATTTATTGCTTCAGATTGTCACCGGTACAAGGGAGATGCTGCCGAAATTTTTCGGTAGGGACTTCTCTGGGGGCGTGACAGCCGCTACCTCTGTATCCCTTTCTCTGCGTCGACACCCTCATGAGCAGCCTCCTCTTCCCTTCCTCTCGCCGGCAGCCTGAGCGAGCAACCCAGCGCCGACGTAGACTTCAGCGTTAGGGCCACTACCACCATCTCCTAGTGTGGGCAACCTCCAGCGCCATAGCCCCTTCACCGGTTTCGTTCCCTCGTGGCTGCCATCTCCAACAGCCACGGACAGACCCATGGCTTCGGCTAACCTCACAGTGTCATTGCCGCTTCCGACATCCCCATCATCAGATCCGATCATCCAGCGCCCTTACCCTTAGGTCCGACACTGATCCAGCCCCCGATCTACGTAGTCATGTGTTGTTGATGCGATACCACCTCCCCCGGACTACTGCCGTTGGGCACCTCGCTAGTGTGTGCCAGTCCCGTGCCAATGTAGTGTTCCGGCCTTCGTGTCATTATTATTATTCCGGCATACGTGTCGATATCATACTCTAACCTGCGTGCCGATATCATATCCCGGTCCGCGTGCCGCTATTACATCCCGGCCTGTGTGCCGCTATTTGCTCTCAACCTACGTGTCACTATTATCTCCCAGTCCGCATGTCGTCTTACGGATCCAGGCCACATTTAGCTCCGTGCCGCTAGACACAACTCCACATCCGACTCCCATTCTCCTACTCTTCCGGGTCATTTTCGGTTATGACAACTCGAGCAGCGTCCCATCCGAGGACACCCCTGGACCAGGGTACGCTCTCCATTCATGTTTTATACGCATTTTATTATTTTATGTCTTAATCTATTACTTATATACTCGTTGGATTTACCTCAAACATCAGGGTACCAAGGATCGGGGCGATCCGATCGCTGACTACATGTAGCGTTGACCAAAAGACTTCTGACGACTTTATTAATATAGAAATCATCTCAGAATACCCTCTTCAAGACGTTACGATACGATCAATATTCTATCCATTTTATTCCTGGTATGTCTGACTCAGATTTCGAATCGAATGATTCTAAAATAGGAAAAATAATTGTTTAAATTGTTTGGTTATTTTGCAAGCATTATGACTTTAGTTCTTTCATATTAAAAAACAAGTATAATAATTCTACGACTCATAATAAATTTAATCAAAATAGTTAGATCTATCCAAACTGCCAGATGGTTTTATCTGGACAGGTGCATTACATTAATTAGGTGGTAGATCTACTTATTTTGAATAGAATTAGAATTTTTCATTAAAAATTAAGGAAGGCACTTTTTAATTATAAAATTATAAAATTATAAAATTTGCTTTTGAAATTTTTCTGACCGTAAAATTCGATTAGGTACACGTGTAAGGGATGAAGATTCGAAACATGCATCCCATCATTTATGGTGCTTTTATTGCGCAATGACCACTAACTCGCGCATTCACCGGGCCACAATTATTAAAGACGCGCTTGTCCGTGCCTCCACCATGCTTCTTTTCCAAAAAAGAGAAGAAATTCAGTCCAGGAAGGCAAGAATAAGAATTGATACGCGCCAAAAGTAAGTGAAATGCGGATGCCACACCCAACGACAAGTCTACAACTACATTACAATCCCCATAGAGGAAAGCTGCTTCACACTGTTACACACTTTTACATTACATTAGGTTACATTTCATTTCATTTAGTGCCGTCGGCCACTTCAATTACGAGGGAGGAATTAACGCCATGTTAGAGTTACATGGCTTGATGCTGGACTAATTCAATTTCTGGACTTCCACCTGTTGACCACTTCGTCGAGCGCTTCCAGCGCGGCGCCGCCCTCCTCCAGACACCTCAACGCCGCCTCCTGCAGCTCCGACACCCGCTGCCTCGCCGACTTTCCTTCCTGCCCCTCCATCAGTTCTTTCACAACCCGCGCCACTTCTTCGCGCGGCACCAGTCCGTCCTCCGCCGCCCTCAGCCGCAGCGCGATCTTCGCCCCCTCCGCCAGCATCACCGCGTTCTGCCTCTGTTCCGCGAAGAGCGGCCACGCTATGATGGGCACTCCCGCCTTCACGCTCTCCAGCGTCGAGTTCCATCCGCAGTGGCTTAGGAAGCCGCCGGTGGCGGCGTGGCCGAGCACCGAGACCTGAGGGGCCCACGACGGGATCAGTAGCCCCACCTCCCGGGTCCGCTCCACGAACCCGGCGGGTAGGAAGGGGAAGGGATCCGTCTTGCTCTGGGTCGTGAAGTAGTTAGCGCTGGCGTTGCCGCCGTCGCTGGGGCTCCGGACCACCCACAGGAACCGCTGCCCGCTCATCTCCAGACCCAGAGCCAGCTCCGCTAGCTGCGCCGTTGTCAGGGTCCCGCCGCTGCCGAAGGACACGAACAGCACCGACCCGACCGGCTGCTTGTCCAACCACCTCAAGCACTCAGCGTCCTCTTCGGCCCCGGCGGGCCGGGACTGCGTCAGCGGCCCGACGAGATAGAGAGGCGGTTGGCCCTGCTTCAGGACCTTGGCGGCGTCCGGTTCGAACGCCTCGAACGTGTTCCCAATTATGCCCTCAGCGTCCCGGTATCGGCGCCCGTGGCGGAGGATCCACTTGTACACCTCGTTGGACCGGTCCTGGATCGGGTGAAGCAACTCCGGTCCAGGGATCGGCACGCAACCAGGAAGGCGGAGAGGCTCGGGCAGGTCGCGGTACTCGCATGCGACGGAGGCGTCGAGCTCGGGAAGGTGTAGGATGAGCGAGAGGGTGAGGAGATTGGAGGGGAAGAACAAGTACGGCGGGACCCCGAGGTCGCGGGCAACGGCGATGGCTTCGGTGGCGAAGAGGTCGCCGACGAGGGCGACGACGTTGAAGGAGGCCTGGAGGCGGGACAATTCGGCCCGGAGGGTGGGCACGGAGCGGACGGCGACGACCGATATGATGGTCTCGATGCGGGCATCGGGAGGGAGATCGTCGAAGGGGACGGCGGGGAGAACAAGGGAGGCGACGGACGGAGCCAGGGAGGAGAGTAGCGCGTCCTGCGCCTTGGAGGCGAAGACGGTGTAGGTGATGATGGTGACGGAGAAGCCATGACGGTCGACGAGGAGCTTGGCAAACTCGGCAAGAGGAATCAGATGCCCAGCGCCAGGCGTGGCCAGCAGCACCACGTGAGGAGCGTCTGCACCGCTGTCGGACTTGTCGAAGCCCTTCGCCTCCATGGCCGGAATCGCGCGAATTACTAATACCCACCTAGTGTTCGATCTTCTGCCTCCGAGAGATTGATCCCTACAATCGAAGTCCGTGGATCAAATCACAATATATAAGGAAACGAAGGGCGAAGAACATGGAGAACCGAAGAAAAACAAATCGAGTAGGGCGTGTTTGTAAATACCAGAGGGATGTCAGCGAGATGGCACTTTAAGACGGTACGGGGGAAGAAGACTGGGAAATGACGTAGACACGGCGTCAGCATGAGCTAATTCTATTTTTATGATTACAAAATCACACGACGAATTCAAAGTTCAAACCCTCTGCACAAGTGTTTAGATCGCCAACTTAAATCTATGTGTTAATATTTTTCATAAGGAATTTAGCATTATCTTTTAATTTTAAATACAAAATCATTTCAGTGGTACAAAAACACCTGCGGTCGAAATCATTAAAAACTACTGGATGATTTGATTTTGTTGAATACAAAATTATAATAAAATAAAATATTTAGTAGGTGAAGACAATAACACACCATTAATGGCATACAGACAAAGGGCACTGTGGTGCGGAATGATCCTTCGCATCTTCTAGGGTGAACTGGTAAGTATTTCACATATTAATTACAGATTATATGTTTCACATAATTGAGCGGTGAAGACACATGATCAATATGGTACATATGAATTGAATGATAGAGAGAGATATGAGATTACACATGGATGTCTTCTATGACCTTGGTCATTGACCACATAACCTTTACTAGACATTATAAATTAATAGGATGGTTTGCTTATTCCATTGATTGATAAAATTATAAATTTAATTGGTTCCGGTGGAGTCATTTTGATTTTTTTTTTAAAAAAAATTGTTTTTAAGTGTTAATCTTATCCAATTTTTAAAATACTAAATTTCATTAAATATAGGGGGGAAGAGTTGAGTGTATTGTAGGTTAGACAATGAATGATCCTCCTAGTCAAGCTTGGTTACATGGGATGATATTGCATTTTGATTTGGTTTGATCCACTCTACACATGAACATATTCCCACCCTGGTCAAATTAGATATCTTCTACAATCTCCTATTGAAGAATCATAAATGAGTTGTATTTGTCTATATACATAGCTTTATTTTGAGGGCATATATAATACTTGGGGGGTCCTTTGTCCAAGTATAATATTTATTTATTTATTGGAATCTCCTTTTAGGGGAAGAAAGGTGGATTGTTAATATAGACAATTTAGAAGATATAGAATGAGGAGACATGTATGGTTGGTTAGGTGTCATTTGTGTATTTGGTGAAATTTGGCATATCTTAACCAAATCCTTTGCATGAGCTCGCCATGTATTTGTATTGTCTTGAGAGGTTTATTTATCTTATAGTTTAAGTGTTTTATCTATCTTTAGTTTCACTGTTTATTGTTTTCTTTAGCTCTTGGAAGTCACTTTGATCATGATAGGTGAAGGGTCAACTTGTTACTAAAAAAAGATAGGGACCACATTCTAGTCTCTTCTCATGCAAACATTGAAGTAAAATAACTAACATGACTCCTTTGTGTAGGTCTCTAGATGACCAGTAAGATGGGGGAGAATTATTTGAAATTAAAAGAATATTCTTTCTAGATCTTTGGACTAAGTTAGACAAACACTTGTTAAAAAATAGAAATATAAATGCATAAAAGTAAAGAAAGAGATAAGAATATTTATTTGGTTTACAATCAGAAGATTGTTAATCCAAGACAAATGTAACTTACTAAAATCTCCTTCTCCTAAAGGCAGAGTAGCCTCTTACTACGTTGAAAACTTAAAAAAGTATAGAATCGAACTAGAAGTTGAAGTACAGAATTCGTTTACATGTGTTGTTCTAAACTCCTAAGACCAGGCCTCTATTTATAATCTGCTGGTCGAATTTGACTGTTTGCTGACGTGACAGCTCCAAGCGCTTGGAATGGTTCTGGGCACCTGGGCATGGATAAAACTTTATCCACGTCGCAATGGTTTGCAACTGTGCGCAAAGGATAAACTTTATATGGTCCGGGCGTCAGAACCGTAGGCGCCCGGACCGTGTTCACACGACTTCGAATAGCTGCGCGTCGAGGAGGTGCCCTTGGGCTGCCCCAAGGGGTTCAGGAGCCTGGACTTGGTCCAGGTGCCCAAGCAGTCAACAGCAGGTTGACTGCCCAGATTGTCCTCTGTTCCGGCTCTGTTCACTTAGGTGATTTCTGCCATCCAGAATAAGGCTCACCTGAACCCATTTTCCGACCTTCTCTTCGAGCAAGCTTCTACTCCAGCTTCTCGTCCCTCTAAAAAGTCACGTGCTTCCTTCTTGTCCGCTAGCGTAGTCTTCTGCAACACCTTGTCCCTCAGATACATTGAGTCTGTCGACTCTCTCCCATATCGTCTTTCTCGCTAGCTGCATTTTTTGCTTAACTTCTTGTGCTGCTAAGTTCTTACACACGTAGATACAAGACATCAAATAGACATAGGACCTAACTTGACTTGGATGATCATATCAAAATCACCACGGGGTACTTATAAACTCTTCCTTTTCGATGTGGATCAACATAGGTTAAGTTAGGATAAAACAAAACATTAAAGTAAATGAATATGCAAATTAAAGCATTAAATATACAAATTAAAATATACCCCCTAGACTTAATCTATAATGCTCCTCTTTGATCACATTAAAAATAGGGGTTAAGAAAAACTTAAGGGTTACACAATTAGTGACTAAGACTTAGAGAACAAAATTTGAAAAGTATTTTTTGAAAATTGAATTTCATGATTTAAAAATTAGTTTTTAAAAGAAATAATTTTAAAATTATTTTTAATTATTAAAAAATCTAAAAAATTTTATGACGGTTTAACATAGTTATCCAAAATAGTGATAAAATTTTTATGAAAAAAAAAACATTAATTAGAGTAGTAATTGTTGGGACCTTTGTGTCCACTAGAGGGGGGTGAATAGCGGTTCGTCGTGCACTTGTGCTTGCTTCGTCTTGATGATGTGCAGCGGAATACAAAGACAAAAACAACCACAACGCTAACACTCGAATTTACTTGGTATTCATCTCAAAAAGAGGTGACTAATCCAAGGATCCACACACTCGAGCACTCTCCACTAGTAAACAACTCCTTCTCGGTCGCAGCCGGAGGCGGAGAAGCCTCGTACAAACACACACAACACTACAACACTCACACAAGAAGAAGATACAAAAATACAAATGAAATACACCCGTCTTCTTGCTTACTTGTTGATTATTGTTGCTTCTTGAACCTTGGGGATGCACCCCAAGAGCCTTCAAGAACTGGCAGAGAAGCTGGGAGAAGATCGTCGAAAAATCGCTGTGAGCTCGCAAGAAAAGATCGCAAAGATTTGCGGAGAAAACGCTCCGCCAAGGCTTTAAACAATACTCCCAATCGATCCAATCCATCCCCAATCAATTGCCACGTCAGCACCACTCCATCCTAGCCGTCCATCTCTCGTTTCCTGCCCAACGGTCACTTCCCAATCGATCGACCGATCGATTGGGACCGCCTGAATCGATCGCCCGATCGATTCAGAACCTTTATGTGCTCTCGCGATCGCGCGAGAGCTTCTGCTGCCCAATCGATTGACCGATCAATTGGTAGCTCCCAATCGATCACTCGATCGATTAGGAATGCTTCTGTGCTCGCGATTTCACATCCCAATCGATCGACCGATCGATTGGGCCTTCCCACAATCGCAGCACACTCCAATCGATCCACTGATCGATTGGACTCTGGTTCAATTGATCGCCCGATCGATTGACCAGCCTGAACTTGACTCAAACTCAAGTCCAAATTCCCAAACCCAACTCCCGGTCAACCGTGACCTGTTGGGTCTCCATGCCTAGCACTTGGTCACACCCCGACCAACCTCGAACTAGCCTTCTAGCCTCCTCTATCAGCCTTGCGTCTCTCGGATATCTTCAATCCTTCACGCCTTGCCTTCAGGAGCTTCCTTCGGCCTCATCCTAGTTATCGAGTTCTCCTTGCCAAGTCACACTAAGACTTACCTTGCCATGACCACATGCTTGGACTTACAACCTTTGCCAAGATCACACATGGACTTTCTGTTGCCTGGCTCCTCATCAGGACTTCCCAATTGCCTGGCTTCTCACCAGTACTTTCTCCTTTGCCAAGATCACACTTGGACTTTCCAATTTGCCTAACCTCCAGTTAGAACTTCCATACGCCTAACCTCCAGTTAGGACTTTCACCACTACCTAAACTCCAGTTAGGACTTTCATATGCCTAACCTCCAGTTAGGACATCCATACGCCTAACCTCCAGTTAGGACTTCCATATGACTAACCTCCAGTTAGGACATTCATACGCCTAACCTCCAGTTAGGACTTCTACCACTGCCTAAACTCCAATTAGGACTTTTCCAATCAAGTCTCCTGTCAACCTTGACTTACTTGACTTGTATTCTCATCAACCTGGTCAACTCTTTGACCATCTCCATAATCGGACGAGTGCTCCAGCAATCTCCTTATATTGTCAATCTCCTTATATTGTCAAACATCAAAACTCAAATCCTGACTCAAGCTTGACTCAACTCAAGCTTAGTCAAACTGATCAAACTTGACCTGGGGAAATTGCCCCAATAGTAATTACTTATTCTATACATAGGTATATGTTTTCATAAAAAAATATTTATAAAAGGATTTTAAGTTTGAAAAATCTCGTAAAATTTTCTAAATATGTAAAATAGTAAGTATTTCTATAGAAACAAATAAATTTACAAAACTTGAATGTTCAATAATTTTCAATATTAAAAGTTATTATTTTGATAAAAAGTTAATAGAAAATTTAATAATAGTAAAAAAAATTTAAAATTTTTTCTACAGATAAATAATGAAATCCTCTTTCTCAGAAAAATTGAGATCTAATTAAGTTTAAAATAAATTATATGAAAAAAATTATTTATAAAAATTAACAAATTTAGACATAAAAAAATTAAAGTAAATTAAAATTAGAAACATGCATAAAAAATTAAATCTAAGCAAGATTTTGGAACCTAGGTTCTTTCATACTAGATCATTTTAGGAATATACTTTTTTTTTACTTTTCTAATTTGGTTCTTGTGGAATCTATAATACCAATTTAGTCTTTGATAACTTCTAAAATTTAAAGTTGCAAAATTTAAACATGTAGATTGTTTTTTAAAATTTTCTATATGTTCATTCAAATTAGCATTTTCAATTTTTAATTTATCAAAATTCTCTATTAAACATGATTTTACTAAGATTATTTTTATTTCTAAATTCTCCTTTTTCAATTTTTTATTTTGGATTTCCAATTTACACATTGACTTAGACATCGATTTTATGCCAAAATACAGTTGATCAGGAGATAACAGACACACCTCACTTACCATGTCCAATTTGAAGCTAGATTCTCCCCCTACATCGCTACATTTATCTAATGTCGCTCCCCCTTCATTGATGCTAGCTTCTGAGCGGCTTGGATCTTTGTGACTAAACAGCAGTGCTAGTCCAGCATATGCTTCTATCTTAGACTCGAATGACGAACTTTCATCCCAAGTGGCCTTGAGATTTTTGTGTTTGTTTCGCTTTGGCCCTTTGTCTTTCTCCTTCTTGAGCTCTGGATAGTCTTCCTTTATATGTCCTTTTGGCAATGGTAGCATAAGACCTTTCTCTTATTTCTTGGATTTTTTTTGGTCTTCATTTCTTTAAATTTGTTAGATTTAATTTTTTTTTAAATTTCCTTACCGTATAAGCTTCTTGGTCTGCATTAATATCTGAGTTTAACTTGGGTTTGTCTTTCTTGGTGGCTCTTAGTGCTAGGTTCTGGCTTGACTCTTTATTTGTCCCTGCATATCTGGATTCATGCAATTCTAAGGTTGAAAATGTTGGTTAGTCCTAGGAAAAATGTACCGGTTCCACTGTACAAAAATTTTGTACAAGTGTCGAACCTTTCCTTAAATAACCTATTGTATTCTTTAGAAGTTAAATTAGGAATCGCAGACGAAACTTAATATCATTGATTCCAAATTTAACTTATCTGTTCTTAATGGTTAAGATTTGAATTGCAAGCGGAACTTAACACTATTGATTCAAATTCACTTATGTTATTAATTCCATTAAATATTAATTTCCAAAATTGACTTCCAGGACTGCATGGTGAGGCACATGGCCTTCTTGGATATGGGAACTGTAAGACCGATGCGGTCGGCTAGAAGGGGGGGTTGAATAGCCCTGAAAAATTAAACACAACCCTTTCTCGTACGATTAAACTAACACATAAAAAATAGATTAAACAGAAAATAAAGCATAAAAACGAGGCACCGAATTTGACTTGGTTACAACCGGGGAGGTTGTTAATCCAAGGATGAAGATCGCACTAAGAGCTCCTTCAGGCGGAGAAGCCTCGTTTACAGCAGTGTAAGCACAGAAAAACAGAAGCTAATCTAAACAGTGGAAGCACACAAGTGTTGTTTACAATTTCTGAACTAACGAAGAGCTTCTGGACCAAGGCTATATTTATAGCCTTGGTCGGGGCGCCTGGAAAGCTTTCGGGCGCCCTGGGGGGGATAAATTTTATCCCCCAACGTTCAGATCGAGATAATTCTCGATCTGGTCAAAATTACTATTCCGGGCGCCCGGAAGGGTTCCGGGCGCCCCGGATGGGTCCGGGCGCCCCGGTCAGTTCCGGGCGCCCCGGACCCCGAAAGTCAACACAGTTGACTTTTTCATCCGGGACCGCTTCTCTGGTTCAGTCCCGCTTTGGTCCGGTTCTTCCGCTCCGGATCCGCTCGTTTGGGTGATCTCTGCCTTCCGGAAAAGGGCTCACCCGAACCCAACTTCCGGTCTTCTCGAGCGTGCTTCCCTCCGGCTTCTCGTCCCTCGGAATTGCCGCGTGTTTCCTTCTCGTCCGCCAGCGTACTCATCCGCAGTCTTCGTCCCTCGGTCGTCGACCTTCTCGCTAGCTGCGTCTCTTGCTCCCCGAGCAATCTTCCGCTCCGGCTTTCGTCCCTCGGAACCACCGCGCGCTTCCTTCTCGTCCGCCGGTGTACTCTTCCGCAGCGCCTCATCCCTCGGACGCACAGCGTGCCGTCCTTCTCGCTAGCTGCATCTTCCACTCGAGTACCTGTGTTCCTAAGCTCCTGCACACTTAGACACAAGGTTAAATACACAGGACCTAACTTAACTTGTTGATCACACCAAAACAACCTTGGGGTTCCAACAATCTCCCCCTTTTTGGTGTGATCAACTTGGCTTAAAATAGACATAAAATTGAATTAAGTAAATTAACTTAAAAAGATAGAAAAAAAAAATTAAATATATCTACCTCCCCCTAGACTTATACTTTCCCTTCTCCCCCTTTGATCACAAAAAAATGGGGTTCCAAGAAAAATAATCTAAGGGTTAAAGACTTAGAAAAAGTATTTCAAAAAAAATCTAAGTTTTTAAGAAATTTAGAAAATTTTTCTAAGTAATTAAAGCTGAGATTTCTAGTTTCAAGAAAAAAGTTCTTAACTTAGGAAAAATAATTTTTGAGAATATTTCTAAGTATATAAATAAAATCCAAAAAAAAATTTTAGTAGGTAAATTGAAATAAAATGTTTTGAATAACCTTTTTCAAGCACTAATTAATTCTTGTATTAATGCTTCATTAGTAAGTTAATTAAACATTTATTTCAATATTTTGGCTTCCAGGTCGTGGCGAGGCACTAGGCCTTCTTGGTTATTGGAGCAACAACCACTTCCTTAGACAAAGCCTCATAAAGAAATTCATTATTTAATTTTCTCACTTAAAGCGCTAATTTTACTTTTAAAATTAATTTAAGCATGATTTAGGAACCCAATATAGGTTCCAACCTACTGGATTAACTAAAAAGTTTTTAGGGACATATTTTCTAGAGATTTTTTTAATTTGTCCCTGGTGATATCTATAATACCAATTCAAATTATTGAACCTTCTAAAATTGGTTTTAGATGAGCAAGCAGAGTTTTTCAAATTTTCTACTTGAAAAATTAAATTTTGAATTTCTAATTTTAATTTTTCATTTTCTAAATTTGATTTATCTAGCATTTCTAACGGACAAGATGTAGCTAATATTGCTTTTAAGTCTTTATTTTCATTTTCCAATTTGCAGCAATCTTTTGTTAAAATTTTAATGAATTTAAACATTTTATTAGGAGGAAGAGATCGTACCTCACTTACCTTGTCGATCTCGTTGTCGGTTTCTCCCCCTGAACTGCTGCTCTCTTCGGACGTGGCTCCCCCTTCATTGATGCTTTCGATGCTCATTTCGGAAGAGCTTGATTCGCAGTCGTCGTCTTGATGACTCGCCATTAACGCGACCCCGGAGAACTCCTTGACTTCTGATTCCGACGACGTATCGTTCCACGTCGCTTTTAGGGCCTTGCGATTTTGGATAGGCTTCTTACCCTTGTCCTTCCCGTTGTTCTTCAGTTTAGGGCAATTGTCCTTGACGTGCCTTTCTTCATCGCAATGGTAGCAGCGGATGGTTCTTTTCTTTCTTCCCTGCGGATGGTTAGATTTCCTAGATTTACAAATATTTTTAAATCGTCTTACCATCATTACCATTTCCTCGTCGTCGAGAGAAGATTCTGACTCAGGTTCGTCTCTCGAAGCTTTAAGGGCGACATTATTCTTGGGCTCCTTCGGACCTGCACATCTTGACTCATGCACTTCAAAAGTTGAAAAGAATTCGTCTAATGAAATTTTTTCTAGATTTTTTGAAATGTAAAAGGCATCTACTAGTGATGCCCATTTTGAGTTTCTAGGAAAGGAATTTAGGGCATACCTTAGCGAATCTCGGTTACTTACCTCTTCTCCGAGATTCGTAAGTCTGGTGATGAGTTCCTGAATCCTCGAGTGTAGATGTGCAATTGTTTCACCTTCTTCAAATCGGAGGTTTGTAAGCTGGTTACGAAGTAAATCCCGTCTTGCAAGTTTGGCTTCGGATGTTCCTTCGTGTAACTCAAGGAATTTATCCCAAAGCTCCTTTGTCGAGTTGTAGGTACCGACTCGATTGACTTCTTGTGTTGGAAGTACACTTAGCAGATGAAATTCTGCTTTCTTGTTTGCCACGTGGTTAGCCTGCTCCTTCTTTGACCATTGATTTCTTGCTTTGCCCTCTGGTGCTTCATAGCCAAATTCCATTGTTAGTAATAAATCATAATCTGTTTCAAGAAATACCTCCATTCGCTTTTTCCAAATAGCGAAGTCCCTTCGAATTTTGGTGCGTGGATGTTGGATCCGCCATCTTGTTGCTTCGTTCGGTGGTTAGTCCTCCGAAGCGGCTCTGATACCACTTGTAAGACCGATGCGGCTGGCTAGAAGTAGCCCTGAAAAATTAAACACAACCCTTTCTCGTGCGATTAAACTAACACATAAAAATAGATTAAACAGAAAATAAAGCATAAAAGCGAGGCACGAATTTGACTTGGTTACAACCGGGAGGTTGTTAATCCAAGGATGAAGATCGCACTAAGAGCTCCTTCAAGCGGAGAAGCCTCGTTTACAGTAAGCACAAAAAGAATGAAGCTAATCTAAGCAAAGGAAGCACACAAGTGTTGTTTACAATTTCTGAACTAATGAAGAGCTTACGGACCAAGGCTATATTTATAGCCTTGGTGGGGGCGCCTGGAAGGTTCCGGGCTGGGGATAAATTTTATCCTCCAACGCTCGATCGAGATAATTTCGATCTGGTCAAAATCTTGTTCGGCGCCGGAAGGTTCCGGCGCCGGATGGGTCCGGCGCCCGGTCTCGGCGCCGGACCAAAGTCAACACAGTTGACTTTTTCATCCGGGACCGCTTCGGTCCGGTTCTTCCGCTCCGGATCCGCTCGTTTGGGTGATCTTTGCCTTCCGGAAAAGGGCTCACCCGAACCCAACTTCCGGTCTTCTCGAGCGTGCTTCCTTCCGGCTTCTCGTCCCTCGGAATTGCCGCGTGTTTCCTTCTCGTCCGCCAGCGTACTCATCCGCAGTCTTCGTCCCTCGGTCGTCGACCTTCTCGCTAGCTGCGTCTCTTGCTCCCCGAGCAATCTTCCGCTCCGGCTTTCGTCCCTCGGAACCACCGCGCGCTTCCTTCTCGTCCACCGGTGTACTCTTCCGCAGCGCCTCGTCCCTCGGACGCACAGCGTGCCGTCCTTCTCGCTAGCTGCGTCTTCCACTCGAGTACCTGTGTTCCTAAGCTCCTGCACACTTAGACACAAGGTTAAATACACAGGACCTAACTTAACTTGTTGATCACACCAAAACAACCTTGGGGTTCCAACAGGAACAACCACCACCGCCTAGACAAAGCCTTTTAAGGAAAGTTAATATTTAATTTCCTTAAATAACTCTAGGCTAACCAAAAAGAACAATCGAATCACAAATTCGACAAAGGAAAAAAAATACAAACTCGAAAACAAATTCGAAAACTAGATCTAATGTCTCTTGTGTTTGGAATTCATACAAAAGAAAAACAACGAGTATGATGCGGAAATTAATTACTAATTATACCTTCCTTTGTATGCAACGACCTCTTCATCTTCTACCGTATTCCTCTTCTTATCCCGGACGTTGTGTGGGCAACAATCTACCTAGATGAGAATCACCCAAGCCCTTCTTCTGCCTTCCTAGTTTCGGCCACCAAAAGCTCCTCCAAGGATGAAGAGGTTCGGTCACCACCAAGCTCCAAGGGATGCTAGAAATATTGCCTCCTTTTCTCTCCTTCTTCTCCAAGCAAGATCCGGCCGCCACAAGGACTCCAAGGATGAGATGAGGTTCGGCCACAAGATGGAGAGAAGAGAAAAGAGAAGGGGATGATGGCCGGCCACACCAACGAAAAGAGGGGAGGAAATAGAATAGAGTCGTTCACCATGAAGGCACCTCTACCCCCTCTTTTATAATCCTTGGTCTTGGCAAATAAGGAAATTTAAATAAAAACTTCCTTAATTCTTTTGCCATGAAAAAGAAAATTTTAATTAATTAAAATTAAATTCTTTTTTTCAATTACAATGGCCGACCACCTATTAAGCTATAAACAAGGAGAATTTTAATTATAATAAGAATTAAAACTTCTTAATTTGTCTATGGAAATTTATAAAAATTTCTCCAATAATTTTTCCCTTCATGGTGGTTTATAAAAAGGAACTTTTATAAATTAAAATCTTTCTTTTAAACATGTGGATAAAAAGAAAGTTATCTCTAAAAATTAAAATCTCTTTCATTCTACAAATAAGGAAAGATATCAAATCTTTTCTTAATCTTTTGTAGAAGCTTTTATAAAAGAAATATTTAATTTTTAAACTCTCTTTTAAATCATGAACATGGTTAAAAAAAGGAAAATTTTCTTAAAATTAAAATCCACCTTTTACTCTACAAATAAGGAAAGATTTCAAATCTTTTCTTAATCCTTTGTAGAAAGGAAAGATTTAAATTTTAAACTCTCTTTTAAAACCATGGAATCCACATAAGAAAAAATTTATAAATAAAATCCTTTTTAATATGATGTGGCCGGCCACACCAAGCTTGGGTTCAAGCTAGGGCCGACCACACCAACTCAATTCATCCTATTTACTTGGCCGGCCCAAGCTTAGGTTCCAAGCTTGCTTGGCCGACCCCAATAGGATGGGTATAAAGGTGGGTAAGAAGTGGGTATGTGGTGGGTATAAATCTCTATATACAAGAGGTTACGATAGGGACCGAGAGGAGGAATTGGTTTTAGTCTCCCGATGAAATTCAGCTTCCCGTGTTCGCCCCGAACACACAACTTAATTTCATCAATAATAATTCATACCACTAAAGAATTATTATTGAACTACCGCACCAATCCCAAATTACATTTTGGGCTTCTTCTTATTATGAGTGTGTTAGTCTCCCTGTGTTTAAGATGTCGAATGTCCACTAATTAAATGAGTTACTGACAACTCACTTAATTAATATCTTAGTCTACCACTCAACCTCATCATCATGTCGGACTAAGTTCACCTGCAGGGTTTAACATGACAATCCTTATGAGCTCCTCTTGAGGTCATTCTCAACCTAGATTACTATGACACAGTTTCCTTCTATAATCAACAACACACACTATAAGTAATATCATTTTCCAACTTATCGGGCTTATTGATTTATCGAGCTAAATTTCACCCATTGATAAGTCAAAGAAATAAATACTAAATATATGTGTTTGTTATTATATTAAGATTAAGAGTACACACTTCCATAATAACTAAGGTCTAGTTCTTTTATCAAGTCAATATAAAAAGAACTTACCTAAAATGGTCTTACTCAATACACTTAGAGTGTACTAGTGTAATTTATTAGTCAAGATAAACTAATACCTAATTACACTACGACTATTCCAATAGTTTGTTCCTTTCTATTTTAGTCGTGAGCAACTGTTTATAATTTATAAAGAACTGATAACATGATCTTCTGTGTGTGACACCACACACCATGTTATCTACAATATAAATTAATTGAACAACTACACTTAACAAATAAATGTTGGTATTTGACCATTGTGATTCTTTATTTCTAAATAAATGTTTATACAAAAGCTAGGCTTTTAGTATACACTCTAACAGAAAAAAGTTCTTCTAACGTACTTACCTTCGAGTCCTTAGAGATGTAGTAAGTGTCTATGATCAAAGTCCATTCTGGGATTCTAGGAAAGGCGTTGAGTGTGTAGTGTATTGAGTCTCGGTTGGTTACCATTTTGCCGAGGTTGACCAGTCCGGTGATCAACTCCTTGATCTTCGTGTGTAGTTGGGCTACCTTCTCACCTTTTTCCAAACAAAAGTTTATTATTTGATTCCGAATAATGTCTTGTCATGTGAGCTTCACTTTAGATGTTCCTTCATGAAGCTCCAGGAATTTTTTCCAAAGTTTTTTGGCTGAGGAGTAGCTTACTACGCGGTTGACTTCTTGAGGCGGTAATACACTTAACAAGTGGTATTTCGCTCTTATGTTGGCTACAAAATCACTTTGTTCCTTCTTTGTCCATTGATTTTCGTCATTCTCTTCTCCTTGTTGATCCTTAGGAACTACAAAATCATATTTGTTATTAAAATAATTTTGAAATCAATTCGTAGGAATACCTCTATTCGACATTTTTAGTGTGCGAACTCCCCCTCGAACTTTGTCGAGTTGAGGCTTGCTCTGGCCATTGATTTCTTTGTTTCAATCGGCAGTTAGTCCTTCTGAAGTCTCTTTTCTCTGATTCCAATTGTAGTTCCCCGGACGACTGATAGGAGGAGGTGAATTGCCTAAAATTAAAAGAATACACTTTCTCGATCTTTGAACTAAGTTAGACAAACACTTGTTAAAAAATAGAAAGATAAATGTATAAAAGTAAAGAAAGAGGCAAGAATATTTACTTGATTTGCAATCAAAAGATTGCTAATCCAAGGCAAATGTAACTCATTAAAATCTCCTTCTCCCAAAGGCGGAGTATCCTCTTACAATGTTGAAAGCTTATAAAAGTAAATAATAGAACTAGAAGTTAAAGTACATAATTCGTTTACAAGTGTTGTTCTAAACTCCTAAGATCAGGACTTTATTTATATCCTACTAGTCGAATCTGATTGTTTATTGATGTAGTAGCTTCGGGCACTTGGGCGTAGATAGAACTTTATCCACATTGCAATGATTCACAACACGTAAAGGATAAATCTTATTGTTGGTGCAATATCCCCTGGGTCATTGTTGACCAAGTTGACTAGGCTTGAGTTAGCTCAATCCTGAGTATTGATGTTTTATGTTTCGATGTTTGACAATACATGGAGATTGTGAATGTAATTGTTCGATTAGGGAGATTGTTGATACAATTCCCCTCTGGTCAAGGTTGACCAGATAGATGTGAAGAAGAGTCAAGTAGGACAAAAGGTTGACCGGATACTTGACCGGGAAAGTCCTAATTGGAGGTTAGGCAGTTGAAGTCCTGGTGAGTAAAGTCAGGTGAAAGACCTAGTGAGTGAAGCTAGACAGTTGGAAAGTCCTGGTGAGTGAAGCTAGGTGAAAGTCCTGGTGAGTGATGCCAGGTAGGTGAAAGTCCCGGTGAGTGAAGTCGGGCAGTGGGGAAATCCTGGTGAGTGAAGTCAGGCGAAAACCCTAGTGAATGAAGCTAGGTGAAAGTCCTGGTGAGTGAAGCCGGGCAGATGGAAAGTCCTAGTGAGTGAAGCAGGCAGATGGTAAATTGTGGTGAGTGAAGCCAGGCAGATGGGAAGTCCTAGTGAGTGAAGCTAAGCAGATGGAAAGTCCTAGTGAGTGAAGCCAGACACGAGGAAATCCAGATGGGTCAAGGGTGACCGAACATCTGGTGGAAGTCCAAGTAGGTCAAAGGATTGACTGGATACTTAGCACGAGGAAATCCAGATGGGTTAAGAGTGACCGGACATCTAGTGGAAGTCCAAGTGGGTAAAGGTTGACCGGACACTTGGCATGAGGAGAAAAGTCCAAGTGGGTCAAAGGGATTGACCGGACACTTGGTGAAGGAGACCTAGCAGGTCAAAGTTGACCGGATGCTAGACATGAGGTTTCAACAGGTCATGGTTGATCAGATGTTGGGTTTGGGAACCTTGGACTTGATTTAGGCAAGTCAAAGGTGGGTCAATCGATCAACCGATCGATTGAACCATAGTCCAATCGATCAATTAATCGATTGAATGAGTGTCGCGAAGAAGGTTTGGCCCAATCGATCGGGCGATCGATTTGGAGCAATTGTTGCGAGCACAGAACCTTTCCCAATCGATCAGCTGATCGATTGGGCATCTCCAATTGATCGGCCGATTGATTGGAGACTGGATTTCGCGCAGACGTGGGAAAAGGTTGGATTAATTGGTCGATCGATTTAGCCATTTTCAGAGAGCACAGAGGCACTCTAAATAGATCGACCGATAGATTCAAAGCCTCCCCAATCGATTGAGAGGCATTTAATCGATTGGGATCCGACCGTTGCGCAGGTTTAAAGCTGTTGTGAGCGATTTCTTCGACACGGCTTCAAGCGCTTCTCCTCCGATCTTCACAATATGTTCTCCACTGAGCTCACCGACACACACCAGATCTTGGAGGATTAGAGAGGAGTGTTGTTGCACTTCCAAGCAAGTCAAGAGGTGTATTCAAGCAAGAAGAAAAGCAAGCTAGGGTTTCTGTTATGTAAATCTTGTAAGATTTGATATTGTATTAGCTTGTATTTTGTTCTTCATGTATATCTTTGTATGTGAGCTTGTACAAGGCTTCTCCGCCTTCGGTAGTTACCGTAAAGGAGTGTTTTCATAGTGGATGAGTAAGTGAGGGTCGGATCCTTGGATTAGTCACCTCTTCTTGAGGTGGATACCAAGTAAATCCTAGTGTGTAGCGTTGTGAGTGTGTTTCTTGTTGTTTATTCCGCTACACATCATCGAAGAAGCACATCAATGAGTGCGCGAAGAGCTATTTACCCCCCTCTAGAATATTTCGACCCTAACATTTATCTGGTCTGAGCGCCTGGACCGCTCTGGCACCCGGAACGTACTAATGCGGCTTTGAACAACTACGCGTCAAGCAGGCGCCCCTGGGTTGCCCCAGGGGTCAGGGCGATCGGACCAGTCCGGGAGCTTGAACTGTTTGAATGCCTGAACTTGGTCCAGGCACCCAGATAGTCAACAACAGGTTGACTATCCAAATTCTCCTCCATTCCAGCTCCGTTCGCTTGGGTGATTTCAGTTATCCAGAATATAGCTCACTCAAACCCATTTTCTAACATTCTTTCCAAGCAAGGTTCTGCTCTGCTTCTCGTCCCTCGAAAATGCTGCACTCTTCCTTCTCATCCGTCAATATATTCTTCTACAGTACCTCGTCCCTCAGACACACCAAGCCCATCAACTCTCTTTGGTGTCGTCCTTCTCGCTAGCTACGTCTTTCACTCGACTTCCTATGCTCCTAAGTTCCTGCACACTTAGACACAAGGTAACAAATATACATAAGACCTAACTTGACTTGATTGATAATTTCAAAACTACCACGGGATACCTACACTTTGTCTCTTTAACCTCATTTCTTAAGTAAGGATCATGGTGCCCCTAAGGCGTAGCGCAGACGGTGGGCGCATGACATCTCTAGCATAATGGTCAGGGGTCAATTCTTAGGAACTAACTACCTGGGGTTTACCCCACCATGAACCTAATGCCTATGTACCTATATTTACCTTCCTCTGTATCCATGGAGTTGACATTAGGGGGGTCGTTAATGTAGTGGATCTATATATTTTTTTAAAGTAAGGATCATGGTGATTCTTAGCAATGGTGGTGTTGACTCCCTCATGGTTGGCTAAATTCCAATCAGTGTTAGCAATTTTCATCTTAATTTGCCTTGATGAGTGACCTTATCTAATTTAGAAAACTCTCAACCCTAATCTAAGACCTAGAAGGAGAAGAGCGGAGAATGAATTGTTGGTGCAATCGATCTCTGGTCAAGATTGACTAAGTTGACCAAGCTTGAGTTGACTCGAGTTGGGGTTTCGATATTTGATTAATATGTTGGTCTAGATGTTAAGTGAGTCAAAGTTAACCAGATACTTAATAGTAGATTAATATATTAAGTTAGTTAAGTGAAAAGTCAAGTACATTAAGGTTGACCAAATTCTTGACAATATATGAAAAGTCCAAGTGGGACACGATTGGCTAGACACTTGGTAATCAAAAGTCCAATAAGTAGTTGGTAAGAGAAAAGTCCAAGTGGATCACGGTTTGACTTCGTTTGGCGGCTGAAATTCTAACATGGAGTTGGCACGAGATGAAAAGTTCAAGTGACTCACAGTTGACTGGACACTTGGTGATCAAAAGTCCAATAGGTAGTTAGCAAGAGAAAAGTCTAAGTGGGTCACGGTTGACCGGACAATTGGTGGTCGAAAGTTCAACAAAGAGTTAGCATGAGGCGTGAAGTCTAGAAATGTCAAGGTTGATTGGATGCCATACAATAATGAAATCCCAACATAGTAAACTTCTGAATGTCATAACTTTTGACTTGGATATCAAAACGAGACAATTTTGGTGTGAAATAAAGCTTGTTCATAGATCTATTATATTTTTTACTCAATATCAGTCAAATGATCATCGATATCAGTCAACTGATGTCTTTATAAACCGAATAGAAGTAAGTTGATACAATTGTTAGACTTAATTGATGGTATCAGTCAATTGATGAGTTGCATCAATCAATTGATGACGATCAAAGCAAAACAAAAGAAAGTTGATTCGGTTGTTAGACTCAACTGATGAGCAACATCAATCAATTGATAACGATCAAAACCAAACAAAAGCAAGTTGATTCAATTGTTAGACCCGACTGATGTTTTTCATCAATTGATTAATGGTGGTTAAACCGGTCAAGAAAGAGCCATTATGTAGATTTAAATTGTCAGATTTGACATATCAATCTACTGATGGGTAAGATTAGTTGATTGATAGGTGAAAATTAGCCCTGGTTTGAAGGCTATGAAAGAAGGTTCTTGAGGAGATTTTGGCAAAGTGCTTTTACTTTCATTTTCATTTGTATTTTGTATTGTTTGTATTTTCAGAGGCTTCTCCATATCTAGAAGCTTCCCGAAAAGGAGAAGTTAATAGTGGAGGGAGATCACTAAGAGTAGGCCTTATATTAGTTACCTAAGAGGTGGATATCAAGTAAAATTTTAGAGTTATGCATGTGGAGTCAAGTTTGAATCAATGTTTTCATTGTGCATTCAAATAACAGGCACACTACAAGAAAAACTCTCATTAACAATGGTTTTCATCATTGTCATAGGCCCAAAAAATTATTGTTAAAAGATGTGTTATTAAAAGAGGCACTCAAAGACAATGGTTAAAAATTATTATTTTTTAGTCAACGACAATGGTTTGATAACGGTTTTTCACCGCTGTCTTTTAGCATGATCGACAACAATTTAACAATAATTTTAAACCATTGTCTTTGAGTGCTTTAGACAATAGTTTTACAACAATTTAAACCAATGTCTTTAGGTGGAATGGACAGTAATTTGACAACAAATAAAAATCATTGTATTTTGTTTGAGGTAGACAACAGTTTGACAATAAAAAACCCCATTGTGTTTTCAATTGAAAGGCAATAGTTTGATAACAGTTTAAAATCATTATCTTTGGTTGTGTTTTGCATCATTTTAAAATCATTGTCTTATTTAAATAATACATTTACAAAATCATTGTCTTATATTTAAAAGATAAATTGTTTAAATAATTAAAAATTATTGGGCTAATGATACTTTGAACTATATATTAATCAAACCTTATATAAAATCAATCTAAACATCATCAAAGTATCATTGATCAAGAACCGACTGTTGGTGCAATATCCCTAGGTCAAGGTTGACCAGGTTAACTGAGCTTGAGTTGGCTCAAGCTTGAGTCTTAATGTTTGAGTTTCGATATTTGACAATACATGGAGATTGCAGATGCAATCGTCTGATTGGGGAGATTGTTGATACAATTCTCCTCTGGTCAAGGTTTGATTAGTTTGATGTAAATAAGAGTCAAGTAGGTCAAGATTGACCGGATACTTGACCGGTAAAGCCCTAACTGGAGGTTAGGCAAAGGTAAGTTCTGGTGAGTGAAGCCAGGCATTTGGAAATCCTAATGTGTGAAGTCAGGTGAAAGACCTAGTGAGTGAAGCTAGGCAGTTAGAAATTTCTAGTGAGTGAAGCCAGGTGAAAGACCTAGTGAGTGAAGCTAGGCAGGTGAAAGTCCCGATGAGTGAAGTCGGGCAATGGGAAAATCTTAGTGAGTGAAATCAGATGAAAGTCCTGGTGAGTGAAGCTAGGCAGATGGAAAGTCCTGGTGAGTGAAGCCGGCAGATGGCAAGACCTAGTGAGTGAAGCCAGACATGTGAAGATCCAGTTGGGTCAAGGTTGACTGGATAGTTGGTGTTGGGAAGCCCAAATAGGTCAAAGGATTGACCGGATACTTGACACGAGAAAATCCAGATGGGTCAAAGGTAACCAGACATCTGGTGGAAGTCCAAGTGGGTCATGGAGGACCGGACACTTGGCACGAGATAGTAAGTCTAAGTGGGTCGAGGTTGACCATGTTGGTTAGTCCTAGGAAAACGTACTAGTTCCACTGTACAAAAATTTTTGTACAAGTGTCGAACCTTTCCTTAAATAACCTATTGTGTTCTTTAGAAGTTAAATTAGGAATCGCAGACAGAACTTAACATCATTGATTCCAAATTTAACTTTTATGTTCTTAATGGTTTAGATTTGAATCGCAAGCGGAACTTAACACTATTGATTCAAATCCACCTATGTTATTAATTCCATTAAATATTAATTTCCAAAATTGGCTTCTAGGACTGCATGGCGAGGCACATGGCCTTCTTGGATATGGGAGCAACCACCACCGCCTAGACAAAGCCTTTTAAGGAAAGCTAATATTTAATTTCCTTAAATAACTCTAGGTTAATCAAAAAGAACAATCGAATTACAAATTCGAAAAAGAGGAAAACACAAACTCAAAAAATAAATTCGATAAACTAGATCTAATTGTCTCTTGTATTTTCAATTCTTACAAAAAGAAATAACTAGCATGATGCAGAAAATAATTGCTAATTATACCTTCTTTTTGTATGCTAATGACCTCGAGATCTTCTGCCGTATTCCTCGCCTCGCCTTGGACGTCGTGTGGGCGACAAACCTCAAAGATGATCACCACCCAAAAGCTTCCTTCCTCTTCCTCTAAAAACCGGCCACCACCACCACCAAGGAGAAGAGAGCAAAAGGGAAAAGAGAGGGGAGAGGGAGGGTCGGCCACTTGAGGTTCTCCAAGCAAGAGAATAAGAATTGTCTCTCATGAGGCCTCCTCACCCCTTCTTTTATATTACTTGCCCAAGGCAAATAAGGAAAAACTTTTAACAAAAAATAAAATCATCCTCTAGTTTTTCCTTTTCCCTTTTTATTTTTCCTTTTCTTTCCTCTTGATTGAATCAATCACCAACATTAATTTTGTGATGATTTTTTAATTTTAATTATGGTCGGCCCCTTGCTTGGGCACCAAGCAAGGTGGCCGGCCACCTCATCAAGAGAAAAAAGGAAAAATAAATTTTTAATAAAATTTTATAAGCCATTATAAAATTTTGCAAGCTCTCTCCTAATTTCCTAAAGTGAGAGTCAAAAAAGAAAAGTTTTAAAAATTAAAACCATGTTTTAAAATTTAAAAACTTCTCTTATAAAATTTCCTTTTTCTAACATGATGATAGAAAATTTAAATTTTAAAACTTATCTTCCTTTTTTCTTAAACCATGAGCATGGTTAAAAAAGGAAAGTTTCAAAACTTTTAAAACTCTCTATTAAAACATGTGGCATAATTCAAATAAGGAAAGTTTTTAAAATTAAAATCTCTCTTTTAAAACTTATAGTTTTCTACAAAGAGAAGATTTTAAAAATTCAAAAACAACCCTCCTTGTTTGAATATTGTGGTCGACCCCTACATGCTTGGACACCAAGCAATAGGGCCGGCCCCTATAGATGAGGATGTGGCCGGCCCTTGCTTGGTCACCAAGCATTGGACCGGCCCCCTTCTTGGAAACCAAGATGAGCTTATATTTAGATGGACTTGAGGCTTTAATGAGGCTACGACAGGGACCTAGAGCAGAAATTGGTTTTGGCCTTCCGATGAGCTTGAGTATCCCGTGCTTGCCCCGAACACACAACTCAAGTTCATCGATAATCACTCATTCCACTAGAGAGTTATTATCGCACTACCGTACCAATCCCAAATTACATTATGGGCTCCTTCTTATCATGAGTGTGTTAGTCTCTCTGTGTTTAAGATAACAAATGTCCACTAATTAAGTAAGTTACTGACAACTCACTTAATTAATATCTAGCTCCAAGAGTAGTACCACTCAACTTCATTGTCATGTCGGACTAAGTCCACTTGCAGGGTATAACATGGCAATCCTTATGAGCTCCTTTTGGGGACATTTTCAACCTAGATAACTAGGACACAGATTCCTTCTATAATCAACAACACACACTATAAGTAATATCATTTCCCAACTTATCGGGCATATTGATTTATCGAGCTAAACCTCACCCTTTGATAAGTCAAAGAAATAAATATTAAATATATATGCTTGTTATTATATTAGGATTAAGAGCACACACTTCCATAATAACTAAGGTTTAGTTCTTTTATTAAGTCAGTACAAAAAGAACTTACCTAAATGGTCCTACTCAATACACTTAGAGTGTACCAGTGTAATTTATTAATCAAGATAAACTAATACTTAATTACACTACGACTATTCCGATGGTTTGTTCCTTTCCATCTTAGTCATGAGCAACTGTTTATAATTTATAAAGAACTGTCAACATGATCTTCTGTGTGTGACATCACACACCATATTGTCTACTATATAAATTAATTGAACAATTACATTTAACAAATGTAGATATTGACCAATGTGATTCTTTTATTTCAAAAATAAATGTTTACAAAAGCTAAGCTTTTAGTATACACTCTAACAATCTCCCACTTATACTAAAAGACTAAGCTGTCATATCTGTTACCATACATCTGATTCCCATCCCCTCCACATGTCGATCAAACGCTTTCGCCGGAAGGGCCTTAGTGAAAGGATCTGCCAGGTTATCTGCTGATGCAATCTTGGCGACGACAACTTCTCCTCGCTTGGCGATGTCTCATATCAGGTGGTACTTGCGCTCTATATGTTTACTTGCTTTATGGGCTCGTGGTTCCTTCGAGTTTGCAACTGCACCGCTATTATCACAATAAATTGTGATGATCTTGGGCAAACCAGGAATTACATCTAAGTCCATTAGAAAGTTCCTGAGCCATACAACTTCTTTGGCTTCCTCAGAGGCTGCCCCATACTCAGCTTCCATGGTTGAGTCCGAGACGCATTTCTGCTTAATACTCCTCCATGCAATGGCTCCACCTCCTAGAGTAAACACATAGCCTGACGTAGACTTACTATTGTCCCTATCTGATTGGAAGTCCGAATCTGTGTAACCCACAGGGAGCAAATCGTCTGCTTGGTAGACTAGCATATAATCTCTAGTCCTTCTTAGATACTTTAATATATGCTTCACAGAAGTCCAATGTCCTTGTCTAGGGTTACTCTGATATCTGCTAACCATGCCCACGGCAAAACAGATATCAGGTATCATACACAGCATTGCATACATAAGGCTTCCTACAGCCGAAGCATAAGGAACTGCCTTCATATCCTCTAACTCCTTTGATGTCTTCGGACACATCTCTTTAGATAAGGCTACTCCATGCCTGAAAGGTAAGAAACCTTTCTTGGAGTTCTGCATGCTAAAACGAGCAAGGATTGTATCTATATATAAAGCTTGGGATAGGCACAACATTCTTTTCTTGCGATCCCTTATAACTTTGATCCCAAGAATGTGTGCACATTCTCCTAAGTCCTTCATATCAAACTGTTTGGATAACCATACCCTTACGTCCGATAATACCTTGACATTGTTGTCAATTAACAAAATATCATCTATGTATAGTACAAGAAATACCACCACGTTTCCGTTACACTTCTTGTATACACAAGACTCATCCGGATACTGAATAAATTCATATGACTGGATTACTTCATTAAACCGGATGTTCCAAGATCTTGAAGCTTGCTTCAGTCCATAAATGGATCGATTGAGCTTACACACTAGATGCTCTTTGCCCTTTTCAATGAACCCTTATGGTTGCTTCATATGGATGTTTTCTTTAAGACTTCTGTTAAGGAAAGCTGTCTTGACATCCATTTGCCAAACCTCATAATCCATATGAGCGGCAATGGATAAGAGTATCTGGATAGACTTAAGCATAGCTACCGGCGAAAAAGTCTCCTCATAATCGATTCACTCTTTCTGAGTGTACCCTTTCGCAACAAGCCTTGCTTTGAAGGTTTCTACCTTCCCGTCTGTCCCTCTTTTCCTTTTGTAGATCCATTTGTATCCAACGGCTTTTACACCATCTGGTGATTCTACAAGCTCCCAGACCTTATTAGAATACATGGATTCTATTTCAGAATTCATTGCCTTTTGCCAAGATACTGCATCTATATCTTGTAGTGCTTCGTCAGATGTCCGGGGATCAGGTTCATGTTTACCTGGGATTAAGTTCGAAGACTCTCCCAAAAATATGAATCTCTCTGGTTGCCTCATAACCCTCCCACTACGACGAGGCACTATCTGTGGTTGTGTATCATGTGTGACACGTGTTGCAGTCTCTTGTGGTACTTCATCTTGTACCGTTGGTACTAAAGTAGACGTGTCCTCTCTAAGTTCTTCTAGAACAATTTTGCTACTGGGCTTGTGATCCATTATATAGTCTTCTTCTAAAAACTGGGCATTGGTGCTAACAATGACCTTCTGGTCTTTAGGACTATAAAATAAACCACCTTTTGTTCCTCTGGGATAACCTACAAACACACGAACTTCTGTACGAGATTCTAACTTATCAGTGTCTGGTTTCAGCACATGTGCTGGACTACCCCAAATCCGAATATGTCTTAGACTAGGCTTTCGCTCATTCCACAATTCTGTGGGAGTAGAAGATACTGATTTAGAGGGTACTAAGTTCAGAATGTGCGCTGCCGTTTCCAGAGCGTATCCCCAAAATGAATTTGGTAATTTTGAATAACTCATCATCGATCTAACCATCTCCATAAGAGTCTTATTCCTTCGTTCTGCCACACCATTCTGTTGGGGTGTATGATGTGCGTAGATTATATACTCTTTTATGCATATTTTTACGCACATTTACATACTTTGAGCATGCTTGATCTATGCATTTTTATACTTCCAGCTTTCCTTTTAGCATATTTACTCTTTTGGTTCGGAGATCTGCTTTTTGTGCATTTTCTGTACACAGGAGTCGAAATTGGTGAAGATTATGCGTCCTCGGGCAAGCTTGGAAGGAATTGAAGGGAGAGAGCATCAGGCCGTGTACCACACACGGCCGTGTTGTTTTAACAGGAAGGGAAGAGGACATGGCCGTGTGAATCTCACACGGCCGTGTCTTGATTTGAAGAAATTAGAGCAGATGCCTTACATGGCCGTGTAGATCTACACGGCCGTGTGAGGTTTCCAGAGGCCAAGCAGGTGGTGGTCGTGTGCACCACACGGCCGTGTAGCATTTCCAGAGAGCAGAAGGGTCCTGGCTGTGTGCACCACACGGCCGTGTAGTATTTCCAGAGAGCAGAAGGGTCCTGGCTGTGTGCACCACACGGCCGTGTAGTATTTCCAGAGAGCAGAAGGGTCCTGGCCGTGCGAATCACACGGCTGTGCAGCTTTGGCAGAGAAGGAACTGGACATAGCCGTGTGAATATCACACAGCCGTGTCATGGGCCGTGTGGCGCCCGATTTCCTGCTCTATTTAAACCCTCCTTCATGAATTGAAAGAGGATCTCTCCCTCCTTTGGGAGAAGGCAAGATTTGGTGGTATCCTCCCATTCTTGGGAGGATTTCTGGGCGATTCAAGGGGAGTTCTTGACGATTTCGACTCCGGAGCGAGGATTGGATCCGAAGACGAGGCTTCTTCATAGATAAGTTTTCTCTTTCCCCCTTTTCTTGGTTTCTTGGATTGGGGATTTAAGAAATACTTGTAATCTTTATTTCTTCGGGTATTCTTCCTCGATTCATGGAGTAGATCTTGTATTCTAGGATTAAGGGAGTATTTGTATGATGGATTGATGTAATCTCTTATGGATTTGCCATTTTCTTGTTTCAATGACATTGTCTTGCTTGTATCAATTAGATCTTGAATGATTAATGGTGATTTGTGCTTAATTCTCATTCTTGATTAATTGTTTAGATTTCTTGTGGACTTTGTAAAGATAGACTCTCACTCGATCATCCGAGGGATCCACGTGACAGGTGCAAGCCCTTGTAAGGACGTTTGAGAGATAATCTTGAAGAGGAAATATGAACATTCAAGAGAGTAGGATGGATCTTGTGCTTAGTTTCTTGTATCTTGATAGATTAATAAGTTGTGGGCTTCTATGTTGATATCCGAGGAAGACATAGTAATAGGTGCGCTTCTGTGTAAGGACAACGTAGGTTCACGTCTATTTGATCATATTTAGATACATTTCTCAGTCCTTAGCCGATTATCTATTGCAAGAGAGAACCGGTAACTTTCTACAAGTGTTTGGCAATTGAGGGATAAGAATTGGTGAACCATTTACATTCAAGAAATCTTACAAAGAAACCGAAACTCCTAGAATCTCCCTTTATCATAACCCAAAACACTAAACTCTTGTTTGTTGATATTTAATATTAGATTTGTTTACCTTCACTTTGCATTTGAAACAATTGGATAGTTGTTTAGCTAATTCGCATTGAGACATTTCTAGTGCTTATTCCAGTCCCTGTGGATACGATAATCTTTTATATTACTTGCGACATTTCCGTATACTTGCGGATCGTAACAAGTTTTTGGCGCCGTTGCCGGGGACTGCGCTATAACATTAGGAATTATCAATTGAGTTAGACTAAACATAACTTTTCTTTCTTTCTTTACATTTCCATAGTTGTAACTGTTTTTTTTTTTAGAATTCTGTTTCTATAAGCTTTTCTTTTCTTGAATAACATTCTTGACAATTCTTTTTGTTGCAATTCTAATTCTAATTCTAACTTTGCATTCTTGATTTCTAGCACTCTAATCTAACTTTTCTCTGTTTTCTCTTTTGATCTAGTTGCTTTCTTCTTTTCTTTTGTAAACATATCTTGCAATCTTTAGCATATGAATTATTCTAGACATTTTTCTTTTTTCCTTTTATCTTTTCTTTCTTGTTTTCATTATGCACTTTCTTTCATGCAATTTAAATTCTGCATTTTCTTTCTTGCTTTTCATTATGCATTTTATGTTCTTGTCTTTAATTCTGCATTTTTAGTTTCGCTTGTAATTTTTTTTTAGATATCTTGAGCACTAACATGTCAAGCAGGGCTTCAAGAGAATTTTTCACACCCATGAGCGCAAGATCTTCCATTGATGAATATTATGATTCAGAAGATGATCAATTTGAGTTTCTTTGTGGAGTGTGTGGTAGCACATCTCATCCAGCTGCTATTTGCCATTTTTTTCAAAAGACTGCTATAACTCCGGAACTTCAGTGTTTGGTTCAACCTTAATATCAAGATACATATGAGCAAGTTCCTGATACTTATGGCTATGACTGGGAAGATCATCAAATTCAGTACCTTCAACCCCAGCTAATTTCAGAGCAGAGTGAGCAGTCATTATTCCAGCAGTAGATCTCTGACCCTCCTCAACATTATAATCACTTTTGGATGAATCAACAAAATTTGGACTACAACTACATACAAAATGTTGAGTATACTTCCAAAGTAAATCAGAGTTTGTCAAAATTTCAGGATGATTCTTCATTAGATGGACCACATCGTTCACAATTTGATGAACCAATTGTTTGGGAGGACTCCCAAAACTCAAATACTCTTGCTCCCAATCAGATGAAGACCACAACACAAGATTCTGAAGAGCTAATGGTACAACGGGGAATCTTAGCTTTACGACTACTGCTACAAAATTCCAATAAAGTTGTTGATTCCTCTATTGATGATATTGATGTTAGTGGACTCTTCACTACTTATGATGATGATGTGGTGGATAAAAGTGTAGGGACATGTACTATGGAGGATATGTCCCAAGGATCACCTCCTTTGGTCACACAACCAATTGATACTATGGAATGTGTAAGAATAGAATTGGTTGATGATAATTGTGTAGGGACTTATGTAATGGAAGCAAAGTGCCAAGAATCACCATTTTCAGAAGCACCACCATTTGAGTCTGAGCTAGAGACACTATATAATTCTGAAGAAGTCACATCCCATTGTTTAGAACTTTCAGGTACATCTCAACAATGCAAGGGTAGTATTCTTAGTGATCTTTTAGAAAATTTCATAGATGTACCTATAATTGATTTTGTTGGATGTGATTCATTTTTTGATACATACTCAATTCATACTAATATGGTTTTAGTTCCTTCTTATATAACATGCTTGTGGGAGGTTTATTTTTCTTTTTGGTGTGAAGGTTTTCAAGAAGCCAATAATTGGAAGCTCATACTGAACCGTCTTCGACCACCTGAAAGAACTTTAAAGAAGGCAAAGATGGAGAGGGCGATACTTCACTTTTTAACTCCAATATTGAAAGCTCCCTCCATAATAAGAACCCTTGGTAAGAAGGTTCTAAAATATCTTACCCCTCCAAGAGAGAGATTTCGATGAATCTAATGAGGTGGTCGAGCTAAAGACCTTAAACAAGCGCTTCTTGGGAGGCAACCCAAGGGTTCTTTTAGTTAGTTTTGATTTGTATTTTAATTTCTTTTAGTTTGATGCATTCTTTTGATTTTGTTTTCAGGTTAGGTGCAAAACAGAGCCCGGCCGTGTGCTATACACGGCCAGGCAAAGGTTGCAGAGAAGGGAAGTGCTTGTGCCGTGTCATCCAGACACGGCCGTGTAGGATCTCCCGAGGAGAAAAAGGTCTAGGCCGTGTCTCAAACACGGCCGTGTAAAGAATCCCGAGAAGAAAGATGGAGAGGCCGTGTCTCAAACACAGCCGTGTAAAGAATCCCGAGAAGAAAGATGGAGAGGGCGTGTCCCAGACACGGCCGTGCGAAGAATCCAGAGAAGGAAGAGGGGGAGGTCGTGTGGATCTGCACTGTAACGACCCGCCTTCTGCTACTAGGCTGTAAGGCGAATCGTCACAATAATTGCTAAACTATGCTGTGCGGAAGACTGGGCTAACTAAAAATTTTCTACTAAACGGATCAAAACATAATGCTCTGGGTGTACCTAGGAGTTGTACACTTGCTAGGGGAGACAACCTATGCCTCCCGAATGACCTGCTAGCTGTAATCAGGAATTTCAATCGATCCACAGATCGATTGGGCTGTCGGATCGATCACGGGATCGATCCGACCGATATCGCACGGTAGAAGTCTCGGATCGGTCGGCGGACGATCTCGACACCACGCGAACATCGGCCGGATTCTCCGACCGATCCTGCTCATCGATCGGTCGGTGAGACCGATCGTGGCTTCACCGATCGCCGGCCGACCGATCGCTGATCGCAGATTTCGAACTCTACGTTGGCGGATGGATCGGTCGGCGATCCGATCTCGGGAGATACGAGAGTTATCAGATCCATCTGGATCGATCGGCCGACCGATCCAGAAGAGATGGCACTGGATCCGTCTCACGACCGATCCAGTTCGAAAGTCTCAAACGAAATCGAGTTTCGATTTCCAAGACCGATTCGTGCAAAATCGCATACACAAGTTCTAGATACATGAGAACACTCTAGCATGCAATTACTAACACTCTAACATCATATATTTAACATTCTAAGCATAATCTAAAGCATGGTTCGTTAACTCATGTCCAACATGGAAATACTAAAGTTCATATGCTGAATTGAAATTGCTAAGGAGTTCAAATGCGTAATTTAAAGCTTGTTAGAGCCCTAAGATCTTTCATTCCAGTTCCACACACACACATCTTGATCTGCATTGCCCTCCAGCTTCCTCTGCTAGTCCATTTTCCTTTTACCTGTATCTGCAGTATAAGGAAAATAGTATCTGTAAGCCAAAAAGCTTAGTAAGAAACCATCTACCTCACAAAAACATGCGGCGATGCAAATATGCTTTGAAATCATGCTGTTTAAAACATATGCTGAATGTACTGAATAAACTAAGCATGGCATGGCATATAAGCATACGATCATGGCAAAGCAACCAAATAAACACTGAACTGAATATAGGCTAAACTAACTGAAACTAAATCTGTAACTGGAAACAAACTCAACTAGCATCACTGATTTTGAGTTTTGAAATCTAATACATAATAAGTGAAAATACTAAACATGCTGTTGGGCCCGGCAACTGTACTTGCTGTGCGCGCATCCCTACTAGACCCGGGGTTGCAAGTCCCGAATTTAGCAGGGTTGTCTAGGCTATCTGAACCTAGGGACGACTGTGGGAGTCCAACCTAATGGATATCTAATCCAAAGATGCCACCGAAAATAAAATAATGATATCTATAGCTAATCGATATAACATGTCGCTTTAGGTTATCTGAACCTAGAGCTAGGTTATCTGAACCTAGAGGCGACTGTGGGAGCCCACCCATTGGACCGTAGTCCCATATAGCTAAAATAAACTGATTTACTGTTTTAAACGCTTCTAATGCATTTAACTGTACTATTAAAATGCCTAAGTTGCATTTTTACTGACCTAGTTATTTTGTCGAACACTTAGTGTGCCCCAACTCTCCTCTTTATTAGGGAGATCACCTTTAGGCACCCGACAACGTCTACGACCCCAACTGAAGAGGGTAAGCGTGTCCGGCCCATCTAAAGGTGCTCAACTAAAATCCCTAAATCTAAGAGGAGGGTTAAAACACCCTACATGTCAACAAAATCTGCATATTACTAATCTAATGCATAGAAAATCCAAACGGAGCTATTATACTGCAGGTGAGGGGTTTCTTACCTCTTGATCGTAATTTCTTACGATTCTATTCGCTAGAGTTCCGGTGGAGGTGATCCTCTCAACGATCCGATCGCGTCTTCGCGTTCCTCTCGCGGAGAAGAACCTCTTTCGTTTTGGAGTCGTCGCCGGAAGGTGAACCTATGGACCCTTGCCTTGGTGTGCCGTACATGAGGAAGAGGAGAAGGAGAGGGGCGCCGGCGTGAGGGTTTGAGAGGAGAAGGTGCCGAACCAAAATAAAAATGACCCAACTCCAACTTAAGTTTATTATTTATATTAAGTGGTTTAATGAACCCAACTCTAATATAAATATATTTGGTTCTCCTTTCTTTCAGCACGGCCCTGCTGGGTTCACCGGTTACTAATCTTATCCGTAAACCATAGGTCTCGGGTTCGATTCCCGCCTAAGCTATTTTACGGTTCTAATTATTTTTTGCTACTTCCGCTACAAGAAAAATTTCGGAAAAATATCTAAAATTCCAGAAAAATAACAGAATATTTCTAAAATAGTTTTGAGAATTTTTGGATGTTACAATACCTTTTAAAAGTTAGTCCTCGAACTTAGAACAATCTGGTACTTCTGTCTCATGCTCGTCGCCTCTGCTGCTGTGTGATTTTGCCAGCGACTTTGACTAATGGTACTTCCTTGTTCCATAATTTCTTTACCGGGTCTATTATCCGAATAGGCCGACCGTCATAGCCGAGATCATCACGGACTGCACTAACCGGGGCTCAATCACTGGTGGCGTCGGGATATGCTTCTTCACGATGGAGACATGAAATACGTTGTGGCAGCTGACATCTCCCGAGGTAGCTCTAACTCATATGCTACCTTGCCCACTCTCTTCGTGATAAGGTATGGTCCCACATATCCGGGAGCTAGCTTGCCCTTCTTCCCAAACGCATGACTCCCTTCATGGGAGCTACTCGAGGAAAACTGTATCCCCAACTGAAAACTCTAGGGGTCTGCGTCGTGTATCGGCATAGCTTTTCCGGTGGCTCTGTCTGTCTCTATCCTCTGCTGCTGGATGGCTGCTGTGGTATCCGCCACTAGATCTGTCTGAAGCTCTAGTTCCTTCTGCTCACCACTCTCATACCAACAGATTGGTGATCCGCACCTCCGCCTAGAGTGCCTCATAAGGTGCCATGCCGATAGTGGCTCGATAACTGTTGTTGTATGCAAATTCGGCTAAGCTCGGATATTTGCACCAACTTCCTTGAAGTTTAGGGCACACGCCGGAGCATATCTTCGAGTACCTGATTTACTCGCTCCGTCGACCAGTCGAGGATGGAATGTCAGGTCAATTTCAATTTGGTGCCCAATGCCGATCGTGACGCACTCCCGAAGTGTGATGTGAATCACTGCCTCGTCTCGAAATGATGGTTCGTGGGACTCCATGTAGTCGACGATCTCCGGAGATACAATCGAGCTAGCTTCTCCATGGAGTAGGATATCTTGACAGCCTAAAAAGTGGGCCGATTTAGTCAACTCGTCGACTATTACCCGATGGCATCAAAACCATTCGTGGTTCCGGGTAGCCACTATGAAGTCCATCGAGATATCCTCCCACTTCCATTCTGGGATCTGTATAGGCCGCAGAACTCCTCCTGGTCGCTGATGTGCCTTGACCCTCTGACGGTGAGGCAGATGCTAACATATCTGGCGATGTCTCGCTTCATCCCGGCCCACCAAAAGCGTTTCTTGGTCTTGATACATTTTGGTGGAGCTCGGATGCATCGCATAGGGAGTCCTGTGAGCCTCATCTAAAATCCTCTCTGAGTTCCTCCTGATCTGGAGTCTATCATCAAAATGCAACACCCCGCTATCGGACACTCTGAATTCTCTACTTTCTGATTCTGTTAGCCCTTGCTTGATTTTCTGAATTTCAGGGTCCTGATCCTGAGCTGACTGAATATCACCAAGCAAGGTAGACTCTAAGGTCATAGTAGAGAGCTGTCCGACGATGAGTTCGAGACCAAAATCCGCGATCTCCTTCTGTAGGGGTGGTGACATGGCTGCTAGAGATAATAAGGTAGCGCTGGATTTCCTGCTAAGTGCATCTGCTACCCTATTGGCTTTCCCTGGGTGGTAGAGGATGTCTATGTCATAATCTTTGACTAGCTCTAGCCACCTGCGCTGTCGCATATTCAGATCCTTCTGAGTGAAGAAGTACTTCAGACTCTGATGATCTGTATACACTCTGCACTGAGCTCCATACAAGTAATGTCTCCAAATTTTGAGAGCGAACACTACTGCTGCAAGATCATGAGTAGGGTAGTTCTTCTCATAATCCTTGAGCTGTCTGGAGGCATAGGCGATTACCTTGCCATCTTGCATCAGCACTGCTCCTAATCCCAATTTAGAGGCGTCACTATATATATCGAAGCTGTCTGTATTTTCGTAAAGCTCGAATAGGTGCACTAGTCAATCTCCTCTTGAGTTCGCTGAAGCTGTTCTCGCAGTCCTCTGTCCACTGAAATTTCCTTGGGGAGGCTATCTGGAGAAGTCCTCTACAAATTTTCTCATAATATCCTCGCTAATCCCGAAGCTCCCGATCTCGCTCTTAGGTCTCCTCCGCATTTATCGCTTCTATCTTGTCGATCTACCATAATACCATCCTTTGAGATGACGTGCCCCAGGAAGGACACCTGATTTAGCCAAAACTCACATTTCATGAACTTGGCGTATAGCTGGTTCTGCTGAAGGGTCTGCAATACTAGTTTCAGGTGCTCTGAGTGTTCTTCCTAAGTTCCTGAGTAGATAAGAATGTCATCGATAAACACAATAACAAACTTATCTAAATACTCCCTGAATACCCTGTTCATGAGATCCATGAATGTAGCTGGAGCATTTGTCACGCCAAAAGGCATGACTACGAACTCGTAATGTCCGTATCTGGTCCTGAATGCTGTCTTCAGTATATCACCCTCCTTGACTCTGACTTGGTGATATCCTGATCTGAG
Organism: Zingiber officinale; assembly: GCF_018446385.1. Classification (NCBI taxonomy): domain Eukaryota; kingdom Viridiplantae; phylum Streptophyta; class Magnoliopsida; order Zingiberales; family Zingiberaceae; genus Zingiber; species Zingiber officinale. The sequence goes on from NC_055995.1 coordinate 23,253,271, forward strand.
GTCAATTTTTGAGAACACTGCTGCTCCCTTTAACTGGTCGAACAGGTCATCTATTCTGGGAAGAGGATACCTGTTCTTGATCGTGACCTGATTCAGTGCTCTGTAGTCTATACATAGCCGCATGCTTCCATCCTTCTTCTTCACGAATAGCACAGGCGCTCCCCATGGTGAGTGACTAGGGCATATGAAGCCCTTGTCAAGTAGCTCCTGTAGCTGCTCATAAAGTTCCTTCTACTGGAGCCATGCGGTAGGGCGCTTTGGAAATAGGATTGGTGCCGGAAGAGCTCTATCTCAATTCAATCTCCGGCCGGTGCTAGGCTGGTAACTCTTCGAAGATCACTGGTAGTCACATACAACCTGACCTCAGCTGTTGGTCCTCATCACGGCCGGTAGTGACTACATGTGCTAGGTACCCGCACATCCCGAATCCATCAACTTCTGGCCTTCATAGCTGAGAGAAATTTTCTGCTTTTCTCTTTGGTTCTCCGATGTACTCGAACTGCTTCGGGTTGGAATACGACTTTCTATTTACGGCACTCTATGGAAGCACCATATTTGATCTGAAAGTCCATCCCAAGGATGACGTCGTAGTCAGCCATTTCTAGCAGGATCGGATCACAAAAGAGTTCCCGATCTGCTATAATGACTCGCACTGAGCCAGTGCGTGGATGCCATGACCTCTCCTGAAGGTAGTGCCGTCAGAAACTGACCGCTGAGTATCTCTGGGGGTATTTCTAATTTCTCGGAGAACACCCTGGCTATATATGAATGGGTTGCCCCAGTATCAAATAGAACAGTAGCACTATACTGAAAGATGCTAATCTGACCTGTGACGACTGTCGAGGCATTTGCTACGTCCTCTCTGGTGAGTGAGAAGATCCTCGCATTCGCCATAGCTGGAGGGGCTTCTAATCGGCCCTGGCTGATGAGTGGACCTTCCAGAGCGGCCTGCATCTGATGTAACTGAGCTGGCTGGCCTGCATACTGGATCTGCTGTGGCTGAGGAAGACCGGTCTTGTTCGGGCACTGCTTGGCCATGTGCCCTTCTTGTCCACATTCAAAGCATCCTCGTGTGCCCTTGCGACAAACCCCTGGGTGGAATCTCCCACAAGTGGCACACTTTGGATAACTGGGTCGCTTGCTAGATGGCCCTCCTTTTGAGTCACTCCCTGATTTGCGCTTGCTGTTGGAGTTCCCTTTCCAGTTAGAGCTGTGGCCTTGCTGTTTTTGAGTGTGAGAGTTTCCTTGGCCCTTGAACTCTGAGGAGACTTGCCTCTGCTGCTTTATGCTGTTCTAGTAATGCTCTGTGGTCAATGTACTGCTCACCAATTCCTCTGTGGTTTGTGGCCTATGTATGCCACCAGCCACGTTTACTGCTATTTCTGGCCTCAGCATCTTGAGCATCAACCTGATCCATTCCTTTTCTGTGCTGACCAGCTCTGGGCACAGACGAGCCAACCTGTTGAATTTCTTCATGGCTTCCTCAACTGATAGGTTGCCCTGACGAAACTCAGTGAACTCGTCATAGTGGCGGTTTGTAACCCGCATATGAAAGAACTCCTCAAAGAATTCCTTCTCAAAGTCAGCCCATGTCATCTGGTTCACTGGGCGCTTCATTCTGATTCTTTCCCACCACATGCGTGCGTCTCCTCGGCAGAAGGAGGCACACTTCACCTTCTCGTGTTGCCAGTCCGAAGCTCCATCGTGCTTTCGAGTTTTGAACCATGCTTGTGCATCCCATGGTTCACTAGTGCCCGAGAAGTTCTCTCGCTTGACTCACGCCACCGGATCGATAGGCTTCCTTTCGCTCACTGGACCGGCATCGTGGGCCGGTGTTGGCGTCAGAGTTTGAGCTGGTGGAACCTCTAAGACTACTGGCCGAGGTGACGGTGGGGTATTCTACTGATTAGCCTTTAAGGTGGCTATCTCTTGCTGCTGTAACTGAGCCACCAGTGCTGTAAGGTCTGGAGGAGGCACTGAACTGCCTGCCTCTTGCTGGGGCTCAGTAGCTAGTGCCCTCCTAGCGGGGCGTCCTCGTGCCATTTCTAAAGACATAGAGAACATAGGTATAACTAACACTATCACAGTTATCTAACTACTGATATCATGTTCAAAGACTATCTTACACTAGCAGGAAGTAGGCATATAAACATGAACTGTAATAATAAATAAGAAGCATAAATAAAGTAGGGGTGTTCTTACTTGGAAACTGCAGGTACAATGCTGATGTGTGTGTAGGAAGTATGGAACTTGGCTCTGATACCACTCTGTAACGACCCGCCTTCTGCTACTAGGATGTAAGGCGAATCGTCACAATAATTGCTAAACTATGCTGTGCGGAAGACTGGGCTAACTAAAATTTTTCTACTAAACAGATCAAAACATAATGCTCTGGGTGTACCTAGGAGTTGTACACTTGCTAGGGGAGACAACCTATGCCTCCCGAATGACCTGCTAGATGTAATCAGGCATTTCAATCGATCCACAGATCGATTGGGCTGTCGGATCGATCACGGGATCTATCCAGCTTGATACTGGCACGGTAGAAGTCTCTGGATCGGTCGGCGGACCGATCTACTGACACCCACGGGAATACTGGCTGGATCGGTCTGCCGACCGATCCAGCTGCTCACTGATCGGTCGGTGAGACCGATCAGTGGCTCACTGATCGGTCGGCCGACCGATCAGTGACTGCAGATTTCGTCCCGAACTCTCTGTTCGCGGATGGATCGGTCGGCTGACCGATCCTGGGAGATACAGTAGCTACTGTATCCATCTGGATCGGTCGGCTGACCGATCCAGGAAGAGGAATGGCACTGGATCGGTCTGCTAACCGATCCAGGTTCTGAAAGTCTGAAACGAAATCAGAGTTTCTGATTTCCAGCACTGATTCGTGCCAAAAATCGCATACACAAGTTCTAGATACATGAGAATACTCTAGCATGCAATTACTAACACTCTAACATCATATATTTAACATTCTAAGCATAATCTAAAGCATGGTTCGTTAACTCATGTCCAACATGGAAATACTAAAGTTCATATGCTGAATTGAAATTGCTAAGGAGTTCAAATGCGTAATTTAAAGCTTGTTAGAGCCCTAAGATCTTTCATTCCAGTTCCACACACACACATCTTGATCTGCATTGCCCTCCAGCTTCCTCTGCTAGTCCATTTTCCTTTTACCTGTATCTGCAGTATAAGGAAAATAGTATCTGTAAGCCAAAAAGCTTAGTAAGAAACCATCTACCTCACAAAAACATGCGGCGATGCAAATATGCTTTGAAATCATGCTGTTTAAAACATATGCTGAATGTACTGAATAAACTAAGCATGGTATGGCATATAAGCATACAATCATGGCAAAGCAACCAAATAAACACCGAACTGAATATAGGCTAAACTAACTGAAACTAAATCTGTAACTGGAAACAAACTCAACTAGCATCACTGATTTTGAGTTTTGAAATCTAATACATAATAAGTGAAAATACTAAACATGCTGTTGGGCCCGGCAACTGTACTTGCTGTGCGCGCATCCCTACTAGACCCGGGGTTGCAAGTCCCGAATTTAGCAGGGTTGTCTAGGCTATCTAAACCTAGGGACGACTGTGGGAGTCCAACCCAATGGATATCTAATCCAAGATGCTACCGAAAATAAAATACGATATCTATAGCTAATCGATATAACATGTTGTTTCTAGGTTATTCGAACCTAGAGCTAGGTTATCTGAACCTAGAGGCGATCGGGAGCCCACCCATTGGACCGTAGTCCCATATAGCTAAAATAAACTGATTTACTGTTTTAAACGCTTCTAATGCATTTAACTGTACTATTAAAATGCCTAAGTTGCATTTTTACTGATCTAGTTATTTTGTCGAACACTTAGTGTGCCCCAACTCTCCTCTTTATTAGGGAGATCACCTTTAGGCACCCGACAACGTCTACGACCCCAACTGAAGAGGGTAAGCGTGTCCGGCCCATCTAAAGGTGCTCAACTAAAATCCCTAAATCTAAGAGGAGGGTTAAAACACCCTACATGTCAACAAAATCTGCATATTACTAATCTAATGCATAGAAAATCCAAACGGAGCTATTATACTGCAGGTGAGGGGTTTCTTACCTCTTGATCGTAATTTCTTACGATTCTATTCGCTAGAGTTCCGGTGGAGGTGATCCTCTCGACGATCCGACCGCGTCTTCGCGTTCCTCTCGCGGAGAAGAACCTCTTTCGTGTTGGAGTCGTCGCCGGAAGGTGAACCTATGGACCCTTGCCTTGGTGTGCCGTGCATGAGGAAGAGGAGAAGGAGAGGGGCGCCGGCGTGAGGGTTTGAGAGGAGAAGGTGCCGAACCAAAATAAAAATAACCCAACTCCAACTTAAGTTTATTATTTATATTAAGTGGTTTAATGAACCCAACTCTAATATAAATATATTTGGTTCTCCTTTCTTTCAGCACGGCCCTGCTGGGTTCACCGGTTACTAATCTTATCCGTAAACCATAGGTCTCGGGTTCGATTCCCGCCTAAGCTATTTTACGGTTCTAATTATTTTTTGCTACTTCCGCTACTCGGAAAATTCCGGAAAAATATCTAAAATTCCAGAAAAAGAACAGAATATTTCTAAAATAGTTTTGAGAATTTTTCGGGCGTTACATGCACGGCCCGTGTAGGAGAGTTATTAAAGTCCTCTTTCTACCTTACACGGCCAGATCTTGGTCGTGTTCCGCACACCCCCAACTCTCCAAAACATATCTTTCTCTCCCAATCTCGTAAAAACTCCTCTCTAATCTCTCAAGATCTCTTAGATCCGGATTCTCCTCCTCTCTAAGACTTGGACTTTTTGTTCTCCTAACCTAAGATCTTTGCTCTTTGAAGTTTTGTTCTTTGAGTTCCATTTTTCCAACCCTAGATAATTCTTCCCCTATCTAAACTCATCAAGATGTCCAACATTTTGAAGAAACTTCGCAAAGGAGGTGGTGGATCCAGTGGAGACAAAGAGAAGGAGCCATCAAGGGACAAAGGAAAACAACCTGTGAAGGGCAAAGGCAAACGGACTTCACGCAACGAAGGTAATGACAATGAATTCAATATTGTGTTTAGAAATGATGATCAAGTAACTAGATTTGCAATTCTTGTCAATAGAAAGATAGTGTGTACTAGATATATGGACCCAACTGTTCTTGATATGCTTGGAATTAGGGAAGATGTAGATTTGATGATTGGGTTTTTGGATTGGAGTGATATTATGTACACACATTTGCCTACATATCCTCGTCTTATTTTGGAATTTTTAAGTTCATTGGATGTCCATTTTACTAATGAAGATGATTATTTTGGAAAAATCTCATTTAGACTAATGAATCAAGAATTTCTATGGGCATTTAGTAACTTTAATTCTTGTTTTGGATTAACCACCGGTAGCCCTCGTAGATTTGATCCAATGTTTAATTGGAATCATTTTTGGAATGCAATAACTGTGTTAGATCAATCTTATGAGCCTTCAAGAGCTAAGACCTCCCATATGCAAAACCCCATCTTTAGGTATCTACATAGAGTCATGGGTAAAACTATTTTTGGTAGGGGAGAGAGTGATGGGGTGGTTAAAAAGATAGAGCTTTATGCTTTATGGGCTATGCTCTATAAGGTTGAATTTGATTCTGGTTTTCATTTTGTTCAAACCTTATTAAGATCTGCTAGGGCATCATCGGGATCAATTATTTTTGGTGGTTTGATTACCCGAATAGCTTATAATTTAAATCTTGATGTTGATGGGTTGGAAATAATTCATGGTAATGACATGATTGACATTGATGCATGTCTTGCTATGAAAATGATCGTTCGGGATGGGAATGGTTTCGCGTTTCCTAGGAGGAGTGGTTCTCCTTTACCCCTTCCTTTTCCTGAACGAACTACTATTCGTAACCCGACTAATTGGGTAATCTCTGAGTTAGATTTTGAGGATAACCCTTCTATACCTGGAGACACTGAGCCACATCATGAGCCCTCGTCATATGGACACCCGCAGCCTTCTAGTTTTATGGAGCCCGCTAGGCATTCTTTTGCATATGGCACGGGATCTTCTAGGTTTGATTTTTCAGATTTTCGTACGTCTCTAGAATCACTTCATGAGAAGCAAGATTCCCAACGAAAAATGTCGGAGGGGTGCTTCTCTTTATCTGATGATCAGTTTAGGGAGGTACAAAATTATTTTCAGTTTACGAGGAATTTTCAAGGTCAAGTGGCTGAGTTTGTGCAGGATTATGATACTGATCAGGCTAGGATGAGAGATTTAATTTTATACAGAGCATGATGCTTACTAGCCAACAAGTAGATGCTTTATATGAGTATCATAGATCCCTGGGTGAGATTCCAGGTTTTCCTAGTTTTCCTATTGGCCAACCACGTCGTAGACCTCCTTTCCCTCGTCCACCTCCACCTCCTCCACCATATTGATTTCATCGGGGGGTGTCATGTATTGTTTAGTTTGGTTTTCAGTTTTTAGTTTTTGTTAGTTTTTCATGTTGGTTCTTATTTTCATTGCTTGTTGCTTTATTTTGCTTGTTTTGAAATAATCATGGCAAAAAAAAATTGAGAACATCAAATCTTCACTTATATGCTTTCTTGGATTCAAGTGAAATGTTAGCACGATTATTGTCTTGATTCATGATGTTCGAATGATGCTAGTAGTAAACTTTGTGTAGTTCTTTTTTCTATCTTGGGAAGCATTAATAAGCTGAGAATCTTATGGTGATGAGTTTTAGTTTTGGTTCAACCTTAAGGATTTTATCTTCACTACACTTGTGCTTGATGCTTGAATAGTTGATGTCATTGAAATAGTCATGATTCATCTTGTTTTGCTTAGTACTTGGTTTCCATGGTGATTTCTCAACTTTCATTTTGGTTATTGGATGAGGCTCAAATCATTAAAGCTCATTTGGAAAAATCAAAATATCCCAACATGTGTGCTAAAAGTACATTTGTGAATAAGTTTTGCACAATGCAAACACTTATAAAAAAAAATAAATAAGGGATATAAAAAATAGTTGTCATGAGTGGAATCTAGTAAGTCACCCCTTTGAGACCGAGTTAGGTTACTGGGGAAATGACTGCTTAGCTTCCCTTGAGATTGAGCACACCTTTGAGACCTTGGGTTAGTTGAGAAATATGAACCAAGTGAATGGTGAGTAAGTGCCTATCACTGGTTACTTGTCTATCACTGGAAACATTAGGAATTCAAATTTGATGACGACTTGACTAGGACATGGATTGAAACTTGAAGGGTGTTGAGTTACTTTTACACTGTGGACAAGATTCTTATGCTTGAACCATACTTTACTTGTTTCCATGATCACGCTTGTTAATGAAACCTTTTGATAGAGTTAGGAAAGTGCACTAGGTTTTATGAATGTGTTGTAGAACGTATGAATTTAGATTGCAGCATTTTGCTTGAGGACAAGCAAAGGTTTAAGTCTGGGGGTGTGATGTGCGTAGATTATATACTCTTTTATACATGTTTTTACGCACATTTACATACTTTGAGCATGCTTGATCTATACATTTTTATACTTCCAGCTTTCCTTTTAGCATATTTACTCTTTTGGTTCGAAGATATGCTTTTTGTGCATTTTCTTTACATAGGAGTCGAAATTGGTGAAGATTATGCGTCCTCGGGCAAGCTTGGAAGGAATTGAAGGGAGAGAGCATCAGGCCGTGTACCACACACGGCCGTGTTGTTTTAACAGGAAGGGAAGAGGACATGGTCGTGTGAATCTCACACGGCCGTGTCTTGATTTGAAGAAATTAGAGCAGATGCCTTACATGGCCGTGTAGATCTACACGGTCGTGTGAGCTTTCCAGAGGCCAAGCAGGTGGTGGCCGTGTGCACCACACGGCCGTGTAGTATTTCCAGAGAGAAGAAGGGTCCTGGCCGTGCGAATCACACGGCTATGCAGCTTTGGCAGAGAAGGAACTGGACATGGCCGTGTGAATCTCACACGGCCGTGTCATGGGCCGTGTGGCGCCCGATTTCCTGCTCTATTTAAACCCTCCTTCATGAATTGAAAGGGGATCTCTCCCTCCTTTGGGAGAAGGCAAGATTTGGTGGTATCCTCCCATTCTTGGGAGGATTTCTGGGCGATTCAAGGGGAGTTCTTGACGATTTCGACTTCGGAGCGAGGATTGGATCCGAAGACGAGGCTTCTTCGTAGATAAGTTTTCTCTTTCCCCCTTTTCTTGGTTTCTTGGATTGGGGATTTAAGAAATACTTGTAATCTTTATTTCTTTGGGTATTCTTCCTCGATTCATGGAGTAGATCTTGTATTCTAGGATTAAGGGAGTATTTGTATGATGGATTGATGTAATCTCTTATGGATTTGCCATTTTCTTGTTTCAATGACATTGTCTTGCTTGTATCAATTAGATCTTGAATGATTAATGGTGATTTGTGCTTAATTCTCATTCTTGATTGATTGTTTGGATTTCTTGTGGATTTTGTAAAGATAGACTCTCACTCGATCATCCGAGGGATCCACGTGACAGGTGCAAGCCCGTGTAAGGACGTTTGAGAGATAATCTTGAAGAGGAAATAGGAACATTCAAGAGAGTAGGATGGATCTTGTGCTTAGTTTCTTGTATCTTGATAGATTAATAAGTTGTGGGCTTCTATGTTGATATCCGAGGAAGGCATAGTAATAGGTGCGCTTCTGTGTAAGGACAACGTAGGTTCACGTCTAATTGATCATATTTAGATATATTTCTCAGTCCTTAGCCGGTTATCTATTGCAAGAGAGAATCGGCAACTTTCTACAAGTGTTTGGCAATTGAGGGATAAGATTTGGTGAACCATTTACATTCAAGAAATCTTACAAAGAAACCGAAACTCCTAGAATCTCCCTTTATCATAACCCAAAATACTAAACTCTTGTTTGTTGATCTTTAATATTAGATTTGTTTACCTTCACTTTGCATTTGAAACAATTGGATAGTTGTTTAGCTAATTCGCATTGAGACATTTCTAGTGCTTATTCCAGTCCCTGTGGATACGATAATCTTTTATATTACTTGCGACATTTCCGTACACTTGCGGATCGTAACAGTGTACCAGGAGCAGCCAATTGGGATTGAATCCCGGCCTCTGATAAGTAATTCCTAAACTCTCCTAAGAGGTATTCACTACCACGATCAGACCGTAGTGTCTTGATACTTTTACCTAAACGTTTCTCGACATCAGCCTTGTACTTTTTGAACTTATCAAAGTATTCAGACTTGCGGCGCATCAGGTAAATGTATCCGTATCTTGAATAATTATCTATAAAAGAGACAAAATATTCAAAACCACCTCTAGCCTGGATAGACATAGGACCACACAAATTAGAATGAACCAATTCTAACGCTTCTTTGGCTCTATACCCCTTGGCCTTAAAAGGCCTCTTGGTTATTTTACCTTCCAAGCAAGATTCACAAGTTGGAAAATTTTCCAACTCTAATGAACCCAAGAGTCCATCAGCTATAAGCCTTTGAATCCTACTTAAATTAATATGACCAAGCCTTAGATGCCAAAGATACGCTTGATTCATCTCCGAAGGTTCTTTTCTCTTATTGGAATTAGAAAATGTGTTATTAATTTCCATTTGTTGCTTTGTGGGAGAAATTGGATTTAAAGTATATAAATTGTCAACCAATGCACCAGAACAGATAATAACCCTATTTCTCTTTATAACCACATTGTTATTAAAGGAAACATAATATCCATCCAAATATAGTTTAGAAACTGAAACTAAATTCTTTCTAAAATTGGATACATAAAGATAATTTCTTAAAACCAATTTTCTATTCCTATCAAAAGATAAGTAAACATCTCCCACTACAACAGCTGTCACCTTAGTAGCATTCCCCATATAGACGGTAATCTCTCCTCCAAATAGTCGTCGGGTTTCCTGGAACCCCTGCAAAGAATTGTAGACATGATTAGTGGCTCCCGTATCTACACACTAGGTGCTGGTAGATAACATCGCTAAATATGTTTCAAGTACTAGAGCATATGATATACCTATATTGTTCTGATTCCTACGAGGGCAGTCTGTCTTCCAATGTCTTGACTGCTTGCAGATGAAGCACTTTCCCTTCGGCTTCTTCATTCCTGCTTTTTGTCCCTGAGGTTTATTCACTCTCTTTGCTGAAAAGACCTGTTTCTTCTTCTTCTTGTCTTTCCGCTTAGAAGTAGAACCATTTTCAGCATAGTGAATCTGAGAACTTTGACGAAATATACCTTCTGATGCCTGTAGTTCTATCAGAAGTTCTGCCAACGTATACTCTCTTTTGTTCATGTTATAGTTCAGGCGGAACTGCTCAAAACTTCTGGGTAGCCTTTGGAGAATTATATCGACCTGGGTTTCTCCATCGATTTCTCCTCCAAGAACTTGTATTTCGTTCAGATAGGCCATCATTTTGAGGATATGATCCCTTACGGTTGTTCCCTCAGACATGGTGGCTGTCATTAATTTTCTCATTGCTTCTTGCCTAGTAGTCCGACTGTGGTGCCCAAAGAGTCTTTGAGATTGTTCTTTATATCATAAGCTGTTGGTAAATCTTGATGCTGATGTTGCAATACATTTGACATTGATGCCAAAATGTAACACCGCGCCATCTCATCAGCTTTTACCCATTTCTTATGATACTCAATCTCCTCTAGGGTAGAGTCACCGTCAGGTGCATCAGGGCAAGCCTCAGTCAGTACAAACTTATAGCTTTCAGCAGTAAGAACAATGTCTAGGTTTCTTTTCCAATCAATATAGTTTGGACCAGCAAGTTTGTTCTCTTTCAGTATAATGGCTAGTGGGTTGAAAGTCATCCTAAGAATCACAAAAATAAACTTTGGTCAAGACTCTAAATTTAGAATAATATTGATTCCTCAAACAATACTATTTTAAATTAACCAACATCTCAAATAACCGTGAATTTTGCATGCCATGATAGTGTGGACGTATATAAAATCAAACATTTGTAAGAGGAGGTTTTACCCATTAATTTTATTCTTGTCAACCTAACTTTATGACAAATAAAATTAATAGTTGGTTTTCCTTTGGTCACACAAATAATAGCAGTGACTCCAATGGGGAGGATACTATTAGACGTGCCTAAGTGTATACCATTACTTGACACTAAGTCCATTAATAAGATTGTGCCCCTTCCGATGGGGAAGATCACACTCTCTTAATTAATTTCCTATAGTCATCCAAAATGGAAGTTTGATCTAGTGATCCACAAACAAACTCATCTGATATGGAGGAAGGCACTCAGAGCCAACGCGCAAGTTTGTTTGCATCACTTACAAACCAGTAATAGAGACCGTGGAATTTATTAAAATAAATCCCTCTCTCACTTAGTTATTTAAAGTGAGGAATTTTAATTTATCCTAGCATACATCACATGCATACACACACATCACAGTAAATAAAAGCAATAAATATGGAAATTATTTTCCAACTATTATGGCCTTTTTCTGTTACTGTCCTCCATGTGCTCCAACCCTAGTTGTTGCCATCTTTAGCCACCGCCATCGGGTTGAGTTGTTGCATCCATCTTGCTTCTTATTCCGCTACGCCTCTGGTGCTTCAAAAGTACCACGTCTCGTAAGAATCTGATCCGCGATAAAAATAGAATTGTACATATATCGATCCTATATTCCACAAGGGAATGTACATGTAATCTAGATCGAAAATAAAATTTTAAAATCCTAGGGCTAATACAGCTCCTGCTGTATTAGTTACATACAATCATGCACACACAAAATATTGCCCTTGACATGTCCAAGGGTCCAATCACACACAACATCTATAAGCCATAATAATTGGAGCCTGCAACCAAAGAGTTAGCACATACTACTATTCTCCTGCCAAAATTATGTATGACATGTGCATAACCTATTTGAATTCTAAACACACAGGGGCAAACCCTAGCTCTGATACCAATTGTTGGTTAGTCCTAGGAAAACGTACTGGTTCCACTGTACAAAAATTTTTGTACAAGTGTCGAACCTTTCCTTAAATAACCTATTGTGTTCTTTAGAAGTTAAATTAGGAATCGCAGACGGAACTTATCATCATTGATTCCAAATTTAACTTATCTGTTCTTAATGGTTTAGATTTGAATCGCAAGCGGAACTTAACACTATTGATTCAAATCCACCTATGTTATTAATTACATTAAATATTAATTTCCAAAATTGACTTCTAGGACTGCATGACGAGGCACATGACCTTCTTGGATATGGGAGCAACCACCACCGCCTAGACAAAGCCTTTTAAGGAAAGCTAATATTTAATTTCCTTAAATAACTCTAGGTTAACTAAAAAGAACAATCGAATCATAAATTCGAAAAAGAAGAAAACACAAACTAGAAAAATAAATTTGATAAACTAGATCTAATTTCCTTTTGTATTTACAATTCTTACAAAAAGAAATAACTAGCATGATGCGGAAAACAATTGCTAATTATACTTTCTTTTTGTATGCTAATGACCTCGAGATCTTCTGCCATATTCCTCACCTCGCCTTGGACATCGTGTGGGCGACGAACCTCCAAGATGATCACAACCCAAAAGGTTCCTTCCTCTTCCTCTAAAAACCGACCACCACCACCACCAAGGAGAAGAGAGCAAAAGGGAAAAGAGAGGGGAGAGGGAGGGTCGGCCACTTGAGGTTCTCCAAGCAAGAGAATAAGAATTGTCTCTCATGAGGCCTCCTCACCCCTTCTTTTATATTACTTGCCCAAGGCAAATAAGGAAAAACTTTTAACAAAAAATAAAATCATCCTCTAGTTTTTCCTTTTCCCTTTTTATTTTTCCTTTTCTTTCCTCTTGATTGAATCAATCACCAATATTAATTTTGTGATGATTTTTTAATTTTAATTATGGTCGGTCCCTTGCTTGGGCACCAAACAAGGTGGCCGGCCACCTCATCAAGAGAAAAAAGGAAAAATAAAATTTTAATAAAATTTTATAAGCCATTATAAAATTTTACAAGTTCTCTCCTAATTTCCTAAAGTGGGAGTTAAAAAAGGAAAATTTTAAAAATTAAAACCATGTTTTAAAATTTAAAAATTTCTCTTATAAAATTTCCTTTTTTAACATGATGATAGAAAATTTAAATTTTAAAACTTATCTTCCTTTTTTCTTAAACCATGAGCATGGTTAAAAAAGAAAAGTTTCAAAACTTTTAAAACTCTCTATTAAAACATGTGGCATAATTCAAATAAGGAAAGTTTTTAAAATTAAAATCTCTCTTTTAAAACTTATAGTTTTCTACAAAGAGAAGATTTTAAAAATTCAAAAACAACCCTCCTTGTTTGAATATTGTGGCCAACCCCTACATGCTTGGACACCAAGCAATAGGGTCGGCCCCTATAGATGAGGATGTGGCCGACCCTTGCTTGGTCACCAAACATTGGACCGACCCCCTTCTTGGACACCAAGATGGGATTATATTTAGATGGACTTGAGGTTTTAATGAGGCTACGACAGGGACCTAGAGTAGAAATTGGTTTTGGCCTTCCGATGAGCTTGAGTATCCCGTGCTCGCCCCGAACACACAACTCAAGTTCATCGATAATCACTCATTCCACTAGAGAGTTATTATCGCACTACCGCACCAATCCCAAATTACATTATGAGCTCCTTCTTATCATGAGTGTGTTAGTCTCCCTGTGTTTAAGATAATAAATGTCTACTAATTAAGTACGTTACTGACAACTCACTTAATTAATATCTAGCTCCAAGAGTAGTACCACTCAACTTCATTGTCATGTCGGACTAAGTCCACTTGCAGGGTATAACATGGCAATCCTTATGAGCTCCTCTTGGGGACATTTTCAACCTAGATAACTAGGACACAGATTCCTTCTATACTCGACAACACACACTATAAGTAATATCATTTCTCAACTTATCGGGCATATTGATTTATCGAGCTAAACCTCACCCTTTGATAAGTCAAAGAAATAAATATTAAATATATATGCTTGTTATTATATTAGGATTAAGAGCACACACTTCCATAATAACTAAGGTTTAGTTCTTTTATTAAGTCAGTACAAAAAGAACTTACCTAAATGGTCCTACTCAATATACTTAGAGTGTACAAGTATAATTTATTAATCAAGATAAACTAATACTTAATTACAGTACGACTATTCCGATAGTTTGTTCCTTTTCATCTTAGTCGTGAGCAACTGTTTATAATTTATAAAGAACCGTCAACATGATCTTCTGTGTGTGATACCACACACCATGTTGTCTACTATATAAATTAATTGAACAATTACATTTAACAAATAAATGTAGATATTGACCAATGTGATTCTTTTGTTTCAAAAATAAATGTTTACAAAAGATAGGCTTTTAGTATACACTCTAACAGACCAGACACTTGGCACGAGGAGAAAAGTTCAAGGTGGTCAACGTATTGACCGGGCACTTGGTGAAGAAGTCCCAGCAGGTCAAGGTTGACCGGATGTTAGGCACGAGGAGTCCCAACAAGTCACCGTTGACCGGGTGTTGGGTTTAGGAGCCCTAGACTTGACTCAGGCAATCTAGGGTTGGTCAATTTGATCAAGTGATCAAATTAGACCAAGCCCAATTGATCAACTGATCGATTGAGCACAGTGATGTTGGCACTACTCGGAATTCTGTTCTATTTCCCCTGTACAAAAATTTGTACAAGTACAGAACTTTTCCTAGCAACTCATGTGTTCTTCAAAAGTTAAACTTGGATTGCAAACGAAACTTAATATTATTAATCCAAGTTCAACTCATGTGTTCTTCAGAAGTTAAATCATATTACAGAAATTGATTAAATATCTATTTCAAGAATTGACTTCCAGGTCATTGGCGAGGCACTCGACCTTTTTGGTTATGGGATCATTCACCACTTCCTAGACAAAACCTTTCAAAGAAATTGAATATTTAAACTCCTTATAGTAACCCCTAGGTTTAACTATAGAGAACTCAATTGAAGCACAAAATCGATAGCCTCTCGTGTTGCTATTTCAGGATCCATACAAAGAAAAACTAAACTAGTTTTACTGCGGAATAAAGAACTAGTTGTATCTTTCTTCATAAACAAAGACCTCTTGATCTTTTGTTGTATTCCTCTCCTCCTCTTAGACGTCGTGTGGGCGACGATCTACCAAGACAAAGCACCCAAACCTTTTCTTCTTCTCCTCCAAGCACCGCCGGCCTCAAGAGAAAGAAAACAATAGAAGAGGGCCGACCACACAAGAGAATAAAAGAGAGAGAGCTTAGGTTATGTTTTTGGGCACCACCCTCCTTCTCTTTTATATTCTTTGCTAGCGGCTAAAAAAGAAAGTTTTAACAAAATTTTCCTTTATTTGCTATTGTGGATGGTTACAAAAAAAAAGAAAGATTTAACAAAATTAAAATCTATCTTTTAAACCATTGTAAATAGCTATAAAAGGAAAGATTATAACAAAACTTTGTTTTAACAAAATCTTCCTTTTATTCCTATAATGATTGGTTACAAAAAAAGGAAAGATTTTAACAAAATTAAAATCTTTCTTTTAAACTATTGTAGATAACTACAAAAAAGGAAAGATTTTAACAAAATTAAAATATCTCTTTTAATCCTTTGTAGAAAGCTATAAAAGGAAAGATTTTAACAAAATTTTGTTTTAAATAAAAACTTCCTTTTCTCTTCTATTATGGCCAGCCCCATGCTTGGGCACCAAGCATGGCTTGGCCGACCCCTTACTTGGGCACCAAGTAAGGATGTGGCCGACCCCTCACTTGGGTAGGAAGGAAAATCGAAATGGGTGAATGCGAGGTTTTATAGAGACTACAGCAGAGACCGAGAGGAGGAATTGATTTTGGCCTCCTGATGAGCTTGAGCTTCCTGTGTTCGACCTGAACACCCAACTCAAGTTCATCAATAATAACTCATACCACTAAAGAGTTATTATTGAACTACCACACCAATCCCATATTACATTATGGGCTCATTCTTATCATGAGTGTGTTAATCTCCCTGTGTTTAAGATATCGAATGCTCATTAATTAAATGAGTTACTGACAACTCACTTAATTAATATCTAGCTCCAAGAGTAGTACCACTCAACTTCATTGTCATGTCGGACTAAGTCCATCTGCAGGGTTTACATGACAATCCTTATTAGCTCCTCAAGGGGACATCATCAACCTAAATTACTAAGACACAGTTTCCTTCTATAATCAATAACACACCATATAAATAATATTATTTCCCAACTTATCGGATCTATTGATCCAACTGAATAAATCTCACCTATTGATAAATTAAAGAAATAAATACTAAGTATATGTACTTGTTATTATATCGGGATTAAGAGCACACACTTCCATAATAACAGAGGTCCTGTTTTTTTATGCAGTCAGTATAAAAAAATAACCTCAAATGGTTTTTCTCAATATACTCATAGTGTACTAGTGTAATTTTATAGTCAAGATAAACTAATACCAAATTACATTACAACCATTCCAATGGTTTTTCCCAATCCATCTTGGTTGTGAGCTACAATTTATAATTTACAAGGAACTGATAACATGATCTTCTGTGTGACACCACACACCACGTTATCTACAATATAAATTAAATGGGAAACTGCATTTAACTAAATGCAAATATTTGACCAATGTGATTCTTATTTCAAAATAAATATTTCTATAAAAAGCTAGGCTTTTATTATATATTCTAACAATCTCCCACTTATACTAAAAGACTATGCTGCTATATATGCTGTCATACATCTAATTCTCATCCCCTCAACATGTCCATCAAAAGCTCTCGCCGGAAGGGCCTTAGTGAAAGGATCTGCCAGATTATCTTCTGATGCAATCTTGGCGACAACAACTTCTCCTCACTTTACAATGTCTCGTATCAGGTGGTACTTGCGCTCAATGTCTTTACGTGCCTTATGAGCTCGTGGTTCCTTCAAGTTTGCTACTGCACCATTATTATCACAATAAATTGTGATAATTTTGGGCAAACCAGGAATCACATCTAAGTCCATCAAGAAGTTTCTGAGTCATACAGCTTCTTTGGCTGCCTCAAAGGCTGCCACATACTCAGCTTCCATGGTGGAATCTGAAATGTATTTCTGCTTACCACTCCTCCATGTTATGGCTCAACCTCCCAAAGTAAACACATACCCTGATATTGACTTACTATTGTCCCTATCTAACTGGAAATCCGAATCCGTGTAACCCACAGGGAGCATATCATCTACCTGGTAAACCAGCATATAATCTCTAGTCCTTCTTAGGTACTTTAATATATGCTTTACGGCAGTTCAATGTCCCTGCCCTGGATTACTTTGATATCTGCTAACCATGCCCACGACAAAAAGATATCTGGTCTCGTATATAGCATTGCATACATTAGGCTTCCTACAGCTGAAGCATAAGGAACTGTTTTCATGTCCTCTATCTCCTTTGATGTTTTAGGAGACATCTCTTTAGATAAAGGTACTCCTTGCCAAAAAGGTAGAAAACCTTTCTTGGAGTTTTGCATGATAAAACGAGCTAGAATAGTATCGATGTATGAAGCTTGGGATAAGTACAACATTCTTTTCTTGCGATCCCTTATTACTTTGATCCCAAGAATATGTCCACATTCTCCCAAATCCTTCATATCAAACTGCTTAGACAACCATACCCTTATATTTGACAACACTTTAACATTATTGCCAATGAGAAAAATGTCATCTATGTATAGTACAAGAAATACCACCACGTTTCCGTCACTCTTCTTGTATACACAAGACTCATCCGGACACTGAATAAATCCATAAGACTGGATCACTTCATTAAACCGGATGTTCCAAGATCTTGAAGCTTGCTTCTGTCCATAGATAGACCAATTGAGCTTACATACAAGATGTTCTTTGCCATTCACAATGAATCCCTCTGGTTGCTTCATATGAATATTTTCTTCAAGGCTTCCATTAAGGAAAGCTGTCTTGACATCCATTTGTCAAATCTCATAATCCATATGAGCGACAATAGATAAAAGAATCTGGATAGACTTCAGCATAGCTACTGGTGAAAATGTTTCCTCATAATCAATTCCCTCTTTCTGAGTATACCCTTTTGCAACAAGCCTTGCTTTGAAGGTTTCCACCTTCCAGTCTGTCCCTCTTTTTCTTTTGTAGACTCATTTACATCCAATGGCTTTTACACCATTTAGTAGTTCTACAAGCTCCCAGACCTGATTAGAGTACATAGATTCTATTTCAGAGTTCATTGCACTTTACCAAGATACTGCATCTTTATCTTGGAGTGCTTCATCATATGTCCAGGGATCAGGTTCATGTTCACCAGGGATCAAGTCCGAAGATTCTCCCAAAAACATAAATCTATCATGTTGCCTAACAACTCTCCCACTACGACGAGACACTACTTGTAATTGTGCATCATTTGTGACACGTGTTGCAGTTTCTTATGGTATCTCATCTTGTACCGTTGGTACTAAAGTAGACGTGTCTTTTCTTATTTCCTCAAGAACAATTTTACTCATGGCCTTGTGGTTCATTACATAGTCCTCTTCTAAAAATCTGGCATTGGTGCTAACAATGACCTTCTGATCTTTAAAACTATAAAATAAACCACCTTTTATTCCTTTAGGATAACCCACAAACAAGCGAACTTCTGTACGTGATTCCAACTTATCAGCGCCTCCCTTCAGCACATGTGCTGGACTACCTCAAATCTGAATATGTTTCAGACTAGGCTTACACCCATTCTACAATTCTGTGGGAGTAGAGGTTACTGACTTAGAAGGTACCAAATTCAGAATGTACACTGTCGTTTACAGAGCATATCCCCAAAATAAATTTGGTAATTCTGAATAACTCATCATTGATCTATCCATTTCCATAAGAGTCTTATTCCTTCGTTCTGCCACACCATTCTGTTGGGGTGTACTAGGTGCAGACAGTTGGGATTGAATCCCGACCTCTGATAAGTAACTCATAAACTCTCCTAAGAGGTACTCACCACCACGATCAGACCGTAGTGTCTTGATACCTTTACCATGACGTTTCTCCACATCAACCTTGTATTCTTTGAACTTATCAAAGCACTCAGACTTGCGACGCATCAAGTAAATGTACTCATATCTCGAATAGTCATCTATAAAAGAGACAAAATATTCAAAACCACCTCTTGCCTGAATAGTCATGGTCCACACAAATCAGAATGGACCAATTCCATCGCATCTTTGGCTCTATGCCCCTTGGCCTTAAAAGGTCTCTTGGTCATTTTTCCTTCCAAGCAAGATTCGCAGGTTGAAAAATTTTCCACCACTAATGAACCCAAAGGTCCATCGACTATTAACATTTGAATCCTACTCAAGTTAATATGACCAAGCCTTATATGCCAAAGATATGTTTGGTTTATTTCCGAAGGTTGCTTCTCTTATTAGAATTAGAAGATGTGTTATTAATTTTCATTTGTTGTTTTGTGGGAGTTATTGGATTAAGAGTATACAAATTGTCAACCAACGTACCAGAACAGATAACTATCCTATTTTTCTTGACAACTACTTTGTCATCAAAAGAAACAGAATATCCATCCATAAATAGTTTAGAAACTGAAATCAAGTTCTTTCTAAAACATGGTACATAAAGACAATTTCTCAAAATCAATGTTTTATTTTTATCAAAAGATAAATAAACATCTCCCACTGCAACAACCGCCACTTTTGTAGCATTGTCCATGTAAACGGTAATCTCCCCTTCATGTAATCGTCGAGTTTCCTAGAACCCCTGCAATAAATTACAGACATGATCAGTGGCTCCCATATCTACATACCAGGTACCGATATATAATGCCACTAAACATGTTTCAACCACTAGAGAATAAGATATACCTTTATTGTTCTCCTTTTTACGATGATAGTCTACTTTCCAATGTCCAGACTGCTTGCATGTGAAGCACTTGCCCTTTGGCTTCTTCACACGTGCATGCGGCCCAGTCCCTAGAGATTGATTCACTTTCTTTGCTGAACCAACTTGTTTCTTTTTATTCTTTCTGCCTTTCGGCTTAGAAGCAGAAACATTTTCAGCAATGTGAATTTGAGAACTTTGACGAAATAGCCCTTATGCTACTTGAAGTTCTGTCAGAAGTTCTGCCAACGAATAAACCCTTTTTTTCATATTGTAGTTCAGGCGGAACTACTCAAAACTTTTAGGCAACGTTTAGAGAATGATATCGACCTGGGTTTTCCCATCGATTTATGCTCCAAGGACTTCCATCTCATTCAAAAGAGCCATCATTTTGAGGATATGATCCCTTACGGGTGTCTCCTCACTCATGATGGTTGTCATCAGGTTTCTCATAGCCTCCTACCTAGCAGCCCGATTCTGGTGTCTGAAAAGTTCCTTGAGATTGCGCATCATGTCATAAGCGGTAGGCATGGCCTAATGTTGATGTTGCAGCACATTTGACATAGAAGCCAAAATGTAACACCGCGCCATCTCATCTGCCCTAACCCATTTCTTATGATACTTAATCTCCTCTTCACTTGAATCGCTATTAGGCAGGCTTGGATAGATCTCAAAAAGTACGAACTTGTAACCTTCAGCAGTTAAGACAATGTCCAAGTTTCGTTTCCAATCAAAGTAATTTGGACCAGTAAGTTTGTTTTCTTTCAATATAACAGCAAGAGGATTGAAAGTCATTTGAAATCCTAAGAATCACAAAATATTTGGTCAAAACTTTAGAATTTAAAATAATATTGATTCCTCAAACAATATCATTTAGATTCACCAACACCTCAAAACACCGTGACTTTTGTATGCCACGATAGTGTGGACGTATACAAATTCAAACATTTGTATGAGGGGGGCTTACCCATTAATTTTATTATCTTGTCAACCTAACTTTATAACAAATAAAATTAATAGTTGGTTTTTCTTCGGTCACACAAATAATAGCAGTGACTCCGATGGGGAGGATACTATTAAATGTGCCTAAGTGTATACCATTACTTGATACTTAGTCCATTAAATAGGATTGTGTCCCTTAAATAGGATTGCTTTATCTTAGAGTTGAAAGTTTGAGGAGGGTATACTTTTTGTGTTACAGGCAATTCACCCCCCTTTTGTCGGTCCCACTGCACCAACAAGTGGTATCAGAGCCCAACAACCTCGGAAGGACTAACCGCCATCTGAAGCACAAAGATCAGGACAATGGTCGGCGTGAACATTCATCCCCCGAAGTTCGACGGAGATTTCGCTACATGGAAGCGAAAAATGGAGGTATTTTTTAAAACTGAATTTAATATACTCTTAATAATGAAATATGGATATGAAGCGCCAAAAGACAAAGAAGAGTACAACTGGACGAAGAAGGAGCAGGCCGATTTCATGGCCAATGGAAAGGTTGAGTTCCACCTGCTCAACGTTCTGCCGCCTCAGGAGGTAAGTCGGATCGGAAGCTACAACTCTGCGAAAAACCTCTGGGAAAAATTCCTGGAGCTTCACGAAGGTACCTCCGAAGCGAAGCTTGCAAAGTGTGACATCCTCCAGACACAACTAACAAACCTCCAGATGAACAATGGCGAGAAGGTAGCGCAACTCCAAGCAAGGATTAAGGAGCTAATAACTCAACTAAGCAACCTTAGAGAAGAAGTAACGATCCGAGACTCAATCTGGTACGCGCTCAACGCCTTCCCCAGAACTCCAGAATGGGCGTCCTTAGTAGATGCATACTACATCTCTAAGGACTTTGAGGTAAGTACTTTAGAAAATTTGTTTTCTACTTTTAAACTTCACGAATCTCGAGTTGCAGAGCCCAATGGAGTAAAGAAGACCAGTCAGAACATTGCCTTAAAGGCAAGAATAAACGGTTCTGACTTCGAAGCCTCGATCGACGAATCCGAAGCTGCTCTATTGGTAAGACGTTTCAATAAATTTTTTAATACAAATAAATTTAAATCACAGTCGAGGAAGCATCAATGTCACAAAAGGACAACCCGATGCTACAACTGCAACGAGGAAGGGCACATCAAGGATGACTGCCCCAAACTGAAGAAAAAGAACAAGGAGAAGTCTCAAAAATTGACGTCCTCTACACGCAAGAGCCTGAAGGCTACAGGGGATGATTCTTCATCCTTCGAATCAGACGTCGAAGAATTCTTGGAGTTAGTGCTAATGGCTAACCATCAGCTGGAAGAAGAGTCAAGCTCAGAAATGAGCATAGATGAAGGGGGAGGAACATCAAAAGAAGAAAGCTGCGATGAAGGGGGAGCTACAAATGTACAGGTAAGTGAGGTACGTAATCTAACTCCCAAGCAATCCTTTAAGTTTATTAAATCTCTTTCTAAAGATTTACTTAAATTAGAAAATGAGAACGCAAATTTAAGTAAATTGCTAGATAATTTAAAATCAGAAAATGATCATTTGAAAATGCAAATTGAAAAGTTGAAATCTACTGCATGTTCAAATGTTTTTCAAAAATCTAAATTAAGAATTTTTGGTAAATTAAACTGGTATATTAGAAAGCATCAAGGTCAACTTAGGAAAATTCCTAAAACTTATGTACCCCCAAATTTTTGATTAATCCTGTAGGATGGAACCTCTATTGGGTTCCAAAATCTGTGCTAAATTAAAATTGTTATAAATTAAGGCTGTCAGAAAAGAGATTAAATGTTTAGAATTTCTTTATGAAGCTTTGTCTAAGGAAGTGGTTGTCGCTCCAATAACCAAGAAGGTCTAGTGTCTCGCCACGACCTGGAAGCTGAAATATTGAAATAAACTGTTTAATTAACTTTATGATAAAAGCATTAAAATTAGAATTATATAATGCTTTGAAAATTTTTTAAACATTTCCTTGAAAATTCTTCAAAAATATTATTCATAAAATTCTAACTTAGAATTTTGTTAAAAATGTCGGAAGAGGAAATCTTTTAAAAAATTTTTACTTGGAAAATCATTTTTTTCCCCCCGTTTTTGCTATGATTCAAGGGGGAGACTTAAGTAACAAGTTTAGGGGGAGTTAGGAAAATTAAAAATTTTATTTTTTAAAAATTTTGTGCTTAAAATGTTAGTTTCGTAATTTTTCTTAAAATTACTATTTGTTTATTTTTACCCTAACTTAAACTTGGGTTGATGCACATAAAAAATGGGGAGATTGTTGGACCCCGTGGCTGTTTTGATGTGATCAACCAAGTTTAGGTTAGGTCCTATTTGTCTGATCCCTGTGTCTAAGTGTGCAGGAGCTTAGGAGTACAGGAAGTCGAGCGGAAGACGCAGCTAGCGAGAAGGACGACACGGGAAGGGAGTCGATGGGCTCGATGTGTCCGAAGGACGAGAGAGTTGTGGAAGAGTACACCGGTGGGCGTGAAGAACGTGCACGACGTTCGAGGGGCGTAAAGCCGGGACGGAAGACTCCTCGAGGAGAAGGCCGGGAATTGGGTTCGGGTGAGCCCTATTCCGGTTGGCCGAAATCATCCAAGCAAACCGAACCAGAGCAAGTCAACCGGGAGTTGACTTAACAAGTGTTCGGTCAACCAAACGCCATGATCGGTCGACCGAACCCTTATCAACAGAAGGCAGCCGTTGGTGACACATCAACAGACACCTCAACAACCAGCTGTTGGTTGATCGGTCGACCAGACCCTCTGATCGGTCGACCGAACCGGAGATAAACCCAAGACTCAGTCAAGCACTCTGATACCACTTGTTGGTGCAGCAGGACTGGCAAGAGGGGGTGAATTGCCTGTAACACAAAAAGTATACACTCCTCAAACTTTCAACTCTAAGATAAAGCAACAGGAATAATAAAATAAACAACAGAAAAGAAAAGAGACGACTCAGCGGTTTTGACTTGGTTACAACCAAGAAGGTTGTTAATCCAAGGCGGTTGAATAGGCGCACTAGTAGAGTCTCCTTCTCTGAAGGTGGAGAAGCCTTTTACACAATTGGAAAGCACAGAAGTTGCTAAGAAATGAAAGTACAGAGTTGTTTTTCGTCGCTATTCGAGGCCTCTTTATATAGGCTTATCAGATCACCTGACCTTCGGGATCAAGTTTTGACTCGAGAGGGATCGGTCGACCGATCCCCAAGTTCGGTCGACTGAACCTGCGTACTTGGCCAGCCTTCCGTCCAGATGCAGTCTATGTGGATCGAGTCTGCATTCGGTCGACCAATCCCATTGTTCGGTCAACCGATCAGCCAACGGTCTTTCCCTAAGCTGGCCCAATCAAAATGCTTGACTGAGTCTTGGGTTTATCTCGGGTTCGGTCGACCGATCAGAGGGTCCGGTCGATCGATCAGCCAACAGCTGGTTGCTGAAGTGTCTATTGATGTGTCACCAACGGCTGCCTTCTGTTGATAGGGGTTCGGTCGACCGATCATGGCGTTCGACCGATCATGGCGTTCGGTCGATCAAACACTTGTCAAGTCAACTCCCGGTTGACTTGCTTTGGTTCGATTTGCTTGGGTGATTTCAGCCAACCGAAATAGGGCTCATCCGAACTTAATTCCCGGCCTTCTCCTTGAGCAGTCTTCCGTCCCGGCTTTACGTCCCTCGAACGCCGTGCATGTTCTTCATGCCCACCGGTGTACTCTTCCTTAGCTCTCTCGTCCTTCGGACGCACCGAGCCCATCAGCTCCCTTCCCGTGCCGTCCTTCTCGCTAGCTGCGTCTTTCACTCGACTTCCTGTACTCCTAAGCTCCTGCACACTTAGACACAGGGATCAAACAAACAGGACCTAACCTAAACATGGTTGATCACATCAAAACAACCACGGGGTCCAACACATATAAACAGCATAAAACGTAATAAATATGAAAATAATTTTCCAACTATTATGGCCTCATCTATAGCTGTCCTCCGTGTGCCACCAACCCTAGCCGCCGCCAACGGGTCATGTCGTCGTGTCTATCTTGCTTCCTTTTCCACTGTACCTCTGGTCCTCAAATAGCACCACGCCTCGCAAGGATACGATCCGCGACAAAAATAAAATTTTACATTTATTGATCTTATATCCACAAGGGAATGTACATGTAATCTAGATCTAACAAAATGTAAAATCCTAAAACTAATACAGCTCCTGCTGTATTTAATAATTACAATCATGCGCACACATAAAATGCCCTCAACATGCCCGAGGGTCCAATCACACACAAACACAATAGGGCCATAATAGTTGAAACTAGGATGCCTGCGACCACAAAGTTAATCTATTTGCATATCCTACTATTATCCTGCCTAAATTTATGTATAAAAAGTGCATTATTTAACTGAAAACCAAACACACAAAGACAGAAAACTAGCCCTGATATCAATTGTTGGCGCTACTTGGAATTCCGTTCTATTTCCCCTGTACAAAAATTTGTACAAGTACAGAACTTTTCCTAGCAACCCATGTGTTCTTCAAAAGTTAAACTTGGATTGTAAATGAAACTTAACATTATTAATCTAAGTTCAAGTAATGTGTTCTTCAGAAGTTAAACCATATTACAGAAGTCGATTAAATATCTATTTCAAGGATTGACTTCCAGGTCATTGGTAAGGCACTCGGCCTACTTGGTTATGGGATCATCCACCACTTCCTAGACAAAGTCTTTCAAAGAAATTGAATATTTAAACTCCTTACAGTAAACCCTAGGTTTAACTATAGAGAACTCAATTGAAGCACAAAATCGATAGCCTCTTGTGTTGGTATTTCAAGATCCATATAAAGAAAAACTAAACTAGTTTTGCTGCGGAATAAAAAACTAGTTGTACCTTTCTTCATAGACAAAGACCTCTTGATCTTCTGCTGTATTCCTCTCCTCCTCTTGGACGTCGTATGGGTGACGATCTACCAAGACAAAGCACCCGAACCTTTTCATCTTCTCCTCCAAGCACCGCCGACCACAAAGATTGAAGCAAGGTGTCGCCGGCCTCAAGAGAAAGAAAACAATAGAAGAGGGTCGGCCACACAAGAGAATAAAAGAGAGAGAGCTTAGGTTATGTTTTTGGGCACCACCCTCCTCTTTTATATTCTTTGCTAGCGGCTAAAAAGGAAAGTTTTAACAAAATTTTCCTTTTATTTGCTATTGTGGATGGTTACAAAAAAAAGGAAAGATTTTAACAAAATTAAAATCTCTCTTTTAAACCATTGTAAATAACTATAAAAGGAAAGATTATAACAAAACTTTGTTTTAACAAAATCTTCCTTTTATTCCTATAATGATTGGTTACAAAAAAGGAAAGATTTTAACAAAATTAAAATCTCTCTTTTAATCCTTTGTAGAAAGCTATCAAAGGAAATATTTTAACAAAATTTTGTTTTAAATAAAAACTTCCTTTTCTCTTCTATTATGGTTGGCCCCATGCTTGGGCACTAAGCATGGCTTGGCCGATCCACATCTTGGGCACCAAGCAAGGCTTGGCCGACCCATTACTTGGGCACCAAGCAAGGATGTGGCAGACCCCTCACTTGGGTAGGAAGGAAAATCAAAACGGGTGAATGCGAGGATTTATAGAGGCTATAGCAGGGATCGAGAGAAGGAATTGGTTTTGGCTTCCTGATGAGCTTGAGCTTCTTGTGTTCGACCTGAACACCCAACTCAAGTTCATGAATAATAACTCATACTACTAAAGAGTTATTATTGAACTATCGCACCAATTCCATATTATATTATGGGTTCCTTCTTATCATGAGTGTGTTAATCTCCTTGTGTTTAAGATATCGAATGTCCATTAATTAAATGAGTTACTGACAACTCACTTAATTAATATCTAGCTCCAAGAGTAGTACCACTCAACTTCATTGTCATGTCGGACTAAGTTCACTTGCAGGGTTTACATGACAATCCTTTTGAGCTCCTTAAGGGGACATCATCAACCTAGATAACTAGGACACAGTTTCCTTTTATAATCAACAACATACCATATAAATAACATCATTTCCCAACTTATCAGGCCTATTGATTTAACGAATAAATTTCATCCTTTGATAAATTAAATAAATAAATACTAAGTACATGTGCTTGTTATTATATCGGGATTAAGAGTACACACATCTATAATAACAGAGGTTCTGTTCTTTTATGCAGTCAGTATAAAAGGAACAACCTCAAATAGTCCTGCTCAATACACACATAGTATACTAGTGTAATTTTATAGTCAAGACAAACTAATATCAAATTACACTACAACCATTCCAATAGTTTGCCCCAATCCATCTTGGTTGTGATCTACTATTTATAATGTATAAGAAACTGATAACATGATCTTCTGTATGACACCACACACTATGTTATCTACAATATAAATTAAATGGACAACTGTATTTTACTAAATGTAGACATTTGACTAATGTGATTCTTATTTCAAAATAAATGTTTATACAAAAAACTAGGCTTTTAGTATACATTCTAACAAGTGTTGCAACAAATGGCAGTCCAATCGATCAGTCGATCGATTGGGAGCTTATATCACACGCACAGTAGCTTCCCCAATCAATTGGTCAATCGATTGGGGCCAATTTTCTCGCACAGACGCGAGAGCACAGAAGAAAGCTGAATTGATCAGCCGATCGATTCAACCTCCCCAATCGATCAGTCGATCGATTGGGATGTGAGTATTGTGCAAGTTAAAGCCATTGGCGAGCGATTTCGTCGACAGTTCTTTGCGAGCTTTATCCAAAAACCTCATGCGATCTTCTCCACCGAGCTCACCGACACACATTAGATCTTGAAGGCTTAGAGAGGAGTGTGGGTACACTTCCAAGCAAGTCAAGAGGTGTATTCAAGCAAGAAGAAGAGCAAGCTAGGGTTTCATCATTGTAAATCTTGTAAGATTTGATCTTGTATTAGCTTGTATTTTATTCTTCTTGTATATCTCTCTGTGTGTGAGTTTGTACAAGACTTCTCCACCTTCGGTAGTTACCGAGAAGGAGAAGGAGTGTTTTCGTAGTGGATGAGTGAGTGAGGGTCAGCTCCTTGGAGTAGTCACCTCTTCTTGAGGTGGATACCAAGTAAATCCTCGTGTTAGCGTTGTGAGTCTTGTTTCGAGTCTTTCCGCTGCATATCAACAACACTTAAGCAAGAAAATGAAGTGCGACGAGCTATTCACCCCCCTAGCTATAAATCGACCCTAACAAGTGGTATTATAGCAAGGTCGCTTTTCACCGGAATCACCACCGGAAAGCGAAACAAGCTAGAGGGAGAAGAAGTTGAAGCAAGTTCATCAAAGTCAAAGACTTCAAAAGGCTCAACTTCAAGATGAAATTTCGAGATGGACTCCATTTTAACACAAGGGTGCCTCCACCATTCACATCAATGAGCTTCAATTCTTGGAAATCAAGGATCGAAAATTTTCTTATGATGGACATAGAGTAATGGTTTGCTCTAATGGAAGACTTTGAAGCTCCAACAAATTCAAAGGGCAAGCTCCTCAAGAAGAACAAATGGAGTCAAGAGCAAATTCAAAGATGTGAGATCAATGCTAAAGTGACCAAGCTATTGGTTAATTTATTGCCAAACAATACTTTGACTCAAATTGGAGAATATAAGGATGCCAAGGAACTATGGAGCAAATTGGCTAAAGTTCATGAGGAATCCTCCAATGTACCAATTCAAGAAAAATCCAAAGAGGGCAACTCATTGGATCAAGAAGGAGAGAAGCCCGAAGTTGAGAGATGCTCAACATCGGAGGAAGAAGAAGAGGCTTCATCCTTAACGAAATGCAATGAAAAGGACAAAGAGGGAGCATACTTTTTGTTCCATGTATAAGATGAAGATGAAGAAGTCTCCACCTCTAGAATTGAGGGGGAGCGACATTCGGTGACTCCGGACCAAGAAGAAGGAGAAGCTTCTACTTCCGGTTCAAGTGAAGAAGAAGAAGATGGGACATCCTCCATAAATCAAGAGATATCAAATGGAGGATCGAGTGTCATCTCTACACGTGAAGGTATAAGTAGTTCAATTAATAATAAAAATCATATTATTTGCTTTGAGTGTAGGGAACATGGGCACTACAAGAATAAGTACCCCAAATTGACCAAGAAGAAAGGTCAAGTGACACCCAAGGGTAAGGAGAAGCCTGAGAAGGTTGGTCCCGTGTTAAGGAAGAGCAAGGAACACATTGTGTGTTTCTTGTGCAAGCAAAATGGACATTATTGAAGTCAATGTCCAAAGGGGAAGAAACCAACCAAGCTCAAAGAAGGAAGCAAGAGTCAAGGGGGAGCTTGTAAGAGCAAACCCAAAGTATCATTTGTTGAATTAATTTCCTTAAGTCATGGTAAAAAGCATGCTAGTTCAAATTTATATCATTGTAATGCTATTTATCATAAAAATACCTGGTGTCAATTAAAAAAGAAGGACACTTTTTGTTGATTGGTAGTTCAATAATCGTCATGTCAAATCAAAGTTTCAAATTGGAGTGGACCCAACTCAGATGTGACTTAGATGATCTTGACTTGAGATCTTCTAGGAGCGTCGGCTTGACCTGAACTCGATTTGAATGAACCTGAACTTGTCTTGCCTTGACTCGAGCTCATCTTCACTTTGACTTCTAGCTTAGCTTGATTTTTGACTTGATTATGTCACTTGATATTGACTTTTTCTCCCCCATATCAATATAGAACTAAAATATGCTCCTAGATTCTTGGAGGAGTTTTAGACTCCTATCCTTAGTTATACATTTTAATATAGCAGATATTGTTTTTTTCTCCTTTGTTTGCCTTTTCCCTAGTAGAATCGTAGACCTTCACGTTGATAAGACGATTATCAATGGCTTTACAAGTACTTCTTATAAGGGAGATACTTCACCAAACAATAATTGTAAATAGCCTCTAAAATTCTAAGCAAGAAGATTACTTGCTCATCTTAGGGGATTTTTTTTTTCTATCTTGTTCAAGTAAGAATATGGCCTACTTTTTCAAAGTCGCTCGTAAAATTTAGATGCACAATTTTGTTGCGATACATCATCATGAAATGCATGCCAAGCTTCATAAAATTGAAAAACAAAAAATCTCATACCTAATCCTTCAAATTATTAGAAAATAGTTGTAAGCCTCAACAATCTATATATGCATGACTTATCTAAATATTAGCCATTGGCAAATCAATTTATAGTTAAACCATGTATTCGTTGTGATACCCATGCACGGATATAGTCGAGTTGGTATTTGAATGATAGATTATCACATGAGAATAGAGATCAAATCCTCGGAGGAATAATTCTTTGGGGAATAAATTAAAATCTCTTCCACATAAAGAAATTACTTGGTTATCGTAATTTACTCTCTTCATCTCGCTATGAGGCCAACAGTACAAGATGCTTGGGATGAGCGAGTAACCTTTTGCGATATGTATTCTTCATAATACTACTCGCCTTTGTATTGTTTGGTATATTAAAAGCATAATAAAAAGTTTTGTTTTTCAAAGTGGTAGAACTTATTGCTCAAGAATATTTTGATGAAATTACAAATTTGTTAATTTTTTTTATGTGTGTGTGTGTGTGTGTTTTAAGCGCCTCTGGAATCTCTTAGCCAAGTGACAATAAATAGTAATCTCGCAGTCAAGCACAAAGGCAAAATATCGTGTTCTTGCATTCATATAATGACTTCAAACCTGATCTATCAAAATAATATACATATATTTTTTTTACTTCCCTCAATAAATATGCACATATTATTTTGCATTCATATTATTTTTTTACTCCCCCAATAATGGTGCAGCCACAAGACACTTGGTAGATTAACTAAACATTTAGGATGAAAAATTTAGATTAACTCGGTTTTTAGGTAGGCGTACTATAAATATTTTCCTATAATAGAATGAAAAATTTATAATGTTAGTTGCTGGATGAGGACATATTTTAGGTGCAGGCCATCGGTGGAAACAAATTACTTGGACTACTGATTATCACTTCCCAAGCACACCAAGTGGCAGCACCCTACCGAAGGATCTGGTCGCATAAAAAAGGGAGGGAGAGAGAAAGAGGTGGCGACCGAAGGAAGACCAGAAGAGGAGCGGCTGATGGACTACCCCTCTCCCTTCTCCTAATTGCTCCCTATGCCCTCATCTACCTCCGCATCATATATATACATATATATATATATATATATATATATATATATACAGAAGTGCTATGCTGCGGACAAAACCGTGCGGACCGCTGCGGACATGCCTTCCTGATCGGCCACCAGTCCGATCAGGGAACCTCCTGATCGGTCTCTGGACCGATCAGGGAACCGATCATTTTCTGATCGGTCTACAGACCGATCAGGAGGATCCCTGATCGGATTGGTGACCGATCAGGAAGGCATGTCCGCAGCGATCCGCACGATTTTGCCCGCAGCATGGCACTTCTGTATATATATATATATATAAAATCTTATTACGGACAAAAGACAATTGACTTGTCTTGGCATTCGAAGAACATGTGATCGATGTTCAAAGAGGTAGCACCTTTGATACTAGAAATCCAATTTGAATTTTTCTTGCGCATCTCCACTTTAAGGAGTTGCAAGTTGAAAAGTCTTAAGTTTGTAATGTTACACCAAAGGGAGGATTAATTAGCTGATTGGATACACTTTAAATAAATAATTGGTATATGATTGACAATATGCAGAATCAGTATTTTTTATTTTCTTAAGTAGCTTTGATTTGCGTCACTCAATAACTAGGAAGATTATTTTAATATATGCGGGTGAGAGATTTCAATTGAGTGGGTGGAAGATGGCGTTTGAATAACCACCGTTCGTGTGACTGTAACATCAATCTTAAAAACTGGCTGACATAGCCAAGTTGATATTTAAATAGTAAATTATCATAGAAAAATAAAAATAAATTATCATATAAAAATAGGGATAAAAGAAATAATTTGTTAGAGAATAAAATCTTTTCCATTTAAAGAGATCACTCGTTCATCATGATTACTCTCTTTAGTTTATTGTGAGATGGTGCTTGAGATAAGCGAGTTATCTTTTCCGACAATAGTAACATTAATCTTAAATAGAAATTCACCTCCTCATTCTCCCACGGTGAAGCGGTAAGAGATAAGACATTATATTTAAGATTCAAATTTTAGATAGAACAATATTAACTATTGAGACGGTTGGACTACCACCTTAGAAATAGTTGCATTTTTAAATTTATATATTTATTTATCCATTGATAATGTTTGTTGAGAAAAAATAAACTTTTGAAAAAGCAAAGGATGAGGATGAGCTAGTGCAAGTTCCATTTTAGTGATGTCAATTTGACTACGATGGTTGATAGGGACGTGCAATTGCGGCTCCCTACGCCGTGCGTTGTGGTTTTGGACCTTTTGGTAAAAGCTCCTCGTTATAAAAATACTTTCTAAATAAGATTATATCGGAGGGGGTAGATGACCGTACCAATTAGTGATGTCAAACATGAATCCAATTCGATGATTAGATCTTAGTTAATTTAAGAAAAAAAATAGATTTAAATTGAGAGTTTTTGGATTCGGGTCGAATTTGAGTTTGAGTTTGAGTTGGAGTGCTCTCAGGTTGGAAATTTTTGGTAGGTTTTAATGGATATTTTTTAGTTAAATTAAATTTTATTTTAAAAATTAAAATACTTCTACGTATATCAATATCAATCTTAGTATGAAAATGATAAAGTATTGAGATAAAAATAAAAGATTATAGAGAAAATAGTCTTAAAAAGTCATTTTTAATAAGGTTATTCGAGTTATTCAGGTCGGGTTTGGAGTGGTCAGATTCGAGTTCGGATTTAAAGGTTTCGGATTGTATTAGGATACAAGTCGGATTCAGGTTGAGATTTTTTATAATTTTTTTTTTCAATTCAACTCAAATATAATCCGATCTATCCAAATTGACACCGTATTGCCAACCATGATCTCACCTAATTCGGACAATACGTGATAATATTTGGACCACAATAGATTTAGTCTACCAGCCAGGCAACTTAGACAGTATCGGGCAAACGCTAAAAGACTAAACTTGACCTAAATATTTAACTATATAAAAAAATTAAAATAAAAATATATAAAGATTTGACGCATAAAAACTAGGGCCCATGCGAGCTTGGATACGACTCAACTTGGATTGTGAATAAGCTAAGTCGAATCAAGTTTTAGGGTGTTCAAACTTATTTAATAAAATAATCGAGTCAAAATAAGTCGAGTCGAGCCTAAAATGAACCAAGTTGTTAAAATAATTGTTCAAATTTGGCATGGTTTCTTTTTTATAAACTTAAGCTTGGTTTGAGCTTAGCTTGAGCTTCGTTTATTTAGATGTTATCAAGCGCTCAATTTAAGTTTGTTTGATTGTTTGAAAATTTAACATTTTAAGTTTATTTGATTAGTTATTGAGTTTAATAATACAAATTATTTATTTTCTCTATTTAATTTAGTAAGTTGATAAGAGTTTTATTGATGAACATAGTTCATAACGTTGTTCAAGTTTTTTCGTTTAGTTAAACGAGTTGTTTAAGCTTTTTCATTTAATTGATGTTGCATATATTGAATGAACATAAACAAACTCTTACCAAGTCAAACATCAAACTTGTTCAGGAATATTTGGTTCATTTACCACCTTGGACTCAAGCAGGGGCGGATCTAGAGATAAATTTTAATGAGGGCTAATAGAATATTTTTTACAATATAATAAATATATTTAATAACAAAAAGTTCAATTTGGCATCATAAAAAGATAAAATACTAAATTAATAAATTACAATTAGACTATTGCTTATTGAAGTATTGATTAATACTTGGTGACATATTAAGTGGTTGTTGGATAAGAAAGAGGAGGCAATTGCATCCTGCGGCTTTTCATCTTTTGAAAACGCTGTAATATTTGCTCATTTCAATTGTTGAAAAGATACTCTTCTCGATGTATACGACTAGACTACCATTCATCCACTCGTCTCCCATTCAGTTACCTGAATCAATCTTTATCGTCTTCATCATAGAAAATACTCTTTCAACAGAAGCAGTCGCAACTGGTAAAACTAATGTCATCTCAACCAGACAATAAACCAATGGATAAACTTGATTTTTTAGAGTTTCAACAATTTTCTGTGCAAAACTTCCCAAATCTTCAATTCCAGAAAAATTTGGATCCTGTCGTATATTATGAATGAAATTCTGAAGTTGTTGCTCAATAACTATATAACCATTTGTTGAGAAGTCCTCAGAATATAAATGACAAAGTCGAACTAGTTTCTAAACATTGAATTCAGAAAAAGAATTCCTCAGATGAAGACATGCTATACAACTAAGCAATTATGTGCCAACTTCTGAAAAGCGAGTATTCATCTCTTGTATAACTAAATCAACAATCTAACATTGTAATTTGCAACAATAATAATTAATAAGTAAAGAAAATCTTATTGACGAATATAATAATAATAAAATAATTTTTTTAGAAATAATACCGGATAGAAAATCTCCACACGATAATAATGTAAATTGGTGATGACTTGCCTTCTACGCCTACTACGACCGCCAATCAAACAATTATCTTTCATCTTCGGCACTTGGATCTCATTCAACTCACAAAATGTGTTGACTTTATCTGTAATTGTATACCATCCTTCTTCCCTAAATATTTGAAATTGATCTTTCACACTCTTAATCAAACTTATGGCTTGGACAATATTTTGATCCTTTTGTTGTAACACAAGTGACAACTCATGTGTCATTCCCAATATCATCTTCATCAAGTGCAACATGAAAACAAACTCATAATTCTCCATTTTCTGAATCAAACTTTTGGCAACCCCTCTACCATCAAAAGAACTAGAATCATCACAAATATTCTCCAACACTTGTATCACTGAAGGTCACATAGATAATAGATGAGACAATGTCAAGTAGTGTGATCCCCAACGAGTATCTCCTGGCCTTACTAAATTAGTTTCTTGATTTTTGCCACTGCACATACGAATCTCTCCACCCTCCAACATTGCAACAATCCTATCATCTTCAATTTGCCTAAGTTGATCTCTTCTTTTACATGATCCTCCTGTCGTATTGACAATCATAGTGACATAATTAAAAAAATCACTCGCATTGAGATTACTCTTGGCGACAACAACAATAACTAACTATAATTGGTGAGAAAAACAATGAATATACCTTGCATATGGGTTTTTTTGCAAAATGAGAGATTTCAACCTATTAAATTCACCTCGCATATTTGAAGCTCCATCATATCCTTGACCTCTCAGTCTAGATAATGGCAATCCATGTTTCACAAATAAAGCATCGATAGCATCCTTCAAAGAATGAGAGCTAGTGTTAGATACATGTACAATTGCAAGGAATCGTTCAGTCACCTGCCCTCTTTTGTTCACATATCTCAATACAACTCTCATTTGCTCCTTCACTGAAATGTCTCGAGATTCATCAACCATTAAGGAGAAAACATTGTTTCCAATATCTTCAATTATGGAAAGTGTGATCTTAGAGGCACAAGCACGCGTAAGGTCTTTTTGAATTGTTGGAGAAATCATTTGATTGTTTTTCGGGAGCATTTTGATTAACAACCTTTGAAACTTCCTCATTTTGTTGACTGTGCCATTGAAGCAATTCAAGAAAATTTCCTCTATTTAAAGAATTACTTGACTCATCATGTCCACAAAAAGACAGTCTCTGCTTCAAAAGAAATCGCGTAACATCCAACATTACTGTTAAACGGGTGCGATAAGAAACCTCTATATCTCACCCATGTGCTCGTAACATATTTGATGTCTTTGATCTTGAAAAAATTTAAACTATACTCTAGCATGATTGTGACAACTATCTACGACACCATTATGCAAATTAAATCTTTCTAAAATATTTTTCCAATTAATGAATCCCGTTTTTACATCCTCTTTATATCGACCTCCTTTATTTGATGGTTTAAAAAGATAACACCATAAGCAAAACGCCGCATCTTTTGATATGCTATATTCTAGTCATGTATATATTTTATACCAACTATCTTGGAAACTCCTTTCTTGATTACCAAAAGTTCTTTTTGGATATATATGCTCAATTGGTTGACAAGGCCCCCTAGTCAAGTACTCTCTTCGGACTTGATCTCGAATAGAAATATCAAACTCTTTAATTAATTTTCGTAATCCCGGATCACTAACGATATCATTTAAATCTAATTCCACATGAGGTTAAATTTCCACAGCTTCACTAATATTAGAATCATTGGAAGAACCCTCACGAAAACGTTTAGGTTTAAAAAATCTCTCCATAATCTACATAAATAAATAATTAAAAATAAAGTCATGTACATTATGTAATTAAATTAATATTCAAAATTAATTTAAACCCTAAACCCCCTAATTTAAATTGAAATAAAAAAGTAAAAAAATAGGAATGGTAAAAAAAATTAACCTTGAATTATGTGCATGACTTGAGCGGTGGTGGCCTAGTGGGGGGCTTCCCAATAAGACAATGACTCTGTAAAATAAGCGAGAAATCGAGAAAATAACACAATCGGTTTAGTATTTACCTCGAATAGCACTGAATAATATTGATTTTCATACTTGGTAGTTGGTAGTCAATAGAACAATTTAAAATAGAAGAGATCAAGAGAACAAAGTCACACACAATCCAATCAATGAATCAACATAAGAAAAAAACAAAAGTAAAGAAACAACTAGAGAGGGAGGCGGTGGACCTAGTGGGCGGCTGCTGCAGACTGCAGTCGGCAATCAGTGGATCGGCGGTTGACAGACTGGTGGCCAGTGGACCGACGGACAGCGGACGACAAACGGCAAACGACAGTCGACGGACGACGGATGGGCGATGGCAAAGAAAAAATGTGCAACGAACGAAGCACTGAGGAGTGAGGCGGAGTCACGATTCTCACGAAGAGGGAGAGCAGCGCAAATGCAACGAAGAGAAAAAAAGTAGATGACCTATTGGGCCTGGGCTACATCTTTTAGCCTGCAAAGTGAGACCTATGTATTTTATTTATAAAAAAAAAAAAAAATCGATGAAAACCTTCTTTGGCTTGCGTTTCTATCGGACGTCAAGAAGATTTCTATCAGACGCCGAACTTCTCACGCCACGGACTCCTTGTTGGCCCCTTCTCCGACAAATCTTGGCGAGGGCTTTAGCCCCCTCCAACCCTTGCCTAGATCCGCCCTTGACTCAAGTAGACTGATGATGAACTCTAAAGTTATCTGTGCTAAGGTAAAATGCTCCCATAATTTATCTATATTTATTGTAAGATTGATGATAATGAATTATTTGGGATAAGCAATATCATTTTTGTTCTCCGAGCATTTATACTTGAACATTCCATGAGAAATCAAAATAAAACTCCAACCACCTCGCCCAATTGATCTATTTTGATTTTTAAAAAAATACTTTTTTTTAACATAAGATATCTAGCACTTCTAGCTAATTAATTATGGGATGATCAATTTAGTCCCATAAAATTTTTTTACTAACAATTAGAGTAAATCTAAAAATACTTATAGCGAGTGGCCCAATAATCCAACATCCCAAGTTTATCATTCCATCGGAAGAAAATATCTTACAATGTGTTATAACTAAGAATCGAATCATGAATATTTGAAAAACTACATGAGCATCCTACACCATTATCCGAGGTAAAAAAAAGTCCCCTCGGGACAGTCTAGTGGTTAGCGCATGAGGTGCTACCACCATGAGGTCTGAGGTTCGAATCACGTCATAGCTGAGGTAAATATCTCCCTCATGCGTCAATCATTATTTCTAAAGCTAGTAACCACCTGTGATTTATCTCCTTCGTGTTGACTTTAGGATAAGTTAGCGGAAGCGCTGGATGTAAATGTAATCACCTTTTATCATCATTATCCGAGGCAAAAATAAGAAACTTAAAAATATATATTTTTGTTGTTGTAACCGGTCCAACATTCTATCATTTTTATCCACATATTCTAATAATTTTAGATGAGAGTAATGTATACAGGTGCTACCAAATCCATTTTGACATTTTTTACCTTTAATATTACCTGGATACTTTTGTTGGCACAATTGATGTAAGTGATAGCATCCGGTCCAACATTCTATCATTTTTATCCACATATTCTAATAATTTTAGATGAGAGTAATGTATACAGGTGCTACCAAATCCATTTTGACATTTTTTACCTTTAATATTACCTGGATACTTTTGTTGGCACAATTGATGTAAGTGATAGCATCCCGTCAGTTTTTTTTATATATAATTAAGATGTTTGGACTTTGGGCTCAATTGATCCTCAATTAATTTTGATGATGAATGATCTTTTCCCTGATTTGCTCATCAAATAAATCTGAAAGTACAGCCAGATCCAGCCTAATAGCTAACTTTCTAAATTTTTTATTCCATTAGAGAAAGTTATCTTGTAATACGTCATAATTGGAATTTGAACTACATGTTTGAGAGTAAGTTGAATGCTATTGATTCCTTTAGTAATGTGAGGATGTGATTATTGTGCCTCTTTAGTTGGGTTGAGAGGCATGCCAAGATATTAGGATTAAGGGATTGTAGTTGCCAAACAAGTTTTTGCAATAGACGATCTAGTGGATAATGGAGATAAATGACCATTGAGAACCCTTCTCAATGGAAATGGCTCTCTGGCTCATGACGCAAGGATGTGACCAACGATCTCCTACCACGAAATCTCCCTCGCCTCCCCTGACAAAATCAACTCCTCTCCCGTTCAGTATGACTCCTTCAAAAATTCCTACTCCTCCCTTCCTTTGGCATCGACTTTCTACTACAAAGAACAGGTGAAATATTCAAAATTTATTAGATGAAAAATTCAAAATTGCACAGAAGAGATCTGCCATTTCCTCGGCCATCTGATACAACCAAGTGCAGGTTCACGTCCCTGATGATTCAACAAATACATCTCTCCCCCACTTTCCTTTCACCAACGTTGCCACCACATTTCCTGTTTGCACCGAACCATGGCTGTCCATCTCAAGTCTCAGCCATGGCTTTAGGCCTTGTATATGAAAGAAATGGAGAAAAGAAAATGGTCTTGGCAGTTGTCAGTTAGTACCACTTAACACAGATTAGAAGCTAAAGAATTCTCTCTCATTTAAACTAATTGCATTAACAAACCTCTGAAATTAGTACAAATGTTCGATAGAAACAGAAACTTTTTGTCCTGGAAAGAACTGCTACAGGAGAGAACAGGTCAATTGTGCAGCAACAAGAAGATCCAGGCTGGAAATGCTTACCTTTTCTTGTTCATCTGTCACCCGGGATCTGATTTCATGAGGATAAAGAAAGAATCAGGAAATAGGAATTAGCAGAACAGTTAGATCTGGAATTTTTTTTAAAAAAAAATGGTAAATATAACAGGTTCCCACTAATCAAATTTGTGGGAAAACAAAAAAAAAAATTATGTGAAATCGCAAATTTGTAGATTTTGGTACAACTCTTGAGCAAATGTGCAAATTTCGTTGCATCAATCTAGACTTTCCTTAATTTTTAAAAGAATTTAATAAAATTAAATTATATTACTCCTGAGCAATAAGAAACCCAAACCTTGTAAGCCTCATTTTTCTGATGGCAAACAGAGGCCTTGACTCAACTGAACTTCTTTCATCATCTAACCATCGAGCAGAGTTAGCTCACCTCCATCTTGAGCCATGAAATTATGACACTATCCACTAAAAAACAAATAACACATGCATGCACATGAAAGTAATTACATAGAATGATTACTAGGTTTTCTCTTTGCAGCAACAAGCTAGTTTTGCACAGTTACTCCATACCCTAAACTTCAGCTACAGGAATTGTGGTTGAATTTTAGTAAACTCCTAATATAGAATTCAAGAAAGCCCCTGGTTCCCTAATAGATGTCTTACAAAACAATGCAAGATGCCAAATAGGATGAAATTTTTTATGCAAAAGTAATTTAACCAAAATGGTTACAACTTTGCAGATTTCAGTAACAGCAAGAAAAGATAATGGTTAGCATTGATGTCATGATAATCTTGAACCTATGTATCAACATTTCAAGTCATCGACATAGCCAATCAACTAAGAAGGAACTGAGTGTACATATTCATTCATCTGTTTTAAGAAGCCCTTTTAGGCACAGGCACATGTGAGTGCGTAAAAGACCATGCTTTTTTAACAACGATCAATCGTAAAATAATGTATATCAAGCAAATCAAAAATTCATTGCTTAAAACCATATTTTTGATAATCATATCAATCATGCATATGTTGGTAATACATACTTTCATCTAATTTTCTCCTTGAAAATGAATATTTTTCTGATTAGAAAACTACATATCAATGTTGAGATATGGATTTAGCAGCCATGAAGACTGATGTAAATTAGAAAAAAATATTTTAAATTTCTTAGACTTTGTAAGTTTATATTTAGCTCGATTCTCCTATTTAGGAGGATAAGTAATCTAAAGCAGTTTTATATTGGTAACTATCTTATTTAAAAGTATAGGACATTTTCAAAACAAGTGTTTAGGGTACTTTAATTTGGTTTATTTCCAAGATTGTTTCAGGTTGTGTTTTTAAAAAAAATAACAACCAACCCATGTAAGATAATCTTTTTTATTAATAATATTTCTCTTAGATGAATTTATATTATATATCATATTTTGCTACCAATTAATTTTTAAAGCAGTAATTTTACTCTCCTTTTTTTAAAAAATATTAACAAGCTGGATTAACAAGCTGAACTATAACCAAAATCTTGGTTTTGGAGGACTCAATTGAGATCAAATTAAGATTCTTTTGACTCTATTAGGTGGGCAACATGATCAGAGTCATGTAAGTCCAAATTGAACTTGACTTGAATTTGAACTTGACTTGAATTTGATTTGACTACTTTAGAGATGAACCAAAAGGGGAGCTTGACGCAATACTAAAGTGGTTGTCGTGTGACCTGGAATCACGGGTTCAAGTTACAGAAACAACCTCTTGCAATGCAAGGTAAAGTTGCATACAATAAACCCAATATGATACAACCCTTCCCCAGGACCCGCATTGGCCGGAGTTTCATGCACCGAACTGCCCTTCTTCACTGAACCAATGTTTAGTTGTGTGTGGTTTAGCTGCTGGAGTTTGAATTGAATCTATCTATTTATTCCCTTCTTTTCTCATCCCCACTGTAGTTCGCCACCTTTCTCTCCCTCTTCTCCCAATCACCCTCTTCACTTACATCACCACAAGAGCCCGATTGCAGGAGGTCGCACAATCAAAGTTGCCAACAAGCTATGCTATCTTCTCCTCATCTGGCAGACAGCCCTCCTGCTTCTCCCACCTTGATCTCGCACAATAACCCATTTGCCCTGACTCCTTTGTGACCCCAGCCAAGGCCATGATGCATCATCACGTGGTCGCTGATGATTGGTGGATTTTGTCCACCTACAGCCAATCCCAGATAATTCTCTCTCTCTCTGCTCTATCATTCCTTTCTGATTTCCATTTCTCTCTTGTTCACAATGGCAGCGATTTCTGGTGTTGTGGATGATGCAAAATGGACACTGAATAACCTATAGTCTTTTGATTTTGATCCCATTTGGATCCCTCTTCATTGCAGATTTGGGGTATGAGCAAATTACTGGAATCCCTCTTGATTGCAGATTTGGGAAATTGTTTGTCTTGTACTCCTCTTAATTCTATTATTATTTCTTTAAGTGTGTAATTGTTTGAAAACCCAATAGTTTGAGAAAGGTATTTGTTGTTTTATTATGCAAGGCAATTCACCCCCCCCTCTTGCCGGCCGCAAAGGACCTACAAATGGCATTAGAGCCCAACTACTTCAAAAAAACTAACGGCCGACCGAAGCACAAAAGAAGATGGTCGGAACAAGCATCCACCCGTCGAAGTTCGAGGGAGACTTCACACACGAGAAGAAGTAAATGGAAGTATATTTCAAAACTGATTTTGATATATATTTAATCTTAAAAAATGGTTTTGCAGTACCTACCGACAGCAAGGGCAAGTTAAAGAAAGAAGAAAACTGGACAAAGAAAGAACGACCTAAATTATGGTCAACAGAAAAGCAGAATTCCATCTACTAAGCGCGCTGCCACCACAAGAGGTCAATGAAATCGGAGTTTACAAATCAATAAAAGACCTCTGGGAAAAATTCCTGGAGTTTCATAAAGGATAATCCTAAGCCAAGCTCGCAAGAAGAGATCTACTTCGGAAGATTGAAGGAAGGTGAAACGGTCCTTCAACTGCACGCCAAGCTAAAGGAATTGATCACCAAACTCACGAATATCGGAAAAAAGATAACCAACCGAGATTTGCTAAGGTATGTGCTTAATGCTTTTCCTAGAACACCTGAATGGTCAACTCTGAAGGGGAGTCTTGCGCAACGGCAAAGTTGTTGCTTTGTGATCAAAAGGTCACGGGTTCGAATCCTGAAAACAGTCTCTTGCAAAAAGCAGGGTAAGGCTGCGTACAATGAATCCTTCCCCGAGACCCCACATAGCGGGAGCTTCGTGCACCGGGCTTCCCTTTTTTACCTGAATGGTCAACTCTAGTAGATGCATATTACATCTCTGGAAATTTAGAGATAAGTAATTTAGTAAAATTATTTTCTACTTTTGAAATTCATAAGTCTAGATATGCAGATCTAAAGGAGTCAAAGCAGAACATTGCCTTAAAAGTAAAAATGGATGAACCAGATTTCGAAACATCTCTCAACGATGACAAAGCGACATTTTTGGTAAGAAAGTTTACAAAGTTTTTTAGAACTAATAAATTCAATCAAGTGCAAGATAAAA
Source organism: Zingiber officinale (assembly GCF_018446385.1). Classification (NCBI taxonomy): domain Eukaryota; kingdom Viridiplantae; phylum Streptophyta; class Magnoliopsida; order Zingiberales; family Zingiberaceae; genus Zingiber; species Zingiber officinale. The sequence continues at coordinate 23,296,013 of NC_055995.1, forward strand.
TAAGAAAAAGGAGAGTGGGATGTTATCACTGCAATGAAGACTTAGAGATTAAGTCTAGAGGCGGGTACATTTTGATTTTGTATTACATGCATTTTTATTTACATGTTATTAATTGTAAATCATGTACTCTGATTTATTTTGGTTTACCCTAACTTAACTTGGGTTGCTCACATCAAAAAGGGGGAGATTGTAAGTACTCCGTGATAGTTTTGATGTGATCAACCAAGTCAAATTAAGTCCTGTTGTGTTTTGATCCTTGCAGGAACTTAGAAGCACAAGAAGTCGAGTGAAAGATGCAATTAAGGATGGCACGAGAAGTTGACGTGCTCAGTGCATCCGAGGGACGAGTTGTTGCAGAAGAGTACGCTGGCAGACGAGAAGGAAGTGCGCGACATTTTCGAGGGACGAGAAGTTAAAGCGGAAGATTACTCGAGAAGGCCGGAAGAAGGATTCAGGTGAGACCAATCCCGGATGGCCAAAATCACCCAAGCGAGCGGAGCCGGAGCAAAAGCTCGGATAAAAAATCAACCCGGAGTTGACTCTTGTCCGAGCACCCGAAGCTGCTCCGGGTGTCGAGACCACTTTAGTGCTAACCGGGGAGCCTCGACTCCTCAACGCTACGAATCAGCGTCAGCAATGGTCCAGGCGCCCGGAGTGGGTCCAGGCGCCCGGAGCGGAATAAAATTTTATCCCATGTCCGTTGCATAGCCGTTTGCGAGAAGATAAGATTTGTCATGCTAGGGGCACCCAGAGAGGGTCCGGGGGACTGGACCCACATCAACAAATAGTTAGTTTCGACCAGTGAGTTAGAAATAGAGCCCTAATCTTCTCCATTTCGAACAACACACTTTGTACTTCGAATCTCTTTCTGTTTTTCACTTCCAAGCTTTATTTCCGTGTACGAGGCTTCTTCGCCTCCGACGTTTTGTTCGAAAAGAAAATCTTCATAATGAGCTTATTTTCCTTAGAGTAGCAATCCTCTGATTGCCAACCAAGTAAATTGTTTGTGTCGTACTCCTCTTAATTCTATTATTATTTCTTTAAGTGTGTAATTGTTTGAAAGCCCGATAGTTTGAGAAAGGTATTCGTTGTTTTATTGTGCTGGGCAATTCCCCCCCCCCCCGTCGACCGCAAGGGACCTACATGAACAAGTTACTGGGATCCCTCTTGATTGTAGATTTAGGGTATGAGCAAATTACTTTGTCCGATCCAGAGGATCTTGTGATCGAAAGTTGTCCGGAAACTGATTAAACTACGTAAGGATTCCTCATTCCTTGTTCTTCTTGGTTGTGATCTAGGTTAGCCATCAGATTTCAGATCTTGACCTTTCCTTGCTTCTATGATGAATCCAGCAGTATTACTTTGGATTTGGCTTGGATCCATTTGAAACTCCATTCAGATTTGACTACCCTGTAATAAGGGCGAATTGTTTGTGATCCCCCTTCCTTGTGATGTTTGATTACTGTTTTCTAGTGATTCTAACAGTTAGGTTGACTTCTTAAGGATGGTAGACATCTTGTTCCTAGATGTGTTTGTACACTGGATCACATGTGATACTACTTGTTCCTTGTAGAGGGTATTGCTATTTTTCTTGGGTAATTTAGGGATTTTAGGGTCGTTTTGTAAGGGGTTTTCAGTTTAATTTATGTTATGTTAATTGGATCAAGATCGGATCTAATGATTTAGAGTATCGCTTGATCTTTAGATTTATTATTGTTAATATGATAGGGAACCTTTCTAAGTCGTTCCTTTGATTGTTGTTTACAGGTTCTTCCAAGAGGAGCACTTTGACCTTCTTTAACCTGGTTCTTAGCTATTAGAGATAAAAAAATTCCTTTCTTGATCACTACTAATAGTTTCTTGTGCATGAAAATACCTAGTTCTTAAGTACTGTTAGAGGTGGATGAATTCCTTTCTTGATCCCCTAACAACATGTACTAATCATGTATTATTAACATGTGGGTCATATCTAGGGGAGTTTTCAATTTATAACATAATGTTATAGTTACATACCTAACTTATATCGTTTTACCTTCTATATTCCATGTTTTATTAAGATTTTTTTTTTTTTTTTGATAATCTAGGTATCCAACTCTTATGATCCAACTAATCCAAGCGACCTGCCCGGCCTATAGAAGTTTACCACTGGTCATCAAGGTAAATCGGGAAGCACAAATGGGTCTTGACGGTGTCACAAGTTTTTCAAACTCCCCATGTATAATGTGACCCGGTGAGATTTGAACCCTTGTTGCCTAGGGAGCCTGCCCCACCTCTAACCATCGCACTATTGCCCCAGGGACGTATTCTGATATTTTCATGCTTCTTAAATGCCATACATTAGATTCTGAGATTAGTTGTTAATTTAATGTGACTATTACTAAATGGCGACATATTAATCCTTCACACTAAACATGTTTTAAATATCAAATAATTTCAAATGCATGAACTATAACAGTGAATAAGCAGCTATATGAGTGGTAAAATAAATGCTGAAAATCAAATAATACAACACTAGCCATGATTAGGGCTCCTAGTCACCTATGGGCTACATCGAAGCATGCATCATGTGTGATCAATTTTGTGTGCTACACTATATTGCTTCTTATCACCTGTGAGAGCTCACATGTTAGATGACACTACTTATACCATGTGGTCAATCCTTTAATGATTTACCTCTTAATGAATTTATTTATATTAAAAATAACGGTTCAAATGTATCAATATTGATATGATTAAAAGTCTGTAACCAATAATGATACAGAGATGGAAAGTAAATATATATTTAAGTGAAATTGAAATGCTTAAATGTGAATCATAATACTTGGTCTTTGAATTCTTTAATAAGATCATAATTCGATCATGTGCTCTCTATTTATTCACTTTGCAATTTTGTGCTTATTTTGTATTTTCTTTGGTCTCTAGATTTGCACGAGAGGTACTAAAGCCAAAGTTAAAACTGCTCAAAGGATACCCAGTTGTGTCAAAACCAGTTTTGTTGATTGATATCTTTGCACTTTTTATTTTTCTTCATAGCATTTCACATTCACATAGTTAACGTATTCTTCTTATACAAAATGTTTCTTTCCTTGCAAAAATCTTTGCTCATGTTCTTGCTTACACACTAAATCTGCATTGTTGCTTTGACAAATGAATAAAATGCATACTTATCTTTTGGATTATTTGTTCATCGTCCATCATGTGTTACTCCTTTCTACCTTGCGATTATGACCTTTTGGTGAATTTTCACTAGAAGGGGTACCTCCTTAGTCCTTACACTTAGAATCATGCCCCGAACATGACGATTTAAGTTTTGATGTTATATCAGTTAGTATCAAAGCTGAACCCTAGTAATTGGTGCTCTATTTTTCTCCCTATGATTGCTTCTCCACCATATCCTTCCGCAAGAACTAGCAACCAATCAGAGTTGAATGTTGATTTAATTTGCTTGTGCTTTCTCATAGCAAGGGATGTTTCTCCTCCGACAACAAATCTTTCCACTCTCGATGAAGATGACTCTAAACCTAATTGACATGTATATGGAGCTTCTTCTACCAAACGACTTGTCCTGAAATATACTAACCTTCTATAATCCATCTAGTGCCCCTTTGCAGGTGGATTCACCAAGCTCCTTCAAATCCTGACTTGAGTTCAACTATGAGACGAAAACCTAAGACACCTTCCAACCACCACTATAGATCCACAACCTCTACAATGCAGACTTGCTTGTGGGTCTTGCAAGAAGACTCCAATATCCTCCGCCATGAGAAATCTCCTCTCTTGATTACTACATTAGCATCAACTTGTAGTTCTCACCATGTGAGCTTCCCCACATATGCCACCACCTCAGCACCAATCGACGAACAGGAAAATGTGGCTTCCCCTTTTGTTGCCTTGTAACCCCCTGGTTTCTTGACAAGATTTGGTGAATTCAACACATCTCACCATCCCTCTTCTTGTGCAGAATCTCAATATGATTGCTACGGTGCATCCTTGGCACATCCAACCCATCTAGAGAAGAATCCGACTTTATCCCACCAATGATCCTTGGCCCAAATCCACTTTCACAGAGCAATCTTCCTCACTGATTCTGCATCCTAAAGACACAATCCACTTTAACATTTTCCCCTACAGCTAACCTAGCTCCCCTACTGACTAAAGAATCTCTGTGAGCGATCAAGTCATCATCCAAGTAATCCCTTCCAACCACTAATGAGAACTCTCTTCATTAAATATGTCCAATCTATCTGCCACCATGCTGTGTCATACCCACACCATATCTAGATGCTTCATCCATATGCCTCTTCCCTACTCAGATTAGATCCTTGTGAATACTCCACCCTGAACAACTGTCCCAATCCCTTTGTCACCACACTACTTCAAATCCACACCAATTTAATGTGCTTCCTCCACATGCCTCTCCCCTTCTCGGATAGATCTTTGTGAATAACCTAACCTAATATACTATTTTTGAAGACTAAATTATCCTGTCCTCTCCCCTAGCAATTTGGTTTGTAATTAGTATGAATTATCTACAGGGATTTTTGTTTATAGTTCAGGTTCTTCTTGGCGGGAAAGAATAATGCAAATTAGAGAACATATTTTCAATTTTTAAGTTTTAGACTGTGAATTTATTTTGGTAGATCCTCCTATTTAGGAGAATAAGTTATTCAAACTAGTTTCGAATTTGAAATTGTTGTTTTTAGAAGTATAAGGCTATAATTTTATTTTGATTTATTTCAAATTTGTTTGGAATCCCAATCCCTCCCATTAACACATCTTTTTCTTATTTATATTATTTTTTTATGAAATTGAGTTGGGATGCTACATGAAAGACACCACAAGAACCTCCATTTGAATTTAATACACAAAGATTACGTCTAATGTAGCTGAATACCTCCAATAACCAAAATGCTCGAAGTTCAGTCTAACCAATGCCGCATTCTGAAACTTCTGTGTAGGACTAGCTAGCCTAGCCTTTTAACTAAAGCATTGCCATACCCTGCAAGGTATGATGGTATCGATTAAACAAATCAATTTTGATCAAGCCTCTTCCTTATCAGTCTTGCTGCATACATATTAGCCTAGGCAATTTCTATAACACCAATCCTTGAATGCATTCCATGTATCATTATTTAATCCCCAAGAGAAAAATGAAAATAGAGTGGCATGATGCACACAATCACGGTATCAATTATTTGGGGGGAGAAACTAGTAGACGAAAATTCAATCTAGAAAATCTGACCTTTTTAAAAAGTTTATTCAGTTCTGCTGACGAAGGGAACTAAAAGTCGGAGCAGCGACCTCCGCGTTCCCAATCTCCATACCGAGTTGGCTCGGGGCCCTTCGGACCGCCAATCTCACCGGTGAGCTTGTTCACGCAGTCGCCATCATCATTCTCCACCACCTCATCTTTTCTAGTTCCCTCTTCCCTTTTCACTTCCTCCTTGTCAGCTTCTTCCGGCTTCAACGGGGAAGGCGGCGGATCAAACCTAGACGCCTCTTGAGACGGCGGCGGCGCAGAAGTTGCAAGGGTTCTCGCTCCCTGAAGCGCCAGCCCTAACCCTAATTTCGGTTGCACGAACTCACGCTTCGACAGCGTCAATGGCGCCGTCAGTAAGCGGTGCAGTTTGTTTGCCATCGTCGTCAGCCGTCGTCGGGTGGATGGCCAGACAAAGCGTGGCGTCCTCGCTGCCAATTCAAGGCATTAAAATAATTCACCGAAATCGAAACACGCTACCCGTGCGACGATTGGAAATCCGGTGGGACCAGAAGTTTAGTCCAATCTGTGCGACAATGTGATTTCTAGGTTAAGCTCGTTCGTTGGTGGTTGAACCATTAAGCAAGGTTTTATGTGATGCGGTCTCACACGGTTGGATAGTTAATTACAATATCTCTAATATTTTAATCAAATTCTGATTATATTCCTAAATTCTGATTTATCTCCCTTAATTTTTTTTTTTACAAAGTGCTTAACTAAAAAAATATTTTTTACTATCAAATAAATATATAAAAGATAAAAATACTAAATTAATAACGATGATAATAATAATAATAATAATATATATATATAATAATTATTTATTAATACTTACTATAAACGATAAATTAGAGAAAAATCCCTAATCACAATATTAATTTTGTATGTAATCCCCATGTCCAAAAACTTTGTTTCCACTCCCTGCATGTAAAGTATTACTTGTTTCAACTCCCTCATGCAAATATTGATATCTAAATTGCCCCTCAGATTTTTTAGGTATAAAAATTTCAAAATTGAGTACAAAAAGCCCAAAAATGAGTATAATTCTTCTTAAAGTCAGTACTTTATATTAAAAATCGAGTATATTTTCTATCAAAATTGTCCCTCTTATTTTTTAGGTATAAAAAAACTAAAAATAAGTATAATTCATGTTAAATTCAGCACTTTACATTATAATCTAGTACTCTATACTATGATCGAATATATTTTCTATCGAAATTAACCCTCATATTTTTCGGTACAAATAATATAAAAATGAGTATAATTCTTATTAAATTCAGTACATTAAACTAAAATAGAGTATATTTTGAGGTGAAAAAGAATCGTACTCAATTTGATAGAAAATATACTAGATTCTAAGTTAAGATACTCAATTTAAGAGGATTTATACTGATTTTTAGACTTTTTGTACCTAAAAATATCATGGGCAATTAGGTAAAGATGTTTGACTGAGGAGTAAAAACAAAGATTTTTATGGATGAGAACTACATGTAAAAATTTGTTTGTCAAAAGAAACTATATACAAAATTATTCTACTATCAATATTAGGTTTGGACATACAAATAAGAAGAGACAACTTCTCTAAGCTACGGGTATTCAACCGTTAAAAACATTATAAAATTTATTATTTTCAATTACGATAAAAATATCCTTCTCCAAGTGTAGAACTACCAATTGGTGCATAGTATGCTCTTTTGTCAATGCCAGGTGGTATGGCAAAGAGAAATTGGATGAGTCTTATGAAGGCACAAAGATTTCCGTAAGTTTTACAAGTCTATCGGCTGCAATGAAGAGCTCATCTGATCTGGTGTTTTGTGTAGCAAACTCCAGAGCTGACCCAATTGTTGTGAAGAAAGGTTTGGACTGGCCATGTGGACCTGGTCTCTAGCAAATTTCAGGCCAACCTTGCTATGAACAAGGAAACTTGTTAGCTTTGGCATCTATACCCTACAATGACTACTATCAGAAAGCAAGAGGCAACAGTGGAACTTGTAACTTCAATAATTCAGCCATAATCACTACTACTGACCCCTAGTAAGTTCAGCTCGGTAAATTCAGAGTTCCATGGATTTACTGTTCTATTTATTTATTTGATCAGTTACATTCATAAAACTTGAGAGTAACTTTCAGAATAATCTTCATGAACAATGTCATTATTACATGATATTTGAATTGAGTTCCTTTGTCATTGTAGGCCATGGTTCCTGCATCTTCACTGGAAGGTAAGTTTGTTGATCCATTTGATCTTATCGTTGGATGAAAAAAATCATCGCATCACCTTGTGCTGATGGCATCCATTTAAAAGTGCAGTTCCAGCGGGAAATCACCGATAAACCAACCACCTTCAAACTCAATTGACTATGGTGATCTTAACTGCCCATTGCAATTCCCAGAGAAATCTATCTGTTTCCTATGATAGTGCATCTCTAGCTTTAATATTTGAACTTGGTTATCATTCATATTAGTGAAGAGGTTTATTAAGGGGGAAGAAATGGAGATTATGATGGGAAACATTGCAGTTGTTTGATGGTGAGAGCTGTAGTTTTGTAAACCCTCAAATGACTAGTTAATGCTTTTCATAATTCCATTTCTTGAATTCAATTCTTCTCCTTTACTTGTACTTATTTTTAGCATCATAAAATTATTCTAATTACTTCAAGGTTCAAGATTACTCCAATCAATAAAATTATTTATTTTCTTAGTTATTAAGCTTGAATAATAAAGTGGAAGACTTTAAATAGTATATAAAAAAAAAGAGGAAAATATAAAATTATATATGGGTCAAGACCAAGTTAGTGGTTTTTTGATGGAGAATATGGCCCATTAGTGAGGTCTCACTCAATGCATTAGATCGTGCTTTGCACGTGACCCACACATAGGGGAGGACGAGCAAAGGAGGTTGTTGAAATGAATGCCGCCACTGCGGCTTGAAGTGTGTCACGCTCACCGCATTGGACCATGGTGATGAGGGAGACCTTCTATCACCTATCTCATTGGCTTGTCTTCTTTCCCATTCCCTCCTCCGCCTCCATTGGCCGCCTCGTCCACCTTCAGAACTCAAACGCTCAGGTCATGGTTGGGGTCCTACACTTCCCATCCTCAGCGGCTGAGGGTACACGTTGAGAAGACCCAGCGGATTCGGCAAGGTGGAAACACAAAATCCTCCAACGGAGATAAGGAAGCACGCGTTCATCAGGGTATCCGCAGCTAGTTGCTTCTAGAGTTTTGGAGCGGGGGAAACAATAAGCTCTTCGGTGGCATCATGAAGCGCTTCTTCGGAGATCGTCACCACAAAGGTCGGTCTTTTATTATTCTTCCTCCTTTTTCGCACTGGATTTTTGAGCTTGCGTCGCCATCTAATTTCTCGATTCTATGTGGTGGTTGCAAATAGGAAGGAGGAGGAGGAGGAGGACTTGGTGGCTAACGCGACAACAGAGCAAAGGGTGTTTCGGTACGAGACGCTGGTGGCGGCCACCAGCAACTTTAGTCCCAAGCACAAGCTTGGCGAAGGAGGATTCGACCTGGTCTACAAGGTATTGTGGCAGAGACAACTGATGAATTTATTCAAAAGAAGATGAGTTGGGTGTTGATTTTGGTCTTAGTTGATGTGGAAGTAGGGGAAGCTCGAGGATGGGCGGGAGGTGGTGGTGAAGTGGCTAAGGCAGAGGTCGCGGTAGGGCATGAGGGAGTTCGAGAATGATGCGTTGTTGCTGTCGCAAGTGCAGCACAAGAATGTGGTGACCCTCTACAACTACTATGCCCATGGTGACGACAAGCTCCTCATCTACGAGTATGCCCCCAACGAGAGCCTCGACAAGCTCCTCTTCTCCAGTAAGCTCCACCGCCATTGATGCGGATATTAGATGAGGGGTAGGGAAGAAATTATGAGGGGAAGGAGGGGCAAATTTGTCATGGCACTGTGTAGGGTTTTAATAGGGAGGAAACACTGTAGCGAAGGGGGTGTTTTTTTTGGGGCGTGGCTTGCCTTCCGCCGCCAGAGGAGGGGGTTTTCTTCCTTCTTCTTACGTCGACGTCAACGTAGCCGGAGCAGAGGTCGCCGCCGGCCACCACTTCTTCTCCTCTCCCTCTCCTCACCGCCGTCGCCAACGGGAAGACTGGCTTCCTCCCTCTCCTGCTCCTCGCTGGAGGCAACGCCGGCCGCCGGCCTCCTCCTCTCTTTCTCTCCCTCTTCTCGCCGACGACGCCGACGACGCCGACGACACCGACGACGCCCAATAGCATCTCGACTGCTTCCCTCCCCCACCAGCGGCGATACCATCTCCTCCTCCTCCTCTCTCCCGCGACCCACACTGCCGCCGGTCACCTGTCCTCTCGCGACGCAGCCACCGGGCAGTCTACCTCCATCTGCCATCCCCTCGACTCCTCGTGCACACTGCGCCTTAAGGCCGAGGCCGCCGAAGAACACTGCTGCAGCCCAAAGAGGCCTTCGGCGTCATCGGCAGCGACTTCCCTCTCCTCGCTGCGCCACAGCCGGCTCTCCCTCCTTGCTGCGCCGCCGTCGGCAGACCACCACCGCTCTTCTCGCTCTCGTGCACGCCGCCGCCGAGGATGCTCGTCGTCGAGGCCTATCGTCGTCGGGACATAACCACCCTTTTCTCCCATTCCTTGCGCAGCAGCTTGGTTCGCCGGCAGTCACCGGGCGTCGCGACCCTGCTTGCCGACGCCTCCACGCGATATAGCCTCCCGGACCAACAGCCCCCGCGAGACAACAATCCACGTGCCGACTGTCCTTATATCGATTTCGTCCAGGCTCCGATTTCGTCTCGTTGTGTGCCGAGCTTCATGCCGTATCTCGTTCCAACTTCGTGTGTTTTGGTGTTTCAGCCTTTGTGCCATTGTTATTGTTCGACATCACTGATTTGATCGTATTCTGCTTTTGTTGTTATCCCGACCTACGTGCCGAGCCCGTGTCCCGGTCTGCGTGCCGATCTAGTGTCCCGGCCTGCGTGCCGATCTAGTGTCCCGACCTGCATGCCGATCTAGTGTCCCGGCCTGCATGCCGATCTAGTGTCCCGGCCTGCGTGCCGATCTAGTGTCCTCGTCTGCGTGCCGATCTAGTGTCCCGGCCTGCGTGTCGATCCAGTGTCCCGACTTGCGTGTCAATCTCGTACCCCAGCCCGCGTGCCAGTGTCTTATACCGGTCTGCGTTCCGGTGTCTTATCCCGATCTGTGTACCGATCTCGCGTCCCGGTCTACGTGCCAGTATCATACCCCGACCTACAGCTCATCCCCCGGTTCCGTGCCGCGTCCAGCTCCGCGTCTTCAGATCCAGTTCTACAGCCTGATCAGAGTCATCCACTCTTCCGGGTCGCGACAATTCTATCCGCGTCCCATCCGAGGGCGCCCCCCTGGGCCAGGGTACGTTTTCCGTTTATATTTCATACGCATTTCATTATTTTATAGTTTAGTCTGGTACTCATATATTCGTTGGATCTGCTTCGAGCATCGGGGTACCGGGGGCCGGGTCAACCCGGTCGCTGGCTGCAGGTAGCGTTGACCAGATGACTTTTGGAGACTTGGTCAACACGGAAGCCATCTCAGCATACCCCCCTCCGGGACGTCGCGATTCAGTCAACATTTCATCCGCATCCCCCGACGGTCCGTCTGACTCAGCTTCCGGACCGGATCAAATTTGGCGCCGTCTGTGGGAACACAACAACCTGCTCCGGAACGTGAAGATAGACGACGTCGGGAGGTTCTCTGCCATTATCACAATACCGGAGGATCTCGATGCATATATTATATTCTATCCTCACTCCACCGGTATTCGGGAGTCGAGGGATCGAGTGGAGCTTCAGCTGGCTGACAGGTTAGTTTTTCCGTTATGTTTTTTCCCTGACTCCACGGGTACTTAGGAGTTAAGGGACCAAGACAGACCCTTAGCTGGTTGGCACGACTTCCCGATTAGGTACGCTACGTGCTCTGCTCTCTTTTTACAATTATAGGAACTGTTATATTCCCCTGATAAAAGAGTAAGAGCCTAGTTCCTTGATCAAAGACTAGAGCCTTCAATTTCTGATCGGACACTAGGGGCCTCGCTCCCCACTCATACACTTGGGACACAGCTCCCCGATCATAGACTTCCAGTACCACTTCCCGATCAGGATCTAGGGGCCTCGCTCTTTGATTACAGGCTAGGAACCTTACTCTCCGATCAGGAACCAGGGGCCCAGTTCCTCCATCATGTGTGCTACAGGCTCTGCACCCTTCACCATGAGGCTCTGTATCCTCTTACTGCTACGGGCTCTGCACCCTTCACCCCACCACCTGTTTTGCATCTTCTTATGGCTACAGGCTCTGCACCCTTCACCATGAGGCTCTGCATCCTCTTACTGCTACGGGCTCTGCACCCTTCACCCCACCACCTGTTTTGCATCTTCTTATGTCTACAGGCTCTGCTTCCTTCAACCACGGTGCTCTGCTTACCTCTACTTTTATGAAATCTGCTCCCCTATATTACCATGGGTTTCATTCTCTTTGACGATCGGGGCTCATATTATCATCTTCTCCCCTCGCTCCACGGGTATTCGGGAGTTGAGGGATCGAGACAGATCCGCAGTCGGTTGGCACCACACCGCTGTCAGGTATGACATAAGCTTTATTTCCTCATGCTGCTACATGCGTCGCTTTTACTAGCTTCAAAGCTTATCCTTCCCCCGCTCGGGGTTGAGCGATAGTCACTGGTCTCAGACCAGCTTATTGGATTTCTTATCTCCCCCGTTCGGGGTCGAGCCATCGCCACCAGTCTCGGACCGGAGTATCATTACTGGTCTCGCCACCGGCCGGACATCGCCACCGGCCCCTGACCGAGATCGGCCCCTCGGCTTGGTCTCGGCGTCGCCACCGGTCCCGGACAGTATCATTCGTCTCGCACCAACGCCATCGCCACCGGTCGACTGTTCCAAACTCTCGCCCAGTGCGAGTTATAAGTGAGCTCTGCTCTCACGACGACCTTCGGTCGGCTCCACGTGAGAATTAAAGTGAGATTTGCTCACGCCCAACGACCTCTTCGTCGAGTTCGAACTCTCGCCTCCGCCAGTGAGCTCTCCTCACGCCCAACGACCTTCAGGTCGGCTCCCGTGCGAGAATTAAAAGTGAGCTCTGCTCACGCCCAACGACCTTCGGTGGTGGCCCAGAACTCTCGCCTCGGTCAGAGTTATAAGTGAGCTCACGCCCCAACGACCTTCGTCGGCTCCCCGCGAGAATTAAAAGTGTGTTAGTTAGAGCCCAGAGCCAATCATTTGATGATTGTATGGACTCATCAGATCATATTCTTGTATATTAATAAAGGCATTTGTTTGATTATTATACTTATTTGTATTAGTGCCAAATAGACTAAGTATAATAGTGTCCTTGAGTAGAAGGTTCATACCTATATCAATCGATTAGTTGAATCGATAGTGAGATGATATAGGGAACACTACCTAAATCATTCCTAGTCGAGTATTAACATCTGGACAATGTTAATATAATAAGACTAGACGAGGTCACCGA